>NC_138888.1:66866746-68152929 GCF_965194825.1 Balaenoptera physalus
GATAATCTGTGTGTTCCAAAGATTAAAGAAAAATGAAATTAAACTGAAAAATCAAAGGGTAACAACTTTATAATGCCTCTTTAATTTAGCGAAATACAATTAAAGTCACACAGTGATAGAATTGACTGTGAATACTAAGATGACTGTAATTGACAAAGTAAATGTTACAGAGCCAAGCTGAATAAAAGCAAAGAAAAATGCCAATAGGGTTCAGCGCCGTGGGATATCTATGTAGGCTTACAAAAATGAACTAGAAGACTTCTGGCGATGTCACTGAAAAGATTCTGAAGAACGCTTAAGTCACTGGAAAAGGTTTTTCGAATCAGATGAAAACGCACATGTTTAAAAGTAACACAAGAATTCGTTATTGTCTTTACTAAGAGGAAAAACAGGATGCTGAGAAAGAATCGGACTTTACTAAGCTTATTTGAGTTACTTGATATTAATAAACACATAGGACTCCATAGTGCCTGCTTTAAATAAAAACACATGCACAAAAGTCGCATAAGCATCTGCCTTCTGACATACGTGCACACACAAGAAGGCTATGAATATATTGTTTAAAAATCCAATTGAATTAGTAATTTTAGTGAGTTTCCAGTATAAAACCAACAGGATCGGGGCTCTCCCATTATATAATTCTACAATTGAAGGTCTTCATATGATTACAGCTTGACTGGAAAAAACGAGTAGACTTAGATAATGCTGGGGGAATGGTAAATTGTTTCAAAGTCTTAGGTCAGCAATGCATAATATCTTTAAAATACTTATAAAATTCCCCTTCTAGGAATTTAGCATTCCTAAGGCTGTATCCTTGCATTCTCAAATTTTTTTCACCAAAAAACCTGGAAGGGCAGAGCAACCTTCATGAAGGGGAAAATATTTCTGAAGAGTAAGATTCTAACTTTTAAATTAAAGCAAGTATCAATATTATATTTTACTATTATATGCTTTGTTTTAGACATAAGTAAACTTTTTCCCAAATCTTTGAGATAAAATTGACACACTAAGATGGTATATCATGTGGATCCCACATCGGTCTGTAACCCTCAACAACATATCACAAGCAAAGATACAAATATATAAGTAGAAATTGTGAAAAAAATAGCATAAGGTAAATGAACAAAGGACAGTGATAGAAAACAAGTCATTGGGAATAATTCTTATTTTAATAGAATGTCATCTTTGAGGAACAGGCTTGTGTGAGAGTGGGGAGCGGCAAGGGTAAGCTGATTTGAGACCTTTTCCTATAAATATATATATATATATTCACTCTTAATTAGCTTATTTATTATAACAGTGTGAGTTTTAAGAGCACATGTCATGTTTTAGCAGAACTGACTATATCAACTTTCCCTATGTGACAGGATTATGGATGATCTTTTAATAAACTCTCTTTCTTGAGTTTTTACAATGTTTGTACTAGTTTTATGATTAGAAAAAGAAAAAAGCTATTAACATTTTTGGCAGAATAAAGGATGCTCTTGCTTCTTGAAACATTGAAGATTGTTCCAAAAATTCCAAATTTTCTCTCATCACTGATAAAATTTTAATATGTGGGACTTACAAGATTAAAATACAAGAATGATACTTAGGTTTGCGAACACTAGAATCCCAGAAGCACCTACTCTGTTTCATACTTTTGAACGACAAATCTACAGCTTTCATAAGAATCATGAAAAAAGTTTTTAAAGCAACACTTAGTGTCTCCTGAATCTATCACTTGGAAATTATTTCACTCCAAAGTGAAATTTCAGGGAGGCTGCTCCCAACAAAAGACAATAAAACATTCTAGATTCAGGACGACACTTGTATAAAGTAGCTATATAGCTTCTGAACCTGGGTGCCAGAAATAGCAGGAAAAGCATTGATAATGCAAAATTCCTCCTCCACACCTACACAAATGAATGTTCATCATGCCTGCCAAGGACATCAAAGGGAAAATGAATTCCTACTCTCCTCATATTTCTAGAAAGGAATCATCATTAGTAACAGAAATAGTGCATAAGAGTAGGACCATGACAGACAAGATTTATGTGCCGGTCTGTTTATATAGGTCTCTTCTCAGTTGGATTTCTTCAGAGTCTCACTCACCTCTTCCCTAAAAGGTAAACATATTGGCCACAAACACCCATTCGCTATGGGCCACCCAACCAGAACAACCTCAGGAACTCCCTATAATGTGTAAAATTTAGTGGAATATGCACCACATTTTTTCCAAAAGTTTTCATCTGTCATATTTTAAAATTTATATTATAAATTTCTGCTAAAGAAAAAAATAAGAATTCATTCCTCTGTATGTGGCATTGTACATTTGGCTAAATCAATACTGGGCCCTTGGTATTTCTTAGAAATTACTTTCTGGTTACATTAACCAGGATATAGTCTGGTTAGAGTTGTTATTCAGATGAAATGAGAACACATATGACTTTCTAGGAATGTATTACAGCTCTGTAAAATGTTATTATGTAAAAAGTTGAAGCAGCATACTAGTAAGGTAAGATATTTTTCTTCAATCATAGTAATGTTCTCATTTAACAAATTCTATCAACTTACCAATAATTCATTCTCTATAATTTTGTTATTAGTTGTAATTTTATTAGCACCCACTGGAAATTGATGAAAGAACAATGTGTCACTTTAATGGGCAATGAAGTGCATTTTTAAGAGCGAGGCACTACAGTTATTTGCCTGGACTCTTATTTATGGTTTTACCACTTACTATCTATGACCATGGGCAAATTAACTGGACTCTAAATATCAATGTACCCAATAAGAATATCATAGGAGTGTCACAACAATTAAGTGAGATAATCTATGTAAAGCAGTTAACACAGTAATTAACATATACTAAGATCTCATATTGTACTTATTATTAGAATTCCTCTTCAAAATAATAATTTTTCAAAAAAGAACACTGCCATCTTGCAGACTTCAGGGAAACTGCTATTAAAGAAACAGAAATAACAGTTGAATTTTTGTAACTATAAAAATATAATTTGTTTTGTTTTCGTTGCTATATTGCCATTAATTTAGGGTATCTTTTATTTCTAAGAAAGGTGATTTAAATTATTAGACTTCTGGATAAGTAATTTTAAGGTTTTGCTTTCACACATCTGATGATGTTGGTTTCAGTGAAAATGTTAGTTAGATTTTATTTTTTGCCTAAACGATGATAAAGAACAACTAAATCTCTTAATTTTCACTAATCCTTTTAGAATCTTCTAGAAGTTGAGGTATAAAACATATTGTCTTACTAAACAAACAATGCTGAGACATTTTACATCCTTAAATAATGCACCAGATATTTAATTTAAAAATGTCTTTCTTAAAAAGAAACTAAGCTCTGTTGTCATAGAAAAACATCTGGTCTTTGTCCCTGGTTCCTGGCATAGAGTTTCCCAAATCCTTGGAAATTCTTAAGCAATAGGGTGATAGGAACGTCTTTTGTTCTAATGAGGGGACTCTTGGTGGGTCCCTACATAATTTCAGGATGGAAGCTAGTGGCCAGAAACACCATCCTTGATTAGAACTTGGAACTTTCAGCCCTACCCCTGACCGTGAGGTCAGGGAAAGGGACTGGAGATTGAATTAATCACTATTACAGATTGAAAACTTGTGTCCCCCCAGAATTCAAATGTTGACATCTTGAATGTGATGATATTAGGAGGTGGAGCATTTGGGAGGTAATTAGGTCATGAGGGTGGAGCCCTCCACCATGAACTGGTGCCCTTATAAGAAGAGACACTAGAGCCCTTGCTTCCTCTCTCTTGCCCTCCACCATGTGAGGGCACAGCAAGACGGCAGCCACCTGCAAACCAGGAAGCAGGCTCTCACCAGACACCACACCTTCTGCTGGCACCTTGATCTTGGATTCCCCAGCTTTCAGAACTGTAAGAAATACATGTTATTTAAGCCACCTCATCTACAGTAATTTGTTAGAGCAGCCCACACTAAGACAATCATCGATGGCCAAAG
This sequence comes from Balaenoptera physalus, assembly GCF_965194825.1. Classification (NCBI taxonomy): domain Eukaryota; kingdom Metazoa; phylum Chordata; class Mammalia; order Artiodactyla; family Balaenopteridae; genus Balaenoptera; species Balaenoptera physalus. The sequence goes on from NC_138888.1 coordinate 66,870,725, forward strand.
ATTTCATCAATCACGCCTACATAATGAAACCTCCATTAAAAAAACCCTGAACTACTGGATTCAGGGAGCGCCTGGTTTGGTGAAGACATCGATGCAATGGGAGGGTGGTGAACCACTATTCCAGGGGACAGACGTTCCTGTGCTTAGTACCCTTCAGACTTCACCTATGTACCTCTTCCTCTGGTTGTTCATCTGTATCCTTTATAGTAAACTGATACATGTAAGTTAAGTGTTTCCCTGAGTTTTTCAAGCCATCCTAGCAAATTACCAAAACTGAAAGGTGATATAGGAACCCCTGACATTGTGGCCAAGCTGGACAGAATTACAGGTAACCTGGGATTTCATACTTAACAACTGGTGTCTGAAGTGAGGGTGGTCTTGTGGGACTGAGCCCTTAAACCTGTGGAGTTTGATGCTAACTCTGAGTAGTTAGCCTTAGAATTGAATTGAATTGTAGAACACCCAGTGGGTGTCAGAATTGGCTGGTGTCAGGAGGACAAAAGAACCTCTCAAGAGATCTTGATTTAATGTCTCATAAATTTATCTGATTGTTACTTTTAGTTCTGAACAGATTGTTCCCCCCCCCCTTTTTTTTGCTTAAAAATGTTGCTATTTCAATAGAAAATGACATAAATTTTGTTAATATTAAGATTATTTACATTTGTATAGTTTGGAACTCTTTTCTAAAGTCTTTCATAATCAAAAAAGCTTAAAATCCCTCAAGTCTGTTGTCTTAAATCATGGAAATTTCATTTGTAAAAATTCCACCTTTCAACCTGAGATACTGTGTCTGTATAGTATCTGTCTTTTACTCCATTGGTTAGTTCGTATCTATCTTATACTTTAATCACTGTTTGAAAATTTTATTTTTTCCTGTAAGTTTAATATACTTAACGTCAGCTCAATAGTGTTATTATATGATTTGAATTATGCACGTGTGTATATATATATCCATAAACCTTTTATATATGTATATTAAAGGTAAGTAGAATTACCTTGAAATTTTTATATACATTATATACATTCAAAGGGAAACATCTTTTTATTACTTACTATAATTGCGACGGTTACATGATAGCATTCAATACCGTTACAAGATAGCATTCAATGCCTATGGCAACAAAATAATAAGGACGATAAAAGGTTTATTTGACTCTGTATTGCTTGATTAATTTGTAGCAGTTGTAGAAGCAAATTTTTGTTTGATAGGAATAGTAATAATTTTGCAAACCTCTATTTTCTGGTAGAGTTAAGTTAGAAATGCTTGAGGTGAAAAAATGTCCACATTAAAATCAAAACCTAAAACCAAAAGGTAAGTGAAGAAAAGCAAGCAAGCAAGCAAACAAATAAACAAATAGGAAAAAGCCTATGTCAATTTGGGAACTCCATTTACCCAAGCAAAAGCCTTAACAATGGAATTTGTAGATTTTGAAAAACTCCTTTTAAAACAAAACTGTTGCAGCTTACCTAAACTGTTCAAATTGTAATTCTATATTTCACATATCAAGATAAATGTTTATCTTAAAGTTACTTAAAAATTAATATTTGGATTTTTCCCTGTAATAACACTGCAGTGTTTTTAAAATAACTATAGAATTATATTGTTTAAAAATACTCATAATTATTTATTTTAAAACTTATTCTATACCAGAAAATTATTTCTTTCCTTTCTAGCTCCTCCACAAACTCCAAAATGATAATGCCCCTTCTGAAATATGGTTACCACAACTGAACATGATTATTTTGGAATTTCACTGCGTCTGCAAGAGTTTAACCAACCCACTCCCTCATGTGACCTTGATCCCATTCTTCACCATAACATCATATTAAAGTTCTAGCAGCTGCATCATTTTGTTGGGGTCAATGAAAAACACAAGTCATTTTCACCTTAACTGATGTCTTGTCAAATTTCTCTCATTAGAGACTTGTGGGATTGATTTTTTTTAACCTAAATGCATAACTTTACAATTATCTGTACAGTCTTACTTTAGTCCTTTGGGATGATTTTACATCTTAATTTTATCATCTATTGTATTGGACATAGTTCCCGCTTTTGTGTCATCTAAAAATATGAAAAACACACTATATTCTCATCCAATGTTTTCAAAGTCCTGAATTTTATTTATCTCCACTTGAAACTCTTTGAATAATTCTTGAACATTTCAAGACTTTTTAAAAAATGTTCCTCTACATATTTTTTTCAAATATGGAACAGAATAACCAAGGCCATCTGACTCATCAGTAAGTTCTCTCCAAATCAGCATCATTCTATACATCAACAGTTTCTGAATATGAATGTCAATAATATACAACCAAAAAAAAAGAATGAGATTAGGAGGAGATCACTTGTTCTTAGTGTGTTCGTGACTATTTCTATCAACCATATATGTTATTCTAAGGTCTCACAGTCCTACAACTTCATCCTCTGCTCTAGAACGTTAACAAACATCGATATTAACCTTTATGGAGTGTATTCTCTGGAATTCATATCTCTATACATTTTTTAATGAGATAATTCTTGATCATTTTTCATCTTTTGGGAATTCTCTTCCTATGATTTTCCATGATTTCTCCAAAATTATAGGCAAATTATATTTGAGAATATATCTACAATTCTTTTAGAAATGTGAGAGATTTAAGAGTCAAGGGATTGTTCAGCATTTCAGTGCAGAGGAATAAATAACTCACAAAATGTGGATTGCTCATAATAGAACTCAGGATGATTAGAAAGTCCTTGGACAATAGCCAGGGGTGGTAAGAGGGTGTCAAAGCAGGGAGAAGCTGGGCTTTGATGACTTCTTGAGAGGGGAGGGAATTACCTTCCACTGGGATTGTTAGAGCCATCGACAGTCATTTCAGGAAAGATGAGACAGAGCAGTGAATATTCATGTCACTGAAAATTAACTTGAGGTCTACAAGCTGTCACATTGTCCTCTACACCCTAGGACTCGGGAACTGGTCCAGTTACGGATCCACCCCAGTGATGGTATCTATCTCTGTGTGTGTGTGTGTGTGTGTGTGTGTGTGTAGTAGAACAACTGACTGAAATCAAGAATGATGATTCACCACAATCAAGCTGCCATATAGATCTAAAAGGCAAAACCTATCTATTTCATTGAATAGTTACTTATTAAAGACCAAGATGGGACAAATGAAGTGTGAAACCCTGCCATCAGGAGATATCAGTCTAGCAGAGGAGGCAGACAGCACAAGAATTAGAGCATTATAATTCTAATGATTAATGAAGGCTTACTCTGTTGCTCGTATTTCACATTCATTTATTGACAGCTGAGTACTACAACCGCAACTCCTGCACAAGGTCAGGGATTTGTCCTCTTCACCATCACATCCCAGCGCCTGGAAGAGTTCCTGGCTCACAGTGTACCCTCAGTAAATGTTTATCCTAATTGATTAATGCACCAGGAAATAAGTATTATGATAACAATTTCAAAGTTTAGGAAACTGATGCTAAAAAAGGCTGAGTAACTTGCTAAGAGTATACAGCTAGTAGTAGGTGCCAGAGTCAGGATTCCAAGGCTAAGGACACTCGTATAAGATTTCCTATTTCAGTCACACATTTGCCTTTTAAATATCATTCACAAATAAACACTTTGAAACTGATATGTGGAAAAACAGGTGTGGTCTTTACTTAGTATGAGTCAATTTGTACAGCTGAAATAGAGAAAAACATTAACTGTCATTCGATCCATCTAAAATGCCAGTGCCCTTAAAAATAGGGCTATTAGTAATGCAAATATGCGGTCCCCAGGATTGTGAAAAGCTTGCTTAACCAAACAACTGGTCTCACGAGGCAAGCCTGCTTCCAGAATTCTTTCTGGCTGGGCTGCTCTCCATTTTCGTATAAATGGCCAGCCTGCCAGCCCCTAAAGAGCTAAATATCTATAGCTTGTGACAAAAATTCTGTAATGAGAAAACACTGTGTACTGTATATTCAAACTCTCCCACTTTTCATATACTCTGATCACTACATGTTGCTATTAGGGCAACCAAATGGCCATTTTAAATCTCATCAGGACTAGGTCTTGAGGATACAGACCTGTCATTTCTTTTTACTGGAAATACATAAAGCAAATATACTGGTGTGGTAGAAGCAACCCTTCAAGTTGAACAAGATGAAAAGTATATTTTCTTGAAATGGAAGTTTTCCAGGGCTCAAAGACATTTGGTCAGCACTTCTGGAAATCTATAGGAAACCAGTTAAATTTATGCTCTCTGAAAGTCTCATATTATAAAATAAGTTATAAATTAAACCCAAAATACCAATCACATGTTGTCATCTCCCTTTCTCTTGTTCTCTCATTTATTTGTTTTATTAATATCCTCTTGTTTTTAATGGCATCCAGAATATTTGTATAATACATCTTTCTATGATAAACATTGATTTTTAAAGAAAGAAAAATAAGTTAAATAAATGATACACGCAATAACATTTCTCTCGTTTATAATGTTAAGTCAGAGAGATACATTTTTTCTGATACTGATTTAAATGGGGATGAAAAATGTTATAGTTCTTGTATTGGTCCCATGACTCATTCTTATTGCCAGAATTAAGAAACCAAGGCCAATTCAAACTAAGCAAGTAAAACTTAATGAAGAATATATATAAAGCATACTTAGGGTTACAATTAATTTCACAGTAAACAATTTAACTATTTATAAATACTAAAATATGTTATTACTGATACTCATTTTACTTTGGTTGTCAAATGGCATCATTTAGCGAATTGATAGGTACTATAAATGTTGCTATCCCCTAGCTCAGGGGCCAAAAACTTTTTCTATAAAGAGTCAGATAGTAAATATTTTAGACTTGGTGGGCCACATACGTTCTCTGTGGTATATTCTTCTTTTCCTTTTTTTTAAAGAATATCTTTTAAAACATTCTTAGTTCATGGACAGGATCTGGCCAGTGGCCTACAGTTTGCCAACTCCTGCCTACCTGTTCTAGCTTTGCCCCAACACGACAAAGCTCTAAACGTTTTGCTGATATTCTTAACTTGGTTGAATGGAGAAGGAAATGTTTGCTAAGAGGTGAGAAAAATAAAACTTTTCCAATACAATTGCTTTTTTTTTTCCCCCTTTATAGTTGTGTGTCCAAAGACTTGTACATTCACAAGTATAGACAATTGCAGGGCCTGCTATGTGTCAGCATAGGGGCTCAGGGCTCCCCCAACCCAATCGCTCAGAGAGCAAACCCTCAGTAGTATAAAGACTCAGTTCTAACAACACATGCAAATGAAAGGGCTGGTTTTATAGTGAACTCTGTGTATGTGCGTGTGTGTGTGTGTGTGTGTGTGTGTGTGTGTGTGTACACGAAGTCCGGCTGGTCTGAATCTGTCCTTTCATTTGGCAAATGGTCATTAAGAACTTGCACATCTCAGGCACCATGCAAGATCTAGGGGATCCAATGGAGCTCAAACCTGGAAGGCATGTGCCCATGTGGCCCTTGAAGCAGAGAAGGGGAGATAGAAATAAACATGGAAGAAAATAAACAAAGGAAGTGATGATGAGTATCAGTGTCTAGGTGAGGGTCAATTACTTTTTAAAGTACAAAGTCTATCGATTGATTATTAAGCTCAAATATAGTAACCCCTCCAGGAATATTCAATTCAGGTCAACAATATTCACTCAAATTCAGGTCTCATATGTGGGAAAAAAAAGGGATTTTTTTCATTTTGAATTAATGTATCCTTTGCTTTCATTCTGGAGTGCTAAATAGAAAAGTCTGGGAAAAGTTGCTGATTTGCTTATAATAGTAAATATTACATAAAAACTACCAGCCTCTAATGTGAAACTTACCAAGAAGAAATAACAACTGCCATGGAATATCAATATCTCTTTTTAATAATCTGGTAATCTTCATAACTTTCACAGAAAGATCTTGGCAGTTTACCCTAATTGTCAGCAAAAATGTTAATACCCAACAGAAAATTCTATTGAGAAAATTTCCTAAATTTTATCAAGTGCATAATGCATTTACCGGTGCATTATGAAGTATTAGTAAAACAGTCCTTCAAGTTAAATGCAGAATATTTGATATCTTTAATTTCACATCCTGTTTTCACATTCTTGCTAATCCACAAAATACAATAACCTATAGTATATCTCTCATTGTTATTGCAAATTAGCAAGCTTCCATAACATTATATTTCATTTCCTTACCATTAGTACATTCAGATCATGCAACTTATTAAACCTGGCATTCATTCTAAACTGATTTATTTTGCTTTCCATGTCACTATTTTAAATTTATTTTAAATATAATTTTAATTAATCAAAATAACTAGGTAGAGCACACAGTTTTTCTGCCATAAATCCTGCCTTGGGGACTTTATGGAGTTCTTGAGGTATCAAGTTATATTTCAAGAAAGTTTTGATAAACCTCATAAGAGAAAAAGTTGGAGAAAAGCCACTAAGATCAGGTTTTAAAATGGGGCCTTCACAGAGAAAGCAAAAAGATTAAGACAGTTTGACAATGAGGAACAAAATGCTGGAGCAAGCCAAGGCTTCTCAAATGCAATGAAGTTTAGAGTAAAAGAGTACACAGTTTCATTATTCACAAATTTGGATTATGGCTGGATATGGCTGTTAGATATAAAATGGAATGGAAGGAGATATTGCAAGAGAACTAGGAAAATCTGTCTTAAAGATACTATAAAATAGGCTCTTATTGATCATTACTGTATATGAACATAGAATAAGATTTAATTCCTGGATTTTTAGTATGTCATAGAGGTTTTCCCTTTTTCTTTCCCTTCTGTTTCCTTGAGGAGAGATTTCCAGGAGTCAGTCTTTATCACCACTTCTCACTTATTTATGTGAGTGGTAAATCTGGGGGAAGACATTGAGCCTGCTCAGCTCTGGCCCATCACGGTTGTTTTCTTGGTTTTTTCCTTTTTTATTTCTTTTCTTTTCTTTTTGGCAGCCCTTCCTTGTGAAGCTGACCCTTTCCTCTCCTCTGTACCCTAGGATCACAGAGAAGGCAATGCCCCCGTGGGAGGTCGCTTGTTTTCCAGCGCTGCCTGTGAGTGGGTGGGTGAATCAATCTCACTCAGGGATGAAATAATAACCAAATCCTCCAATCAGTTCTTTCTCTGTCCTCTTGTGTTTCAATTGGTTCTGAACTGACAGAAATGTTACTTACTCGTCCCACAGAGTCCCAACAGTAGAGGGCGCCCCACTGGATTCAGCATCAGGAAAGCTGGGTTCCAAGGCTGATTTTACCGCTGACCTATTCTAGCACCTCAGGAAAGGGCTGCCCCAACTCCGCCGAATTTTATTTTTCTATAATGGCAACGTTTGCACTGGCTTATTCCTAAGGTTCTTTCCACACTTGATCAGTAAAATTGACCTAAAATGATGTCTTAATCGAGAAATATTTTATTAAAATTAAAAGACTTTTTATATAAATAAAAGAGCTATTGTTAACTGGCTATTTATTATGTGATAGCTATTCTGCCAAACATTTTATATTCACTAGCTTACTTTTAATTTTCACAACAATCCTGTAAGGTATCAGTTTTAACTCTTTTCTACAAATAAGGAATCTGAGTTTAGGAATCAAGCATATATCCCAAGGTCATATAGCTATGAAAATGTAGATTTGGGATTCATCTAGGTCAGTGCGGCTTTAAATTTCACATCATTACCTAACAAATAGCCTTACATCAAAATTTCTTAGTACATCTTTTATATACAAGATAAATGAATTAAAATATTCTAACACTAGTCATATGATTTGTCCCCCAAAGCCCATTGTCATTTTTCCTCTGTATATTTATCTGTACACACATAATAATATAGTTTTAAAAATTCACAGATATATATGTACTATATAGTACATATTAATATACAATATTATTTTATATACTATATGTTATAGATTAATATAATATTTATTTTTATATAAAATATACTACTCTCTATGTTATATATTGTGAATATATATGTACACACATACACTATTATTTTTTTAGTTTTCTGTATCTTCAACATTTTATTTAATCAACATATAAAACTTTAAAGTGTGTATCATAACTAAATTCATAGATCAAAAACAAAGGAAAATAACTGTTCCTCATAGTTTACTATGGGTGTCTTAAATCACAATTTAGCTTTAGATCACAGAAAAAAAAACTGATAGAAAAACTACTAGTACTTTCTCATTATATCAATTTATCTTCCTCGAATATTAAATGTCTTTATGTATATAATTTTGTTTAAAAAAGAAAAGACCTGGAATCCCCAAAATGACTAAATCTAGTAAAATTGGAGAAGCTATCAACTTCTATTTTTTAATAAATAATAATTAAATTTCACTTATGATTTTTAGGTTTTGCACGAATCACTAATTTTCTTATGCTCTCCAAGTCAATGAAAATATCCCCTTAAGAATTTTAATGTTTCCTAAAGCAATTAAAATATAGTACTTGAATAATGGCAAGCTTAATGTCCTCGAGAAAAGATAGAGTGACTTAGTTTATATTTCCTTTTATGTAAATCCACTTTGGATTTAAAGGTAACGTGATCTGTAATTAAAATGCCTGAAACAAGAAAAGACATCATAAAAAGTTTTGTGAAGTATCAGCCTCCCAAGAATCATTATAGACTTAAAGCCAACAGATTTGCATTATCCTGCAGAAAGACCCAACATTAAAAAAAAAACCCACAAAACACAAAACAAAAAAACATTTCTCCACAGTGTAAGGCCAACGAGAAGAGTAGAGTATGACACACTGTACTCCCATTTTAACTCTGACACATACTACTTGTGTGACCTCTGAAAGTGGACCTCTCCTGGTGTCAGTTTCCTTCCATCTGCCCACTCCAAAGGGTCATGTGAGGTAACCGACACAAACTTCCTGCAACATACAAAGAGCTCAACAAATCATAGTTATTATGTTAGTGAGGATGTAATAGTGTATTCATATATTTCCAAACAAATGCTAATAAAATCTCATATTTTCCCCCCAGATAATAAGGAGTTATCAATAGCCTGATTATTCAAGCCAAAAACAATCTTTTCCATAAAAAAGCATTAACACATTTATAGTCTCCCCTTTGTCCTAAGCTTGTACATTAGCTCTCTCTATTTGTTGTATTATAATGAAGTCACTCCTTAAAAATAATAAAAGTAAAAATAACACTGTTATTGCTTATATCTGAAGAATCAAACTTCTAAAATATGATAGATGTGAAATACTATAAACGTAACAGTGTACTACATTACATTGAAGCATCTCTAAATATTCATGTGCTTAATAAATGTTTTCAGAGTAATATCTGTTATGGTATGTTCTAAAACGTGGTAAAGCTGGTCATTGTAGAAAAAATGTTTATCTTTTTCATAGACCTATATAAATCCATCCATAAATAAGATATCTTTTATGGGCTAGTGTGAAAGATTTTGGACTTCTACGGCAATAATAAGGTTTTATATACATATATATCACGTTCCCCAGGGAAACACATTTTTGATGTATACTCATTACTGACCTGACTAGAAAAAATTGTATCAAAGTTTCAATAAAGAATTCTAAAGACCGATATTAGAAAGCAATATTGAATTGTTACGCCCTATTTCCAGGCACGCAACTTGTCTGATTTTACCCAGAGGGTGTTACATATCTGGGATTCTAAGTCTATTTAGAATATGCTGAAGTTTACACCTACCAGGCACACTTATGTCTTTAACTAAATTAGTAAACAGTCCGTAATGCTCTCTGTGATTTTTCTGACCTGAGAAAACTATACATATACCTTCCACTAGATCAGGGCACAGAGACATTTCAGAAGCAGGCACTGCTTTGTAAAAAAAATCTACATGTAAAAACATCATTGAAATGTCTTTTGAAGGAGCAACTGTATTATCTTCTACAATAAGTAACGCTATACTTCGGTGGTCTGAGTTCTGTTTTTGTTTTGTTTTATCTTCTCCACTTCCTTCTAGCCCTGCTTTCCAGTTGTCTGTCCACAAAATACACACCTAGCATATTTTGAGGCATGACAATTTATGAAAAACAGAGATATTTATCATTCTAAACACCCAAGTCACATTCTTTAGTGTTTTATTTTTCCTTTTGGCATTTATAAAATAATATCTATTCAATATTTTTCTGTTATTTTCACAAATCCAGGCAGATAGAGTTGTGTCCCCTTTGTTGTCGAAAAGTTCATTTAATTTATTAAGTAGCTGTTTTGGGGTGCATATTCTCTTGGACAGTCTCAGACTTTCTCAAATACTAGGTTAATATATGTTGTAATATTTGGTATGCCTTCTGCTGTGCATCAATTCTCAGAGTGATAGTGAAATCTTTTATAGGACTGGTTGAAAATCAAATGCACATGGAAGTAATTTGTAATCTATGAAATCTCTCTGCCCTAGTGTCACCCACCACGAGGGAACACAATAGGTAACTTCATGACTCGAGAGATAGTGATGATGGTAAATCCAAGTTACTCTTAATCTTGAACATTCAGTTTGTGTGTATGTGTGAGCCTGCAGGGAACGGATGTTGGAAAATGACCAGAGACGGACTGTTTTGCAGAAAAGTCTTCATGTTAGGGGTGAAAAGACCTAATCTATGCAGTCAGATAAACTGGGATGCCATTGCCAGTCCTGCTAATTACTACCTACTTATTAGACATGTTACTGTTAGTTTCATCTCCTATAAAGTAGGGATAATCATTCCTACTTCATAGCATTGTTGGAAAGATTAAATTTCATATATGTGCAAGGCTCCTGGCACATAAAACTTCTGCTACATCATTATCTTTCCATAATGTTCCTGTCATTCAGTCTTCCTTCCCTTTCTACACCATTTAAATTAATTTCAGCAATTAGTTACTAAGACTTTGTATGATAATACAGTAGGCGCTAAGGATACTGCCCTTAAGCAGCTTAAAAGCTAGTGAGGGAGATGCCCACGCAGCCCATGTTTTACATACACAAACAAACAAGGACACACAACTAGCTGCTCTTTCTGTTAATGGTGTCATTTTTGCCCTTCCATTCCCTCTCTTCCCACAAACTGAACCCTGACTGGCTATCAATCATCAGACCCCATCAGATCTACTCCCTGTAAATATTTTGCATCTATTTTATTATTTGCATTCTCCTGCTGGCCACTATTCCATTCTTTGTGTTCCTCTACTGGCCACTGTCCTAACTTAGGCTCATAGTAATGCAGGTATTTCAAGACTTTCTCAACAAGCTTTCCTTCCTCAGCACTTTCTAATGCATATTTTGCAACACTAGCTTGGTTATTATCGTTAAACAAATTTATTTCCTTCTTCTACTTTCTAAAACCTTTGACTTCCCCATGCAAAACAAAGCCCATTTGTTTAAATCAGTAAAGACCTTGACCTCTTCCTACAATTCTAACTTCTTCTAACTGGCCAATCCATTCCAGATCATAATGATAATAAATGTTCCTTAAGCATGACCTGCATTCTTTTGCTTTCCCCCTATTTCTCAAGTTGGAACTACCTTCAATGACACATCCTTCTCTCTTCACAAAGTATCATCTTGTCAAATCTCATCCAAACTTTGCAATACTGATCTGTATTATTGGCATGAATCTTTCTTTCCTATTCTCATACCTACGTTATGACCTCCATAAATATGAGCTCTCTCAGAAATATGCATGTATGTGCCTATATATCTCGTCCACTGGAATGTGAGATCCTGAAGCACAGGAAATCTCAGACCCAGCTACGGATTTCCCTAGGCCTTAGAATAACACTTTGCTTTTCTTTCAAGAGGCTTAAAAAGAGAGTCTCTCAAATGGAACTGGGTTCAGCTTCACTTAGGCAAACTGTTCTCACCAATTTATCTTGCATTTCTCTCTCATTTATTCAGATATTATAATACCTTTTTCAACTATTTAACATAGTTCCCTAACCCTTGACTAGTGACATTCAGTCCCATACTCCCTTTTATTTTACACAGTTTAACAGTTTCCTTTCATGAGTGGAGTATATAGTCATCTTCCCATGCTGGTTACAGAGAAGCCACGTAATGTTATTTGCCCAATCCGGCCTTTGTGAAAACCTGAACTTATAGTAGAAATTTCATACACTGACTGAGTGAACTGACCACAGCTTAGAATATACCAGATATCCACAAGAGGAAGATAAATTCATAAAACAGTCATCTACAAGTTGGGTATTCCCTTTAACTAGTGCTGCATAGCAAACTACTCCAAATCTTAGCAGAGGCTTAACACAATGACAATATTTATTTTGCTGGAATCTGAAATTAATTTTTTTTTACACACTCTACTTTACTTAGCGTCAGGTGTGTGGCTTGAAGACCGGGGGCTGGAAATAAATGAAGGCCTACTCATTTACATGGCTGATCAACTGGAATTTTACTTGAGGCTGTGGTCAGAGCACCTTTAGATGTCCTTTCCAAGTGACTTACTCACAGCATGGAGGCTGGGTTCTAAGGGCAGGCATACTAAGAGGAAGATGTAGAAGCAATAATGCCTTTTATGATCACTTCAGAACTCCGCCCCATTTCAGCTGTAGTAACAGGCCTCTCAGGTTCAAAGGGGAAGGCACAAAGGACCCAGCTTTTGGTGGAGCAATGCCAACATCATACTGTTATGAAAGTATGTGGATGAGAGATACTGGTGTGTAATGTTTGGAAAACACAATCTTCCATATTAAGATTGAAGATGACATATACAGGCATAATCCTCCTGTCTCTTGATAATGTTCCCAGTGCATATTATGGGATGTGGGTTGCTATGATAATGGTGAGGAGGAGACTAAGATTATCAAATCTATTGCCCTGTAGAGCAGAGTTTACTCTCTGGAGTTGGAATTAAGACATCTCATAGCTAACTATAGATATTAACAAGTTCTAGGGTACCTGTTTAAGGATGCAGATTTCTGGTAACCAGAGATATAAAATTTGAAGGTCTGACCTAGTGACAAGGTATGTGACACACACTTTCAGTGATTCTGAGGTGGTTGATTCAGGATGTACCCTTGGAGAAACACTAGCTTCTTCTATGGTTTCAGCACATACCATATAATAAAGATAATCCATTTGTATGAGTCTTTTAAATACACAACCAGCATTTTGAAGGGATAGAGTGGAAGGAGGGAAAATGACCAGCTGTGCTGATATTTTATTTTCTCAGCCTTACTGCCGTGGTCTTTAGAAGCAAATTAACTGGTACTTGCCAAATAAGATGTGGGATGTGGGAAATAGAAATTGTTAAATATGGTCAATCATCTCTATACATATTTCTTCATCTCGAACTTCAAAATAATTCTGCATTTTACATAAAAAAAGCTGAAGTTTAGGGGGATGAAATTGCATTCAATCAGAAAACTTGGGAGAGGTAGGGGCCAGGATCCAAAGTTTCTCTAACTTCAAAGACGTCACCTCTTTGTCCACTAGCCTTCAATGATCAGCATAGGTGTAATAAAATCTAAAGTTGATTGCATGTCCTCCATCGCTTATGTGAATAATTTACTTAAAATCAGACATCCTACAAGGATCATGAAAAGGCTTTTCACTCCCAACAGTCTAGAGAGTCTTTGATAACACTTGCCATAAATATGTTTCACCCCAAAGTCATCTTGTCTCCACAATGCAGCACTGAACACAGAGGTTCGCCCAAATACTCTTTGACATGGTTTACGAGATAAAACACCCCTCTTTCTGAAAAAAAGATTGGCACCTCTTTTAGGTAACCCTGTTCCCACAACTGAAGATGAATCAAGTTGACCTTCTGTCTGGGCAAGAATATAAGTTTCTCTCTTAAACCTTCTCAATTTGGGAACCACTTTTCCTTCTTAACTGTAAGTTTTTCACGTTAGCACACAAGGTAGATGACCTGCACTGCAGGAACCTGTGAGGATTCAGTCATGAGTTAACTGACACCCAACACAGACCAAAGGCTCTCCTAAGACTTACGACATTGGAGGCAGGATAATGGGCATATTAACTCTCCCTTCTCCCAGCCTCCAGGCGTTTCCCTCACTATCAAGCTTAATCATCAGAAAGTGGAAAACCTTGGTCATTTCCTTTTATCCCCTGCAGAAAGGCCTTCTCTGAGCACAATTGAATGTTATGTTCTCAGCCTGTAAAGTGAATCAATATCAGAACGGTCCATTTCAACAGTCTTTTTGTTTCTTGCAGACGTTGTCCACTACGTTATTCAGCACCTCTTACACAAGGAACCTCATGATAAATTTCTCCTAAAATTTGGTCCCAGGAAAAGGTTTGTTTCTAGACATGAATGAGTTTGTTTTCTTCTGTCAGACAAGAAAAAAAGAAAATGTGTAAACCAATGTGTTTATCTTCTTGCTTTTCCTGCTAAAAAACTTAGAGCCATTTTGCGTGCCCAACTATAGTAACTCACTTATACCAAGAGCCTCTGCTGACATCTACTTGGTTTTCTTGCTCCTTTTGGAAAGTTTCTTATCATCTTGCACTTTTATTTGTATTACTTTTTTGGTTACAATTATTTTTTGGTTTAAAGAGTAAATTATAAAGAATGCAGAGTAAAATAAATAAATAGAGATAAAATAATTTAAAACATCTCCCAAGACAATGATTCTTCACCTTAGCATTTTGTTAATTTTCTTTCAATAAAAGTTGCAGTAACAGCATTTTCTGATTAGTTCTAGCATGCAGGTATTAGAAACCCAGAAAGCCTTTTTTTTATTCAAAATTACTCCTTTCAGCTCTTATCAACACATTAGGGAAATCATGTCATTGTCAAGTGTTGCTGTCAATCATCTGTCAGTTACCAAGATGATGGTAAATACTGTAGTCATGTCACATCTGGACCACTTTTAACCTCTTTATTTCTGTAGCCCAGATCACTCTGACTTTAAAATAAGGGTTACACTTCTCTTTAAATTTCTCTAAGAGGTACTGAGGTAACAATGCATGAATAGTGTCCAAACCTAAACTTTCATAAGTTCATAGGTATTGATATGGGACTGATACTGCTTTACAGATTGCTAACCTAAACAAATATCTCTTTTAATGAGTAAGACAACATGGCATTTAGTGGATAAAGCAGAGACCCCAAAATGTGAAACATTACACCGAAATGTATCTGCAAAGCTAAAACTAGAAGTGAATCTATTCATATTCTCTCCAAATTTGTGACACTAGTATTGTAATGAATAATTTAGCGGCTTAGTCAGGAATTTCCCTTGTAACCAAGCCTTCATTTTAATTGGTCAGTTCCCTAAAATATTACACATGTTTAGAAAGGTTACAATCTTCTCAACCGGGTCACTTGAAAGTACTTTACTGTTCACTTATGCCCTATAAACATTTTTGCATCATTTGCCTGAATTACACATAATAAAGGGTTGTTTTTCTTGTTTTCAGACTGGAGAGTCAAAGGAAAGTAAAAGCAGGTTTACGGAAAGGTTTTCACCTTCACCGGCTCATTGTCTTTATAGGACTAAGAGCGCTGGTTTCCAGGGTGTGTGACTGCTTCCCCTCACTCCACAGACACATCTTCAGACTGTGATTCCCTCCTCTGAGCACGGTGCTGAAATGAAAATTTGGTCGAGCGTCTCTCCCACAGATACGGATGTAAGCATTGTAGGGACCCCGAGTACGATTTATAGACAGAGAACTCTACAGGGCTTCTGAGATTCTTTGTGAGAAAACGGTAAAGTGTTGGCCTGATACTTCCAATTGTTTAACGGAGTTTTACAAAGTCATGCTTTTTATAAACAGCCCTGAAATGAATATACACCACACACGTGCACACACGTTACATAGTGGGGATTTGGGTTTCACATTTTAAATAAAATATATCCGTGAGCAGCGTGTGGGCTTGGAGCCCCTTCAGTGTTTTCTTCTCATCTCCAGAAATATCAGGTCTTGTGTACAAATTGATATGGGGCTGTCCCTTCATAACAGACAGTTATTACTACTCACAGAATGAAGCAGGCTATTTAGTAGCAAATTTTCATTAACTGGAAATTAATTCACATCAGTAAAGGTGGTATTTAACATACACTATAATTTCCTGCCTAGTTACATGCCACTTCCATGCAAACATGAAGAATAAACGACATGGACGAAGGTCATTTAAAAATAACTGGTCACGCTCTCCCAAAAGATGCTGAAGATGACCAGGGTTCTGAGGTACTCATTAGACCCCACCAAAATGTGTGATTAACACAGTAAATGAATAGCATTATTTATGCCCTGGATGCTAAAAGGCAAACACCACACCCAAAATGGCTTTTTAAGAGATTAGGCTGCACTAATCTTAACCTAGCATCACTTTGTTTACAAAAATGAAAATCTGCATTAAGGGACATTAGAAATACATGCCCGGGGGCTTCCCCGGTGGCGCAGTGGTTGAGAATCTGTCTGCCAGTGCAGAGCACACGGGTTCGAGCCCTGGTCTGGGAAGATCCCACATGCCGCGGAGCAACTGAGCCCGTGAGCCACAACTGCTGAGCCTGCGCGTCTGGAGCCTGTGCTCCGCAACAAGAGAGGCCGCGATGGTGAGAGGCCCGCGCACCGCGATGAAGAGTGGCCCCCGCTTGCCGCAACTAGAGAAAGCCCTCGCACAGAAACGAAGACCCAACACAGCCATAAATAAATAAATAAATAAATAAATAAATAATTTAAAAATAAAAAAAGAAAGAAATACATGCCCTACGAGACTTCCCTGGTGGCGCAGTGGTTAAGAATCTGACTGCCAATGCAGGGGACACGGGTTCGAGCACTGGCCCAAGAAGATCCCACATGCCGCGGAGCAACTAAGCCCGTGCACCACAACTACTGAGCCTGCGTGCCACATCTACTGAAGCCCGTGCGCCTAGAGCCCATGCTCTGCAGCAAGAGAAGCCCCGGCAAT
Organism: Balaenoptera physalus; assembly: GCF_965194825.1. Classification (NCBI taxonomy): domain Eukaryota; kingdom Metazoa; phylum Chordata; class Mammalia; order Artiodactyla; family Balaenopteridae; genus Balaenoptera; species Balaenoptera physalus. Next base: position 66,887,608 of record NC_138888.1, read on the forward strand.
AAGGAGTTCGCGCACTGCAACAAAGAGTAGCCCCCGCTCGCTGCAACTAGAGAAATCCCGTGCGCAGCAGCAAAGACCCAATGCAGCCATAAATAAATAAATAAATAAATTTATTTTAAAAAAAAAGAAATACATGCCCTAGGGATTTCATGTTGGTAATATTTTATTATGCATATAGTAGTAAAAAACATTTTGCAAAGTTCATTTTTAAAATAAACTTTTCCTATTTTATAATGAACATGGAATGAAATAAACTTTTGTCGTTTTTTAAAACTTATAAATGAACTACTGGAATCTATGGAGCGCTTCCATCTTTCAAAAAAACATATACTCTTTTCAGTTTTACAGCATGTCCTGCACTACACACAGTAATGCATCTCTGTCTCGTTTCGTTCTGGGAAGCAAAACATAAATCATGTACCTGTTGCTCTAGGCTGTGTGAGATCAAGTTTCCAGTGTGCATCTTCTCATTTCCCCCCATACACTGTGATACTGAAGACAGTTATAAAAATACATTACACTCATTTCTCTTTAGTTCTTAACTGACTGAGTAGTAGTTTAGGTAAGATAATTCTTAAATTTAATGAGATAGATTTCTTTTCCAGCTCCTAGTTCATGGAGATCCACCCACAGAACTGCCTGATGAACACATCTTAACTTTTGGAAACTCACGCCTTCACTCATGAGCAAGACATGACTACCGCTCTGAAAAGCTTCTGAAAAGTGACGACAGTTGTAAACAAATCCGGAGAACTCTTTACTTCTGCAAATTTGCTAAAATGTATGATGGGCAAAAGGGAGATTTTCTGCATCAATGTTTAATGGTTTAGAATTAAAGCTATAAAGATCCATTTTCTTTCTAGAAATATAAAGCCAGAAAATATAACTATCAAGTAGACTTCTCAAAAGAGAAATTTCCTTTAGGTGGTAAAACTTGCCTATAAATTAGAAATGACAAAACATCATAGAAATCATAGACGCTAGGAGTAGGGAGAGACCTAATAAGTTTCTGATGATGAGGGTTAATAGTTAATGAGCACCTGCCACGGGCTGGGTGTGATGAAGGTGCTTTTACATAGATTTCTCTTTTAATACTCATAAGAAGCATATGATGAAAATATTATTATTGTCCCTATTTTATGGATGATCAAAGTAAGGCTTAGAGAGGTTAAGAAACTTACCCAGGGCCACACAGCCACCATGAGAAGTGCTTGGATGGATCCTAGAGAGCCTGGCTCCAGAGCCCAGACCCTGTCACACTTTTATTGAAGCAGACTGGGGAAATTACATATCCAGAGCCATTCAGCCACTTAGGGGCACAACCAGAATTAAAACCAAGGCCAGGGCTTCCCTGGTGGCGCAGTGGTTGAGAATCTGCCTGCTAATGCAGGGCACACGGGTTCGAGCCCTGGTCTGGGAAGATCCCACATGCCGCGGAGCAACTAGGCCCGTGAGCCACAACTACTGAGCCTGCGCGTCTGGAGCCTGTGCTCCACAACAAGAGAGGCCGCGATAGTGAGAGGCCCGCGCACCGCGATGAAGAGTGGCCCCCGCTTGCCGCAGCTAGAGAAAGCCCTCGCACAGAAACGAACACCCAACACAGCCAAATAAATAAATAAATAAATAAATAATAATTAAAGGTGCTAATAATTAAAAAAAAAAACAACAACCAAGGCCAGCCTGGCACTTAAAAATAATACTTCTTGAAGAAGGAAAACAGAAATAGACCCAGAGACATAGAAAGCAAATTTATGGTTACCAAGGGGGTAAGAGGGGGAAGGGATAAATTAGGAGGTTGGGATTAACAGATACACACTACTATACATAAAATAGATAAACAGCGAGGACCTAGTGTATAGCACAGGGAATGATACTCAATATTTTGTAATACCTATAAGGGAAAAGAATCTGAAAAAGAATGTGTGTGTGTGTGTGTGTGTGTGTGCATAAAACTGAATCACTGTGTTGTACACCTGAAACTAACACGACATTGTAAATCAACTGTTCTTCAATAAAGTAAAATTTTAAAAAGGAAGGAGCCAGAACAGATGGCATTGTTTATGTGGCCCAAAAAGCAGAAGTGACCCCCATACAGGGGTTCTCGTTTGAGTCTCCCACTTGGACTGGCCTACTCCCCCCCTACTCTCCATTCTCTCCCCACCCATTTTCCTTGTACCAAGCCTCATAAAATACTCCTGGGTGGATTACACCGGCCAAGCACACCACTGCAAGGCTGGCCTGGTGCGTGTAAATTGCCTCTCAGTGGGTGGCTATTATATTTATATTGGTTTAAAATGTTTCCATTGCCAATCCATTATGCTGGAATTCCCCCTTGCTGAGGGCAGCTGTGTTATTCTTTTCTTTGACTGAAGCCCAAGAACTATCTCTCCAACTCCTTGGGAACCAACCCTGTAAGAGTAAACATCTTGAGTCCAAAGGGGCCCCTTCTTACCCCACTAACACTTGCTAAATCAGGAGCTTTCCCCTCCGGCCCCAATCAGTTCATATTGCTCATTTTCCAAGGAGATAGAAATTGGAGTGGAGTGAGAAAGTGATGTGATGCCTGTTTTTGCAGAGAGTGAAAGGAGCACACTGGGAAACTGGGAATAACACTTGTATAAGTAATTCCGCTTCCTTAGAAGGCAAAGTATTCAAGCATCACCACCAAGAGGGTCCAGATGGTTCCGGGTATGTCCATATGAGTACCCTTCAAGGAAAATGAAAGTTTGCGAGTGCCCCTTTCAGAACAGATCTCCTAGCAAACATTTATGGCTATCTCATCCTTAAAGTGAAAGTTCCTTTGTCCAGCTGAGAGTTCAAAATTAGTGACTTAAAGTCAAGAACTAATTGAACATTAGTAATATGCATTTCTCTATATAACTGAGCCTAATAATAGGTATTATTTCAATAATATGCATTTCTATTTATATGGTGATACAATAGAATTAGGAAGCAAGTTTACAAATTTAATTGTTCCCTTGAGTGCCAGGTTTAGCACTACAAACTGATGACTCTCAAGTTAACCTCACCTACTTGTCCTGTAAACAAAGACCCTTGGTCATAGGGGAAATAAGAGGAAATTTGGAAATATTATCGATACATGTGCAAAGGCAACCCCCCCAAAAACCTTTATATGATGGTGTGTCAATTTTATCGTTCTTAATTAAGGATTCATACCTAAGAATGATACTGTTGCAATAAATACAAATTACAAATAATAATTCTCCCTGTTAAAAAAAGGGGGAGGCAAAGAGATTACTCTCCTGTCCTTTTTTCTTAGAGCATTTACTTTAGAAAACTTAAAATTGCAAGTACTTTCTTCAACCTTTGAAATCTATAAATGTATATCCTTTTGAAAACGATAGGCTTTGGCATCTTTAAGACCCAGGAATGCCTTTCTCGAGGACTCAGGAACATCCAGGGAGGCAGCACCCCTACCTCCATCGCTCAAGTTTCTGGGGGTTTGGGGATAAGGGAGGGTAGGAGCCTAACTTCAGTGGGCACCTTGCTCCAAGTTGCAAAACTACCTACTCACATAAAGATATGAGAAGTTTGTTTTCCTGCGAATAAAGCCAATTAGCTAACACAGATCGTCATTCCAATTACCAGGTAAAATTAGGACGAACTATGTGTGGTGAAGGAAAGATGTTGTCAAGTCCTCTTACTTGAGGACTAGTTATTGTTTATCCTGAAAACGTGTATGCAATGGGTTGTATCTGCCTGGCTGTGTAAGAGGGTGAGATTTAATTTTGCCTTTGCAGTCTCTTAGTGATTGGCATCACTTTCCGGTTTAATGCTTATTCAATAATACAAGTAAATTTAAAATAAAATAATGATAGAAATAATAATTCAAATAATAAAAGTGAATAAAATTTTCTTCACCACTTTTGTAGAGAGGATTTCTTCTGGGTTGGAAGAAAATTTTGTTTTTAATTATAGTTCCCCAACATTGTCAAATTTTGAAGGGAGGAAGGATTTACATGAACTTCAGAGGCCACGTGTCAGGGAGCAAGATTTTCTTGATTCAAGAGACTCAGGTCCTCCTAGCGAGTATACCAAGGCGCATGCGCAAACCAACCTCTGTTTCAGTCAAGACTACGGTCAGACATCGTTTGTTCTGCTTTTACTCACCTGTGCAGTGTACTTCGAGCTCATTAAATCGACCTTACCTTGTTATAGCAAAGTCCCTAAAACAAAAAAGAAAAATAAACTTTTCAAATGCTCATGAGAAAAGCAGATGGGCGTAAAGTTGAAAATCATGTCAAGGAAATTTTAAGGAGACAAAAATAGTTTGTTAAATATATGAAATTCACATGTATAACAAATTGTAATAAAGTGCTATCTGAGAAGGGTGATTAATAGGACTCAATTTTAGTTCTTGTCTTTGAAGTATATGCCAGTTGTTCTCAAAATTTAATAAGTATTAGAATCACAGGGGCAGTTGTTTTAATATAGTTTCATAGGATCCACCCATGAGATTTTGCTTCAGGACATAGGCGTCGGTCCCTGCATTTTTCAGAGCACCCCAAATGGTCCTGATGCAGGTGACCCAGGGACTCTGAATTAAAGAAACATTGGTATGTGCAATAAATACATAACATTCCAAATTCCAGCCATTGGATCTCAAGCAAAGCTAGTCTCATTTTTGAATGAATAAAATATATATATAGTGAATTATTATTCTTTTATTCAAGGACTATTCAGTTATCAGACTATTTTTATATGCATAGTCAGAAAAAGAAAATACTGATATTTATGGGAAAAAATACAATAAAAATTGTTACATTGATGTGTTTCAATATTGCTAAAATAAAGAAGACCTAGAGTTATATTTTAAAGTAATGTATTAATTTGCAATACCAGAAGCCAGGAAATAAGGAAGGCCAAATTACATCAAAAGAAAAATGAATAATAATTTCAAATTCCATGCCAGAAGTTTTATAAAACAACAGAAACTTCATTTATCTTTGCGAGAACAGGGAACTCTGTACCTGAAATGTCAAACAGATAGGTCTTTAAAAAGTAGAGAGAGATTCATCTGCTCCTGGAGAGGCACTTGCTCTACCTGGCTAGTGCAGGAAGGAAGGATTTTCAGGAGGAAAGTTCAAGGGGAATTTGGAAATTTTTCCTTAGGGGCACAAAATTTAAACTTACATCACTATGGAAAGATTAGCACTGTTGAAATTGAACTCCCTTGGTGAGAGTTGTAGCAGAACAGTATCTCCTGTTAAACTTGCTGTGGGATTCCAGCTAACTCAATCTCAATTTCTTTGCTTTTTAAAGCCCCCCAAAGCTTTATAAAATGCCACTGATATACTTTCTCTTATGACACGGATCGGTACTGTCATATAGGAAAGTATTCCTGACTCTATCTCCATGAGATTTCAAATAACAGCGTTGCCTTCTTATAATATTTTATTTCAAACCAGTAAAGTCTTTAGTCATAGAAATCATAGGCTGCCCTGCTCAACCTTACAAAGCAATAGGTCATTTTCCAACACAAAACAAAAACAAAATGCAGCAAAAGCCCAGTGTGTTGTAGAACTGGATTCCTATTTTTTTTTCCCTCTCTTTATTTTTATATTATTGTTGCTCACCTGCCTCTTTTTTTCTGCATTAAGCCTTTATGCATTCTATTTTATATCTTTGTACAACTACTCAACTTCTGTTTTACACACTGAGCATATTGATTTATCTTATTTTATTTTTTGTTGGCTTCTTTTTTCACATTTGTTTCCTATATAATATTTTCTAACCATGCAAGAGTTTCTTTTATCCCTTATGCTTTACACTCCGACTTTCTTTCTCTCCTTGATTCCATTTACCTTTACTCATTTTTACACCTTACTCATTATCCCTTTTTCCCCTGTTACGAGCCCCCAAAATTCATTTGTTGTGTACCCCAAAATTGTGTACCCCCAAATTCATATGTTGAAGTGCTAACCCCAAGTAACTCAGAATGTGGCTATGTTTGGGGATAGGATCTTTTAAAGTAAGATGAGGTCACAGGGGTGGGCTGTAGTCCAATGTGACTGGTGTCCTGTAAGAAACGGAGATTAGGACACAGCCTATACAGACTGAAGGAGGACCAAGTGAGGACACGGCCAGAAGGTTGCCATCTACAAGCCGAGGAGAAAGACCTCAGAGGAGACCAAACCTACCAAAGCCCTGATCTTGGGCTTCTAGTCTCCAGAACTGTGAGAAAATAAATGTCTGTTGGTTAAGCCCCCACAGTGTGTGCGATTTTGTGACGGCAGCCCTAGAAAGCTCATATACCCTCTGTTTCCATGTTTCCTCCTCTTTACGTTCTTATTAGAGCTCATCCTTGTTTTTTGAATATTCAGAGCAGCAGGCATGCCCTGGGGCTCCCTCACTTTTCTTCCTCCTGTTTATTCACTTATATTCTTCTCTATTAATGAACACATGAAATATTAAAGAATATTCAAAAGTGCTTTTATTGCTCAATGCATTGTTCTTTGAGGGTTTCAACTTCTCTGTACTGTAGTTTCATTGTCTGGAAAATGGAGAGGATCAAAGGATTCAGCTCATACAGGAGCATTGCAAAGGTTTGACATATTAACCCATAAAATGCCGAGAACAGTGTCTGGCACATAATAAGCCAAAGCAGATGTTGGGTAGTGGTGTTATTATTGTTCTCTCATTCCACAAGTATCCACTAAGCGCTGGTCCAGGGCCAGGAGCTAGATTCATGAAGTTCATGGACAAGTGGGAAATACAAGAGAAAATAAAAACTAACCAACAAATCAAGAAGTACTGTCAGATTTTGATAAATGCTATACAATCGATTCTAAAAGGTGATGTGATACAAGGTGATGGGGTGGCTATTTTAAATCAGGTGCTCTTTGTAGAAGTGACTGTAGTTCTGAAAAAAAAAGAAAAAAGAAAAAAGCCAGCCCTGCAAGGCCAGGTGGAGTGGAGAGAGAAGTAGTGAGAATAGTTGGTGCAGAGAGTCTACGTTGGGCATGAGTTTGGTGATTTTAGGGAGCTGGGAGAAGCCTCCTGCTTCAGAGCAGTGGGTAAGAAGGTGGGATGTACAAAATGATGTCATAGGGAGGCCCAGTTCATATTAGACTTTATAAGCCACTGAGGCTTTGAGAGGTTAAGTAACTTGCTGATGTCACCACTGCCTGCCATTTTGTAGAAAGAGCATAAAAGGAGTGGGACTCAAGAATGGAACCCAAGGGTCAATGCCATCAGGTTTCTCTCTCTCTCTCTCTCTCTCTCTGTCTCCACAGCTTGTGTCAGCGTTGTTCTGCACCCGATCTTCATTCTCTCCCTCCAGTCTGTTGTGCTCTAAAAGGGATATTTCAAGGAGAATTCTACTTGGCCCAGCTTGGGTCTCAAGTTCATGACTGACAAAACCACCACACATCTATCCCTGTATTCGGGGGAATGACAGCTCCATCCGGGATCACAAGATTTGAAGGAGTTTTCCAGAAGAAGGAGGGTGCCAGAGGAAAGCAGTACATTTCCTCTACAGTCTAAAGGGAAGCTCCTCCTGGGAAGCACGTGTGGAAATGTGTGGTTTTGGTTGGTCCTTGGGCTGCAGAAGGGAGCCTGTGGTGCTGGCGGGAGACCAGGAGCCACAGGACTGTCCAGCTCTGGGGAAGGGCTGCTCTGGCCAGCCCCTTTTTTTGTCTCAGTCTGAGCAGTTTTAATACAACTCGTGAAAAGGCATCTTAAGTAACTTTTATCCTTACACCCTGGTTCTGCAATTTCTTCATGAATAGGTATGGTTATTTTATCAGCAATTCCAAAATTTGGGACTTTCCCAGACACAACCACTGTGAGTTTTCTGGCTGGTCTTCCCACCCCTCAGCCATAAGCTAGGAGTGTTGAGAAGGTGGATGGAGCCCATGAGGCGCTGAGCTGCCAAGAGATTGTGGGCTTCCCTGGAGGCAGAATGCTAGGACCCCTGTGCTCTACAGAGGCTGCCCTACCGGAGAGGCACACCCCTGATTGAAAACAGGTACTAAAATATACACTGTCCCTCCCCTTTTATTCCAGTCCTAGGAATTTACCGTAAGGAGACGTTCCACAAGTCCGTCAAAGGATATATGCAAAGATATTGTTTACAGTAGGAAATAATTTGGAAAGAAAAAAAAAAACGGAAAAGGGTATTTGGAGTAGGGAATCTGTTTAATGTGTTGTCTGCCATGGAAGGAAGGTACTCCACTCAAGTCTTCAGTAAGTGTTTATTCCCTCCCTCCAGGAGATAGCTACTAGAGCATCTTCCCATAGCACAAAAATCCCCCTACTTTTAAGTCCATCCCTCGCTCCCAATCCACAGAGATAGGCTGCCAACAGCTATTCAATCAATCACTCATTCACTCACCAAAGATATATTGTGTGACTTTGTTGTAGATGATAATGACACCAAGAAACCACAACTCTGTTCTTCTACGATTAAGTCCAGTGCTGCTATGAATATTTTAGAATATGCCTTTAGTTGAGCATATGCAGGCCCTATTGTGTATACACCTAGGAGTGGAATTCCTGGGCATAGAGTATGCCTATGTTCAACTTTAATATATAGTAGGGCAGTGCTGCAAGTCACAAATATAATTTTATTTGTGATGCAAGTCACAAATATAATTTTAAATTCTTAGTAGTTCCATTAAAAAAGTAAAAATTCACAGATAAAATTACTTTGAGTAACATATTTAACTCAATATATATCCAAAATATTCTCCTTTTGACATACAGAGTTAATATTTAAACGTATTAGTGAAATACTTTACATTACTTTTTCTAAGTTTTGAAAATTCAATATATCCAATAGATATACAGTGCATCTCAATTTAGATCAACTGCATTTCAAGTGCACATGTTATTAGTGGCTACTGTATTGGACTGTGCAGTTTTGGAGGGAAGGTATTTTGCTCTCTATTATTTACTACTGTATAAAAGGAAAATTTTACATTTACTTCAACACTTGCCTAGAATGTAATAAAATTGAGTGATGTGTTTCACCACAACCAGTTCTAACCAGCTGAAGCTGATAAACTGCTAAGAACTTTGAGTGACCCAGAAATGCCAGCCCCTCACTCGACCTAAATGAAGATTTTGCCTGATGAATGACCATGTTTCCAGAACTAAATCTGGTTCATTATGGGTAGAGAGTAACACAGGTGACACCACATGGTACAAGATAATGAGGCAGACATAAGCAGGGTCTTCAGGATTTTGTAAACATGGAGTCTTTATCATTTAGGTCAGTAATTTTTCAATGTGTTGAGTGCACAGGAATCACCTGGGAAGCTGATTATAAGTTCAAATTCCAAATTCTGGAAGATACATTTTTAGCAGTGATTCTGATGCAGGAGGTCCAAAGCCCACACTTAGAGACATACTGCTGTATTTAAGATATACAGTGCACAGATATACAAAACCTAAGAAAGTTTTGAAACAGGTAAAGAATATTCAAGTTGCTTTTTTTTTTAAAGATCTCTCTTGTAGAAATACTTAGCATAGATATCACAGGGTGAGATCTGGAAGTAAGGAGAACCAATATGAAGCTGCTGCAATTGTTCAGGTAAGAAATAATAAAAGCCTGAAGTGGGGTACTTTTGGCTGGAGATAAGAGAGGGTGCATTCAGAAGACATAAGGACTATCTGAACCTAGCGTGCTCTGGAAAATGAAGTCAGGAGAGAAACATGGGAGTTGGGCTGCAGTTACTAGACAGACCATTGTGCTGTTATTCATCAAGATAAGAAATATTAAAGGGAAAGTGGAAGATGAATGTTTGTCCATTGCAATGCAGAACATGAGCGTGCTAATTGAACAAGCTATATTGTCAGTTTCTCTCAACTCATCTGCCCTTTCTGGCTAGCATATTAGAAATGGAGTGATTAGACTTAGAGAACAAACTTACTGTTACCAGGGGGGAAGGGAGGGGGAGGGGGTAGTTTGAGGGTTTGGGATTGACATGTACACACTGCTGTATTTAAGGACTTAACTGTAAAGCACAGGGAACTCTGCTCAATGCTCTGTAATAACCTAAATGGGAAAAGAATTTGACAAAGAATAAGATACATGTATATGTATAACTGAATCACTTTGCTGTACACATGAAACTAACACAACATTGTTAATCAACTATACCCCAATATAAAATAAAAAATTAAAAATAAATTAATAAAATAAGACCAACTTGTCCCCCCTCTGGGCAAGAGACTTTCAAGACACCTGAATACACACTCTCCAATAAGTGACTTTAAAACCAAAAGGAAAGGTTTCTCTAATGCGCGCTGGGCATCAAAGAGCAGAAGCTTTGATAGCTCGGTGCCAGCACAGAACTGGTGAGAACAGTGGCAGCAACAACAGTCCTTCCTGTAGCAACACTAACGCCTTTCAGACTTTGGCAGTAAGTTACAGTTTGGGGGACCAGCAGTGATAGAACACATTGTTCAATGAGACAGAGCTGGAGAGAAAGGAAATGGAGTTGTCTCTCTGGCCACCCACTGGTCCTTCTCTCTCTGACCTCTAAATATTAAAGTACAGAGGGCTAAAGTACAGATCAACTTCTCTGATCATTCCATAGATGATGATATTTGGTCTATGGTCTCAGCCATGCCATACCCCAATGATTCTCAAATTTATACACCCGGCCTACGCTTCTCCCTAGACCTCCTGATTTGTATATCCAAACTGCTGTTTGGTATTTTCATCTGGATATCTAATAGGTATTTCAGACTTACCATATCCAAAATCAGATTTTGATTTTTTCCCTCTAAATCTCCTCCTTCTACACTCCTCTCCTTCTCCCAAATGGCCACTCTGTCCTTCGAGTTCTCCACACCAAATATTTTAGAGTCACCACTGATTTTTCTTCTTGTCCCATCCCATAGCCAATCCATCAGCAAATCCCCATAGTTTTTATCTTCAAAATATATCCAATATCCACTCCATGTCCATTGCTACCACTTGGTCCGAAACCCCATGATGTCTGTCCTGGACTGTACTAGCTTCCTCACTGGTCTTCCGACTTGTAACGCTGCCATCTTAAATGTACTTCTTGACAGAGCAGTCAGAGTGATACATCGAAAACATGCATCAGACCCTGCTTCTCCATGGATGAAAATCCTCCAACGGCTCCCCATACAATTAGGATGAAATCCCGAGTCTGCGCACTCACTGTGTCCGGCCCGTAGCCCCACGCTCACACTGTCCTCTCCAGGCACACTGACCCCTTGCTGACCCTGAAACACAGCAGCTCACTCCCAACTCCAGGGGTTGGGACCTAGCAGCTCCCTTTGTTTAGAACACCCTTATGAAAAATATTTATGACTCTGTTCCCCCAACTTCCTCAATCTTTGTTCGTACATCACATGATGGAAGTGGCCTCTTGAGCACCGTGCACCAAAAAGCAGCCCTGCTCCCACACCGACTTTACCTTCTTTTCTCCATCATTCTGTCACTGGCTGGCTTACGAAATACACATTTACTTGTTTAATTGCGGATTGTCTGTTTCCCCCAGTGGAATGAAAACTCCAAGAGGTCAGAACTTTGTTTTTTTCACCGCTTATCTCCAGGGCCTAGAACAGCAACGCTTAGAACACAGTGGGCTGTAAATATATATGGAAAGAATGATCTGTGGAAATAGAGTAGGGGTTCACAGGTCTGCTTGATCATCAACTGATGTAAGGAGTTAAAGACGTATGTATTCCTGGGCCAGTCGCAAACCTGGTAATCCAAAATTTCTGGGAGTCATGCCTTTAAATCTGACTTTTAGATACTTCCCAGGAGATTATGATAATCATTGAGACTTAAGAACCATGAAACCTAAAAACTAGTTCTCAGAGCTCCTGGGAAATAACCTCTGAGAACCCCTGAAACTACTTGGGAAGAATTTGAGGGAGCTGGAATTCCCAAATATAGTTCAGGCCAGAGTCAGAGAGACACCATTTTACAACCGATATTTTGACCCTGTTCTACCTCCAGGCTGCCCCAGAATGGGAAATGTGGGTTACAATGGAAAGCGAGTGATTCTGACTAAACATCACATTTTGCTAAGAAACTTCGGGCTAACCCCCTTCTGTCTTTCTCGAGAGACACCAGGACCACCCACAGCCAAAGGGGAAATGTAGAAATGCTCCTGATTTGTACTTACAAGGAGGTAGAAGGGAAGGGAAGCCTTGGTCTGCACAGCCCTTAAGATAAGATCTATGGGTCTTATTCCATTTGGTCCGAGGTCTAGTAATTACTCCTGGGTGTGTGATGGAGTCAGGACCACCACCTTCTGGTGGCAGATGTCTCTAATTGGACGTGTGGCCTGGAGAACATGGTAGAATAGCCCTGGGCCTCCCCTCTCTCCTCTGAGGTCTTCTGACTCCAAGGGCCTACTGAGCCCAGGGCATGATCTCAGCCCTTCAGAAACTTAAAAGAATTGCCCCAGAAGTACTCTCCTCTCCTGAAAATGATGGGAAGAGTGTCCGAGTAGGTAGAGCGGGTGAGGGCAAGAACAAAGGGACAGAAGCTTCTTGTGGATCATCTCAGCCAACTGACGTGTACTGGGATTTGGAATCTAGAAAAAGAAAGAAATGCTCACCCCTTCATGCTCAGCATCTCTCATCTGGGCAACAGATAGAGAGGGAAAGGCTCACTTCCATGAAATGCTTTGCTGTCACTTTGCCTTGAATTGATGAGGCCAATTGCATTAGGAGAGGACCTATGGAGCCTGCTGATGTTCTTATCTACGGCAGGAAGAGTAAAAATGATGTTCAGTTTGAGAGTGTCTTGCATACTATAATTGTAACACCAGTTTACTTGAATCCTGAAAATATCCTTTCTCCATCTAAACCCAGACTGCGCTGAAAATGACTTGCCTTTTTCACCCGCCACCCCCCCCCCCGATTCCAGCAGACCAGATGAGCAGTACTGCAATTTCGCAGTGCTCCTCTGGGGAGGTAATGTGGACAAATGTATGCAGCAAGGTTCTTTGCAAGAAGATTAAGTGAAGGGGAAAGTTTAACGCAGAGGCTCAGCAATTCTGCCAGGCTCTCTCTTGCAAACAGCCATGAAAAAAAAAAAAATTACGTAGGAGGGAATGAGTTGATGCTTGCTGTTTGCTACAGGGCATCTCAGAAGCAGCAAGGGAAACCACAGACCAGGCCAAGGATTGCTGTGTCTTAACCAGCTTCCCTGGGGAAAGTGGCCCCCGATATTATCTGGGAACTGAATGGAAACTGGCAAGCACATGGCACTCCTCCATAGGTATAGAGTGTTTTTCATATTCAAAGCTCTTTAATGCTTCCCCCAGGAGCCTTGTGAGATAAGAGCGGAAGTGATTATATCCTCAGTTTGTGAAAAGGAGACTCAAAACTGAAGAGTCAAGCAATTTGCACAGAAAATAATTGGAGTCAGTGTCCAACCGACATCAGGCCTCAGGGTTTCCTGGTGTTGAAACCAGAGCTCAGAAAAACGAGGCCCAGAGCCTGGGTCTGAAAAGCACATATCAAAGGAAGCAAGTACCCAAGCACCGCCTCATAATTAAAAGTGATTGGACCAAATTCAGTCATGGTGCAGAAGAATGCAGGCAGATTTAGAACTGAAATGACTTATAAGTGGCACTTCACTGAAAATTAATTTCCTATAGCTTATTTCTGTAGGCATATTGCCATTTGATGGACATCAGTATGCATTAATAAGAAAGCAGAGATGAAAATCAAGAAACCTCTGGACGCCTGAATTTGTCTGTAAAGAATCATTGCAGCATTTCAAAAGGAGCTCAAGCTAACTTGAATTAATAAAAGCTGAACTCTAAATCTCCCTTCCTTCATATCTAGCCTTTTCATTTCTTTCTTCCATTGCACTCTTTTTTTCTTCAGTGCTTTTGGCAAAAAGGAGGAAATCTGGAGGAAAAAAAACCAAGTTAGATCATCTTTAACTCAAAGAATATAAGAAATTTTACGGAATACATAACAAGCACTCCTATTTCTTGCTATGACAGAACCTCATCCATGAACCAGGATGTCTTCATTCATGCTTCCTTTGATTCTTGGTTACTAAGAGTACTCCAAAATCACACCTGAAGATATACATGTGTGTGTGTGTGTGTGTGTGTGTGTGTGTGTATATATATATATATATATATATATATATATACATACATACATACATACATACACACACACACACACCTGGCAACCGATGGGGGTGTGAATAATGAGGGGTGAGAGGTCAGACTGCGTGTGTTCAATCCTGGCTCCATTACTATGGAGCTGTATGTCTTTAGGCAGGTAAGTCTCATTATCCATAACTATTAATTGGAGACAATACTTCAAAAGATTTGTTGTTTCATTGTTTCCCTGAAAATTATAAGGAAGAATATGTATAAATAAATTAGCATAGTAAAGGAAGGAAAGCAAATATTCGACAAAGGTTAACTTTACAATAGAGCATTTTGGCTTCCTCCGTCTAACAAATTACACAAACTTAGTGACTTAACACAAATTTACTGTCTTACAGTTCGATAGGTTAGAAGTCTAAATAGGTCCGTCTCACTGGGTTAAAATCAAGGTGTCAGCAGGGCGGCATTCCTTTCTGGAGATTTTAGGGGAATTCATTTCCTCACCTCCATCTTTGAATAACATTACATCTCCAGTAATGTTCCATCTCTGTGTCTTTCTTCTGTAGTTGCGTCTCCTTCTGACCCTCTTGCACCTTCCTCTTTCATTTCTAAGGACCTTCGTGATTACATTGGACCTGCCTTGATGATCCAGAATACTCTCCCCATCTCAACTCATCCCCATCTCACACTTAGCAACTGTGTCAGGTAGAAGAATGACCTTCCAAAAGATATCCATGTCCTAATCCTTGTAATATGTAAATGTTACCTTCTGACAAAAAAGGACTGTGCAGACCTGATTAAATTAAGGGTCTCGAAATGGGGAGATTATCCTCGATTGTCAGGGTAGCCTCTAAATGCCATCACAAGTGCCTTTATAAAAGGGGGACAGAAGGAGGTTACATGCACAGAAGAGGAGAAGGCAATGTGACCACAGAGACAGAGATTCAAGTGATGTGGCCACAAGACAAGGAACGGTATCAGCCACCGGAAGCTAAAGAGGCAAGGAATAGATTCTTCCCTAAAGCCTTGGGGGAAGCACAGGACTGCCAGTACCTTGGTTTCATTCCAGTGAAACGAATTTCAGAATTCTGGTTTTCCAGATCTGTGAGACGATTAACTTCTCTTTTCCAAAGCCACCCAATTTATGGTAACTTGTTATAGCAGCCACAGGAAACTACTACAGCAAGAGTAATTCCATCTGCAACCTTAATTCTCCTTTGCCATAATCCCAGGTTTGGGGGATTAGGACACGGACAACTTTGGGGGACAATGATCCTGGCTACTACACTCCTTTAACCCACCAGCTCCATAAATACATCCTTATAGTTCCCTCCACCCTCTTCCACATACCACATTGTACCATGGCTCTTGCCTCTAAATTCTACAGCTTAGTGGTTAAGAGCGTTGCTTCTGGAGTATGTCCATTTCAACACTTACTAGCTGTGTGACCCTGAGAAGTTACATAATTTAGTTTTCTTACTGATAAAGCAGAGATAATATAGTACCACCTCATAGGATGGCGAACTGATTAAACGATATAATGCATGTGAAGTTCTTAGAGTATTGTTTTGCACATAATAATCTTTCAACAATGTCACATAATATTATTATCATCCTTTTCATCACCATCATCATCATCAACATCTAGGTACTAGAAGGAAGATGGGTATAACAGTTTTCTATTACACAGTAATAGAAACAGTGGCTTAAAACAATAATCATTTGTTATTTTATAATCATATGGGTTATCAATTTTCACTCAGCTTGCTTGGGCACTTCTTCTGCTGGTCTCACTTGAGCTCACTCAGGTGGCAGCACTCAGCTCAGCGGGCTTCATGGCCCCAGATATGCTTATTGCCATGGCTGGTGGTTGATGTGATGGCCGCAAGGTGTTGCAGCCTCATGGGGACTAGCCCAGGTTCCTGGGCATGGAAGTCTCAGGACGAGACCTGCGTCTTGAGGCCAAGGCTCAAAACTCCCAGTTGTCATGTCTGCTACATTCCGTTGGTCAAAGCAAATCCCAAGGACAGCCTGAATTCAAGAGTGGCCAGACAGATTCCACCTCTGGATGTGAGGAATAGAAAAGTCAGTTTTCAAAGGGGTGTGCAGAGAGTGATGGGAGGAATTTGTGGCCGTTTCTTGCAATCTAGCATCGTGAGCTTTGGGAAGATAGTCCTGGATCTGAAATTTTGCAAATGTGTGAGCTTGGGCAAATCGCATAAACCCTGGTACAATAACAGCATTTGAGGGCCTATTATGTGCCAAACACTGTGCTAAAATCTGGAGATATTAGGAGAGCCTGACACATGCTCCCTCATCTAAAGAAGGCAGTTTATAAAATCAGGGAAATATTTATCTTAAAGTATTGGTGTGAGGAGGACACACGTAATGTCTACGAAATGTCTAATACAGTGCTTGGTAGTACCTGGGCACAGAGTAGGTACTCAATAAATGACAGTGATCATTATTATTTAATTTTCACAAGAATGTCCAGATTTCACTTATAAATGGGTATGGAAGCACATGTTATTTGTATTAGTCTGCTCAGGCTGCCATAGCAAAATACCATAAACTGGATGGCTTTAAAAACAAAAATTGGGCTTCCCTGGTGGCGCAGTGGTTGAGAATCTGCCTGCCAATGCAGGGGACACGGGTTCGTGCCCCAGTCCGGGAAGATCCCACGTGCCACGGAGCGGCTAGGCCCGTGAGCCACAACTACTGAGCCTGCGCGTCTGGAGCCTGTGCTCCGCAACAAGAGAGGCCACGACAGTGAGAGGCCCGCGCACCGCGATGAAGAGTGGCCCCCGCTTGCCACAACTAGAGAAAGCCCTCGCACAGAAACGAAGACCCAACACAGCCATAAATAAATAAATAAATAAATTTAAAAAACAAAAATTTATTTCTTACAGCTCTGGAGGATGGGAAGCCCAGAATCAAGGTTCTGGTAGGTTTCCCTCTGAGGACTTTTTCCTTGGCTTGTAGGCAGCCGCCATCTTGCTGTGTGATCATATGGCTTCTTCCTTGCAAGTACTTGTGGAGAAAAAGAGAGAAAGCTCTCCACTCTCTCTTTTTCTAAGGACATTAATCCCATCAGGTGGGCCCCACCCTAATGACCTGATCTAACCCTAATTACCTACCAAAAGCCCCATCTCCAACTGCCATCACACTTGAGGTTAGGACTTCCACATATGAATCTTGGTTGGGGGACACAAGCACTCAGTCCTTAACACCATCCGAAGCCTTTCATCTTTCAGGCCCAGAAGATAAAAAGCTGCGATATATGCTCTCTAGTGGCCTGGAATTGATTTCACAGTATTGAATCGGAGCCATCTTTTAAATAAACATTTATAATCAAAACTAAAAGTGTGCGTTCAACCTCAGGTTTTTTTCCATAAATACAACCGTATGCGTAGGGTGCAATTACCAGAGCTATAAACACATGATGCATTAATTCACTCTTCAATAAGGACAGGTGTTTAAATGCCTTTCACTGTCCAGGGAGTGGCAGAGCCTGAATAACTTTAGTCTCAGACACAGCTTATTTTTTTGTTCAAAGGCTTATTGCAAATCCTGGGTGCCAGAATCAGGCAGTATAAAGAGAGAATGGGACTGAGAGTCTGACCACCTGGCTTACACACCCAGCATTAGCGCTAACAAGCTCTGTGACCTAAAGTAAGCTATCTAACCTATCACAGCCTCGGTCTCTTAGTGCACAATAAATGGAAGGACTGGCTCAGTGTTTCTGCACCGTGTGCCGTGGAGCCCTGGGGTAACACAGACCTGCAGCAGGAAGGTGAGAGAGACAGCAAGGTGTCCTGCAGCAAGGACAGCTTGAGAGCCCTCCACATGGACACCAGCTCAGCACCCCTCCCTTGTCTAAGCCTCACTAAGTCATTTGAAGAAAGGGTCCAGTGTAGAAAAAATGGTAAATGGTTGGGGGTGAGGGGGCTAGATCAGAGAGTTCCAACTTTAATGTACTTACAAAGCAACTGAGGACCTGGTTGAAATTCAGACTCTGATTCACTATGTCTGGGGTGGTGCATTTCTAAGAAGCCCCTAGCTGTTGCTACTACTGCCCATCCCCAGACCATGCTCTGTCTAGTAAGAGATTATGATGTGAATCTCTAAGTCCAAATTTTTCTTTTACTAAAGAAAAATATTTCTAGGGCGGGCGCATGAGTATCAAATGAGAGGCAAATGAAACTTTGGAATCTTAGGGATATTCCAACAGATCTCCCATCCAAAAAAGCTTTTCCTCCAGAAAGAACAGGTCTGAAATTACATTTAGAGGGAGAGGTGCACCAGGATTGACTTGGTGAGGTTTGTGTGTGTCTGCACCTTCATGTGGAATCCAAAGCAAATCTCTTCAAGGGTTGAATGCAATTCTATTACCGTTTCCATTGTTCTTTTCCTTTTCTCACTCCTCTGCACTGTCTGTTTCCAGGTGAGATGGGAAATAGAAAGACCAAACTACCAATAATAGGAAAGGATTTTCTTACAGTATTTTCGGTCCAGCTGGAAGTGGGAAGTAACAAAAAAATCTCACAAGCAAAGCAAATCTTGAGGCCATCCAATCTGGCAGAGCCCTGAGCGACTGACTAAGAATCTAATGGGGAGAATATCTAAAGTTTCGGGCCCCTGAAGGCTCCCCATCATTCATTTCAATACCGGAAATTTCCCGTCCCTACAGCTCTGGTTCCCCAACAAGTTGGGTAATTAGCTTGCTATCTGCCCCGTCAGGGAACTAATCTTAACACTATTATGTTCAGAGGCACACACCTCCCTGATGAACCATATTATTAAAGGTTGCAAAGATAATGCAGAGATGAATAGTCTGCAAAGCCACATGAAAAGTGCCAAGATGAATTCAATTATATTCTGGAGACTAAAGAATAAATTGGAAATGAGGCGATCTCTTATTCAAGAAGACTTCCTCCCAGTTCTCTCTGAATGTAAACACACAGCTCTCTGCTGAGGATGGGGTCACCCCATCCTGCTTGGGGAAAGCAGCTTGAATTTTATTACCTTGGTGATCCCTGGCAGCATATACACTTCAGGAGGTGCGCACTCTTCTCCCCTTTACTTTGTCTCATGTGCTGGTTTCCAACTCTCATAACATTTTAATTAAATTTGGGCTTGTCTTTCTCTCTCACCTTACTCTCTGCATCAAAGGAGAAGCTTTGCACATGCCGCCTGGCTGGGGTCCCTGCAATTCTTCCATTCCAAAAGCAGGCTGCTTTGCCAGACAAGGAGAGCGGCAATTAAATCAAAGCAGAGGTAACCTGCAGCTATCTCTCTGAGAAGCTTCTCGGAGAGATAGTTGCACATAACTTCAATGTGACTTATATAGAAAGGTAATGAATTCTATAATGCAAATTTACGTACAGGTCAAACAAGAAATGGCTTTGCATTTGATAGTACACTGGGTATCAGGTAGTTGTCACACAATGAATAATTCACCTTGCATCATCACTTGCTATGTAAATGATAGTCTATGTATATTAACGCACTTAGCGCTTAGAATAAAATGGACAGCTGGGGCCAAATGAATCTCTCTCAGGACATATTGCCATTACTGCTCCCCAGCGAGTTTAACTCTTCACTTTTGAGGATGGTAATGAACATATTAATTGAATAGGGCATGGGATTCATTGGGATTCATTTTGATGAAGTCAGGGTTACACAAAAACAAGGGAATAATTTTAGTATGCCTTGATGGCATTGACATTGGCACAGTCTGGGTTAACAGTCATGACTTACAAATCAATCTGGTTGGGAATCAGTGGAATTCAGGAATATGACAAATGTTGGCTATTTTCAAGTGGCAAACTCTACTTACATTCATTTTCTTTAAATGCCACTTGGCCACATGAAAAACACATTTAACCTTCTAACCATTCAACCAGATTTCTGGATTTCTTCCAAAGCAGCTATTCATGGATCTTCTGCACTAACATTTACTATCTATTTGGATACCAAACCTACGGAAAGGAAAAGTCATTTTCTCACTGTGCTTCATAATCAAATCATAAAAAAGAAATTTCCCTGATGTCTGAATTTTCAAACCGTTATGAAGTTCCAACCAGTAAGAAAAAAATGTTTCTTACTGGTAGCGTTAGGCAACATCTCTCACGGTATGTTTATTTTTTTTGGACTCAGGTGTGTTTTGAGAAGTTATTTGAACACTATTCAGCACCAGGATTTAGATTTTTGATAGGCTGGGGTGGCCGAAGTGGAGACAAAGTCTAGGGAGAGTACACAGGAGGGGAGATGGTCCCTGAGCGAGTATTCACCGTAACAAAAGCATCTGGGCATTAGAAGCCATACTCAGCCCCAGGACCACAGATAGAAGAAAGGAAGAGGGGTGGTTTCTAGGCGCTTGTGTCAGCCTTGGTTCAGCCAGAGAAGCAGAATATCAGTAGGATACATATGAATTTACACAAGGAATGAGCCATTGTGGGGACTGGCTAATCAAATACTAACATCCATAGGGTGGCCATGAGAAAAGAAAGATCTTGAGCAGACAGAAACCCGAGGAAAACAAGCTGAAGCTCGTCGTCCACTCATGTAAGTCGGGAATAAAGATTCAAGGGGAAGGAAGATTCAACTGCTACTTGGAGTCTTGGGACTCAGTGAAGATCTAAGCCCTTCCAACTAAGTCAGTCAGGCCCACCAAGAATAATGTCCCTTTTGATTCATTAAAATAACTAATTCGTGACTGTAACTGCATCTGCAGAATCCCTTAGCAGCAGCACCTAGATTAGAGTTGATTGACAAGAAATGGAGGGAGGTTTATGCTACAACATGACCACTGTTTCCCTCCAACCTGCAGCCCACCCTAACCAGAAACATGCTAGAAATGGAGTTCTGGGGACTGGAGTTCAGCCTAGCCAAGTTGACATATCTAAAAGCGGTCGCAGAGTTAATACCAAAACTTGTCTAGAACCATCAACCCTGAAAGCGTGTCTTCTGCTGGAGAGAACTTGGTGGTTATATAAATGGAAGAGTTGTGTTACCAAGTGCACAAGCAGCTTTGGAACTCAAGCAGCTTTGCTGTGGGACTCTCTCCTGCACTTACTTCATTGAGCGTCTCTAGGAGGGATTTTTCCTTCTGATGTTGCAAGATTAATGTCAAGAGGTAGAGCCACATGGCTCCAGTTCTGCTGCCATTAACTGGACTCCACTTCAGACAGAAGTGATGGTAACAGCAGTAGCAGCAACAGGAATGCTTTGCTTTGACATGGTTCCTCTGTGCAGCCAATGAGACTGGAGGACTCAGCTTCAGGGACAAGCGATGATGATGGATTCATGAACGTATGTTAGCATATCCGGGACAGCAAGGAAACACTTGATAGAGTAGGAACCATGAAAGGCTGGACATTCTGGAGTCAATTTTGTGGGGAACTGGAGCCATTTGAATTTGAGTAGTGATGTAACTGGGACTACAGTCGTCCTTTCCAGCCACTGACATCTTAGGTACTGATGTAGCAGCTGCATATTCATATTTATATACCAAGAGTCCATGGAAAGTTCTAGGTCGCTGGGTCACTATAACAGGGTGATACTAAGCCAGGGCCCAGTCTGAGGTCTGGAAGACCAGAGCCAATGGACAAGCAATCAGAATCAGGTTGTTAGGGTGGGATTGAAAATAGAATCAGAATCTCAGGAGAGGTAGACAAAGGAAACAGGATATATGACAGGAAAATGGTAATCTAATAAAACCAAACTCAGAAGTAAATAGGTTAGAAGGTAGAAGCCACTCAACGGCCAGTAAGCTAGTTCCGGAAGGTCACAGAAACCTTGCTACATCTGGAAACATCTCCATTTTCCCAACTGATTTGGCTGCAAAAAAATAAACCCTGTCTTTCCCGGTCCACCTGGTTCCCTTATGGAATTCTAACCACAGCTTATTCTTAACCCCAGGTGTTCCTCATGTAAAGGGAAATCGAGAGTTCTTAGTGGAAATTTTAGAGACAAACAAGGGATAATATAATAATACCAACAGGGAAGTAATTAACTTGTCATCACTTGAAAGAAAACTACCATTTGGCTAATTTAAGTTGATTTGAAAACTTAAAAATCAGCATAATGCTGCCCTCCAACCTCCGCCTGTGGAAATTCATATCATCGTTAATCATAAGTGTAAAACACTAACAGTATAAACATATAATTGAAAAACAATGGATTACTACTTTATTAAGATGAAAGTGAGAAATCCAGAATCCTTTGAATTTCTTGGGAGGAGAGTAAACAGGAGAGATGGAAAACCCAAAATATGAAAATATGAAAGGTGTTTTTATTAAAATGGGAGTTATGAAAATTCCACTTAGAATTCAAGAAATGTGTGTATCCAACATAGGAAGTACATATATCTATATTTCATATTTTCAAATATAAATATGTAATATGTATCTGTAACGTGTGTTTATTTTTCTTCTGGCACCTCATAACTAGAGCTGTCGGTAGCATGAGAAAAGAGGATGCAACAGGTATAGTCACAAGACAGAGATTAGGATGAGAGGGGAAAAAAGAGAAACTGAGGATACGAGAGTGAACAGGGAGGGGATTAGGACAGAAAAAGAGCAGGAAAAGGCAAAATATAAGGAGGAGTCCTGTAGAGGAAGTAAGGAAAAGAGGGAAATAAAGATGCAAGAGAGGAAAACAGGAAAGACAGAAGTGTTGTAACATAACACGGTTGAGAATATTTCCAGAGAGCTCCACTGGATGAGTGGATTGTTCAGTATGGCTGAAGCACAAGCCGGAGTCTAAAAAAGAAGAAACAAAGAGTAAGAAGGGGGAGAGAAATAAAATGTACCATGATTAATGTTGAGACACCCTACGATACGTCTTAAAGAAAAACAAAAATGGGCTGCTTACTGACCTTCTTAGACCTTTGATCTAATTAGAAAGAAACCAAAGAAAGTTTTTTAAGCAGCTTGAATAGAGAAGAAGGAATGCATTTGAGACCTAAAAAGCTGTCCTTCTGCAATCCTTCTCCCCTCTAGTGGCAAAGAGGAACCACCTGCATCCAATGTCTAGGAAGCCCTTTCTGCCCTCAGAGTTCTCACTCCACCAGGGGCTGCCCACTTCCTGAATATTCCACCTCCCGCTCCCTACCAGCTCCGTCCCTTCAAAAGTCACAACTCACTCTCTCACTGTCCATCCCCCATATCCCACAGCCTCTCCAGCTATTGCCATATCTGTCTACTCCTCAAGAGGAGGAGATCAGAGAGTTCTTTCAAAAGTGCATCCAATCACGTTACTCTTTCAAAACCCTTCCAAGCCTTCCCATTGCAGTCTCAACATCTTCAGCATTTGATCTACAAAGTGTTACCTGATCTGGCCCCTATGTACTCTGTCATCCACTATATACTTTAGCCACGTGGACCTTCTTTAAAGCTCCTTGAACACCCAGTGCCCAGTTCAGTCCTGCCTGAGCTGTTCTTCCCTCGGCCTGAAAGTGTTGCCTAGACTTTCATATGCCATCCTTTAACTTAAATGGTACATCCTCAAAGAGGTCTTCCCTTTGACTAGAAAAGAAATTATGCTAAATCACAGCACCCTCTCCTTCTATTATGACTCCTTTAAAATAGATTTTTTTTGCGTGTAGATAGTGGTTGAATGTCTGTCTCTCCCACCAGAGGGCAAGAAAAGTCACTGAACATTTTACTTACCTCTGTACCTACATAAATAAATGTACAATGCAGCCTAGAAGCAGATCTTATAAGTACAGGAGTAGGTGCTCCTACCCTTAGTCCAGGGATTTTTAGGTTGGGAAGCTTAGCAATACCTGGAAAATTCATCATTTATGACAAATGTGTTCTGTAAAGGGCTAGATAGCAAATATTTGGGGCTTTGCAGGTAATATGGCCTCTTTTGCAACCACTCGGCTTGTAGGGCGAAAGCAGTCATGGATAATACGTAAGTAAATGAGCATGGCTGTGTTCCAACAAAATGTTATTTTGGACACTGAAATTTGAATTTCACATGTCATGCAATATTATTCTTCTTTGTAAAAACTCTTCTCAGCTTGGGGGCCATACAAAAACAGGCAGAGGGCTAGATTTGGTTTGTGGCCTGGAGTTTGTCAACCCTGATCTATGTTAGAACCACTTGTCATCAGGTCCTCTTCTTTCCCTTCCCAACCTCTCCTCATTGTCAAAACAACCAAATGACAATGACAGCAGTAACAAATACTGCTTCCCAGAGAGAGAAAATAATCTAATCACGCCGTGAATACACATGTGTGCACACGCAAACACACACACACACACACATGCTGCTTAAGTTCCTTCAAATGGCTTTCCATTTCTCTTAGATTAAATCAAAATTTCTCAACAGGACTTAGAAGGCTCCTGGAGACGTTAGCTGAACCCAGACCCCCAGTCTGTGCACTGGCCGTGCTGGATACCTCTCACATTGCTGCCCTAGTGCAGCTTGCTCAGCTCCAGGGCTCCATGAGGCTGCCCTCACATTTTTCTCCCTGCCCTTCCCTAACTAGTGATGGCTACCTTTTTAGGGGAAACGTCCTTGAGGGGGTGATGCCAGTTGCCTATTCTTTGTTCTCTGGAGCCTGCCCTTTCCCAGTGCAGCAGGCTCTGTAGGTGGCCTACTGTGTCCCTGTCTCCTTCCTCCTGTGACCTTCCTCTTACCTGGCTCACCTCCCACCAAAGGGCTAGAAACCCACTTCCTAATGAGTTATTTTTTTATTCCTACCTTTTTTTGCTGCTATTGTAATAGATACCGTTTTTGTTTTTCTTTTTTTCTTTCCATTTCTGACTGTTCACTGCTCTTATACAGAAATGGGACTGCTTTTTTTTTTTTAATTTTATTTATTTATTTATTATTTATGTCTGTGTTGGGTCTTCGTTTCTGTGCGAGGGCTTTCTCTAGTTGCGGCAAGCAGGGGCCACTCTTCATCGCGGTGCGTGGGCCTCTCACCATCGTGGCCTCTCTTGTTGCGGAGCACAGGCTCCAGACGCGCAGGCTCAGTAGTTGTGGCTCACGGGCCCAGTTGCTCCGTGGCATGTGGGATCTTCCCAGACCAGGGCTCGAACCCGTGTCCCCTGCATCGGCAGGCAGATTCTCAACCACTGCGCCACCAGGGACTGATTTTTGATTGTTGTATTGGATTGGGCTGAGTTCAGGCCTTTTTGGC
Organism: Balaenoptera physalus; assembly: GCF_965194825.1. Classification (NCBI taxonomy): domain Eukaryota; kingdom Metazoa; phylum Chordata; class Mammalia; order Artiodactyla; family Balaenopteridae; genus Balaenoptera; species Balaenoptera physalus. Next base: position 66,912,859 of record NC_138888.1, read on the forward strand.
TCCACATCCAGCTCCCCGCATCTCACTGCCCACCCCCCCCCATCTCATCTCCTTGGCACCAGGACCAGGGCCTGGGGACCGTGTTACTGGGTTATCAGCTGGAGCCTGACTCTGGGTCACCAGCCCCTTGCTGTGGTCTTCCTCTCCCTAAAATAAGGATGGATACTCCTGCTCTCTCACCTTTCCCGGGAACGTTTAAGACGAGTGAGTAATGTAGCAAGAGCCTCAGGGCACTGGCATGAATAGTTTGACGTGGCTGAGACCAGTCACTTTGTTTTTCTAATCCAGGTGTTGTCATATAATTGCAAGGCTATGGCCATGTGATCTTACTGTGGCCAATGAAATTTGTTAAGAAAACCATTTTGTGGTTTTGTTGATATTTGATCATAATCCTTAGCCTGAAAAATTAGACAATAACACATAGCACAGATACAGTGATTTTTCATTTTTAGAGTGGTATGTATCATTTGAGCTTCAGAATAACCATGAGAGACTTTAAAAGTTAACAAGTGCCTTAAAATGTCAGGTGCCTTCCACCAAATACTTAAAACAATAAGTGATGGAATTAAAGTCCATCTTCTGGCCTCCAGTCCAGGACCTTAGCTGGTCCCCCACCCAACTAATACTGACAATCTAATGGTGACAGAAACTAGAAATTCACCTTTAGTTATTAAATGTGACAACATGTATGTATCGTGGTCTATATGGAGAAACTAGCTGATAGTCACTTATTTATATAAAAAAGTAAAGGGTTATTTAAAAGTAACAAATATAAAAGCAATGAAAAATGTTTTGCACGATTGTCTCAGTTCAGGAATTACCATTGACTGGGTGGCTTATGCGCAATGGAAACTTATTTCTCGCCGTTCTGGAGGCTGGGAGTCTGAGAGCAGGGTGCCAGTGTGGCCAGGTTCTGGTGAGAGGCCTCTTCCAGGGCTGCAGAGGGCTGACTTCTCATTGTACCCTCACGTGGCCGAGTGGGAGGGTTAGGGAGGAAGCGAGCTCTCTTGCGACTCTAGTTACATTCACGAGGGCTCCATCCTTAGGACCTCATCTAACCCTAATCACGTCCTGATTACCAGCACATTGGAGCAGCGTTTCAACATACAGATTTTGGGGAGCCACAAACGTCCAGTCCTTAACAATGGTTGAAAGACACTAGGAATTTAAAAAATGAGAAAAAGTATTTCCGAAATGTTCAAATTTGGAGAAATAAATTTTGATAAGTTAGAAAGTCCAGAGAAAAGTTTTGCAGTTAGGAAGGACTTGGCTAATGAGGTAATGAATGTAAAATGAATTGGAAATTCAAAATTTAGTCTTTGTTCTAATGCAGATGTTTTTACTGTGTATGTGTGTGTGTGCGGGTTAAACCCTGAGGAGACCCACTTGAAGACTGAAGTGCATACAGTGCTCCACGCAGGGCCCCTCTTCCAGGCCTTTGTCACCCTCTCCCATCCACAGGAAGAGCCACTGTTGCTGGCTCACAGCTGGACCCTCACTGGGAGTTGCCCTCTGCTGTCAGGAAACTTCCTCTAGGGTCAAGAGCCCTCCCCTGGGGTACCGGGTGACCTGTGACTGTTACATGCTGGGATACAAAGGTCTAGCCCTTTTGCCTAAATTTTTAAGGTCATTCAAGCTCCAGAGTTTCCTCTAGAATATTGTCTGAGTCTAACTTGCAATCAAATCCTAGAACCAGGCAGTTCTATCTTCCTAACTTGCTTAAAAGGATATCTCCAGAGAGTACTTCCCAGTAAGTCTCTGGTAGGCAATTCTCCCTCTCAGAGTGCGTTTTCAGGAAAACCAACCTAAGACAAAGGTTAATTCTGAAAAAGTAGAGCATGTACATATATATATATATTTTATCTACTTGGCTGAAATTTTTATTTCTCAGGAGATGAATAAAACACTATGAGGGAACTGCTAAACTTGGTTTATTTCTGAATAAATTTTGAAAAAGATAACTGGTTGCTGGAGTAGAAGGCATGAAAATGAGAAAATATAATATTCCATCAGATATTTTAAATAGAGATTTTTGAATACAGAGAAAAAACAAATGTACCCTTTCTTCTGAAAGTTCATAATAATAATGATCCCAATTAAGAACAAAGTATATTCAATGAAAACAAAGAAACAAAGTAGCCTCAGAAAGAGCTGTGATGAACTTGGTTTTATAGAATGTATGTTGCATTAGGACAAGAGGATCACACAATAAACAGACATAATACTAAACCAGAAAGGTTGAAGCCTAAGATTATCTAAGATATGCAAAAGAGTGATAAAGGAAACTAAATTTTTGGGGGGTGGGGTAATTTTTCCTACTAAGCTTCTAAGCTTGGAAATAAGCTACAGATCATTCCAATATTTACTTTACCATCTCCTTCTTCTCCTACATGTATGCAGTTCCTGCAATGTAATAGCTGCTTAATAAAAGGTAGAGGAAAAAGGGAGGGAAGGAAGGAAGGAGGGAAGGAAGGAAGGAAGGGAGGGAGGGAGGGAGGGAGGGAGAGAGGGAGGGAAGGAAAGAAGAGGGAAAGAAAGAAAGAAAAGGAGCAAATGCTGTAACTTAAAAAGACAACAAAGAGAGAGCAACATTACTTGATCCTCTTTTTTTACCGTATTCGTATTTTTTGTTTGTTTAGGAGAATAATATTTAGTGTAATAAAATACTGTTAAAAAGAAATTGAAGTCCAATAGAGGCAGCATAATGGGAAAAAATCATGTTTTATTTCTTGAGTCTTTCAGACCTGGGTTCAAATCATAACTTTATTACTTTGAGCAAGTTATATATGAATATTTTATAAATATTTTCATGGATAACTTGGTGATTATAAAAAATATAAAATATAAAACTATTTATCTCAATAAGAATATTGTTAACTCTATATGTAGCTAGCTATCCTCTATCATCTATTCTTCTGTCCATACATCCTGTTCACTGATTAAACTCTTCTGTCTGGTGTGTACCTCTCCCATCCCTGCTCTAGAATCTGTTGAAATGATGTCTATCCATCAAGAAAAGTCTTTGCCTTTGCTGACATCTTCTACTTAATATGATACCTTTCTACTTTTACTTAAATTTTCATTTGTACTCAGTGTATAGTGTTAGTATTTTACCTTATACCTTAACCTCCAAATCAGCATCTTCCTCATTTTGTATCCTCAAACATCTAGGAAAGGCCTATGCACAAAGTAGTGTCTCAAAAACTACTTATTCTTTATAGAAACAAGAAAAAAAGTGTAATATGTATTCCATCTACATTCAGAGAGTTAAATTTTCTCCTCAAATTTATACAAGAAACTCATCAAAGATTGTAGTACGTTCTATGGAACAGCTCGTACTTATCTAAAAATATTATTTTAAGAGATATTCTTAAAATAATAATACCTTAAATTTTCCTGAAGTCCATGAGAGGGAGAAAAATAAATTCTCTTTTTGAGAAAGATCAGATAGTTGTGTATCTGAAGGTCAAATGCAGACTAAAGTTATTAAATATCTATCACCCAGGAAGAATGATTGATTTTTCTTATTTCTGTTCACACTGGTACTATAAAAGTTTAGTTTTTTTATTTTATTAAGACTATAAACTGTAATTAGTACTTAAAAGTGTAAGGGGAGGTATTTGCTTCTATTCCACAAAATGTAAGGCTTACCAATTCAAACTACTGACAAAATGCAAATGGTTACTGGCTGACCTGTGGGCTTTTTATTTTACTGATCAACTTTGGAATGAAAAGAAATAATACATTCATTTAAAAATCGTCCATTGTTGAGACATCATTAGCCATTTTGGACTCTGCAGAGATTTAGAGTTAAAGGTCAAGAGCACAGCTTTTAGTTCACTAGCAAAAATGATGCTCTAAATGATATCTTGATGACCTATAAGGGTTAATGCATTTCCTAAGTAAGCACTTTAGACCATTGTTAGTGGTAGAAACAGCCCTACTAATGTACAGCTAGCAGAGCATAAAAATTTTAAAGATATGTGTCTTACTTGAAGCCCTAAAGGTTAATTAAGTGAGGGTGTATTTGAATTAGGAGAAGGAGACTTTCCTTTAAAAACAATATTAAGCACTAAATATTGTCAGCATAAGATACGTGAACAATGCCAGCACACAATTGAAACCCAAAAAAACTTCCTGCTGAAATATCCAGCCCAGAAGAGCAGTTTCTCAGGCAGTGATGAGTCTTCACAATGGGATTTATGAGCTAGGGTCAGCACTTTGAATTATACTAACCAGCAAGGGGAGCAGACTCCGCGATAATCTAAGGGCAAAGACCTCGGTGTAATAATTACTCTGAACTTCCCATATGTATGGAATCCAAATAAAAGCCCTAAAATACACATCATGTAAAGACAACTGATGTTAGCAGAACAAGAGAGTACAGTCAGTGAAGCCCATCTGAGAAATTTGACAGTGAAAAGTCACACCATTCTAGGACACAAGGACCTAGTCCATCATGTGGTTGAGCCAATGTTTCAGCCCCCTGTTTATTGAATTTGGGTTTGCTCTATGTTTTTAATATATTTCTCCCATTCATTTCTTGCTGTGTTTGCAATGTGCTTTCATTTGTGTACTCCCTTTATCTATTTAAGTTCTGGGTTTTAGATAGATTGTTGTATGTGTTTTCCTTTCTTTTCTTTCTTTCTGTTGTTTTTTTTTCCATGCACTGTGTTTTTTATTAGCGTGGGTAAAATTTTATCTCTACTTTATGACTTCTGTCTTTATTTTATCATTTCTAGGGTGTGCATTCTCTTCCTCAATAGCTCACTCTTCTGATCTCTTCTGAAGGCAGTTCTTAGCGGTACAGTCTCGCTGAAGTCTAGCAGTAATATTTTATTAAATGTTACATTGAGGCTGAAATCCCCCAGAATTAGCAGCAGGTAGCCCAGAATCATTACCAGTCTGAACATTTTCTGTACTGAGATGATAATGATAAACGCAAAGCCTCAGTTGGAGGTTTACCACTTATTACTTAATCCACAAACCCCCTGCGGGTATCTTTTGGTGTCTTCAAATGCCCACCCAAGGGTTGTACAAAAGCCTGAAGCTAAAATACATAAATAGTTTTTAAAAGGTCCTATTACACAACATAAGCTTTTTGCTTTAAAAGATTGTTATCTTACTAACAAGAAACCCCAAGTAACCCAAGTATTTGAAAAACTGTGCACACCACTAAGTGCCCATTCTAAGTATTTTGAAAACTCTTCCTAAAATATTTTTCTTATTTTGACTGAGGACCAACTGAAATGCTTCAAATTGCCATTTAATGAAATGTTTAAATAAGGGCAGTGGGAGATTTTTAAAAGAAGAACTGTCTCCAGACATCCTAAACTCTGTAAGTTGAGCCAGCCAAGCACAAAAGGCTGAAGGGCTGAACATCACCCTAAGCAAAACGATGGCGGAAAATACCAATGTATACAAGAGTGAACCATTTATACTCTAAGGCACTTGGTGTCTCTAACCTGCAAAGTAACATAAATCCACTTCTCATAATATGTGCACTTTCCAGATTTGCTTTTATTAAAGAAAAATATATACATGATGGGTAGCTAGGTTTTGAGATCAAAACGAAGAAGTGAGTGGAACCCAGATGTGCTGCAAGGCCCCAGTTCTCCTTCGTCAAAGATGCCAAGGAGGGTGTAAAGACAACAATCACTGAGTGAGAAACTGAATCAACTGAAAATGGAAAAACAAACGCTTTCCCCATTTAAATTCCATTTTCAGATGACTACCGGAAGGACGTTTTAAAAAATCACCTCTTTAGAAGACAAAGCTTTAATTTCCAAGTAAAATATGCATGCTCTTTGAATTGTGTCTTGCTTTATAAGGAGAGCTGAGCCATCTCTCAGCTTATCCACAGGGAGTCCTGGGGAGTCCTGGGTGACGATGACCAAGCACTGGATGCAAATTGGAAGCGACCTGGGCGAGCATCCAATTGTACAAATTAACTTTGTGGAACATGGGTTCAACAGTGCCACGGTGCGGGGTGTGGCTGGTACTATGCTAAAGGTTCTGCATGCCCTAAAGAACAATAAAATACAGCCCTGTCCCCAAAGAACCAACGAGGAAAAGAAGATTTCCTGAAGAGAAAAGGAAAGTTACATATAACTATGATACGAAATAAAAGAAACAGGTGTTTCAACAAGAGTAAAGTCTCCTTCGACTGGAGTGATGACGAAAAGCCTAATGAATGGAAGAAATAGCATTTGATCTGGATGTGAAAGCATGAGTAGGAGGGGTTTTTCTTTTTTGCTTTCTTATAGCAAAAGAAATGCACATTCATGGTAGGAACTTTAGAGAGTATAAAGAGACAAAAAGAAGAAAACAAAAATTCTGACTCAAATACAGCCACTGTTAACATTTAATTAATATAATTTAAAACACTTTACCATTAGAACTGATAACATGGATATTATTGACACGGAAATATGTTCACTACTGTTAAGTGAAGACACATGATTGAATTGGTTATTTATACATTCATGCATATAAATACATACTCTGAATCATGTATGCTACGGTAGAATTAAACTTGTGTTGTATTTTTTAATTAACTACTTACTATTTTTTACTCTTTAAATTTTTTTTTTAAAGAGGAGGGCTTTTAAATATATTTTTAACTTAATAAAATACTTGACAAGTTTTTAATGACCTGGTAGGTTAAATAGAACAAAAATCAACATGATAATATCTGCTTAATTATCACCAAGTCACTGAGCAAATTCAACCACTTAGGATAAACGTGGTTTACAACTTCAAGCAAACAAGAGTCCTCTACAGCAAGTACTCTTACAGTTGTGGTTTCAGAGAACAAACATATGTAGTCTCAAGGTTATAAGCCAACAGTTCTTGAGGAAAAAAAAAACTATTAAAGTAGAACTACGAATTTTACAGCGAAGCCCTTTGTCCTTTGTGATAAACAGAAAAGAAGCTCAACTTTATGATGATAAGATACAGGAAAAATATAGATTTAACTTAATATTTATGGTAATGGAATGCAAATATTCTTTAACCTTCTTCCTTATCTTTCTAAACAAAGGGTAATAGCCAAGTAAGTCACTGCTTTGCATTCTCAGAGACTGACAATGTAAACAGATTATTAAGCCAAAATTTTCCACTAAGCACTATTTGAAAATTACCACATATGGTTTCAACTATAATTTTAATCAAGACTGAATCAAAGTATTTGGGGCTTTGTAATTTTCTATTTCCATAATACATACTATTGAATAAAATGGTGTTTTACCTAACAATATGGCAAAAACATCTATTCCTACAAAGGGATTAACATATTATTTTAATGGTTGCATTATAGTCCATTCAAGGACTAAATCATACTTTAACTAACAATTATTGTTGGACATTATCAGTTTTTTCCAATTTTTTATTAATACGAATAATGCTTCCGTGACTGTACTATTATGAAACACTTTCTACATGCACACGTATATATATTTGTGCATTTTCTCATATTAGTCTTAGATAATCACTAAAAAGGGGAAATTTTGGAAAAAGGATATGCCTACTTTAAAGGTTATCCTTGAGTATTGCCCAAATACCTTCCTGAAAGTTGTGTACATTTATGCATCATAAATCCTCCAGAAGGGTGTCACAGTGTCTATTTTTCTACAAACTTTTAAACACTGGGTATTACCATTTTTCAAAATTATTTCCCAACATTTGAGTGAAGAGTGGCATCCTATTCTGTGTTAAATTGCATTTCATTTCTAGTGAGGCTTTGTTATTTTTGAAGTTACACATGGGTCATATTTGGGGTCATTTGCACTTACGTGTGATTTGCCTGTATTGGCAGGTTGGATTATAGCTTCCTGTATTCAGAGCCTTTCCCTAAGGTGCTTCTCTCTGTGGGACGAGTGTGCACCTCACCGGTGAACTCAGATGTGGCTACACGAATTGCTCTGAAAAGAAACTGGAGTAGAAGTGACATGCCTCTTGACTGAAATTTTAAGAATTAGCTTTTGTTTACATATTCTCCTTCCTTCTGCCACTAGACTGATATCCTGGAGAGAAGCTGAGCCTGGGAACAGTTGCTTTTGTGGAGAAGTTGCTCCTGAGAAGAACCACAATTGCATAATGAACATATAATGTGAGTAGAACTAAATTTTTATTGCTGTGAGACACGGATAGCTTGGTGTCACCTGTTTCCTTAGCAAGGCCTTTGTGAGTAATTTAAAAACTTGAACCCAAAGTGAGAAATAATGGCGAAAAGAACCCCAAATATGTGGCATTCACTTCAGGGCTGACAAGTGGTCAGTGAATAAACTGTTACCAGAGCCCAGTGGAGAGCAATCCAGGTCATGTAATGGTAAAAACATTCAGCCCTAACTTGGAAGTCAGATTGTGGACCAAGGGAGTGTTTTACTTAGTGAAGAACTTGGAAAACAGAATGTTAACAGTGTACCTTAGTTACTATTTGGTTCATTCAGCCTGGTACTTATAAAAGGAGATGAATTATTAAAAGAATTTACTTGTTTTCCACAGAGAAAAGGGAGTCTAGAAACACTTCCAATGCTGGAACATGCAATGAGTTTCTATCACCAACCAGGGAAAGATAAAACCCAGAAAGCCTTTGAGTGACAAAGGATAATTAAAACTCAGCCTCACGGCAAGGCGCAAATCAAGACTATTGAAACTGAATTGATTTTTAGCACCCAGTAAATTCAGGTAAAAGAGACTAGAGGTATGGGTTTCCCAAATCCCAGCCTGATAAACTCAAGGTACCCATAATTAAGTGTGGAAAATCAAGTCCTGAAAACATTGTGGATGTCAAGTCCTGGCACATTATGCTAATTGAAAGCAAATAAACAAGAAGCTGACTATGTTTTTTAATTGAACTGCCAAAATTGCCACCAACCTGGCCTCAAAGAGATTATGACTACTTAAGAATTAAAATAACCCTAGAACACTTATTAGATTGAGAAATCTTAAGGAACAGATGTTCTGTACAGCAAAGGAAACAACAGAATAAAAAGAACCTATGATGGGGAGAAAATATTTGCAAATCGTATATCTGACGAGGGGTTAATCTCTAAAATATGTAAAGAACTCATACAGTTGAACAACAAAAAGCCCCCTAATAACCAGATTTTAAAATGGGCTAAGGACTTGACTAGACATTTCTCCAAAGATGACATACAAACGGCCCACAGGTATATGGAAAAATGCTCATTGTCACTAAACATCAGGGGAATTCAAATTAAAGCCACGGTAAGATATTTTGTCAGGATGACTATTATTTAAAAAAACTCAAAACAAGAAGTGCTGGTGAGGATGTGGAGAAATTGGGATCTGTACACACTGTTGGTGGGAATGCAAAATGGTGCTGCCACTGTGGAACAGGATGCGGAGGGTCCTTAAAAAATTATAACTAGAACTACCATATGATCCAGCAATCCCACTTCTGAGTATAAATAATGGAATCAGGATCTCAAGGAGATATCTGCACGCCCATGTTCATTGCAGAACTATTCCCAATAGCTGAGATGTGGAAACAACTTAAATGTCCAGCAATAGATGAATGGGTAAAGAAAACATGGTCTATACATACAATGGCCATTATTTTGCCTTTAAAAAAAGGAAATTCTGCAACATGTGACAACGTGGATTGACCTTAGGGACATTACATTAAGTACAATAAGCCAGAGACAGAAGTACAATTACTGCATAATTCCACTTACATGTGATAGCTAAAATATTTAAATTCATAAAATCGAAGACTAGAATGGTGGTTTCCAGAGCGTGGGTTACTTGAGAGGGGGGAATTGGGAATATTTAATCAACTGAAACAGGCAAACAGTGATGAATAAGCTCCAAAGATCTGCTGTACAAGTTTGTGACTACAGTCAACAATCATGCACTTAAATTTTGCCAAGAGATGGATCTCATGTTAAGGGCTCTCACCACAATAAAAAAGAGTAATAATAATAAATAATAATACCCAAAAAAATGTTCTTTGTAATCTCTGTTGTCCTTTACAGAAATAGTTAAGGAGGAAAAGAGAAAAGGAAGACACTCCCAGAGAATAGAATCAAGGGCCACAGCAAACAGTGAGTAGATACTCCCAGGGAGGATAATGAAGTTTCATGCAAGACACATGGCAACATCTGTCCTGTGGGATTTCAGCTGTGTCCTTCCGTGTTGTCTCATTTCTCAATGGGAATTGTACTGTGGGGTGATCCTATCCCTGCTCCATCAGTGTGTGTATGTGGAGAATAAGGGGTGGGGCATATAATTAGTATTTAGTTTGCATGTTACCAGTTTAAGAGGAACCTCTTCAAACCTGATACGGGGGCAATCTGGCATCTCGCAGATATCGAAAGTTTACGCTCGTTGCTGTAATTGGCTGAGTGCTGGGTTTTCTCCCTTGAGTGGGGTGGCAGCTTAAATTACGGTTCACTCAAATTTGGTACCCCTCCTTATAGGGAGATTATAAACTCTCACTCTCTGAAAATCAGGGATGGTCATATGATTTGCTTTAACCAATGAAATACGAGTGGAAATAATATGAATCACTTCCAACAGAAGTTTTAATAGGAGATCATGGTTTGGAATCACTCTTTTCCTTTGCTACAGCAGCATCAAGTATCCAGAAAGGTTGCCCTATTAGCCTAGATCCTGTAAGGAAGACTATGTGGAGAAGCGCTGTAACTACCTCATGACAGACATGAAGCACAATGAGAAATAAACCTTTGTGCTATTTGTTTCTTCAGTGTAACCTAGCCTATCCTGATTAACACATGTGTTATCTTTTGCTCAATTTATGATATGTGTTTGTTAACTGACATATATATGTGTTTGTTAACTGACATATATAACTATATATGTATAGTTTACAATGGCAAATAATGGTTCCTTTTTGTCACTAACTTTTTTTAGTTATTATAGCCAAGAAAAATGTTTATTTTTTTATTTTCATGTCATTCAATCTCTCCATTTTTTCCATTCCGTGTGTGTGTGTGTGTGTGTGTCTGAGAGAGAGAGAGAGAGAGAGGAGGTAGAATTGATACATTTTACCTCACTGCCAAAGTGTATGTAAAAATTACAAATATTACCCCTAAAATTTTGCAGTTATTTCAAAAATATATCTGTCTTCAATTCTTCTAGGAAATAGTCTGGTGAAGATCTAAAATGCTAGTGTATTTAGTTATTCAGTTGTCAAATGCCATTTATTAATTTTTTCTCCCCCCATTGACTTGAAATGCTATCATCATGTGCTACATTTCTACTTAACTTGAGTCCAGTTAAGTAGACATCCAGGTTCTAGATTTACTGTTCTATTCCATTTATCTGTCTTTCAGATACACAATATTTTAGTGACTGAATTTGTGTACATTTTTACATCGTGTAAACCAGACACCCTCATCATGCCTATTATTACTCTGGTTTTTCAAAATTGTATTGGCCATTCTCATCCATTAACCTAATAATTATTTTTGTCAAGTTCCCTTCAAATTTCTTTAAGAGAATGTTTTGCCACACAATTTTTAAATTAATTGGGAGAACTGACATCTTTAAATATTGAGACTTCATGTCAAGGAAGATGGATGTCACTTTTCTAACTCACGTCATCTTTTATTTTCTTCCTTAGTAGAATTGTCTACTCTGCCCACAGAGAGTTATAAAATGTTATCCCAATTAGGATAAATTTGTCTATTTTTTCATTTAAAAAAAGATATTTTATATCCAGCTTACTAAGATTTTCTATGTTTTTAAGTTTTTTTCAAATAAATCTTTTGGATTTTTCAATTAGGCAATTATATAATTTAAAAATAATGATACTTTATATTAATTTCTAAAAGTGATATATGATTTTACTTTAATTGCATAACTAGAATTTCCTAAATAATGTTGAATAATAGTGAACATCCTTGTTGCATTTGTAATTTTAATAGTAATACTTCTGGTATTACAGTTTTTAAAATAACAGGGACTGTTGGTTTCTTAGTGAAACTCTTTTTATGTTAAATAACTAACTCTTGAACCTTAGTATATTCTGTATATTCTGTTTTTATCAGAAGTGGGTATTAGAAGTCTCATCATTGGAGAGGATTATAATGTGTTCATATTATCAACTAATAGTTTGATTATTTTAACTTCTTTAAGATTTATTCTAATATCTTTGAATTATAGGAGCAGATTCAATTGTCTGTAATGCATTATTAGTTTAATACCGTACTGGTTTCAATTTGCTACATTTTATTTAGGATTTTTAAAATTTTGTTAACAAGTCAGCTCCATGATGACAAAGACCCTCTATTGTATCTCTACTACAATTTATAATTAATGAATGGATGACTATATATCGCTAAGTGAGATTGTTCTTTTTATATGTTTGCTCTCATTGTCAAATTACATTCTTCTAATACAGAGACGTAAGGAACATCCCTGAACATGGCAGATAAACTGACATAACTGATTCCATTATCCTATTCTCTGCTACAAAAAATGAAAATGTGATGGATAAAGCATAACTTAAAATATATCCATTCCATTAAAAGAAAAAGAAAGAAAGGAGTAACATCTCTGTTTCCAAGAGAAGAGGAAGCAAAAGCAGTGTAGTAGTCCTGAGAACGAATTACCTGGCCACTCACAGGGCTTTTTATCACAAATAGATTCCTGAGAGGCTAGAAGCTGGGCCCTAATGCCCCACGGAATTAGGACATGTGGCCTCAGTCCAATGGGATGACAGACAGGGAGCCAAAACTGATTCATCTCCAGAAGCCAGGAGCATACAAGAGGTTTCTCTTCTGTTTACAAGTAAAGAAGGGGTGAGGAGGCTTGCCTGTAGCTAGAGCCTTGAGTGAAAAGAAAAGAAGTCAAAGCCTCACCTTCATCAAGCTCGTCTGTGAGGTCCAAATCTATTTTACCTTTGTGATTTAGCTACAGATAAAGAAATTAATATTCTTAACTAGTCCAGGGCCACTGTAACTTCATGCAGCAGACACAAGCTCAGCAGTGCTCTGAAGGCACCCATTCACCCCACAGGGCTCACAAGAAAAGCAAATCGACAACATCAAAGTGAAGAGTAAAAGATCCAGGAGCTCACAAGAGAAAAGCTACAAATTACAGAAGAAACAAATTACAAACTGGAATTAGCAGGTGCCATAAACAGGATAATTAGCACATGATAAACTTCAGATTACAGAAAAGTTGGAAAAAGACTATAAAATAATAATGATTAGAATTAAAAAAATAAGGGAACTGAAACTATAATGAAGAGCAGGACACTATTAAGAAAATAAAGGGTGGACTTTTTAATTGCCATATACAATTTCTAGAAAAATAAAACATAATTGTTGGCTCTAAAAGCTCAGTGCATTGGTTAAATACCAAAATAGGCACATCTGAAGAGTAAAATTAGTATATAATTAATGTATATTAATATATATGTGAATATATTTTTTTCTCATTATATTTGATTGCTAGATATTCTGTAATTTTTATATTCATTATATCTTTGCTGTAAGTTCCTTCAATTAATAAAAATAGTACAATGTGCCAAATACTTACATAATATACAAAATGTGCCTGACATTATTTATATGAATTACCTAATATAGCAACTTTACGAGATAAAAATTAATATTATTTCCAGTTTTACTACTGACGGAAAGTAAGTACTGGGAGGCTAAGTGACTTGCCCAAGGTCACACAGCTAGTAAGAAGTAGAGCCTAGTTCTTCCCCAGGTCCCTGGCAGAATAATGACCCTCTTCCTCCAAAAATGTCACAGTCTCCACCACCACAGGACACTTCGTAATTACCAACTAGGTCATGTTTTGTTACGTCTCTTTATATGTTATTCTTCAGGTATTATACTCTAGCTTTACTACATGAGAGTCCAAGAACATAGCTTATTCAATTACCACTCAGAAAATTTTTGAGTGCTTAAAAAAGTTCATATATATGATATTGATTATAGGTGTATATTCTGATATCCTATCTACCTGATCTCCTTAGGTAATTTTCAGGAAGTGTTTATGTTTATGAGTGGTATGATGAATAATATCTTACATACCGAAAAATGTCTGTGTGTGTCTGTATCCTCAAGTGAATAATCATTGGGCAGTAAATAGAATTATGGGGAATCAGTCTTTTATCTTAAGAAAGCCATTTGTAGCACTTGCTGCTTAGAGAGCTGTGTTTTTTTAATCAAAACCCACTTCTGTTCCTCCCCGGCAAACCTTTACAAGCATCTGGGCAGTTAACCATGGCTATGTGAGTAATAGAACATCAGGGAAGTGATGGAGGCCCCACCCATGCTTGCCCCAGAAACACCTCTCAAGCTTGCCTGTCTCTCTTTCCCCATCTACTGACTTTGAAAAAAGACTCTGAAAACCTAGAAGAAGGTGGAGCCCCAAAGAGGAGGCTGAGTCCCTGAATGAGCACAGAGAAGGTCACTTACTCAGAAATACCTGCTGGGTTTTACAGAACCAAAAAGTACTTTCACTCTGTTAAGCCACGGAGCTACGGAGTATTGTAACAGCATCTTGTGTTATTCACCATAACCAATCTAAGATAGTTCCTTGGATCACAGTGTTTCACAGGTTTTATGCTAATGCTATTCTTTCCTTTTCAAAATCCAATTCCCCTTTATCCTTGTAATTTAGGATATATGTGGGTATACTTTTCATTAATTCTGTCTTGCACTCCCTGAACCCTTTCCGTATAGACACACAGCTTGTGGTTGGCAGAAGACTAAGCCTCCGAAGATGTCCACATCCAAGTTCCTGAAACTTGTGAATACATTACCTTTTTAGGCAAAAGGGATTTGCAGACATTATTAAGTTAAGGACCTTGAGATGGGGAGATCATCTTGGATTATCTGAGTGGGTCCAACCTAATCCCAAGAGGCCTTAAAGTTGGAGAACTTTTCCCAGCTGTGGCCAGGAGAGATATGACAAGAGAAGCTGGGTCAGAGAGACGTAAAGTTGTTGGCTTTGAAGGTGGAGGAAAGGGCCATGAGCCAAGGAATGTGAGTGGCCTCTAGAAGCTGGAAAATGCAGGGAAGAAAGATGCTCCTCTAGATTCTCTAGAAAGGAATGCAGCCCTGCTGGAAACCTTGATTTATCCCAGTGAGACTCATTTCAGACTTCTAACATACTGAACTGTAAAGTAATACAATTGTGTTGCTTTAAACCATTGAGTTTGTGGTAATTTGTTTCAGCAGCAATAGAAAACAAATATACAGGTCTCTGGTCATCTCAGGAAATTGTATTGTGTTATTTATGTTATCACTGCTTTTCTTCTGTAAATTCTATTGCCTCCTCCTAAAATTCAAATGACATATATTGGATCATATAAATATAACCTTCATTGCTCTTATTTCTCTCATTACCTTCCATCATTTTTTTTCTCATCTGAGTTCTGGTCTTCTAATGTGCTAATTATGTTTTACTGATATTGATAGAGCTTTCCTTGGGAACAATTTAAAAAAATGTTTTAGTTCAGCAATTATTGTTTTAAAGCTCCAAAACAGTATCACTATATCATGATCTTCTTTTGTCAAACTTTTGTGCAAAATTTTCTTCGGTCTCACTGAGAATCTCTACAAGCTCTAAAAAAATGTCTCCAATTTCCCATAATAATTGGAGAACATACGTTCTGAATGCTCAAAATGGTTCCCCTCTTTTGGACTGCTAAATTTTCAGTATGCCAATTTATTTTTTTCTGCTTGCTCATCCTTCTGGAAGTAGATATAATGATTAGTTTTGGTATCTAAAATAAACAAAAACCATGAGAAGAAAATACTTAAGCTATATGGTGATTTCTCCTTGCCTAGATAGTAATCTGGGATTTCCTACATGGTCAGGATGGAGTTGTAAACGGTGGGAGGTGTCTGAAAGGTACGGAGTTCACCCTTGTTTAAAACCAGTTTATCCTTTTGTTTCTCTTAGCCAGCTGGAGCCAGCTGGACATGGCAACCCCCTTCAGTGGCAACATGGCAGGACCTGCCGGGGTATTGCTCAAAAATCCGCCCCTCAATATCCATATACAGCCCGCACTCCTCACTTTAGCTTTGAAAATCGTAAGAAGCTTTGGATGGAATTGCCCTCATTTTGATCTGAAGACACTGGGGAGAGGGCATTTTAGGTGAGAAGAAGAGAATTCTTTGCAGTAAGGGACGGGCAACATTTTGGAGGAGCAGTACGGACCCTGGGTTTGACTGGCATCATATCATCACTTTCTACCTCAAAGGACTATTTAAAGAGCCATGAATTTTCCTTTGGATTTCAGATGTACTACTTGTAATGACCATTGTTGGTTAAAGAGGAAATAATACCAGTTAGTGGAAATGGCATTTTAAGAAATACTTATTTCTCATAATCAAATTATATTATCAGAGACCTGGACATTTCTGGGTGGAAGAATAATCACATGTAATGAACAGCACTGTGATAAATGTTTTATGAATATTATCTTATTCATTCTTGTTTAACTCTTAATTAAAAACCTATTGAATAAATTTTATAGGATGTATTACAGAGAAGATAACTGAAACTCAGGATTAAGTGTTGTTTAAGAAAAAATAGCTATAAATTAGCAGAGCCAGGATCAGAATTCAAACACAGATTGACCAACTCCAAATTCAGTTCTGAAATTGAAGTGCAAATATATTTAGTGGTAAACAGTTCCAGGATGGCATGTGATGTCTGTGTATAAAGGAAATAGTATATGTCTTAATTGAAACATCCGTGGTATAAATGGCATCGATGGGTCCTGGGTGTCCCCAAACTCTATCAGAGTGTCATGTGAGGCTACCTATATCACAGAAGTACTGTGATTGATCAAGAATCTTTTGCACTTTTTAATATAAATTACATTTCTGTGATTTTTCACGATGTAATTTCTTCTGTGTGTAGTTCTTTTTCATGCTAAATTTCACATTTCCTTGATGTGGTCAGTTCCTACGAATTCAAATCAGTGGAATTCAAATGGGATTACATTTCTTTCATCTAAATAATTTATCTTAAGAAAATGGATGTGAGGAGAGTGCCTTAGAAATAGAAAGCATTGGATACATGGAATCTGCTCTTGGCTTCCAGGAGTATAAAGGAAATTGCACAATAAATCAATTTTGATGGATGCTATTGACTTGCAACATTTGCTGCTTTTAAAAATTAATAGCTGAAATAATGAACATTCAAAAAACTCTCTCCACCGTCAGTTTGATTAATTCATTGATATGAAGTACAGATGACAGATGCAATATTTGAAACTAGATCTTCTTGCAGTCCAATCAGAGGAAATCCAGATAGAGACCACAGTGGCCAATATGGCCTTTCAATTTTTTTTCAGTTAATTTGTGCAAAAGAGCCCTTTACATAGACATGCTCTATCCAATAAAATGAACGTTTAATTATTTGTATAAATATTATTGTAAATGCATAATAGTGCCTCCACAGTCCAAGTGTCATCATTTTATATTAATATTGCATTACTTTAAAACTGGTAATAAAGTGCTGCTCTGAAGAAATTGTGCATGGGATTTTTAACATGGTGCTCAGTCAGGAGACAAGTTTATTAAAGTTACTGAATTATGTAGTGGAAAAAATGGAGTTACTAAAATCCTACCCATGGAAACTGCAACAAAACAGAGACAATGAAATGGTTACAAGAAATTAGAGGCCAAACTTTGTGATTTTTTTTTTACACTAATGTGAAATCCATTCAACTGTCTATAAGCCAGAGGCATTTACCCAAATTAATTTCCAGTAAATTCACACAAACGCATGAAAACAAGTGATAACATTAGGCAAAAAGGTACATACCAGAACTTCCATCCCAGTTAGGACTCTAGAAATAAAAATACTCACAGAGACCCCCTTGAGGATCTTAAAGAGCCTTGAAAGCAGAAGAAAAAGATGAAGAAGCATGCAGTTCTCATTTGGATCTTATTGAAAGGGCCCTTGTCATTCATCTACTGTTGTACAGACTTGAATGACTTGACATACCACCCTGAACTTACACTGAGGTTGTTATTTTAAGGGACAGCATTCTTAGACCATCTAGGTGAATGTGTGTTTTATTAAAGTTATGTTAGTGGGGGCTTCCCTGCTGGCGCAGTGGTTAAGAATCCGCCTGCCAATGCCAGGGACACAGGTTCGAGTCCTGGTCCAGGAAGATCCCACATGCGGCGGAGCAACTAAGCCCGTGCGCCACAACTACTGAGCCTGTGCTCTAGAGCCCGTGAGGCACAACTACTGAGCCTATGTGCCACAACTACTGAAGCCCTCGCGCCTAGAGCCCGTGCTCCGCAACAAAGAGAAGCCACCGCAACGAGAAGCCTGTGCACTGCAACCAAGAGTAGCCCCCGCTCGCCACAACTAGAGAAAAGCCCGTGTGTAGCAACGAAGACCCAACACAGCTAAAACTAAAACATAAATAAAATAAATAAATTTATTTTAAAAAAGTTATGTTAGACTGCCATTTGGTCTGTATGAGGGTAAAGCACAGTGTTTGAGAGCTTGGCTTTGGAGTCAGTCTAGTTGGTTGTGCAACTCGGCCATTTGCTGTGTGAGTCTGCACAAGTTAATTAACTTGTCTGAGCTTCTCCCATTCTTGGAGGGCTGATGCAAAAAATAAATGAAGTATAGCTGTAAAGTATTTAGCAGATGGCCTGACTTAAAATGCACGCAATCTATTTTACATTTGGTAGTGCATATATGTCAGTGCTACTCTCTCATTTTGTCCCAGTTTACCCTTCCCCCTCCCCGTGTCCTCAAGTCCATTCTCGATATCTGTGTCTTTATTCCTGTCCTGCCCCGAGGTTCTTCAGAACCATTTTTTTTTTTTAGATTCCATACATATGCGTTAGCATACGGTATTTGTTTTTCTCTTTCTGACTTACTTCACTCTGTATGACAGACTCTAGGTCCATCCACCTCACTACAAGTAACTCAAATTTGTTTCTTTTTTTTCTTTTATGTTTCTTTTTTATTTATGTATTTTTCTAATTAGTCATCTATTTCATACACATCAGTGTATATATGTCAATCACAGTCTCCCAATTCATCACACCACCATCCCCACCCCCCGCCGCTTTCCCCCCTTGGTGTCCATACATTTGTTCTCTATATCTGTGTCTCAATTTCTGCTCTGCAAACTGGTTCATCTGTACCATTTTCTAGGTTCAACATATATATTTGTTTTTCTATTTCTGACTTAACTTCACTCTGTATGACAGTTTCTAGATGCATCCACGTCTCTACAAATGACCCAATTTCGTTCCTTTTTATGGCTGAGTAATATTCCATTGTATATATGTACTACATCTTCTTTATCCATTCGTCTGTCGATGGGCATTTAGGTTGCTTCCATGACCTGGCTATTGTAAATAGTGCTGCAATGAACACTGGGGTGCGTGTGTTTTTTTGAATTACGGTTTTCTCTGGGTATATGCCCAGTAGTGAGATAGCTGGGTCATATGGTAATTCTATTTCTAGTTTTTTAAGGAACCTCCATACTGTTCTCCATAGTGGCTGTATCCATTTACATTCCCACCAACAGTGCAGGAGGGTTCCCTTTTCTCCACACCCTCTCCAGCATTTATTGTTTGTAGATTTTTTGATGATGGCCATTCTGACTGGTGTGAGGTGGTACCTCATTGTAGTTTTGATTTGCATTTCTCTAATGATTAGTGATGTTGAGCATCCTTTCATGTGTTTGTTGGCAATCTGTATATCTTCTTTGGAGAAATGTCAATTTAGGTCTTCTACCCATTTTTGGACTGGGTTGGTTTTTTTTTTTTTTTTGATATTAAGCTGCATGAGCTGCTTGTATATTTTGGAGATTAATCCTTTGTCAGTTGCTTCGTTTCCAAATATTTTCTCCCATTCTGAGGGTTGTCTTTTCATCTTGTTTATGGTATCCTTTGCTGTGCAACAGCTTTTAAGTTTTATTAGGTCCCTTTTTTTTTGTTTGTTTTTATTTCCGTTTCTCTAGGAGGCGGGTCATAAAGCATCTTGCTGCGATTTATGTCATAGACTGTTCTGCCTATGTGGACGAAGGGCAAGAGGGAAAACGAGCAAGAGACTTACACCAAAGAGGGCTGCAGGCCCCAAAGGGCAAGAATCATGGGGGTGGAGGCCCTTGTTGTGTTACTTTGGGATGGGAGAGGTTGGGTAGGGCATGTCCCTATTTTTTGGTTGTGATTTGGGGTATGGAAGTAAGACCCTGGCCAGACCTGCTACTCAACTCTGTTGGTGACCTATAGACCGGCCCAACGTGCAGGACCAGCTCCAGGTAGAGAGGCTGCAACACACATATGTGGAGGCCCTGCATGCCTACATCTCCATCCACCACCCCCACGACCGACTGATGTTCCCACAGATGCTAATGAAACTGGTGAACCTCCAGACACTGAGCAGCGTCCATTGAGAGCAAGTGTTTGCACTGCGCCTGCAGGACAAAAAGCTTCCCCCGCTGCTCTCTGAGATCTGGGATGTGCACGAGCGACTGATCTTCCCCTGTATCTTCTGTTTTCTGAGCTGGATGGCTGAGGCTGGCGGCTGCCTCCTTGAGGTGGAACCGACTGAGGACAAACATTCCTGAGGGCTGGGCAAAGGAGGTCCTCAAGTGGCATTAAAGGAGAGTCAAAGGGTAAAAAACAAAACAAAACAAAACAGAACTCAGCTCTCCCACCTCAGAGGCTCCAGCCTGACACCCGGCTGGAGCACCAAGTCCCTGTCAGCCACATGGCTCAGATGAAAAGGGAGAAAAAAAAGAAAGAAAAAAATAAAATAAAATAAAGTTATTAAAATAAAAAAAAATTTAAATGTAATTAAAAAAAAAAGAAGAGAGCAACCAAACCAGTAAACAAATCCACCAATGATAACAAGCACTAATAACTATACTAAGGTAAACACAAAAATCAGAAACTAGTCAGTCACATACAGCAAACCCCAGGTCTACAGTTGCTCCCAAAGTCTACAGCCTCAATTTTGGGGTGATTCATTGTCTATTCAGGTATTCCACAGATGCAGGGTACCTCAAGTTGATTGTGGGGATTTAATCCGCTGCTCCTGAGGCTGCTGGCAGAGATTTCCCTTTCTCTTCTTTGTTTGCACAGCTCCTGGGGTTCAGCTTTGGATTTGGACCCGCCTCTGCGTGTAGGTCACCTGAGGGCGTCTGTTCTTTGCTCAGACAGAACGGGGTTAAAGGGAGCAGCTGATTCGGGGGCTCTGGCTCACTCAGGCCGGGGGGGAGGGAGGGGTATTGATGCGGGGCGAGCCTGCGGCGGCAGAGGCCGGCATGACGTTGCAGCAGCCTGAGGCGCGCCGTGCGTTCTCCCGGGGAAGTTGTCCCTGGATCATGGGGCCCTGGCCATGGTGGGCTGCACAGGCTCCCAGGAGGGGTGGTGTGGATAGTGACCTGTGCTTGCACACAGGCTTCTTGGTGGCAGCAGCAGCAGCCTTAGCATCTCTTGCCCATCTCTGGGTCCCGCGCTGATCACCGCGGCTCGCGCCCGTCTCTGGAGCTTGTTTAGGCGGCGCTCTGAATTCCCTCTACTCACGCACTATGATACAATTGTCTCTTGCCTCTTCCGCAGCTCCAGATTTTTTCCCGGACTCCCTCCCGGCTAGCTGTGGCGCACTAGCCCCCTTCAGGCTGTGCTCACGCCGCCAACCCCAGTCCTCTCCCTGCGATCCGACCGAAGTCCGAGCCTCAGCTCCCAGCCCCCGCCCGCCCCGGCGGGTGAGCAGACAAGCCTCTCGGGCTGGTGAGTGCTGCTCGGCGCCGAGCCTCTGTGCAGGAGTCTCTCCGCTTTGCCCTCCGCACCCCTGTGGCTGCGCTCTCCTCCGTGGCTCCAAAGCTTCCCCCCCTCTGCCACCTGCAGTCTCCGCCCGCGAAGGGCCTTCCTAGTGTGTGGAAACCTTTCCTCCTTCACAGCTCCCTCCCACTGGTGCAGGTCCCGTCGCTATTCTTTGTCTCTGTTTTTCTTTTTTCTTTTGCCCTACCCAGGTACGTGGGGAGTTTCTTGCCTTTTGGGAGGTCTGAGGTCTTCTGCCAGCATTCTGTAGGTGTTCTGTAGGAGTTGTTCCACATGTAGATGTATTTCTGATGTATTTGTGGGGAGGAAGGTGATCTCCACATCTTACTCCTCCGCCATCTTGAAGGTCCTCTCCTCCCTCCTGTTTTTAAACATTATCTGTTCCCTCCATCTCTTTAGAATTTCTCCTTGGCCAACATTTTCCTCGTATTTTTTCTCCTCTTCCCCACTCTCTTCTGCTTTCTCTGGAATCCAGTATTTCTGCTCATGTCTTAGGCAAATTTTGAGATAACTAACTTCAGTTCTGTGCTGTTCAATACAATAGCTATTTTGAGCATTTTAAATATGCCTGGTTCAAATGAGATCACTTTAAATATGAAATACATACTAGATTTTGAAGACAATATTAAAAAAATGTAAAATAGCTCATCAACAATTTTTTATATTGGCTACATGTTGAAATGATAATATTTTTGATACATTATTTAAAGTATATTATGAAGATAATTTTACCCAATTGATGTGGCCACTAAAAATTTTAAATGATAGATGTGGATCCCATTTGTGGCTTGAATTATAATTCTGTAAGGTAGCATTGCTCTAGATGAAAGCTTAGGGGCCTTGCCTTTGTAGCATAAGCAAGAAATTTTGTTAAGCAAAAGGAAATCTACCCTAGAAAGATTTTTGTGCCACTCTTTTAGGGTTATAAGTCTGGCACAAGCAATTGTGGTTTAAAATAACAATTATTTTTTTCTTCTGTCTAATGAAAAAATTACTTCATCTGTTTACGGAACCTGTTGGACAGAGTTGTAGAATTGTCCAGAGTAGCCACCTTCCTCCCTTACATTCTTTCCAATCATGTTCTTTGAAGTTCATCTTTCCCACACCTGGACGAAACTGCCAGCAACTCCCAAAGCTTTTCTGATTCCTTTCAGAAAGAATAACAATTTCATTGCAACATTTAAAAATCTCATCAAGTCTAACAGTACAGTTTAATCTATTATACAATTTAAATTATCTTTCCCCAGCTGGGGCCTGCCTCAGCTGCGCATCCTGCAAAGAGCAAGGAGAGCGTGCTTGGCGTCTAAATTCTCAACACCCACCTCCCCACTGCTGTCCCTTCCAAAGCAATGTGTTACAAGAGGAGAGGTGGCAGGGGAAAAACTCCCAAACGCCACCTGACTGGTGGAGTTAGCACATGGCTTCACGGCCTTGTGGGCAGCAGATGGACAGCTGCTTTTTCTCTCCTGTCTTGGTTGGATGCCTCTAAGGTCCTCCTGGTACAGACCTCCAACCATGGCTCTCATCTCCCTTTGGTGGAGAGCACATCTGTTTCTGGAGAACTTGATATCACTCTCTCTCTCTCTCTCTGTATCAACCACGTGCTCTGCCCTAGGTTTTAGAGTGTCTTTACGTCCCCAGATTCCAGGGAACATAAAGCATGCTTTCCAAGAGATTGTTTCACATGCCCCCTCTTTTGGCTTGAGACGGTGTACATTCCCCTAACCTTCCCATGAGTAGCTGGAAAGGGGAACTACTACAGCACTCCAACAACTCGTTCCAAGAGAATTCAGGTCTGTATTAGTTAGGGTAGGCTAAAAAATGATACCAAAGAGAATACCAAGTTCCAGTAGCTTAAAAAGAAGTTTATCCAGCTCTCCCATATCAGTGCTGGATGGGGTTTAAATAGATGGCTGGCATTCCGCCAGGTCATCATTAGCAGACTCTTTCTGTCTTCAGCTACACAAGCCCCTAGGGCCTCATCGTCTTCTGCATCCAGACTGAAGAAAGGAGAAGAACGTGGTGAGACACATCCACTGTCTCAGAAGCCCTGGCCCGGAAGTGGCCCAAATCTCTTCCATCGGCCATTCCTTACCTGCACGAGAGCCTGAGAAACGCACTCCAGCCTCGGAGGAAAAACAGTGGTGCAGGTCGGGAGAAACAGTTTCACAGAGCCTTATAGCATGCCCCCCCAACACGAACACTTGGGGATCATGCAGGGATGCTTGTACCTGTGTTGTTACTAGGTTTTTTTTCTCAGAATTTTGAGCCTCAGTAGAAACTGAGACAAAATGTACCCTTGTAACATTTCTTACTCAATGATTCATTGAGTATCCATTCTACACCATGCACTTTCTGCCAACTCATTTATTCTTACAATTCTTTGACATAGGTATTAGGCTCAGAGAGGTTATTTGACTTATTTTAACTTAATTAAAACAGCCAGCACAAAAAGGAGCTGAAATTCAACCTCCATTTTTTTTTGCTCTTATGATAAACTACCTCTAAGCTACTCCCCTTTCAATCTTGACATTTTATCATATTTGTTTATTTTTGGCACTTTTAATTTCCCTTTTAAATTCTGACATCAAGGATATAAATAAGAGGAATATATATATATATATATATATATGCATACATATATGCCGTCGTGTTTATATGCAATATATATCCAGTCTACTGATTATAACTGAAAGAACATGGAAACAATAACTCTGAAAATTAAGATTTTTTTTGATAAGGAAAATTATTTCTTCAAAAATATTTACTATCCATTCACTATATCTTAAAATTTGTTATTGAAAGAGAGACTTGTACAAGGGAAAACACTATTCTAAAAATAATAATTTGTTAATTAAAATAAAGGCAGTTACATCTGTGTAGGAAAAAAACAAAAAACTTGACCACGCAATTTCTAATATATTCAAACATTTACAAAACCTTTAAGGGGAAAAAAATACTAGTATTCTAGAATGATTTTTGACTTGCAAGGGAATGTTAGTCAGGGTTCAGTTACAGAGTAATTGGAAGGACTGAGGGAGCAGATTCTACACTGAGCTTCAGGGAGCAGCTCCTAGAACACCATCCAGTGTTTACAGAACTGTCGCCTCTGCCATGGTCCGGACACAGCGGGGTATGTGCGGGGCCACCACAACTGCTGCTTCCAAGACAAGGCCACCACCCGTGTGCTCTGAGCCAGCCACGTGCCGGCCAGAGGACCCACTCCTTGACACCCATGGATTTGGAGGATAGGCATTCAAACCTCTGCTGCGGCTGGCATCAAAACCCTCTACAAAGGCACTTGTCAACAGAAAGAGCAAAAACGGCACAAGTGTGGCTTCTGCTTCAGGACACTGGTATCTCCCTTTCACGTTTCACCACAGATCCTCTGCTTAGTGAAAGCGCCATCCTTTTTAGAAGCCGAGCCATAAAGGAATCTGGCTTTAGCCTTTGGCCTCCATAGAATCATGTCGCAAGGAGTGGGTATGAAGGTGGGTAAAGCAATGTGCTGCATGTGCCATGGAGAGGAAGAAGGCAGTTCGTGGAAACCATCAGGCCATAAAAATACAAATTGGTTTGAATATTGTTTTCACATGGAAGAAGAAAGATAATTATTGCTGGATATTTTACAGGCAGGTTGAATTGCAGCTCCTCTTTGTGCTGGCTGTTTTAATTAAGTTAAAATAAGTCAAATAACCTCTCTGAGCCTACCACCTATGTCAAAGAATTGTAAGAATAAATGAGTTGGCAGATAGAAAGTGCATGGTGTAGAATGGATACTCAATGAATCATTGAGTAAGAAATGTTACAAGGGTACATTTTGTCTCAGTTTCTACTGAGGCTCAAAATTCTGAGAAAAAAACCGAGTATCAACACAGGTACAAGCATCCCTGCATGATCCCTAAGTGTTCGTGTTGGGGGGCCATACTATAAGGCACTGTGAAACTGTTTCTCCCGACCTTCATCACTGGCATTCTGATTGCGTGTTTTAAATGTACAGTCTTTCTTCAGATGAAAATATTACTCCTATTTGGAAAAGTCTTGACATGATAAATAAGGAGCTATCCGATGACTTCAATTACAGCTGTTTTCACAAGGACCCTTGAATGGGTCATGCTACGATGCATTATTTTTTTTCCATTTCAAACAAAGTAATTAATTGTATTCATTTGGGAATAGTTTTGTCTGGATGAAGAATATCATTTTAGTCAGAAAGTTTATTTCACTTCATTTAAATATGGCACTGAGATATCTCTTTTAATCTTTACAACAACTTTCAGGGATGGAAAGTAGGAGCCCTATTTTGTAGTAAGAAATTGAAGCTCAGAAAGGTTAAGTGATCTGTCTAGAGTCATACCACCAGGAAAAAAAGTCCATGCTAGGGTGTGAACCTTGTTCTCTTGACTTCTCTTTAATATTAGGCGATTGCCACACACTTGGGGCTATCCTGTGTGTTTAATAACTGCTCACAGATTTTCTTTCCACCTGTGTTTTTCGCCAGGCTTCCACATAGACAGTTGCATGGCATCTGCATGGTATGACACCTTAGCTGGTCCTGCTAGCTACTGAGGATGAAAGGCAGGGTTCTGCCATTCCATTAAGAAGACAGAGAGGGTGGTAGCACAGAAAGAGCTGAGACAAGGTCTCCCTAATGGTAGTGTAATCAGATAGAGAGCTGGGATCTAGGAAAACCAAAGCTACCTACACAAGAGTGGGAAGACGGGTGAGGGAGGAATGAGAGAAGGGAATAAAATTTCCATGGAGCTGCTCTAGCTGTCATCAACAGAAATTCTGCCACGATGGCTAAGCAAGGAGGAAATGAAATGGAGCAAGGAAGAAGGGCTTCTATGTACAATAGGACTGTCATTCATATCTAAGTGGATGCATAAGCCAGTGAGGTGAGTTAATTTTGGTTATGATTAGCTTGTCAAACAGTAGAGAAAGTCAGTAGTGGGAAAGATTATTGAATCGTGAGTTTGAATCCTTAGAGATTAATAATAATAAATAGCAAATATATATATATATCATGTCTCAAGTTACACAGGTAATTACAGGTTTAATAAAAAATGTATTTATGTAAATTCATGGAGAAACCACTTTGTATTAAGATAAAATGGAGAGCTGTATCCTAAATGAAGTATAATTCAGCTGATTTTTAAGATGCTTAGATAGAATTCAGAGTAGAAGTAACAAGTGTCATCAAACACAAAGATATTTTAAAGTATTCTATAATTATTATGTAGCTATATCGATATATACTTTTGGTGAAATTATGGGTTTAACCTTTCCATGTTGATATCTTGTCATTGTAACAACTATGAGCAATGTAAATAAAGGGAACTCTTTACCAGGTATGGTCAATATTTTTGAATTAATTCATTTCCAGTGATTTTTTTCTAGTATTCTTGTTTACTTATTCAACAAATATTTATTGAGCACCTTCTTTATGTAAGCCACTTCTAAATCAACCAAAATAATCCAGTCCTAATGCATGGAGATCTAATCAGCACCTTTATTTTGGAAAAAAAAGTATTTCCAGGAACTCTCAATTTTTATAACACACTTAGTATCTACGTGTAATAAGAAAACAGAAGTGTATATTATACCAGTGTGACAGTATAAACTTTTCTATCCACAGGGAAAAAAATCTCTTCACATTCAACACTCCCTACGCAGAGATATTTGATCATTCCTGCCTTTGTATTTTTGTTCAGCATTATTAGTTCAAATAAAATTATATTACTACACTAAGCAAATCTATCTGCATATAAAGCCCAAGACGGCTACCTGTAGTCTATATTCACTTACAGGCAATATGAAATACTCTAGTGGAGTTTAACTCTTGACTTGGTGCACTGGGAATTTGTTTTTAAAAAATTGAAGGGCTATCCATTTTTATCATGAAACAATGAATTGTTGAAAATTTATTTTATGACATTGATAGCTCAGATATTTTTCAACCAAGCTTTAAAAAGCTACCTTTCTATCTGAAATAATTTTTCACTTCAGATAATTTGTAATCACAAGTAATATCAATCATTATTTCAAATTTATTTCAAATTTAGCATCACCTCTGATATCAGAGTAATCATATATATTTTCTAATGACCTATCTTTTTTTACTAGGTGCCTGATCTTATTGGTTTACAAACTATTTGATAACTTTAGTCAGCTAATGTTATGAGAGGAAAATAGAGTCCAAGTAGCTATATTTCTACACAGTTTCTGGTTATGAACTGAAAACTAACCAAGACATAAACTGAAAAATTACGGACAGTGAATCTATCTGTAGGGGGTTATTACTGCATCCCTAAAGGTCTCATCTGTATGAGAGCAAACATCTTCCTGAATCGTAATGAGACTCAGTGTAAATCTCTTCAGGGTCATGTTTAACAGCCTCTGCCTATGGAAAGCATAAGATTATCTGCTCAGTTTCTTTCTGTTTCTAGCCGAATTAATTCTGCTCTATTGCACAGTTGAGCATCTGAGTGATTTCTAAAACAATAAATATGATGATCCTCAGGCTCTGAGAGGCTGACTTTAACTTTCCTGAAACTTAGAAAAATAGTGTATATTAATCATAAAGGTAAAAGTTCACTAGGTATTTATTGAAATGAAAAAGAAAAGTTTAACATCTTTACAAATCCTACTGTATACCCTGCTGACTCAGAGCCTGGGTCAGCAATGTTTAATAAATAGGAAGACAAGAGAAGCTAGCCAATATTACTCAGCCATAAAAAAGAATGAAATCATGCCATTGCAGCAACATAGATAGACCTAGAGATTATCAGACTAAGTGAAGTAAATCAGAGAGAGAAAGACAAATATTATATGATATCACTTATATGTGGAATCTAAAAAGAAAAAAATGATACAAAATGAACTTATTTACAAAAGAGAAATACACTCACAGCCATATAAAACAAACTTATGGTTACTAAAGGGGAAGGGAGGAGAGATAAATTGGGAATTTGGGATTAACAGATACATACTACTATATAAAATAGATAAACAACAGGGACCTAATGTATACCACAGGGAACTATATCCAGTATCTTGTAAAAACCTTTAATGGAAAGGAATCTAAAAAAAAAAAAAAAAAAAATATATATATATATATATATATATATATATATATATATATATATATAACTGAATCACATTGCTGTACGCCTGAAACATTGTAAATCAGCTATACTTTAAATAAATAAATAAATAAAAGATTTTTTTTAAAAAGTTAGCCATCTACAAATTTTTACTCAGCCTTTACTCTTGGGTATTGCAATGCTAATCAATAAGAATGTGGAAACCACATTTACACCAGTAATGAGGTAGTGAAAGGAAGTAAATAAAAGAGGAAAGAGTTATATTTTTCTCCTTGAAATAGTATACAAACATTGTAGAACAGAGAAATATTGCAACAAGAAAACTCTAGGTCTACATCTCTTACTTACTGTAAGAAACATTTTATATTCAGGCAGCCGTACAAGGTAGCATGTAGAGAACCAAACATGTTTTATAAAAAGTGTTCAATTGAGCAATAGACTATGCATCAGGAAATGTATACACACACACATACATACACAAACATACTCAAAATATATTCAGCTAAGTAATAAAACACAGAGGGACTATATTATTTTTAATTGATAACTACATAACTATAATTCCATACTGCCAATACTTGAATGAGTAAAACTGTCAATGGGACCACCAGAGAATAAGAAATACAGGTTAGAATTTGCTTTCTAGTCACCAATAAACTACTTAAGTGAAAAATTATAAATAACGAAAATAACTTGCATGACAAGTGAGAAGAATTTTTTTTGCATGCCATGTCATCTAATTGGATCTATTACTCCTGAAAGCCTCCAGATGGACAGAAGTGAGGATTGAAGTAATTTTCAGAGAGGCAAGGTACAGGTCATCAGGTAGCACGTGTCCACGGCTGTGACTCAAGTTACAACCCTGCTCCTTCACACAATATGTGCTCTGCTAATATCTGTTTTCCTCACCATGAGATCCAAAATAATACTCCCACCCTTTTCCCAGCAGATGGTCTGAGGATAAACAGATGAAATGTTCACCAAACAATGTGAAGAGGTTAAATCTCTAGTAGTGTAATCATCCTCTATAAACGCACAGCTACAGTTAAGTTAGTGAAAACTAGTAGTTTTCTTTATGGATTTATTATTCATATTTAACATAAGGTCTAAGTTCTCACAGAAAACTGTTTCAAAATATTTTAACTTTCTTTTGAATATTTATCTGATTTTTACCCAACCTACTAATACTTCTGAGAATGTTGAGTTTACAGAGAAAGTAGTAGAGATTGATGACCTTGATCTGAAAAGTCAGAGAAATACAGAGGAAGAGGGCTGAACTTGGAGCCCACATTCATATTCACATTCTGAATCATTTGTATTGTCCTAAGCAAGTTTTTAATTGGTCAGACTCAGCCTTCTTGTCTACAAAATAGGAGTGACAATAGCTACTTCATAGTGTTGCTGTGAATAACTATAACAATTGCAGGTACCCAATAAGCCCTTGGCTGCATCATATTTGGGTGTTGAATTTGAAGATACTCCAGCATAATCAAGGCATTAGCCATTGTCAGTGAATGTAGCCAAGGGTTTGAGTGTTCTGTCCTAAAGAGTCATGTGTTAACATTCATATGTGGGAAACCTGGAAAATATCTCCCTGGTCTGTTTCCCCTTCCATATTGAACCTGTGGTAAATTTTTAATTTAAAAAGTCTATGATAAATATAGTAAATCCAAATCAAAATGTAACTAGGTGTTAAGTAAGTTATTGTTTCACAGAGTGCTTTACATTTATATTAACTTCTCATCTGGCAAAGTATCCTAGTTTAGACCACTATGGCCGAGCATAACTCTCCAGTAACCAGGGGGAAATGAAGCATGAAATCTGGTCCAGTAGCTTTTATATTTGCTCATCAAAGAGTTGATTCAGAATTGAATCACTTTTCATCCACATGAAATCTCTGCTCAGTGCTAGTCTCAGATTAACTTGCAAACATTCAAATTCATATTTAAATGTTGTTGTCACTGTGACAGCTGATATAACATTCTTAATTTCATGTACAAAAATATGAAAATATTGAAGGCACAGATTTTGTCTTGTGTGTGTGTTTATTTGTGTGTACGTGTGTGTGTGTGAGTGTGTGTGTGTACGCATATTTTCCCCACATTCCCATTCTATGAAAGAATAAGTGGGAAGATATAGGTCGATTTATTTTTTATTTTGGAAAAAAATGGTCAACAGTGGGACTGACTGATAGTGTCTCATAAAAAAAAAATCCTCTGCTCCATATCTTTAATTTCCTTACCTGGACCATGAGAGCCTCTCAACTGCTGTCTTTACCTGTAATCTCCGTATGAGTATCCTTGCCCCTTCACCCTTCACCCCTTTATGTACACACACTGATTTCAGGAAAATGTTCAGACTTACACACAAGCACCCTTTGCATCCACCACTAGGGCTGTAAGCCCTGCCAAGGCAGAGGCAAGGTTTTCCTTAGTCATTCTTTGTCTTACTGTCCCTAACACTGCCTGAACGCACACCTACATTGAAGTCATCCCTGGATGGGCCATGTGCCTACATTTTCCTTGCTGTTCCCTCAGCCTGAAATATCTCTAATTTCTTCTCCAACTGACAAACTCTTGGATATCTTCTAAGTCAACTTCTATACCTCCTTTTCCAGGAAACCTTCCCCAAACCCTGGCACACTTAGTGCAGACCTGATCCCTTATCACTTCTTTGTGCACCTGCTGTATTTTCTACTTATCCCCATTACTATTTCTATGTATGTTTGTCATAATATTTTAAATTAATTCAGCACTTCTTGGGAACCAGTCACTGTGCTATGTACAACTGGTGAGACATGAAAGAGAAACAGTCAGAATAAAAGTGGACTCTAAAAGGCACTTTGTATAACAGAGTACTGAAATCAGAGTGGAAACAAAATCCACCTTAACCTCTCTCTGTATATAAATATAAATATACATATATTTAAACACACACATATTTCTTTTGGTCTGTCTGGCCAATGCAGAGCCTAAACGAGCCTTCTAATGAAATATAAGCCCCTTGTTCTGGGATTTGAGTTGTGTTAAATAACTGTAGCAGGTATGTCTCACCTTTCCTAGATAGGAGTCTGATTTATTGATGTTAAAATTTAGGGAGGATATAGGGCTCTAGCAAATGTCCTTGATGCTAAGATGCCAGGAGTTCCAATTGAAGACTCTCCCAGTGGAAGCGGGTAAGTACTCTGTGATATACCAAAATATATCAAGAGTCCACACACAGGCAAGATCACCAGATTAGGCCTTCAAACTGGATGCAAATTTCCCTTTTATAGGCTCACTTCTGTTTCCCATTGTAACATCCTAGTTTTTATAATGGAGTGTAGTAGAAGGTTGATGTGGAAATAGACCTTGGAAAATGGGGCAATGGAGGAAAGTGTTTTAACCCATAAAATTCCTTGTCACAATTGTTTATTTGAACTGTGTCTGAGATATTATATTCCTTAGTCCTATGTTGCTGGCAAACATCCTACAGCCTCTAATACATACTAAGATTATCTAAACCAAAGACAACTCCGGGGGACAGAGAGTTCTAAAAGACTTTCATCTTCGCAGTCATTCCGTGAAGTGTGTATATATTCTCTCTATTTTATAGGTGAAGAAAACTGAGATGATCAAGTGCAGATTACCCAATTCACTGTGTTAGTAACAGTACCAAAATTTCAACACGTATCTGTGTAGTTCAAAACCTGTCTTCTTTTCCACTTTTTAGTTATTCATTCAATATATGTATATTGTGTTCTGACATGTCTTAAACACAAGTAGACCCTGAGGATGCAATGGGGAACCTTCACTCATGGTTCTTATCCTTATGGAAAATTTATAATCTAGTGTGAGATATAGATAATACATGGATTTTTAAAAAATACAATATTACAAATTGTGCTATGAAGGAAAAAATTAAAACCAATTGCTAAGATTAAAAAAAACCCAACACGGTGCAGATCCTAATTTACATGGTGTGTACAGGAAAGGTCTCTATAAGGTGTTATTTAAACTGAGACTCAAATGATGAAAGAGAGCTGAGCAGAGGGAGGGCCTCACAGGCAGGGGAAACATACATACTGAGGAGAGAAGAACTTGACAGGTTGTAGGACCAGAGGAAGACCAGTGCGGTTGGGGTACAGTCAATGCCGTGAAAAGCAACAGGAAGGGAGCCTGGAGCAGAAGCCAGGAGCTGGATCATAGGCGGCCTTGTAGGCTGCAAATATTAGACCCCTCTGGAGCGCAGCTCAGATGCTCAGGGCCAGTGCTTCTCAAACTTTTATATGCGTTTACATCATCTGAAGATCTTATTAAAGAGTCAGCTCTGGTCCACTAGTTCTGGGGTGGGGCTGAGATTCTGCATTGCAGACAAGCTCCTAAGTGACACAGATTTGCAGGGCTCTGGACCACACATTGAGTAGTAAGGCTCTAGGGCCCACTTTGTACTCCACCTGTGGCACCCGGGAAACCATACAGCCGTTCTGATGCACCCACAAACCTGGAAGCGGGAGGGCATTAATACTCCTTGGGACAACCCCTAACCAGTGGGGACAGCTAATGTATTCAATTCTCTCCTCTCCCAGCCCTCAAGAGTGTTCTCTACAGGGCTCCTTTAGAGCATCCCAGTGGGATAGACTCAGTCGCCCACCATGGTGACCAGCTCAGTGGCATATCCTTGTTTAATCCGTCCCTCCATCTCTGTTGTACCCTTCCCAATCCCACACTGCTCTCTGGGACTCCTGCCCAAAATAAACTCCTTGCATGCAAGGTCTTGTCTCAGTCTCTGCTTCCTGGGAAAAACAAGCTAGGATACCTCGGTCCTAGGTCAGTGATGGCAATGGCGCCCGTTCAGACCCTTGATTAACTTGTAATGTCTCTGAAGTGAAGGATGAGGTCTTATCTCTGTCTACCCTACAATTAGAATCAGACCCAATACCTGCAGGAGCTCAACAAAAGTTGCACGATTCAAAATAATTTATTCTAAGCTTATTCAAATTAGCCATGGATTTTTGCCAATTGTTCAAGAAGATCACAAGACAGCAATATAAGAGAAGCAGTATAGTACAGTGGTTTAGAGTAGGACTCCAGGGTCAGACGGCCTAGTTCAAATGCCTGCCTTTCTGCCTTCTAGCTGTGCAGACTTAGGTGTGAGACGTGTTTTCCCTGTGCCACACTGTCTTCATATATAAAATGGGGATGATGACAATGGCAGCTACTTCAAGGCGTTTTATGAAGATTCATGAGTAAATATCTTTACAGCACTCAGAACAATGCTTGACCCATAACGAATGTCGTATACGTGTTTGTTAAATAAAATTAAATGTATATGTTAAGGAACTCATATACATATTTGTTAAATGTCATATACGTGTTTGTTAAATAAAATTAAATGTATATGTTAAGGAACTTCAAAGAAATCTTAGAGTAGTTCCCAACACTGGTTTTTAGATTAATAGTGGGTTGGCCAAAAGGTGCGTTTGGGTTTTTCCATAAGAGCGTACAAAACCCTGAAAGAAATTTTTGGCCAACTCAACGTTATTGTAAATATAAAAATCAACTAAGACTCTTGCTAAAAACAGATTACTAGGACCCATCCTGGACTCACTAAATTAGATTTTGTGGGTATAGGATGAAGATTCTGCACTTTTAGCAAGTGGCCTCAGTAATTCTGTGTATAATCAAACTTGGGAACCGCTAGCTGACTACCTTTCCACCTCATTAGAGTTTTTTCAAGTAACTATGACATCAAAGCATCAAGGATATGTATGCATTTTATAAGTTAAAGACAAAATGTGAATTAAATTTTACTGTTCTCAGGAAGTTTGCAGTCTTCATTGGGGCTTACTGAAATCCTAATCAGGTATTATTGGTTGATAGTATGATTTGTGTAGTTCAGAGAGGTCGATCAATTTGCCCAAGATCATACAGCTTGTGAAATGCCAGTACTAGGATAAGAATCCTGAGTTTCTCCAGATTCTCTATTATTTTCATTATATCATGCTGTATACTATATTAATTTTAAAACAATAAATAAGCACATGAGCTTTTTTAGACTTAAATTCCAAATGTTAAATACAAAATCCACTTTGTACGTTCATGAGAGTTGTTAGCTTTCAAAAGTGCCTCCTTAATGTGAAATAAAGCATAAAATACCAAGCTAGTTTGGATACGCAAACAGTTTCATTTTTTAATGGCCTGTAATCAAAGTATAGCTTGTTAGGTAAATAAACGATTACCTTGTTAGCTGGAAGTTTAAACACGGACTAATTCATTAATCTGTAAATTGTTCAGTCAGTTTCTACCTGCCTACATAGTCTTAGGCTGTGTTCATGCATATGTGGGCGTAAGGGAGCGTTGGAGACCCGGGTAAATTCAGGTATGAGACTGGAGATCCCCTCCATCCTCAGCCAGCTCCAGGAGTCAGGGGTAAGGTAGCTACCCAGCTCAGGAATGAGAGAAGGATCACTAGATTAACTACCATCCAATGACAGGTGTTTGTTACATGGGAGGCAAGCTTCCGGGAATTTGGTCTTTTTGTTTCTAAGTTCTTCCTTAATTTTTATAACTAGGTTCTCACTCTTAGAAGCACCATGACTGTCCTCTGCAAGTTTGCACAAAGCTGTCGGCTCCTAAATATGCCATCCTTTAACTTCCATCATTAAAAATTCATACATTAGAGCATTAAATTTACATTATGCCTAAAAATTAACATTAATACCGTAAGGCACCTGGAGACTAACAGAGGAGATAAAAATGGGAAGGACATTCTGCTTAGAACTTTAAAATGCTAATTGTTTTCAAGTGAAAAATTTACAGTAAGTGAAAGATTGTGACTGTTTTTAAACTTTTTCTCCATGTAAGTTTCCAACCTGAAAATATAAAAACATTTTACCTATTTTACTAGGACCCAGTGATGTCAGCGGACAAGAACTTTGACACGGATATCAGGTCCTCCTATTGGCCAGGTACCATTCAGGTCCTCTCATCAAGTGAGCAATGATTTCATTTTCGGCATTTTGAACACCTTCTGGACGGGCACAGGAAAAGAAGAAGCTGTTCATCCCTACCCCCCAACCCCTCACCCAAAATGTCAGGAGTGGAGTGAGAGCAGGCCCACTAAAATTAATGACTGGGAAAGCAAGTGGACTGAATGCAATCTTTGCATTAAATTGCCTAGCTTCCACTACTCTGATTGGGTTCTGAGTACCCTAAATATATTTGCATAGTGACTGCCAGTTTCCCACAGTCCTCTTCTTTCAAGGTGGCCGAGGTATTTCCAAGCCTGGCTGCTGGGTGGGGGCTTGCCCAGCCTGAGTATCTGGAGGCTCACATAGGAGAACCCAGAAGAGGCTCTGCTAGGTTTGTCACAACTGGCCACAGCTTCATTCACAGGGAAGGGGGACAGTACTAAAAACAACGGAGCAGACAGGTGTCTAAAGAGAATTCATAAAATGGAATTTAAGCTGGATGATGATATTCACAAATGCTAGGAAGGATCTGCACACAATTGTTTAGAACCTGATACGCCTTACGATAGGAAAGATTTTTCGACTTTGCACAGTGATTGCTTTGTATCTACCCCAAAGTTGTAGTAAGTGATCTGTTGATGGAGTAAAACACTGTTCTTCCCTTTGACGAGGGTTGTTTTTAATCCATTAAAAAAGATGGCTCTTGTATTTTTATGTAAAATAAGGCCACTGCTCTGTCACTATAAACTTTATTCACATGAGCTTTTTTATGGCTCTCCATGTTCATAGCCAAGGAGCAAAGCCTGTTTGGTGGGAGGCACTGACATTTTGATTGTAGGAAGAAGGAAATGGCAATAATTTCTCAGAAGCTGGGTAGATTATAAAAGAGATGTAGAAACTGCGACCCAAGCTGATACTGTAACACCTTTAAAACACAGATGGTCGGCAGCACTCTGATAAGATGCCCCCCACTGCATAAAAGTACAAAGATTGAATAAATCAAATGCCCACGCTTGTGAACCAGCAAGCGCATGGAACCATTTTCCCTGTGTTCCATTCCTTGTTCTGTATGGACACAAATTACATGACCTCAGGCAAGATGAAGAAGCTGTATGTGTAACCCCCCAAAATCCCCTAACCTTTTCAAATTCAGTAAGGTACTTTATGATAACAGCTCTCCAGTTAGATATATACGAATTGCCTGCAGCACCAAATAATTGTTCTGACTAGCTGCACACTTGCCCTATCCCCATAACTCCGACTTGTGAAAAATGTAGGAAATGTGGATTCTAGAGAATAAACAAAATGACTGTTAAATGTCCCCAACGTCATCCTTGAAGGTGTTACCAAGGAAAGTCCATGGCACAGGCACAAAAAGGATGGGCTTATTTATTTAGTCTTTCTTTAAAATAAGAGACCAAATAACTAATAAAAATTATGTATTAAGGTTCTTTCAAGACAATGATAGAATGGTGCCATCCATTGAAATGTTCTGAAAAAAATCTCATTATATATCCTTCCACTGTCTTCAGAATGCATTACTCTCTGTAGCCCTCACTTTGTCTGTAGCCCAAATACAAAAGAGA
The DNA here is from genome assembly GCF_965194825.1 of Balaenoptera physalus. NCBI lineage: Eukaryota > Metazoa > Chordata > Mammalia > Artiodactyla > Balaenopteridae > Balaenoptera > Balaenoptera physalus. Next base: position 66,950,297 of record NC_138888.1, read on the forward strand.
AAAGCACCCAATATATCATAGCAGTTAGCATGTTTTGAAGTCATGCAGACCTAGGTCCAAGTTCTAGTGCTACCGTTAATTATATGTATACAAACAACTCACTCTCCATCTCTAGGCCTCGGTTTCTGTGAAATGCAAATAATATTAGTACCTACCTCACAGGTTTGTTGTAAAGAGTAATTGAAACATTGCATGTGAAGCATAGCTCATAAAGAGACTTTCATAGTAAGCCCTCAGGAAATATTAGTTATTATAATTATAACAATAATAATAATTATTAGCTGGTTGATATGTATGAAGAGTAGTCCTGTCATTACAAATTATTTGTTAAAATACCAGATATTTTTCCCCACTAAAATCAGAACTGTCTGGTAAATTTTAAAAACTTAAGTCTGGGTGAGGAAGAGAGTTTATCATTGAACAAGGGTTATGCTCTCGGCTTAGTTACAGAAAGGACTTGAGAAGTGTTAAAAGAATAGTAAGAGAAAAAAGACATTAACTAAGAATACTCTTACTCTGTATTCCTCACTGCTGATAAATTACACCACAGTGGAATACACAGTTCTGTGGGGACAGTGTCACCATAAGTTCCTATTGCACATAATCAGGCAGCACTTATTTCTCTGTTCTCCCCCCTCTCTACCACCGCCATCACCATGCTAAATGGTGTGGTAGAGTAAATAATTTGTCTGGTCTTTGCCCTGGGTTCTTGGCATGACTCTTCCAAACCCTTGCAACATCCTGAGTGGTAGGAGTGGCTTTGTTATGCTAATGAGGTGGCTTCTAGTGGGCACCTTCAGGTTAGGCGCTGGGCACCAGAAAGACCAGCCACCTGATTAGAGGTTGGAACGTTCAACCACTTGATCTCTGGGGAGAGGTGGAGGGGGCTGGAGATTGAGTTCAGCCATGTGGCCAATGATTTAATGAATCATGCCTACATTAAAAAAAAAATCCAATAAAAAGTCTGGAGGAGGAAGCTTGGTGAAGCCTCCTGTTGGTGATGACGTGGATGTGTTGGGAGGGTGATGTGCCCCGATTCAACAAGGGGAGGGCACAGAAGCTATGTGATCTTTCCCAGATCTCACTCTAAAATGTCCTTTATAATAAAACCGTAATCACAAATATAGCACTTTCCTGAGTTCTCTGAGTCATTCTAGCAAATTATGGAACCTGAGGAAATCATGGGAACCCCCAAATTTGTAGCCAGTCATTCAGAAGTGTGTGTGGCTTGGGGGTACTCTGAGACCTGTGGCTGGTGTCTGAAGTAAAGAAAATGTTGTGGAGAACTCTGTCCTTATCCTGTGGGGTCTGTGATAACGCTAGGGATTTAGTGTCAGAATTGAACTGCATCATATCTGGTTGGTGTCAGACCAAATATTTCAGTAAGATTAAATTTCTAAAAAGTTCTAAAGAAAAATGATTTGAATGAAGAAACTATGGAAATCTCGAAATAGTTGTGAAAGCAAAAAAGTTAAAACTTTACCTTACATTTACCCCTTCTGGAAATAAAAATTGCACAAATAATGAATCCAAGAAGTGGGTGGATTACATTCTACAATTTGCATGACTAACTTGGTAGATTTCCATACTTGTAACAGAATACATACCTCTTTTATCAATAGATAAAGAATTTGACACCCTGAAAGTGGAAAGAAACAATAAACCATGAAATAAATATAACTCAACATATACTATGGCCAGACTTTACTTAGTTAATGAAGTTTAAGAGAAGAGAATACATTTGAACTTGAACCTGACACTTGATATACTTTGCCACATTGAATTTGTGCCACATAAGATTAGTAAAATAGGAATGTAATCACACACACGCAAACTCACACACACACACACACACGCACACAGACACTTGGTATTCTGGCTAATAATATTTGTATAATCATAATACATAATACACATACATAATACATGTAAATCATGTAAAAGTTACTTATTGGTTTTCAATTTTTAGACTAACCAATATACATGCAGTACTAAATGTTGGAAGCACATTAGAATTGCTTGAGTATTTTATGTAAAATAGTAATTTACAGGGCCAACACTAGAGATCCTGATTTAATTGGTCTGGAGTGAGGCTTGGTATCAACATTTTTTCTAACACCTCTGGATGATTAACATGCAGCCAGGGTTTAGAACCACTGCAATAACAGCATGGTAGACTTAATTATACAGAATGAAATGTACAGATTATAAACCTTCATGAAGTAAAAAAAAAATGGCAATGACATGGCTGATAGAGGTGTAGGAGGAGGGTAGAGAATAGTGATGAGCAGAGGGTACGTTTACTAGTACTCAACATGGAAAGAGTCAATAGTATCTATTTAACATAGATAGATAAAGAAATAGAAATTGAAGAACATTATTTAACATTATGAAGATAACCACCAGAAATATTAAAAAAAAATAAAGGCTAATTAGGAAAATCTCTAAGTTACAGTGTAGTAAAGGAGGTTGGTAGTAGACGAAGTATTTAAAATCGATTAATCAAGAAATTGAAGCAAGATATCTGCACCCTCATGCTTACTGCAGCATTACTTACAATAGCCAAGATATGGAACCAACCTAAGTGCCCATAGATCAATGAATAGATAAAGAAAAGTAGTATATATATATATACAGTGAAACATTATGAAGCCATAAAAAGAAGGAAATCCTGCCATTTGCGACAACATGGATGGACCTTGAGGGCATTATGCTGAGTGAAATAAGTCAGACAGAGAAAGAAAAATACCATATGATCTCACTTTTATGTGGAGTCTAGAAAAACCAACAACAACCAGAAAAAAGAAAAACACAAAAAAAACGAGCTCATAAATACAGACAACAGGTTGGTGGTTTCCAGAGGTGGGTGTGGGGAATGGGCAAAATGGGTGAAGATGGTCAAAAAGTACAAACTTCCAGTGATAAGATAAGTAAGTTCTGGGGATGTGATGTACAGCATGGTGACTGTAGCTAATAATACTGTATTTATATATGAAACGTGCTAAGTGAGTAGATCTTAAAAGTTGTGCTCTCACACATACACACAAATTTGTAACTGTGTGGGGACGGATGTTAACTAAATTTACTGTGGTAACCATTTTGCAATACACACATATTTCAAATCATTGCATTGTACACCTAAAACTAATACAGTGCTATATGTCAATCAGATCTCAATTAAAAAAAAAAAGAAATAGAGGCATAAACACTTTAGAATTATGTTTGTATTCAACAGAACTGCTAAATACATAATAAAAAACATGACCACTCCTAGAAAATGGTCCTGGGAAGAGGTGAGAAGGAGAGGGGAATTTTGCTTTGAATTTTGTACCTTCAGTGAGGTGTAATGATTTTTAAACTAGGTGTGTGCTCTGAATTTAAAATTATTTTATTAAAAGAGTGGTCCTCAAAGCTGCTTTCTAACTTTACAATGAAAGGTCACATGAAAATTCTGTAATACAAAATAGGGAAAACATCAGGCACAATATTATATCAATCTTTTCTTTTGAAAGCCAAGGTCAGAGTTTAACCATCACTCCATTCTCGTTGTTAACTCACCAAGTTAATATGACACTCAGTTTTTCAGTTAACTTTAATCAATAAATGTATACTATAATTACATTATACCACTTGTTCCAACTCATTCTAGATACACTATTAAATACTTAATATACTCAGTAAGTAAAACAGAAACACATTTTACTAAAGCTGTCAGATTTTCATAAAGGATTTTTAAAAGAAATCAATATTATTTAAACTACCTATTCATTGATATACAATTTCTATAGGTCAAGTCCAAATATATGAACACTTTTTTCTACACTACGGTTTTGTCTGTTGTTCATTCTTCCTCTTTCAGTCATTATGGTCTAAAAATACTATTTTTCTTTAAAAGGAAAAAACCCACAATTTTTATGATGTGCCTTTGAGTTGACAAGTACTGCAGAGTACTGAGGACACAGTAGACCTTCAGGCGATATGGATTAAAATCCTTTCAAACCAGACAATTCTCAAGGTTATAGTAAATAGCTCACATCTGAAATGACATAAATCCTAACCTGATTTTTTTTTAAGTATTACTTTCTCTGGCCATTATTTTTATTATTAATAATAGCAACCTATGGTTACATGGTGTATTATAAAGTGTTCACAAAGAACTTTGAAATATATTACCTTAGGTGAGCTCACAAATAGTACATAAAATTGATATTATATCCCCATTTTAGAAGTGATGAAACTGAGACTTGGCATAATAATTTTCAAAAATTCTACAGCTTTTAATGAGAAAACAGGAATCTCAGCCACTTCTGCCCCTCTCCCCCAGCGCGTGCTTCTTTTCTGAACTCAATGGCTTGAAAGAAATCACTTGTTTTGCAACTCTGGTGTATAGATCATTGAATAGTTTAACCAAAAGAAGATAAGACCGTGTTATCTGTCCTCATTAAGCATTTACAATCTAGAAGAGAGCTACATCCTGGCAAAGGTTCCATCTCAGAATGACTTGGAAAGCAAAAATGACAATTTAACCTCCTATTTATACAGGAATATTCAACTTTCTTAGATTGACTGTAAGGTGATTTGCCTTACAGCATTTAGAAATACATTTCAGTGCAAAAAGTATAATTGTTAAGCATTGACAATATAAAAAGCATTCAGCTAAATATGTGTTTTATGGAAAACTGGTTATGTTTTGGCCTGCTGCTTCATAGGCCTCCACCCATTGAGGCTGAAGCATCCAGTGATGACAATTTCAAGGTTGAATTGCAAAATGATCATTAAAAATTATTTCAGCTGCAATGGTTGTGATAGCCAAAGCTTTTCTTTGCAAGAGACAAAATTTATGTGAGACAAATTCTAGAACCTTCCTTTTAAATATCAAGAACCAGAGGCTGGCAACCTAAGAGAACAAGTTTTTCTAATTAGATGGATTAAGGAAGACATTAGATGCAAAATACTTGCAGCTTCATCTGTCCTAAGAGGAGGTTAAAAAATCCTTTCCGGGATGGGTTGAAGGCAAAACTGGTGGCAAGAAGGTGGTGGGAGAGAAAAAGGAATCAAAAGAGTTGTGATTTGCGATGTGGTGGGGCCTCTCTTTCCTCCTTTTCTTGGACTTGAAACCCCAGTCTAGTGGTGGGATGGAAAATAAGACCCAGCTCCCAGGAGAGAGGCGGCTTCTTCATAACTGCTCCTTGATGGGGAGCAACTGACTGGTGTCAACAAAAGCCAACATGGAGGCCTGATCAGCATGAGGAAAAGAACGGACTTATAAGAGGAGATAACGGGACTATTTTATAGGGAGGAGTTTGCAGCAGATATGTCCATGTTTCCATGCCAACAGGGGTCATGCACAACCTCTATCTCTTTATCCCTAGGAACTTTAAAATCAGTCTATTTTTACTGAACCCTAACCCTGACAGCTAATAAAAGACACATTCGTGACTAAGGAATTTATTTTGTTTATCTTACACCCCCATGAGGAGAGTTCTTAAAATAATTCCAGCAAAACACTTTCCTTCAAAATGTCATTAATTACATTTAAAATTTCAATGCTTTAAATTTTTTTTTCTTTTTTTTGATGAGGACCATTTTTTTTATAACATCTTTATTGGAGTATAATTGCTTTACAATGGTGTGTTAGTTTCTGCTTTACAACAAAGTGAATCAGTTATACATATACATATGTTCCCATATCTCTTCCCTCTTGTGTCTCCCTCCCTCCCACACTCCCTATCCCATTTTAAAATTGTTTATTGAATCTGTTTTATGTTTTTTGGTTTTTTTGGTCGAGAGACGTGGGATCTTAACTCCCTGACCTTGGATCAAACCCGCACCCCCTGCATTGGGAAGCGAAGTCTTAACCACCGGACCGCCAGGGAAGTCCCAATGCTTTAAATCTTGACATATAGGAAAAATGTTATATCAGTTGAAGAACTCTATGCCCATTTTCTCTTGTCTATAGCCAGTGAAGACTGTGAACTTCTAAAATCTCTGAATTCTAACTTTTCAGACACTTAAATATAGTCTCCATTCTAACTTCTCTTCTGTGCCCTCAATAATCTCACTTTTGGGACCTTTCCCCCTCAGTCTGGTTTTTCAGCTGTTTAATAATCCTTCTAACTTCCCTTGACCCTGCACTACAAAGTCTCACCATGATCATTTCAATGTTGCAGCTATTCTTCACCACTTCTGGAGGCAGAAAAGTAATTTTTTTTACAAGAATGCAATATATCAGATCTCTACGTTAAGGTTCAGCACATATAAAAAGGCTTTTATTTTTTTTAAGAAAATGTCTGAATGGTCTTGATGATAAGAACAGAAATGATATCATGGCACCTTGCTCTATAGAATCTGAAATATTAAGAGAGTTAAATGAAATGAATCAAATCATATACGTATATATATATATCAATACATGCAGTACATATACACACACATTAAGGGGAGTAAGGAAGGAAAAAAGAGGAAGCGGAGCTGCGTTGCATTCGTCATTACAAAATGATATCCTCATGCTATCCGTGGTGAAGAATTTTTTTTTAATGAATGAGCGGGATGAAGAGAGAGCAGGGCTTTGGAGTTGTAATTTATTTCGGAGACAGAAGGATAATTGTGCTCTCCAGCTCCGTAAATCTCAGTCTTAGCTGAGTTATAGGCAAGTACTGACAGGACAAACTGAATAGTTGAATGCAGGCAGTGTAAACGATAAGAAAGACATTTGAATAAGAAACTACTAAGTTCAAAGATTTGAGAAAACTAACATGGCAGTGTTCTGGCTCAAACATACAATCAGACCCGTGAGCTTCCACAAAACACAATTTCTTGGTTGTTACTTGACTATTTCTCATACTGATAGATGTTTTGCCCTTGGGGTGCACTGCTTTGCACATAAAGAATGATTCTGCCTTGTTCCCATTAGTTTGAAAGAAAAGACAGTGACACTGTGTAGACCAGAGCCCAGTACGAACACTATATTCAGAACAAACCCACTTTCAAAAACCCTATTCTGATGATAAAGAAACAGAGATGATATTTTTGTGTGTCTGAATTTGTGATCCCTGCAGTATGAGGGGAGAGACATCGAATGTGTCCCCTGAATAACAATGAAGTATTGGAAAGCAATGACATTCTAATCACTGCCTCAAATGTCAGTGCAAGGATGCTGTGGTAGCAGCCCCAGTACATAAGTTAACGGCTTTACTGTAAAACCACAAGGGAGCAATTAATGGAAAGCTGTTACTAACCTTCATGAATTCCATTGCTCAGGTGTCTAGAGAAAAGGTCTAATTATAGTTCTAACCTTTCCCAATGGGCCATGAATGACTCTCCAAATATAGGATGTTGTGTAAGAAAAACTAGGATGAAGACATGAAATTGGCATATAATTGAATTTCCTGATACAATGCACCCATAGTAGAACAACAAATCATATTGGTAACTTGATTTTCAGCAGTTTCTCATTGAAACGAAAATAATAAATTCCGTGAAAAGATATATGATTGAGAAAAATGGAGTAGTCAAACATATACAACTTCATGTGAAAGATATAGTAGATATACTATCAGAATATTACATTACATCTTAACTAAAAGCATAACAATTTAAAAGACAAGTATTATATTTGAAGAAAGAACTAGGATGAACAGGGAATGTGAGACTTAGGAGCCCATTCAACAATGTGATTAAAAGGAACCTGGTTAGCCAAGTATTTTCATTTTGCAAAAAATTCAATAATTAGAAACAACAAGAAAATGTTTGCTTATAGCAGAGAAAAATTAAAAGTACGATATCACTTTTTGGTAGGCACATATTTCAAGATGATGGTATATTTATTTGTTGTTTGTTCTAGGTAAGATGTTTCTTACAGTGTGGAAATTGATATTTTTATAAAGTCAAGAGACCCTATTCATTGGGTTTTTTGTGCAAGGCAGCTATATTGAGGAGGACAAAATCACTACCTTCAAGAGATACACAATGTATGTAGAAACTTAATACTAAATATATGTATAAAACAAAGACATAATGGGAACTCTATGAGGGTTTGGCAAATCTAGTGATACCTGCTACAGAGCAGAAATACTGTGCGTCCAGAGGATGGGGGTGATCAGAGAGGCTTCCTGGAGAAGCTGGGGCTGGTGGCCTTGCTGGGCATTCACTGGGGAAGAGGCCATTCCCTACGTGGTCCTTACTTATTATTCTCCTTGAATATGAGAGGGAAGAATTATTGACTCTGTATTTCATCAAAAAAAAAAAATGCTATAGACCTTGCAACAGCTTAGAAGGCCCTACATGATCTTCTCCTCTTCTCCTTTCCCTCCTATGTCCTCCCCCCCCAACTCCCACCTCATCTTTGACTGCTTTCCTCATTGCTCAATCTGCTCCACTCACATTGGCTTCATCCATAAACACGCCAGAAACTCGGGCACGACCACTGCCCCAGGACATTTGCACAGCTCTTCACTCTGCATGGACCACTCTTCCAGTAGACATGGGCATGGCCACTTTCTGCTCCTTCTCAATACATTCTCCCATGACCATACTATTTAAAGTTGCAACCAGCACTCCCAGCACTGCCCCACACCCAGCCCCCTCACCAGGCTCTATCTTTCCCTTTTCCTTATCACTTATTACCTTCTAACATACGTGGGTATGTGTGTATATATAATATAACATACATATTATACATGCATATATAATATAATCCTAACACATGTATTAGAATATATATACATATATACACTTGTTTATACATATATACACACTTACTTATACATATATACACTTAAATTATTATTAATTTTCTCTCTTTCCTGCTGGAATATAAGCTTCACACAAACTGTTGTTCACTGATGTATCTCAAATCTCTGGTAAAATGTCTGGCACACGATAGATGCTCAGAAAATATTTGTTGAATTGAACGTTTGAAAGTAGTACCCAGTAAGTAAATTTTAAGTTGTAGATATATTTTGTGACAGAAATGGATAAATAATGTATTTTCCCAATTTAGGAAACAGTATCTTTTCTCTTTATCATATTTATAATCTGGAGTCACAGTCATCTATTTTTAACTTGGCTTTCAAACATACTTAATCTTAATCTCAGTCTTTTTTTATTCTGCTGAAAAATGTTAATGTAATTGTGGTTATTTTAAATGTATTATTTGGATAAGATTAACAGGAAATGGTTGATGGATAAATACTTGCAAATGCTTTCTTTGCTTTACTTTAAATTCCTCAAGTCACTTCTACAAATATGAACCATGTCTGATCATTTGAGAACATGACTGTTTTGAGAATAATTTTAAAAATATGATAACATAGATCTTTTCTGAATTCCTCATAACTTTTAACAATATAATTACACTTAAAAAGCAGTATTATATTGATATAATCAATATAGTTTTAGCAAATTTTATTTGCCTTTTCATCATAGGGCTATAGTAACTTCAGCTTTTAAAAAGTTTGAGCAGAAATAAACAAATAAATTTTTATTTTTGTTTTTTTATCTTCTAGATTATGCATACATACATATACGTATCCCTATATATACTCATTTGTTTGTTGATTTCATGGATGTCTGCTGTGCTTCACCCAATAGGGAACACACATGATGAGTAGTGTAATAAACATGAGCAGATATCTATTAAACCAAGTAGCCTGACATTTAAACACTAAGGAAATAAAATTTCTAATGTAAAATCAGTAATTGGTTTGTTTCACCAATATAAGACAACAATGAGAAGTGTGACAATGCTTTAGGCTCCAACTATTCAAAACATTTCCGGATGACAGTAGTTGCTCAATAAATCCTTGTTAGATAAGAATGCTGTTTAGTTTACATAGAGTGTTTTAATGAAGATGGTTAGTTCACTGGCCTTTTAGATAAGAAAGTGGAAATGAACTATGTCAAGAAATTAGACTTAATTCTTATTCACTTATTAATTTTATAAATATTTATTGATCACCTATTATGTTTCAGATGATATGCTATTAACAAGATAATTAAAGCAGGCTGAGTAAGTATTAGAATACTGGCAAAGAGGTTGAACTTTATGACAGAATTTTTAATGGTAAAGCAAGACATTATGAGTAAATATAAGAAATATATAATAATATCCTATATCCTTCGTGATCTCACAATCCATTTGAGGATATAAAATTTATACATAAATACCTATAATGCAAGGCAGTAATAATGAATGATACATTAAGAAGAAATGAAGAATTTCACTGCAAGTAAATCACAGACTCATCTTGGGTGGCCCTGTATCCGGTTCTCTCTATTCAGTTCCATTGTCCATATTTCGTTCCTTACACCAATAGCACACAATAGTTCTCCAAACTTGTTTCCCTTTTTCAAAATTATTTTGACTATTCCAGGCCCTTTGCATTTTCACATAAATTTTAGAACCATCCTGTCAATTTCCACAAATAAAGCTTTCTGGAATCTTGATTGGGGTTGTAATAGATAGACAAATTGGGGAAATTAACAACTAATAATATTGACTTTCAATCCATGAGCTCTACATTTACATGTCTTCTTTAGTTTCTTTCAGCAATGTTTTGTGACATTCAGTGTACAGGCTTTGCACAAATTGTGCTAAATTTTTAATTTAATTTAAATTAAATACTTCATATTGTTGATGCTACTGTAAATGGTATTTTTAAAATTTCGATTTGCAATTGTTACTTGCAAATCGAAATTTAGTATATAGAAATCTTATTTGCTTAATATATATTACTCTTGTATCCTGCAATTTTATAAATTCCTTCCTTCGTTCTGGTAGCATCTTTGTAGATTTTTTGAAATTTTCTACACATTTTGCATAGAATTAGTATTATTTCTTCCTTATGGTAGCTAGGGCTACCATAACAAAGTACCAGAGACTGGATGGCTTAAACAACAGACATGTATTTTCTCACAGCTCTGGAGGTTAGAAATACTAGGTCTAGGTACTAGCAGGATTGGTTCCCTCTGAGAGCCTTGAGAGATGGATCTGTTCTGGTCCTCTCTCCTTGGTTTGTAGATGGCTGTATTCTCACTGTGTCTTTACCTTTACTTCCTTCTGTACATGTGTGTCCAAATTTCCTCTTCTTATAAGGACATGAGTCATGTTGGATTAGTGCCCTCCACCCTCAAATAATCTCATTTTAACTTATTTATCTCTGTAAAGACTCTACCTCCAAATAGGGTCACATTTTGAGATACTGGGATTTAGGACTTCAGCATATGAATTTGAGGAGAGGGGCATAATTAGCTCATAACAAGCACTCTGACTAGAAAATGCCTACGTATATATTACTCTAAGCTCTTTGGATCTGTGAGTCATTGTCTTTCATTAATTTTGGTGAATTATTAGCCGTCATCTCTTCTAATATTTCTTCTGCTCTGATTTGTCTCTTTTCTCCTCCTGTGACATCAATTTCCTTTCTACCGTGTCATTTTATATTTTCTAACAGCTTTTGGATGCTCTTTTCTTACTCTTTTCCCCCTTTGTTTCAGTTTGTGTGATTTCTTTTGATGTATCTTAAAGTTTACTAATTTTTCCCTCTTCTGTGTACAGTCAGCTGATAACTCATTGAAGGAATTCATCTCTGACATTGCATTTTTCATTTCTAGACTTTCTACTTGACACTTAATTATAGTTTGCATCTGTCTGCATAAAATTCCCATCTCTTCACGCATACCTTTTCCACTAGATACTTTAAAATATTAATCATAGTTATTTTAAAGTCTCTGTCTGAATGTTCTAATATCTGAGCCATCTCTGGGTCTGGTTCTGTTGATTGATTTATTTCTTGACAAGGTTTGTTTCTTTTGCTTGCTTTTTGACATGCCTCATAATTTTTGATTGAATGCCATCTGAGAGAGCACTATAGACTGAGGTAAATAATATTTACCCCCAGAAATGAGCATGCCTGTCAGATTTAATACGAGAAGGGGAAAGGGGGAGGCTGAAGAGTTGAATCAAACTAGCAAATAGTGGTACTAAGTTTGGGTTTTGTTGTTGCCATAGTTACACTCACTGCACTTCAGTTGTTGGATCCCTCCACACATGGACCCTTGCTACCTTGGAGTTAGACTAAGGTGGAGCAACTCTCAGTGTTCCTGCTCTGTCCTGAACTTGCTGCAGTCCCTGCAGAGCAGAGAGGGTGTCTCTTCATGTTCTCTCCTCTCCTTTAGCCCTAGACTGCTTTTCCTCATTTCTCAGCACCCTGGTGGAGGCAAAGGATGATTTTCAATTCTAGTGTTTCAGCTTCAGTCTTGAGCATGTCCTGTGCACTTAAGCTTTAGAGATAGAACTTTCCCAGCATTCCTCACCTGCCTCCTTGATGCTAAAATGCTTTTCATGTTGGGGAGCCTCAGCACGTGTAGCTTTCCTTCTCCTCTCCCAGAGGCAGTAGAACTATAATTTCTATGTGTGTAAGACCCTGGGCATGTGTGGGTCCCATTTTCTACCTTCAATGGCAGATAGCTTTTACTCTTATCCTTCCCTCAGCAGCACCCCTTCTTTGGTCACTGGGGGAAGCAGAAGAGTTTCCTGCCCCTTGCCCAGCAGCAGGCAACTTTTGCCTCAAGTAAGAAAAGGGTCCAGAATGCAAGTGTATTCCATGCCTGTCCACAAGTGGCAGACCACCACTAGGTAGTATTACCATCTGCACCACCAAAGGGGCTTCTCTGAGATCTTCTGCCCTGCTTACCATCCTTCTCATGAGTATCCCTTGAAAGTCCATGGAAAATAGGGGTGAAGAACTAGAGACTCCTCTTGTGTCTGGGGCTCCCACAGATTCAAATTGTCACGCTACCACACTCAACCTTTTAAAACTCATTACAATTCTAGTTGTTTCCTTTGACCTTCATCCTTGTATGGCTGCCATCTCTTCCTCCTGTGGTGTCAAAGGTTAAAGTTTGTGTGTCCTACTCTCTTCCAAGGGTTTTGTGGAATTCAGGTCACCTAGTTGTCCTGCAACCTCAGCTGGATGACAGGCTCAAAACAAGTGATGATTTTACACATGCTTTAGCTTCTTCTCATTGTTGGAGGGGAAGTAACATTCTCTTACCCCTCTACCTCCTAACGAGAAGTTGAATCTGTTCTGCTCAGATTGTAAAGGAACACTGACAAATAACTCATCCAGAAGAGATGAAGGTAGAAAAATAGACATTCTTCTACCTCTTCTCCCTCTAGTTCCACTGTAACCTCCAGGTCAAGCCATCAAAATAGTCTCCACATAGGTCTCCAATTCCCACTTCTACTCCCTAATCCAATCTGCAAACAGAAATCAGAATAATGTGTTGTTTTAAATGTACATTAGATCATGCCCTTGAACTGCTTAAAATTCCTCAATGGTTTCCTATTGAACATCAGATAAAATGTGAAATCCTTACCATGATCTACAGAGCGTTGCTCACCTTTCAATGGCCCACATCTCAACCGTCCCTCTTGTTACTTTCCTTCCACGCTTTCCTTCTGCTTTTGAGTTACCTTGGTTCCTGTCCTCTCTTAGACTCTCCCTTGATGTTTTGCCTTTTCTCTGAAACTCTACAACCTACTACTGGCCCCCAAACACACACACACACACAGGCTTTATATGACTGGCTTTTTCCTTATCTCATCCTTCACATCTCAGCTGAAAACCAGGGAGGCACTTTCTAATCATCTTTTCTCTCTCTGCTAGCATTATTCTACATCTTTGTACATTGTTTCTTTGTGACATTCACCAAAATGTATTTGTATAACACTTTGCTTGTTTGCTTTTTCACAAAGCAAACTTTCCTTTCACTTTCCTCTCCATGGTAATCTTCAGAAGGACACGAACCACTTATATCTTGTTGACCAGAGCCTATGCTGAACCTAAGACAATGCTTTGCGTACCACTCATTCAATAAATATATTTTAAGTGTATTTAAAAAGTGTGATATCTGATCATTATTTATTATTGCAGATTATATCTTGTATGTTAAGTACATCCAAATAAATTATTGTATTATTATATATTAAATATTGAGTATAGAATATCTAGATTAATTTAACAATGTAAATACTAGTGAAGCTAGACAAAGTTTCAACCAAATGATAGAATAGAATGTAAAAAGCTAATCCCTCAGAATCTAGGTAGACTGGCATTTAAATTACCCTAAGTGAGTTTCTAGCCATTCCTTAAAAATAGAAAATCTTTATGTAAAGAAATATGCAGGTGAATGTAATTTTCTGGGAAAAAGTATCCAGGGATATAAATGAAGTCGGTGTGCAACCTCCTATTTCATAAGAGTCTGCTCTTCAGGAATTTTTCAACTTTGTTTTGCAACATCAAGTAGCTCAGTTATTTTGAGTAAGCATATGTACTTTTAGGCGGTTTTTCAAACTGAATTGGCTGAGTCTTTTAAGGTTTAATGCTCACTAAATGTTATATAGAACCAGCAAAAAATGGATAGTAAAGTTGCAGGGACTCACCAAATTATTAACATTTTATTCTTCTGTGAGCAAGAAAATAGCATCAGGTTATTTATATAAGGTTTTAGAATATATGTCATCCACATGCCTGAAGTGTGCTCAGGGATATATTGAAAACTTGGTTTAGTCCTGTTGACATATCATAAAATAGAAGATTAAAATAATGTTGACTAATACATCGAAACAAGGCTCTTCATTAAATTGGCCCAGTGGCCTAAAGGATCTTAGAACTGTAATTTGTTCTGTGGCACCATTTTAAAGTCTTCCAATAAATAGAATTTTTTAAAAAATCTACCTTCAAAACACCTTTATGTTAATGCTATGAGTAAGCATGTAAAATTTTATCTTCAAAGGACTTCTTTCTTTATAAAAAGCTGAAAAGAATGAGAAAGGAATGGCTCAGAAGACCTGTTCCTTAAGAGGACTAACTTCTGTGACCAGATAACATAATATGAGGCAAATCCCACCCATGGCCTAGTTTAGACTTAACTATTTAAATCACATTATTAAAAATAAAATAAAATATATAAAAAGTTTAGGTGGTATTTATCTGGAATACAATATTTCTGAAATCATTAAAAAGTTTGAGACAACAGCAGATAAAATACACTTTCATAGTGAATTAATAATCATATGCTGCCCTTTTTGCCTAAAATATATATCACAACTCTACAAAAAAACAGCTCTATTAAAAAATGGGCAAAGGACTTGAATACATATTTCTCCAAAGAAGATGTACAAATGCTCAATAAGCACATGAAAATATGCTCAACATCACTAATCATCAGGGAAATGCAAATCAAAACCACAATGAGACATCACATACCCATTAGGGTGGCTACTGTCATAAAAACAAAAACAAAAACAAAATAATTTTAAAAAACCAGAAAATTACAAATGTTGGCAAGGATGTGGAGAAATCAGTTGGTGGGAATATAAAACAGGGTTGCAGCTATGGAAAAGAGTATGTATGTCAGTTCCTTAAAAGATTATAAGTAGAATAACCATATGATCCGGCATCCCCACTTCTGGGTAGATACCCAAAAGTATTGCAAGCAGGGTCTGGAAGAGATAGTTGCACCCATGTTCATAGCAGCATTATTCACAATAGCTAAAAGGTGAAAGCAACATAGGCATCCATCAATGGATGGCTGAATAAACAATGTGGTATATCCATAGAGTGGAATATTGTTCAGCTTTTAAAAGGAAAGAAATTCTGACACATGCTACAACACGGATGAACCTCGAGGACATTATACTAAGGGAAATAAGCAAGTCACTAAAGGACAAATACTGTATGATTCCAGTAATGTGAGGTACCTAGAATAGTCAAATTCATAGAAACAGAAAGTAGAATGGTGGTTGCCGGGGGATGGGTGAGGAGAGGAATGGGGATTTACTGTTTAATGGGTACAGAGTTTCAATTTTGCAAGAAATGGAAAAGAGTTCTGTGGATGGATGGTGGTGATGGTAGCACAACAATATGAATGTACTTATTGCCACTGAACTGCACACTTAAAAATGATTACGATTGTAAATTTTATGTTATATGTATTTTACCAAAATTAAATAAGCACAAAAATATATATAAATATCATTTTAGTATAAATTCTTCAGACTTATCTAAACTTTAACATTGTGTCCATTTTACTCACCATCCTATCTCTGATTTTAAGCACACATTAGGCATTCAATAAATAGTCTTCATTTAATTTGAAAACTGAATGGATTGTATATGACCCTCCCAAGAGTTGTATCATTTGCTATCACTGATACTTAAATAGAAAATTTTGATATTACTATCATACCCAGTAGTTCACTATCATCAAGTCCATTCAGAGACACAGCAAAAGAACTTTCTATATTGCTGCTTCTCTGTTTCAAGCAATTATGCACAAATAAAGATAGGCAAGCAAAGACCAGCATGATTTCTATGGTGACCCACATTTAGAATTAAGAGGATGGCCATTGTGTGACCTTCTCAAGTGAGCGATCGATAAATAATACAGCTCTTTAGACTGTCACACAGTAAGCCTACCAATTTAAGCTTGTCAGGACCTTCAGAATTCAAGCTACAAGTTAAAAATGGGGGGCGGGGAACTAAGAAGAGACTCAAAGGGGAGGATAATTATAATAAAGAAGGGAAGTATCAGCAAAGCAGAAAGGTAAAAGAGGTTATAGAACTAATATTTAGAGAGCATCTAAATTCTGGGATTATCCAGGCACATTTCTGTATGTCGTCTCATTTCAACCTCACAAGAACCTGGCTAATGGTAACTGCCGTTTTCACAGATGAGAAAACCGAGATCCAAAGAAGTTAAAAGAAAAGGATATCTTTTAGGTGACAGATTCAGGAAATGAACACAAGTCTTAATGATGTAAACTAGTATTGTTCCACAATTATGTGAACAGTCCCACTTGACAGATGGTGGTCAGAGAGCTGAAAGGACTTTGAAGATTTATTTATTTATTTATTTATTTTTAAATTTACTTTATTGAAGTATATTCAATTTACAATGTTGTGTTAATTTCTGCTGTATAGCAGAGTGATTCAGTTATACATATGTGTATACACATTCGTATTCTTTTCCGTTATGGTTTATCACAGGATATTGTACATAGCTCCCTGTGCTGTGCAGTAGGACCTTGTTGTTTATCCATTCTCTACACAATAGTTTGCATCTGCTAACCCCAAACTCCCACTCCATCCCATCCCTCCCTCACCACCTCCCCCTTGGCGGCCACAAGTCTGTTCTCTATGTGAGTCTGTTTCTCTTTTGTAGATTGGTTCATTTGTGTCATATTTTAGATTCCACATATAAGTGATATCACATGATATTTGTCTTTGTCTGACTAATTTCACTCAGTATGATAATCTCTAGGTCCATCCATGTTGCTGCAGATGGCATTATTTCATTCTTTGTTATGGCTGAGTAGTGTATTCCATTGTATATATGTACCACATCTTCTTCATCCATTCATCTGTCGATGGACATTTAGGTTGCTTCCATGTCTTGGCTATTGTGAATAGTGCTGCTATGAACATAGGGGTGCATGTATCTTTTTGAATTATAGTTTTGTCCACTGAATTATAGTATACGCCCAGGAGTGGGATTGCTGGATCATATGGCAACTCTATATTTAGTTTTTTGGGGAACCTCCATACTGTTTTCCATAGTGGCTGCACCAATTTACATTCCTGCTAACAATATAAGAGAGTTCCCTTTTCTTGGATGAATATTAAATCATTCATTCGTTTATGGTTCTGTAAGAATATATTAAATCATCACCACATGGCAGGCACCTGGGGGGATGCTGACCTCCTCTGGAGAAGAAGCATGACTTCTACCCTCGTGGAACTTACAGACCAGTGTAGTGGGCGATTTGGAAGGATAAATCAGGGTGAAAGGGTGACCACAAGGTGACGTGTGAAAGAGGGATTTTAAATTATGTGATAAGTATTTCAAAGCAGTAAGTGCCTTCCATCTGTACCTGCGTTCAATGACCATAATGATAAAAAATAAGCGTGCTGAACATAAACATTTATACAAGTATATAAAGGAGGGAGAGCACCTCCAGCAGGCAGGAAGCTATATTCTCTGCCTATGCACAAGCAGAAATTATAGCACAAGCCTTTTTATAGAAACCTGATTGTTACAGAATAACTCAATCCTTAAATATTTAGAAACGTGGTCCCTAGAAGCTGAAAGGTTACACAATGATTGCTTTTATAGTAGGATTTTGGTTCTCCTCTCATCTTTCATTCATTCTGAGTTTACTTTTTCTCTCCTCTTCCTCCATCTCTTCCCACTTTACTTTTACAGAAGCAACAACTTCACCTTTACAGAACTCCAGAGATTTTTCCCTACACAGAGGCAGTAGCAGGCAGCTTTACCACCAAGTGAGGTGGAAATTTTCTATGTCAGACAGGCTGGTGGGAGAGGCCCCTGGAGCCTCAGAAGATGGACGAGGGCTCTCTGTGTGCACTGCATTGCTTAGTAGCAGCTCACGGAGGAAGCATTCATTTTCTCCAGGGCCACTGCTACAGAGCACGCTTCTGCAACATTCTTAAGTGTTCAAGTCAAACCTCAGTCTTCTGGCAAGTCTGTCTCAGGGAGTGGAATGATGAGTTTAGGCATGCCAAGCAGAAAACTGACTTTGAAGTATTTCTCACTTACATCTCCTCCTTGTCCTTATTTGTCTTTTTTGAAGTGGACAGTAAAAAGGAAAGGACAACAGTGTGACTATTACAGGAGAGCTTGGAGAAAGAAGGCCTTTCAGGGGAGAGACACTGCAGTAAGGCAAAGCAGAAAATGTGAGCCTTCCAGCCTGCGGACACAGGCTCACTTTCCGTCCTACCTGGCCCCCTGCAAGGATCTGCAATAATATAATGTCTTGATCTTGCCTCTGTTGCCCTTTTGGTGGGGGGGGGGGCGTGAAGGGATATGTGAACTTTTCCTAAATACCGGCAGAGTTGTCAGAATGATAAGAGAGATGACACTGTACACGATCTTCCTACCTCATAGTGACATAATGAGTGTATTTGAGACAGTATTCTGGGTTTTCATGCAATCCTGTAGAGTTTTAGAACTTTAATAATTTAGACTGTAGGTATGATCGACACAGAGAGTGAATGGTTTTTAAAGGTAAATTGATAACTCTTCCCACATCTGAAAAACATGAAGGTCATTTGTCCTGGTCAAATGTGGTTGTCATTTTTCATTGGTCATAGGATCTGAGACATAATTTTGTGTAAGATTACGTAATAGTAACACCCTGCACTTTAACACATTTGCTTTGAAATCTCCATTAAAATTTCTATCATACCGCAACCTGTTGTGTATGATTTTATGAAAACTTTATTTATGAAGTGTATAATTTTGGAAGAAATTTATTAAATGAAATAATAGTGAAATAGTGTTTAATGGGATATTAACATGGAACATATTTTTAAAGCTATTATTTTTGTTTAGGTTGTTTAACCTATAAATTACTATAGCAACTTAGATATATAGTATGCAAATTAGTTTTCTATAGCGGCTGTAACAAATAATCACAAATTTAGTGGCTTAAAACAACAGAAATGTTTCATTCCACAGTTCTATAAGATAGAAGTCCAACGCAGATCGCATTGAGTTAAGACCAAGGTGCCGGCTAAGCTGCATTCCTTTCTGGAAGTTCTAGGACAGAATCTATTTTATTGCCTTTTCCAGGTTCTAGAGGCTACCTGGACTCCTGAGCTCGTGGAATTTTCACCTGCAAGGTCATTTTCAAAGTCAGCAACAGCAGGTCCAGTCCTTCTCACATGACCATCTCTGTGGTTCTCTCTTCTGCTTCTTTCCCAATTTTAAGAAGTCATATAATTAGATCTAGCCCACCCACTAATACAAGATAATCTCCCCATTTCGAGGTCAGCTGATTAGCAACCTTAATTGTATCTGCAACCTAATTCCCTTTTGCCATATGAAGCAACATTCACAGATTCTGGGGACTAGGATGTGGACATTTGCAGAGGGAGGGCACTATTCTAATTATTTATAATTAGATAATTATATTATATATTATTCTATAATAATTATGTATTATTCTAATTATAGTATCTAATTATTTATAGCAGATTATGATAGTTTATTATGATTATCCTAGGTCTAATATATTGTTTATGTATCTAAGATGTGGGTTAAATAACATATGAGACATAGGATTATGTTTTCCATACATTATGATATAATCAATATTAATTTGAATTATGCAACATTATTTGTGCATTTCCCTTATGTGTCCCAGTCAAAATCATTTTTCCTCATGATATATTTATCAGTGGGAATATAAAAGAGAATAAGAGAAAGAGAAATAAGTAGAAGCCTTAAATTGTCAGTTTCAAAGGGCTGAATGCTGCCTGACTGAAATCACTGCCAGGGAGTGAACCAGCTGTCATGCAATTTGGGACAAATCACAATGTCACTAGCCAAATCTGAGCTCCAGGACAATCTCATCAAGACCAACTGAGACCAAAGGCTGGAACTGGCCTCAGGTTTTTGCAGGAAACCATACCCAAAATTTGTGTTTCGTGAGTCCTGAAAGTCCCCAGGCCAGATTTGGCTTGCAGAATGTGGTGATGCTTTAGTGTCACTCTTTATACACTGAGCACTAAGGAGAATGACACATTTGCCAAACAGCTACCTTGTGCCAGGTACTTCTCATAGGAGTTACATAATCTATTGCTATTAATACAAATATTGCAACATTTTATTTGCATAATTTGGAGTACATAATTTTGTCTTTTCCACAGCCCTCAAGACAGACATCTTTGTCCACATTGTAAAAATAAGGAAATTGAGGCTCAGTGAGTAATGAAGTTGGGATTCAAATACTGACTATTTTGATCCCAAAAGTCATAGTCTTTTCCTTACATCACATTGAGTCTCCAATCCAAAATCATGACACATAGCTAAAAACAGGAAACAGGAATAGGAGTTACTTATAAATTTAAGTTGCACTGACATAATTTTTAAATAACAACTAACTTCAAATAATGTAGTTCTAAGGTTCGTGTAATTGGAAATTTCCATAGTAATCTCAAGAGTTAATCTCAACCCTATTTTACTTCAAGTCTCTAAGAGGATGAGTGGGGTAAGCCAAATAATAGCCTCTCCAAAATGTCCATGACCTAATCCCTGGAACCTGTAAATATATTATGTTACATCGCAAGGGAAAATTGAGGTTACAGATGGAATTACATTTGCTAATCAGCCGACCATAGAGATTATACTGGATTATCTGGTTGTACACAATGTAATCACAAGTGGCCTTCATTGGGGAAGAGGGAGGCAGAAGTGTCAGAACCAGAGAAAGATCTGACTGACCATTGCTAGCTTTGAAGATGAAAGGGGTTCATAAACTAAGGAATCTGGGAAGTTTTTAGAAACTGAAAAAGGCAAGAAAACAAATTCCTCCTTAAAGCCTCCAGAAAGGAATGCAGCCCTGCTGACACTAATTTTAGCCCAGTGACACCTATGTTGGACTTTTAACCTCCTGAACTATTAGATAATAAATTTGTGTTGTTTTAAGCCACTAAAGGTTTGTGGTAATTTGTTACAGCAGCAATAACAAACTAATACATTGGGTATTAATTAAACCCACTGAGAGACAAAAGAACCAGGCACCATAAAGGGGCTTTGGAGGCTTGTTCACTATTTCCATGACATAGAAGTTAATTAATGAAAGAGAAAATAGCATCTATGTGGTGGTTCTGGATCTAGCTGAGGGAAGAAAGGAGAAGTAGAAGGACATCAGTTGGACTCCTTGGGAGATTTTTTAAAATGATCTTCCTTTGGATGTTATCATTTACTAATTTGTTTAGCCTTTTAAAATTTGTGTCATAATCCCAATTAAAAGAAAGTACAATTTTCTTTGCCTTCTGCATACTCAAATAAGAAGAGATGAATACTTGAAAATAATTAAAATAAAACAATTTTTAAAGCTGACTTCCACCTTTAGCATTTCACTTACTTTTCAGATCTTCAGAAATGCTGGATTTCCAGTTTTCATGCTCTCCTCCACCAGAAATAACTCAACTAGATGTTAACAGTACAAAGCTGGACTGTATTTCCCAATAAACTGAAAAGCAAAAATCCAATTCAGGGTCTTTCTCCTTATACTTCTCTATAAAGGTATATTTTCTGTCTTCAGGGAAATCTTGAATTATTTTAAAAATTATCTTAAAGAGAAATTATTACAGAAAAAATCTTTCTTCCTTTAAATAGAAAAATAAGAGTCGAGCAATGCCTACCTCTAAACTATTGGAAGAGACAGAGACACTGTGGGCTGTTTTTATCTTAATAGTACCATTAGTGGAATTAAGTAATTCTAAGGTATCACAGCCTAAATTTTAAGGTTCAACAATTAAGATGGGGGTTCCCATTGTGGTAAATCATTGGTGAAAATAACAGAAGATGGAAAAGAATGGGTGGTTTAAAACAAAAGAAGAGTTCATAAAAATGGGGGGGAAATAGCCTCCCGGTGGAGATGTACCTGGCAGTGCTAACAAATATCTCCACGACGCTGATTTCCCTCGTGGAGCTCCCTGAGCACTAGGGCTGGGCAGCCGAACCAAAATGGATGGCAATAATTAGATTCTGATGAGTGAAGGATCCACATGAGGGCCAATATTTCTGGAGGAGTTACTGAAAGGAGAGGAAATCGCCAGGTTTCACAAGGATGTAAAATGGATGCAGAGCCTCTAAAAATATTTTAAATGACTGGCTTCTTCCCACTCACCTAACAGCACATTTAGAGGGGGGAATGCACACAGCAAATGGATCACAACTGGAGAATTTTAATATGTGCACGCTTCCAGGAGTAAGATTCAGGGTCACCCAGAGCTATTATTCAAAGTCAGTATCAGACCATTTAATTTTCTGCTTCAGTTCCTTCCTGCTTCTCCCCCTCCAACCCCAGCCTAATGCTCACACACCATCTTCTCATTTTGCTGTCTTTCTGCTTCTTCAAAGCGCTGTTTGTACTCTGAATGGAGTTTTATGACTGATGTCTCCAGGTACTTACTCTATCTATTCCCCTTAATGAAATCCTAGCTGTAGTGAGAGCTAATAGCTCAACAAGCATTTTTATAACCTTTTACAAAGAAAATGCGTAGAGTGGACGTGCACATACTTAGCACTCAGCTTGGTAAATAGAAAATGGGATATGGGTGGTACAGTTAAGGCTGTAAATGATTTGTGGTGACTTTCACATCAGCCGGCTTTTTTCTTCCTCCCTTACTGGAAGCCCCAGAATCCATTTTAAGTTAATTCCAAAAGCTAAGTCTGAAACAAATTGTATAGTGACAAGTGAAAAATGTAAGTGGGAAAACGCTGCCAGGGGCTATAGTATGCCAACGCATTAATCCTCTTGGACAAAAGGCCCTGTAAAATGTCTGAAAACACACCCGTGTGCCTTTAACTGCCTGGGCAGTTTTCTTTTTGCTTCTTTTGATAATCATATCCTGATGTATTTGATATTACAATTGCTCCCTAAACTTCACCATTTCCTCTTACCCACATCCATTTCCAAGTTGAGAGACTTCATTTTTTTCTCTTTCATTTCTTTTGTTTTTCCACCGATTCTGTTTCTGATTTTAGCATTTGTGTCTAAGGATCAAACTTGTTGGGTTGTAGGTAAACAGACACAGGTATATGCAGTAACTGAACTAATAATACGACAGCTGTTTCTGCTATTAGCCCAGCAACTGTCTTGCTCAGTTCATCCTGGTGGGAAAAACTAATAAACCTTAGGAGTTTAAAAAAAAAAAGAGAGAGAGAATGAAAAGGAAAAAAAAAAAAAAAAAAAAAAGAATGAACATGCTTTTAGAGCTACTGTTCTGGGAACAGATTGAATAGAGGATGGTAGAGATCAAAGAATCATTCATTTAGACTGTGAAATCCGGTAGCGGTCCATTTGAAGGACAGTTTGACCTCTGAAAGGGAACTGGTTGTGTGCTCCTCAGATGCACAGGCATTTTCAGAATTCTAAACTTTGGGGGAGCTTTTCAGTCCTGTGAGTAGTTCATTAGCTTTTCAACTGCAAACAACTGATCTATTTCAACACACAAATCACGAAAGAACATGGCTTTGAAGTAGGTAGCTAATCCCATGATATATCTATCATTTCGTATGAAATAAAACTCAGCTAAGGACAAGCATCCAAGTAAGGTGTCAATTAATAAAGGATGAATTGAGATTGCAAGTCCCACAGTCAAGATTACATGGAAACGATGACATAATAGTAATTAAGTTAAGACAGCTTAGGTTACTTGAAATTTTTTCTGAGATATTAAGGTCATCCTTTAACACTCTATTACTTTTCTAGCAATAGTAGCGTATTACAACAGACAGTTGGATCACAGCAGTTATTTATCCTGATATGTATTATAATTATTTGAATGATAATTACCTGAGTAACAGCTACCATTTGACTGCCTAATAAGTACCTTATGTTTTATTTAACACTCACAAAAACCTAATGAAGTTGGTGTCCCACCCCAATTTTACAAAAGAAGAAATGGTGGCTCAAAGAGTTGAAATAGCTGGAATTCAGTCACAAAGAGAGTGAGTGGCAGAGCTGCGATTCCAACCTAATTCCATGAGATTCAAAAGCCCATGCTCTCTCCCTTCCGCTATTGGACCTCCTAGTATGATATTGTTACGAGTTGAATTGTAGCTTCCCTAAGTTAGTTGGAATACTAACTCTCAGTCCCTCATTTGAAGATAGAGTCTTTATAGAGGTAATCAAGTTAAGATGAAGTCATTAGTATGGGCCCTGATCCAGTATGATGGGTGTCTTTATAAAATGGGGACATTTGGACACAGAGACATGCACACAGGAACACCATGTGAAGATGAAGGCAGAGACCAGGATGATGTGCCCACAAGTCAAGGAACTCTAAAGATTGCCAGCAGACACCCCCAAAAGAGAGAGGTATGGGACAGATTCTTCAGAAGGAACCAACTCTGTGGATAACTCGATCTCGGATTTTTAGCCTCAAAAACTGTAAGACAAGAAAACTGTTGTTTAAAACAGTTTGTGGTATTTTGCTATGACAGTCCTAGGAAACTAGCACATAAATATAAATACAAATATATGTATACAAAATATGTATAGTATAAATACATGTAAAATATAAAATAACATTTAATATGTTCCTTTGCATTCGTTATTTTTATTCATAAACACTTCTACAACATTTTCTATAGTTTTTTTTCTTTTCTTTCAATAAATTTCCAAGATAGTTTTGGAGATGAATTGGTGGATGAGGAATCTAAAGAAAAGAAGAATTGAAGAAATCAGTGACTAAAACGTGGAAACACAGGGAAAGAATCAAAGGTAATAAAGGTCAATTAGTTAGCTGCCCTCTATCTAGCTGCTCTAGAACAAGAACTCTCCTCCTAAAAACAATGTCGGGGGCTTCCCTGGAGGCGCAGTGGTTAAGAATCCGCCTGCTGATGCAGGGGGCACGGGTTCGAGCCCTGGTCCGGGAAGATCCCACATGCCACGGAGCAACTAAGCCCGTGTGCCACAACTACTGAAGCCGATGTGCCTAGAGCCCATGCTCCGCAACAAGAGAAGCCACTGCAGTGAGAAGCCTGCACACCGCAAAGAATAGCCCCCGCTCGCCACAACTAAGAGAAAGCCTGTGTGCAGCAACGAAGACCCAACACAGCCAAAATTAAATAAATAAAATAAATTAATTAAAAATGGATTTCTATTTAAAAAAAAAAAACCCTTTAAAACAATGTCAGAAGGCGCAAACACAGCAGAAGTTGATCTCCTCCTCGTGTAACAGTGCTGTTAGGTGAACAGGTCAGTGAGGCCAGACTTCCTCCCATCTGGGGCCCTGCTTTCTCCAGTCTGTGGGCTTCTAAGGCCATTCTGGGGCTGAGCTCCATTCTGCCCGCGGGAGAGGAGACAAGAACAGAGAGGTGTTCAAGTCGGAACTAGAGCCGCACATGGAACACTCCGCTTCTACTCCCATTCCAGCCATCCGGACACACTTGATGGCAAGGGAATTTGGGAAATGCCATCTGTGTGCCCTGGAGGAAGAGAACATGGATCCTGGTGAATAGGTAGCTAAGCAGGCTCTCAGGGCTGCCTAGAAACCCTACTTCATTTCCCTCATCCATCCCATCTCACTTTCTCTTAGATGCAGAGCATCACCTCCCTCTCAGTCACCAACACCTCCCTCCCGGGCCTTACTTTGTGCTGATGACCTTGTTTCCAATTTCATAACCTGCAACTGTCTTATCTGCCAACCGACCGGCCTCTGCATCCACACCCCCAGGCTTCTCTCCTGTTAATGTGAACCGTCTCCGCACAACCGCGTCTAAAGCAAACCCTCTGGTCCCTCCTTCGTGGTACAGCCCATCACTTCTTGCCTACTCCAGTACGTTATTCCAACAATTCTCTTGTCCCTGCAGATTCATCCATGTTTCTCTCTCTATGGGATCGTTCCCACCATCAACCAAACATCAGATAATCCCTCCCTGCTCCACTTTATAGGAGCTTTTTTTCAATAGAGGTGCTTATACTCTCCATCTCTAACCCCAGTCTCCATTCATCTTGGAATTCACTCCAACCATTCTTACTACTCCAAAAGAATAACTCTTGCCAAAGTCAAAAATGAATCCCCACTGCTCTAACCAATAGTCAATACTCAGTCTTTTCTTACTCAGCAGTGCTTGACGCACTTTATTACCATCTCCTTGTAACACTTCCTTCACGGGGCTTCCAGAACGACATGCTTGCTTGTTCTCTGCCTATCTCCCTGGCTGCCCCTCATCTGCCCTCTAAACATTGGAAAGCCACGTCTAAATTCTCCATCTCTTATCTCTCCTTTATTTCCTGCTCACTCCTCAATCATCTGTCCTAGTTTCATGACTTTAAATCTATCTGGTGGTATCTCCCAAATGTATATTTCCAGCTGAGACCTCCCCTCTTGATTCCAACTTCATATATTCAATTGCTAACTTGACATTTCCAGCTGGAAATCTAATTGGAATCTCAAATTTCACATGTCCAAAAATGAATCCCCCATTCTCATCATTCCCCACACAAGCAGGCTAATGAGCCTTTCCTCTTCCATAATCTTCTCCATCTCAGTAAATGGCAAGCCCATCCTTCCCATTCCTTAGGCCAAAGAAGAGTCTGATTTTTCTCTTTTTCTCATCTTCTGTTGGGCAAATCTTATTGATTCTATTTTCAAGATGCATGCAGAGCACTTCTCACCACTGCTACTTCCACCCCCCTGATCTAGGCCACCCTCATCTTTCACCGTCCTGTATTATTCAAATAGCTTCTTAAACCCTTTCCCTATTTCCAATCTGCTTCTGAAAGGAGCAGGCAGAGCAACCCATTAAAAAGGCAAGTCAGATCACGGCCCCTCTCCGCTTACCGTCCCACACGGCCTTCAGGTCTCACTGATGTGAAAAGTCAACCATTACATAGGCCCGGCCAGACCTTATGTGCTCTGCACACATGGTTCTCCTCTCCCGCTTTCTAACCTCATCTGTCACTCAGTTCTCCCAGTCACTCGGCTCTGGCTGTAGAGCCTGATTCTGAATCTGTGAACAGGAACGCTCCAAGTATGCGCCTGCAGCAAGGCATTTGCTCCCGCTAATTCCTCGGCCTGGAATTCTTTTCCCCAGATGCCTACATGGCTTGCCCCTGAATTTCCTTCAGGTTTCTGCTCAAATGTCACCTTATCAGTGAAGCTCTTTTTGACCTCGCTATACAAATATCAATCCCCACCCACACCAGGGGGGTTCTCCATACCCTTTCCTCTGCTTCCTATTTCACCACAGCACTTATTTTTACCACCTACATCCCTTCAGAAAACAAGGACGGTGCCTTTTTCCTTAATTTCTAGTTTCCGTGGCAACTGTGTGACACAATGACAAAAGCTATATTCTTCAACAAACTTTGACGGAAGCTCTATGATGAAATTCACAATTTACACCTTTCTTTTCAATTTAGACCACAGTTCTGAAAAGACTGGGAACCAAGAAATTGTGACAGTAAGTAGAAGTAAGCAGAGAATTTACTAGAAGACAGAATTAATAGATCAACAATTAAGCACAATATTGAAAATTCAGCTTTTAAAAATTGAGTTGATTGTATAAAGAAATGTTCTCTCTTTTTCCATAGTGAATTAGAGCAGCCAAATAAAATAATTTTAAATATAATCTAATTTTAAAATACCTGGAGTCTCCTTCTGGAACAAATTACAATCAATGAAAACCTAAATTTAATAAACAAAGGTGTTCATTATTAATATTGCAATATACTTCATAAGTTTCTCACTCTTACTTTAAAGAGTGAACTCGCTTGCATGAAAATGGTTTTATTTGTAAAAAAATTTTTAATACAGAAACACACCTGTTGTATAACATTAGATTGCTGCAATGATTATCACTGAAAGAATATGATTCACATTAGTAAAATATTGCACAGAAATTCAAAGTGAAGTCTTTCTTAAACAAAATAAAAACCTAAATTTAAATATTAAATCTGACTTAAAACTAAGTGAAAAAAATAATTAAATAGAAATGTATGTTTGTTAATTAACAATTACTGAGATTCACGCTATAGATTCTTCTGTGTACTATATTGTCTCCTAATATTCAGTCAACTACCAAATCTTCTTAATTCTACCTTCTAATTGTCTATTAAAGCAAAAACAAAAACCTTATAGGAGTTTTCTTTCTACAAATATAGAATCTCTTCATTGTAGAAAATTGAAAACATACAGACTAACACTTTTTGTGTTTCTATAGACAAGTTTTTAAAACTGAAATAAAGATCCAACCACCCAAAGAGAATACATATTTTTATTTTTACTTTTCTCGACATGTGGAACAGCTATTTTTGACTGGTTGCACTGCTTCTGATGATGTTTCCAGAGGTAAGCCTCACCCCACCCATTCACCCACACACATTTTCTTTTGGCACCTATAGTTAGATGCAAGGGCAAAAATTGCCATGGGAAGAAGGAGGACTTCTGGGGTAATCAACTAAATGGTCTGCATTTTTAAAAGAAACAAAACAAACAACAACAAAAGAATTTTTGTTGCAGTTTTTGGAAGCACACTCTGATCTAGTATGAGATATTTTACATTTTAATTCTATTTAAATGAGACATATTCATGAGAAACTGATTTTGAGAGTGATTCAGAGTGATTCAAGAATCAGACGATGCATTCATTCATTCCACAGTCATTTACTGAGTGTCTTCTCTTTGTCAGGCACTTTGCGAGGCTCTGTGTGTACAGCAGAAGATATCCAGGAGCCCTGGGACTAGTGGCAGCCCTGGGAAACCAGCAGGAGGTGCAAGGCCATCTGACAAGCGTTAAGATAGAGGTATTTACAGACAACTAAGGATGCACATATTCAGGCTTGAAGGGATGGGGAAGGATTCAGGAACAACTTTGCAGGTGGCTGTTCTGATAGAATTAGCCCTAATTTCTGAGATGAGAGGCAAAATAGAATATCCCCCTTTATATGTTTAGTAGACTCTGATAGTTGTATAATACTTATCTCTAAGGTCCATTATATTTCTCTGTAGGAGAAATAAAGTCAAAGTGGAAGGAGGTTTCAGAGGAGAGAGAGGAATAGAGAAGGCAATGTCCTAATTTGGTATGTACCTGGAGAATGAGGTCAGATTTCACAGGCAGCAATGGGATAAGATACTTCTTGAGAAGGAACAGTCTGAATAAAGATGCATGGCATTTAGTAGTAGCGGAGCATAGTATCTGAGCAGCATACAGACTTCTCTGTAAGCAAGTCAGATATGTTTAGGGGAACAGTGAAACAGAATGTGTGCAAGGGCCTTATAAGCCATATTCCAGATGGCCTTCAATCAGGGTTGTACTCAATTTCATGAGCAAAAAAGATGTATTAAAGAGAAGTAAATGTGCAAAGATTTTCCCTAGAAAATAGAGTTTTAAACACATATGCCCAAGTCGCATATTTTTATTTTTATTTTCCCAGTAGAAATGATTAGTGAGTTTGCTTGTAAACCAGTCACTTACTGTAGGAGAATACTGGGAGAAATCCCTGACCTCAAAAAGCTTATAATCTAGTTAGGGAACAAGCTACTAATACAGGATTGATTAAAGAACAAGAGTTAGTACACCTGAAACTAACACAACGTGGTCAATCATCTATACACCAATAAAAAGTAAAAAAAAAAAAAAAAGAACAAGAGTTAAAAATACATAGCATTTTATACAGCTACAAAGCACTATATAATTAATTGGCAAGGACATTAAATGTCTCTAAATATTACTTTTAGGAGAAACATTCTAGAAGGCCTTCAAAATAGTGACTAGTCCCACTCATGCTGTATATCCTAAATTGTTCCAGGAATTTATTCATAACAAGAAATACGACAAGATAACTTGAGATGATTTAACTTCCATCTTAATTGACTTTCCTAAGTAAATTGATCAGTAAAGAGAGAAAAACTAATATTTTTATTTTCACATTTTACTGTTTGTCTGAAGTTTCATTTAAGTTATTTAACTTAATCCTCATGACCACAAGGTAGGTGTACCATTATCATTTTTCTTTTCAGATAATTGAGGTCCAGAGTGGTTAAGTGATTTGTCATTGATAATACAGCTACAGAGTGGAAGGGGAAAGGTTCAAAATCAGGCCCAACTCCCCAGTCCTTCTCTCTCTGCTATAGTGGTCTTTGCAGTGGCAGATAAATGGAGATTTGATTCTTGCTGATACAATATAAGTCCTCTAGAAACCTCAGCCACTTGGCTCTAAAGTCTGTTCTTTTATAGTAAGTAACATTTACATGAGTACAATGCTAACTACGTTTCCCAACCCATAGAAAAATCACACTTTATAATATTAACTCACATTAGAAAAACATTTAATTTATGGCATATTAAGAACATAGTAAAGCTCACATTTGTTCTTAATATGTTATAATTGTCACGTTTGGGGTTTAGATATCTGCCAGAGGACTTTTTTTGAATTCCCAAATGTAATTTTACTGCACTATTTCAACAGTTGTGAGCTTCATATATTTTAAAATTGCTTAGTTTGATGCTATTTGTGGAATAGCCTTCCGTTTTAAAACATAACAATATGTCTTCAATTTTATCATGTGGCCACTTATCAGTGCTATTTTAAGAATGTTATTATTTAACTTCTTACATACATTTTATTTTAAAGAGTGTCTCCCAAGTTTTTCTTCCACTTGCAAGTTTCCTTCTATTTAGAGAAAAATTCAAAATTTGGTGAAAGTCAATATCATTTTAATAGAATATATTCCTGCACATAAAAATTAAGGTGGGTGGAAATGGGGGACTGAGATTTAATTTTTTTCACTTGTTATATACATTTAAGATGCATGAAATACAGATATCATAATTTATTACAGAGGGGAAAATAAAATAGACTTTTTCTGAAGCTTGTTTGTTTCATATCCCCAAAGCAACTCGGGTAGCTGGTGCTCTGACTTTCAGACAATTATAACAATGGCATTATGCTTCTAGAAGCAAAGGTAAAAACATTAAACATTCATTAAAATTGTTGCTTTTTCAAAGTTTCCCCTTTTGGTAAAATCAAATGCACTATAAAAACAAAAATAGTTCCACAAGGCTAAGTAAGTTGGAAACTCCATTCTGAGGCTCTCTGGTGTCTTCAGCCTACTTTCTTTACCTACAGATAATAGTACTTAGATTTCAAGATTAAAGTGAAGATTAGAGGTGATACCTGTAAAGCATCTGGCACAAAAGCTAGCTTATGGCAGGTATTCTTGTAGCATCTGCTATTCCTTTTTCTATTTGCATTCTGTATATTAGGATGGAACTGTAGGTCCTGCTGCACCAACTTGGGTCCACGATAAATAGGCACTTATTTTTACTGCTCAATTTTATAATGACTCCTGGACTGGTCTATCCCGATCAGCAGGAAGGCCACTTTCCTGATGCCTTCACCTCATGCAAGCACAAGCGCAGGTGCCCACACCACCACCGTTACCCAGAGGACCCCGGGGTAGATCACTTCTCCAAGTACTTGGCCCCAGATTACTCATCATCCAGAGGATGCTAGTTAGTTGTGCTCATTTACCAATAGGTGTGTTTCCCCCCACGGCTGCTGCCGTTGCCAGCACGTAACAGCACCGTTTGCAGGATGGCTGAACACCTGCAACAGCTGCCCTGGGGTGAAGAATGAGGGTGAGGCCAGAAGGAGCCTTTCATCAGAACTTAACTGAGCCAAGGGGAGTGCTTAGCCAAGGATGTTGTTAGAGTCTCAAATGGCACATGTATGTACTAAGCAGTGAAAGAAGGGCTATGTGATTCTACCCCCAATGGTGCCGGACCAAGGATAATCACATATTTGATCAAATAAAAGCCAGTTACTTTACCTGTTTGTATTTTGGTTTTTTAAATAATAATGTTCAGGAAGCAATATGGATTTGCTCATCAATGTACGTGGTTGAAAAAGCTCATCAATGTACATGGGACCCAGCCCCAGTGGGGACCTGGCACAGTGACATATGACTGCATGATCTTGGACAAATACCCTGACTTCTTTAAACTTCATTCTGCTCATGTTTTAAATTGGCATAATTTGTATTTTTACATATAGTCAATATAATGCCTGGTACATAGTAAGCATTCCATAAATAGTAGCTCTTATAATGTGTTGTTATTCTTTCTAAGCAGCAGTTCTGTCCTCTGAAAAATGAGTATAATAATATTATGTAAGGCTTGTTATGAGAATTAGAAATAGCGTGTATAAAGTACCTGGAAAATAGTTGATGCTCAAAAAATGGTAAAAATTCATATTTGGGGGAATGGAGGAGGAGACATTTAAATAGCAATGAAAAGAAATTGAGTGCTCTATCTGATTTCCTGTAGTTTCAATCCACCAGAATATAGGGCAAAGCTGTCCAGCATATATATAATGCAAGACACACGTGTAATTTTAAATTTTCTAGTAGCCCCATTTAAAAAAGAAAGAAAAAACTGGTGACATTAATTTAATTATATATGTAATCAATATATCTAAATATTAATTTTAATAATCTCTGTAAATATTAATGAGGTTTTTATATTCTTTTTTTTCAAAAAAATTATCAAAATCTGGTGTGTATTTTACACATACAGCACACTTCAATCAGACTGGCTACATTGCAAGTTCTTAATGTGCTAGTGGCTACCATATTCACGAGCACAGATATTGTCACTTGACACTCATCAAAACATTCAGCTCTAAACCCACCCTGCCCTTAGACAAGAGGAATTTGGGATTCCAGGTTAAATGCCTCAAGTGATTTAGAACAACAAATCTCTTGTGTTTTTTAAATTTTTAAATTTTTTAGAATTTTTAATTTTTATTTTATACTGGAGTATAGTTGATTTACAATGTTGTGTTAGTTTCAGGTGTACAGCAAAGTGATTCAGTTATACATATACATACATCCATTCTTTTTCAGATTCTTTTCTCACCTACGTTATCACAGAATACTGAGTACAGTTCCCTGTACTATACAGTCAGTCCTTATAGATTTATCCCTCCCCCCTACCTTTCCCCTTTGGTAAAAAACAGTTAATCTCTTGTTATTGATTCTACTTTGTCTCCAGTTCCATCAATTTACTTTTGTTCAGATTCTACCTCGTACTTCAGTCTCCTGAGGATGGCAGAATTTGCCAGAGCAGGAGACAACAGAGCTGAAACGTAGTTACACTGCTGGGTCCACTCACCAGCTTCTGTGCCCTTGCACTGTCAGACAATCGTCTGTATTCCTTACATATCACCACCCTATGTAAGAGCTCACCTCCAGGACATTTCCTAATAGATAAGCATCACATACTGGTCTATAAATGGACAGAGTCCTACAATGATCATGTAGTCAGAGGGTACCACTCAAAAGAGGCTATAACAAATTTGAGAAAATGATGGTAGGAGTGTGGTTTTAAAGACTCTAAGAGAGAATTCCATCATCTCTCCTGTAAACTGAATAGCCACAGTTTTGCTTGGGACATAGACAAACTGGAATGTATGTTAAAAGTTTAAAAATCACAGCATGAGAGATAAAATAAGCTTGGGAATATTGGCAAGCTAGTGGAAAGGCAGCATCCCCATGTATATCCAAAGAGGTTGAGAATGGCTCAACGGTCGGTGTCACCACCCTGGTAGACTCTACCCTGAATGGCACCTGCCAGAATTGTGCAATACTCAACCAGTACACTTGTTGCTGGCCGTCCTCTGAGGATTCAGATGAAGAGAATTAAAATGGTCTATATAGCAAGGTAAAAAAAAATTGATTTGGGGAGAGGGGAGCATTGCAAAATAAGAGAGAGTGAAAGAATTGACCCAAAGGCTTTTGCCAGAGGTAACTTGGGGAATGACAATTTGGACAGTGGCTTCTGTGGGGGGATGAGATGTAGAAAAGGGTTATGCAGGGGAAAAGAAAGGAAATACAGGGTGGAAACTGAGATGGAGTAAATGCATAAAATTGGAGGATAGAAGACTAGGCTAAATATAAATCCCTCCATAATCCTCAAGGACTTTGTGGGGTATGCTCGGTTTCTCAAGACACGAGATATGGATTTGAGTGGATTCTATTTAAATATTAAACACCCAGGTTCTGTGAGCAGACTAGAGACTCACGCAGATGACCTCTCTCCACAAACTGGTTGATCAACACTACTCTGGTTGACCATTAGCCATGGAGACTTAATAAAGATCTGCAGAATAAATGGATTGTGGTCTAGATTAGCAATTGACTCCTAAACTTAGCTGTTCATCAGAATTACCTAGAAAATTTATTTAAAATAGATTTATTGGCCTTAACCGTGGAGATTCTGACAATGTAGGTGTGGGTTAAAGCCCTAAAAATTGGTACTTTTTTTTTTAACATCTTTATTGGAGTATAATTGCTTTACAATAGTGTGTTAGTTTCTGCTTTATAACAAAGTGAATCAGCTATACATATACATATATCCTCATATCTCCTCCCTCTGTGTCTCCCTCCCACCCTCCCTATCCCACCCCTCCAGGTGGTCACAAAGCACTGAGCTAAAAATTAAAAAAAAAAAAAAAATTGGTACTTTTGACAAGAGTTCCAAGTATTTCTGATTCCATGTGGGAACAGCTGGGCCAAGGTACAATGCAAGAATCTTCCATTACTGAAGTTCCACGTCTCTGACCAGAGATCAGATGACTCCAGGCAACACTAAGAACCCTTGGTGTAACCCTCAATGCTTCAAAGACAGGTTGGGAAAATCAGCTGCCTCAGTCCATTCTCAGAGATCACTAAATTATCTTCACTCATTTGTTGGTAAAACCAATGTGAGAACCCAGGAATTTTCTCTAGCTGGCCCCCTAGAGTAGAAGTCAGATGAAATTCAAAGTCAGCCCCCTAAACACTGAGTAAAGATATATGGTTACAAAATAAAACATTTCCATTGTGCATTTTTACTAATTAATAATAGAACAGTCTATGTTTGAATGTGTCGACACATAAGAGAGCAAAAGCAGTAGGAATTTCACACCCTTTTATGTTTTACTTTTTCTTGCTTCTCAAGAACAGTAAAAGTCAAATGTAATAGGAAAGGAAAAAAATTCTCAAGTATCTCTACAACTTTGTGGAATGAGAGATGGAAAAATACATTTTTATTTATGCCTATTTATCCCTCTGACCTTAAACTAATCCTGAAGGGTTTGAGCAAAGAGCCAGCAACATCAATGCGCTGGACCAACAGGTGATTTTAATTTACTTGCTATAAATTGTTGGGGGGAACCTATGCTAAGTCCGTTCTCATTAATTCATCTACAGTCTCCTTTCCTGGAGTGAAAGTTGCTGATTGCACAGATAGGATCCAGAATAGAAGGCTGAACTAAGCAAAATACAGAATGTCAGCTTTTTGTGGACACTACTGGCATGCTCTCCCATTGGATCCAATACGTCAAAAACCCTCAGGTCTACAGAAACCATAAAATAATGCTGGGGGAAATTAATGCGGTTCCCAACATTCTGTCCAACTGAAAAAGAAATAAAACGTATTCGTTCTTTTTTGGATATTTCTAAACAGGTAAACTTTATTCTGAAATCTCCAAAACTTACAGCATGAGGAAACTGCCTCATATTATGAAATGAGTGTCAACAACAATATGTTCCTATCAAGCTGTCCAGCTCTACCAATCTCGGCTAGCAGGAATTCATTCCATAAATGATTATTTCTCATTATATTCAAGACACTGTATTATTTAGTACTGGGGACAAGAATGAATATGATATGGTCCCAGTCAGGTTCAAGGACCCAAAAAGAAGTAATGGCCTGAAGAAATCCCATAGAAAATTTCAAAACTTTGAAGTATTCTGTCTCCACTGGATCACCCATGTGTGGTTTAATCTCTCTTCTCATTTATCTTCAGTGGTGTCATATAGAGAGTAGTCTTAAGTGTATTTGCTGCCTCAGTTAGGGGTATACAACCCATCTTAATGGGCAGGAGAACTATTAAGTATTGAGGGATGTAAAGCTTCAGCATTTATTAGGAAAAACTGGAGAGCCAAATATAAATTCAGAGTTAGCCATAGTACAAAAGCATGCCAAATGCTGTCCCAAGTCCCCAACTCCAACATCTAAAACACTGGAGTCTGATTTCCCACTGCCATCTCTGTTTGCCCCAGTGGAAGAGGCAGTACCACAAAGTTATGAACAAGCCCCAGGGTATTAGAGAGAATGAGTTCAAATCTTGGCTTTGCTTCTAACTAGTTATGTGATATTGGTCGAGGGCTTACCCTCTCTAAGCTTCAGTCCCTCACCTATAAAATGGAGACATTAACGACTACTCCAAAATCTGAGGATTAAATGAAATAATGGCTCTAAAGTGTCTGCAGAGGCCCTGGTACTTAATCAGTGGTTAGTGCATGGTAGGTAGTCATGGTAGAGGTGCCTTTACCATGGCTTTACCATGTTTATGCCAACTTATTCCTGGCAAGCCCCATGGCAAGTCCTCAACTTCTGGACATTTTATTTCTAACTTTGGCCTTTGGCCTCTGTCCTTGCCCAGGTGGCCATGACCACAACCATCGCTCCAGAGATTTTCTGATCCCAATGCTAGTCACGACTCTGCATCTTTTGCACAAACTCAGCTGCAATGATAACCATCTCCAGAGTGTCCCGTTCATCAGAATAATCTGTTCTCTCATGAAAATTACAATCTAGGAGTTATAAGAAGGTTAGAATCAGAAAAGAAAGGAGTTGACCGGCCCAGCTCGGGTGGTCTTCTTGGAGGCAAGTGGCATTTCAACTTGGCTCTCACAGAGCTGAATTGAGAGAACCGTACATCTGGACTCAGGTAGTAATATCAGCAAAGGGAGTAAGGCATAAACATGTGAAACATGGCCAAATGGTAGAAGGGACCATGTGTTTTGTTCAGAAGCAGTCTTTGGAAAACAGTCCCTAATCCTTTATTGAAAACCCTTGAGGTCAGATATGTTTTGCAATTAGAATTTTTCAGATTTTTTTTTAAAAAGGATGCAGTTCACATACTCTATATTAAAACACACCAAAGCACCTGGTAATCAAATACAGTCGTATTTCTACATCAAACATGCAAATATTTGCACAAAGTGACATACATAAAGGACATAAATAGACTCATGTCAGTTCAGATCAGCTTTTGCCACCAAATGAGTCACGGAAAAACATTCAGTGTTCATAAATTTGAGATTTCCGTATTGCTGGGGCTGTAAAGGGAGATGCAGGTTGAAAGGTGGGTTGGGAGCATGTTATGAGGTATGAATGCCTGGCAGGGGAGTCAGCTTTCATCAGAAGCTGATGGGACAGCCTTACGAATCACTTCACACACTCAATTTTTTAGTAATTTTTGATGCCTTTTCTGAAAATATAATTGTTGTTTCTACTATATCTTATTACATGAATTTTTTTCTCTTAGCTTTTACTTTAATGTGTTAATCTGTCAATCAAGTCCCTCTTGTTATTCTATGACATGCAACAGAATAATTCTAAACTGTAACTTAACTATAACTCTTTCTATTACTACTTTTAATTTCCAAAGAGTAAAACTGATTCCTTTTGGTGTACAGTTCTATGTGTGTTGGCACTTGTAGAGGTTCGTATAATTATGACCACAATGAAGATACAGAACTGTTCTATATCACCCCGACAACTGCCTCATGTAGTGGTTTTTTAAATTATACATCGTCAGGAATTGTGTGAGGGGTCCACTCTCTTACCTCCTTGAATCCCTCCACAACGCAGGAAAACTGTGGCTGTGGGTTGCGCCTAGAATCAATAACTGTTGTTGGCCGAGATGCATGTGACCTCTGCTCCTTTATTGTAATGGGTCCCGTTTCCTGAAGGATGCAGTTCACAAGTGCATTTGTTTTCCAAAGGTTAAAGTGAACTGAATTTTTTTCAGGAAGTTCCTTAAAAATATTGGTTCCCCACTGCCTTTTTTGAAATACAAATGCAACTCTATTCAGGTGGAACTTTTTGTGTGAGTCTTCTAGCTCCCGGGTTTTTTTACACACACCTTCCCCCCTCAGACCTCCATAAGCATGTATTGTTTAACTTCAGATAGAGCCTCTACAAGTTATTTAGATTCAACCTATGCTATTAAAGAAAGTACTACATGCCTTTAGGATGAGTGGATTCTTAATCTATACCTTCAACTGTCGGATAAGTGGTATCTGTATTGTAGCTACAAAACTGATGTGTGATTGCTCTGTGGGTCTGTAGGTACAAGAGAATAACTCAGACATGAAAATACTGAGTCTCTTGATGTTATGCTTTAGTGGCTCAAGGTTCCCCATTGCATAGAAATTAAATGAAGATTCTTATTTGTGTGCCCCTCAACTCACTGTGCTCCAGTCCCAGACATGTCAGTTCCAAAACTACTCTTTACCAGACTGTTCCATCTTCGCAGCTCTTTTCTCTGATCCTATATATCGCACATCTTAGGAAATGGCTTAAATATAAACCTTAGAAATGAAGGTGCCCAGCTCAACCTTGTGAAGTTTTGGGAACTAACACAAACTAACCAAACCAAAATATGACTTAGAACCTCCAGTCAAAAAAAAAAATTGTGTGAGAATTTGGGAAGATTAAACACATTTCTCCTTTTTATAAATATGTTCAAGCTTCAGAGTATTCTTTTTTCTTTTCTGATGTAGTTAAAAATAACTCAGGGAAGAAAACATTCAGTGAATTTTTGAATTTCTGTGGGAGGGTATGTGAAGGAGCCCTTGCAAGGAAGGACAGCTGAAATGAAGACACAGAGTTTGAATGACCTTATCTCCTGGTGCAGGGCTTTATTTCCCTTGAGCGGGACAAAATGACACTAGAACTGTATGTTCTCTACCGGTAGAGTTCTCGTCATAGATTTTATATTAACAGAAAGAGCACACATTTTATAGGCTGTGAAATTATCCAGTTTTACCTCTACAAGGCAGCTGGGAGAGGAGTTTACAGGTGGAGAGGATATCATAAATGAATACCGGACTGGAAACATCACAATTGATTCAACAATTGTTTTTTATGAAGTGCTTACTGAAATGACTGCTAGATGAAATGAGCCCCAGCAATGCAGTAGAGTTATCAATGTCATCTCTAAGAGGGGGAAGAATGTAAATCTTATAACAGTTTACAGATGTTTTTATTGAAGATCTCTAATCCAAAAGTTCTGACAAAAATGAGGCCACCCTGGAACTGTACCATGGTGGCCTCTGCAAGGCAACAGTTTCCTACAAGTAGCAAATCCTCATTAATCCCTTTGGAATTCATTGTAATGACACTAATCGTGTCAGACTCATTGGGTTTTAATATAAATGTTGTATGTAACTCCATAGGAATCCAGAACAAAACTCTTCAAGTAGCCTGTATCCATTCTCCTGAACAACAAAAATTGGGTTACAGCCTAAGTACCCAGTTATTGTACATAGATATGTCACTCATTATAACATCTCTGACTGAATACAAGACATTTATACCAATGGAGGTGCCACAGGTGAGCAAGGAATGATTAGCAATTTACTGTTTTTCAGTAAGAACGAATGGACTCAGGAAAACAGAATAATTCCACACTAGTTCTAAGTCAAGTTCCTTGTTATTCTGCCCTCCTTTCTAAGGCACCAAGAATGATACTTCTATATATATGTGTTAGCATACGGTATTTGTTTTTCCCTTTCATATATACACTACCAAATGTAAAATAGATAGCTAGTGGGAAGCAGCCACATAGCACAGGGAGATCAGCTCGGTGCTTTGTGATCACCTAGAGGGGTGGGATAGGCAGGGAAGGAGGGAGACGCAAGAGGGTGGAGATATGGGGATATATGTATACAAATAACTGATTCACCTTGTTATAAAGCAGAAACTAACACACCATTGTAAAGCAATTATACTCCAAAAAAGATGTTAAAAAAAAAAAAAAAGAATGATACTTCTGGCAATGATGAATAAGCAGCAAAGGTTCTTTCAGTGAAAACCCTCAGAGTGTGAAACAAGAGAGATGCCTTGATTCTCCAGTAATCAAACTTACTATGACTCCTAGTCCTGTGTCAGTGACTGAGTGTGACCACCTTTCAGGGCTGCTATAACAGCTGATTCCTAGTGGTTCCCTTACAGTTTGAAAAAAAAATTGTATTTCTCTCTTTCGGGGTGCCCTGAGCTTCCCAGGCATGGTGAAGTTGCTCAGGGCTACTTGGGAGAAAAGTATTCAAGCAATGGAGAGCAGCCACAGAAAGAAATATGGAAAAAGGAGACAACTTTCACATATGTGTGTCCAGGAGGAGCAGTATCTCAGAAAAGCCATCATCGGCTGCATCTCTTTTGAGATGGCTTGATTTTGGACATTGCAATTGTGTTATGGTCTCTGGTCATATCTGCATAGCTATTTCAATTAACAGTGACATTATCCCAGCCACCCTCTGTTGGAAATAAAAAATCAGATG
The DNA here is from genome assembly GCF_965194825.1 of Balaenoptera physalus. NCBI lineage: Eukaryota > Metazoa > Chordata > Mammalia > Artiodactyla > Balaenopteridae > Balaenoptera > Balaenoptera physalus. The sequence continues at coordinate 66,991,246 of NC_138888.1, forward strand.
CTCACTATGCTGCATTAAGGGATATTACACTGATGGCGTCAACCCTGCTAAGGAGAATTCTTTGATGTAACAAATAAACGTTGACTGGAGTGAGCGATCTAGTCCACACGAAGCATCTTGACCAATGCACTGCTCAAATTTACGGATTCATCCTCTATCTTAGCATGAAGTAGAGAAGTGTTACATAAGAGCTCCAACAGGAATGTGTACACTGAAAGTGTGAGTCACAGAACACAGGCTGGAGACACTCCTAGATTGATAAAATGAACGGAAATCTCTGGGTGGACACATTTGCACTGCACCCACAATATTATTCTTGGTTTGCTAGGAAGAAAGCAATTTATTCTGTCATTTTCTGGGGACTTAGAGCTAATTGGCCTTTCATAGTTATGTGATTCTGCAAATGAGCATAAAAGTGAGAGCTGACAAAAATTCAAACAGGAAATCTGAATCTGCTTATTTTCATAAGTATCTTATAATGGTTTGTAGAAAGGGACGAGATTTTGATTAGAATAGCAAATTTCTTCATGCAAAGGGAAGTGCTCCAAATTACCCATCACTGTAACAAACAGAAAGATTGCTCTTCCTTCAGCCTGGATGAAAAAAAAGAGAATGTTCTTTCCTGAATCCCACCCTGCCCACCCCCTCCAGACCATCCATTGTGGTCCATCAGCATTGTCATTGGTGGGCGTTCCTCAGAGTATATCACCTCTCAGAGCTCACCAGCTCTTTGTGGCTTTTCCCACCCCAATCCACTAGAAAGGATATGCATAATACATCACATCCTAGAGACAACGAGAGAGTGTGTCTACAAATGCAGCAGCAGGAGAAAAGAAAAAGAAAGAAAAATAACTGAAACTGCCACACAACCTTAATAGAAAAGCTGGAGAAGATTAAGTTCAACACTAAAAAAAAAAAGTCTTCAAAGCCTGAAAAGAATGTTAAGGTATTTTCACAGTGTCTGGCACAGAGGACAGAATGAACATAGTTGAAGGGAAAGCAAAAAGAAGCAAACCAGGGCCAACACGAAGCACCATTTTTCAGGCACACAATATACGGGGCGAATTTGCTGAGGCCAGCAGACCGGGGTCATTAATGAAACTGAGTCCAATCTAGGCCAGAAGCTAGTTTGCCTTTCAGATTTTTTTGGTTTAGAGTAAATTTCTCCTCTCTTCACTTCTCTTTCTTTTCTGTTTCTCTCTCTTAATGACCAATCTCCCCTCTCCATGGCTACCCATGTGACAAAATTTACAGGAAAAGCTGCAAGTCAAGCAGACCCATCTGGGATTTACACTACGTGTTTACGCATTTTGTAGAACGTGGCAGGCACTGGGTAAAAGCTTACGTTTCCAGAAACCAGCTCTTCTGACTGCTGGTCCTTTTTGCCATACTGAGGCACTAAAGCTCCTTTTTTTCTCCCTAGGCTTGAGCTTTCAAAGTTATTTTCCACTCTGATGATTACAGACAGCTCGACAGACAAAGAAAAAGGGGATTTAAAATAGGCAGTCACTAGTAATATGTACTTTGCTCTTTTTGACCAGGAAAAAGAAGCCCAGGTGTCACATTGCCATTTCTTAATCATCAATGTCAAAAAAAAAAAAAACCTCTTCTGGAAATGCATACATAAAAATGCATTTATACTGAAGAGATAAGAAAAAAAAAAGTGACATATCTTGCTCACAAACAGTGCCCTGGGTTCCTAGAGGAAAATGGAAGATTAGAACAAAAGAGAATGATGGTGAGCGTGAAATTTTGAATTTGTAATAAGAACAATATAAAAATAAAGGTAAGAAGTGTGCTTAGAATAAGTTTGCTGTTGCAGAATGTATATTCTGAGAAGTGATTCTACAGTCAATACTTTCCCTTGCAGACCTTCAGCCTGTCAGCTCCTCTGTGTTCTAAGAAATCTACTGCCTTGGTTTCCATTCTTATATTTTAAATTGCTGGTCTGTTAGTTATCTTTCTTTCTTTCTTTCTCACTTTACATCAAGCTTGTCATATTCAAACATCTAAAAATTCCAAAAAAACAAAGTTAAAATGTATTCAATTTTATCTTATTTCAGAATATTATGGGGGACAGTTGACCTAGGACAAGGTAAAGTGCCATTGGTATCAGATTTCAGTGGTGAAAGGAAAATAATAAGGTGATTCTGGGTTCATAGATAGTGAACTAGTTTCAGTATTATTCATCTTTCTCAAAATCATGTCATGTAGTTTTTAGATGTGTTATTAAAAACATAGTGTTTTTAAGCATGACTTTAAAATACTAATAATGGCTACTATACATATATTAAATCATTTTGTTGTATGCCTTAAACAATGTTACAGGTCAATTATATCTCAATAAAACTGGGAAAATACGCAGGTACTTATTAAATAAAAAGAAATAACAAATAAAATAAAATACTAATGGCTACTATTTATTGAATGCTTACTTTGTGATAAACAGAATGCTGTGTGTTTTACAGAAATAATTTCTGTTATTTATAAGTGTTCTGGAGAGTCTTTGTATCTCTTGTCTGCTTACAGAAAGGGAAACTGAGGCTTATGGAGATTGCATCTGGGCTGAGCCACCCCACTAGCAATTGGCAGCTGGCATCAAAACCCAAGGTTCTCTGGGTCCTAAATTAACACTGGTTCCCCAAATCATGTCATCTTCCCCCAGTTCGCTTCCCAGGAACTAATTATTCTGCAGGGTAAGGTACAGTTAATGGGTTTTTTTTCCTTGTAGGATGAACCACAGAAGGTTTCAGTAACGGGCCAGCGATGTCCCATAAATGAGTCAGCAAAGAACCAGGAGGCAGGACAGAAGTCTAATGGACCATGGTCTAAAAACAACCATAAAAATTTTATCAAAGACCTACAGCATTGGCTTCAGACATGTAGGGCAGTATGATGTGAGATATCTGTCAATAAGGAACTTAAATTCTCAAAGGTAAAACTAGCCTAACACGGATATGAAAAAATAGCCTAGATAACAGTAATACCTAATATAGCTGGTCTGGTCAGAGAATAAGAACATCCATACATTTATAAACTAACCCATCTTTAAGCACCAAAAAATATTGTTTCTAATATTCAACGTTTGATGGTATCCTAAACTCTATTACACACTTCCCTGGCTTCATCAACATAGCTTACTGCACGTCATTTTTCCTTTCCTTGATGGCTTGGGTATCAGTCACTGTTCTGAGCTGTGGGAGCACAGTGCTTCCAGGAGTTACTGAGTCCTGGAAAGCCGTCTGCCTGGACACCAAGTGGTCCCCAGTTTCAGGACTTCTGAGGTTCTTGTACCCACGCATCCTTCCTCCCCATCAGATGCCACTCTCATTGTGACTTTGCTAATCTCAATCTGCCGTTCCCACGCATCACATGCTAGACCTGTCATGACCACATCTCTAGGTTTTTGTTCAGCTTTCTCTCCTAGGTTTTTTTTTCCCTTCCCATTAGTGCCATTCTCTATAATTATTATATTCCAGCAATTCAGAAGTCTATTTAGGTTCTAAGCACAAATATATGCTCTTTCACACTACCGCCGCCACTATGCATTGAGTGTCTTTTCCTTTACTTGTCCGCTTAAAAAACAACAATGATCCTTGTCATGCTTTGAACCCAACCTAGAAATAAGAATCTCCAAGGAGACTTCTGATACCATTTCCTGAGTCCAGGGTAGAAATCATCAGACTTGTTTCTGAGCCACCCTGACACTGGGTGTATTTCTAGCTATACCACATTGAATAGAAGGTAATTATTTTGTCTATAAATCTCTTCTCTCTACTAAACTATGAGCTCTTTAAAGTTTTTATTCACTTTTTCACACCCAGCACTTAACTTACGGTGTGCTATGGAGTATGTGCACAATAAATATCTACACACCTAAGAAATGTGCCTTGGTTTTTACATAATTATGTCCCTCTCCTCTGCAATCAAGTAAGTGAGTGCTGGGAGATTTGCTTTAGCACTGCTATTCAAACCTCTGCATGAAGAAGGTGTGGTTATTTGTAATTAATTGTGGGCTGCAGAAAGCGAATACGTTACAATAGACTTTCAAAACGAGGAGAAATTTCATGAAATAGAGCATCTTCGTGAAACAGAGAAGGCTTCAGGGAAGAAGTGAAGCTTGAATTGGCCCCTCTCAGATGATGTACACAGATATGTGGTGCAGCTCTGGTAGCAAATGGCTCATTTATGGGGCTTAGGTAAAGTGAATCGCTCTGTCTCTCTGTGAAGATGTTATATTGCCTTGTTGGTCTATTAAAAATAAAGTGTCTACCATAATGTTAAAGCTTCTTTGACTTTAGCTGAGTCCCTCAGATTTATTGAGAGGCAGAAACAGGGCCACCAAGCTTGCTCAGAGATAAGCTGAAGCAGAGGTATAAATAAAATCAGCCGTGGAAGAAAAAAACAATGTTGGGGTCATTTGCAAAAGCTGCGATCTTCAGCCCCTGATGCGCAGTGCGGAGGAGACAAGGGCTCTGATCTTTTTTTCCAAGTAGCTCTCGTGCCCCTGGTGGTAAGATTGGGGTGCTGGGATATGACTCCTTTTGCTCCTTAAAAATGGCCAACAAATAATGTTGAACTAGGTTCTCTGACCTTGGCCTCGACATCTTGCCAAACTCTCAACCTCTAGTCAACGTATATCTCTTACTAAACTGCATTATTTTTTTAGAAGTTGAAAGCTTCCATTTACTTTTCTCAGTAAATTTCCCCTTGACCCCAGATTTCACAATATTACAAAATAAACCAGTGCCCATTATCAACTAGTTTAAGAAATATAGGACGAAGAAATAGAAAGGTTTTGTTTTCTTTATCTAACCTTGACTCCAGCTTCCTTCTTGATGCAATTTTCTGTTATACTATGCAGCATTTGAAGAAGCCTTTCATGACAGAAACCTCAAAAAAATATTACGAACTGAAAAGCAGTTCATCAAAAAGGACAGTCAGAGAGTCCACCGCAGCAGGTTATAAATGAATTCCCATCAGTAAAGGCACAAACACAGAAACCACTTATGTAAAACACAAACCAAAAGCAGGAGACCTTGGAATTGCATGTTACAATACTCAGAGCAATTTGTTTCATGTATGTGTGCCAATGTGTCATACAAAATGAAGCCGCAAACCATACTTCTAAGTGATCCATTTCATAAAGCCATTCTATTTAGGATCGTAGTGCCTCCTTCTTTTTATCTTTTCATAAGATGATTTCCTTAGTATTAAGAGGCAGGACCTGATCTAACATTTTGTTTACTTTATTCCATTTTAGTGATACATTAGCACTGTGTTACCAACTTGCAGCGGCTTTCATTTGGAACCAACTGCAAAACGTTCGTATTTTAAGCCTCTCACCTTCAAATTCCTTTCCTACATTTCCTAAGCTTTGCTTTTCCGAGGAAACGACTCTCCACGCCTTCTTGATCAAGACAGGCAACCTAATGGCTGAGTGGGCTTTAATTTCTACGCTTCTGGCATTCAAACCTGATTTGCACTGTCATATGGAATTATTTGGTATTCCGCATAAAACACTATTTCTTTCTCTGCTTTTTTCTTCCCTTTTCCAGACAACCAACCGCTGGGAAATTATTGTTAAAGTCTTAAGATGATTTCCCACTGATTGCTTGTTAGTACAATACAATTTCTTTCTCAGTCCTGGTCTCTCTTCAGCTCCCTTCTGGGGACCAGAGACTCCCCCAGTGCCTGTAGCACACACAGCGGACACACTCCAAACACACGGGTCTCTCCACTCCTCTCTATAGGGGCACTTAGGGGGTATCTCAGGGAGTGAACAGGAGGCGGGGAGGCAGGTGTAAAAAGACAAAAGTAAAAAAGGAAAGCTGTGAATTTGAAAAGAAAACGGAAGATGATTCTTCAAAGAGTTTAAGGGCTAATTTGCTGATAAGGATTAACCACGAACATGAAGTTCAACCTCTTTTGAGTGCCCACTCTGTGCAAAAGGGTGCGACATTGGAGGATAGAAGAAAACAAATGGCACCTTTGCCTTCAAGGTGCTCACAGCGCAGTCAGAGGGATGGATATGTGAGCAACCAGCTGTTCTTCAAGGCCAACAGTTAAGGGCTGTACGTATGAAATGGGCTAAAATGAGTCCAATGGGGATGCAGGCTAGTAGTGATTTATTCTGGGGGGGCGGGGGCAAAGATGGCAGGGGGATGTCAGCACTGTTCCCATTTCAATAGGTAGAAAAGTTGAGGAAGGGAAAGAGAAAAGTGGGCAGATCATAAAGAGAGAGAACAAAATGATCTGGGGGTGAAAAGAGAAATGGGAACAGAAAAAAGGGAACAAAATGGCAAGAAACAGGGCCAGATTTAATTTCCAGAGAATTAATAACCTAGGAAATACTTCTAACACAGGAGACTGTGAATCTAAGGACTTTCTTTTAAGTGCCAAAGGCATAAACCAATCTATTTAATTAGAAAAATATGCGTGCATTGCAGTCTGAGTAATTTCCCAGAGGAAAACTTGTTTCTTTTACAAAGTTTTTGTTTAAATCCTCCCATCCCCCATTCTCCTTGCTGTACCTCGGAGCCCACACCTCTCCGGCAGGTACTCACTCCTATGCAATTATTGTCAACTGGGATGTGGATATGACCCTTCCAAGATCTCACATTTGTTTTTTGGGTACTGAAATAGAAACACATTAACCTAGATATACCTGGGCCCTCCAGCAGGTACTTTATAATCAGAAAGAAAAAAAAAAAAAAAACCTCAAAAGGCATTTTCTTCAATGACTCACCAAATCTTCACAATGGCAAATAATTCAATAGATCTTAATATCTTATAAGGTAGTGAAAATACCAAAATAAAACAGAACTTCCCTAGTCAATTCACCACCCCCTTTCGATAAGTGAGTAGAGTCTAAGAATATTCTCTCCTATAGCAGTAAGGCAAGGTGCTTAGTCTTTCTTGTACCTGTATTAAGAGGAAAATAGATTTTGGTGGCCTGCAAACTGAAACAAGTTAAGCTCCTTTTTAAAGATGCCACAGTCAGGGCTGCAAATAGAAAGTTGAATACTTCATCGCAGTTTTGCTCCTGAGTAAGGAAGTTTGAACATATTAATTGAACCAACACAACAATTTTTTCAAATAAGATTAAAATGCTTTAAATATGCTTCTTGTGTTTTCAGTGAAAAAATTAAAGGGGTATATGCTAATTTCTAATCCATTTCCACCTAGTTTTGTACTTCTAGCTCTTTCCACATTTACGTATATGGAATAGCCTCGGACAATAAATACCAAATGGAGTATGATCAATTCAAAATAAAAACACTTACGTGAGAATGAAACCAAAGCATGCCAAAGATGTAATGGATGGGAAAGGAAAGGAAGTAAGGGTACTGCTGAAACCCTGCAAATACCAACACTTGGTAGTTGAGAAACACGTTTTTAAAATCTTTGTGGTGGTCCTAAGAAAACTTAATAAAAAGTTTCAAAACCAGCTCAACTGTATTTTCTTTTCTTTTAATTCTAAAAACAGAAATGGATAATTTTGGGACAGTGTAATTTGATCTATAATCTGCTCTTGGGCCCAACGAACTTTATTACCTAGAGACACTGTGTCCACACTCAAACCCATAACGTTATTAAAAACTGTGACCAACAGCTCATTCCAGGTAGGTTTCCTCACATCCAAGTGACCGGAACTTGAACCTGTGTTTTGGTGGTTAAAGTATCTCATTATAAATAAAAGATGGAGTTTAAATCTCAAGGAAAGCTTTCTTAATATCTATTTTTGCACCGAATATTAAATACACTTCAGCACACTTTTATGAACACCTATGACTTACGGTTTCAGAAACGTGTATGTAATTGTTCTGTTTTTATAGGTTCTTTAAATGCATGCACCATAATTCTTTACACATTCTGTATACATATGTGTAAGTAAGTAACCCCAAAACTCAATGAATATATTTCTAAAGGTTAACAAAGGTGTGATGAAAGCTTTATTTTGATCTGCCTTTACTATTATTTACTGCTTCATGCAAACCATAAAACTGGTCTTATAACTAACAACCTGATCTGCTAAAATGATCTTACCCTAGGAATTATACAAACACAACTTGCAAGTTATTTTTATATCAAATCAACTCCAGTTTGAAATGGTTTCCCCACTTACTAACAGGCATGCTATGCTCAAATAAAAGGATTGATATCCCACAAACGTGCTGCCATGTGTTTTTTCCTGGAAAACTCAAAATAGGATCTGTCAGGTATATCTGCTAGTGTAACAAACATGTCACCCAGATTTGCATTGGGAATTAAAACATTCTGTAGCCTGACAAAAGGCTGTGTGTTTTTAGCAACCGTGACGAGAAGAAGGCATTGCAATACTTAGAGGTTGTGAGTTAAAAGTCTCTCATCAGACAGACTTGAAAAGGCACTATAATGCCACGAAAAAATGCTTGAAAAGGCACTATAATGCCACGACGGAGCTTCCCTGAGCGGCAAGCCATGCTGCAGAGAACCGTGGCTGCACCTCCACCCCAGTCATCGGACAAGTCTGATTCGATCTCCTGCAAACCCGACATTGTCTTTTATTCTTGCATTTACACACCACTTATATTGGAACCACTAATGCGGGACAACGCATGTGGAGCTGGTGAGAAATCTCACTGATATTAAAAGTCCAACTCACATTTTTTCTAATGTCAAATGTGCAACAATGTTATTTATAAAATAATACTACGATCACTGTGTGACAAGCAAACAATAATGTTAATTAGCTTACAGGACAGATCCATACAACTTATCTCCATTATTTTAATAAAAAGAATAGCATTACTAGTTTAAATGAGGAGCAGGGCTAAGAATTTCTCCATTTATATAATATATTCTTCATGCTCTACCCTAAATAATTTCACTATATTAGTCCATTTCTTAGTTTCAAAAGAATGCCCAGCAAATAACTCTAACAATATTTTGTACACTTCGAAAAGGATCTGCACCTATTTGAATCATAGATATGTGATCACCAAAAGGAATTCTCTTCTGCATAAAAGAGCAGAAATACTATAATTTACACAATTTTGTTTGAAATGCCACAGACTTCACTTGTTTTTCACGTCATTAATGGAAAACAGGCATCAACTTATTAGCAGTTTCATAAAGGCAGTCTTTTAGAAATATTTCCTATCACTTAATTCCGTGTGTAATCCGGTCGTGTCATTAGTTCCACAAGTAAGGCTTTTCTGTGGAAAAGATGTGACAGAAACCAAATAAAGTGCTCATCACCAAGGGATAGAATTTAACCTGTACAAATAAAAAACAGATTGCCCAGCAAATGTTCTAATAACTTTACATTTTAAGACACAATGTCCATTAAAGTTATTTATTAAAAGGGTTCCTTTTATTGAGTAAGTGTAACCGACATGCTAGATTCAACTCTGATACGTGAAATACAGTTTTCGCCTAAATATTTCTACACCAGCATGACGAAGGGCGATGAACCACATTCATCATAAAGAAATATTAGTACATATATTCTTCAGTTTCTATGACAAAAAAAAAAAAATACAAATCATGAAATGACAGAGGCTGCCACTCCCAAACTACAATTTAGCACTTTTTTTGGCCATCTTATTATACGAGACTACTATTTTCATTTATTCCTTAATAGTGCCTATTGTTACACTTAACAGTGCTTACTGATGTGTTTAATAGTGTGTACTGATATGCTAAGGACATAAGTACATCCTTAAAAATCAGAAGCCAGACATATTCACATTCTACACCGATAAGCAAAAACTGAATGCGTCCTCCATGCCAGACGCTTACCTTCATGTATTTAATCCTCACCTTCAGCCTTGAGAGCTGAACTTCATTATCCCGTTTCCAGATGAGTAAAATGAGACCAGAGAAGTTAAGTAGCATATCCAAGTCACACAGCTAACAGTGTTAGAGAGAGAATTTGAAAACAGATCTGACTGATGACAAATGATATTGCCAATGCTTACTCTCAATGCTATAACTAATTCTTCAATCACTTTCTCCAAAATATGAGTAATGTGAAAGGTGGCTTTACAAATTAACATTTTTTGATGTTCTTTGAAGATTTTTCCCTCTGTATCCTTCTTATTTAATATACAAAAGCTAAAACTCTACTCATAGACACCATGGCCCTGAGAGTCCTCCTCAAGACACGCGTGACACGATTCTGCCCCCTCTGTGGGGTAGAGGAAGGGATCCAAACACACCTGGGCGCCACCTTGCCCAAGGAAACTCCATTTTGTCATTAGCTTCCCAGACGGGGCGCCTTTTTATAATCCACACTCAGTCACCATTTGCCATCAAATGCCATCAACATACTTTGATTATTTTCTATAACGGGATTTAGGAATTTAGAAATTCATTAACATGTTCTTTTCTTTCTGATTTCCAGTTTTCTTCCAGGCAGAAAGAAGTTTCTTGGCTGGTTTGCTTGCTCTCTGACAAACATAATATGCTCAAAATGCCTGCAAGAAATCTGACTATACAATATTTTTAAATTAAATCAACAATTTAGCTTGATTCCTAGTTTCTTTTCCTCAAGTGAACTTTCTTGTCATTTACACGGCCGTTTCATTTTTAAATAAATGCAACAGAAAGCTGCCTTCTAAAAGCTCTCAGAGCTGATGAATGGAACCAAAAAGTACGTTTTCCTAATGTTAGAACACAATGGATCTTGCTTAAAATTGGCCTCTTCTGTTTCAAACTTTAAGAAGCCTCAAAGGCTATCATGTTAGGCCAAGCCTATGTACTAATCATACATTCCATTCTTGAGAAAGCCTTACTATGAAAGAAGAATCACTCAGATTTTTATAAAACAATCACAACAAATTTCTTTCTGCCTTCTTCCTTCCCCAGTAAAAATGAGAAAACAATATCATGATGAAAAGAAAAGAGGCTGGATTCATAGATAGACAGGCTCTGAAGAACAAAAGATAGCTAACAGTGAAAGATAATTCAAATAGTGGGATTTGATGTTCTTTTTTAGCCGTCCTGTTAAATACTTTTTTTCTTTTTTCACATTTCAATTGTACCAAATATGAAAAGCCCTCATACAAAAGAAACAATAAAATGCTTGTTAATCTAATAACAGAATGCCAAGAACAGAAAACCTATCCTACCACAAAGTGTAATTGAGATTGCCTGCAACACAGAGAGTTTGTGATCAAAACCTTGGGGAAAAAAAAGCCATCAGTAGAAATGATGTTTCCACTGTGAGCTCATGGTTGCAGCAAGGCTACAAGACCAGGGACATAAAGCCCTATTAATTGTACCTCCCAGGGGTCACCAAACATCTCTGCCTGTGAGAGTCCCGATTTATGCCTTTTATCCGGTATAATTATTAATAGAGTTCCTTTAGCTCCAAAAGTGTCCCATTTTGGACAATAAATTATATAGTTGCTCTGGGCTTACCCCTACTCCTTTTCACTTCCTTCTCCTTTCTAAAAATAAAAAATAAATAACACCTAAGGGCAAGCTGCTTTAACTCTTCAGGGTATGTGAGAGGGAAGAAAAAAGTTATCTGTTTCTTAAGCTCAGCTATTCATTTGACTACCTTTCATTTTCTTAAAGCAGGGAAGATTTCTAGTCTGAATTAACTTTGACGTGGTCCCATTCATCCATGAAATATTTGGGTGAAGAATTACCCCTATCTCTCTCCAGCACCCTCTCTCCCTTATGAATTTCTGCCTAACACTAAGCCGCAATGTTGAGTTCACTTATTAAATTCTATTTGAAATTTTCAAGGAATTATACCTCACACGAGGACTCCTTAATATAATTGCTGTTTCTTTAAAAAAAAAAAATCAGATGTTCAACATACGTTATTCAGCCAAGAATAGCAGTTCATATCGGCCACAAGAAAGGCTGAGCACCTTACAGCAAGAGCTCCTTAATCAAAAAGCAATCTTTGGGGATGAGTTAGTAGTACTTTGCCTCTGGCGCTAACCAGATCCCCTAGTTTCATTGTATATTTCCACAGGAGTCTAATGATGAAATACATTAGATCTCCTCACAGGTGAAGTAGAAAAACACTTAAAGCATTGCCTTCTGAGTGTCACATGGTCCTCTAAAAACAAGGGTAGGAGGTCAACAGCAATGACAGCATCTAAGCCAACAGTGTATTCAGCAGCTAAAACTTAGACAAGGAAGGGGGAAAACTCCCCCTTTCAGAGGAATATTCAAGGGAAATTCAGGATGTGCAATTGTGAAGAAGAGCAACACAAAACAGTTTGGTTTTTTCATGGGTGGGGTTAGGAGTGCAAATCTTTGTTTAAAAATAAAAAGCTTACCTTTTAGTCCATGAGATGTCCTTGACCTTTACCCAGAAAAGCTTCAGAACTGCAAGGAAAAAAATAAAAATCATTTGAGGAAAAATATCCTGAAATTGGAGAATAAAGATCTATAAAGACACAAGCATCATTTCGTGGCTAAGAATATAGAAGGATGTGGGTCTTCACCATCTGCACAAAGAGGGCATGGATTGCATTTAATTGAATTATTTTATTTATTTGTATTTTATTTATTTTCACATAGGCTTAAAAACATAATGCACACACATATGCAGACACAAATAACCTAAGTTTTCTCTCTTTTAATATATATCCTTACATAAACACAGAAGCACCCTCACACACGTCAAGTTTTGTAGCACATGTGGAAGACACCGTATCTCTCTTGCCCAAGTTATGGTCGCATGACCCCCGCCAACATGGTGGAGGCTCCAGGAACAGGAGAGCAGGTAATATCTTAGATTTGCTGTGCCTTCAAAAAGGCTGCCACTTCCTCTGGGTTCTATGCAAGTAGCCTCAAGTGAAACAGGTAAAAACAAATCACGAATCAGGGTAAAAGCCTATAAATACGCCATCTTTGTTTTTCTGTTGGTTTTGTTTTTTGTTTTGTTTTTAACCTGCACTGATTTGGGGGAAGTAATTAAGTGTTTTGGCATAAAAGATCTCCTGCTGGGTGATAGGCTACATGGGAAATGGAAATTAGACAAAAGGTATTGAGTAATAACCACAAATGACTTTATAGCCCATTCTGTTTGAATGTCAATTGAACTCAGAAGCAAGATTTGCAGAAGATAATCAGCAATGACTCCCCCAAGTATAATCAGGAGTTGACTATAATTAGCCACTTGTAAACTCTCACCTGCCACTATGATCTCTTAGCTTAGTGGGGGAAAAAATGGCATTGTGATCTAAAAGCTCCAAATTATGAATGGCAGAAATTCCCAACTATAAAAGACATTTACTATCTTTCCAAAATTTATCAGCATTGAATTAATTTGGCAGATTCTTGATGACTTTGCCCAGTGATGAAGTACGCATCACATAGCGCTATATGTATTATTGTAAGCTGCTTCAAAGCTTTTGAGGAATGAGAGGAGGGCAAAAAAGTAAATAAATATAACTACACATTGTTTAAATAATGGTTGTATAAAGAAAAATTATATTGGAAATAACCGAAGAATAAAAAAATAACTTGAAGTACAGCAAAAATACATAGTCTGTCACGCTGGGCTTTGCACAAGAAGATGAAAACTGTGTCTGGATGTGTTTCTTTAATAGTGAAATAGTCACTTAGGAGAAAGTGAAGCCAATAAGAAACAATAATTGTTTTATACAATATTAATTTGGTTACAATGACTTTCCCCCATGTAGCCAGACTAATGAGCCTAATCAAACAAGGAGCTGCTGAAAACGGACTAATGGGTTTGAAATTACAAAACCCTTCCTTCCAAATTTAGATACAGAGTTCTTTAGAGGGCCTTTTTTTTTTTATTATTATTATTCCAAATTATAATCCATAAGGAAAGATTCTTCAGTCTATCAGAAGTCATATTTCCTAAGGTAGATTGAGTCTATATATTTCAAAGTGCCTAAATCATAGTTTAAAAAATATTCAGTCAGTAATGGATTTTTTTTTAAATGCAGTCACTTTACCCACATGATATTTACCACATTATAATTCCTGGGTGTCCTGGGCATTAGGAAACCCTGAGTAAGCCACCTGGATGATTATTAAGATACTACGCTAACGAAATATATTTCCCAACAGGAGGTACTAATAAGATAGCCAGCAGCATAAGAAAAGCATCAACATGAAAAATAATAAAAAGACAGCAAGTGTGCCCAGGCTAAATGTTGCTATTTAGTAGCTAAAACATTGCTGAGTTACAATGATCTGTTCCTTGAAAGTCCAAAGGTTTAAGCTGGTGACAGATATAATTCCAAATTTTATTTAATGCAATTTGACAAATACCTCTTGTGCATCTAAAATATGCCTAGTTATATTCTGTGGAATCTAATAGAGATCAATTCTAAAATAAGAGGATTCACCCAAACCAGGGGTTCTAGATATTTGGAAATAGAAATCATCAGGATCAAAAGTATATAAATAAACATTTTAGAAAAAAGCAGTCACCAATATTTAATTGCAAGCCATCTTTGAGCACTAGATTAAAACCTTATTGGTAAATATTGGAATTTTCTAAATGCCAGACTACTTTGAAATTTCACGAGAGACAAGACCCGCCCTAGCAAAAGTAAAATTAAACCTCCCTAGGGACAATCCTCTTAGCTAGCCCTTCATGTTCTTTGCCAGCACCTGCCAGGTGCATGGCTGGCCAGAATCCCATGCACCCTTCTTTTTGTTCATGTAGTTAAAGGTAGACTCACATCAGCTGGTTTGCACAGTGACCCAAGGAGGGCAAAAGACCCAAAGCCAATGGGTCTCATCCAGATGTTCCACGGAGTATCTATATCCTTTGGGCAAAAAGAGTCTTTTAGAAGCTGAGTCGGGGAACCTGGGATGGTGGGTGTGAGTGAGGGTTAAGTTAGGGAGAGATGGTCCTCTGCTCTCCATGGCAACTTTGTACCCTGTCATCCTGAACTTTTTCCTCTTATTTCTTTTTTCTTACATCTCCTTGATGGTAAACTGTGTTCTCTGGAGGATTACCCTGTGTCTGAGCAGATCTGGAGGAATGGCTCACAAAGCCGCTAGAGTTTTATTGCATGAGAGACTAAGATACTAAGATGTTGAGAGTGAGTTATCCTTGGAAAGGGAGCATCACACAAGTTATGTCCAAAGACAACTCTTCAGGGTCGGAAGTGAGGTTTTTATTTATTGGTTTTTCTCCTGACTACAGCAGGAGGGGATTCCACTGGCCAGATACCACTAGATCCCAGAGAGAGACCACCTAACTGGAAACCTTGGAGAGTGATTTCCTTGGGGAGAAAGAACCAGCACACAGTCTCCCTGATGGTGGTGTAGGCAATAGACTGCTGCATGAACAAAGGTGGAAAGCCATCATTCGGAATCAATGATACAGCCGACTCCAGCCTGGAAGAAAGTGGTGGGAGCACCAATCCAGTTCAATTCAGCAGCCTTAATTCAGTGCCCAGGCCTCTGCTAGGTCAGTGTCAGCCGCTTCTAGACCACAGAGACCGTCAGTCCCAGAGATAGCAGCCCTGGCACAGAGGGCATGGCCATAGTGACAGCTCAGGGGTTTGCTCCTCTGTCAGCAGGAGTGAAAGCAGGCACTGCAAGTGAGGAGAGAAGCAGCAAATATGAGGAAGGCACTGGGAAGCCCCAGGATGATGGGAGACGAGCAGTTAGGAGTCCCTCATTAAACTGACATATATGCCTTATAGAGAACAGACTGGTGGTTGCCAAGGGGGAGGGGGGTGGGGGAGGAATGGATAGGGCATTTGGGATTCCCAGATGCAAACTAGTATATATAGGATGGATAAACAACAAGGTCTCACTGTAGAGCACAGGGAACTATGTTCAATATCCTGTGATAAACCAGAATGGAAAAGAATATGAAAAAGAATGTATATATATATATATATATATATGTGTGTGTGTGTGTGTGTGTATAACTGAATCACTTTGCTGTACAGCAGAAACTAATACAACATTGTAAATCAACTATACTTTAATAAAATACATTAGACAAAAAAAAAGGATATGTCTTGCCCTCCTCCAAGGAGCCTTGCCTACTCTCCTTTGTCTGGGTTAGATTTGCTTCGCATATGGTTTAATAACAGCCAGCACATCCCTCCCCATAATCTAATTGTTAATTGTTTAACACGTGTGTTTGTCTGCCCCTCTGGGCTCTGACGTGCTTGTCCATTTTAGGAGTGGTATGTGGAATTAGACACACGCTCATGCTTAGCACAGCTGCTACTATCAGACAAATGTTTGCTGACTGAATCAGTGACTTAACAACTTGCCTCAGAAAATATCTCTACTTACACAAGAATGCAGTTCATCTACTTTCATAACTTTATCAGCCATGATCTCTTGGCTTTCTCAGTGGAAAAATCCGGGATGAGGGAACAGAGGAGAAGATTGGGGAAAACCCAACACTGCATCTTCTCTGAACCTGGTTTGCTACTTTTTTTCAATCAAAATTATGATCCCTTTGTCCAAGTTTGTAAGGGGAGGAAAGAGAGGCTGCAGGATGTTAGTACGAAGGGCATCAGCAGAGATACCAGAAGGTCCATGAAAGGGCCAGCTCTGATCAGCTGGGCCTCCCTGACAGCCCACAGCCTGTGGTTTGATGTGTTTCGCTGGCTTACGAGAAAGACAGTTGTCTTAATGTTTGGAGAGTTTTCTCTAGGTAAATATTTATTCTAGATTTGGAAAGCAATTAAACCTCATCACATTCTCACGAACATGTTTTCTCCTTTTTAAAATAAGCATTCTCGCATGAGGCTGCAAGAAGGTCCCATCAGAGTGACTGCGGTTCCCTCCCAGACCACTAACCAAATAGATGGTGTCATTTTCTTCACTGCTCCGTGTTAAATTATTTGGCAGAATCAAATCAGACAGGAAGTTCGGGTCTCTGTCTCATTAGGAATGATAATAATTATACATCCGCCCACAATGAGAAATCACTGCATCCAACGCAGAGGGTAGGCCTGCCTAACACTGCATGACACATTTAACTTTGCTGAACATTTTGCTATTCAGAAACTAAACAACGGGCTATATGCTTACGTTCTTGGGAGAGAGGGGCAGAAGGACAACTAGAAAACCTTGGCCCAGGATTTCACATGTGGGCGACAAGGACAGAAGAGAGCTTGTGGGGTGTGCAGGTGGGGTTCCCAACAAAAGGCTGTGCAAATAACAGCAATTCTTCAAAGACTGTGGCCTCTACAGCTTAGTTTCTTTAAACACACTCCCAGGGGGAGCTAATGGCTGCCTTAGCGCAATTTTGTCAAAAATGAAGATAACAGAGTAGAACTGAAAGAACTTCTAACTTAGACGGACTGAAATCTCAGCCCCTGCCAGGACTTCCTGCCAATTGAATTGGGGCAGCTTCCTTCACAGCCTTACCCTCAGTCACTACACCTGTAAAGTGGCATTGATGTTAAAACTGCCCTGGGTAGTTATGAAATTTTCATCAAATGCAGTCTGTGAAAAAAAAATACTTGGAAATATGAAGACTTCTAGAAATGTTTGAGTTAATACATTTATGTCACCACCTGATTCTAGATAGATTTTCCTGTACGTTTTAAGGCAGCTAAATCAGTATATATAACATGCCTGTCACTTGGCAGACAAAAGACCTGGACAGTTGACTGCATTTTTCATGTTTTATGTTTCATGTTTCATCCAGATGTTTTGGCACTTTGGACCCAGAATAATTTTTTTCTTCCCGATGCGTTTCATTTCTGTTAGGGCTGCCAGAATTCTGGCTGACTACAATAAGTCCCATTAGCTCTTATCTTTTGTGGTTCAATTAATGTACCCACTGAAAAATCAAAGGGCAATTATACTTTCTCTTTTGGGGAATTCTGTCCTTGTGTGAGGTGGTGGTAATGATGGCATGGGGGTGGTGACAGAGTGTCACTTCAGAGTAGCTGTCCTGTATATAATGAAGGAATGGATCAAGCATGGAGGAAAAAGCAGTGAATTGACTACAGATGGAAAGAGGGACTTGGTAAAAATATAAAAATCTCAAGAGGAAAGAGAAAAAGATTTGAGTCTATGTTCATCGACAAATACGCATATAAAGTAACTGTCCTTCATCCTAGAAGATTGAGCTGCTATAATCTCTGTTTCTGTGGCTAAAAGCCCGGGGCACACAATTGAAAGCTATGCTTTTAGTGGGTAGCTTCGAGTTGCTATTTACATTCTGCTGTCACCTGGGGCCCCTCCTCCTCTCCTCCTAGGGCACATGCCGCATTTGCTCACAGGGCAAACCCAGAAGCCAGGTCATCTGCTGGTGGCTGTTTCCTGGCTTTCTGTTCCACTCCACCTCTGGAATGCTTTGTTCTGGGAATTCTTAGAATTTCATACCTGCCTCCCATGATTTGCACTTTCCCCTGTTTTAAGCACAAAGTAGGAGCTCCATGTGTATCTGCTGAACCTTTTAGTGAATGAATGAGTGAAAAAATTCTGCTGACATCCAATAAGACTCAGCAGTTGTCTTGCAGTTAGCATGATTTTTGAATGAGTAGGTCTCAGTGCATGGTTACCCACTCCTGAATTTCAATGGTACTATTTAACATGCTTTACTAACTAAAAACAACTCAATGCATATAAAATTTCACAATAGTTAGGCTTTTGCAATGACATCTCTTTGTCATTCTCTCCTTTGATAATCTAAAAGTATCTTAAAGTATATCAGTGGGGTTACAATGCTCATTCAGGGGGAACCCTGCCCGCCCGCCCAGCCCAGTTCCCAGGAAAGAAAGAAGCCTTACTTCAAGGTTACTCTGGAATAGGGATCCAGGGTTCTGCTAACTACTGGCCACTGGCCAAATCTGGCCAGCACAGCCTGTTTTTGTACGGCCTTTGACCTTAAGAATGGTTTTTACATTTTAAAATAATGACACGTGACAATTACATGAAATGCAAATTTCAGCATCCATAAATAAAGTGTTACTGGAAGAAAGCCGCGCCCATTCATTTACGTATCGTCTGTGGCTGGTCCTCCGCTATGAATGCCGAGTCGCAGTTGTGGTAGACACCTTGTGTCCTACAGGTCCTAAACCCTTTACAGAAAAACTCTGCCTGTCCCTGCTCTAGAACATGGCAATAGTTCAATGTTGGAATTTTGTACAAACAATGGGAATGTTTGTCTAATAATTACGTGTGCAGGCAAAGTTTGCTTCTGTCTACATGAGGTTATTTCAGGAGCCCTAGTTTTCTAATAACCTCTGTGATAATGGAAAGGTTATGATTACAGACCCCTTTCTTTTTTCTTTGGGGGAAATACTATAGGGCCCATCTCTAACTCATATGGCAATTTTGTGCAAATTAGCCTCAGGCATCCTCTGTGGGCAGTGAATTAAAAAAAGCAACCCATGCCTCCGGGCAAATCCAACCCTGTCCATGGTGCAGGGCTGAGTGTTTGGGGGCAGTGCACAAAAAACACACCATAAAGCAGAGCCCTGGTTATCACAGGAAACCATATCAGACAATCTTAACACCTCTAACGTGACTGAGTGGGCCACTATTTTATAAATGTGCTTGTCATATACTTTCTTAAAAGGATTTTGATGGAGAAATTGTGGAGACAGCACGAAAATGAAAGGGACCTCCGATTCTAGGATCAAGACAGATTTGTGGATGGAATTCAGAAGAAAGAATTGTCACCCTCCCTCATCCTGCCAAGGGCCAACCAATGCTGAATATCCAGATATACGGAGCCCATCGTTGCAAACACATTAGAACTCCCTGGGTTTTTTGAGAACTGGGATCCTTTAGAAATCAACAGTAAGGCAAGGTGTTGTGCGTATATGATTTGATCTTTCAGCTCAGCCAATGGCTTGCTAGGCAAGTAACTGCTATGCAGAGCTTTGCAGCAGAACCTGGTGAGAGTTGTCATTTCAGTCTATTATAGAGGAGCAGGACTCACCCTCCCACTAGTGAGTGAAAATAAGAAAGTTGGCAGGTCAAAAGGTTATCATAACATAGAGCCTTTCAATTCGCAGTGGAGATCGCAGATCTGGCCACTTGCTTTCCACTCAATCAATAATAAACCCCGTTCTCATTTTCCAAGGTGGGATTGGTTTTCTCCGTTAGCCGTGCAAAAAACCACGGTGCCTGGTGGGATATCCACGAGCGTACCTCCCAGCTCGGTCCTGGACAGCATGCTTCCACCAGGTTTAGTCGAGTTTGTGTAAACTCGTTTATTTCCAGATCCAAACAGCTTATTGCAGTCAAGGAAAAGAATGCCTGATCCAGGCAAAATAAAAGCAATTTAGGTCTTTCCCATGACTTCTGGTTTCTGGGCTGCTGTTTGTAGCTCCTCCTTTCCCCCTTAGAGCCAAGTAAACCTCTGTTGGTTACAACTGGCAAAGCACAGAAAAAAAAAAAAGAAGCAGTTTTAATACACAAGTGGTCAATGAGGCAGCCTTTAAGGAAAAACACTGCTGATAAGATAAACAGCTTGTGATGTCCTTAATTATAATATTTCATACTCATTTAGCCATCTCCACATCACAGAGCTAACAAAGTGGATTTCAAACAGGAAATAAGGCTCCTTCCCACCAGCCCAGAGACCTAATTATAAAATAGCAACCTACTTTTTCTGTAGTGAATACAGGGCTCTTTTTCTTTTTTTTCCTCCTCCAACAGAATTTATTGAGCTCATTACCAGGCTGCTTATGAAGTGATTTGAAATGAGGCAACATTAAAGCATTCCACAAATCCCTTGTACTTAGTCATCCTGACACTTTATTTGAACTCAGAGCACTGATATGGAATAACTGCCGAAGCCTCACACTTCTGACTCTATTATCTGACAGGAGGTCTGGAATCCAAAAAAATGATATATCATCAGACTTTCTTAATCATCACAATAATTTGTCGGAAAGAATCTGGTACAATTCAGGCAACACCAGAGGGGCTTGGCTGCTAGAAACAAGGCGAGTGCCATATGTGTGCCTTATAGGAACGGAGTCACATTAATCAGGCAGCGAAAGGACCCAAGGCAGCGTATGTAAGTGTGTATTTTAAGAAAAATGGACAGATAGGCTTCAAAGAAGCAAAAGCACTGAACTCTCCACATGCTATTAGTACAACTCTAAATTCTGTTCTTCTGTAATCCAAGAGGCAGCTGTAGACTGACCCTCCCTGGGTTATCACTGAGGCTAAAACAGCATAGTTAAAAACTGCATCTGCCAAAGTTTCAAAGAGGGGGAAAAGATCTGCGAAGGACACGAAAGTCTGTGGAAGTTGATTATCTGGTGTATGAAAATGGTGCTCATTTTTGCCTTTTATTGTCTCTTTCCCTAACTTACTGAACCAGTAACGAATCCAAATCTAAAGAAATGTCTCCTATTCAAGAGCAATCGTGTTTTATATCTCACTGGGTCCTATATGTAACCTGATGTACAGTCTGCCTTCGAAAGATGTCCATTTTTAAGGAGAAGATTCATGGAGGAGAGGGGATGTGTGCGCATGTGTGCCTATGTGTGCGTCTGCGTGGGTGAAGGGGGAACAATCCAGCCTGGAAAAATAATGAATCCCAAATGCAGTTCTCTCCTTAGAGAGAGGCTGTGTCTTTTCAGCTATAGCTACTATTAATCCTCACTATATTTCTTACCACATTCCACAATCCAGTGGCCAGACTTACAGGTTAAATGTGGTTGTTTCATCAAGGAAGCGTTGAAAGAAACTTCTGAGCCATAGGAAGAACTTCTGGTTTTTCTAGGTTAGGCTTTGGAATAGTGCAGCAGCATGATAACAATTAGTCCCATTTGAATAGAATACCAGAACATATGGTATCTTCTGTTACCCAGGACATCTTCAACCTTGACAGTTAAAATTCCAAACCAAATGCATGACATCTGAACTGAATACATGTCCTTCAGATGACTTCCCTTAGGAAAGGTATTCATCAACATCCCTTAAGAAAGTATGAATGAATCGAGGGTAACTGATATAATATTGTCCTCAGAAGAGAGAGAAACCTGTCACTAGGCACAATCTCCATTATGCATATCCATACTGAATGTTGACTACATGCAACGCTTGGGACTAAGTTCTGCAGAAGATTTTTTAAAGTAAATCTCATAAATTCACATCCATAAGAACTTCTTTAGACTCAAAGCTCCAGAATTGGAAGAAGCAAACATGGGATTTAACATCTTCCATAGATGAACTCCAAGAGGATCATACCCCAACACGTGTGTACCATTGATACATAACATGTATCACCAATAATGCTGAGACACTGTACCTGGATTAAAGAAGTCTCCTTTACCCAGGTTTGTTTCCTGGAGCTCCCCTCATTCAGCCTTTTAACACCTTAGTCTCACAAGTCTTAAAATATCCAACATTAGTGACCTGCATTTCTACTCATCTTCACTCATCCAATAGTACAACACAGCTCAGATCTCAGCATCATTCCATGCTGTTCCACTAAGAACTTGGATTACTCTCCACTTCTCCCACTAAGTCACTCCTACCAGACCTACTATTCATCATCAAATGCTTTGATTATTTGCTCCCTCTTTTCCCAGTTTACCAGGTCTTATTCTGGTTTTGTTAATTCCCTACCTAGGCTCAATCCCATAGGAGTCATGGCAAACAAAGTAATTTGAGGCAGTGTTGTACAGTGATTAGGAACAAGGACTCTGGAATCAGAGTGCCTGGTTTATATTCTATCTGGATCTAAACTCTGTCTCTACCACGAATTAGTCTTGGGCAAATGACTTGATTTCTTTGTCTTGTACTCTCCACCTGTAGGAAGGTAATAAATACTTCAGTGTGCCAGACACTGTGGTAGACAATGAGGATTAAATATTGAAGCTGTTGAAAAATTTTAAGTAGAGAAATGATATAATGTATCCTAGCTTCTTCCATGACCAGCTATGTGACCTTCCTCTCAATACCTCAGTTTTCTCAACTTTAAAATGGAGTTAGTAATAGTGCCTCCTTCATAGGATTGCTGAGAAGATTGAATGAGATAATAGTAAGCTACAAATAAATCTTAGCTATTTGTAGTAACACATGCCCGTGATATAATCTTTTGCACTACTGCAAATGTTGTAGAAAAGCAGTCTACATTCCCTAATTTTAAGTGTGCCCAATTCACTTATTGAACCCTCAAAATTCAGTTTTAATTATTCATTCATTCACTTACAGAAGTATTTACTAAATAGCTCATAAATGTGAGTCTTCTACCAGGTGACGGTGCTACAGTAAAGAAGACAAACATGATTTTTACCCTCCTAATCCTCACCAATCAGCTCAAAATAGGCTTTCTAATGATTACTCACAGTCTCTTCCTTCTTGGCCTTTAATACAATATTTAATATTATTGAACAGCCCATTTTCATGAAAATATCAAGTTCTCCCATTCCTTGACATCCATGACACTATATTATTTGGGGTCTTTTATTTCTCTGTACCTGCCTTCTAGCCCCTTTCTGGAGCCGCAGTTTCTCACAGCCTCTTAATATGAGAATATATATCCCTTTGTCCCTACGGCATCTTCCTCATCAAAGTTTCCTATTGTCAGAGCTCCTATTGTTACTTCTTTGCCAATGACTCTTTATCCTAGAACCACTTTATCCTCTGACCACTTTCCTGATTTCATTCCATGTTTCTTAATGTCTGCTTGTCGTCACTAATGGGGTATCCTGATAAGTCCTCCAAGTCAACATATGCTAAGTTAGTTTTCCATCTTTAACAAACACCCAATACCATTGCCTAAATTTCCAAATTTTTGTCTCAAATACCTGAGGTTGAACCCTCAAAATCATATTTCATTATTTAACCCACACTCTTCATTTTTAACTGATTTCATAGATTCTATATCTATAGAATATTTTGCATACCCTCCTGTCTTTTTTTTTTAATATTATAGTCACTATCCTGGTTCAGGCTCTTCTTTACCTCTCACTTGAACTCTTGTACTAGTCTTCTAACTATCCCCACACCACACTCCTCAGTTTCTTTATCTCTTGGTCCATCACACAAGCTATTGCAAGATTCAGCCTCATCAAGATCCACCTGGGCTTTGCATTGTCTTTTCTGAAAATGTTATGGGTTCTCCATTGCCTAACAAAGTATGTCAACATTGTAAGCCTAATATTTCATGTCTTCTGTGTTTTGGCCACACACTACCTTCAAAAATAAGGTCTACATTTATATAACTCCATAGAGTTTGAGAAGCATTTTGTACCTATTATCTTATTTAATCTACTACTCATAAGATGTCTTATGATGTAGATATTATTACAACATAAAAGCCCTACATTATTAATAAATCAGAAAAGCCCTACAGATGGGAAAACTAAAGACCAAAGAGATCTGAGTTTTTCTTGAGTTACATAAGTATTTCTGAACCAGAACATAGGCAGATTTGATGAGAGGATTTTGACCTAACAGTGCAATCAACACACCTTACTCTTGCAAATAATAATAATAATAATGATACCTCTCATTATTCTCCTTTGTGAAGCACAAAATATGGATTATTAGAAACCATGGAAAGAAGTTGATTAAAAGGAATTAAAAGTCAGTAAACCTGGGTTTAAGTTTGGACTCTTTATTAATTTCCTAAGTCCATTAACAACTGTATGCTTTATTATATTTGTCTGCAAGACAGTCTTATAATTCCTGAAACGCTTTTGCTTCACAAAGAAATAATGATGAGTAATGGAATTACAGCCATTTTAAGTATTTAATTCTAAAGCTTGTAGTTACCTTCTTTCATATGCGGCATCAAAGCTTTTTATAATCATTAGGCATCTGTATTATCCCTATTTCTACAGCTAGGCAAGTGTAAAGTCAAGTACTTTCTTTAAGGTCAGATACAATGCCATTCATTTTTAGATGAAGACTCAGAACCCTCAGCCCACACACCTAGGTAACATTTTTATTTCAGAGTAATCTCTAGAACATCTTTAATTGAGAGAAAAAGGGCAGCTTCATAATATCAACTCACAGTTTATGTTCCTAAATAAAGCAACCAAATATTTCACGTGGGTAAGGAAGACACAGAGTCAATGGCTCAAAATATCAGAATATAATTTTTAAGAGCAATTATAATAAATCTTTGGACTTTCTACTGAAATTCGATCTTTTAGCACTCAAATCTATATTCCTCACAATTCACTGTTTTCAAAAAGAAAAGGAGAGAGAGAGAGAGAGAGAGAAAGGAAAAATGAAAGAAAGAAAAAAGAAAGATGAAAGAAAGAAAGAAAAAGTTAAAAGAAAGAAAGAAAGACAACAGCTTTAAGAAATGGATGGTAAAAAATCGCCATGGTAACACACAATGTGCAATGATCACTGTTCATCACTAAAATGGGGAAGGGGTTGCATTCTCAGCTTTGTGGTCAACAGAGCCAAGCAAAGGAATTTTGAAGAGGCAATGAAAGGCATTACAGCTACTCCTTTCAGGATCAACTGATCGTGTTCTAGTTAAACACTCTGTAAAATCTTTTTCAGCTCAGAAAAAAAGGCTCAGGAGAATAACTCCCCAGCTGTTTTCTGCTGATAACTTAAGAGAGGTAGAAGAAAACTATACCTGTGTCCTCCAGGAATTCTGATGACCAGCCCATGCAACGCTGAATATGAAATTAAAATATCATATTTAGTTCAGAAGTAGTATGAATGTTTTTAGTTCTTTGTGTATAAAGGTATATCCTTTACAAAGACTCAAAGTGGCCTGTTGTTAGTCCCAATTTGAAAAAACAAAACCAACCTGGAACAAGAAGGGAAACCAAACTTAAAAGGAATCAATGATAAATTTCACACAAAATTAGTATAATCAGAAAAGGAGGGATATAGATGATTCATTGAGACTTTGCATGTGGCTTATCACCCAGCATTACTTACTGTACTCAATTTGGGTATATGTGTTTGATGATACTGTATAGATCAATCACATACTTTACTTAATTTTATTGCGAGAAAACCTACTCATGGTACTTAGTAGATACTTAACATGTCTAGGTTTTCTTTCCTTTATCCACCTCCTTCCAAAATGTAAAGTAGAAGTCAGTTCATGACTCCAATTTTTACTGTTTGGATCTAAGTTTAATCTAATAAATTTCTAATCACCTCATATAGAGTTGGTGGCAGAATAATTTTTTTCCCACATTTTCTCATATACTTTACTTCTCATCAATTGGGTTGTCCACCACCATTTTGAGCCAGATATGTGTCAAAGTGTTTCTTTTTTCTGGTTAATTGAAAAATAGGAATACTAATTCAACAAACAAACTGAACCACTGAAAGAGCTCATGGAAACATTTTTTATTTGATCCAGGAATTAGAGGAAATAACTTCTGCTTCTAAAGAATTATATCATTTTCAGTTGTAAAAACTAGTTCACTGCCCAATTTCAGATATGGGTCTGCCAACATTTAGAGTGAAAATGCGTATTTTTTAAAATGAGACATGTTCTGATAGAAACATTATTCCAGTTTGACACAATAGCTAACAAGACTTCAGTCCAACTGTGACATTCTTTACTACAGCTGAAAGAAAATATGTTTGCATTCAAAATAGTCTCTTTGTTGTTCATAGTGACAACATAGACTCAGAATGCATTTTCTATTACTACACTTTATTCCTTGAAGTTTTTGTTACTAAGAGAAGTCAAAGCCCTGAATATAAATTTTAGCTCTTGGTACATGGGTTTCTCCTGTCTGGTAATATAGAATCATTCTTAAGACATAAGCAATATCCATCAAACAGACGTAGTTAAGAGTGGATGTTTCGTAATGTCTGACAGTTACAGTGTACTGCTTAATCTTGTTTGATAAAGCATAAACTTGTTTCAGCAGTTAATCTGAGATTTTCATGGGTTTAAACACTTACCATAAATAGTTTATTAAATGGGAATACTTTTTTTTAATTACTGTGTTGAGATCTTGAATGTTATTAATAGACATATGATTTTTCTTAAGTTATAAAATTATTATTGGGATACTAGCTATATTGGAAAAATACTGGAAAAATATTAGATTTTTTTTCTAATTTTAGTACATGTTTTTAAATGTGAACTACACTGCTAAGAGCTAAGAAATATGGAATTATATAATGGGTATCAATGGCACTATTAGGTAGTTTTTTAAAAAAAAAATCAATGGATTAAAAATCCATCTACACAGACAGGCCATCAACAGGATTAATGTGGTCAAATGTCCTTCTGGCAAGAAATCAACAGCTGTGTGAGAAAAGACAGGTCCTTGGGTAGCTCAATGTCACCACAAAGATGCTGAGATACACAGATATCTCTAGCATTATGGGATCGTGTATTTTTCTATCCCAACTGCCATGTATATTATCAACTTACTGGGGGTCAGCACAGAGGAAAATGCTTAGCCACTATAGTTTTTATAAAACATAGAAGTAGAAAGAGTGAAAAAGAGATGGTGAGTTTAGCTGATAGAATAAGGAGGTAGAATAATAAATGCAAAGGTAAATAAATCACTGATAAATCACACATGGGGTAGGTTCTGTCCAGAATTACTGCTGTGCCTGAACTAGTGACCCATTCACTGTCTACCTATAGGAATAAAGATCACTGTCTCTTCCTTCATCTTCTTTTCCCCAGGTTATCTTTCTGAAAGTTTTAAACTCTAACAACCACTCATGGTCTATTGAATCCCCTTATTCTTTCCCAAGTCTAATAATTCCCTTATTCATTCCACAGTTGGTCTGGGAAGTGGTCGGGAGTATTGGTCAAGCTACCTCAGACAGCCCTCATTGCAGCAGGCCCGGCTCTCTGAAGGGCCTGCTCTGCACGGTCAGCAGTGAGAGGCCGCAAGACAAAGGCTCTCTATCTGCAGCCACATCTCCCTCCATACACTCCCAGCCTCCACACACATAATGTCAAGAAGCCGGGGGGCTTCCCTGGTGGCGCAGTGGTTAAGAATCTGCCTGCCAATGCAGGGGAAACGGGTTCGAGCCCTGGCCCGGGAAGATCCCACATGCCGCGGAGCCACTAAGCCCGTGTGCCACAACTACTGAGCCTGCGCTCTAGAGCCCGCGGGCCACAACTACTGGGCCTGTGCACCACAACTACTGAAGCTCACATGCCTAGAGCCCGTGCTCCGCAACAAGATAAGCCAGTGCAATGAGAAGCCGACGCACCGCAAGGAAGAGTAGCCCCCGCTGGCTGCAACTAGAGAAAGCCCGTACGCAGCAATGAAGACCCAACACAGCCAAAAATAAAAACAAACAAACAAATAAATAAATTTATAAAAAAAAAAAAAGAAACGAGGGAGGAGGTGAGAAGCAGGTGGGAGAAAGGAAAGATGGCTCTTCTCACGTGTCAGAATGGATTCTATCTATGACGTCAAGCTCTTGAGCACTAGGTATCCAAACCTCAGGTTTTTGATGGAACTCACAATGGCTGCATCCCTGGCTGCAGTAATGACATTGCCTAGGGCACTGAAGCATCCACTTTCCATTCTTTGTCACTACCCTCCCCCACTCCATCAAGAACTTAATTGCTACTCAGCCAAACTCACTTTTCCAGCTTGCAAAAATATTAAAAAATAAAAAATTCTCTTATTGTGGGAGGGAGGGCCATTAGAGAGAAAGCCTCATTCTTACACTCAGCTAGTAGGGGCCCCTTTTATTAGCACACTTAGGGGTACTTCTCAAGGAACACATATAGAGTTGGTCTTTTTTTCACTTACAGTATAGAAACTTCACAACTTTAAACATGGTGGAGAAAAGAGTGAGTGGCCTTGCAGAAAAGGGGCACTAGGGTGGAGGAGTTAGAAGGAGGGGCTTTGAAGTTAGGCAGATCTGGGCTCCAATTCCACCTGTGTGTGCTCTTATTACCTCACTTAACTTATAAGATGAAAAGAACAGAATCAAACTCATTGAAGGGTTTTATTAAGTGAATATAAAGTGTTTAGCCTTATTTCTGATAGCTATTGTCAATCAAAGGAGATCAGAAAGAAGTATAGTGCTCTAGCAAGGGTTCAGTAGACGTATTTCCATTGGAAATGAATGTTAAGTGAGTTATCATTAATTAGCTAGGCATTTTCTTCCTTGAAATATGTATATCCTTGCTGAGTATATGGAATACAGGCTTAGGCAAATCAGATCAGACCATGTCATTCAGGTCATCTGAATTTCATTGCCTGTTATTTCCAATCACGCTTCATAGTAGGTGCCGAGAGAAGAGCCTCGTCCTGGGGCCGCATACAATTCTGAGATTACTGAACCGCCAAGCCCTGCGACCTTGCTCACATAGCCTGACTCTGCCTTAGAGACAGATTACCTGATACTTGTAGAACTGATGCCTGGATTTAACGTTAATACAAAGTACAAAAGCCTTTTCTCTGCCATCAACTAAATTTATGTGTCCTGCCCTTTTCCCCCAGACGTTTAAAAAATGGGAACATATAGCTAAGGAAAGGAGATCAAACTAAATTTAAACTCTAATCATGGTCTCCCTATAATCTGCTTCTATATCTACTGTTAGATTTTACATTTGTTCTCTGATGCGAGAATACAATTTTTCTCCTTTCTTTCCACCTTTGAAAGAATTATGGAAACAAAGACTCGTTCGCATGTATGTACCACCAATTCCCTTTCCATGTGGTCTGCACAGGGCCCAGACTGCTGACAGCCTCTGTGTACAGACCCTGGTAGTTTATTTTGATATTCTCTCAAGGGCCAAGAGAAACAGCAGGGTGATTAGTACATTTCTCCTCTTCCCTCTCTCCCACGCCCAAAAGTTGGCTGTAAAATTTTCACGAGAACATCTCCATCAGCTTAGAATGTTTTGTTGGGTTTTTTTAAACAAGATTTCTTCTACTTTTTTCCTCATGTAATGTTTCTATTTTGAAATCCAGGATTCCTACCTTATCACTCTTCAAGAGCAGTAAGTCTCCCCCAAACTCTCCTCCCCTCTGAGCTTGGAACAAAAATCCAATGACTGTGCTATATTTATTACGAGTCCTTAATGTATTTTAAATGTTAATGAAATGGGAAATGCCCTCAGCCTCCTCTAAAACTAGTATTTCAGACTTGTTTCTCGGGATTGGCAGAATTTGCCAGCTTTGTAAGACAACACTGCCAAATTTGGAAAGACCTAGGACCTCAAGTTATTGATACTTTCAACAGCAAATATATGCAGGTCCCATTGCTTATAAATAAGCTTCAAATGAGACCGGTCAAGGGGTCATAAAAAGTGGAAAGCAGGAAAGGCATGTGACTGAGTTGAGGGACAAAACACACAAAACTAAGTACCTTGTCCAGAGTTTAGCTCACTGACCAGGGCGCTCTGATGCTTTCATAGTCCTGTATTCACTGAGGATTTTGTTTAATGTATTTGTTTATTTGTTTTGGCCAAGACAACCATTAACTGAGAATCGCAGAAATTAAAAGCAAAAGCTTATTTTTTTCCCATTGTGAAGAAAAGATTATGATTTCTCTTCACATTTTATTTCTTTCTTCTTTAATCAACTCATTTTATATATCTCAGGCAATAAAACTACCATTGCTCTGGGAACGGTATTTTGCATTTTAATAAGTTTCATTTTAATATATTAGTTGAGCAGTGTCATAAATAGACCTCTTATTCCTAGGGTAGGGGAATCAACCATGATTACCCGAAAAAAACAGAAAGAAGTGGTACAGATAACATTTCTTTTTTTTTTTAATTTTTAAATTTTATTTTTGGCTGCATTGGGTCTTTGTTGCCGCTCGTGGGCCTTCTCTAGTTGCGGTGAGTGGGAGCTACTCTTCGTTGCGGTGTGTGGGCTTCTCATAGCGGTGCCTTCTCTTGTTGCAGAGCATGGGCTCTAGGCTCGTGGGCTTCAGTAGTTGTGGCACATGGGCTCGGTAACTGTGGAGCATGGGCTTAGTTGCTCCGCGGCATGTGGGAATCTTCCAGGACCAGGGATCGAACCCGTGTCCCCTGCATTGGCAGGCGGATTCTTAACCACTGCGCCACCAGGGAAGTCCCAGATAACATTTCAAAAGGAGCCTGTGGCAAAGTGTACATTGGTTTCGGCAAAAATTCACATTTACAAGTGAGGGTTGTAAAACAGGACCAAAGGAAATCTTGCAAATGCAGACTCCTGAGATGACATATGTCATGATTGTATGGCTCAAGTTTGACATTATCTGGAAAAATTCCCTCACCCTAATTGTCTTCTAAGCTGTGAAGTTTCTGTTGCACTGTGTATATTGACAGCACTTCCTCTTGGATACCTTGATGGTAATGAAAGAAATGGCTTTTCCATAAGTAACTTTGCTTTCGAAGAACCTCCTGTAGATGATTCAAAGAAACTTGGTGCCTCACGGAAGATAGTTTAATGACCATGGACTTTACATAATTTTTCCTTCTCTCAAAGAGCACAAAACACAGGGCCCAGGTCAGGCAAAGGCAACTGAGGGAAGGTAAGTTGTCAGTTATGGCCCTTAGCTCTTCAAAGAAAATCCAAAATATGAGGGAATGAATATTTAGAGGCTCCACGGCATCAGAAGACCCAAATGAAGCTTAATTACTGTTAGGGAAATATAAGATAATATTCTACTAAAACAATTCACAAGATCAGTGACAGCTCCAAAGAAGGAAGTGGCCAAACTTCACTGCATTTGGCTGTATCATCATGTGCCAGAATCACCCATTATCATAGAAAAACTGACTTTCACAGGACAGAGGGGTTCGTGTGTTAAAAGAACTGTGTGCCTAGAGGACAGGGACGACAAAGTTTGGCAAAGTCCAGCTCATCTTCCCGATCATGAGTGCAAGTGATAGGTGGCACTAAAGAAGAAAGAGAATGGTAGATACCGGCTAAATGTTGGAGAGTAGAAATGCAAGAATATTCAAAGCAATAAATTAAGGACCATGTACAATGTAGACTAAACTGGGTGAACAAATTACAGCCCAAAGGCCAAATATAGCCTCTGCCTCTTTTATAAATAAAGTTGTACTGGAGCTCAGCCAGGCCCGTTTGCTTCTGTGTTGTCTGTGGCTGCGTTCACATCACAACAGCAGAGTCAGACCACATGGCCAGCGAAGACTAAAATGTTTGCTCTCTGACCTTTTACGGAAAAAGTTGCTGATCCCTGAATGAAATAAAAGGGGATAAATGGCTAAGGTTGACAAAGAAAGTGCTGAGTTACTCCACCCACTCCACTTTCCACTCAGAGCCATAAAACAAAAGGAAAAAATATACCACGTCTAATCAGCGGAATACACAGAAGGGAATCATCGGATCATAAAGATGATTCCCCCGACAATCATGCCAAGATTACCGGGCTGCAATCTCAGAAATTTGAACAAAGACATGGCAGGACAGAAAAGAAAAAGGCGTTCCCCAGGAAGTCATACAGTACAGGCACATAGTTCATTTCACAAACATTTCTTGAGCCCTTACCCTTCTAGGCCCTGGGCTGAGAAGGCACTGGGGATCTGAACGACTAGGACAGATTTCTGATTCCGTGGAGCCAGGGGACAGCTGCAGAGTGGATTGAAATGGAACATGGACCTGGCCAGGCCACTTCTCCAGCATTTTAGGGATTAATACAAAGAGCATGCTTCCTCTTCCTGACAAGTCTTCACTCTCGCCACTGTCAGAAACATGGTACTGGCTCAGCAAGCCTTTCACCACAAGGGGCATCATTCAAACAAGAAATCTAGATTTTCCTTTCTAGAAATGTATAGTCAGAAAGTGCCAAGAAATGGTCCTACACAGAATAGGTTTTCAATGAGTGCCTTTTAAACAACTGACTTTTCAACTTAACTCACTAATTTTATTCCCATCCTTATAATACAGCTCTCCAAACGATCTTTGGCTCTGCGAGAAAGAAGTATCTGTTGCCCTGTGTTTTCTTCGCCCTCTAATACAGAGAGAAATAATGAGAGGTTGGAAGACATAAGATGGGGAGGGAATGACAAGGCTTTGTGATATTTGTAAACTCATTATTGGGCTGAAAAATCTCTTTTTAAACCGTGGATTACCTTTGATATTCCATGCACTAGGGCTACCTAATTATTACGCTTTAACTGCAGTTCAGCTGGAAGAATTACAGAGGTTCTGGAATAGGTCTGTGCTGTTTTCCCTCTCATGGTGGAAGTACCAACTCATGCTATTGCTAGAACAACTTTCCCCTCAAATTCCATTTTCATGTACTACCTCCCGGAAAACATATGATGGATCTGTGATACCTATTATTGATACATTAAATGCCAAAACCTCAGCCTCACATAAACAATACAATCTGCTCTAATCAGCCCCCTCCTGTCCTCCAATTTTCTCTCACACCGTGTACCCTGTGCTTTCCTCAAGACAACAGCTTGCCATAGCCCGGGTGGAGAGGTTCAGCTCGGCCCCTTGAACTTTGCATTGTCCTGTACACTTTCCAGCTTCTCTTCTGAGGGCCATTCTTCACTCCTTCAGAATCTGGCTTAACACTAACTTCTTTCAGGAACTTTGTCATACTCTGCAATTGTCTCTCTCAAAATGCCCCTGATTTTCTTCTCTTTTCTACTTGATGTTTTACTAATATACATATACATACCCTGAAATATATATAATAAACAAATATATATTTATACTTATTATATATATTAATATATATTATATCTATACCCTAATTGTCTTACTCTCCCCAAATAGATCGCAATATCTAAAGAGCAAGAGCCCTAACGCTCGTAATCCCCACCCATCACCATGGCACCCAGCACAAGGACCCGCACATCACAGCCTGACGGACCGACAGACAGGATGGCCCACGCTGTATCGCTTCACCGTTCCCACTTCTCCTGAGTGTATTTTCTGGCTGTGTCTTATAGTCTTGTCTATTTAATGTTTTGTTGTGCTCTACTGAGGTCCTAACACACTGCTGAAAATGAGGCATGGACATGAAATCATTATCATAGGGGCACTTAGGCATTTTGCTGCAGGAATTTTGATTTCAACAATTTTTTGTGCTCGTATGTGCTGTTTTGTCTCATCATCCATCATGTTTGATAGTAAGCCATTGCCTCTGCCTTTTCTTGATTTGCACAAGAGCTCAGTAAGATATTCTTAGCCTGATAGAGATATTCAGGGTCTTGAAATAAATAGGTTCCATCAATATTGGTGATTGCAGACTAATTCAGATGTGTTTTCCTGCAAAATATAGCGGGCTTTGTTTGAACCTCATGTCAGATTATCCACGTTAGTGTTGATCCACGGCAGAGACGGGCACTGGCTTCTCAAAATATCTTTCAGCTATTACCTATAAATGCTTGAAAGAATTCACAAATGCAGATACCTTGTTATGCATGCCGCTTCCCGAAACCGCCTCTGAGACACCAGATGGCACAGTGAGAGCTGTACAAGTGACAGATGATAAAGTGTATCAAGCCACATAAATTAACCTCATCATGCCCATAGTATCAGATGCCACAGGGAAAATCAGGAGGACCAGGGAGCAATAGCACTATATTACCCACAGGGATGAATTTACAATCCATCTGGGGTCTCTCATGTGAGGATGCAGGAACCCCAGATGGCCTGTGAATTGAACATTTGTGTATGCAGGGGTTGTTTAATCTTTCTGGAAATGAACTGACACTTTGGTCCGGAAGAATGCTGTAGCCAGCATCAAAGCCTTGTTTCACTCAGCTCGGACAGCCTCTGAATATCATTAGAAGGAATATCCCCAGGCTTCCCGCGCCAGCGTACCATGATGGTTCCAGGCCAAAAGTGTGAGGGAGGTACCTGCTTCCTGGATGTGTTTCAACCCCAGGCTAATGAGGCCGTTCTGTGTGTGATGCTACTAAGCTTTGTAAAGACATCAAGAGACACCCTAGGAGACAGAACAACTGCCCACAACTGACTTATGAGAATATGAAAGCATTCACAACCAACTGGAGAAAGTACAGAGAGAATCCCTAAAGGGTCATTTTGCTCAAGCTTGTAAACTGGGATTTAGGTCTCTACTGGCATCACTACTTCTAGAAGGTAAACCGCTTTCCGCTGAGCAGTTCTAGAAAGAAGCAACTAGTGCAAAATCATGTTTGCAGAGGGAGTATAGAACAGTTCTTAAAAATGGACTGACTGAATGGGCACAAAAGAAATAGAGACACATTAGGAAAGGATGACAGGTAAAATGTTCATAGGAGCCAGTGCAGAGATGGCCTGGAAGAAGATGAGAGCATGTTATGTTGAACGGGTGAGGTCCAGAGAGCCTGTATCTGGAAGGAGGTCTGTCAGGGGAAAGCAGCAGTTCAGACCCTGGCTGCCCACATGAGGAAGGCTGGCATCAGTCTTTAGAAACTAAGTACCAGAATAATCCTTGGAACTAAAGAGAGCTAGACCCATTAGATCGCACTAGGAGAGCAAGCAGAGTGGTAAGGAAACTGGGATTACATAAAACCACTGATGCCAGAAGGAGAGAGTGAGCCTCAGAGCACAGTTGATGATCCAGGCACACAGTAGGTCTACAGCCTGGGATTGAGGCAGTAGCCAGAGGCCAGGACTTCTAAGGAAACCGTACTTCAGGTCAGAGTTGGCCCTGGGACCTTGGGCCAGGGCTAAGCCTACAAACGAGAATTCAAGTCAACTCCTCTGGAAAGACTTCTTTAACCACCTGCATTCACTTTGATTCTCTCCATCCCCCTATAGAAATTGGTGGTCACCCTTATCCCACCATTGTTCCTTGTCTCTACATATTTTTTCTCTGGTTTCTGTGACTCCTTGAAGGCAGGAACTAGTATTTGTATTCTAAGTGTCTGGCACATAGTATACACACAAGAAATAAATTTTTGACTCAGCGGATGATCAGGGACTGATGCAAATTCCCAAAACCAGGACTGAAGCAGCAGGGCCACCCGCGAGGCTGGAGGACCACGTGAAGCCATCACCTACAGAAGGCTCAGCACACCGCAGCCATCTCGGGTCTGTAAGTAAGTTTTTTGGAAACACAGCCACACTCCCTTGTTTACCTGTTTTGGGGAATCACTGAGGCAGAGACCACCTGGCCCACAAAGCTGAGTATATTTACTACATGGCCTTTTAAAGAAAAGTTTAGTGACTCCTGACGTATGGAACTTGTGAAAATACCAAGGCCTGGGCCCAGGTGCAGGCAAGAGTGTGAGTGTGCGTGTTTTCAGGCGTGTGTGCGCCTGTGTGTGTGTGTGGGTGTGAGTATTTATGTGTTTCCAGGTGAATATGTTTTTAAAAGCTCCACAAAAAAATTCTTCTGTACAGAATTTACAGAAGAGAAACACCCAATGCTAGCCTAGATAGAACTACTTCTAGTAAAAGTTGGAGGTTTAAATAAAGTAACATCATTCTGGGGACACTAAAGTGTCCTCCAACACTCAAATAAAGCTCTTACTGACCTGGCCACTGTGGCTGACCTTCCAACAGGAATTATTTCCTGTTAAAAGGCAGATGTTTTACTTCTTGGGGACGTTTTATATGAAATCATTTATATTTAGTGGAAAATACTTTTTCAAAAAATTAACTTTGGTTACTCCACAGGGCCAAAGGAGACTTTAAGGTATAAGAAGTGATTGCAGGAAGTGAATTCAGAAAGAAATTGAGCATGCTGTGTCGCTGGAGGGCTGATCATCAGGGGTCCTGGTGATAAAGGAGGTAGAGGAAGGAGAATGAATGAAAGGACGGAATTTCTGACAGTAGGACCGCCCAGGGCCATCCCCTGGTTTTAAGAAGTTGTGGGTCTAATAAAAAAAAAATGATACAAATGAACTGTTTTACAGAACAGAAACAGACTCACAGATCTCAAAATCAAACTTACAGTTACCAAAGGGGAAATGTGGGGAGAATGTGATAGATTAGGGGTTTGGGAGTGACAGATACACACTACTATATACAAAATAGATAACTAACAAGGATCTACTGTATAGCACAGAGAACTCTACTCAGTACTCTGTAATGACCAATATGGGAAAAAAATCTGGAAAAGAATGGATATGTTTTTATATATATATATATAAAACTGATTCACTTTGCTGTACACCTGAAACTAACACAACGTTGTAAATCAACTCTACTTCAATAAAAATTTTTTTAAAAAGAAGTTGTTAGATCCCTTGTTGCCGTTTTATGGCTGTTGTTATTCTAATCCATGAAAAGTCTCTTTGCCTCTACCCCCAAAGTATATCTCAAATCTTTCCCCTTCTCTCCATCTACACTGAGACATCCCCACCTGCTCACCTGCCTGGGCTCTAAGCTATCATCATCTCTCTGATGGGTCTGTAGTGTTGCTTTTCACTGACCAATCACCTCCCAGATGCAGTAGCCTGCTAACAGTTCTCCCCGCTTCCATCCTTTCTACGTTCAACCCACGGCCCACCATGCAGCCTGGATGATTTTTCTAAACAAAATTCACATCATGTTTCTTCTCTGCTTAAAATCTCCCCTTGACTTCCCAATATGCTTAGAATAAAATCCAAACTCTTCATCCTAGCTCAGTGAGGTTGGGTACTATCCAAGGTCACACAGCTAATTTGAGATGGAGCCCTATTTAGATATTAAGCAACAAAGTGTTTTCTGGCAGGAGACCAACAGATACTTTGCTCTGCTGGCCGGGAATCCACTTGTTCTGGCACCTGCGCCCACATCTCTCTCTCCTCTCTCCACGCCTGTCCCTGACCCGGTACCCCAGTACCTCTGGTCTTCTCCAATCTGCTCGTCCCACCAGAGAGAAACAGATCCTTCCCGGTCATGGTGTCAGAGATGAGAGGGAAGTAGATGAAATGGAAAACATAAAGAGAAATAAACATTTCTTCATGATAGTAAGAGCAAAAGTCAATAGTGAAGAGGACTGAGCCCCCAAATGGAGGGTGACATAGGCATGATTTTTATTAAGATGTGAAAGACAGATCTTGGTGTGTATATACTTCCACACGGTACTTCTTATCTACCCATATATGTCCCTTTCACAGCAAATCTTGAATATCCACCCACTTCAATTAGATGGCCATGATTTGGGTCACATAACTGTGCAAGTCTGGCCACAGTGAATCAAAGCCCATCCCAGTCAGACATGAGGGAGGCCAGTGGTCCATCATGGGGCCCGGCTCAAGCACTCTACCCCACGGGAGAGGCGTACACTGGACAAACCCTCCTAATCAGACCCTTTCTTGGGAAGTTAGGCTACAAGAACAATAAGACATTACATGGAAAAGGAAGACCGGTGGAGTAGAAAGACTCTTAAAGAGAAGGTGGTACACGTGAGCCATGAGAAAGCGAGAACAGAGAGGCAGAGGAAGATATTAGGCACAAGAATAGTAGACTTTCGGAGCTTCTGAGGGATTCTGAACAATGCTCCAGTTCTCCAGAGGGCTTGCTTGTTACAAGGCTTTGCACACTTCCTTACTTCCAGTACAGTACACAAACATTGCCTGGGTGACTGGAGGTCACATGACGATGGCTCTGTTTCCCTGAATGAGCCCAACTAAGAGAGAATTCCCCAACTTCCCATAACTCATTTCTTAGACATTTCACATGAATTTTGTGCAGGAGGTCTGACATGTTTCATAGGTACCTCTTCTTCCTGTTTCCTTGATGAGAAAAATGGGTCAGAATACAAGTATGTAAATTTTCAAGCATAAATAAATCATCAGCCAACAAAAACATTCAAGTCCACATCGATTATATTTTGCAATGTCTCTTATGTTTATCATAACATTTGCATCTATTTTAAATCAATAAGTCTTATGTAGATTCT
The DNA here is from genome assembly GCF_965194825.1 of Balaenoptera physalus. Taxonomy (NCBI): domain Eukaryota; kingdom Metazoa; phylum Chordata; class Mammalia; order Artiodactyla; family Balaenopteridae; genus Balaenoptera; species Balaenoptera physalus. Next base: position 67,029,886 of record NC_138888.1, read on the forward strand.
ACTATTAACAGGCAGAAATTGCAAAGATGAAATGGGATAGATGAAGATTTCCAAATTAAAGTTAGCTGCCAGGTTACTTACTTGATACTCTTATGTCTCACCATCTAAGGAGCAAGCTGGGTCCCTCCTTATGTTAGTCTGTTCAGGTTGCTATAACAAGATACCACAGGCTGAGTGACTTAAATGACAGAAATATATTTTCTCACAGTTCTGGAAGCTATAAGTCCAAGCTAAGGGCATCAGAGGGTTAGTGTTAGGTGAAAGCTCTCCGCTTGGGTTGCAGATGGACACCTTCTCCATGTGTACAGAGAGAGAGAGAGAAAGCTCTGGTGTCTCTTCTTATAAGGACACTAGTCCTATGGGATCAGGGCCTCACCTTTAGGACTTTATTTGACCTTAACTGACCTCTTTAGAGGTCCCATCCTCCAAACACAGCCACACTGGGGGTGAAGACTTCAACATGAGATTTTGGTGGGGACACATACATTTAGCCCATAGTACTGATTGCAAAAATGGAGGGATAATAGCTTTGTCTAAGATACTTTCTATCTTATGCCTCTTTGTGAAAAAAAAAATGTTTTTAACAGGATATTAGAGTGATTTTTCAGTAAGTGTTCCATTATTAGTATTTCAAAAGATAAGCAAGTTATATAAACCAGAGTTCCAACAACTCTCAAAATAGATTTCCACCCTGAGATCTTTTTAGCATTAATACCATGAAGATTCTTTTTCTCGGAGGTAACCTTGGACTAAATATGACTGCTCTAAAAATAAGAGAATCAGAGGTTCTGTTTTTGTCAGACCTTTTCTGAGAGCTCCTAAACCTGCTGCCTTCACTCAGCTGGACATTTTGCTCAATGCCAAGATTATGTCAGGAGTTTTTATGTAAATTCTGGAATTTTCATCACAGATTTAATGTGCTAAACCCTATTCTGGCTGGTGCCTCTAGTTCTGTGTCTTCATGCTCACAGAGAAAATCTTGAATGCCTATTTTCCCAAACAGAGAAAGACAAAATGCTTTTTATTTCTTTTAGAATGGAACAGGATTGTCCCATTCATTTCCAAGTGTTGTTCTCCTTCCCAGTTTGGATAAGGCACATTTACCTTATTTCCTTGATGTTTCTTATTCTCTTTTCAAGTTCAAAATATAGGCAAATAAGAGCCATGGGGAATTTCGATATTTTATTTGATATAAAAATCATAGCTTATGTAACCTTCAACTTTCTCACAGGAGACAACTAGAAAGATCCATTATTGGAGCCTCCAGTAAAATAACCTTAAGTCTGCTGCCTGAACACAGACCTTTTCCATATACCTACTCCATACACAATTTACTGGCAAGTGATCACATAATATCAATCAGTTTTGACCTTTGCCATTTTTGGTTTTCTCACCTTCTTTACCATTCTGATTTACAGGCTGGTCTGTCCACAAACCTTACTTCTTTTGTAAATATGCACTATCTTAACAGGACCTCTTATTTGTTTATTTATCAAAAATGTATTTAACATTCTGAGGGATCTTGCCATACTCTGAGATTAGGAGAAATTCATCAGTTAGGCTTCTCTATCAGTCATAATAAAGAGCACAAAAGGACTTTCCCTTTCACCAACAGGTAACTCTCATGGTAAGATAGGTATCACTCCCTCATTGTACCTACAAGAAACAGATCTGAACCAGTTAACTTTTCCCAAGTGACACAGTAGCTAAAAGCCGAAGTCAAGGCCAAGGCTCTTCTCATTAAATTATAGCTGTTACCATTTAAAATCCAAAAGGAAAAAAATCACCAATTTTCTTAGAAAACTGGCTGCTTTCTCCTTGTTCAGAGGCAGGATCAGGTCCCAGCTTGGTCGTTTCTCAGTGTGTGCATTTTCTTGGCAATGGCAGCCTTGGCCCTAGGCGAGAGCAGTGCCAGAGCACAGGCCACTGGAACAGGCACCTGGTGTAGGCTGGGGCACGTGCTGGCGCAGTGTCACCGGAAGCTGGCTGGAGACCCAGAGAGTTTTCTGTCGGCTTCCTCTGCACTATTCCCAGGGGTGAGCAACCTTGTGCATGCACTCTTCACAAGCAAAGTCTTGGTTTCTTAGAGCCCTCTGGTAAGTCCCACTGGTTTTCAAACCAGCTAAGGGGACTCGTCTTCCCGGTGTCAGACCCCAGAGTTGGGGTGCCTAATATGTAGCTCAAACTCCCCACTCCCCAAGGAGGATCTCCGAGCCTGTGATATCCCCTCCTCTTCTGTGTCCCTGGCTAAGGGCACGGGTCCCCACCTGACTGCTTCTCCTCCCTTGCTACCTGACTCCCTGTTGATATTTCCTTATACCCTTGGTTATAGAAGAGCCTTTCTGCTCTTTACCAGCCTGTTGTCAGCTAACGTTGCTCCACATTTAGATGGATTTTTAATGTGTTCATGCAGGGAGGTGAGCTCAGTGTCCTTCTCCTCCACCATCTTGATCTCCCTCCTCCCCTGCCACCCACCTTTGAGGGAAAGTATCACAAATACGTCTCTTCTCTAGTCAGGCCTTTTTGCTTGCAAGCATCAAGGACAACCTCAAGTCACCTCCAGCAGCAGCAGTTTATTTTCAGGATATTTACACATAGATTAAGCTTTCCTTCAGTCTCAGAAAGAGCAAAAACGGCAGTGTGTTTCTCTGGCGGTAGGGACCATAGCCACAGGAGTTCAGGAATTTTCACCCTAGGCCAGGCCCGCTTTCCCCTCCACACAGCCGCTCTGCTTCCTTTGTACCCCATGTGTGTCTTACAGCTCATCTGTTTTCCTTTTCATAATCTTGGCTCCCTTGTGATTGAGCCATGCACATTACCTAGGATAACAGGTTACAAGATGTCCCCACAGGATGCCCATGTCCTAATCGCTGGAACCAATGAATGTTACTTTACATGGCAAAAGAAACTTTGCAGATGTGATTAGACTCAGAATCTTGAGATGGAAGATTATCCTGGATTATCCAGGTGGGTCAAATATAATCATGGGGATCTTTATAAGAGGGAGGTAGGAGATCTAAGGTGTCACAGATGTAGAAAACAAACGTATGGTTACCAAGGGGGGAGGGGGGGAAGGATAGACAGGGAGATTGGGATTGACATATACACACTACTTTATATAAAATAGATAACTAATAAGAACCTACTGTATGGCACAAGGGAACTCTACTCAATACTCTGTAATGGCCTATATGGGAAAACAATCTAAAAAGAGTGGAGATATATATATGTGTAACTGATACACTTTGCTGTACATCTGAAACTAATGCAGCATTGTAAATCCACTATACTCTAATACAAATTTAAAAACATAATAAAGATACTAAGGTACTGACTTCAAAGACAGAGGATGGGGACAATGAACCAAGGAATTCCAGGTATGCAGCTCTAGAATCTGGAAAAGGCAAAGAAACAGATTCTCCCCTGGAGCCTCCAGAGGGACCATGATTCTTCAGACACCGTGGTTTTGGCCCAGTGAAACCCATTTTGGACTTCTGACCTCCAAACTGTGAGAATAAATCTGTGTTGTTTTAAGCCACTAAGTTTGTTATAATTTGTTTTCAACAACAATAGAAAACCAATACATCCAGCATGGCTTCACCTGCCCATTGATATACAAGAGAGTTTAGCCTCAGCTTCCACTGCTAATGAGCTCCTTGCCTTGGTGTTCCTTGGTTGAAATTCACAAGAGAGTTTCTTCCTTTTGTTTGTTTTTTTTTTTTGGCCGCAGTGCTCGGCATGCAGGATCTTAGTTCCCCAACCAGGGATTGAACCTGTGCCCCCTGCAGTGGAAGCACAGAGTCTTAACCACTGGACCTCACCGCCAGGGAATTCCCCACAAGAGAGTTTCTTACAACGAATTTAGTTTGTTGTGTATTTTTGTCTGTGTACGTTGGCATGCCAGGTATCATCAGAGGTGGCTGGCCAGCTTAAGAATCAGCTGGGCTGGGGTGGAATGATCATGCATCAGCTGTGGCTGAGAGAACAAGACCATGTGATGCAAAACATGACTGCTTAGCTAATTTGCTTTCATCAAGGGCTGAGGATGGAGCATGGCCCTACAGAAGGGGCTGAGGCAGAGCAGAACATTTCCATTGTAACTCAATTCTTGTTTAAAAAATAACTTGTTAGCTTTGTGTCTCCAACATAGATGTGCCTAATTGATTATCCTTCATTTATCTTGAAAAGGGAAATGTTCACTGAGATAAGATCCCAGGAAGAGACAGGTTCTAAAGTTCCTGCCTGGTTATTAGCCAACAAACACTTCTCCTTGAAATAAAGTCTGAAAGCCATGATTTTCTATGAGCCCACATATCCACAGGAAGCTTCCAGCTCACAGTTGGAGCTGTGAAGCAGCCTCAGCTCCCAGAGCAAGCTGGAGGTTTCGGCACACAAATCGTTGGCTGTATTTCTCAAATAAAGCTGCAAGAAGAGCCCCTCTTCCAGCCTGAGTGGCCTCAGGGAGCAGAGAACACTGAAGGTTCCTGAAAGGCAGCCCCCTCCATGGGAGTTAAGTCACCTGCCAGTTTAGTGATTCACTTCTCAAGGGAGAAAGCTGATTTATTTCATGAGTAAGTAAATACTGTTTTTATTTTTATTTATCAAAATATTTGGAGCAAAAGAAAATGTCCTTGAAAGGTTACAGAGGAGACTTCTTTTTCTAAATCTAAAAGCCAGCTGCCAGTTTCCCTTCCTACTTCTTTTTAATTCAAGATTACACTAGAAATACTTCCTTTTTTTTGGTAATATTTAACATCATACAAAGGGTCAGTATCTATGGCGGGAAAGCAGAATGTGTGGATTATAGAGGTCTATGTATCTAATCTTTTAAGACAGTTATTCCTTTTATTATTTCCAACTGAATAACTAATAGAGTTGCTACAACTAAATGATCACCATTTGCTCATTTATTAGTCATTATATTCTTTAAGAAGACAGCTCCCAAAAGGATAAAATAGCAAATAATTTAACTTAATGCAAAAGATGTGTTCCTGCTACACTTTTTTTACTATGATTTTAAAGAACTGTATTTTAAAATTACATCTGGGTAAATTTCCAATGGGGCAATCAAGTGAACATAGAATAAGATAATTTAGAAATACATGTATTTCTGGAAAAATGCCAAATCAAGCCAAAGCATCAAGAATATATTTACATATATTGTGAATAAAACTACCTAGATATACACATTTAGTGTATTCATGTGTTGTATATATTTCTGTAAAAATGTATTTCTATAAAATAACCTTTCATTCAGATTTAAATTATATATATCCAGAAATAAATATTAAGTATAATAAATATAATCATTTGTCTGAAATTTGGTCTTAAACTATAAATTCCTCTAGAAATGCAACAAATGTCTTTTCAGAGTCCATCTTTTTAAATGTCAATCCTTAAAGAAAAGTATCTAATTGTGTTTTATGTTATAGTCCAAGAGGAATAATTTAAGTTGACTCTGGAATTTTAAAAATTTCATTTATAACAACTTGATATCATTTCACTTAACTGTCCTTCATGCTTCCTCATTTCTAGAATGCCTCATCTAATTACTAAAAGCATTGACTTTGCACCACAAAAAATTTCCACAGAAAAAAAGTATGGAAGTGTCCATGAAGCTCACTCCATTTTATCTCCTACAAAGTGGAAATTGTTTTCACGCAGTAGATGTCCAAAGGCACATTTATCCAACTTTTGCAAACTGAAAATGTGGCATCATTAGAAAATGTCACTACAACAGGGCAAATGATGGTCCTAGAAATACATTCAAGTAGTCTCTCATCTGCACACCATTTAGAGAAATATTTAAATCTCACTCTTTTTCACCACTAAATAAGGAAACCAGAGCTTTTATTTCAGCCTCACGATTTAGAGTACTTAGTTTGTCTTCCACTTGGAGAGCAGTAGATCCTTTTCTTGAAACAAGAATTAGTCTAAGGTAAAGAATCTTAATTTGGAGAAAACCACTGAAGGGTCTCACCCCCGGGGGACTCAGTGGAGAATGGGGAACTGATTTCTCCACAAACCCCTGGGGAAGAACAAAGTCTGGTGGCTAATTTCTCTTGCTAGTCTGCTAAATGCCAGCCAGGATCAGACTTCTTCAATATCAGATACTTGAAATAGCAGGACTTTTTTTTCTAGGGGGGAACGTGAGGGGCAGAGAACTCTCTGCCTCAGCAACGCTGTGAGGGAATAGTACAGTCCTTGGGAGGGACATTCGTCCCTCTGGGTGGGGCAGCAGCAGATCTGAAGATGTGCCATATGCTCAGATGTGACCAAATAATATTCTGTAGAAATGATGCTGGAACCAGGACAGAGAGGATGAAAAAAGGTAAAGGCAGCAAGCTCAATGTGAAGAAGATGGAATGTTCTATGCAAATTTATTTTAACACATTGCTCAGTTGTGACCTTTCCTTCTGATACAATGGTTCACAGATGGGCTCCGGAGAAAATATCATCAAGCTTCTGGATGGATGGATGATGGCTATCACTGTGACACCTTGGAGATGCTGAGGATGTAAACTTGTTCAAGGGCAGAGTGTCTCCAAACTTCAATTGCTCAAGCACATATTGTCAGGAAAAAAGCAGGATAACTGAAAGTTCCTAATATTTTAAACCATTGTGACCTCAGAGTTCATTCTTCCATTGTGTAATAATGAGACAGTTAAAGTTTTATTAGTATAACAATTAAGAGTTGGTTCTCCCTGAATGGTTACCAGACCATTGAGTTTTAGTTTCATTAATCTCTTTCTTATTTCCCAATTATTTTCAACCTTTGAAAAACCATTCACTAATAATTTAGCTACATTTTTTTCTACTGTTACCAGTTAATCTTGGAATCTAGAAAATAAAAAATATCTACCAAGAAAGCCTAAAGGTCAATCATGTGTAATATATACATAAGAGCTAAGCAAGTGCCAGACAGCAATTCTTCAGCAGTTGGAATGAGTTTTAATTCTGAGGTAGCTGGATAATTAAATGCTAACAGACAGTGGGAGTAAACTGGCAAGCTTATAAAAGAGCCAAGGACTTCCTTGGTGGCGCAGTGGTTAAGACTCCGCCTGCCAATGCAGGGGACACTGGTTTGAGCCCTGATCCGGGAAGATCCCACATGCTGCGGAGAAACTAAGCCCGTGCACCACAACTACTGAAGCCCATGCGCCTAGAGTCCGTGCTCCACAACAAGAGAAGCCCCTGCTCATTGCAAGTAGAGAAAGCCCACGCGCAGCAACAAAGACCCAACGCAGCCGAAAATTAATTAATTAATTTTAATAAATAAATAAAAAGAGCCAAAAGAGCACATAGCTCTACAATGAAGAAAGACCCTTTGACATGCAGGAAATAAAAGGGGAAAATCCCATGGGAATGACTTTACCCGAAGGAGACAAAAAGAGAAAAAGACAAAAAGACGTGTTAAGGAGTATGAATTATCTTTTGCCTGTCTCCCATTTCCTTGACTATGAAATATTTTCTCAATATAAACGGTACAAGAAAGACCCTGAGAGGGCTGTTGTTGGCAAATTTCATTGTGTAACAAAAGAGAAGAGAAAACATTTCACCGGAAATTTCTCTCTAACTAGCTCTATTTACATATTCCTGTTCCTTATGGAACAGAAAACATGTTAGTGGAGATAATGTTTTCTTTTGGTTGGTTTGATTTAGTTCGAGTTGTTCTACTTTATTCATATTCTTTTAGTTTAGATTTAGCTCAACTGTGGGAACATATATGAAACAGAAGCAGGAAAAAACCATATTTTCCTCAATAATGGAATTTCTGAAATTTATAGCTATAAGTGGGCTTCTTAAGTCTGGACCAAGTACGTTGAAACTGTTTAAGTGTAACATTTCAAAGGGTCTCTCCAGCGTAGTTACTAATACTGCTGAAGTTGCCTCTTTGGGCTGCTAAAGCCGGTGACCTGCGGAAGTACAGGGCAGACACTGCAGTTGTCAGCCATGGAGTCCTCTCCCCAGCCCCGCCTTCACTCCCAAACACACACACGCGCACACGCACACACGCACACGCTCATGCTTGCTCGCTCGCTCTCATTCTGTCTCTGTCTCTTTCTCTCTCTCACACACACACGCACACACACACAGCATCTTCACCTCTTGGACTGTAGCTAAAATGCTAATATGTTGACTAATAAGTAAAGGCAGAAACAACTCACATCTCAGTAACTCAGTCTCATAAATAATAACTACACCTAGAAATAGAAGAAAAATCCCCAAAGTCTATTTTCCCACAGTTCTATAGCATGATTCCAGTGCATCTCAGGGGACCAATAATCACAAACTTATCCTTTTTTCCTCCCTACAGGTTGGTTTAAGAATAAGTAGAGCATTGCTAATTTACATAGCAAAGGATTTGGGGGACAATCCACTGGGATCACTGAATGGGGAGTTAAAATCTAAAGTAATCATTTATCCAGAGAAATACATGAACTAATGAGAAGGAAGTGTCTAAGCAGAGGAATGTGTTGAGATTTTTAGTAGAAAATATGTGAAATAGAAATTTTAAAAAGAGAAAGAACACAAACTACAAAAAACCCAGGAAGAGAGGGTCATATGGAAACCATAATACTGATTGGGAATGAATTCAGTAAAAAACAAATCTCAGAGAGAATGAGTAAGTTCTCCACGTATGCTCAGATCTCCATTCTGGCATGGCTACGTCCGAGCTGCTTTTAAAGAGTTGCTTAACCTCTCTGGGTCCCAGTTATTAATTTATAAATGGCAATAATCATTCTACCCCATTCAGGAAGTTGTTGTGAGTAGATGATCACATAGGTAACTATCTAGCAAAGTGTATATCCTGTTTTAGGTTGTACATTAAGTTTCTGTGTCTGCAGTTTTATCTTAACCTCTCAGGCCTCGGGTTTCTCATCTGGTCCCAGGAACATAGGATTTCCTTTCCAGTTCTAACATTCTGTTCTGTCAGATCATCAGCAGAATGTTTTATTTGTTCAAAGTTCTCACAAAAGTGATTTCCCAAAAAGGATGAACCGAACCGCACTTTCATTCAACACAGGCTTGTCTAGTGCCTATACTCAGGTTATGCGATGTCTGTAGATCCAGCCTAGAAAAGGGAGACCATACATGAATGCCCCAGCATGGAAACTCCAGATGCTCAGAGAAGACAGAAAGCAGGGGTTCCCTGCAATGTGAACAGCTCAAGTGTGGTGTTCTAGACAACCACTTGAATCAGGGTCAAGTACATACATGCATCACCAAAGCCTATTCAGGTGAGGGTTGTAATTCTCAAAATAACTCAGATATAGCCCTACTCACTGATTCTCCGACTTTCCCCGTGATCTTGCCTTTGTTAACTAGCTCCATTAACACAGGTCACTTCACAGTCTACACCGGGAATGTGGGAGGGGAGAGTTTGAATGGAACTGATTAATTCTTTACTTAACCATGCACTATCTTTCCAGCTGAACTTTTCCTATTCACTTACATTCTTTCCGGAATGAACTTGTTCTGTGGAACAATTAGCCTTCTCCTCTGTCTTGTTATATTTAAGTGACTCTGTTTTACAACAACTCTGTAAGAGAAAATGGTCCTCCCCAACCTTTGGTAAAATAAGACGAGAAAGTGGATTAAGTTTCTGAATATAGATCAGTCCCAGCACAAATAAGAGCTGCCCAAACTCTTTTCTGTTCCCTGACATACATGCAGAGAACATTCTGCCACATTTCTTGGGGATACCAGACCAGTTCTGAGGCAACCATTATTCTCTGATGAAAAGCTCCTATGACCTCTACCTCAGGCATTAAAAAACTTATCTATTTCTCTCCTCATTCTTCAAAAGAGTGAGCCAGCTTTGCAACCTAGCAGGTAAGAAGTTAAAATGCATTCCATTAAAAAAAAAACAGTTTTAGGGGCAGAAATTCTCTCTTTCCCTTCTGAACTGACCCACCTTGTTGGAATGAGAACACATCAGATGCCTAGACTTGAAGACCAGCCATTGAAATCCAGGAGAAATTAAGGAATGTGGGAAGTGTGGCCTTGGAGGTGTAAGTTTAAAGCAAATCTGCATAAGTGCTGCATAACTGATAATGAACCACTTACTGGTCTTGCAAAAAGCACTAATGAAATAATAGCTACTTTCTGCTGCATTGACTCTTCAGCTATTGTTAAACGTGAGCAATTTAACTTTTCAACTTTACTCACCAATAACACCTAATTATGTTTCGGAGTTGGTAAAAGCACCCTTGCAGAACCAGGGGCTAGCCTATGCAGAATGATGAGATTGGCAGTTAGTCAATCTCTAGGACCTCCAGTACCCACTTTTTATGGCTGTTTGTTTGTTTATTTCTTCTTCATGTACCAAGATCTTCATGTTCTTTTTCTCTATCTTTGTCAAAGTCTGCTTTTAGGAACAGACCTGACAAATTCAATTTTACTAAGATGTTTATAATTAATAACAGCTTCAAAGTCCTACCCATCTAAGGGTATTTTTGTTTTAACAAAAACTATCATCTTAGACCACAACGGCAGTTGTTTAAGTGGAGAGAATATCAGAATCACGTGTGCAGCCATGCCAATGTGTGGGCTCTCAGCCTTCAGCTCAGAGATTCTGATTCCAGAGGTTTTCACTGTGGCCTGGGGAACTTGTGTGTGTGTGTGTGTGTGTGTGTGTGTGTGTGTGTGTGTGTGTGTGCACGTGCATAGGTACTCACAAATCTCCAAAAGTGATCTGATGCAAGCCCTCAGTGGTAAACTACAGGCTAAAGGAATGAAGCTCTAACGGTAAATTTCCAGTCACCAATCTGTGGTTGGGGTAACTTTGGTTGGGCAGCTGAAGGTCCCTTGACATCCCACCGATTATAGAACCACGTCTTCTACCTTAATGTTAGACTAACTTGCTAGATAGAAGAATAGAGAAATAGATTAAAGATAGACACACTCAAGCTGGTGTTTCTCTAAGCAGTTCATGTCACATGCATTGGAATCTTCCAGGGTGGTGTATAAACTGCAGTTTCAAGAGCCTCACTCACACCTTGATTCAGAATATCTGAAGGCAGAACTGGGAAATATGACTTAGAAAAGATGCTCTTTAGGTAAATAAAGTTGAAGAACCATTTATACAGGAGTTAATGGTTTTCTCAATAACTATATTCTTATGGTTATTATAAAGAATGTATAAATTATATAATGGCCATCCAAAGATAACCCATTATTAACATTTTCCATGTATTCTCCTACTAGTCTTTTTTTTCCTGTGGTGTACATATGATTTTGTATCTATTACGGTGTTAATACCATTTTAGAAACCTTTTCCCATATAATTGGATAGCTTGCAAAAAAAAAAGTAATTTTAATGGATATATATTTTTCCATTATATAAATAGAATGCATTTCACTAAATTAATCCCCACTGTGGACATTTAAGTTGGTTCCCAATTTTTCCTATTAAAAATAAATAATCATGTAATGGATAACTTTATATATACATCTTTGCTTTTCCTCCAAATCTTAGGAGGGGGATTGCCGTATGAGAGGTTTTGCTAAGTGTTGAATGTTCATCCTTGAGCTAAGAGAGTATTGTGACCTGCTCTGTGTAGTCATAGTATCAGCAAGAGTTAAGTATAGGTGATTAGAATGGAATTAAGGATCTTCTGGAAGGACAAACTATAGTATTTTTAATTCCAAACAACTTACCACGCCTTAGTGATGGTCCTGCAGGACTGGAGCCCAGAAGAGTGCCTTAGGGTGACCAGCTGTCCTGGTTTGCCTGGGACTGTGAGGTTTCCTGAGGTGCAGGAACCTTTCAGTGTTACACCCAGGAAAGTTTCAGACAAACTTGGATAATCGTTCACCCTAGCCATCATCTAAACTTTGAGTTTATAAAGTATCAGTAGGAATTTCAGCTGAGTTGGGCATGAATATAATATGATATGGTGTGAGCACTCATCATTATACTTTTCTTCTACTGGAAAACTGAAGAGAATCAGGTACAATTGCTCACCATTTATAAATTATACAACTACATGGGTGAGTTGAAAAAATTGAATTAGGACCCTAATATTACTAGCTGAGGCAGCAACACCACCTGCTCTATTGCCAAGCCCATCTAGAATCTACACTGCGGTAACAATGGTTTTTATTTTTTTAAAAACATCTTTATTGGAGTGTAATTGCTTTACAATGGTGTGTTAGTTTCTACTGTATAACAAAGTGAATCAGCTATACATATACATATATCCCCATATCTCCTCCCTCTTACGTCTCCCTCCTACTCTCCCTATCCCACCCCTCTAGCTGGTCACAAAGCACTGAGCTGATCTCCCTGTGCTATGTGGCTGCTTCCCACTAGCTATCTATTTTACATTTGGTAGTGTATATATGTCAGTGCTACTCTCTCACTTCGTCCCAGCTTCCCCTTCCCCTCCCCGTGTCCTCAAGTCCATTCTCTACGTCTGTGTCTTTATTCCTGTCCTGCCCCTAGGTTCATCAGAAACATTTTTTTTTAGAGTCCATATATATGTGCTAGCATATGGTATTTGTTTTTCTCTTTCTGACTTACTTCACTCTGTATGACAGATTCTAGGTCCATCCACCTCACTACAAATAACTCAATTTCATTTCTTTTTATGGCTAATAGTCCACTGTATGTATGTGCCACATCTTCTTTATCCATTCATATGTCGATGGACACTTAGGTTGCTTCTATGTCCTGGCTATTGTAAATAGAGCTGCAATGAACATTGTGGTACATGATTCTTTCTGAATTATGGTTTTCTCAGGGTATATGCCCAGTAGTGGGATTGCTGGGTCATATGGTAGTTCTATTTTTAGTTTTATAAGGAACCTCCATACTGTTCTGCATAGTGGCTGTATCAATTTACATTGCCACCAGCAGTGCAAGAGGGTTCCATTTTCTCCACACCCTCTCCAGCATTTATTGTTTGTAGATTTTTTGATAATGGCCATTCTGACCGGTGTGAGGTGATACCTCATTGTAGCTTTAATTTGCATTTTTCTAAAGATTAGTGATGTTGAGCATCCTTTCATGTGTTTATTGGCAATCTGTTGATTAAAGACCTAAATGTAAGGCCAGATACTATAAAACTCTTAGAGGAAAACATAGGCAGAACACTCTATGACATAAATCACAACAAGATCCTTTTTGACCCACCTCCTAGAGAAATGGAAATAAAAACAAAAATAAACAAATGGGGCCTAATGAAACTTAAAAGTTTTTGCACAGCAAAGGAAACCATAAACAAGACGAAAAGACAACCCTCAGAATGGGAGAAAATATTTGCAAACGAAGCAATTGACAAAGGATTAATCTCCAAAATATACAAGCAGCTCATGCAGCTCAATATCAAAAAAAGCAAGCAACCCAATCCAAAAATGCGCAGAAGACCTAAACAGACATTTTTCCAAAGAAGATAGACAGATTGCTAACAATGGTTCTTGAAAAGCCAGGCTTCTTTCACTTGGCTGCATCTTATTATGTCTAAGGATTGAGAAGAGCTTGCAAACTCACCTCTTCTCCTTACTGGCCTGCTGGCTTTTCAACTCATTTAAAAGCAAGTTCTTCACTTCTCATCTGCTCTTTATATTACTAAAAATTCACTAATGCCAGGCAATGAGGTGGAGATCTAACTTAAAAAAATATAAATAATTAACTAGCAGAGTGATGGAATTACTTCCATACTTCCCCTAATGCACGGTGCAAATGCCTTCATTTCAATTAAGTGTGATGGTCAGGATAGGGGTAAATGCTCCCTTACATTCTGCCTAACACTCCAAAACATTAAAGAGAACAGGGCTTGCTTCCCTGGTGGCACAGTGGTTGAGAATCTGCCTGCCAGTGCAGGGGACACGGGTTCAAGCCCTGGTCTGGGAAGATCCCACATGCCGTGGAGCAGCTGGACCCGTGAGCCACAATTACTGAGCCTGCGCGTCTGGAGCCTGTGCTCCGCAACAAGAGAGGCCGCGATAGTGAGAGGCCCGCGCACCGCGATGAAGAGCTGCCCCCGCTTGCCACAACTAGAGAAAGCCCTCGCACAGAAACGAAGACCCAACACAGCCATAAATAAATAAATAAATAAATAAATTTAAAGAGAACATTATATCTTTTAGAGTCAGTAATGCCCAGAATGTCAAAAACCCAGGAACTATATGCATATATAATACCAATCTTTACCTTCATGTTTCATGATCACACAGTTGGCACAATATATTGATGATTAAAATGATATGAGTTTTTAATTATTGAAAGAATAGAAAATATATATTCAATTCCAATTATCCTGACTTTCTTCAGAACTGGATTTGTCTATAACTTATGAGGTGTTTTATTGCATGTAATTTTCTGAAGCAAATGTGCACATTTAGAAGAACTTTAAATAGTGTAGAATAAAATCTGGGTTAGATTATTGTCTTATTAAGTCTCACTCTTTACTTGGAGAAACCTGAATATTTTACTTTGAAATTTAATTAATTCATTCATTTATTAAATATTAATTGATCACCAAACCTATCGATTTCTATTTGTTTGCCCTTGTGAATTGGTATCTTCTCTTGTTTCAGTCTCTTATTGTCATATTAGGGATGGAGCAGAGATAAATGCACATGTTCAATTAGCCATGTTTATGCATAAGTCACCCAGACAATCATCAAAATAATCCAGTGACTCATGAAGGTAGTGAGATCCCCATTAGTTGATAGGTACTCTCAGAGAAGGAGAATGTTTTTCAAGAAAGTGATGTAAGGGAATTACTAGCTCGCTTGGAAAATTGTAGAAGATAATTGTATAGTCAGTTCAAGCTCTCACGATGATACTCTGTTGAACAGCTGTGTGCTCCTGAGCGTGCACTGGAATGCTAACATTTGTGTTTATTTTCTTGCAAACATCAGCATATAAAATATTTACTAAAACCTATCCATCATGCCTTATTTGTCGTTTAGATCTGAATGATACTCAGATTATTATAACTCTTCATAGTTCTGAGTACTGGACAAATTGTCATCTAATATGCTAAAATTTTGGACATATTTGAGCCACATTTGGTAGGATTGCCCCACTGTCTTTTCCTGCTCTAAGACCTCTTATTTAAAACACCATGGTCTATCAGTGCTTGCTATCCATGTCGCAGGACCTTAAACTTCATTGCTATATATCAGTGGTAGACAGTTGCAAGGAAACAATATTTTGAATTTAATATTTGCAGCATAATATTTGAAAAAAATAACACTTATATTACACTTGCTGTAGTAGATTGAATAATGGCCCCTAAAGATGTCCACATCCTAATCCCCAGGACCTAGGAGTATATTCTATACAGCAAAAGGGAATTAAAGTTGCATGTGCATTTAAGTTTACTAATCATCTGACTTTAAAATAAAGAGATAATCCTGCATTATCTGGGTGGCCCCAGGGTAATTACAAGGGTCTTTAGTTAGAGGAGGCAGAAGAGGCAAAACCAGAGAGATGGCATCATGAGAAAGACCTGAATAGCCATTGTTGGCTTTGAAGATGGAAGGAGACAATGAGTCAAATGCAGGCAGCTTCTAGAAGGTAGAAAAAGCAAAAAAGAAAAAAGAAAAACAAAAGAAAGAGGATTCTCCCCAGAGTCTCCGGACAGTAACCCTGTCCTGCTGATAACTTGGGTTTAGCCCAAAAAGATTCATTTCAGATTTCTGACTGCTAGAACTGTAAGATAAAAATTTTTTATTGTTTTAAGCCACTAAGCTTATGGCAGTTCGAGACAGCATCAATATAAAACTAATACACTTGACTAATAAGCAGGGTTTTTAAATATAAATAACATGGGGACAGGAGGAAGGACAGCTACTATTCTATAATAGTTACACAACAGCGACACAATTCTCCTTTTTGCATCTATGAGTCCCTCAGCATCTGTTGCTCTAGTGTTTGCTGATTATTTCCCTTTATCTCTTATGCTTACAATCACTAAGTCAATCCATTCTGGTTGACCATACACCATCTCAGCTTAGGGTTCCCCACCAGGACAGGGCTTTTTAGGTAGATCCACAAAGTGGCTTCCCTGTGTCAGGTGACAGCCCTTGTACGGCTAGCAAGGACCATAATGGAGAATCATATGGTTAGGCATGGTAAAAAGCTAGTGTAAAAGGAAAAGGGAGTGATGTTATTGACCAGTATCTCACATGGTCTCCCACATAAGCATCCAAAGCTTATCTAGTGAATCCCTTGAACTTCCAATTCAGCTACATACAAATCATCTAAATCATAAGAATACTACTCTTTATCTTAGTCCTAAAAATGTATTTTTTTAAAGGAATTTTTCTATTTCCTCTCTATTCCAATTCAGCCTTCAGTAATGCTTAGTATAAAGATGTGTTTGATGACTTTTTATAAAATTAGTCACAAGAATTATAAGGTCATTTCCTACTGAAGAATAAGAGTCAGCATTCTCCTTATAACATCATATCATATTCTCAACAGAGAATTAATGACCTGCCCCCTTCTTTTCTCTCCAGATTAAAGAGTCCAATCTTTTTGACCTTCCTGTCATGCTTCTCTGAGACAGTTCATCATAGTGTTTGAGACCAGAGCCTCCAAAGTAGATTCTCTGGGTTCATATTTTGGCTTCATGTTTTACTAATAGTATAATCCTGGGAAAGTCATCTAATCTGTGCCTTAACACACTTATCTATAAAGTGAGAAATGATATTAGTAATACCTTCCTGTAGGATGCTTATAAGTTTTAATAATAAATTTATTTATGAACTACTTAGAACATGGCATAAACATAATAATAAACAGAGCTATACTGTTTAATCCATTTCTTTATTTTGGCTTTTCATCTCCGGCACTTTCTCCTCTTTTATTTTCTGAGATAACTAGTTTGTTTCAGTAAAATAGAAGGGTTCCAACTTCTTGAATGAGGCTAAAATTCTGGCATTAAGATCAGTTATCAATGTCCTGAAAATATGTTCCATGACCAAAGACTAAACAATAAATACTATATACTTATACTGACCAAAATATACTTTGGTCAGCCATCTTAAAATGCATTTTGATGATCACACAGGTAAAAATATCAATATTTCCATACAAATCACCATGAATATTAGAAAAAAAGAAGGCTGGCTTAGTGGAGAAAAGCATGGTGTTTGAGACACACAGACTGGGCCTAAAAATTATCCCCACCATCGACCAGCTGTGTGACATATCAGTTAGGGTAATGCCAGCCGCTATAGCAAATAGACCTCAAAACGCGCAAGAGGTTTATTTTCCATTCATATAACAGTCCAAGGCAAATGCTCTTGCTTGTTAGGTGGGTGGCTTTCCTCCTTGTGGTGATTCATCCCCTTCCATCTTGAGGTGTCAAAAAGCTCAGGGCTTTGTTGTCATCTGCAGCTGGTTGTCGAAAAGGGAAAGAGTGTGTACACAGGGCAAGCCTACTTTTAAAAAACCTGGATACATAGATGGCATAATTCAACACCACTCTCATTCCATAGACTAGAACTCAGTAACATGTACACATCTCACTGCAAGGAAAGCTGGGAAATGAAAAATACTTTTTTGCCCCCAAAAGTGGTATTTTTAGAACAACTAGAAATTTCTGCCATGGTAACTGAACCAGTTGCTTTATTTGTTATAGCCTTATATTTGTTATTTGTAGTAACAAGAGTTATAGTAGTAATACTTCTTATGCCATTGGGTTACCTTGAAGCATAAAATGTGCCTGGCTCAGGTAAACTGCATTTAAAAAACGGTAGCTATTATTTTCAATATTATTCCAAGGTGAATATACTAATAACATTAGAACAATATCTGAAGTTTGTATATAAAAATAGCAGATTTTTAAAAATGTCTTAATATGCTACTATTTTGGCTGTATAATCTGGATTTTGTCATGGCTCCCTTAACTCTGTTACCAATAAAACATTGATCTGATTAGAGGTCATTTGTTAACTTGTTTCTACTTTTCAAAGGAGTGAACCATTCACTATGAAATTTTATTCTCCAAGCTATTTACAAAAATACTAACAGAAAAGTCCTAAAAAATGAATCTGTTGATGTAATACCATGTTTTTACTGCTTGAAATAAGAATCTTGTGAATTGAGGCATCGGAAATTTCTGTTTTACATTGATTCTCATTTTAATATGAAAATTTGAAGTAGAAGTCACAAAATTTCTGGGTTACAAGGATCTTATTTGTCATCTCATCCTGACGTTATTTAACTAAGGCTACCTCCATGTACATTTACAACGTCCCTGATGAGCTCTCATCCAGTTTAGGTCTGAGCACCACTGCCTGCCAAGGTCACACAGCCATTCCTGGACAATCCTGACTGCAAGAAAGTGTCTCCTTATAGCGAGTCAAAGCCCTGCAACCTGCTTGTGTCTACACATTAGATCAAGTGACACATATGTAATTACTCTTCCAACTGTCATTCTTTTAAATGTTTAAAGACAGTAGTAGTTTTTAAGTAAACCTCTTGTATTTAGGTTAAATGCTTCCAATTCCTTCCATATTTCTCATACTAGAAGGCTTGGAAGGCTTCTTCATCATCATATTGTTTTCTATGGACTTATTCCTGTTTGACATAAACCTCTTAAAATCCATTCCTCAGGACAGATGTAAACCTCTTAAAATCCATTCCTCAGGACAGATGTAACTGTCTGTAGCTGTCTGACTAGCATAGAGTTGTGAATTCTCGTACATTCTCTCTGAGTAAGGCTACACTTCAAATATTGCTGGGCGAGTCCACATTAACATTTACTCCAGCAGTCGTATGAAGTAATGTTAGCAGATGCTCCATGACTCCACTCCACAATTTCATCAAGGACAAAATTTAGAAGGTCAGCATTTAGGAAAAAAAAAGAAGTAGTAAGTCAATAAATTGAGAATTGTGTCTATAATATTGTGTCTCAAAGTGGCATATTCCCAGAAAAAAAGATCTAGAAAACTTATACACACACTTCCACTAAGAAATTTAGGAAATAGCATATATTGTACTTATTTCTTGGAAACTCACAAGTTTCATTGAATATTAAATGCATTGAGCAAGCATGTTTAACTTAGTTAAAACTCATTTGACAGTGAGACCCCTTCGAGGTATTCAATGCCAATTAGTATCTCAGGAATATTCTTTCACAGAAAACTGTGCACAACACTGGTGCACTCAATACCAGCGTTAATATAGACAGAGGGAATAGATATTCTGAACTTTCCACCCACCCATTTATTGCTTCTATTTATTTAAGATCATACGACCTAAACAGATACAAGTCTATAGATCAATGAAAATAGTGTAATCCAGATTTTCCTTACTTATCAGGAAGATATCTTGTATAGCACAGTTCATAAAGAGAACCGAAGATTTTATATGCCTTATCTAGTATTTCCTTCCTTACTCATTCACAGAAGAAAATCGAAATTTTCTGATCTAAATTGCCTTTACATATTTATTTTGGATTATCACAGTATGTTGTATCGTGTGGGGCTGTTAAATGAATGTGTGGAAATTGTGATTTTATAAACTCACTTTAAAGGCTGGTTCTCTTAATATTTTCTGACAGAGAAAAGAAAAATATAGTGAGGGTAACTTTTGTTTCAAACATGAACGAGAATTCCTTTTAAAGCAAACATCACAGTAGAAAGAAAAGGCTAATTCACAGAATCCTGGAAGATTACACATAAATATTAAATGGAAGCCCAGTTCCTACACCCCTGAAATTTGAAAGTTTATTGCATTCCCCTCACATTCCTTTCACATGTAGAAATTGTTTCCTTTACCTCTCAAGTCCGGAGGGCCACAACCAACCCATGCACACAATATCCCTATTTATTTATGACACTGAACAGGCTAAGATGAAGAACACTGCCCCCTTTATGCTATGGATGGCTGATCTTTGATCTTTACCCCCTAAGAGAGTCCTTCTGCAAATTCCTCTGAAAGCATTTCCATGACCTGCTGAGCTCCCATATCATTCTATTTTTAAACGCTTTGCTAAACTCCTTCATTTTTAATAAAAAGTAACTGTTTCCACTTTGGACCACTGAAGGGCCAAAAGTTCTTCCCAGGTTCTCCCTGTTTTCACATCTGATTTCACATAAAAATTAGACAAGTTAAATGGATGAGAGCAGTAAAATTCCAGGGTACTCAGAGGAATAATGCCTCAAGCAAATTGAACTTAGAGGAGAGTGTCAGACATACGGTGTTTGCTAATCAGAATCATTTGGGTCAAGGAATAGTGTTGTGAATCTAGGGCGAAGGATCTACGTTTGTTAAGGGAGAAGCCTCGTTTTTCTCCTTCTTGTATCTCCATCACCAAGTCTCTAGTCTGGAGCAGAACAGGCACTTGGTAAATGTTTGTGGAACTTAAGTGCCTGTGTCACAAAAGTAATTACAGTGCTGAATGACAGAAACGTGCCGAGGATATTCCTCAGTCAGAGGAATGTCAGGGATGCCTTCAGCTGGAAATCACAAAAGACACTGGATCTCTTTTTGAAAAATAAGTCCCATCATCATACTAAAAATAGATTCACCACTTATTCAACAGTGTTTTTAAAAGCGTTTTATAGAGTTCTAAAAATGTTTTATACATTGTTTATATTTAATCCTCACAAGAACCCGTAAAGGTAAGTAGTATCATTGCCGTTATCACAGGAAGATGCTGAAATTCTGGTTAACAATGGTGCCCACGGGTACAGTCCTAGAGCCAGGATTAAGCAAAACCCTGACTGACTCCCAAGAACCTTCCCACAGCCCTGTGCCAATTTACACACATGTATAGCCTCCCTCTTTATCAACATCACTCACCACTTTTCACCAAGGATGAATCTACATTGACACATCATAATCACCCAAGGTCCATAGTTTACCTTAGGGTTCAGTCTTGGTATTTTACATTCTATGGGTTTGGACAAAAGTATAACCATCATTATAATATCATACAGAATATTTTCACTGCCCTAAATATACTGTCTGCTCTTCCTATTCATCTCCCCACCTTACCACACTTGGAAACCCATCGATCTTTTAACTGTCTCCTTAGTTTTGTCTTTTCTAGAATGTCACATAGTTGGAATCATACAGTATGTATAGGCTTTTCAGATTCTCTTCTTTCACTTAATAATATCAATTAATTAATAATGTGAACTTAGTAATATGAATTTAAGGTTCCTACATGTCTTTTCATGGCTTGATAGCTCATTTCTTTTTAGTGCTGAATAATATTTTACTGTCTTGTTGTACCACAGTTTACTTATGCATTAACCCACTGAAAGACATTTTGGTCGTTTCCAAGTTTTAGCAATTATGAATAAAGCTGCTATATTCATCCGTTTACAAGTTTTTGTGTGTACCTAAGTCTTCAACTCATTTGGGTAAATACCAAGGGGCATGACTGCTGGATTGTATGATAAAAGTATGTTTAGTTTTCTAAAAAACCTCTAAACTCTCTTTTAAACCATTTTGCATTTCCACCAGTATTATATGAGAGTTCCTGTTGCTCCACATCCTTGCCATCATTTGGTGTTGTCAGTGTTCTGGATTTTTGGCCATTCTAATTTGCGTGCAGTGGTATCTCATTGTTATTTTAATTTGCATTTCTCTGATGATGTATAATACGGAGCATCTTTTCCTGTATTTATTTGCCATCTGTATATCTTCTTTGGTGAGGTGTCTCTTAAGGCCTTTGGCCCACTTTTTAATCAGTCCTTTGTTTTCTTATGGTTGAGTTTTCAGAATTCTTTGTATATTTTGCATAATAGTCCTTTATCAGATGTGTATATTGCAAATATGTTTTCCAGTCTAGGCCTTATCTTCTAAAATTCTTGACATTGTTGTTTACAGAGAAGTTTTTAATTTTAATGAAGTGTAGCTTATGAAGTATTTATTTTATGGACTGTGTCTTTATTGGTGTATATAAAAAGGCATCACCACACCCAAGGTCATCTAGGTTTTTTCCTATGTTATCTTCTAGGAGTTTTATAGTTTTGCCTTTTAAGTTTAGGCCTATGGTCCATTTTGAGTTAATGTCTGTGGAGGTATAAAATCTGTATCTAGATTCATAGTTTTGCTTGTAGATGTCAGTTGTTCCAGCCCCATTTGTTAAAGAGATCATTTTTACTCCATTTTATTGCCTTCGCTCCTTTGTCAAAATCAGTTGACTGTATTTATGGTGATCTATTTCTAGTCTCTCTATTCTGTTCAATTGATCTATTTGTCTGTTCTTTCACCAATACCACACTGGCTTGATTAGGAGCTTTATGGTAAGTCTTGAAGCTCAGGTAGTGTCAGTCCTCCAACTCTGTTCTTCTTCAATATTGTGTTGGCTCTTCTGGGTCTTTTGCTTCTTCATATAAACTTAGATTAGTCTGTCAATATACATAAAATAACCTGCTGGGATTTTGATTGGGATTGCATTGAATCTATAGATCAACTTGGGAAGAACTGACATCTTGATAATATTGAGTCATAAACATGGAATATCTCTCCATTTATTTAGTTTTTTCTTAATTCAATTCATCACAGTTTTGCAGTTTTCCTCATACAGATCTGGTACATATTTTGTTACATTTGTACCTATGTATTTCATTTTGGGCGTGCTAATGTACATGGTTATCGTATTTTTAATTTCATATCCCACTTGTGCATTTTTGGTATATAGGAAAACAGTTGACTTTTATATATTAACCTTGTATCCTGCAAGCTTGCTATAATTGCTTACTAGTGCTAGGAGGGTTTTTTGGTAGTTCATTTGAATTTTCTATGTAAATGATCATGTCATCTGCGAACAAAGACAGTTTTATACCTTCATTTCCAATCTGCATGCCTTTTATTCCCTTTCCTTGAGTTACTGCATTGACAAGAACTTCCAGTATGGTGTTGAGAAGGGACATCCTTACTTTGTACCTGATCTTAAGTGGGAAAGCTTTGAGTTTTTTGCCATTAAGTTTGATGTTAGTTGTAGGTTTTTTGTAGATAGTCGTTAGCAAGTTGAGAAAGTTCTCCTCTTGTCTTAGTTTACTGAGTTTTTATTCCTAATTTTTATCATGAATGGGTGTTGTATTTTGTCAAGTACTTTTTCTGCATCTATTGATATAATCGTGTGACTTTTCTTTTTAGTCTGTTTACATAATGGATAACATTAATTTATTTTCAAATTTTAACTAGACTTGCAAACCTGTGATAAATCTCACTTGGTTGTAGTGTATAATTCTTTTTATACTTTTTGGATTCATTTTGCTAATATCATGCTGAGGATTTTTGCATCTATGTTTATAAAAGGTATTCATCTGTATAGTCTGTTGTTTTATTTTTTTTGTAATGTCCTTTTCTGGTTTTGGTATTAGGGTAATGTTGGCCTGATAGAATGAGTTAGGAAGTATTTCCGCTGCTTTTATCCTCTGAAAGATATTGTAAAGAATTGGTATAGTTTAATTCTCAAATGTCTGTTAGAATCCACCAGTGAACCCATTGGGGCCTGTTGCTTTCTGTTTTGGAAGGTTATTAATTATTGATTCAGTATCTTTAATAGATATAGTCCTAATTTGGATTGTCCATTTCTTCTTGTGTGAGTTGTGGCAGGTTGTGTCTTTCAAGGAACTGGTTCATTTCATCTGGATTATCAAATTGCAATTTTCTCTCTTTTTTTTAGTATATCAGTCATACGTTTTTGTTTACTTTTTTTAGTGATTGTCCTAGAGTTTGCAATATACATTCATGACTAATCCAAATCTACCTCACATAACACTATACCACTTCACACGCAGTGTGAGTATCTTATAAAAACAAAATAATCCTAATTCCTGCCTCCCGTCCCTTGTATCTTTCCTGTCATTTATTTCACTTAGATATAAGCATACAGCATGTATACATATACATAAGAAATATACATAAACATAAACAATCAAATACATTGTTGCTATTATTATTTTGAACAAATTGTTGTCTGCTAGAGCCCTTAGCATATTCATCATAGCTGGTTTAAATTCCCAGTCTGATAATTCCAACATCCCTGCCATGTCTGGTTCTGATGCCCTGTCTCTTCTAATTGCGGGGTGTTTTTTGTTTGCATTTTGGTATGTATTATAATTTCTTTCTTGACTGCTGGACATAATGCACTGGGTGAAAGAAACTATTGTAAATAGGCCTTTAGTAATGTGGTGGTGAGGTATGGGAGGAGGGGAAGCATTCTGTAATTCTATGATTAGTTATCAGTCTTTTAGTGAGCCTATGTCTGTGGACTGTGAACTTCACAAGTGTTTCTAGGTTTTTCCTCTTCTCTTAGGTGGGGCAGGATGGCTAGAGTGGGCTTGAGTTGGGTATTTCCCTTCCCTAGGTCAGTTAGGATCTACTAGTACACCAGTGGGTTAGGCTCTTGTTAACTAGTTTACAATGAGGGCAGGCTTTTCAAGAACAGAATGCCCTGAGGGAATTCCCTGATGGTCCAGTGGGTAGGACTTGGCACTTCCACTGATGATCCCTGGTCAGGGAACTAAGATCCATGGCACTGCCCAAAAAAAAAAAAAAAGAACAGAATGCTTTGGCATATTTCAAAATGATTCCTTTTTCCCTCCCCCTGCCAGAAACCTGAGGGTATTTTTTCTCTAATATTTACTGTGGGTATCTGGTCAAGCTCCTGGAGGTAAATCTCACAGTGTTGCAAGGGGCTCCCCTACAACTGGGATGCCCTGGAGGGAAACTTCAGTCATTCATTACTGAGACTTCAGTAATTCATCAATTACAGTTCAGTTTTCCTACCTTGGCACTAGTTCCCACAAGTTTCTCCCCATGAGTCTTTGGTAAGCCGTGACCCCCTGTACTTACCCATGGGTCTCCCCAGTCTTAGGGGCAGCAGTTTGCCCTGTGTCCTTCCCTCTCATAGGGATCCAAGAAGAGTTATTAATTTTTCAGTCTGTTCATCTTTTTACTTATCGTTACGACAGAGTGGTGACTTCCAACCTCCTTATGTGCAGAACCAGAAACTAGAAATTAATTTTTTCTTTTTTACTTAACAAAGACTAATTATAAAAATTAACTGTACTGGTAAGTTCCCTTAAAGTTTTAAGTAACATCTAATTTCATCACCACACGAATTTTGGCAGAGTGTTTAAAAAAAAATGGAAAACTATCAAGTTCGTTTTATAAAGCCAGCATCATGCTGTAACAACCTAAAAAAAATCACAAAAAAGATAATTGTAGACCCCTCTTGTATGTAAAAATAGATAGGAAAATTCTAAATAAATACTAGCCATAAAATTTAAGCATGAAAAAAATTTTATCTTATGAATGTGAGGATCATTTAATATTAGAAAAGTTTATTAATATACCATTTCAAATCAATCAGCCAAATAAGTAAAATCATATCATCTCAATGAGGCAAAAACATGGATAGTGTGCAAACTTCATTATGACTAGAAGAAGAGTTTCTTTGAATTATTTTTTAATTATCACAGCCTCACTATAGAAACTTAACAGCACAGAAATCTATATATAAGAAGTGAAAGTTCCCATCCCTAACCACACCTGCAACTCCCATCTGTCACCTCCCCAGAGATGAGCGCTAGCAGCAGATTGTGTGTATCTTTCTGGAACTCTTTAATGAAATAAATAACGAGCTCTGGAGATACACATACGTATGTCTATAATACATTTTATTTTTGTAAATAAAACTTTATATACACCCAGTTCCAAATAGAGACAGAATATTATCAAATTACACACCAAATACACTACAAACAATGCCGCAGTGTACAAGTGTCCTTATGCACTGATGAGAACAAAAACCGGTAACGTGAACAGTAAACACACTTTAGGTGTTAAATGTTTCTAATGATTACCAAATCTCCTTTCAAAAAGTTTGTGCTGATTTAAACTCCCACATGCAGTGTGTAAGAAAATTTTTTTTTCCAAATTCGCCAATACTGATTAGCTTCTGTGTTCAGACGGAGTACAGCTATAGAGAGATGTCCTGGGTTGAAATCCAGACTTCATTACCTTTGAGCTGTGTGAACCTGAACAAGTTACTTAACCTCTCTGAGCCTCAGTTCATCATCTGTTATAATGATTGAGATTATTTATAAAAAGTTCTTATCCTCATCTTAAATTTAATTATTTTGTGGGACAGCTTCATATATATAGGATGTTAACCCTTGGCCTATTACGTATGCTCTATTTTTTAATCCCTATTTATAATTTGTCACTTATTTTCATTTTTTAGGTCATATTCTTAGTACCTATTTTAATATTTTTTTAGAAAGTTCTGTTTATTCCTACATTGCTTCTGGATTTCATGTCTTTTTTGAGAAGACAGCATATCCTAAAATATACGTAGATGTTAAGCGTTCATGATTTATTCTAATTCTTTTATAATTTAGTTTGTTATGTTTAGGTCTTAAATCCATTTGGTATTTTATATAAGGTAGAGAAGTGCCTGTTTTATGTTAGATTGATAGACAATTATTTCAATATGGTTTATTCATTTATTTGGTGGTCTCTATTTTCCCATTGATTTGGAAAGCTAACATTGTTTCTCTCTCTTTCTCTCTCTCTCTCTCTATATATATACATATATATACACATATGTATGGTTACATACATATATATAACCATATACATATGTATGTTTTTATAAACACCCACATACACATATATTTCTAGACACTCTTTTCAGTAACACTGATATATGTGCTTTTCTTGCACCAGTGCTACACTTTCAAAATTATTATAGTTTATACACATTGGCTCTTCATAAGGCAAATACCCCCTTTTGAAGTGTCTCAACTATAAATTATACTTGAGCACTTACTCTGCCAGATGAACTTCAGAATTATCTTATCAGTTTACATTAAAGTCCTCCTGGGGTTTTTATTTGTAATGCATTGAATTTATATATCAATTTATGAGGAATCAATTATCTTTGGAAACTTGAGTCCTTTCAACTATGAATTAGTAGGTCTTACCAATAATTTAAGCTTTTTTTAATGCCCTGGACTAAAGTTTTGCAATGTTCTTCATACATATCATGCACATTTCTTGTTAAGTTTATTTCTAGTTAGTATTTTTTTTTTTTGCTGTCATTAATGGGATCTATTTTTCATTTTCTAATTGGTCACTCTTGGAAAATTCAAAAAAATGATTTATTTATGCAGGTGAATACTAACCCATATCTATCTCCAATCAGCAAATATTAATCTTAAGTCAGCATACTTAATAGTGAAATACTAGACAGAGTTTCAGTATATTAAAGAAACAACTGGCTGACCAACCATTATCATCATTGTTATTTCACCTTGTTCTACAAGTTCTAACCAAAGCAATAAAGGATGAAATAGGAAGAAAAAAAGGAAAATTCCAAGGGAATTTTAATATTTCCCTGGGTGAAGGGATCTGGGTGAAACCTCCTCCCACACGTGAGCAGGTCGTCCCTTGTCTAGGACTCCAAGCCAAAGGTGAGGAGGGGCTGAAATGCAGCCATCGTTCTGCTCAACGCATTGTGTCCTCTGGGGTGAGGTTGCATCTGCCCTAAAGAAATTCTTGTTTCTACTTTCCATAGAGGATCTTTCCAGGAACCAAGCCAGCCACTCATGTAGAGACATCTGCCTAGATAAGGTACTTTTTTCTTTTATTTTTGCACAAAAGTGACTTAATAATGCCATTTACAGAAACATGGGTGGATCTGGAGATTATCATCATACTAAGTGAAGTAAGTCAGACAGAGAAAGACAAATATCATCTGATATCACTTATATGTGAAATCTAAAAAAATGATACAAATGAACTGATTTACAAAACAGAAATAGACTCACAGGCATAGAAAACAAACTTATGGTTACCAAAGGGGAAAGTGGTTGAGGGGGCAGTTATAAATTAAGAGTCTGGGATTAGAGATACACACTACTGTATACAAAATAGATAAACAACAAGGACCTACTGTATGGCACAGGGAAATATATTCACTATCTTGTAATAACCTATGATGGAAAAGAATCTGAAAAAGAATATATCTATATATGCATATAAATATATACATCTGAATCACTTTGCTGTTCACCTGAAATTAATACAACATTGCAAATCAACTATACTTCAATAAAAAGTTGTTTGCTTTGAAAAAAATAAATTAAGCGAAAAAAGAAATATACATTTTTTTTAAAAAGCTAATACAGTCCTGGAAATGAGAAAGCAAATTATCATTTTCCGATGATAGAAAATCCAAGAGAATTAACTGAAAAAGTATTTCCATTGATCAAATATGTTTAAAAGTCACTGGAAACATGCTATATAGCTACTTATATATTTATTACAGTCAGCAAAATGTTCAAATATATCACTTTTTAAAAAATCATTCACAAGAGCAACCTTAAGCACAAAATTCCCAAGAACATATTTAGTAAAGAACATGAGGGACTTAAGTATATTAAATCGTGTAAGACTACTGAAAATACGAAAGAGGTTTTGAGTGAATAAAAAATAACTTTCTACGTATCTGAAAAATTATTAGAAAAATTTAATGCAAAATGGCAACAAAAATAAAATAAAACACAAAGGGCAGTTTTGAAAGACCAAGGCCAAATGTTACTCTCCGTCTCTTTCCGCTCTCCTGACACCCATGGTTACAAATGGGATCTGGGGAAGGGGTAGAAGTTTCAGGTTTGAGCAGGGCCAAAGGAAGAAAAATGATGAAGATAATGGTTTCTCAGCTGGCCCCTTAAACTCAATTTGAACGACTAAATTTAGAGAAACGAGAACCAAAACTATTTTTTCAAGACCAACTTCGTGAACATCTGAGCAATAAATGATGGTCAGAAGTGAATCTCTCTGAGTCTCTGGCACAAGCACAGCTGCCTATGAGTCATGGGGACTATATGCAGAGCACTGAGGGGGTGAGGAGACACCGCTCACTGCCTGGGTGCCTGCCCGGCACCAGCTGTCTGGAAATGCTGAGACGAGTGCAGATGGCACCCTTGGCAAGAGCTGCTACTCCTACCTTGAGTAGAGACAGCAATGGAGGAGATCTCTCTGAGTAGCTTTACCAGCTGTGGCTAGTGATGAGTGGAAGGACGTGGACTTGGCATCTTTGGTAAGAGCATTGGTCTTGCCATCATGAGTAGAGAAGCAGTGGGAGGAGACTTCACTTTGAGGCTTCACAGACTTGGGAACGTGACCAGAAGAAGACAGAGCAGGAAAGGAAGGATGTAGATTAGGGTTTCTGACCTCAACACCATTGACATTTTGGGTTGGATAATTCTTTGTTGGGGGCAATGGGCAGTAGGGACTCTTGTGCACTGTCAGAAATTTAACAGCATCCCTGGCCTCTACACATTAGACGCTGCTAGCACTCATCCCAATAATGACAACCAAGAGTGTCTCCAGACATCACCAAGTGTCCCAGGAGGCTGGAGCTGGCGGGGGGATGCTGCAGAACTAACCCATCTAAGAACCACTGATGCAGATTGATTAGGAACCAGATTGAAACATTTAGACAGGTGTGTACCCCTTTGGGGAACTCTCAGAAATAAATGAGACAGAGGCTTTGATAAATACTCATTTTGATGCATACACATTTATGCCTAGATCCACATAGCAATGGGCGAGTGTATATGCCTGCCCAGAATGTTAACAATGTTGTGGGTTAGGATAAATGGATGACTTTTATTATCTTATGCATTTCTTTATATTATTTTTATACATTTTTCAGTTTTCAAAAATGAACACGTACTACACTGTTGGTGGAATGTAAATTAGTACACCCATTGAGAGCAATATGGAGGTTCCTTAAAAAACTAAAAATAGGGCTACTATATGATCTAGTAATCCCACTCCTGGGGATATATCCAGAGAAAACCATACTTTGGAAAGATACATGCACCCCAATGTTCATTGCAGCACTATTTACAATAGCCAAGACATGGAAGCAATCTAAATATCCATCTACAGATGAATGAATAAAGAAGACGTGGTATGTATATACAATGGAACATTACTCAGCCATAAAAAAAGAATGAAATAATGTCATTTGCAGCAACATGGTTGGACCTAGAGATGATCATACTAAGTGAGGTAAGCCAGACAGAGAAAGACAAATATCATATGATAGCACTTCTATGTGGGATCTGAAAAAAAAAAATACAAATGAACTTATTTACAAGACAGAAATAGACCCACAGACATAGAAAATAAATTTATGGGCACCAAAGGGGAAGTGGGGAGGGATAAATTAGGAGGATGGGATTAACAGATGCACACTACTATATATAAAATAGACAATCAACAAGGACCTACTGTATAGCACAGGGACGTCTACTCATTATTTTGTAATAACCTATAAGGGAAATGAATCTGAAAAAGAATATATATATGTATACATATATATGTATAACTGAATCACTGTGCTGTACACCTGAAACTAACACAACATTGTAAATCAACTATACTTCAAATAAAAAAGTTAAAATGTTTTAATTTTAAAAAAACTAGAAAAAATAGAACATGCACTACAGAGGCTCATTTAACCCTTTTTTTGAGTGCCTCATATGTGCCAAGTAAACTAATGACGGTAGAGATCAGGGTTGGAAATTCCAGGCAGGGGGTGAAGTGGTAGACAGCCCACAAACAATAAGCATAATAAATAATTGTATGTTAAAAAGTGATAAATTCCATTTTAAAAAAATGAATGAAGAGGCGATAACCCTAAATGAAAGTCATTCTTGAAAACACAAATAGCCAAGTTGATGTGGAAGCATTCTGTCCTCCTTCACGACCACCCTGTCATCTAGTTTCCACTCCTGAGTGCCACTGACCTTTCATACAAGATGACCTTTCCGCGGATTCTGGCCATTGTGCCTTTTGTCCAGCCCCTGAAGACCTAACGCATCACATGGAGCCTCTCACTCTGTGATGATCATCGGCCTCAAACAGCTTTATCAATAGCCCTTCCAGAAATTAGAACAGACAATGACATCTATTTCCTGAAACCCTTATGGTTCTCACGGCCGTTTCATTACCTGAGGCATAGACTTGCTTGAAAATCCTGCCATGAGAGCTGGAGCAAAGCTGCCTAATGCCCTTCAGGAAGGCTGGAGCTCGGGGTCTGATCCTGGTTGGAACGGTTAACAGCCCTGTGAGTTGGCTGCCAGCTGGTTGCAACTTAACTTGCTGTGAACAGGGGTTGTTAAATGACTCATTTAAACCTGAGCCAAACACCAAATAAATGGATAATATATTCAAGTGGGCTGGAGGAGAGGAATGGATGATATGTTTGCTTCCATCTCAATAATTAGGTTGATCAGGTCTTAGGTAAACAAGACAGCTATCGTGTGTGCGGGCTTCAGGAAACAACAGCACACATTCTCTGCAGTGTGTAAAGGAGAAGATGCTGTAATGTTTCGTTTCACTGAAGCCTATCACACAGAATCTGATAGCCTTTTCCACGACAGCAGCAAAATACATAGGTTTGGGGGAAGTGGGTTAAGCAAATCATTTCATGATCATACTTTTACTGAGAGTTGACAGAAAGTCCTCTTCAGGATCTGCCCGAAGAACATCCAACTGAAAATACTTTAAAACATTTTCTATCAGTGCCAGATGAAAAAATAAAATAATAAAGTAAAATTGAGGATTAACTTCATCATTCCTCTTGCAGAAACCATTTTTTTCAAGTAGTTTCAAGTACGTTTGCAAACCTCAGAAAAGCTGGCTCCAGGCTGGCAGTCTTTGAAGGTTTGTAGTACACAAGGTCCTCGTAAGCATGAAGATGTCTTGTTTCTCGTAAACTCTATTTTGAAAAAAAAAACACTGACTTTACTTTGAAGACTTTGCATCAGTCTCTGGAGGCAAACAGGGCAGCAGTCCAGAATTTTCTTGGCCATCAGCACAAAGGAGGCCGCACATCAGTAACAAGTAGAAACGGCAACTTCAGCAAAAACAAAGACCTGTCCCAGTTTTAAAAGAAAGATGGAAAGAAAGAAAACAGGACATATGATCACCTAAGTCAGCTGCCAAGTATATGAAGTAGCTCCAAAAAGAGTGTAATAATGTTCCATTGGAAATGAGAAACTATAGTTACAGCTAGAAAATTGAGAGAGATAAGTTCCATAATGTTGCTGAGTGTTAATTGCGGATGGTCAGTGGAGCGGAGGCCACTGAATGAAGATAGGCCTGGAGTAATAGCCATCAAGCAGATCTGTCAGCATCGGTCTCAAGACTAAAATATCTTTTTGTGAGCTCTGTATGATGGGGAACCACGTAGTGCTGGAAGCCAGGGCTTCCCAGGAGCATGGAAGGAGGAAGAAAGCCTTTTGTGACCATCAGATGTCGTGAACTGGTTTATTCCATTTGAATTTAATGATCAGTGTTGACTTGAAAGGAAGACCAAATGGTTGTCCCCCACTTACATAGGCACCAATCACAATGGGGGAGCAGGCTGCCCAGGGGGCAGGGGGTGGGGCGGACTGGTCCCTGAACATGTTCCGCAGATGTGGAAAATGCTTATGTTCTGGACCAGGTTATACATAAACTTCCCAGGTTATACATAAACGTGTTATCTAGTCCAACAACTAGGCAATAAAAAGTCACTCTGTATTTCACATTTCTGTTGCATTTTTATTCTTTCTATCTCATTGCTCTTGGGGTAAGACGATGCTTCTGAGAGCCATCTTTACAGTCTTTGTTTGTTTTAAGGTCCAAATATTTGATATAAGTCAAAGGCATGTTTCTCTGTTGTTTACAAAAGATCATTCATTTCACTGGATATTGGAGATTCCAATAGCTTGCTCTGATTTTATATTCTGGAGAAAACTACAAAGAGAACTTTACCCTGAGACCTATCTCTTTTTTGCAGTTATGCTACAAGAAAACTTATAGGAAGTATTATGATGATTATTACCATTGTATGTTATGGGAGTATTTTAGGAGTTAGAGAGTTCTAATTTATGTTCCTAATATAATCAATCTTCTTAGATTTCTCTACCCCTAAGTCTTCCCATCTTATCCTATACAAAATAATGTCAAAGGGGAACTTGGAAATCTCTGAGTATAAAAAAAAGTATCTAAACTGTGAAGCCTGACTCAGAAAATAATCCAGGTCACCTTATTCTTTGAAATGGGACAGTTTGAGCAATCTTGGAAACAGCAGATTGTCTCCAGTCTGATGACTTAAAGAATTATTGATGGAACTGTTGATGAAATTAAGAATGAGCATGATTAAATTTCAGGAGCCAGGGCTCTGCCACAGCCGGGCCTGTGGGGAACCTCAACAGAGAAACAACTGTCACTTGCATCCTCAAGAAGATTGCTTGGTACACAAGGTCAAAGCCAGTCAAGAAATAAGGGACTGTCACAGATCAACATGACTCAACTCATAAAATGTTACAACTCACTGAAGGTGATACAGCAAAGAAAGAAAAGGAGAGTGAAAATTAGTAAAAATTGATATCATTTACTATTGCCTTTTCATAATCACAATTCTTAAAATGCCCAACATAAGGTACTTGTTCAGGAAAAAAATGTCTATTGTCATGCTTTAGGTATTTTGTAAACACCATATGCATTTCTGTTCAAAGCAGTTTGTCTTCGAATCTACACCTACAAACTGAAGTGCCTGTGCACCGGGCTGTGTTGGAAATCAAGGTCCTCCCTCTGGCATCTTGCAGGGGGTGTGGCAGCTCCCTCCCAGCAGTCAGGGACAGAGGTCCCTCAGAGCACATCTGCTTTAGCTTTCAAGCTTTTAGTTGGACACCTGGTAGGTAGGATTACCATTAAGTACAACAGGACTAGAAGAGGAGCAGCCCATTTGGGAGAGAAGTTATGACTGATTTTGAGTTGCCCTTGAGACATCCATGGGGAGAGGTCCAGCACACAGCTGGAACTACAAGAGGGCTAGCCATCCTGACTCTCCTCTGACCACTATAATTTCTCTTCTGAAGCCCACTTGCTTGCCCCCCACTCATGACCCACCCCAGAAATGTACAAATTCCGTACCATAAATTGTGAGCATTCCATGTAACTTTACTTCAAGTCAGACCACTAAAAACACAACCTATAATTGCTGAAAAATCTTTTTTTATATGATCCACTTAAAAATAAGAAACTTAATCTCATTCAGACTATATCACTGCAAAATTGGTATTTCAAAAAGATTCTCCATGTGATATATTCATCAACTAATGGAAAAGCCAACAGTCAAATCGTGAATCACCAGCAAAATGAGCAAAATGTTCTATTGTATTCAAAATGACAATTGTTTAAAATACAAACATTAGAGGATCCTAGTTATTTCTCTCTCTCTCTCTCTCCCCCTCTTCCTCTCACCTATGCATCTATATCTATCTATATATTTATCTACCTATAAATAATTGATGACATCCAAATTTATTTGCACAAATAATATTACTCTATGAAATCAATCACATGCTTTGTGTCTTACTTCTTAAATTTTTAAAAATATGAAGTTAGGAAGATATACAGCTTCTTTTAAAGCAGACCTTCTTAAAATTACAGGTGAATTTAGATAGTAACACTAGGAAGTTGAAGGCAGCAGATGTGTACTGGGGTTGAATTCAACTTTCTTGCTAAAACTATTTTTATTTTGTAACAAAATTCCTTATGGGGTTCCATGGAATGACCTGTAATTTCACTTCCTAGATGAGAATAGCTCAACTTTTTAAATTAACACACTAAATATGCAGCACAAATCACTCTCTCTATATAATATAAGCAAATTTGAACTATAACAAAGGCTTCATTATGTAGGCTGATTTTAGAGGATTTTAGCTCTAGGGGACGTTAGAGATTTTGAGTACATTTAAGCTATGTGCCATCACTGTCCTCAAATTTAATTTTCCAAAAGTCATTGACCTGAAAGGAATTCACTAATTCACTTTTTCTAATTAGAGCTGGATTCCATTCTTTTGTTGTAGACATTTATATTTAATTATATGAACAGTTGATAAACACACCATTTCAAAGCACTGCAGAATGAATCATTTATTTCTCGCTTGCTCTCCCAGAATCTTACCTTACCATAGCATCGTTTATCCAAACACACAAACTCCTTTTAGTATTATTGTATCACTGTGATACAGTCCAAATTGAAAGGTCCCTCTACCAAATCACACGTACGCATATTTTTCTTCGTATTTTAGAAGACTCAAGTGCAGTTGTACACGACAAAGAAACAAGATAAAAACCTGAAAGCTCTGCTAGTGCATGCCTTTTTGAGGTGCATAATTCCCCTACTACTTCTCCAGGACTTGGTCCAGTCTCCTTATAAGTTGTCCAGCCCTTGAAACTTCCATCGGCTCCCTTGGGTCTCTACCTCTGGCTCTGTTATGTAGTCTAACACATTTTACTCTTCAAAAACTTCCCCTGACATTCAGCCCAAAAGTTCTTTAGTCTCACTCACAATTAATACTCCCCAGGACTGACCTTTGTGGGAAGTACAATAAACCATTCCTTTCTCTCCTGAGTGCTAACACTCTTTACACCCTGTGATTCCTCCCCTAACTCTTAGATGTCAGTGAAAATATTAAAGTGCACTCAAGATACACATTTCATTGCAGCTCAGCTCTTTGATGATAACAGTTCTTAACCTTCAGAAACCAATTCAATCATTGATCCATTTGTTGAACAAATATTTTTTGAGCACCTACTGTGTACTCAGCATTGTGCTAAGCGCTGAACCTAAGGGACGTAAGCCTATCACCTACCCTCATTTACACTATTCAAAGTCCACAATTGTCTGCCATATCACTCCTAGTAATAGGCTCAGCATGAATATCATTTTTCCTTTGCTGAAAACTTGATAATGTCTTCAGGTAACAAGTATTGTATCTCAAATTTTGAATGAAAGCTAGACCATTTTAATTCATTTGGTGCAAGGTTAGGCCATTTGGAATATTTGACTCCAGATATATTTGACTCCAGTTTGAGATGTCTTTTGTTCTCTTGTCTGACTATGAACTGCTGCATTCTTTACTCCTAAGGTATGAAGACGAATTGTTTGGTGTAGTTTTCTTTATGAGGGAACAGAAAGTCAGAAAGGAATTCTTTTTAAAATCATCGTCCTAATTTCTCTGACTGCTTTTATAATAGATGTAATTAAAGCCCTTAAAATGTATTCTTTAAACTGAATTTCTCAAAATGAAAAAAACAAAACAAAAAAAAGCTTCTCTGCCAAGACAGAATATGACTCAGTATAAGAGGACACCATCCAGGTACCCTTATCAATATATTATTTTTTACCCAATGCTGAGAGAAAGATTTTTGTTCAGAAATTGGTAATATGTAAATGTAATTGAAACAGAGAGATAGAAAGGGACAAAAGGACACATAAGAGAAATGAGAAGGAAATGAGTAAATATTTGTAAAGCACTAAGAACACTTTACTCATCCAGTAAGCACTATATTTGTGCTTATTAAATAAGGAAAGAAAAGCTGTTTAAGTGAAATATTTTTAAAACAAAAATAGGGACACATAGTTTAGGCTCCTGCACTTCAGCGTCGGGTTGGGGGGGGCTAGTTACTTTCCCCTCCTGAAGAGGCAGGAGAAGAAGCAGTGGAGTTAAAGCCCAACCCTTGTACCTCTCAGTACTTGGTAGCATTGAAGCTGTTTTTGTTGAATATCCACACTGTCTGGAAAGCTAAAATATTTCATTCATGGTTCTGTAGATTTTTACTAGTGTGTAGGAAGATTAAAATGGGGGAAGGAAATGTTGGAATTTCAATTAGGTACTTCATCCCCCTCAATATGGAAGGAATTAATGTTGCATCAGTTACAAGATTATGTATTTCTATTGTAACTTGTACTGACCTAAAAGCAACCATCGGAGTTATAATTCTTTCTGTCTTCTGTACACAAATTCACTTGTTTTGGCTCATTAATCAAAACCACGTGGTAATATAAAACAAATTGGACAATTAAAGAAATGCTAAAAACCCATAGGCATTAAGAACAGAGCACGTGCTACTGAAAGATGGCCCACCCCCTCTGCCAGTGTGTTGGGGAATCTGCCAGAGAGAAGCAAACACCATGTTCTTTATTAGCATCCATCATCACACGACCTAATCATCCAAGTAGTATTCAATTTCTATAGCAGGATAAAAGAAACAGTGCCAGGTATCTGCTTCAGAAACTGCTGTAGCCTACAAAAATGACTGTTAACATTATTTGCATTTTTCTATATACATATGTACTTATCAATTTCAGGCCATATATGTCCCTGATGCTTAATTATCAATAAAAGTCACTCCTTTGGAAAGAACATTTGGATATTCACAACTAAGACACACAGAAGATTCATATAATGTTATGTATAACTTCGCACACGTTACCAATTATTTGAAATATACTTAACAGAAAATATACTGGAAACAAAATGCCATGAAAGCAAACATGTTTTCTGAATAACTACATTTGTTTTACAAATCATGAATTCCTTTAAAATCTGGGCAAATGATGCTAAATTATCAAATGAGCTAAATGGCAAGACTGACACTGTTTTCACAAAAGCAATATTCTAGGAGATAGCAAACGAATTCCATAAAGTGAGTTGGTCTAAATCCATGTGCAGTAGCAGGAAGGCAGGCAAAGCCTGGGATCAGAGGAATCAAGACAGCTAGATCAGGGACATAAATGAGAAATTGATATTGTCTCTCTAATGTTAAATCTTATTTTTCATAAAAGTCATGATATTAAACTGTTGACTCTTAAGCTGCCACACCAACTAAGGTTACTTTTGTTTCAAGCCTTCACAGCCAAATTCTTGTCCTTTGAGAAACAGCACAAGGGCTTGCAGGTTTTTGTAAGGGTCTCCAAATCAGAGCCCTACCTAGCCACACATGGAACATGTTACACGTCTCATCATTGGAATGAGCAAAATCATCAAATTTTCTGGCTTTTAAAAACATGGTATATACAGAAGGTCAAGACTCCGTTACTGTGCCAGTAACCCTGACCTGTCTTTAACAATGTATTGAAAAGTTTTATTTCATTAATTTATCCACAAAATATTTACGAAGCACCTACTATGTACCAGACACTAGTCCAGATGCTGGAGCCCCTGCATTGCGGAAACAATAAAGCAGACTAAAGTCATTGCACTCACAACATAAACATTATTGAAATTATCATAACACTGATATTATCATATTATATCATC
Source organism: Balaenoptera physalus (assembly GCF_965194825.1). Taxonomy (NCBI): domain Eukaryota; kingdom Metazoa; phylum Chordata; class Mammalia; order Artiodactyla; family Balaenopteridae; genus Balaenoptera; species Balaenoptera physalus. Next base: position 67,068,007 of record NC_138888.1, read on the forward strand.
CTATTATATTATATCATATTATCATAACACTCAAATTATCATAAACATTGGGAGAGCAAAGGGAGACACAAAAGAATATACAAGATAAACTTACATGGATAATTTATGAAATAGTGATAGATGATGGGAAAGAACAGAAAATGTGGGAAGAGTTGCAGTATTAAATAGGATGGCCAGGGAAATAGTAAGTGCAAAGTCCCTGAGGTCAGAACATGTTGGTGTGTTCAGATACCAGCAAGAAGTCCCAAGTGACTGGGGCTGAGTGAGGGGAGAGAAGAAGATGAAGTCTGAAATGGGGGCAGGGCAGGGTTGGGAGTAGAGAACAAATCTTCCGGAGCCGTGTAAGCCTCTATATTGTCACTCCAGCCATATACACATTTGTGCTTCCCAGGACACCACTCATACACAATTCAGCATGAATTACGACCCTGGACTTTACAAACTGGTCGTCCTGCCAGCCATTGTAAGGTCTTCATATTTGTGCATTTTCCAGTAGTTGGAAGTAGTTATTGAGATCTTGTACGACTATGGCAGCGGTTTGAAGAGTGTAAAATGTAAATAAAATATCACGTCTAACTCTGAAAGGGTCACAATTTATATCCTAGCCTGAAAATGCCCTTATCAAGCATAGTACCTCATCCCCAAGTTGTATAAAGGCCACCTTGAAGTCACAGTTTTAATCATCTGTGCTTTAATTTAAATCTTCATGTGATTATCAATGCGAAATCCTCTCACTGTTATTTTACCTGCACATCAATATAACCTATTTAAATTCGTGAGTATCTTCTCTTGAAATTGTAAAATGGCTATTTGATGTGGAACACCATCAACAGACCAGCCAATTTGGTCGATGGAGATAAGCAATTGAGTTGAGACTTTCATCTAGCACAGCTGTGGAAATATCCTGTGTAAACAAGGTCACACGAGACCCACACTCCTCTGCCAATACTCAGGACCACAGCAAATAGGTCTAAGAGCCATCTCACTCTGGCCCTTTTCCAACCCAGTGATGAATCCGTTTATCAAAATCACTGCCAGGTAAATGTTGTAAGACCTTGACCAGGGTATTCCTTAAACTTTAAGAGATGGAACACTTTGTAATGTATTTTCTAAATTGAAAGTCACTTATCCTCTTAGCACCCCAAGAAGGTTTATGAACCAAATGCATGCTAAGAAATATTTTGAAAGGAACCAGTTAGGATTTAGATGGAAAACGTAAACACAGTGGATTGTGGTATACTCCCAATTCTATCTAAAATAGATTTTCAGAATTTAAAGTTTAGGGTCCTATTTACTCAAGAAAAAAAAAAAAAATCTGAAGTACTGGAAATGGGAAGCAGTAAAACTCTAGGATTTCATCCAACTGTTGCTTGGAAATGAAAATTCCCCAATGGGAATAGGTCTTTGAAATGGGACATCTGGGTTTTACTAAGTGGGTAATTAAAAGTTTGAGATCCTGCCTGGAAAATGGGACAAAAGCTCAAATTACCAAGATAGGTGAGACATTCCCCACTGCCTTTATCACAGGAATGGCAGGGGTCCAGGCTCTAACAAAGCAAGGCAGAGAATGTGTGGCACGTTAAACCATCCAAGGATAAAGAGGACTTTGAAATCTGATTTCTAGGGGATATTTGTCAGAAAGCATGCTATACTCCCCACAGCTAACGAACCATCCTCTGTTCCAAGTCCAGCACAGAATGATTAATGCTCAGCCAGGTAAATCGTCATCCTCTACTCTTTCCTGACTCATGATCAAGACTTGGGCTTTCCAGGGCAATGGCCAGGCACCAGCTCAGAATGAAAGTCACCATCTAGATGTTCACTTGGATAGCCCCCTAAGGTATATAGATGCACCTCAGACTGAAAGTCAAATAGAAGCAGTCTGACTGTGGTTTATTCTGAGAATGGATAAGGTTATAGGGTACAATACTGAACTTAAATGAGAATCTGATTAAATATGGACTTTGGGTGGTCTTCCCAAACCAGCTCATATAGGACTTCTCCCCATATTCTATATAACTTGATTATTTTTTCTTTCACATTTTTGTTTAAAGAACATTGGGTAGAGCATCTAGTTGGGTTGAAGGATAAGCGATAATAGACCCAGAAGAATGCTCAGGAAAAATTGTCACTGTATCACCATGGTTCAGAACGTGCCTCATAGTAATGGCATTCTACTCAGCAGGTTATTCCATCCAGGGGGACAGTTTATAATATCATCTGACAGTGAACATTAGTATCTTTAGGGTCTTTGCATCACAATCCTCCAGGAGGTCATGAAGAATCATGGTTCAAAGCTTGAAATATCGCAGTCCTCACACAATTTTGTAAAATAGTAGGAAAAGTATAAAGTATAATATTATGGTAGAAATGTGAGCACTGTGCCATGCTAAGAAAATGTTTAGTTAGTTAGTAAGTATAAATTAGTTTAATTTGGCACCCAAAGTAAGAGTTTCCCAAGGCTAAGCACTAATGCCCAACATTAGCGTTTCACAGTTAGAGTTCAGAAATATTCAGCATTTATCCTAATGTTGCAAATCTTCTAGGAAAAAATATTTTTGACAATCAAATCTATTTCAATCTCATGGTAAATTCTGACAACGGTTTATTCTTTTTACTGTACAATAAAAGGGATATATACAGCCTGAAAAAATAGATTAGAAAACAAGGGAAGAGGGTTTTCCAAGTTTGATCTTGTCCTTTCTAATGTCTGTGACATTGAGCAAGATGCTGAAGCTCTCTGGGCTTCAGTTTTTCTTTGTATAGGAATAATCATGTGGCTATTTTGTTTCAATCATGTTAAAATTTTGACTAGAAGTTGTTCAATATTTTACAAAAGTCAGTAAAATGAACAAACCATCTCACTAGGTCAAGGCCACAATACCCTCTACAACCATCTGCCTACCTTTGCCTGATGCCCTAATCCCACTTTTTAGGCCAGAGGTCCTGGAGGTAGTTAAGCAAGACCAAACATTTCTTTGCTTGTTTTCATGTTTATCAGAACCCTGCAAACATCCCATCTGCTACGATTTGTCAGATGATCTGGTACCTCATTGAACCATCCTTGACCTCAGGCCCTGGCCAGGAGCAAATGGAGGGAAGAACAAAGGAAAGGCGACCTACCCACATGCTTTCCAAATGCCCTGCCAGCTGTGGATATGGATAGATGAGGATGAACATCTGGAGTCTGTTGGGCCCACACTCTCACAGAGGAGGAGATTGCCATAAGCTACCACCTCATTAGTAATCCCAGCAGGCATTGTGTCCTCGCGCCCTGTGTCCATTTCATTGCCCCACCACTATTACCACATCACCACCTCCCCCTAATCCCATCCCTCATTATCCTTCTGGTCATCTCTTTAAAGAGTCTAGTATCACAGGGCTTCAGATCAAGAGCAGAGAGGCTGGTAACCTTGGACTCAGAAGTGTGGGCTGGACCAAAATGATACTCATCTTGTGTCCTCTTTGCACTAATTTTAACTCATTTACTGCTATGCCTACACATGCCTTAAACATAGGACAATGAAGAAAATTGGGAAGAAGGAGCAGAAAATGAGAACTTATACTTTCAAATTGAAGTATTTTGGTGTCATGTTTTAGCTGCTACCTCAGATGGATATTAAGGATAAAACCATATTGAGAAGCTAGAATAAAAACTGTGAACCATCAAAGTCCATTCCTTTGCTTATTCTTTTTGCTTAAATAAATCAACATGTAGTTTTTGTATCCAGTTGCACAGCGCTTGCATAATCTAACAGATTCTGGGAGATTAAATTTCTTCAAAAATCTTATTATCAAATTGATCAGTTTTGTAATAGAATAAAAGTGGTTGTACTTTTCCCCTCCACTGAAGGTATCAAAGATAAGAAAATATTTTTTACTTTTAAGAAAAGTAACCAAAACATAACTTAACAGATGCTAAACTTCATCTAACTAGACTCTGAATGTAACATCTTGAAATAAATATTCTGACAAATAAAACAATATGATACATGGAAAAATTATGAAAACTCAGTAGATATAAAAATATCTTGTCTCATAAAGCTCAATGCTGAGGTCTGGATATCTTTTTTGGGTTTAAAAACTTCAGAATTAAACTATGGTATAAAATGCAAGGAAAGTACAAATAAACCTTTTAAAACATTTTGGGGTTTTTTTTAATACGACTGGTACAAGGACTAAATGCAATAATCATGAAATGGCAAAGCACAAAATGTGGTTCCAGCATGTACAAATAATCTAATCAAGGATAGGATCTCCGAGTCCACCATGATGCTACAATGTTATGAATTTCCTGGTGAACCATGGCTATAATCACCTCCGACCCCAATTCTGAACACAACGATATAAATACTGAAGATTCACGTGGTGCCTCTTGAGTTTACCTCATAATTTAAAGCCCTTGAGGAAATTCAAAAGAAAAGTTAGAAACCCATTCTTTAACTCACAGATGGGTGGCTTTGGCTTTTTCTCTGCTTTTAGTCATGAGAAATTCCCAAAAAAACCTGTGGCACTCTGCTGGTGCTGCCTGCAGCCTGTGTAACAGGGAGAAGTGTGATGTCTGTAAAGGATCCCTGGGGAGTTCCCTCGGAAGAGTTCGCCTAAGTTCACAAATTCTCTCATGTACTTCTGTAAATATCAGGAAGAGGTAAATATGAAGAAAGAAAAAAAGTCACCAGCATAGTAAAAGGATGTTAATGAGGAAAAATAGACTGGAATTAAGAAGAGAGAGGTTTTAGCCTAAACATCAAGGGGAAAAAGAATTTCCTGATAATAAACTCACTAGATTAAAGTATAGAATGATTTTTAAAAGACATAATTTTAAACCCATTTAAAACTAGATATCTACAAAAACAATACAAAAGATTCTTTTAAAGTCTCCATTAGCTCCTAGAGGAGAATATATCTAGATTATACACATATTTTTATAATTTAGCATTTTCTAGGATATACTTTGACACTCAAAATACCTAATATTTAGATAGTTCTTGTAATTTGCCAGTCTTTGCTCTAAGCACTTTAGATACATTAACTTATGTTATCCTCACGATAATCCTATGAAGTAATTACTATTACTAAGCCTATTTTAATAGGAAACTGAGGCACCAAGAATCTAAGTAACTTGCCAAAAGTCACATTGATTGAGCAGTAGAAAGATTCAAACTGGGGGTATGGCTCCAACATCTCTTGTGTAGAGATTTGCATAAAAATATCTTGGTTTAAAATGTCAAGTTATTATATAGCTAATTCATCTTTCAGCAATTGTTATCATTTTACATGGTCAAATGGGGCAAAACTATGAAATAGGTGAAACTTGTACACTTTGTACCTTTCTATGTCCTGTTTCTGAGTCCTGCCCCCCCTTAGAGAATTCTTCCTACAGTCCCTGGCAACTAGAATCCTTTTTCTTTTTTTTTTTTTTTTTTTAACCTTTTCTCCTAACAAAACCTGCTGACAGGGACTTCCATGATGGCACAGTGGTTAAGAATCCTCCTGCCAATGCAGGGGACACAGGTTCGATCCCTGGTCCAGGAAGATCCCACATGCCGTGGAGCAACTAAGCCCATGTGTCACAACTACTGAGTCTGCACTCTAGAGCCCGTGAGCCACAACTACTGAGCCCACGTGCCACAACTACTGAAGCCCACGCGCCTAGAGCCCGTGCTCCGCAACAAAGAGAAGCCACCGCAATGAGAAGCTCGCGCACCGCAACGAAGAGTAGCCCCAGCTCACCGCAACTAGAGAAAGCCCGCACGCAGCAATGAAGACCCAACGCAGCCAAAAGTAAAAATAATTTTAAAAATTAAAAAAAGATATACATTACCATCACCCCCAAATTTCCTCATGTTCCTTCCAATTCTCTAAAATCTGAATGTATTCAGAAAAAACACTTGCTGACACTTGTAAAAATGATTTAATAAACATATTCCAATGAACGGCAAGTGACCAGAGGCTCCTAGTAAATAGTCAGTGCCTAATAAGTAGTTATTGAATGACTATTGAATGGTAAGGCATTGCCTCTCCCCAAAATACCTTAATGACTTCCTAGCACCAAAAGTTCTAGGATTCAGCAGCTGATGGGCTTAAAACCTTCACATTGGTCTTTGCATAATTGAAATAATAACTTCAGAGTTATGTAGTACAGTTTTGCAAAGCTAATCTCACTTGCCTATGCTCAAGTCAGTTTCAATGAGGGAGGAGGACAGAGAGAAAGAAAGAATGGATGGTATTGCCAAAGATTAAAACAAAGGTTAGTGTATGCTGTGATGGGAGTCGGGGGAGTGGAGGCAGTGTCTGGGGCAAGGGGTGGAAAGTATGAGAAAAGACAATCCTAAACCCTGGAATTTCAACACCTAGGTGTTCCACAAAAACCAAGAGACAGCTCAGGGGGAACATCTGCCAGCTGCTTTCAAATGAAGGAGAATCATTCTTCCAATGAGAAAATAGTGATGAAGGATCATCTTGGACTGAGAATAAAACTGAATTTTTACAGTGCCAACATCAGGCTTATTTCTAAAATCTTCCCTCAACATTTGTACGTGCACCGGGAGAAAGAGAATCAGGAATGTGGTTCCTCAGAATTAAAAGCATATTGGAAAAATACGTCCATTAAGCATGTGCCTAATTTCAAATACAGAAGTTTTATTAGGTTGAACCATATAAAGCTGACATTTCTGTAAACCAAAAATGGTCAAATAGAGGCAATTTCATATGGTTCGACCTAAAAGAGTATGTCATATTAATCAGTAAGTGGCTGTAAATCACAATAATACCTAATATTTTTAAGTTGCGTTTGTTATAAAGTGACTTTCCAATGGTCACACAGCTGGCAGATGGAAAGCTTTCTGACTGGCAAAGTCTCCCTTTTAATAGACTGTAAGTGCCTTCCCTAGAGCATTTATCCATTCAACAAGTATATTTGAACATTTACCATGTGCCATGCATGGCGCTGAAGGTCATTTTTCAATGTGGAGGAATTACCTGCTAATTCTTGCCCAACTGTTGGCCCCCAAGAGCAGTCTGCGAAGCCCTGAGTTTGGCCAGTATGAGTCAGATCAAAATTGTAGGAGGGAATGAGTGGTGATAAGAAATGACAAAGAGAAGTTGCAGACCTGATGATGAGATTTATCTGCTTCTTTCAAGGAAACAAGTGTGCAATTTAGACCCCATGACAAGCAGAGACAGGAAGGCAGTCTGGGCAGATACAGCTTTAAAGAAACCCACCTAGTCCTGCCTTGTAGTCATAGCTTTCTCAGCCAAAAAGGTCATGTCAGGGGACCGTAACGCAAGGGTGGAAACAGTCCTTTCCAGGGCTGTGGGATGTGGGCCTTGGACCTTCTGCTGCAGCACCTGCTGCTAAAAATACCTGCAGATTAAAAATACACATTCCCAGGCCTCACCCCAGACCTTCTGAACCAGACATTGCTGGGGCCCAGCAATCTGAGTTTTAACAAGCCCTCCGGGGGACCTGCAGACACAAAGGGTTGAGGAACTCCGTTTTAGGGAAAATGAGAGATCCTGCCAGGGGGTAAGAAGGTGAAGACAGTGCAGGACCCCACAGGGCAACATAAGAATGCAGTCCATCCAGTCAGAAATACAAATGCTGCTGAATTTCCCATTTTCATATGAAAACATAAACACTCTGTCAGTGAGCATTTAGTCAATGAAAAATAAAAATACAAATAAAGCAACAACTAACACTCACTGAGCGCTTCTTAGGTCCCAGGATCTTGGCTAAGTACTTCACAAAGGTTTCATTTAGTCCCCAAAACAACCTTATCATAGAGCAGGTATTTACAGATAGAGAAACACTAGAAACCCGTGAGAAGTGAAATACTGGTAGGTTAAATAACTTCCCACTTTCCTGTGCATCTAGCAAGTCATGGACCTAATTGCAAGTGAGGCAGCCTGATTGCACTCAGCTATCTGGTGTATTTCACAGGACATCCTAAGGTATCATAGCTCTCATTCCCAGTATGAAAATATGCCCATTTATCCATACATTTTTCGATCAAAATACTGCAGCGCCCACAACAAGGTGAGAGGAAAGAAGGATGTATGCTCTCTTTACTGACTTCCTACCCAAACCAAATACTTTTTAGTTTCATTTAGGGAAAAAGCATCCACCAGAGAACAAAGGATGTAGCTCCACCTAGTGGACGAATGTCTCCATTTATCTCAAAAAGCCTTTCAGTTATGCAAAGAGCCCTGTAATGAAAATAGAAGCTACTCCTGACAAATCACTACAAAGCGAGCAAGCCCAGCTAGGAGCGGAGTCTCGGTTCAAGAAGCGGGCTCAGCTGTATTCCTCTCTGGTCATGACCTTTTCCTGTGAGTTGTCTGTGCCACAGCCCATTCTGGAGGAACACAAGAAAGGATACGCCCAGCTGGGAGCCCTGTTCTCCCCCCATCTCTGTGCACTGCTTTCTGAATCTCTAGGCGCAGAGAACGCCGCCCGACTTCTCTGGGTCTTGCCGTAGGAATCGCGAAGAAGGATTATGCCTGTAAGACGGAAATGCTAATTCTGCGTAACCACACGGACCCCATTAGGCTTCATTGAATAAGACACACCTTTCACTGTCTGCACACTCTCCTGAGAAAAGGAGAGAGCAGGTGAAGAAATGGGACACAGGACAGTGACGCAATTTACCTTAGTGCCTTTAGTGACAGGAAGATCAAAATGACAGATATTACCAGGCTTAATCTGACTCTCCATCCAGATCCATCAAGAAAAGGAGCATAGCCACTGGCATAGGCCCCAGAGGTTGTCCAGATAGTTCAGGGGAAATTGCAACTTCCTGCGATGTCGTGATCTGCTCCAAATAGATAAAATTCCAGTCTGTTTTTCCGAGCTACCCACAGCAGCAGCATTTTCCAAAGTGTAGGAAATATTTGTATACGGCAATGGGGCTCTATGTTTATTCAAGCTTAGGAGACAGCGGATTAAAAAAACAAACAACAACAGCAACAAAACCAAAGCCTGTTGACGGAATTCAGAGCTTTCTACACTGTTTAGATGATAAATCTCCAAGTGAAAGGTATGGTCCCCTCCACTTCCTCAGGTCTCTGGCCAAGGGCTCTTTCTTTCTTTTTCTGGCAGAGCACCCAGTGGGGTGGAACACACACGACACACCCTAACCTAAGGCGTGCTTATCACAAACCCTGCTCTCTTAGTGCACAGCTGACAATGAGGCACCCAAACAGGCTGTTGGGGTCAGTGTGGTAACTTCAGTAACCAGGATTTAAGATGTCCTAACTAGCATGTCTGTGAGAAAACCTAAATATCCATTGTAATTTTGCAATATAATTACAAGTATTTTCTTCTTATTGGCTAGCTCCACCAGCCCTGGGAAATGAGATCTCTATCCAGCCTTTGTAGACAAGAAAGAACCATCTCTTGCTCCATCTCCTCCTCAGCACACGTCTCTAAGTCTGAGTGTACTGCCCTCTGCCCCCTCCAGAGTTCTGGAAGCCCCTCCTGTCTCCAGGGTCTGATTCTTCCCGTTAGCAATTAAGGATGCATTTGGTGGCCTGGTGGACAGAGATTCTGGGAATTCAAGGAGACCTAAGGCACAGTCTCTGCTCTCCAGGAGCCTAGATTCTTATCTCTGGGATTGCTTCTTATCTGCTCAGCTGCTGGCTCTGTTCTCTGACTCTAAGGACTGAAGATGTTAGATGGTTCGCCCGCCCCCTGCGGCGGCACCCAAGGGGTCCCGCCCTGGATCTCCCCATGGTTTCCCAGCACACCTGCAACAGTCACCTGTGCCACTACTTTTTCCCTGATCAGGGCTTGAGCCACTGTTGTAACTGCTCTTGGAGATTTTTGCTTGTGTTTTGCATTACATCTCCACGTCATGGTGCTCTCTCTTAGAAATGGCAAAGACTGCCTTTACTGTTTCTTCCCTTTTTGTAAAAATAAGTACCAGAGAGAGAGAGAGAGAGAAAGAGAGACAGAGGCCCCAGTCACCTGTATGCTATCAGTTGTCTCTTCAGTTCTGTAAAGCCAGGACACAAAGAAGCTGTCGTCCAGTCACTCTGAACACTCTGAAGAGGCTCGCAAAGATGTGGCACCATCCTAACTGTAGCCCGAGGCAGTGGCCTCACAACTTTTGCACGCCCAGCTCAGCCAGCCAACGGGGAGGTCCTCCCCTGGAGACCCCCATTCAATACCAGAGTTCACATTTATCCTCGCAGCAATCCTTCTCCCCCCCAGCCCAGCACCCAGACAGCAGCATTCCCTTTTATCACTCTCATTTGACAAAAACGTGCTTCTTTCAAGATCACACCCCGGAGAGAAGGAAAGAAATTCTATTCTTCCTCTCCTCTCTTCTGAGCGGCATCATCCGTTTTCCCTGGGCTCAGAAGACCAGGTTTTTAATGCAATCGTGGGCTTGCGCAGGAACAGAACTGCCATTTATAACCTCACTTCTGGGGAAGTGGCCGTGCCTCGAGCACAGATTCAGGCACCCGGGGAAAGACCCCTATTCAGTGATTGAAGGGATAAGTCTAAGGGTCACTCTGCCTTCTGATATATAAACTTTCAAAATGGAAGTTTATGAGTTGGGGACTTCTTTCATTTAGGCATTGACCAAATGATCCACTGAAAATAAAAGATTGAGGGCTGTCAGAAAGTAAACTTTGTTATACAAGACTGCAAATGTGAGATGGGGGCAGGAGAGGCAAAATACAGTTCCCAGGAGATAGGTGGCAGACTGCCCCATGCCAGAGGGCTCAGAAGGCTGATTTCTGACATCCTGAGTAACTACCAGCTCCCATCTTGCCCCTTACAAGGCTTGGTCCTTCTCAATGTCTGGATAATAGGAAGTGCCAGCTTCACACCTTGCTTTGAAAGGATCCTGACTCCTGCCTTAGATCATCTGGAGAAAAAAAAAAAAAAAAAAAAAAAGCTCCAATCTAAATTCCAAGGGAAAATTAGATACTTACATCTCAGTTGTTGTTTTTTTCCTCTCCTACCAACTATGTGGACAGAGATAAAACACCCTTCAACGAGTGTCAAGAGTTCTTTCTTCTTAAGAATAGCTACTAAATTCTTTAACATGGTCTTCAAGGCCCTGTAAGACCTCATACTTCCTACTGGCCTCCCAAGCCTCGGTCATATCACTCCCCACGCCAGCTCGGCTGCTCCTTTTTCAGAGCCTCCCAGGTGCCAGGCTACTTCCTGCTACAAGGTCTTTGCACAACTATACCCTCTGCCTGGAATTCACTTATTCCTCCAAAAATCGTCCATAGCCCCCCTCACCCAGTGAACGCCTCCTCACCCATCAGTACTCAGCTCAAGTGTCTCCTCGTCAGCAACTCCTTCCCCATCAGCATCCTCAGTTGGGCTCCCACACCCCGAACCCTTGCCATGTACTTTCACAGCCCTCTTTGCTTCCCAGTACTTTTCATAATGAAAAGTGAGTAATTTATTGGATAGTTGGCTGATTCATGCCCGCCTCACCCCACCCCATTAGCAGAAAGAATTGCAGATAGAGGCACCCAAATTGAGAAATGAAGGAAGGAACTATAGGACTTTAAAACAAATTTGAAAGAAACCTCCCTTAGGTCACAGCTGCTACAGAGAGGCAATACCTCATAGAATCAAGAACACAAACTCTGCAGTCAGACTGCCTGGATTGCCATCCCAGCTCTGCCACTTGTCAAATCTGTGACCTGAGGAAATCTGCATAACCTCTCTTTTTCAGATTCCTTCTTTGTAAAAATGAACTATTTGTACTATGTAACCTCCGAGCTCTGCTATTTGTTTTCAGTTTGGGGTTTATTTTTAAGCTTTCAACCAGATGGTAGGCTACCTGAGGCCTTGCAAACCTGTAACTCTTACCAGGCCAGACAGGGTTCTCTGTCCATGGTTTGGATTGTGGGATTTCATTTCATTCCTTTAAATTAAGTGTAGGGGAGCGCCGTGCTTTCAGTGACCATCCAATGCTCTGTATAAAGCTGATGTCTATGGATTGAGGTCCTCGTCAATGTTTTGGAATATAAGTACTATTTTCATTGCCAAAGATCACAACATGATCTTCACAGAGTAGAGATTATGGATTTTTTTTTGCAAAAAATTATTTTGGAGTCATCTTGTCTATCTTTCCTTTCATGATGTTCCTTTTCTCCCACAAACTCAGGAACTTGGATCCATCAGTCTCAGTGGGACAGTATCCAAAGTGCTCATAGGGTGTGAGATACATACACCATATATACACACACACACATATATACACGTACACAAGCGTATGCACACTCACACACACACATGCATATATGTGTAATCTTACGTTATTTCACCCTGATAATTTTATTTACCAGAAAGCACCAACAATCTGTTGAGAGGACTGCTCAGCATAATCATAATCAGAAGGATCTAAATAAATTCTGACATGACAATCACTCAAACTTCAATTTCTTCCTAAATTTTAACACTCAAAGTGCCTTCATGACCAGCCACATCTACTCAAAATCCACAACATGAAGTGAAAGAAGACAGAAAAGTGTGAGTGAAGCTCATTCTTTTTTCTTTTTTCAATTTTATTTATTTTTGACTGTGTTGGGTCTCCATTTGCTGCACGCAGCTTTCTCTACCTGTGGCAAGCAGGGGCTACTCTTCATTGCAGTGCATGGGCTTCTCATTGTGGTGGATTCTCTTGTGGCTGAGCATGGGCTCTAGCCTTGCAGGTTTCCATAGTTACAGCACATGGGCTCAGTAGTTGCAGCACGTGGGCCCTAGAGCGCGCAGGCTTCAGTAGTTGTGGCGCACAGGCTCAGTAGTTTTGGTGCATGGACTTAGTGGTTCCGCGGCATGTGGGATCTTCCCGGACCAGGGCTCGAACCCGTGTCCCCTGCGTTGGCAGGCTGATTCTTAACCACTGCACCACCAGGGAAGTCCAGAAGCTCATTCTTATATATCCTAATTGGTTGTCTCCTGCACAATCTGATGTAAGAGAGCAGCCCCACAATGTGGAATGTTGTTCTCACCACCTATTTCTGGTTTTTCCTGTGTTTTTAAAACATATAGATATGCATAAATACATAGAATGAAATACAACAACCTACATAGTTAGATCACTAGAAAAGCAGGGAGACAGTGTGGAGGTTTTCTCTGGGTGCCCAACCCAGCTGTTTCACTTTGGCCACCATAGGATCAATGAGGGTGTGACACCATCGCATCTTCCCCTTGGCTGCAAGGGATAAATTGGCCATGTGACGATTCAGGATGGCCCAGGGTCTCACACATCCTCAGTCCATAAATTCCACTAGCCTGCATCCCTCCACATTCGATGCACACGTTTCCAGCTGTTCATGGTGCTCCAAGAGAAGGGCAGGAACAAAGACTGGGCATATATTTGCTAATCGAAATTGGCTTCAGTTCAAGTTTGGCACCTGAATCATATGTCTCCTCCAGTGAATGAGTCCACCTGACATTACTGTAAAATAACATTTGATTGTATTTGTTTCTAGTTTTCTACCTTAGAGTTTAAATGATGTTCCTTACATTTCATCCCCAAGTTCATGAGATAATTTATTACCTGATATCTACAAAGTGACTCCATTTACTATTATTATAACCATGTCATTCTTCCAAAGCTTCACTCTGGAATATTATGACAAAATAGCAAGAACGTAGTTTTAACACACATAAAAATTATTACCATGCATCTGTGCAAGTATTTCTTTCCTGCACTGAGGTCCACAATCAATTCTATTTGTGCATACTACACAAAGAGAGTAATAATTTAACACCCCTTGATTTTTTTTTTTCCTTTTCCTGAAATCTATTCAGGAAGCAGTAAAGGCCTCCAAAACCTCAGCTTTGTGCCAAATCTCTGCAACAGTCCTCCTGCAAAAACTCGAACAAAATAATTAAGGAGCTGCTTAAGCAACCATTTGCCACAAACCAGATTGAGGGATTTGAAATATGTACAAATATTTTTAAATAACCCCCCAAAGGGGAAATTCGTACTAATAAGTGAGGGCTGAGGCAGCTCCTGCTGCCAGCTCTGCATCCTGGGAGTACATATGAGTAAATATAAACAGGTTCCAACATTTTTTATCTTCCCTAAGGTATCTGAAAGAAAGGCTCTGATTTTAATGGCTACAAATCTGGGGCAGAGCCTTTTCTAATAAGATTTCATAATCTTCACAACACAATACTCTCTATGTTAGAGTAATCCCACGACTCATAATTCCCCAGCAGTTAGTGTGCCAGGGTGAACGTCTGAGTCTCAGATAACATTACGGCTGTGGTTTATGCCCCGATTGATAACATAGTTGATGGAGGCAACCTGTCCCAGAGAAAGGATCCAAAAAGCTTTGCATAGTGTTTATGATACAGATAACCTCCCGGCTGACATCTACTGAGGAAAACCTTTGATGGATGAAAGAGGCTGTGAGATTCTGTGCACCCAGATAGTGCTGGTGAATTTCTCGTATATCACTCTTTAGACAATTATAGCACTTCAGTCATTTTATTTGGTCACAAACGCTTAACTGATTTTTATAACGATATGTTTTGCGGAGAGTATTTGATAAATATAATGAAATCATTCTATGCTAGATCCCAGGACACAGGCCCAGGAAATGATGTTAAAAGACAATATTTCTTTGTTATGCATCATATTAGGTCTGTCCTGTTACTGGAGCTTGAGTCTGAATGTTTAAGAACCTCCTTGACCAATACATCTTCCACCGAATTCCTTGCTGCTCAAAGTGTGGCGAGTTGACCCCAGCATCAGCACCCCGGGGAGCTTGTTAGAAATGCAGAATCTCAGGTCCCACCCCACACTTACTGAAGCAGAATCTGAACATTAACCAGATCCCTGAGTGTCCCTATGCACACTGAAGTTTGAGAAGTACTGGTCTATTACACCTTAGAGCAAGTTGCAGCCACAGGCTGGAGCCAATAAATAATAGAAAGGAAAAGGATGTGGACACCATGACACCAGGTGCTTTCACATCTCTTCCCTCTAGCATCCTTTCCAAGGAAGTTTGGCAGTGACTAGCAGTCTTAGACTGCAACTTAAATGGCTCCAGTGGGTCATGGATTACACATGAAGTAGTAAACACATGGGAGGGTTGTGCAAAAAAGGAAGAGAAGGCACTTCTAGAGAACCTGATAAAAGAATATCCATGGTTTAGACTGAAAATTCTTAAATTGTTTCAGAGCAGTTTAATGAGCGTAGAGTGTGCAGAGCAGAACTCTGCATCCCCTGAAATTTATCAGCTTCTCAGGTGTACCTTACCTGTGTTCATAACTTTGATCTACCATGATTCATCCCATTCCTAATAGGCTTCACTAGTCCTTAGAGAATATACAACTAAAAGAATGAGTTATGACACACAAAAGGCTAACAGGACATACCTAAAGCAAAGAGAAAGAACAAAAAAGAGAAAAAAGAAAATATTATTTGGACTCTGACTTCTGATGCACTTGTGAATTTTCTGGTTATAAAGAATTTGAGATCAGTTGCCATGTGCACCCTCTTTAGAGATTAATCATGACTTGGATAGGCTCTTAGCTGATTGAACTGAACATTAAGTTTTTGAGCTGCCAAAGGGACTTCTTTAGAGAACTTTAAAAGATCAATAACCAGTGTAAATAGCATGCTGACTATCCGCCTCTCCTAAAAACCAAGGTGAAAGTGCCATGTGCAGAATGCTGGAGATCAAATTGGACAGCACCATGCAGCCAGATGTTTCCAGAAAGCTCCCCAAAAGAGAGAAGGCTTTACTGAGGAAGGAGTCTTTAACCTCCAAGTGGCAGGTTTCTGGAACAGAAAGTACTGGATTGTTCTGTTGTTGGCTAAAGGGAGGATTCAACTTGACTCTTTCCTAGTGATAGCAAAGGAGAGCCCAAATTTATCAGCTTTCATGTTTTGCAGGAAATGAGAAGTAATAGAACTGAACTATTTTATTTTTGATGTCCTGGGGTCAATCAAGAACAGCTCTGGGGTTCTATCACTATTTTGCGTTCCATTAGGCCAGCTGGCAGCCGAGCTGGATTCAGCATGGTGCTTTCATAAATGGATAGAAATGTCTAACATGAATGATAGGGCTCAAATCTTTTCAAAGCTATTATATTAACATACCAAAGATCCTTCAGCCAAACTAGGTCATAGGGCCATAAGCAAAAACCCCCAGAGAAATGTTTTTTGTTGTTTTTTGTCTTTTCCTCTAGCATTGTTTTACTTGATGAAATTGAATAACAACATCTAAGATATAGCTTTATGATGTTTACGCTTTACAAAGCACTGTCACATACTCTTTTATTTAATACTCAGAGCATCTCTGTGAGAAATATGTTAACATCCCTGTGTTATAGATGAAGAAACTCATTTCCCAGAGCTCTGCTCAGCTCTCATGGGTAACAGGTGAAAGAGACGCTGTGTTTCCTCAATAGAGAGAGGTCAACACTATACTTAATTAAGATTAAGAAGGAGATATGTCAACAGTCTCTCCCTAATCCCACCAGGAGAAATTCAAATTTTACAGAAAAGTGTAGAGAGGCAAATGATAAATAAAGAATTCAAGCCTTCATGCAGGGTCATTTCCTAGAGTAATGTCACTGTGAAGAGTTTTATTCCCTTATCTTAAAATGCAACTCCTCTCTCTAGACTTTCAAGTCCTATTCATTGCTCAGAATCCAATGTTAAGTCCTTCCTACTCCTTGAAGCCTTCCTTGCATACCAGACAGAAGTGAATGTTCTTTCCTTCAAACTTAGATGGCAGGAATATTGATTAGACATGGCTCATGATATCCCACCTGGTGTGACTGTTACTCATGTGCATGACTAGCCCGACTATTTCTGGTGAAGGCTCTGAAGTGCAGGAGCTGTTATCGTATGGGTGGAACAACATAGCCTCCTGTGGAAGTCATGGACTCTGGAGTCAGCCATGGCTAGATGCAAATCCCAGTGTCTCCCTTTCACAGCCGTGGAGCCTTCCTTGTACCTCTCTGAGGCTGCTTGATAGCATAATGTCTCCCATTTTCACTAAAGCATCTCCGGTTATCAGCATGATAATATGTAAGTGCCAAATAGTTTAAGTTTTAATTCAAGGCATGGGCAGCTAACATGCTCTCAAGAATGTGGTCAGTTATTGTTCTAACCCAGAGAGCCACATTCCAGACATGGCTGCTGTATTTCCTTTTCCTATTAAGATCTTCAGCCAGGGCAGACCTCTTGCTAGCTTACATGCTAATCTTGCACCATTATGCACCAAAAGAACCTAAATGTTTAGCATAGGCATGTAGCTTTAGGTCACTTTGCCTCATTTTCTTGTCTGTAAACAATGGTAAGAACACTTGCCTTTCAGAGGCACTGTGTGGATGCAACCGATATATTAAGTTTAAACACAGCATCTCATTCAGTAGAGTTCATTCACTCTCTTTCTACTAGACAACTATGTTACACCTTCCCATCTTTCCCTAAATCTCCAGCATCTTCTCTCTCGCCTCACTATCAGCTGATGAACTTGCTTCCCTGTCCACTAAGAAAGTGAAAGCAGCACAAACCAACTTCTGCTCACACAGCTGCCACATCTAATGCCCCAGGTTGCATCTGAACACCCGGAATCTGGATTCCATCTTGTTACTTTGGTGATGGGTCCGTGCTCCCAGCTAATGCCAGCCTTTCACGTGTTCTCCGGATCCCACCCACTTCCATCTACACAATCTCATCCCTGCAACCACCATCCTTCTCTCTCCTTAATCATCAGGTTTTTTTTTCCCTCCTTAGAGGATCATTCTCATCAATGGTAAAAGTGCCAAAATTTCCCATGCTGTAGCTTTGATTCCAATGAATAATCATTTTAAAATCCCTTACTAGATCCTACCAACTCCAGCTACAGCTCCATTTCATGTTCTCATCTACAACAAAACTACTAGAAAGACTTATCCATACTTCTGTGTCTAATACCTTATCTCCTCATCTGGAGGCCATTCAATCAGGCGTTTATCTCTAGCAAATGGCTCTCCTCAAGGTCTCCTATGGTGTCCTCAATGTTAAATAATTAATTGTCAGTCTAATTATCAAGGATTAGAATTATTAAAAACATATGATACAGTTGGTCACTTGCTATTTGTTTTCTTTTTTTTCCAGTTTATTGAGGTATAAATGACAATAAAAACTGTACACACTTAATGTGTACAAGGTGATGGTTAGATATACTTACCACAATCAAACTAATTAATGTATCCATCACTTCACATAGTTGCTTTTTTTTTTTTTTTTGGTGGGGGGAACAACTAGGATCTACTCTCTTAGCACATTTCTAGTATACAAGTCAGTATTAATAACTATAGTCACCACACTGTACATTAGATCTCCAGAACTTATTCATCTTGCATAAGTGAAACTTTGTACATTTTGACCAACATTTCCCTATTTCCCCCACTTCCCAGCCCCTGGTAACTACCATCCTACTCTCTCCTTCTAAGGGCTCAACTTCACTTGCTTTTTCTTGAGGTGCTTTATTTCACTTGGTTTGAGTCACCACACATTTAAGACTGTCCTTCTCCATCACTGGCCACTCCTTTTCGATTCTTGGCTGATTCTTCCTCTTCCTTGACTGTCACGTGTTAGAATGGCCCAGATTCAGGCCTCACAACTCTCCCCTATCTTCACTCACTCCCTAGGTAATCTCATCCTATCTCCTTTCTTCAAATAGACATTGATATGCTGAGAAGTCTCCCTAACTTAGATCTCCAGGCAGGACTTCTCCCTTGAATCCAGGCTCATTTTTTCCATCTGCCTTGACATCTCTTGGATGCCTAGTAAGTGTCTTAAACTTAACACATATAAAAGTCAAACTCATCATCATCTCTCCTATCCTTATGTCAGTACGAGCAACTCCATCCTCCCAACTGCACAGGCCAGAAGACCTTGCAGTCATCCTTGACATTTCTCCTTCTCTCATACCCCATATCCAATCCATCAACCAGTCCTATGGACTTTTACTTCAGAATCCTGCTTTTCCTGATCTGGATCATTATCATCCTGTCATTAACTCTATCCTAGGTTATCGTGAAGTCTTTTGACTGGTTTCTCTGCTTCTTCCCTGGCCTCCATAGACTCATCTCTCTACACAGGAGTAAAGGTGATCCTGTTAAAAGCTAAATCCGACATTGTCATGGCTCTTCTCAGAAAGTCAAAATTCTCAGTAACCCATGAGGGCCTATAATCTGACCCTACCACCCCTTTGACCAGTTTCTTCGACCTCATCTCCCCTCCTTCACCTCTCTCATATTGCATTGTCCCTTTTGCTGTTCTGACAAGCCCAGCACACTCTTCCCTCAGTACCTTTGTGCCAGCTCTTCTTTCTGCCTGAAAATGTCTTCTCCCAAATTTCCTCTTGGCTTTCCTCCTCACTTTGTTAATGATGTTCATTTTATTCATCACATGACCACAGAGGCCTTCACTGATTCCACTGTATAAAAACTTCTCAACATTCCACAGCCCCCTCCTCCTGTTTCTCCAAAGCCTTTATCAGCATCCGACATAGGATATACTTACTCACTTATGGTTTCTATTTCTCCTCATTAGACTATGAACCTTATGGGGTTTCTCCTCAGTATCGCTGGTACATAGTAGGTGCTCAATAAATGTTTATTGAATGAATGAGTAGCAACTACTCCATAACTTTCATTGTTGCCACCATCATCATCTCCATTGTCCCTCAAAGCTAGACCAACTTTCCCAGAGAAGTACATGGTGGTTCATTGATGACAGCATACGTGTCAGTATACACAGTGATAAGCATAAATCTCTTCTTCCTTCTAGGTGTCCATAGATCTATAAACCCATGATTTACACAGAAGTCAGTGCAGAGTATATTTTTTAGCAGTGAGAGACCTCTTTCTACCCACTTAACCGTTATTGAGGATGATGATTATTTTGATGATTTTTAAGGCAAACAGAACAGTACTACACTCTGAAAAACACGTGGGAAAAAATGGTTTTCTCGTTCTTTAGATACTCTGTAACAGTTACTTGGCCTAAAAATGGTGAAACTAAAATTTTGGACCCTAAAATATAGTTGTCTAATATAACAGCATCTTTTTTATATTGTTCTTAATAAAAAAAAATGTATATAAAAAATAGTTAATATCCTCTCTGTTCTGGCTCCCATTTGACTGCTTCCTGCCATAAGAGCCCAATGTGAGAGATAATACAAACTTTTCACCGTCATTCAACAGTTATTTCATTCAGGATCTACTGGGCCACAACCTTTTTCTAGCCATATTATATCATCCTCCACATTTGTTTCATTTTCATAAAGTCCTATTAGTAAATTCTTCAGGATCCCAAGTAACCATAACGATTAAGTTCATAATAATTGTAAACTGAAAATCTACTTATGGGATTAGCTCAATTACTCATTTTGTGAATAATTCAATTCCCCAAAGAAACTCGCATTCCATTGCTGTGTTATTTACTCTGGAATTGTAAATACAGCAAGACTTGATTCATGTGGGCTCCACCAATTTGGAATTTGAAGAAATTCAGACAAGGTGAACACTGAAGGTTATCTTTGATTAGGATGTTCTTCTTAATACAGATGAATAAATTAATTTCGTAGCAAAATATAAACGGGAAAAATACTTGAGAATAAACAATCTTGCAGAGCTCTTGGAAATGGGAATAAGATTTTTTTTTTTTTAAGATTTTTTTTGGATGCAGACCATTTTTAAAGTCCTTATTGAATTTGTTACAATATTGCTATTGTTTTATGTTTTGGTTTTTTGGCCGCGAGGCATGTGGGATCTTAGCTCCCCGACCAGGGATCAAACCATCACCCCCTGCATTGGAAGGTGAAGTCTTAACCACTGGACCACCAGGGAAGTCCCAGGAATAAGATTTTTGTTTTACTTTGTGTTTTTTAAGTTAAAAGTACTTAAATGTTCATTCAGTTACTTTAATTTCATTTAGTAAAGTAGGATCCTTTCAACTCTGAATCTGATTCAATGGTTCCCTCAATTCTTTGATTTTATTATTTTAGGCTATAAGTACATCCATTCAGCACTAACCCTGTAGCCTACACTGAGTTATAATTCTTATATGAGTTGTAGTAGTAGTTTAAAAGTAATAAACTGAATCACCATTAAAATAAATCCTGAAATTCAACATGCTTGCTATTTTACACTTGTTCTTCCCCATCTAGTCTGAGTTAGCTTTGTTTTAGTACATAAGAATGCTGTATGTGACAGGAAACATTTTAAGGATCGCTAACATTTTTTGAACAAGACAATTTAGGTGCAATTTACCTTTGATGAAATTTTGCTTTCAATTTAAAGTAAGGATATCTTTGTGAATTTGCTTTTTTGTCTTTGAGACATCAAATTGCTTGCTCAGTTAACTTTGTTAATACAAAATTAATTATATTCTATACCTACATGAAAATGGCAAATGTTATATTTCACTGCAAGAATCATTAGCTACATATAAAAGTCAATACTCTGTGTGAGTTCAACTGAGTTCAACAGACTTTCAAAACTGGTAACTAACTTGGAAGACATTGCTTTAACCTTCTTGTGTGAAAAAAAAAATTGCAAAATATTTCTCCTTATTGACACTGAATATTTATTAATTCACTATCTATTGGCTTGTTTGTTGTTTTCATTACTTGAAATGCCTCAAGGAGCCATCAGACCCACGGATCAAATAATTCAGGCACAAATCATATGAATTAAAACTATCTCAGCAGACACGATGTTGTTATGTGGGAAAAAATTTATATTTTGCACCTGATGGTCAACAAACTAGCAGTTTGCTTTCCAGAAGGGAAGGGAATTTCAGTGACAAGTGTCTTCTGAAACCTTCTGCGTCTGCTTCCCTGAGATTCAAAAATGGCCTTGTACGCTCTCTCTGAGCCTCAAGGCTTGAAAGTCATCCAAAAGCCAGGGACCAATCTAAAGTAGATTGGCTTATACCCAAATTTAATGAAACTTCCTTAGAGGAAACTGATTTCCCTCATTATCCTTTATGTAGATAATATGTGGAATTAATTCTCCTTTACTTAGTTATCATTACATCAAGCAGACAAACACAGATATAATGTTATTAAAAGTAATGGAACGAGTTCATCCACTGTTAACTTTAATGGTCTGTATCCTCTCAGCTGTACCAGAGAAATGCCTCTGTCTCACCGTTTTTGCAGATTAAAGGTCAGGGCTAAGGTTACCAAATTTCATGCTTACTAAAGAAGGATCTGCTCTCTCTCAGGCCTTACTCCCGTGGAGCTCTGAATGAAGCTAGCCTAGGAGCAGACATAACTGTTCTAAAGACTTCTTTCCAACTGTGATGGTTACAGACACAAGAACATATTTCCACATATTTATTTTGCGAAGTAATTGCAAGTTATTTTATTTTTACAACAAAATTATAAAGAGACACACATAAGATATTTAACATTTATTATAAACTTTTCCTTTCTGGGTCTTGGAAGTAGTATTTGTTAATATTCAACAGTCATACTTATATGCTTATTAATATTCAGAGTGAGTAAAGGCTGGGAAGGTAACACCTTTACATTTTGAGCATCAATCTTGTTGTTCATTTTGCTGAAGTAAAACCTAATCAACCTTTCTTTGCTGCAAAAAAGCTTTTACTAAGCATCTCTCAGCTGTGTAAGAAAGAGAATTCCAGAACTGTAAGTGCAATGGAAGGAATATACACTCACACTCTCACATATTCATACATACACACTTGCATATATGTAATATAAAATATGTATTATATACTTATATGTAAAACATGTAACAGACCATCACAGAAACATGTGCTTACTCTTATTTTACTTTCATTAATTCAACAAGCATTTATTAAACCTCTACTCTGCATTAGGCATTATGTTAGTACTGAGAATATAAAGATAAACATATAAAGGTTTGTGCCCTTTAGAGGTTATGATTGAGGAGGGAAGGTAGACTTAAATAAATATCAATAACTATAATTACCTGAGAACTGCTCAACACACAAAGAAGTTGTTGGCATAAAAAAATATTAAGAAGAAGAGCAAGACTGCTGGACAAAATGTAGTAACAGGGAGCAAATTTACCATCTTGTTTGAAAGAACTAAAACACCAGACAAAATATGTAAAAACGTGGTTGTCAATACATTAGAAATAAAGGGAAGGGACCTTTATTTAGAAAGGTTTATTGAGAAATAAATAACTTATTTCTTTATTGAGAAATAAGCTGGAGCATTGATAAGGCTCCCCTCATTTGTTTCATGTCTTTCGGAGGTCCCTTCCCTTTACTTCTAATGGGAAGGGTCCCTTCCCTTTACTTCTAATGGGAAGGGTCCCTTCCCTTTACTTCTAATGGGAAGGGTCCCTTCCCTTTACTTCTAATGGGAAGGGTCCCTTCCCTTTACTTCTAATGGGAAGGGTCCCTTCCCTTTACTTCTAATGGGAAGGGTCCCTTCCCATTAGAAATAAAGGGACGGGACCTCCGAAAGACATGAAACAAATGAGGGGAGCCTTATCAATGCTCCGGCTTATTTCTCAGAGAAAGTTCCCAGGTTGTGACGCAGGGAGAGGAAATTCAGGCAAAGCCCATCGAATACTCTGAGTTAAAGAGACAGAGCTAGGAGTTTAGGAAAGTCAAGATGACTGGTGTTTGCATGGCCGGATACTGAAGAGGAGAGAAATGCACAGAAAGAGAGCTCCAAAGATCTGCAATGGTCTCTACCGTAGCAAGTAGTCCATTTGTTACCAACCCTCCCACGTTGGACACCAGCAAGGGTCCTTCCTTCCAGTGTTACTCTCACCAATAGAAGGAGACCAAGTTTGGTTCAGAAGCAAAAGACAGCTTTATTCTTTGATCAAAGAATGGAGAAGTGCAGGCTCATGCTCTAGAGCAGACACTCTTCCTGAAAGGCCATCTTTGGGGCTGCATTGTAGGATTCTCCTCAGCAGGGAGGGAGACAGAGTTCTTGCAGTTTGGGTGCAGCTGTGCCGCTCACAGCTACAGACCGCAGTGCCGGGTGCATCATCTCTGCACACGGCCCACTGCCACCGCCTTGAATTGCGGTGTCATGCACAGCATTTTTGTACACAGCCTATGCAGCTATTTTGCACTAGGAGCTCTGGTCTGAAGTGCCAGGTGCGAGGCCTCTGCACACAGCACCCTATGAGCAAGTGAAACTAGACTAAGCACAAAGGAAGAATAAAAGATTGGACTTTATTACCCAGATCCTATTTTTACTACCTAGGAATTGTTAATGGGCTTTGCCAATGACACATTCATGTGAGGAAACTACCTGAGGCCAGGGAAAGAACCACCCAGATGGATTAAAGTCAATAGTACCAAGGAATCATTTAAGACCAGGAATCATGCTTGTCCCCAGTGACCGAAATGGAAAATTTTATAATTCTTTGGCATCGGTTAGAGAACTAAGAAGAGTGTTGCCTCAAGAGTGGGGGCAAATAAACATTGCTATAACCTCACACAACAGAGCTTAAAAAAGACCGCAAAGGTCTAAACTATTGTCAAATACTTTAACAGCACTTGAGTACAAAGTTTGAGAATATTTTTTTAGAAATACAACAATACCCAGCAATCACAATGCCTGGCACCCACAAAAAATTGTCAAGTATATGAAGAAGAAGGAAAATACAATCTATAATGAGAAGGAAAACCAATCAAAACTAGTCCAAATATGATACAAATGGCACTAGAAAGTTATTATAACCAGATTCTATGTATTCAAAAGGCTAAAGGAAAGACTGAAGATTTAAATAGAAGATATAAAAAAGACCCAATTTGAATTTCTAGAAGTAAAAATTACCATGTCTGCTTTGTAAAATACACAGGATGGAAATATGACAGGTGACATTTCAGAAGAAAAGATAGTAAACTTGAAGATATAGTAATAGAAATTATTCAAAATGAAACACACAGAGGAAAAAGACTGACAAAAAAATGAACAAAGGATTAATGAAATAGACAATTTTAGGTGACCGAGTGCATGAGCAATTGGAGTTCCTGAAAGGGAAAGGACAGAAAAAAATATTTGAAAATATAGTGGCTTAAATTTTTGCAAACTTGATGAAAACTATTAAACACACATATCAAAGAAGCTTAAAAACCTAAGCACAAAGTATATATAATTAAAATTATAGCCTGGCATATATAAGCCAATTACTTAAAACCAGTGATAAGAAGGAAATGTTAGAAGCAGCTAGAAGAAAATAATTACATGCAGAAGAACAGATATATGGATGCAAGCCCATATGCTGGAAATAATGAAAGCAAGTAGACAATAAAGCAACATCTTTCAAGTATTAGAATTCTCTACCCTAAGCCTACAAAGATATTTTTCAAAAATAAAAGTAAGTTAAGGACTTTTTAAAAAATCAAGACTTTATTTTTTAGAGTGGTTTTAGGCTCCCAGTAAAATTGAGAGAAAGGTACAGTGATTTCCCATACACTTCCTGCCCCAACACATGCACAGCCTCCCCTGTTATCAATAGCCCCCACCAGAGTGGCACATTCATTACAATTGATGAACCTACACTGATACATCATAATCACTCAAAGTCCATGGTTTACATTACCATTCACTCTTGGTGTTGGACATTCTATAGATTTAAACAAATGAATAATGGCATGTATCCATCATTATGGTATCACACAGAGTATTTTCACTACACTAAGAATCCTCTATGTTCCGCCCATTCATCCCTCCCCTCCTACTTCCAACCCCTGGCAACTACTGATCTTTTTACTGTTTAGGACTTTTTCAGACATGCAAAAGCTGAAAGAATTCACTACGAGCAAAGCTGGACTACAGTAAGTGCTGAAGGAAGTCCTTCAAGCAGAAGGAAAGTGATACCACATAGAAACCTGGATCTACACAAAGAAATAAAAAGCAATGGAAATGATAAATACATGGGCAAATATAAAGGCTTTTGTTCTTATTACTTAAATATCCCCAAAAGATAATTGACTGCTTAAAGCAAAAGTAATAATGTGTTGTGGAATTTATAATATATATAAAGTAAAACATATCACGTTACTAGCACAAGCTATATACTGTAAGCACTAAAGGAAGCTCTTCATTGTCAAAACAAAGAGTTATAGTTAATAAATCAACAAAAGAGGCAAAATGGAATCATAAAATATACTCAGTCCAAAAAAAGAGGGAAAAGTGAACAAGAATACATGAGACAAATAGAAAACACATAGCAAGATGGAATATTTAAACTAAACCATATCAGTAATAACATTAAATGTAAATAGTCTAAACACTCCAATTAAAAGGCAAAGATTGTAAATTTGGATAAAAGGGTAAAACAACTATATGCTGTTTAACAAGAAACTCATGTTAAATATAAAGACAGAAATAAGGGCTTCCCTGGTGGCGCAGTGGTTGAGAATCTGCCTGCCAATGCAGGGGACACGGGTTCGAGCCCTGGTTTGGGAAGATCCCACATGCCACGGAGCAACTAGGCCCATGAGCCACAATTACTGAGCCTGCGCATCTGGAGCCTGTGCTCCGCAACAAGAGAGGCCGCGATAGTGAGAGGCCCACGCACCGCGATGAAGAGTGGCCCCCGCTTGCCACAACTAGAGAAAACCCTCGCACAGAAACGAAGACCCAACACAGCCAAAAATAAATAAATAAACAAAGTAAACAATGCATTAAAAAAAAATTCTTTAAAAAAAAAAGAAGACAGAAATAAGTTAAAAGTAAAAAGATGGGCAGAGGAATGTCCCATTCAAATCAAAGGAAAGCGCTAGTAGCCATCTTGATATTAGGCAACATAAAAACAAAGACGATGGCAGGAACAAAGAGAGTCAGATTATAATGATTTAAAAAAATCATCAAGAAACCATAACAAACCTTAACACTTACACTTCTAGTAACAGAGTTTCAAAATACCTGAAGCAAAATATGAAGTTGCAAGTAAAAATAGACAAATCCACAATTACAGTCAGCAGTTTTGACACACCTAAATCAATAACAGCAGGAACAAATAGAAAATCTGTAAAGGTATAGAATACTATAATAACAACATCAACCAATCTGATATAATTAAAAGTTATAGAATGAACTACACCCCCCCAAAAAAATACCCCAGCAGAAAACACCTTGTTTTATTTTATTTTTGTGTGTATGTGTGCTAAACTGAAGTTTAAGGAGTTCTTTTCTTTCTCCTTTCCCTTTATTAAAATACAATCTCTGGTTTACAGGTACCCTAGAAGACACAGAAGTATATTGATACAGTGTTCTGAATTTTATACTTCAAGGTTTTTTTTAAATTTATTTTTTTATACAGCAGGTTCTTATTAGAAAACACAT
This sequence comes from Balaenoptera physalus, assembly GCF_965194825.1. Classification (NCBI taxonomy): domain Eukaryota; kingdom Metazoa; phylum Chordata; class Mammalia; order Artiodactyla; family Balaenopteridae; genus Balaenoptera; species Balaenoptera physalus. The sequence goes on from NC_138888.1 coordinate 67,095,322, forward strand.
TGTTTTAGGTGAACCTGAAACATCCTGGGCCACACAATAAATCTTAATAATTTAAAAAGATTCAAGTCATTGAAAAATATGTTCTCTGTCAGTAATGTTATTAAATTAGAAATCAACAACAGAAAAATATCTGGAAAATCTCCAAGTATTTGGAGACCATATAACATACTTCTTGGAATCAAAGAGATATCAAAAGGAAAAGTATTTTGTACTGAGTGAAAATGAAAACACAACATATCAAAATTTGTGCTAAAATAGTACTTAGAAAAAAATTTATAGCACCAAGATCCACTTTAGCATTGTATCTTAAGAGACTAGAAACCAAAGAGAAATTAAACTTAATGTGAGCAGAAGAAAGGAAATAATAAACAATAGAAATCAAGAAAAAGGAAAATAGAAAAGCAATAGAAAACCATCAGTAAAACAAAAGCTTCTTTTTGAGATCAGTAAAATTGATAAACTTCTAACCATAGTGATAAGGGAAAAAACCGAGGACACAATTTACCAATATCAGGAATGAGAGGTAAAATTAATATCGATTAAACAGTTATTAAAATATAACAATGTAATGTTATAAACAACTTTACATCAATAAATTTGACTTGTTTGATTAGATTAATGTACTTACTCCTTGAAAAATACAACTACCAAAGCTCACTCAAGAAGAAATACATAAGGTGTATAGCTCAACATCTATTAAATAAGTTGTATTTTTCATGAAAAATCTTCCCACAAAAAAAAGTCCAGGTACACATGATATCGCTGGTGAATTATGCCAAACATTTAAAGAAAAAATAATATCAATTCTATACTCTTACAAAAAATTGAAAAGGAGGGAATATTCTAACTCATTCTATCTGGCTAACATTACTCTGATACCAAAACCAGACAAAGATAATACAGGAAAAGAAAACTATGTACCTCTATACATAGATGAAAAAATTCTTTATCAAAATTAAGCAAATCAGATGCAAGAATTTATAAAAAGGATAATACATAATGACCAAGTGGGGTTTACCTCAGTAATGCAAGGTTGTTTTCTCATTTGAAAGTTGATAAATGTCATTCACTGTGTTGACACACTAAAAAGGAAAAACAATATTGTCATCTCTGTAGATCAATAAAAAGGTTTTGACAAAATTCAAAATCTAACATCTATTCCTGATTTTAAATGAAAATGAAATTTCTCATCAAATTGGCAATAAAAAGGAATTTCCTCTGCCTGATAAAGAGTATCTATAAAAATAAATAAATAAACTACAGCTAATAGCATAGTTAATTGTGAAAGACAATGTTTTACCTCTAATATCAGGAACAATATACAATAATGTTCTTTATCACCATTTCTATTTAACATTGTACTAGAGATCATACCTAGAGAATAGGAAAGAAAAAGAAATAAAAGTCTTCCACATTGGAAAGGAAGAATAAGACTGGCTTTATTCACAGATGACATGACATTTATCTGGAAAATCCTATGGAATCTACAAAAAAAGCTACAGAACTGAAAAGTGAGTTTAACAGGTTGCAGGATACAAGACCAACATACAAAAGTCAATTTTCTTTCCACATAGTGCTAACAAGAAGTGGTAGATGGTATCAAAAAGACAATGCCATTTACAATAGCAAAAATAATTTGAAACACTGAGATAAACCTGACAAAGAATATACAACATCTGTACACTGAAAACTATAAAATATGGCAGAAATCAATTACAGAAGACTTAGATAAATGGAGTGGTACACCATATCCATGACTGACAAAATTACCTAATGTTCATACAGGAATGCAAAGGACCTAGAATAGACAAACCATTTGAGAAAAGAAGAACATTTGAAAAGAAGAACATACTTGAAGGACTGAACCATTTGACTTCAAGACATTATAAAATTATAGTAAAAAAGACAGTAGAGTACTGGCATTAAGATAGACAAATGGGTCAATGGAACAGAATGGAGAGTACAGAACATTGTCAACTAATTTCCATGAAGGGGGCAAAGACAACTCAGTGGAGAAAGAACACACTATTCAACAAATGATGCTGGAACAATCAGATATCCATATGCAAAAGATAATTCATACTTTATAGACCTTAATCTAAATTTTAAAACAATTTATTTGGAAATGATTCAGTAGTTTTTAAAAGAGTTATACATACACTTATCACACAACACAGCCATTTCACTTCTAGGTATTTACTAAAAGGAATAAAAGTAAATGTCCATATAAAGACATACATGACTGTTTATAGTTGTTATTTGTAACTGCCCCAAATTGAAAACAACTCAAATGTCTATTAACAGGTAAATGTATTAAAAGATTGTAATATATCCATAAAATGGAATACTACTCGGCAAGAAAAGGTAATGAACTATTAATACACCCAACGATATAAGCCAGTCTTAAAATAATTAAGCTAAGTAATAGACGACCAAACAATGTACATACGGTGTATGTATGAATTTATATAAAATTCCAGAAAATACAAAGTAACCTATAGTGACGGAAAGCAGATCACTGATTGCCTGGGAAGATGGGGCAAGGAAAGGGTTGAGTGAGGTGAGGAAATGATTGGTGATGATGAATATGTTCATTATGTAATCGTGTTGATGGTTTCATAAGATTATAAATGTTCAAACTTACTAAAATGTAAGCTTTAAGCGTATGTAGTTTATATCAATTATACCTCAACAAAGCTGTTAAAAAAGAGAGAAGGTTTTGTAAGTTCAAAATTTAAGGGGAAATGTAGATCAGAAATGCACCCCAAAGTTAGGCAAGTAGAAGTCAGTTTCTGACTCTCCCCACAACACCAAAAGAAGAAAAGAAAAAAAGAAGAGAGAGAAACTCTAGAAGGAAGTGGTTTTCAAAATGTTGAAGGGCTCAGATATGTCATTTGGAATACAGTAATGAAAGTCAAGCCATTTGACATTTTTCAGGCCCTGGTGATTTTTAGGAACACAGTTTGATCAGAATGATGTGAAGGCATGTTAATGTCAGGCTTAAGACGTAAATGGAGGTTATAGAAGAGACATGGTCAGAACATTTTGATGAAGGATGAAAGGAAAGGGATTAGGGGATGGGAATCCAGGACTTTAAGGGGGAAGTAGAGCCTCAGGCAGGGTGTTCTGGGATGCGGATACTCAAGTGTGTTTGACAGCTGAGGGCAAGCAGCCTGTGGAGAGGCAAACTGGAAGGCTTAAGAAAGGAAGAAAGGAACAGATGAAGCGAAGTTCTAAATTGCGGGCTGCTATGAAATTAAGAGTAAAAATGGATCAGGACACTTCAGAAAAGAGGAAACCCTTGTCTTCCACAGAGAAAGGAAAGGAGAAATAAGAAAAGAGAGATGGATAGAAATCCGGGGCAAATGTGTCAGAGGAAAAGAAGAATTTGTAAAGAGGGGTGTTCATATAATGAGAGTTCCTAACCTCTCAGTGAAAAAAAAGGTCAAGGTAATTAGCTAAGTTGTACTAGGAGCTTTAGAGGAGTGTTAGAAATTTCAAGTAGTTGCTATAGGATCATCCAGAGATAAATAAAATGTTGGCAGGTAATACTGAAGGCTCAACCAAGTTTAAAAACACAAATTACTGTAGAGACAACAAATAAAGAGATATGATTTTCTTTATTCAGAGAAAACAAATGGTTAGTTTGACCAAGAGTTGGAGGTTAGCCAGTGAGTACAGCCAAAGATCAAGAGGGAACAGAACTGTGGCTGCTTCTTAAAGTGTATTTGAAATGGTTTCCTCGGTTCTGACACATTCATCCATTCACTGAAAAAAATATTTATTTAGGATGTGGTAGACCTGTGTTGTGGAGCATACAAAAACAATTATCTTCAGTGAAGGTTAACAGTATATAATCAGTAGGAGAATGAATACATTTATTGATTCCTGTTCTTTGCTGTGGACGTTAGCCTGCAATGGAATCACAGCATCTTAGAGCCAGAAGAGATTTTAAGGGTTATAATGTTCAACACCATCATTTTATTGATGAGGAAACAGACATAGAAAAGGCTGGGGATTTTTCCAAAGGTAATAAGAAATAGAACAAAATCCTTTGGATCATGGTATTTTAGCCACTCACCAAAACTCTTTTTCAAACTTCCTAACGAACACTAAAGGCAATATTGGACATTATACCTAGAAACACCAAAATATGTGCATTATTATGGAGAAAATTTTGGTTAGGGAACTCTGCTCTAATGAAGAGTATAAAAATACACTAGCAGTGGCCATATCACCCACCATCTCCACGGAACTTGAATTAAGTAAATTTTAAACTTAGGACAATACCACACTAGACAATACCTATTCTTAGCATAACCCAGCTCTAATACTGTTCTTTTACCTTTATAACTGAGAATATATGACGATTTCTAATAAAGCTATTTTACTGCCTAGTTTTTCCAATCTCTAACTAATTTCCTCATTATAAGGTAAATGTCATATAAGAAGTTGGTTTGGACTAGAAATTCTGGGTTTACAGCAACAGAGAAGATGATCGGAGAGTTATTCCCAAATGGAAAATGAGATATATGTTTCTTGAGGCCAAGAACCATGGCTTTTTGTTCACTGCTGTATTATCCAGCACTTAGAACATTATCTATCATATAGTAAGTGCTCACAAATATTATTGAATGAATTCATAAAATGAGACACAATTGATCCTATTGGAAGGTGTGCATGGTATCCAAAGTAAAAGCAAGGGCAAGTGTGGATCATCTAGGTACCAAGGGATGCAGAGAGTCTAACCTAGCAGGTGCAGGTACAGGAAAAGAGAAACTTCGATATTTGGTACAGCAAACACAGCTAAGAAGATCCAGGAGCAGGAGAGGTAAGAGTTTATTTTATGACTCATGGGTCATGAAGACTAACCTGTGGCACACAGAATATCCTCTGTATGATACAGGCAGCAAAGATGAATTAAGGGAAGAATTGGTAAGGTAGGAAAAGTTTTGGATTTCGAGTCAGAAACATAGGGTTGGAATTTTATTTCTGTTATTAATCAACAGTGTGAACTGAGCAATTTGCTTGACTCACTGCTATTCTATACCCACTTTCTTGCTAACATCACCAGTAGCCAGTAGCCACCTAATTGTCAAAACAATGACAGGGTGGCTTAAACAACAAACATTTATTTCTCACAGTTACAGAGCCTGGGAATTCCAAGATCAAGGCTCTGGCATAGTTGCTGTCTGGTAAGAGCCTGCTCCCTGTTTCATAGACAGTCATCTTCTGGCTGTGTCTTCATGTGGCAAATAGGGAGAGGGAGCTCTCTGGGTCTCTTTTGTAAAGGCACTAACCCCATTCATGAGGGCTCTACCCTCATGACCTAATCACTTCTAAAGGCCCCACCTCCAAATACCATCAATTAGGGATTATAGTTCAACATATGAGTTTGGGGGAACACAAACATTCTGTCTATGGCATCACTCTAACCTTCAATTCCTTCTCCTCTATTTTCCGTGTTGTATAATGGGGCTGTCTAGTGACCCAAACCAGGATTGGTCCTAGATGCCTCCGTTTCCCTCACCCTTATATATTCAAGCAATGATTTCATCTTCATTTTCCCCCTATTAAAGGTTTTTTACATATTCCCTTCTTTCTCCTGTGCTTACTGCTACCCAGGTTAGACTAACTTCTTCTTCTAGTGCCTCCTCATGTTACTAAGACTTCCATCCACCTTATTCTTTCCATCCATTCTCCACTCAGCTTCCAGAGTGATCTTGTTAAAATGCAAATCTAATCTCAATATTTTCCTGCATAAAATAATTTTATTTCTCCATAACTAACTGACTACATTTTACAGTAGTCCTGGTATAATTATTAATAATACCTCCTTTCACTATGTATTTTTTATATATATATATATATATATATATATATATATATATATATATATATATATACTATATGTTACATATATATAATCACCCTACCCGTACCCCAAAGGATAAAGCCCAAACCCATTACCATTATATGCAAAAGCCTTTTATGACATGAACCTTATTACGCCTTTAGTCTCATCGCATTACCTTCCCTCTGTTCCGGTCATATTGAACTACTCGCTATTTCTGCATGTGCTCGCCTCTTTTGTGTGTTTGTGAAGCAAGCCATCCCCACTGGAGTCACTACATAATCCCCATTCTTCCTTTAAGACTCAAATCAGAGATTTTCTGTGATGCCTTGCCTGATCGCCATGACATCTCTGGGAAGAGTAGACCACTCTCTCTAGTGCATTTACTTCTTTTATAACAGCCACTTAATGTCTTTCTTCCTTTCTTTTAACTGTGTCGGTCTTTATGAAATTGTGATTCCTTAGAGGTCAGGAGCTACATCTTATTTACCTGTAGTTTCTCAACACATAGCACGGTGCCTGGCACATAGAAAGTGCTTAATACATGTTGAAAGAGAAGATGATTGGATTAATGAACATGTCAGAAAGTTCTAGTGGATGAGAGAATGGACATGAGCAGAATTTTAAGGTCAAGGCAGTGAGTCCACATGGCAACCTATACAGGCTTATTTCACCCCCTGTGTCTGAGCTTTAATCTCCCAATTCAGATTCCATTATGTATAGAAGTCTTTGGCTTTGAAATATTACCACCAGTAAAGCTTCCCTCTGGCACTACTGGATTGCACAACAGGAGAGCAGGGAACCAGCTGCCTGTAGGATTTTTTTCAAATTCTGTTTTCAATTAAAACAGTAGGGAATTTCCATTTAAATAATTTTTGCTTTGTTAGAAGCCTGCAACCTGGAATGAGTCAATCTCAAAAAATAAATACCATCAATAATTTGAATTAGGAAGCTTCACTTCCACCCACATAAAGATGCTTATTACTGTAGTAGAAGTTCATGATTTCTTTTCCCAATGGTTTACCTCATTATTTCAAAGTTCTATAGGCCTTATTCCAGGAAGATCTTTGACTCCTTAAATACATGTCAGAGAATTTTCAGAGGTGGACTGGTCTTTAGAGGTACCTAGAACAGCTTCTTCGTTTTTACAGATGAAGAAACTGAAATCTAGAGAATGTAAGTACCCAAGGTCACACTTCCTGTGAAGCCAGGTCTTTCACCTCTCACCTAGTTCCCTTTATCATCCCCATCATATTAGAGTCAAATAAAACCCATTCAAATGAGGCAGGATGAATATTAAACCCCAAATACTGCCTAACTCTGCCATTATTGGAAATCTTGCATGGCCAGAATCTTGCATCTCAATGTTCTACCAGTCATTTTCCAAGAGGCTAGTGTGGAAAAAAATCACATCTTTTACCATGTGTATTTCTAACATGCATACTTGTCCCCCTCCTCCATGCAATCCTCTCTAAAAAGAGCAACACTTTCTGCTTCATTTCCATCTACGAACTGAAGTGACAACTGAGAAATGACTCAAAGAATCTTACAGTCCTTTAGTCTATAACGCACTGTGATTTATATGAAATATTCACCATTCTTTTAACTTCACTACCCTGGGTTCTACCATCCTTCTCCCTCTTTAAGGTGATAATTATATAATGACCTCACCATCAGGTATTTCTTGGGAATTAATGATCGACTGAAGTTAATGGCCCATAGAATAGCCATGGTCCATCAACTCCACCCAGCCTGTCATTAATCCCCAGGAAATGTCCTGCTTCCCAGTTGTTACTGCTTAATTTAGACTCTTTTCATTCTCGTCCAGCCTTACAATATTGCTACCTCCACCAAGAAGCTTTGTGTTTTATTACTCCATATCCTAGTGGTTCAGCAAGGGTTATTTCCCTAACTGGTGATCAAATAAAATTAGAATGGACTTTATTAAAAGTTACCTTGGAAAAAAAAAAAGTTACCTTAACAGCCATTAAACATCTCCAGACTTTTTAATATTTTATACACTTTATACATGACTTTTAAATCAACAAATGGGATAGGGTACTGTATCCTTAAGATTACAACCCCCAACTCACCTTCCAAATCCCTCTTAGCCCTCTCCTCTCTTCATCTCACAGAATAAATCTAATCACTTCATTTATTTTTACAAGTTACCCTCCCCATTTAAAGTGGTTTTAAACTCTAAATGGTATCATAAGTTGTCTACAACACTAAATGTTACATATCCCTTACAAGCATTTTCCAGACATTATACAGCCCATAGCACTGCCACTTCTTTTACTTGCTGTACAATTCACTGCAATGCTTCATTTCATTTAGAGATGAACAAAGCTTTGCTGGCCCTCTTTCTGGTTCATTTCCTTCTTCAGTTTGATGAATGGAGCTACAGCAGGGCTGAGAGAGGGGAGTGTAAGGCACAGAGAGAGAAGTCTAGGGGTAGCATGTAAATATCCAGAGCTCTTTCAGCACCAAAGTCAATTTCAAAAAAATACAGCCAGATCCCTATTATGAAAAAGTCTATATTGTCAACAAATAGTATTTAATAAAAATGGGGGGAAATGATACCAATATTGTCATATTTTCACACATGTACAAAGCAGAGCAAGGAAAAACTGGGGAATGGGGGAGGGACAGGGACCAATGATTCTTGTTAATTTCATAATAGTTCTTTTAGTACAAGTAGAACACAATAAAAAATATTAAGGATTCAAAAACAAGTATAATGGGACATAATAGGCATCAGAGATCCAGGGGATATGAGCTTCAGTCTTACATCTGCTAGTAATTAGTTACATGACCTTTAACCAATTATTTATTCTCTCTGAGTCTTAGCTTCCTCATCTAGAAAATAAGATAGATAATGACACTAGATAATGTTCTCATTTCTTCTCAACAGCAACATTTTATGATTCTTTGAATCCATAATCAACTGTTTGAATAATCAACTGTCAGAATTTAATTATATCTGACATGGATTCTTTTCAAAATAGTTATTTCCTTTTACTCCAAGCTCATATCTGCACTTAACATGTTTACTCATTTATCAAATAATAGATGACATTCTATTAGAACACATACTACGCCAGGTAAGCAGGTAAACCAGGTAAACAGCAGCGTTTTTTTTTAAGAAAAAAAAGGTACATGGAAGGCAGTATGTGATCCTTGCTCCTATACCAAGTAGCTTACAATCCAGTGGGGGAAACAAAAAAGGATATTAATGATGACAAATGGAGATAAGTAGGAAGTGAAGAGGGTAAAAGAAAAGAATAAAATAGACTTGGAGCAGGAGGTAGTTGATAAGCTAAGACTAGAAGAAACTGGATGTGTATTCAAGTCCAAGATAGCCAGCCTCGCTGGAAGAAGAGGTGAGCTTGGCAGGCTAGATCAAGTTGGACCTCATAGTTCATAGAAAGGAGTTTGAGTCTTATTTGAAGTAGAATAAGGAACTATTGGAGGCTTTTAATAAGTAATTGTTAACTAGAAAATTCACTGTTGACCTTTCCAAAAAGAATATAAAAATGGTTTTATTCCACCAGAGCATTAGTAATAGAAAGTATTTCCGTTAACCAAGTTTGAACACAACTTTAAAAAAAATTTTTTTTATTGGAGTATAGTTGATTTACAACGTTGTGTTAGTTTCAGATGTACAGCAAAGTGAATCAGCTATACTTATACATATATCCACTCTGTTTTAGATTATTTTCCCATATAGGCCATTAGAGTATTAAGTAGAGTTCCTTGTGCTATACAGTAGGTCATTATTAGTTATCTATTTTATATATAGTAGTGTGTATATGTCAATCCCAATCTCTCAATTTATCCCTCCCCTTCTTTCCCCCCAGTAACCGTTTGTTTTCTACATCTGTGACTGTACTTCTGTAAATAATGAACACATATTTTTAAAATTTCACTTTTAAAAAATATATGAGCAACTATCTTAGGTAAATGGCTATGATAATTAGTTGAGTTATACCTTCTATGTCAAATTTCTACTTATGCAAAGAAACCCAAGTGCTACTTTTACTTCCAAAATGTGAAATAATTCTCACTATGATATATTTCACTATTCTTTGGAAAGGATTTGGAATTCAGTATAAGCTGAATGGATTTACCAAGGGAGAAGGGGCGTAATCTGTACAGATGTGCAACTAATATAATGTTCAAAGACAAGGCTAGGAACCAAGAGCCATTGAGGACATTAATGAAGAAAGGACGGACTGTGTTTGGGCAGCCAGATCTCACTAGAGACAGCAATAAGTGAGCTTACTTTGGGTTTCAGAACTGTTTGGCATGCTCTAATCTACTATGTGAGATATAATCTTCAAAGGGAATTGATAAAAGCCTCAGCATTAGGGACTTTTAGACTCAGACTGGGTAACACATTAGGAAGGATTTTCAAGGAATCAGTTCTGCACTGGGAAGAAACTGAATTCCATGATATGTTTCATCCTTATACTTTTCTACTGTTCAATAAAATTTTAAAGAATAGGGGAGGGGGAATTATTCAGAATTCTTTTTATCCTCACATATACATGATTTTAGTTTTTTCAAAGATAACTGTACTAGTACAACTAATAAAAGTGAAAGTATAACTTGTATTATACACTGCAGTTTTAGATGTACAGTGGGTAAGATGACATCGAAGAAATAGATGCAATTTTCAGTTGACTGGATCTTAAGAAATCATGAGTTTTTAGTGAGACAAGGAAAATAATTTAGCTTTTTTGCAGCTCAGACTTTTCAACTGTAAAAATGGGAGGACTAGGGGTAAATCTCTATACAGCATGTTTACATATTAATCAATCTTTGATCTATGTTTATAACATATTTATAAACATATCACATGTTTATAACATAAATAAGTAATAAATGTATGCATTAATAATAAATATATGCATACTGTTCCGTCAAAACCCTTTCCCTAGCAAACTGGAATTGATTTAAGGGGAAGAGAGAATGTATTAGTTCTTTTTTTTTTTTAGCTTTCATTTATTTATTTATTTTATTTTTTTTTAACATCTTTATTGGAGTATAATTGCTTTACAATGGTGTGTTAGTTTCTGCTTTATAACAAAGTGAATCAGCTATACATATACATATATCCCCATATCTCTTCCCTCTAGCGTCTCCCTCCCTCCCACCTTCCCTATCCCACCCCTCTAGGTGGTCACAAAGCACGGAACTGATCTCCCTGTGCTATGCGGCTGCTTCCCACTAGCTATCTATTTTACATTTGGTAGTATATATAAGTCCATGCCACTCTCTCACTTCGTCCCAACTTACCCTTCCCCCTCCCCATGTCCTCAAGTCCATTCTCTACATCTGCGTCTTTATTCCTGTCCTGCCCCTAGGTTCTTCAGAACCTTTTTTGTTTGTTTGTTTAGATTCCATATATATGTGTTAGCATATGATATTTGTTTTTCTCTTTCTGACTTACTTCACTCTGTATGACAGACTCTAGGTCCCATATACCCTGAGAAAACCATAATTCAAAAAGAGTCATGTACCACAATATTCATTGCAGCTCTATTTACAATAACCAGGACATGTATTAGTTCTCATAACTGAAAAATGTAGCGAGTAAATTCAGGCACAGTTGGATCTAGGAGCTCAAAGGATGTTTTCCTAAGAAGACGCTCTGCATGGGTATAGGGTGGGGGTAGTGCTGGGCGAAAGGGAGGGACAGAAGGAGATACTGCACAAGTAAAAACAGCAAGACCCACTTCCATTCAAACATAAATGGGTTCACACAAATTAGTTTCAAGTGCTAGTAACAGAGATCCAAATAAGATAGAAACTGATTTCTCTTTTTCTAAACAATCCAGATGTAGGCAACCCAGAACTGTCTTGGAAGTTCCTCCATCATCTGGGAGCCAGGCTACCTCCAACTTTCTGCTCTGCCATCCTTATGGTGTGGACTTTGTCCCCATTTTCCAGGATGGAGTCCCAGGCAATATTCCTATATTCCAAGCAGCAGGAAGGAGGAAGGAAGAAAGGTGGCAATGGGACTCAAAACCTTCCTTTGACAGAAATTTCCTGGAAGCAACCACACTAGACTACACTTACACTTACTCTGTGGGCCATACTCAACTGCAAGGCATGCTGGGACTTGTAGTTTTTTCTCCAGGCAGCTATGCGTCACCTAAAAGTTGGGGGTCTTTAGAGGGAAAGTAGGCATATTGGAATAAGAAGCTAAGTCTTTGACATAACATTGATACAAACACCCACAGTAAAATATGTGTGTCATGAGATCAGGCATTTTTGTCTGTGTTGCTCACTTAAACCCAGATCGTGAAACAGTTCTTGAAATATAGTAAGCATTCAATAAATATTTGTTGAAAGAAAGAATCAGTGAATGCATATGTATGTAGTAAAACAGGAAAAATGTGTTAATGGTAGTGCAGGTTCACCAAAACTCCTTCATAGATTGTAACAGCATTGTAAAAAAACAAAACAAAACAAAACAAAAAACACTTAAAAGCAGCTTCTTCATCTTCCACAAATGATTTGAATGGAAAAAAATGAGCTGTGAAGTCACACAGATCTGGATTGAAGTCACAGGTTCACCACTTACTAACTTTGTGACCTTGGAGGGTTGTTCTGGTCTCATTGATCCTGGAGATGTCAAATATCATATAATCTAAACTTGCAAGAGAATTTAACTGAGTTAACATATGAGAAAATACAGAATATATTACCTGACACATAATAAGCCCTCATTAATAGTCACTTCTCCATTTTCAATTAAATTCTGTATTCCTGTATACAACTCGGCCAATTACTCTCTGAGATTATCTTCAGAAGAATCTGTGCTACTCTGTTATCCTTGGATGGGGCTGTTTGGTGCTCACAGCATATAAAAGCAGGAACTAGATACTTGAGTTATACATGTTTAGCCCAAATCTCTCTTTGTTAATTTTTTAAGTGCAAATGTATTAAAGTTAAAATCCTCAAAAGGAACCCAATAATAAACAAAGCCCTTAAAAAGAATGTTAAACATTGGAAAATGTCTCTGTTAATCACAGACATATTTTTGTTCTTACATATATGTACACACATAAAATAAAGCATTTATTTGATTATGAATTACAGCTTGCCAAGGTTCGGCGTCAATTACAAAAAAAAAAAAAAAATCCAAACTGAAAAAGATAAAAACAACAAAGCTTTGGAGAAATAATATAACATAACCTACTTACTTAAAAATACACACACAAAAAAGTCCACCTAATTTTTTAAATCATTACTTTTTTTTGCTTTAGTTGATATAATTCTAAAAAGAAAAAATAGATAACTCAAGCTCAGTTAATATACATGTTATCTTTCAGGAATCGTCTAAAGAAAGATTTGTGGCAAAGATAATCACTAACGGTTGACTTTACTGGAAAAACTAATTTTGAAGTAGGTCAGGAATTCCTTCAAAGCAGTAGATACACTTAAAAACATCCAACCTGTCAACTGCAAATCGAGTAACAGTGTTGATCCTGCAAAATTTTTTCACTGTCACTCTGAAGTGAACTAAGAAGAACCAAGAAAATGATCAGTGCCATGAACACTATAAATTGCTTTCAGGATTTATATTTTCCCATCCTTCTAAAAGTAGCATTTAATAAAATAATCTGGTTCTTACTCCAATTCAATCATCATAGAAGAGAGAATCCTGAACCCAATTTGCTATTATTTCTTTACTGAGTTTTAAGCACCTTTCAACCTTAGAACCAAGTCTTGTTACCAGAAAAGGTATGTACCCATAAGCCCAATAAGTATAATGAATTGTTTTTATTTCTATTTTTTTTAAACATCTTATCGGAGTATAATTGCTTTACAATGGTGTGTTAGTTTCTGCTGTATAACAAAGTGAATCAGCTGTATGTATACATATATCCCCATATCCCCTCCCTCTTGCATCTCCCTCCCACCCTCCCTATCCCACACCTCTGGGTGGTCACAAAGCACCGAGCTGATCTCCCTGTGCTATGTGGCTGCTTCACACTAGCTAAGTATTATGAGTTTTTGAGGGAAAACAGCAATGACCTGCAGCAGAGATGTTATCCCTTCTAAGCCACTTGTATGGACAGCCCAGAAAATGACATGAATCCCTGGGAATTTGCTTGACCTGAGTTTGTGCAGGTTTTACTGTTGTTTTGTCTCTTGATGGAGAAGAGCATGCAGGGAGCTGGTATTTGTTGAGCACTTACCCTGTGCCATACACTTTCTAAAACATTATAACATTTTATCCTCAAACAACCTGAGCCACTAGAAATTCATATTCTCACTTTACATTGGAGAAATTGATGCTCCAATAGACGATCCATCTAGAAAGTGGCAGAACCTGACTCAGGCAGGAATTGGATCTGTTGCCTCCTGTCTTTCCCATAAAGCAGCTCAAGGACACAACTTCGCCAGTGTAGAAAGTTAAGGACAGCTAGGAAGAAGATACACTCTGCCAGGAAGAGAGAAAGGCCCGTGTCAAAGACAGGTAATTATTTCAGCAGACGGCCGAAAGTAGAGAGCTGGCATAAGCAAAGGTGTTATAAGAGCTTTAGTTTAGCAAAGCAAAGTTTCAATTTTTCACGAATTCTTCTTGTCTTCCCTCTCATGTATCCACAGCCACCACAGATCTCAAACCTCAACTTGTGATCCCAGAGATATTTCAGTGAGCAAACAGTTACAAACATTTCACCACAGACTTGCAGCTAAGGGAATAACAAGAATCAGGTTTCATTTTGGCAGGTCCCTTTTCTGTGGTCAGAATCGTAGTACATACAGTAGTGATAACATCTTCCTCTTATTGAGAACTTAGGAGGCATTATGCTAAGGGCATTTCAAGAATTATATTAATGAACCTTCAACACTTTTTGAGGTAAGAACGATTACTTCTCCCTCTAAAAGGTGCAGGCAATGTGGCTTAGGAGGTTAAACAACCCAGCTGAGTTCCCACAACCGATAAGTGGCAGTTTGGAGATGCGAAATCTCATATGTCAGACGCCCAGATTCATGCACATTGGTGCTCTGTGTCCCCATCCGTACTCAGTCCCCTCTGTCTCTCCTCCCTGACCCTCACCTCCTCTTCAAAGATGGGTAGGCACCATGGAAATTATGGTTAGAAAATTCTGTCAAATTTATACACTAATTATTTTTCTGTAATTTATAAATTGTATGTAATTTATACAAAAAATCTCTTTCTTCTTTCTGCACCTCCTTTTATTGACATCAGCTTTTCTCCTTTTACCACCTTTCCAGGCCCTACATAGTCCAAAATGTGTTCATGATATTAAAAATGTTTGTTAAACCCAAAGGTAAGGTAGAAGTTTCATTCCCAGTCTCTCTTAAGCAATATGATTCAGAAACAAAAGAGACGACTCATGAGAGAGACAAAAATCTTTTCCTATTCATTTTCTTCGTTTATCTCCTTGGAATATTTTCCAATTTCTTTGTTAAAGGAGTGTCTTAGTATCTTTCCCCGTTTCATTACATTAGCACTTTCTCATTTACTTTCAGCCTTCTCTTGTTATCAGCATTTTTTTTCCTATCTTAAAAGCAGAGTTATGAGTTTTCTGTCCCTTAAGACTTTATAAGACAGTAAAAATATAACTCTATGGAGACTTTGCCTTATTCAATTTTTTACTCAGCTTGCATGTCTGAATCAAATCATTCCAGTGTTAATTGTTTGGAAATAGTGGTTTACTAGATCACAACTAGAAATAAAATTTGATGGGTTCAACCTTGTTCCTCAGGACATACATCACCAAATCCTCTCTGGGAATTCTGTTTTTTAGAGAAGGTAAAAATGGAAGCATCCTGATGAATTTTGTTCGCGTGTCAGTTCAATGGATGGGTGTCAAAATGCGGAATACGCTTGTTTTTTTCACAGTTGCTCTGGACACTGCCGTTCTGTGTTATGAATCTCTAAAGTAATGAAGGAAGCTGGCTTCTCCACATTTCACTTGGCAATCTCCTTCTTACCTACAGAGTCCCTCTATATATACATCAGAAGTATCCACTAACACCTCCAGAAACTTTTAAAATCAGAACATTGTGTGACTTCAGAAAATTTAACTGACAGTTTTTAAAGTGCATAACTTGGGTAAAGAAAATACCTCTGTTATTGATAGGAACTTTTCTTGTTTTTCCTGCCAGTCATCCTGATGACTTGAATTACTAACAGGATGAGTTCCTTTTAACTGCTGAAAATATCCTCTCTAATTTGGGTTTAAAGGGGTTTCTAAATTACTTGTATTTCCTATTCACATGTGGAGAGTAAATACTCTATAGAAACTTGAGACTTGCTTGCAAAATTAAAATAAAGCAAGTAATATTTCAATGATATGACTTCCTTGATTATTTCTTTCTTACCAAGTGAAATGGAGGACAATCAGTTATATCTCAGGCACTCCTGTAACACTGAAAACACTTAGCATCCAAAGTAAAAAAACTGTTGTAGGTGGGACGTTTCCAGTTGTATCTTTGACATAAATCAACCAGAAAGCCTCAGGAAACAAGGCTAGGGTATTAGCTCATGGTTTGGAATCATCTAGCCACAGGCCCTAATACAGAGCTTCTAGAAAGCTAAATATGGACAGCAGGTAGTTTTAGTTGTGGCAGATCCCAGCTGGGAAAGAAGGAAGATTCTGTTGTTGTCATGGATAAGCTGATATTTCTGTCACCCTTGCCAGCTACGAAATCCACGTTAAATCCTTGCTATACAGAACAGTCATGTTTTTAGGATTACTAGGGGAAGATCAGAGCCCTAAATATTCACTAATTGGATTCCAAATAGATGATCTGATATCATGACTGTAGAGTACCAACTTAGAGGGAGAAAATGAAATCTATCTGGCCTTTTCTCTCATGAAGAGGGGCTCCCATTTTTCAGCACCTGGGACAGTACTAACAAAAATAACAATTGCTTTTTTTAAATAAGAGGATAATTAACAGCAGCTTAAAACCTCCTTTACAGGGCCCTGGGTTTTTTTGGGTTTTTTTCCCTAGCCTATGTGTCCCCATGTTCTCTAGTCTTCAAAGATTACATTTTCTCTAAATGTATTCCGTATTCCCAAATAATGGTTCAAAACCCTATCCTGCATGACCTCAAGAGTCTAATATTTTGCTAGATCCTCATCTCCACTGAAAGTCTTCTTACATGTTCAATAAACAGTTAGTGAAGCAGAAAGGCATACTGTTCTGTACATAGTAATGGTATACAAAAACAGTTTTCTAAGGAATAATTAAAAGCAGAGTTTAAGTACTATTTCTATGTCATTCTCACTGTCCTGCTTAAATTGCCCTCCACGCCATCTCTAGGTGGAATACTTGCTCTCTGAGCTCCCAGGAACCAGCGTACATTTCTCTATTACAGATAGCACTTACCACAGTGGAGTATGGAGGTTTATCTTTATGACTCTCTTCCTACCAGACCCTTCAAAGCATGCAACATGTTCTGTTTCGTAGCCCTGACATCTATCACAATTCTTAGCATATCAACAATGGTAATAAATATTTATTATTAAGATATTTTATCTTTGAAAGGGAATCCTAAGAGAGTTAGAAGTTTAGCTGATATAACAAATGTAGCCAAGTTCTTATTTGTGATAGACTTGAGTTCCTTCCAATTTGGTCTGCCCAAAGACTAAAATATCATAAATATCTCCCTTTCATTGTTACAAGACTCCTAGGGGGAAAGTTTGCCTCAGTGACTCTGGTATTTCACATGCATGGGGGAGTCAGAACAATGTGAATGACTGTACTAATTGATCACTTACTATGTGCTAAGTATGAGAAAGAAAGTGGAAGCAAGAGAGAAAGAAACTGACTTAAGTCACTTATCAGCATTGTGAGGTAGATGTTGAATATGAGAGAAAATAGATTGAAAAAAATAAAAGGATTTACTGGACAAGTTAGGCGTTTTCATGTAATTCAGATTCTAAGTAATACACTTTCAAAAACTAAAACAATCACATTTTAAAATATATTTTTGCTATTTGAAAATCTTAAAATCTCAATTTGTTGTTGATTTATACCTCATATCAAAACCTGCTTCAGGTCTATTTCCTTAAGCATCCATTGTATAATCTGCATTTTAGATTTTTTTAAAGAGAGGAACAAAATGTTTATGAATGAAATTACATTAAAGAATCCCATCTCATCTTTTTCATGGTCACAAATGAGTTTACTCTCAGCCCCTCTCCATTTGAATGTAAATCCTCTAGTTCACTAATTTGTTAATATTTTCTAGAGTCTCAGAACCCTTACTTCGGACAAAATCTTACTATAATCGTTAAAAACAAAAAATTGCCCACATGGATCCACTTCCCTAGACTGCTGCTAGGGCTGCTCAAGATAGAGTTGAGAGCCATTTTCCTAAAGAGCAAGTTGATTCCTGTAAGAAATTAAGCTCTTAGAAAATCTTCAGGTAAATAAATATCAAGCCCAGTCTTATTGACATTTATACGTAAAATAAATAACTGAGAAAAGTTTATTCAGTCTAATTAGTTTATTTAAATAACTCCTATATTTCTATGATGATGAAAATAGACATTGGTTCCCTTGTGTCTGTAAAAGGTAAAAATGAGAAAATGAAGCAGTGATTGAAAATTAATGTGTTCAATTATCCTTCTCGTTTTGATTCTTCTAATTTTGTTTGATTTCCTGGGATTGTCACTGTGATACAGTCTCACTGTGCTAAAAATACACAAAAACTCAATGTCAGGATACACAAATAGTAACTCTATTGCAAATACTAATGCACGATTTACATTTCACTCTACAGTTTACAAATTTCTTTCACATGATATTCGATCCTTACCCAATCCTTAGCAGCAAGCACCCCTATTTTTCAGATAAAGAAACTAAGGTTCTTCAGTGTGGCTGACCATAGAACAGCCAGTTACAGTAGGCTCAGGATTAAATTTTTAATTCCGAGAAAGACAAGTGCTTTTCTACTCTGTATTGTTAGAGAATAATTTTCAAAAACTCAAAATAATGACCCACAGAAAAACATAAAATGAACACATGCCAAAGGTTTAATATAACTTGTTAATTAATGAAGTTGCCAGTAAGATGTTAAAACCAGTCCAAAGATCATTTAAGAATCTAGATCTATAGAGGCAATTTAACAGTTTGCTGAGTTAAATACAAAACTGGTTAATGTCCAACATGGCCCAAACGCAAAACATTTGGGGTTATCTGTCTCATCACCCAAAAAGCATTTAAAACTCTACCAGACAAAAATCTTCAAGTTAACTACTGCTGATACATACTTTAAAAATAGCCCAATAAATAAAAAGTCAAGCTCAGCTCCATTATGAAAGAATACCCAGTATTCTCTTTTGCTTATTTTTGCTTATTACATTTCAGGTAATTTTTGACAGTATATTATAGATGCTTTACTACAGACAGAAGAAAACTTAAAGACACATTGCCATGAATTTTCAAATAATGGGGGATTGGCTATGAAATATTGAGAAATTATAGTACAGAGCAAGCTTGGCCTGAAAGCATCAGGAATAGTACCTATTAATTTTCAGTGAGGGAATCAAGAGTATCTGCCTAAAAGGAAGAATTGCAAATAATGCTAGGCTTGGAAAACAACAGCTACAACCATAAACCAAAAGTTTGTCTTTAAGAATCCATTTTCATTTACTGTTTCACAAGGTTTCTGCTCTGTGCTGAGAGAAGAGAGTGCTCAAACAATAAAGTCTCTGCCTGCCCTCCAGGTGGTCCCTGTACAGAGGGGAAAATAGTTCTTCAGCAGTAAACTGGCTATGGTAATAAATAGTTAAGCTCCTGGGGAAGCGTAGGTGAAGGGCTCCATTTGGGAGAAGTGGTGAGGGGATTAGGGAAGCCTCCCTGGAGGAAGTGACCCCTTGCGCACTGGTTTGAAGGAAACATGGAAGTTATCTGGGAGAAGGGAAGGGAGTTCTACGGGGAGGAGATGCATGGGGTGTTAGTTAAAGTGTTCAGTGTTCATAGAACAAGGAGGGAGGGTGAGGTGAGAAATAAGAAATGAGGTTGGAGAGGCATCAGGAGAAAGACAAGTTAGGGGCTTCTCTGCTCTGCTGAGAAGATCCCTTCATCCTGCAGGCAAAGGAGCCTATTGTAGGATTTTAAACTGAGAAATACAGTGGGTCTCTGGAGGAAGAATGAAGAATGGACTTAAAGGGGAAGGGAACAGAAACAGGAAGACCAGTTAGGAGACCGACATGGTTCTAAAATAATGAGGTGATAATGGGGGTAAGAAAAGTGATCCGAGACTGTTATAACAGGTAGGAGAAGATGTTATGTTTCCTGGGGATGCTCACTTGACTAGCTCTCTCACAGCTTACTCTGTCTCCGTCTCTGACAACAGAGGAAATGGTTTTCTGCTGCATGGGATGGCTGAGAGGGAAGAGAACCAATGCCAGGTCTCCCCTGGGAGCCAGCGGAAGGAGGGGGCAGGCGTCCCTCAGATTCGTGTGCGGTCCTGACGGTGCCCTGCCATCACAACAGCTCCTGCTCCACCCTCACCGCTCTGCTCCCTGCTGCTCCCAATCCCTGACCTGAAGCCACAGACATTGATTTCTTTTCTTCACTTTTTAGTTTTCACACTCTGGGCTCCATCAATGACTTCTGCGTGGAAGCACTTGATCATAAAAGAGCCACCCATTTCCACACTGCAGTCAAAGGAACTTTAGCAGCTTTATTCTGCAGTTTCTTCACAATTACCCATTTCTTTCTCAGGGCCAAAGAAGTTTAATCGGCTTTGAAATCCAAATGAAACTCCCAAGCACTTGCTAGGTACTTCATTTTGAAAGTAAGGGAGTCCAGGAGAAACATATTCTTTATGTAAGAGAGATGGAAAGCCCCTTTCTCCACCCAAATCCATAAGCTCTCTCAGCCTCAGTTCTTCCTCAAACTTTTCTGTCTTGACATCTCCAAGGAAAATGCAACTGCCAGCTTGATTGTTGTTTGTTTTTTGGTTTTCTTTTCTTTCTTCTTCTTCTTTTTTTAATTCTTTTCACGGTACTTATCCAACTCAGCAAGAGTTACTCATAGGTCTCTTGACATTCTGAGTTGAGTTGTGCCGAAGTGAAAGCACACAGACCCAGATGAAATGCAGAAACATCCCATGGGTGCTGAGAACCTCAAAGATGCTTTCTAATTTTGTATCCTTCAAGGCTTGAGACCTTTAATTAAGAAAGGATATAAATATAACAAATGTAGACGAATTCCCTGAAGTTTAAGATAGGGACCCCAAGATTATGCCAGGGATAAAAACTGTGCCTTGAAAATTCTTGATTGACTCCTCTAATGAGAGCCTGAGATTTCTCCCTCATAACCCCGTGCCTGTCTCCTGATTAATTTCCTTCCAGTACTTAATCTTCAGTGCATGACACTTTAACCACTAAGCTTATTATTCTAAAAATAGTATTCTAGCTGTGCCATCTTAGCAGATATACATGTGACGATCTCATTTCTACACCATTTCCTTAGGTGTTTAAATGTTAATATCAGACTTGTACAAAATGTAATAAACAACCATGCTAACAGAGATAAGTAATTTTTCAGCCAGCTCAATTTCCTAACTCCTATATGCAAAAGGACTTTCACAGATTTTTCCACTCTGAACCCTCACTGGAACTGATAAATGTTCTTTTATGGGAACAGTGAAGAAAGTCACTATGTTTCCATCTGAGAGCAGGAGTGGCTCTCTAGCTATACAAACTGATCAAGGTAGCTTATGCCTCACCACCTTGGGCTGTGCCTTGTCAGTGAATTTTTATGACAACTTCTAAGATAAAAATAAATTATGGAGGATTTTTATCGAGACTCTAGGTTAAGAAATTCATTATGCTGGGGAACAAGGCAAGAGTCAGGCATAAAGACAAAATCAGAGGGAACTATTTAGGTTGGGTAATAAAATGAGATTTATGTCTCAATCCTTTTCTCTCTCTCGGCAGTGTTAGGTGAATGGATACACAGGAAGACATTTCAGTTCACATAAAACCTTTACTAGGAGAAGGAGACATCGTAACACCTCACTGTAGTCTATTGAAAGCACGGCACTTCCAGTCGTGAATGTGGTTGCCTCGGTGCATCAGATTTTCCTAAGATTATAATGTGCCACCTGCTATTACCACCTGCTGGAAATACTGCCCTGCTTCCCAGGCACACTGCTCCCTCCCTCACAAGCAGAAGGCTCAAGTGGCTGGAATACAAGATGAGTTTGGCTCCTTGCCAGTATGCCCAGAAAAACATACATAATCAATAGGAAAAACACACTGACCTTAGATTTTTCCTTCAGCAGTCCTCTAAATAGAAGTCCTTACCTGACCTTACTTTCCACCCCCCAAAAATAAAACAAAACAAACAACAACAAAAACTGTGTAAGTTACACATATAATTTTTGAGGCAGCATTGTTAAATAAATTTCTCAAAAAAACAAATCTCCATGGCTTGTTACAGCACATCCAAAAACTTTTTCTCTTCCTCAACATTGTAACTTTTTTTTTTTTAGTAAGTAATCTTTTTTTTTTTTTTTAAAGATTGATTGATTGATTGATTGATTGTTATGTTGGGTCTTCGTTTCTGTGCTAGGGCTTTCTCTAGTTGCGGCAAGCGGGGGCCACTCCTCATCGCAGTGCGCGGGACTCTCACTATCGCGGCCTCTCCTGTTGTGGAGCACAGGCTCCAGACGCGCAGGCTCGGTAGTTGTGGCTCACGGGCCTAGTTGCTCCGCGGCATGTGGGATCTTCCCAGACCAGGGCTCGAACCCGTGTCCCCTGCACCAGCAGGCAGACTCTCAACCACTGCGCCACCAGGGAAGCCCAACATTGTAATTTTTAACTCCAGTGGTTCAAGTATGAAACAGACATCATTTCCTAGTCACTTCACAAGTCTGGGAAAGCATAAACACAGGTGAATGATACTGCGCTGTCAAGATTTTTTAAATGCTGACTCTAAATAGGTTGCACTGAGTTATTTACACTTTCTTATGTGTTGTGCAAGGACCCTTGAAATTGCAGAGCTTAATTATGTGACAATTACTTTAAGACGGTCAGAAAATATCACATGCCTCTGCCTTTATCCTCTTACCGACAACAACAAAATAGAGAAAAAGATGAACACGTGTAAATTGAAAAATCTTTTGGTTGAATATTGCCTAACATAACACGTTTGCTGCCACGTATCAGTAATGCAACAAATTCATCCGTGTCATCTCAGGACCTCTGGGTCACTCTTCATCCATTCAGGTCTCTGTCCCCAGCTCAGGGTTGCATTCTCTCCCTTTGAGTCCAGCTTTATCCTACAGGCGAGATCCAATGCACACAAGATGGCTCAGTCAATAACTTGGCTTCTTGGTTCCTTGCATCTCCATCTCCAAGGACATTCTCTTCCAATGTACACAGCCATCCACTTTATGCCCATATTATAGACGCTGACTCCCCCACTTCCGAAATGATAATTGTAGACATCCTGCTCTCTCACCACAGCTTTGTAACTTTCTAGCATTCTTATACATCAGTATAAATAGACTTTTCTTCAAACTTTCCAAACCACAATTGGATCTTCACTCTCCATCTTTGTCAGTCCCTTACAGGTTTCCTTTTCTTATCCACGAGAATCCACCACCCGCAAAATGCTGCTGACCATATCATCAATTTCCTTTTCCTATTGCCTTTCTGTCCACCCACTTGGCAAAATCCAGAAAATCCAGTGTCTGCCAAATGAGGCAGATTGTTGCCAACATTAAATAACAGTCACCAGTCTCAACTGGGAGCTCAAAAGGGTCCAGATATTATGCTGTATTTCTCTGGTTAGCACTCTCTCCAATTCTCCACCGGAGCTATTTCAAGCATTCTGGAACTGAGGAGATGATGCTTGTCTGAGATACAGGTGTTGAGATTACCAGTATAGAGATGGGAAGTGAAGCCACGGTATGCAGCTGCCCAGGGAGAATGTGAGGAGTGAGAAGGAAATGGTCCTCGGAAAGAGTCCTGGGTGACATTAATGTAACAGACGTTCAGAAGAAGAAAACACTGACTGACTTACAGAAGAAACCGACAAGGAATGGCTAAAAAATGGAGAAGAAAACCAAAAAAAAAAAAAAATGTGGCCATTAGTTTTGTCAAGCACACTGATCATTTCAAGAAGGAGGGGATGGTGAAAATGTCAAACATTATTGATTGACCACATAAATACTAAGGACTGACCCTCCAGGTTTAAAGCCAGAGAGGTCATTGAGGACCATGGAGAGGGAATTTCAGTGGGAAAGTGGGTGCAGATACCAGATTTCATCAGGCTGAAGCCTAAGAAGGATGTGAGGAGTTGGGAAAGGGCATAATCATTTCTGACAAGAAGTTTGGCCAGGAAGGTAGATTCAGGAATGCTAATTGGAGAGGAGCATGGGCTTGAGATAGAGGGTTGATATTACTAAAACCCTACCTTTTAAGTAAGAGTGACTGGAAAGTCTGTGGAAACTATCTGAGATTTCCTCTGTGTGGCCATCAAGTCCTGTTTGTTTAAAAAGACCTTACACTATAAATCCCTCCATCGTTTGCCACTGCTGTATATGCATATGCTCAAACTTTTTAAAGTGGCTTAAAGCCCCTTGCTAACCTGGCACCAACCTAGCTCTCTCCTGGGGAGTCACCACTCTTCCCAGACGCTTGCTCCAGATGCACAGAAGGCCTCCAAGTTCCTGGGGTGTTTGTCCCTCCCTCTCTCACCTCTGCGGTTTTGGATACGAAGTTCCATCTTCCAGGAACTCTACTGCCACTATTTTCCTGGCCAACACATACCTGCCTCTCACTGTGTAACTGCTCCTCAAAGGAAGCCTTTCCCGTTTCCAAAATCAAGGTCAAAGACCCTACCTCCACACTCCCGAAGCATCCTGCACTTCCCTGTCACGCCTTCCTTCACACATTATCCTACAGCTGTGTCTGCCTGTCTCTTTCACTGCATGTTTGAACTCCATGAGAACAGAGACCTTATCTGCCCTATTACCATTATATCTCCAGAACCTAGTACATTGTTTGGCGTAGAGTTGCTCAATAAAAACACATTCCCAAAATGACAAATTGACATAGTTTAAAGAAAAGTTAAAGCATTTGCTTAATCATATGAGAATTTTATTCAATATCAACTGAGATTCTTGAAGAGTATTTTCTCTTTTACTACTATGGCTTAAACATTTTCAATGACTTCTAATACTTCTAACCTTACTTTAATCATTTTTTATAACACATTTCATATTCTAACATACTATATAATTTATTTATTCATCTTGCTGACAATCAGAGCTCCTTCTTTAGAATGTAAGCTTCCTAAGGGCAGAGACCCTTTTTGTTTTGCTCCTTGGTGCATCCCCACATAACCATGCCTTGGAACATGAACAAATAAAGGGATGAATGAAATGTTTCTACATGTTCTTTTCATTAATTAGGAATCTTATAAGATTTTTACCCTATGTCTGAAAGTATGTAAAATAACTTACATATTCAAACATGATGCAACCTAACTCATTTCTATTTAAAATAAATTCATTCCACTATGCTAAGTGAAATGTCAGACAAAGATAAATATTGTATGATATTACTTATATGTGGAATCTAAAAATACAACAAACTAGTGAATATAACATAAAAGAAGCAGACTCACAGATATAGAGAACAAACTAGTGTTTATCAGTGAGGGGGAGCAATATAGGAGTGGGGGACTGGGAGGTACAAACTATTGAGTATAAGACAGGCTCAAGGATGTATTGTACAACATGGGGAATATAGCCGATATTCTGTAATAACTGTAAATGGAAAGTAAACTTTAAAAAATTGTATAAAAATTTTTTAAAAATTTTAAAAAGAACTAGCAAAAAATAAAAATAAAATAAGTAAATAAAATAAATTCAGTCCACCCAAAAGTAGCAGAGCTAATTCTTCCAGTAATTACATTTGAGATTACTGGGGACCAAAGACTTAGCACTAATTTTTTCAGTAGCCAAAGTGGGAAACCTGCAGTATTACATCATTTTTATTTCCCTGATAACAAAAAGGGTAGAACTTTCATCTGCAGAGTCAAAACTGCTCTTGCAACTGTTCTCTTATAGGAATTTATGGCAATACTCCTTGTATAAAGTACACAGAGTCTTACAATGGATAATATCAAAAAAGTACACTTTTTCACCAAAGGCATAAATAAAATGGCAAGAGGACAATTCTCACATCAACAGAGGGCACACCATTTCATCACTCAGCAAAGGCATTTTTGTAAAAGTCTGATGAAATAGTCTAGACACTCTTGCTTTTAATATTCTAAAAATATAGAGAAAGACAATATTTGTTGATTAAAATGAGAATAGAGGCAAATTAACATTCTATTGTAGAAGTTTAAGGAACAAATTTTAAAACATAGATGGCTTACACTTAAAAAAATAATTTTATCACATTGAGAAAGCGGTACCTCTTTATTGTTCAAAATTTGAGAAGTAAAATAATGTACACATGCAAATCACCCAAAATCCTGCCACTCCAAGAGAACTTGCTGTGGTATATACACTTCCATATCAACCCAACATACACACACACACACACACACACACACACACACACACACACACACACACACACATATTCCCAGTTAGCTATGTGTAAAGTGAAATTATAGCTCTCCCTGAAGTTTATGAATTCATCTTATATTACATAATTATATGTATTTTATATTTTAACTGAAATAAGATCTAAATATTCACAATATTTTTTAATCTGGTTTTCTGCCTAATTATAAATACACTATGACCACCATTCACTTCAGGCCAGAGGGCATGTGCTTTTACGCATAGTATATAATATACAGTTGACCCTTGAACAACATGAGTTTGAACTGCGCAGGTCCACTTATAAGCAGATTTTTTTTTCAATAAATAAGTACTACAGTACCACATGATTCACAGTTGGTTGAATCCATGAATGGGGAACCACAGATGTGAAGGAACTGTGGATATGGAGGGCTGACTATAGTTATACTTGGATTTTCAACTGCACGGAGGGTTAGCACCCCTAACCCCCATGTTGTTCAATACATTATATAAAATATATAGTTTAACTTTCTCACACTTCATTCCTAGTGAGTGACTGTGACCTCAAAGTTCTACACTATACAGCATACAACAATATAATGTGAGCCTGAAAATGTTTTAGATTTGTTTAATCCAACTGTCCCCTCCATTCAAAGAAGTAAAGAAGCAGCCATAGGTCTTTGATATTACTTTGTATTTTCAGCAAAGATTGTCACTCACCAAAATATTTTACCTGCAAAATATATCTCCGAATAGCTAAATAAGTTTATATGTTGACCAATATGGTCTAATGTTAAAAATAAAGTAAGCTCTCAGCCTAAAGGAGAATGCTAATTTTAAGGAGAATGCCAATGCTAAAGGAGAATGCTAATCTCTTTGGGATAACTAGGTATTTTTACCTATCCAATATCCTTTGTATATCCAATGTCCTATTACATCAAACTATGGTGGAAATTTTAAAGCCACAGCTCTAAATTGGCACAAAAACATTTTATGTCAGTCTATATCCATTTTTCCAAAGTCATGATCCAAGATCATGCAGTAGCAGACCCAGGTCTCTGAATTGTTTACCAAGTTGTTTCAGTAAAAGGTTTAAAAAGAGCAGCGGTAAGATGCTGTTTGTTTTATACAATTTGAAATCATATTTTATGAGACTATGTCTGCCTGTTAAGATTTTTGCAGCAGTATTTAGTGACAGGTTTACAAATATATATACTATATTGTATAATAAGAAATAATAAATCAACTAAAACATTAAAATATTGAGTCTCTACAATCTGGCCACACAGATGACTCTTACCTGTCGTGCCAATGTTAATGATGATTTGATGAACACTGAAATATCCTTGAGCTATTCTGATAATTTCATCAATAAGATGAAATAGGGACGTCAGTGATTAACATAACTGTGTCTGAATCTAAATCATTCTTCATACAAAAGATTACTTTGAGAAATCCTAGCTCTGTAATTTAGGCTACTGAGGGAAATGTAGCATGTATTTCTAAACAATGTCTAATAAAATGATTGGTCTGTCCATCTGAGATAATAAAGCACCTTAGTCTTATAGATGAGATTGGCTTTGATTTATATGAATTTTGAAGGAATTAATTAGAGCCAATGGTTTAGCAACAAAAGAGATCATTCCTAATACTAGTCAGCTCAGGTGGCCATAACAAAATACAATAAATTGCATGGCTTAGAAAACAGAAATTTATTTTCTCACAGTTTGGGGGCTGAGATCCAAGATCAGGATTCCAACATGGTCAGGTTTTGGTGAGAATTCTCTTCCTGGCTAGCAGAAGCTGTGTCCTTACCTGGCCTTTCCTAGGGGAGTGCAAGTAAAGAAAGAGAGAGAAGAAAGAAATCTTTTCTTCTTCTTCTTTTTATAAGGCCACAAATTGTATTAGATTAGCACCCTATCCTTATGACCTCATTTAACCTTAATTACCTCCTGAAAAACTCTTTCTCCAAATACCATCACATTGGGAATTAGGGCTTTCACATATGAATTTGGAGGGAAACAATTCCGTCCATAGCATTCTTCAAAACAGTCTTTGAAGTTTCGAGTGGAAAGAAATTTTCTTACAGTGTTTAAATTTTTATTTTGGCAAAACAGAATTCTTGGGTAAATGAAGTTACTAGCTCCCCATGTGGAAAAAATTTCTAGCACCTAAGAAATATGGGGGTTATTTTAGGGGTTGAATTTTTGCACCAAATATTGGTTGAAAGCGATTGAGGTTTGATTTTCAATAATTCTTCTTAGCATTCACCCCATTCATTTAACAGATATTTGTTGAGTTCCAAAAATGTGCCAAGCATTGTCCCATGCTTTTAGTATGTTTCCTAAACAAAGCAGACATAAACCTCTGCCCTGATTTAGCTTACTTTCTAGGATAGGGCAATAAATGATCAATAAACATAAAAAATAATTATTTTATTAGTACATTAGAAGGTGAGTACTATAGAAAAAATAGAGCAGGGTAAGAAGAGAGGATGTTTGGGGGTATAATTTTAAATAGAGTGGTCAGGGCAGGACTTTTTGAGAATTTGACAGTTGTATAACATTTAAAGAATACGAGGGAGTTACACATGTGGAGATCTGGAAAACTATCCTTCAAGGCAGAGGGAACCACAGTGCAAATGTCCTAAAACATCAGCCACTCTGTCATATAAGGTAAAGAGGTTGTGACAGAAATCGAGAATGGTGGCTCAGCCCAGGATACCAGCTGTGGAAATAGTTCCAAGTGGTTGGATTCTAGATCTATTTAGTAGATAAAGCAAACAGAATTTGCTAAAGAATTGGATGTGGGATGCTGCAGAAAGAAATTATTAAAGATGAACTCAAGCTTTTGGGTCTCAGCAACGGCGGCAATGGAATATTCAACTGAAGCAGGGGTGAAGCAGGTCTTGGGAAGAAGATCACAGGTCAGTATGATATGATATAAAAAACAATAAATCCAAATCACACTCAGTTAAATTTAAAGTCAAAGCAAAAAGATAGCTACCAATTAAAATTTATTAGAAGACTCTTTGAAGAAAAAAAATTTAGAAGAATGGATACTTAATAAACCTTTATGACTCCAAAGATTTATTACCATATTTTGCTGAATCTAAGCCAGGCTTGATTTCAGATACACTATTTTATTTACCACTATGATAGGAAAAATTTTGACAAATTATTGTCAAACATTGATTGTGAGACATACCAATTTTAAAATATGATATTGTAATAAGTATGATGATGTGATATTAGTAACTGAGTACAGTGTTAGATGTCTATAATACAAAAAGGAATAAAATATGGCCCTAGAAGATCTGAGGTATTTTCCATGTTTGTTTGATGGATTAGTTGATTGATTATATTTTCTGAATAAGTATGCTAACAGGTTTGGGATATCTGTATGGATTTCTGATACCTTTGTTAGACCAAAAGAAATGTTACTATATGCAATTACATTAAAACTGCATTATTTGAAAAACTGGTTCCAGAATTTTTCTTAAGATGGGAACTCTGTAGAGAAAAGACCTTGATAAACCTCTAAGGTAAAAGGTAAATACTGAGTGTGTAGATATCATCAAGGGCCAAAGCAATGCAAGGCAATACAACTTGAGAGCAGGAACAAATTTGTTTTCCTCCAGCGAGAGAGAGACAGAGTGGGGGTGGGAGGAGGGAGAGAGAGAGAGAGGAGAGAAGCGAGAGGGAACAGAAGGGATGGCTGGAGACTGTGGAGAGGGGATTGCTAGAGGAAATCCCCATGTGTTAGGGGAGTGGCTATGGTAGGCAGAATAATGCCCCCCACCTCCACTCCAAAAAGATATCCAAACCCTAATCCCAGTAATCTATGAGTGTTAGATTACATGGTAAAAGGGGATTAAAGTTGCAAATGGAATTAAGGTCACTAATCAGCTGACCTTGAGATGGAGATATTATCCTTGATTATCCAGGTAGGCCCAATATAATCATAAGGGCCCTTAAATATGAAAGAGGGTGGTAGTAGAGTCAGTGTTAGAGTGATACCATTTGAGAAAGACTTGACTGGACATTGCTGGCTTTGAAGATGGAAGTGGGCCATTGGCCAAAACATATAGGCAGCTTCTAGAAGCAAGAAAAGACAAGAAAACAGATTCTCACAGTTTCCAGAAAAGAATGCAGCTCTGCTAGCACTTTCATCTTAGCCCAGTGAGACCCATTTTGTACTTCTGATCTCCAGAACTGTAAGATAATACACTGTGTTGTACTGAGTTGCTAAGTTTGCAGTAATTTGTTGCATCGGCAATAGGAAATCAGTACGGTGGTCAAATGGCATCTAATAACAGTGATGGCCCTCCTCTCCCTATATGCGTGTGTCATCCATTCCTACCATTGAGATATAGAGTTTATTCCTCCACACACTTAAATCTAGGTTGGCCTGCAGTTCTCTGATGGATAGATCATGGCAAAAGTGACACTATGCTAGCTCTAGCCTTAGATTTTTAAAGGGATTGGCAGATTCCACCTGGTTCTCTTCCAATGCTCTCTTGGAAGACTCCCTCTCAGAACCTAGCCACAAGCTGTGAAAAGTTCAAGCCATATGAGAGCCACTCATAGATGTTCCCAGACAACAGCCAGCACCAAAGGTTTGCCAGGTGAGTGAGCCACCTTAAATATCCAGTCCAGTTGAGACTCTAGATAACACACCTTAGCTGATATCTCATTGCAACCACATGAAAGACCCCAAGCATGAACCTCCCAGCTGATCCCAGTCAACCCACAGAACTGTGAATAATAAATCTTATTTTCAGCCACAAAGTTTTGAGGTAGTCCACAGGAACAGATGCTTATTGTTCAATTTGAAGTTGTTTATATTGCTACGATATAGCTTTCATCCGGTTCCCCACAAATAAATGTTCAGAAATATCTACTCTGCATGTGTATATTCGTGCGTGTATGTGTGTGTGTTTTAGGTATGAGGAGTATGATTAGTGGAAATGTGGAAATCGTGGAAGGGGCTGAATTTCACATCCACATTAGAGGGAAACAAAATCACATACGGAAACAGAGTAGTGGTAACCATGAAAACACAAGCTCACTGGGAAATTTCCTAGAAACACGTAATTATTTACATGTTTGGTACTGGGGACTTGAGCCACTCTCAAATAGCAGGGAGACATCACCTAACATAAAATTTATCCATTTTTTAAAATAAGAGGCAAAGATAAATTTGATTTGTCTATCTACAACTCTGACTTACCTACATAACTTCTGAGCCTAAAACTATGCCTGGCGCATGATAGGTGCTCAGAAATGTTTGTTGGTTGTTCAGCACAGAATTAAGAAAGAAGATAATGTAAAGAAATTTTCAATTCTTAAGTCTCCATAAACTGACAATAGAATTTGAGATATTCCTACTTAACCTCTTCCTCCATATCCCAAAATATCACCACTTCAAGAATGAGACTAAAAGAAGATGTGGCACATATATACAATGGAATATTACTCAGCCATAAAAAGAAACGAAATTGAGTTATTTGTAGTGAGATGGGTGGACCTAGAGTCTGTCATACAGAGTGAAGTAAGTCAGAAAGAGAAAAACAAATACCATATGCTAACACATATATATGGAATCTAAAAGAAAAGAAGATGGTTCTGAAGAACCTAGGGACAGGACAGGAATAAAGACACAGACGTAGAGAATGGACTTGAGGACACGGGGAGGGGGAAGGGTAAGCTGGAACGAAGTAAAAGAGTGGCATTGACATATATACACTACCAAATGTAAAATAGATAGCTAGTGGGAAGCAGCCACATAGCACAGGGAGATCAGCTCTAGGTGCTCTGTGACCACCTAGAGGGGTAGGATAGGGAGGGTGGGAGGGAGATGCAAGAGGGAGGGGATATGGGGATATATGTATATGTATAGCTGATTCACTTTGTTATAAAGCAGAAACTAACACACCATTGTAAAGCAATTATACTCCAATAAAGATGTTAAAAAAAAATAAAAGAATGAGAGTAGGCAACAGAATAACAGTTAGTGTGGGTGGGAAACGTAATCTACCAATGATCTGTAAGTAAAGGCAAAGAATATGGAGGCTGATGATTAAATAGTCAATATATTGGCACCACTGTTTAAAATATACACTTATATCAATTTTCTTCTAAATTTATTAACAAAACTTCCATTTCTCCTAAAAGGGTGCAATGATAAAGTAATTTTAGAGGGTGTTTTATTATTTAGTTCAGGCAAATACCCTAGAGATAGTGCATTCAGATTTTTTAGATTTAGTATTGACAGAACTATACTGTCATTCAAAGTTTCCAGAATTAGCAGCTAATTGTTATTTTTTTAGATACACACACATGCACACATACATACTATTTATTTATCCCTTTCTCTGTCCAAAATAGATTTGAGACCATTGACAACATTATTTCATTGATAATAAAATATAGAACTGAGAACAATAAGAGGAACCAAATAAATTTCCTATCAAATCTGGTGAACAGACATTGAGAGGCTGAACCTCAAATTTGCTTCAGAGTTTTCTATCCTAACATTCAGGAGAAGATGATATATTAGATCTCATTATCAGAAAGGACTGTGAGGATATACTCTAAGACTCTCAAATTGATTCCAAATAGCTAAGGGACTGTTGTATAATGTATTTGATACAGTCTATATATTATGGATTTGTAAGAAGGTGAAGCAATACTAAAATGAATAGGTTCACCATGGATGGTGCATTCAATACAAAGACTTTGGTCTAGGCTGACGATAAATAGACATGAGGAATGGTCTTCACACAGCAAATTTGATTTAGCAAAGCATGTGGCAGATATGTGTTAGAAATGTTGGTACACCAGGTGTGTCTAATGGCAAAGAAAGTTCTGCAGTAAATTCTATTCTGTTGAACAAATTTTGTTAAGGATATTGATAAAATTTGAAAATCATATATAACTAGACTATCAGTTATATCTTACATAAAATAATCAGGATTAACAATTAAAAAAAAGATTTTAGCACACTGAACTCATGGGCTATTTTTGTTTGAGGGACTTAGTAATGGCCATGTAGGTGTCCTCCACTCAATGCAGAGGTCAGGAGAAGGACAAGGAGGATTGAGATCCACATGGAACCATCTGCCCCTCCATCCAACATAAAGCAATAGTTCACTGGGTCCCAAGAATATATGTCAACTAATACCGCCACATGCAGCCAGAGAGAGAAGAGAAAAGGAACAAGACCTCAGAGATGTAGAGGAGCTGTCTACATGGGTAGAAGAAAAGAGTTCAAGAGAGGGTGAACTTTGTGCTTTTTAAAGTACAAAGACTGTATCCACTAATAACTGCAGACTAAATAATGTCTTAGTGCTGAGCAGGCAGATTGAAAAATTTCCCCTCCATTGTGAGAAGGCTTAAAGAGGGTGATTAGAAGTGGCCCTAGGGGAGGGAGAAGGGTGTTCTCGCATTTTCCTCTTAACCCATTGAACATAGTAAATACGTTTATGATTAAGGAGGGATATGGCTAACTATTTCCAGGAAGGAGCCCATAAGTGTGTCTGAGGAGACCTGGTCCTACTTTACTGCAGCCATTTCTCAACACCTACACTGCTCTTTTGTCCTTTTGAGGTTATTGAAATGGGTGGTCCAGCTGTGGTGATGGACCAAATGTCAAAAGGGAAACCTTTTACAGTATTAACATAAATCCAATACAGAGTGAACAGAGTGTTGAAAGGTCATAAACACATTTTACCTGAAGAATAGTTGAGATAATAACGAAGATGTTAAATCTATGGAAAAGAAGGTGCATAGAGACCAAGAAAATCCTATAATATTTAATCAATTGTCAAGTAAAAGGCAGATTCGATGTGTTCTATAAGATCCCAGAGGGTCAAACTAGGTCTTCCTGATAAAGGTCATAAGAAAACAAACTTTAACTTTGTGAAATGTAACAGTGCTGTAATGATTTAATCACTTGCTTAGGAGATTTGCCATAGTTGATCAGTCACTACAGGAAGTGCTAGGACACAGCAACGCTGAAGACAAAACTCCTGTCCTACCAGCACATTCTGATGGGGGAGACAAGCAAGTAAGGAAAGTATAAGTAGTTATTATTGTTTAAAAGGATGTGATCAGGGAGATGTGAGAACCTGTAACTGAAAGAGACCTGTCTTAGTTAGGAGAGCTAGGGAAGGTTTCACTGAGGACAGGATAGAATCAGCCAGCCATCAGAAGAGCTAGGGGAGGTCAGAACAGTAAGGATACAGGGCCAGAAGCATGAAGATCTTGGCTTGTCCAAGGCACAGAGAGAAGCACCATGTAGCTCAAGCAGAGTGAACGAAGGGTAAGAATGGTGACAGATGCAGTCAGAGAGGACGGCAGGAGCCAGATCCTGCAGGACCTTGTGGGCTATGATGAGGATTTTGAATTTTATCCCGAGAGTATTGGGATGCCTCTGATGAGCTTCAAGCAGAGGAGTGAAATAATCAGAATGTGTAAGAGGAAGAGGATTACAGAAGACCAGCAGGAGAATTGGAGACCATAAATAATCGTAAATGACTTTTTTGTCTAGACATAAAAGGAAAAGAATGAATGAAGATAACAGAGTCAGTAGGAAACAGAAGAGAAACATGGCAGCCATCCACAAAAATAATTGAGTTAATTCCCACCTGGTGGAACAGACAAGGATTCTGTGACATGAAGACAAAAGAAAGAACCAGGGAAACCAATGAGTGATAACTGCAGGGCACATGAAAGGGGGCTGAGGAACAAGAAATTTTCCTGGGGTGAAATAGAAAACCTTTTCATTCAGCTCTATCACTGAGGCATCCTGGTGAGAGAGGCTCAGCTCTGGGGAAGGGATGAACTACTGTTTATCCCAAAGAAGAAACAGCCAACACTGTGCTGGGAAGAGAGGATTGTCTATTTGTTCAGCCGTGCCCTAGAAACATGGGGAGCCCGAGCAGTGAATCCAGAGTATTCCAGTGGTTCATGCCTGACCAGAAAAGAAATAAAACATTGATAGTTGTTACTTCTGAGGCCAAGTTGACTGTAGGAGGTGGGAGTGGTATGTTATTGACTGAATGTTTGTGTCTCCCAAAATTCATATGTTAAAACCTTAACCCCCAAAGTGATGGTATTTTCAAATGGGGCCTTTGGGAGGTAATTAGGGTTACATGAGGTCTTTAGGAAGTAAAGGATTACTGCCTTTATAAGAAGAGACACCAGAGAACTTGTTCTTTCTCTCTCCATGCTCACACAAAGACGAGGTCATGTGAGTGCACAGCAAGAAGGCAGCCATCTGTAACCCAAGGACAGATCTCTCACCAGAAACCAACCCCACCAGCACCCTAATCTCAGACTTCCAGCCTCTACAACTATGAGAAAAAAAATTTCTGTCGTTTAAGCCATCTTCCCTAAGGGCCATCCTTTGGACCTCACAGTCTTTGATTTCTTTATGTGGTTGATGGATAATTCTAACTCACTTTGGATGCAGAATGTGGTTCCTAAAGCATATTTTTTTTTACTGGAGGTTCAGTATTGATGTTGGCCCCAGTACTGATAGGAGTTGATAGGAATAAATATTTCTATTTTCTGTATAGAGCAATTTAGGCTAGCAGAGTGGAAATAAAATGAGCTGGATGGAGTTTATGGCATTGGAAATATCAGTGAAAAAGCATAAAGGGGGCCAACTAGAATCAGAGAGCCATAGGGTTCACATATCTCATAGAATTCTAAGAAATAATCCTTAAGTTTCCAGGACAGGAAAAGGGTGATAAGAGGAGAGCCAAAATACTTGTCTTTCCCTAGGACCTATGTAAATGAGCACAATTCTTGTATGACTCCTGATGATCCAGAAGTTAGCCTAAGAGTCAGTCTAAGTGGCTGAAACTTCCCAAGTACTGGTGATGTCAGAACATCAATGAGCCAGAGGAAGTATGAGACATAGAAACTGCAAACTATGATGTCCTAGCTGGAGAGTTACAGTGAATTTTTATGTATAAATTATGTTGTAACAAGATAGAGGGACAGGTCATGTTACCAGCAGTGTCTCTCATCTATCTGGCTGATGTGCTTTGTTTGGGTAGCAGTCTGTGGGTGGTGGGATAAGGGCATGAAACTTAAGGATCTCGAGGGTTTCCTCATCCACGTGAGAATTGCAATTGCCTCAGCATCCCATGCCTCACTCTATACGTACAAGTACATTAATACTACAACAGCTCTATGAGGTAGGTTGAATTATCGATATTATCCCCATTTTACATATGAGAGCAGATTGCTACTCTTAACTTCTACCTTGGACTGCCTGCCTCTGGGTTGTCACAACTTTCAAGGAGATTCTTAGAAGTGAAACTCTTTCATGTACTTTATGGTACTCTGGATTCTTGTAGAAAGTATCTGCCTGGCAGTTTGGGGCTACCTGACAGAGAGTAGTTCCAGAAACCAGAGATCCAAAGAATGATACTCAACACCCCTCCAAGGAAAGTAAGCATCTAGGCTGCTAAACTCGAGCTGGGCCATGGCAATGGAGAGAGATAGGAAAAGACTTACTTGCTAGCTGTGAAACCAAGGACGGTGATTGATCCAGGGAGTGGCATCTGTGGGCAAATTCAGAACAAGGGAAAAGGTTTTGTTCAGTAAAACAAATGTCAGAGAGTAAGACCACCGTTACATCCTTCTCTAAGTAAAATTCCCCTGAAAATTCTAGCTTTTGGATTTAGTCTCAGACTCAGGGGTTTTTGGGGGCATAGGGAGGTGAGGCCTGTGGGGAGCCATTCTCAGCAAGATACTGAAATGACCTCTTGGGGAAGGTGAAATCCAGTGGCAACTTTCTGTGTAGACATTCTCTACAAAATTTTTGAGGTTCTCTCTTTCACTGTGCCTTTCCTAAGGACTTCTGTTCCATAAAAACTATAGATTTGCTTTGTTTTGATTTGCTTTGCTGGCTTCTTCATAAACTTTCTCTGGTAATAAATATTTGTCAATTAAAATGAACTGAATGAAATGGAATTAAAGAGTGAGATTGGAGGAGCAGAGTTCTTTATTTTCCACATGAGAGAGGAGACCTAGATTACTTTATTCAGTTCTCTTGGAAAGACAGCTGTATACATGAGTTTCTAGTATCCTCAGTGACACACCACATCATACCTTACCCTGGGCAACGCAACAAAGGATTGTCAGCGGTATCCTCAAAATCCCTCCCCTACAGACACATACACTTGGAGATTCACTCTTATCACCCACTCCTCCCTACTCTTAGCATCATGATCTCAAGGCTTTGGGGGAAAAAAAAATAAAGTATCTATCTCTTCATTAAGTTCCTTTCAAAATGCTTAGGGACCAGTGACAGAAGGAAACAGCTCTGTTAATGGTTCCCTTGGAACTTCTTTTTGATCTAAGCTGTCCTCTTAATAGAGAGCCTACTACTGATAAGTATCTCTATCTCACATCTTCCACCTCCTAGATAGTCCATGGAGGCCCATCAGTTACCCCAGGTAGCAGGTTAGATCCAGATGGGATCTCCAGGGAACTATCTGGAGAGAAAAATAAATCTAGCCTCCCCTGTTTAAGACTAAAAAAAAATGTCAAACACAATAAAATTGGTTAAGATATGTGACACAATACTCCAGGGTATATGCACCTTTAGAAACCATGTAAGTAATGAAATGAATTAAGAATTATGTTATTAATAGTTATTGCATAATAATAAATAAATGGACTAGAAACCCAGTATCTTACATTAATTAATATGAATGTGCCAGTAACGGTATACAAGCAAAACACACAAAGTGTAGACAATGCTGTCTTTATATGGATGAATCATAAAGCAAAGAGCACTGCTGAGCTTTCTAGTTTACTTATATTAATTTTGGATATTAGCAATTACAACTTGTGCATGCGAAATTCCATAAAAATGCAAAGCTACCATGAAATAAAATTAACAGGGAGCTTTAGAAATTCATTAAACAGAACTTAAGTAGCAGCATCATTTTTTTGGCTAATACAGGAATGTATGTCTGTGCATACACTCTTTATGATACCATTTGAGACATGTAAAATATAAGTTGAGAGAATGTGTTGCCTTCAATAATTTACAAAGGTAGAAAACAGCAAGGGGAATTGAGAACAAACCTCACCTTTTCTCATACTGTAATATAAAGATATTGCATCTGTGGCTTCCAATACAGATTCTTAATGTGAGCCTAGACAAGCCTTGCACCATGAAGAGATTAAAGGGATATCTGAGGGAGAAAGTAGAGATGCTGTTTCTGGTGCATAATCATGTTTGCAAACATGTTAATCAAATCCAGGTGCTTGATAACTTGATAATTAAATTTACAAATGATTGGAAATATTTGCCACAGAAAGATTTAAAGTCATTCCTGAAATCCTAATGACAGCTCTAGCAATATGTGTACGCCTCTTGAGGGCCTACTGAGGATAGATGGTATTAAAAATATAATTGGTTTTAAAGTACATTAGATTAAATTTTTTTCCTATGATTCATTCTCTCTTCTTTATATTCACCTTTCAGGTCATTTCCTGCTTCCGGAACAAGGTATCCATAACTCAAACGAACTACCATATGAATTTACTTATTTTTGTACAATCCAGTCAGTTCCAATGTGTTCCACTTCCATTTAAAATGATGTGTTTTGAAATGAAAAGATTAAACTTTTGAATTAAATAAT
Source organism: Balaenoptera physalus (assembly GCF_965194825.1). NCBI lineage: Eukaryota > Metazoa > Chordata > Mammalia > Artiodactyla > Balaenopteridae > Balaenoptera > Balaenoptera physalus. The sequence continues at coordinate 67,134,415 of NC_138888.1, forward strand.
ACTTAGAAAAAGCCATCAACGCTATCTGAAATCTGACAAAAGGCACATTGTTGAAAATAAATAAGTAAATAGGGTGGAAAGCAATTGGGAAGTTAGTTGAGGTCACTATAAATTTTTTTAAAAATAAATTTACCAGGTCCATTTTTAGCTCTTTCATGCAGTTTCATACCAGATCTGACACATTACAGTTACATGACAAATAAAAGCATTCTGGTTGAATCAGAAGTTTTAAAATGTGGCATGAAATTTCAGCTGAATTAAATGAGTTTCTAACAGAATTTCCAACCCCCTGTTGTTGGAAAAAAAAAGCCAACTTCCCAATTTTTGGTGGCTGCAGCTAGCAACACCACATGGAGTGTTCTTTTGAATGCCCACATCAAAATGGGGTCAGGGGTCTTAGGAATAAATTGGTTGGCAAACAATATCAATGGTGCCCTGGTCTGACCTTGTATATAATTGTTTGCACAACAGAGCTGAAGAGCAGCAACATGGTTAATCTGTGCATGTTTATTTCTAGCCATCCAAGGGCCTTAAGGGTCAATATGACTTACTAACATTCACGAAAGGTTATTAAAATTGTTGTACAAAGTTGATGGAAAGGTGTTATTGTTTTTGTAATAAAAAATGACTTTCATGGAACAGTTTACACCTAATTTTTTATTAGATTTTACTTCCCATCCTCTCCCTCACCGCTTCAGAGTTTCATGGTTGATAACAGTTGATTATTTGTGCTGTCTAGTGGCATTCTTTATTTTTTATTTGTATAGTACCATGGATGTGGATCGTACTTTCCAGGACTTAAATTATAAATGAGGTAGCTCTCTGGCCCAGATAGCTCCAAGGCTCCTGCCTTCACAAAGGACACCAGGAGGAAAGCAGTCCATTTGCCCTCAGAATAATGTGATCATGGTAACTGTCCAAATGAAGAGATTTGAATGATACTGGAACTTTCATACTTCTCCGGATTACTCCAGGCAGCCAAAGAGATGTTGTTTGAAAATGTATCAAATGAATTGCTAACCTTTTTTTCTCCCTGAAAATAGAACCATCGCTTTAGAAAAATCCCATAGCCAGCAGCACACCGAGATAGAACAGCACAGAAGTCTAGCAAAGACTATATGTAGGTGTAAAAAAGAGAAAAAAAATGGAACAAAGAGAAGGGGCAGAAGGCAACAGATTATCACCATCACAAAACATTTATTAAAACAGCATCAGGCAAGGTACAACATAGATATGGTTCCTGCCCACTGGGAATTTAACATCCAAGATGTCACTCGAAGAAAAACCCAGTAAAAACAGAAAAAAGTTATTCAAGAACAAACTTATGCAGAGAAAAGACAAGTGAAGAAAACAAACATAGGAACTTGCAGAAAAGATAGTTTTTAAGATGTTAGTTCAATTTGAACACTATTATGAGATATGACTATAAAGTTATGATCATATGTATCTAATATAATCAATATAATGCTGTCTCGTTACTTCACTACAGCATGTTTTATTTCCCACTACTTCATACTAAAGCATGAACCAGAAAGAAGTATCCAATTTAAACTGTGTCTTGTCTTTAGAGAAAATAATAGGGCCACATGATTCTGATTCAAGATTTAACAAGTGCTAGTAGAAGCACACTATATTTTTTAAGTAAATGAAAGACTCCAAAATTAATATTTTTCATGATTTACTATACAGATCTCTAGATGTATTTTTCTCTTCAGGTAAATTTTAGTAATTCACATTCTCTCTCACTCAATGCATAGTATTTCACATACAAAGAAACATCCATCATGTTTCTATCATTAAAACTCAGTGCAAAATCTCAGAACACATAGCTTGTAGTGAGAAAGTAGTTTTAAGTTTTAGTTTATATTCTAGTTCAGTTTTTTCTTTAGGAATTAAAACAAGAAACTGTAATGAGATTCCAATTAAACTAACATTTTTGAACGCTAAATATGTGCCATAAACTTATAAGTGCTTCCATAGTAAGATCAAAACCTTTGGAATTTTTAATTTGTCACCATGAGGAACAGCCAAGTAAACTATAATTAAGTAGCCGAAAGAAGAAAAAGCTAAGAGGACAATAGTTTCAAGGATTCCCCATGTCTACTTAAGGGGGAACTAAAGAAAACATTCCCATATCTGAGAAACGTTTTTAAAAATAAGCACAATTTTTAAGTAGGAGTATGATTTTAAAATAAGTGCGTAAAGTTAGATTTGCTCCATTCTTCTCTGGGAACTCATATTAAAGCAGCAAGGGGAAGAAGAGAGGAAAATACAAACACTGTCCCCAGTGAAACTGAGATGCCTGAAGCTCTGGATCACAAAATAGGTGGAGGCTCTAACAAAAGCACTGAAGTTCAAAGAAGGGTGTGGGAAGACCAGGAGAGAGGATGTTTGTGGCTACAGATACCAGGAAAAAATGGCCAAGTACAAAGCTTCTAAGAGAGCTGCAACACCCTGAAGTTTAAAACAATACAAAGCAAACAAACAAAAACCAATAACTTATTTGCAACAATGGAACAGATTTGGGGGATTAGAAGCAGTGCTTCACCTGACCCCGTTTGGCACAAAGTCTTGAGAACATGGAGAGTGGGGCTAGCTGAGCCTGGGGGCAGGGTGGGGGCAGTAGAGGTAGAAGAGGAAAGATGTGGCAATGTGAACAGACCCAGAGTGAGTACCAAATCTCTCTGTCTCTCTCTGTCTCTCTGTCTCCTTCACACACACACACACACACACACACACACACACACACACACGGACAAACACACCAGTCATAAACAGAATTTCAGCTATCCCTGACCCCCCTCCAACATGAACTTCCTACAATAAATGAAAGAAAAACACTTACCACAGTCAAAAATAAGAAATAATATAAGAGGAACCAGCAAAAAGGACCTATACAACCATGCCACAAGGAAAAAGATGAGGGAGCATTTGGGGATACAGATGGAAGATGAAACATGCTCACCAAAAAACCAAAACAAAAAACAGAAATGCAGTAACGAGCAAATGAAAAAGACATCACCCTAAATTTTCAAAACTTAATGAAACAGTTTGCTTTATAAAAGAGCACAGAGAAGAAATATAAGTAATCAGAGAAGAAATTTTAATACTGCAGAAGGAGATGAAGTCTGTTGGGGTGAGGGAACAGTGTGGACAATTGTAACAAGAATATCTGACTAGAAGCAACACAAAGAAGACGCGAAATTGGCGAAGTGCTGTAAGGACGATAAGAGGACCTGACTGAAGCAGCAAACAAAGTGAAGTGAAGATAAAGAGTCAAAGGGGATTTGGGATGAAAATTATAGAAGGTGGGTAAAGAGCACTTGTGTTTACAAGTAATAGGTGTTGGTAAGTAAGAGAAGCAAACTAGCAGAACAAAGTAAATACTTAAGGATATAATCAAGAAACTTTTCAGAAATAAAAAGTATCAGAATCTATAAAACGTAAAGGCACACTGCAACCCAGAAAAAAGAAAAACTGATTTAGAACAATCAACTCAAACACGCATCTTAATAAAATTACTGGATTTCAAAGATGGGAAAATCCCTTGTCAGACAGAAAAAAAATATCAACACATGTATAAAATGTAAAAAAAAAAAAAAAAGACTTGTATTAGATTTTCCCTAACAGCACTAAAAGAGAGTGGGCAATTTCTGCGACATATTCAAAAAAGAAGGTTTCATTATTATAATCCTAGGCAAATAGTTTTTCAAATAAAATGAAAAGACACAAGTATTTACAAACATGCTTTTGAAAATGAAATTAAATAGAAAATAAATTTCAACCAACAAAGTGATAAATGGAAAAACTATGTCAAAATGTCTGGCAGTGAGCACTGAATCAATTTAAGAGTAATACTAAGATCAAATCAAATGTGAGAATTGTGGTTGGAGAAGAGAATAAAAATGTAATATATCTTGACAAAGCAGAAATGGGAAGGCAGAGGGAAAACTACGACTTTTAGAGCTGGGGGAGGTCAAGATGTTTTAGTTGGTAAATCCAATAATAAGTTGATAAATCCAAAGCTATACATTTATTTGAAGTTATGAATATAAACACTGAAAAAAGGAAAAAATGAAAAGAAACGAGTTCTGTCATTATTCAGAAAGCATAACATAAAAATATGACAACAAACCTAAGGCAGAACATATATACTTCATATAAAAATGTAAATGAGATCAACTCACTCATTAAAATAGACTCACAGATCAGACTAGAAAGCAAATCTCAATTACATGCTATATTTGAGAGAAATACCCAAAACAAAGTGACTCCAAAAAATGACAAAAGCTAATAAATAAATCCAAGAGCTGACTGTAAACACACACACACATATGCAGAGTAAACTGACACTAAATATCTAGTGAAAAAAAAGTGAGAAAACACAAATATGCAAAATAGAAAATAATTATACAAAAATAACCCTAGACACAAGAAAATAAAAGAATCTTAAAATATTAATGTGCTTAGTTGTTATAAATAAATTTACAAACCAGGATAAAAAAGATTATTTCTTGGAAAACATAAGTTAGAAAAATATCACAGAAGAGAAAGTCTCTGCAGAAATAGAAAACATTACTAAAGCCCAACACATCCCCATTGTACTGGGCCCAGACAGATTCAAAGGAAAGACCAGAGGAACAGATAACTCTAATGTGATTTAAAGTGATCCAGGGCATAGAAAATAATGAAAACTTCCAAGATCTTTTTAGAAGAAAAGAATTAAAGAATTTTCAAATCATCCTCGCTTCCAGGTTTGGTTGCCAAATACTAAATAAAATGTTAATAAACAATAGAACAGGGAATAAAAAATAATTTTCCATAGTAAGGTGCGGTTTATTTTAGGAATACAAGGAAGTTCAGCATTAAATTTATTTTCCTTAATAACAGATTTAAAGTGAAAACTTATACTATTACCTTTATGGAAGCCTAAGAGTCATCTACTAAAATTCAACACAGGTCTTTGATAAGACCAAAATTCTTAATAAAATAGGTATAGCTATATATTTTCTAATAATATAATACATATCTTAGTATGATAATATCAGATTTGACCTAAAAGCAAACATCATGTTTTATAGGGAAACACTGAAATCTTTTCCATTAAAGTCAGAAACACAATATGGATATCTTTTATTTCCACTATGTTTAAAATTGGTCTGGAGTTACTGGCCAAAGCAATTAGATAATATAAACACATAAGAGGGATAAGAATTATAAAGGAGTATACAAAATCACAGTTATTTACAGATGATAGTCTTAATCAGGATAATTCAAGAAAATCAACTCTATTGTAAAATATAAAATAATTCCATGAGGAGGTGGCTTGGCAAAAAACAACTGGCAGAATATAACCTTCATATTTAAAACAACAATCATTTAGAAGACATATTAGAAGAAAAGAAACTATTTTCATAGCAACTAAAAAGATGAAATTTACAAAGACAACTAATTATCTCCCCCATATTCACTCTCCCCTTCTATGTGAATAATAGAACTCCCTGAGTTTTGTTGTATACAAGTTTGTCCACCTGGACATGCCATGACCAAGAATTTCTTTCAGCTAAGTGCACTATATACCTATTTTGGGGGCCAATAAGAGTGAGCAAAAATAATATGATCATCTCCTTAAAGACTCTAAACCTTTTTCTTTCCTCTCCAGTAGTCTTAAAGACGGATATAATGCTAGTAAACTGACTTTAGCCACAAGAACAAAAGTAACACTCTATAGGATAGTGGAATGATAAGAGAGAAGCAATCTGGGTCTCTGAATGATCTCATTGAGCTCTGAAATGTTACATAAAAAAAAATTTATCTTGTTGTTTTGTTTGTTTCTTTACTTGTTTGTTTATAATAGCAGCTGAGTCCATACTATAACTAATACCCCAAAACAAGTGAAACTTCTATATGCTCCACATGGTGAAATTTCTAAAGTACTAACAAGTGGCAGAAAAAGCTTGAATAATTGGAGAGTGGAAAGTCACATATTGTTTTAGATAAGATGACAACATCCCAAAGATATCAGTTCTTCTCTGGTTAACCTATAAATTTAACAAAATCTCAACAAAAATGCCAGTGCATTTCCTTTGCAAATAGGGATACTGAAATGGAAAAATTAATAAGCAAAATTCTCCATGGAAATTCTGCAAAAGTAATGTAGAAAGGAATCTAGAACTATTAGGTAATAAAACATATTATAAAGTATCTACTGCTGCTACATGAATGGGACAAATCAGTGGATCAGAATACAAATTCCACAACAGATTTCGGCAATAAATTTGAATATTTCAAATCAGCGAGGAAAAGATAGATTGAATATAAATGGTATAGAGGTAACTTTCTAGCCATGTGAGAAAAAATAAATTGGACCCATGTCTCACACCTTAAACAAAAATAAATTCCAGGTGACCAAAGATTATTAAAAAATTAAAAAAGTAAACCTCCAAAATATTTAGAGAAAACATTTTTTTTAATAATCCAAGATTGGGAAAGAATTTGCTAAATAAGACTTAAAAACCAGATGCTATAAAAGGAAAAAACTGATAAATTTTACTATAGTCAAAAAGTATAAGGTATAAAAGGACCCTAAATGGTCAAATGACAAAAGCAAATATGGCTAATATTTGTAATTCCTGTCACAAAGACTAATTTTCTACTATTAAAAAAAATTCCTATAAATCAATTAGAAAAATACCAACAACCCTTTAGGGAAAACATAGGCAAATATTCAGTTTAGAAAAAAGATACAAATGACTCACCTATGAAAATGTGCTAGTCTTTCAACATGAGAAATAAAATAAAAATTGCAACGACTAATAGCTGATTTCAGGTCTGGGGCAGAAAATATACAAGACGTACCTGGGACACCTGGCTGTGCCAGGAAGCAATGAAACCATCAAGGACTAAATGGGCCGTGGCAAGGAGACATGGGGCCACTCTGAAGGGACTACCATTGGCCAATATGTAATGATCTGAGCTTGAAAGACAGTAATGAATGCAAATGATCGAAGCACATAAAATATAAAACCTCAAGAGTTCTTATCGACAGCCCCCTCATTGAGAGAGGGAGAGGGAATTCCCTGGCAGTCCAGTGGTTAGGATTCTGTACTTTCACTGCCGAGGGCACAGGGAACTAAGATCCCACAAGCTGTGGGGTGTGGCCAAAAAATTAAAAAGAGGGAGAGAGAAAACCTAAAATTTAAACAACACGAATAGAACACCACTAGAAATAAGTAGGGCTGCAAATTCTTAGTCTGAACATAGGCAGTTAAAAGGAATTAATTCGTTCTGACCTTCTTCTACGAAGTGTACCTCAGGGAAATTAATTAGCCCTAATTGGTGGGGAAAGTTATTCTTTATTGAAGGATTCTAACTAGAACTTGGGGAAGGAAAGGTAGAATTTTTAAAATCACCATTCTGCAATTCATCATAAAATAAATTATTCAAGCAATATCACATGGATGAAGTTGTTGGATTAAATGTGAATGAGAAACTTTACAAAGGAGGGATCAGGCTGTGATGAGCTGAGTCCACTGGTCAGCAGTCTGATCATCACAGAAAGTGGCCAAAGCAGCTTTGTATGCTTCTTATTTTGATGCAATATGAAGCACTGCCAACCTGTTGAGCCCAAGTGTAATTTTATGCTGGGTGTTAATTTTTCTCTACAGGAAAAAACCAGATGAACAGCAAAAGAAAGCAAGCAGACAAATCCAGAATGTAGGACTATGCATAGGACAGATGATCCACTTTCTATAAGCCAATGTCAGTGGGTCAAAAGGAAAGGGTACTGTACTAATTTGAAAGAGAGTTAGGAGACATCAAAACCAAATGTAATGGGTGGACCTTGTATAAATCGAATAACAAACCAATTATAAACGGGCAATTTTTTCTCACAGTTGGGGAAATATCAGCTAATAAAAAGAAATTACTTTTTATTAGATGATATGGAGCAATAAATATTCATTAGTCATGATTATGGCATTGTGGTTAAAATATAAAATATCCACATGTTATGGAGATGCTTGTTGAAGTATAGAATGAAATAAAATGATGTTTGAATCTTTTTTAAATACTTCAGCATTGAAAAAAAGAAAAAAGAAAAAAAGGAAAACAAAAAAAAAATAAACAAGAGCAGGGAGATCACTGAAACAAAGGTGGCAAAATCCTGATAACTGTTGAGTATGACTGATAGCTATATGAAGATTCATTCTTTTTATATCTGTGTATCATGAGGTCCACTTTCAATCAGTTTGCATTTAAACCTGTGTAAGGAATAGTTACATATAATGCCAGAGGGAGGGTAAACTCATAAATCCTATGTGGAGAATATGGCAGTATTTATCAAAATTTAAAATGTACATACCCAGCATTTATACTCTTAGGCATATATTCTGAAGTATTCTCATATATACAACATGACATTCACTGGAGCATTGTTTGTAATTGATTTAAAACTACCTTAAGGTCCATAACTGAAGCCTAATCAAATAAAATATCACACAGACTGTCAACAAAACACTCTGTAGCCATTAAAGAAAGAGGAGAGAAGTAGGTCAAGCAAAGTAACAGACAAGATAATCTCAATACTAAAAGTTTTAAAGTGATTAAAATAATTAAGTCCTTTTAAGAGCATGGATAAACTTTCCAGAAATTAAGAAAATCCCAAAGACAAAGCAGAAATAAGAGTCCAGGGCAGTAAGCTGAAGCCATTGGCTGCCCTGAGGCACCTCCAAGTCCTATTTGACCTAGAACAGTTTCTCAGCCTCTGATTAGTGACTAGTGACACTTTGAGGCACATAATTCTTTGTTGTAACTGTCCTGTGCATTACAGAATATTTGGAGCATCCCTGGTCTCTACCCACTAGGTGCCAGTGGCACCTTCCCCCCAACCAGTTATAATAACCAAAAAGTCTTGGATTTTGCCAAATGAATCCTGTGAAGGCAAAATTACCCACAGCTGAGAATTACTGGTCATTATAGTCATTCTGTTTACTAGGTCCAAAGAAATAAAACACAAGTTAATATTTTAACTAAAAACAGACATATTTTGGTAGTAGCAGCTGACAAGTAAAAACTTCCCTCAGGAAGAAAGTAACAAAAATGCAGTTTTCAAATAATTCCCAACAGATAAATTTCCAGTAAACAGAAGCTCTCAGAAAGTAAATAAATATACAACCAAATATATGATTAAACAAGATACCATGAGCAAGAGTCAGTAGAAACAACAATCCACAAAACCAGGTATAAAATATATACAAATATAGCATTTATCAAATACAAACTATAAACTAAGTATATTCAATATCTTTAAAAAACTAAGAAAGAACTAAAAATACAAATAATTATGTAATAATTATCAAAAATTACCAGAGAGATTTATAGAAGAAATAAATAAAACTTCTAGAAATTTGAAATTAGAAACTTATTACATAGGATGACAGGAAGTTCCACTGAAATGAACAATCAGTGAAGTGGGCCAGAGTGAATGAAATTATGCTCGATGCAGCACAAAGAGATCAACTTGGAAAATGTGAAATAGAGCTTAAGATTCATAAAGGATAAAATGAGAATGTCTAACATACATCCATTAAAATTTTAGAGGGAAGCAATAGAATGAATGGAAGCAGAGTAGGTAATGGCTGAAAATTTTCCAGAACGGTTGAAAGACACCAGCCCTCAGATCCATGAACTACAACAAATTTCAAGCAAGTATAGTTCATATTCTGAAATATCGTAATAACAAATAACAGCAATAGCATTAGCTACTATGTTGAGTGCTTACTCTATACTAGCTATTATACTAATGACACTGTATAAATTACTTTAATTAATAAGTAACTTTTTTAAAAGAGGAAGGCAGATGGAACAGTGTTACAGATTAAAGATAATAACATTGAAAGAATCTTATGAGACAACCAAAACAAAATGCAGTGTGTGGATAATGTTTGGTATGTAATTCAAGCAAACCAACTGTAATTATCATATTATTTAATCTCTCTCTGTGGCAAGATTTAAATCCAGACCTGGCTGACTACAACTTTTGCCCCAGAGTTATGCAATGTTTAAACAATGTAAATTTCTGAAAGTTTGCTCTTGTTCTATATTCTTTCTTTCTTCAAATAATTTGATTCTTAAAATGCTCTTTACAGTTCCTACTGAAATAAAAGGAAAATGAGTGTAATGACAACAAAGGACCAAATTAAGGATGGTGGAAACAAAAAAAGAAAAATTTATAAGGTAATTGTCAAAAAATAATCAAACTAATGATAGCAGATGTAGTCAATCATTTCTGTTATGCAAGGAGTTATCCCTTAGAATGTGACTTAGAATGCAATGCACTTTGTGGCTCTATCAGAGGTTTTTGTAGCAAAGATATGAGAAATGTATTTTTCAAGTTATTATTTAAAACTAGGATATTAAACAATATGCATAAAGAGACCAAACTTCTCCCTGACTCCACCAGTACTCCACATGAATTCCTAATTTATAAATGACTTTCTGTGGAGAAGAATACTTTACATGCCTTTCTTACAGTTTCAATACCGAGAGAAAGAAAAAGCAAATCTCTTTCTGAATCACCACAGTCTAGTTCTGATTCTCAAATCAAGAGAACAAAAATAATTCCCAAAATGAGCCCTGGGAAGGGGTTTACACCCAGGGGCCATAAAGGGTGGGTGAGGAGGTAGAGAAGAACCAGGGTCACCATCAATGGACATTGAGGGCCACTGTTTCATACAAGGCGAGGGTAGAATAAGAACAGCCGTAGGGAATAAGGAGGTACCAAAGCAGTAATAAGTAGATGCAAGCAAACCAAAATTGGTTCTGAACTAAGAACCCAAAAGATGGATACTGCTCATGTGATTCTTGTGCTGGGTATTAAACAGGTAGCCCTAAAATTGCCTAAGTTGAACTGAGCTAAAACCACTCCCATCCCCTATGAACTTTGCCTCCCTAATAATCTTTTCCTGTTCTAAGTCTCTAAGGTCTTATTATACTTGGGCGAGATCTCTTGAGACCAAAGTTAAAGAAGAAAAAAAAAAACTATTCTAATACATCTAACTTCTTTACTGACTTTTTTTGGATAAATACAGAGCCAAACTAGATCTTTTACTCAGAGTATATCTGGCCAGAGCAAAGTAACTGAGTCATGATAATTCCATTTGCTAACTTTGAATTCCTTGCCTCAAACTGGACCCTTCTGCTTACACCTTTTAAAAATAAAACCTCTTTAACTTTCTATTTAACAGCCTAGATAGGTACATATGCATCTTAAAATATTCAATTTGACTACCTTATAGGGGAATCTGGTAGAAAAGGTCAGGTTAGAAAGAGGAGAGATCTTGCTATGAAGGCAGGCAACTTGCTTAGTTTTCTTCTCATATGACTGTGCATTTGCACTCAGGGAAAACGAGAGTTAAAGGCAGAGAGGCAGTAAATAGGATTTCTTATTAAAAGAAAGTCAAGAGGAAAAGCATAGATGTTGTTAAGATTCCCCATTTTGTAGACATATATAAGGGGGCAGGAGAGCATAACTAACACTTTCCATTATAGGTCAGCAAAGTAAAATGCACTCTCTGTTGTTGAGACATCCAAAAATTCCTAGAGATCAGAAAGGTACAAGAGAAGCTGCCCAAGGCCAAGGCCCTGTAATCATGAATTGATTTGTAACAGATTTCAAAAGAATTGGAAAGAAGTAGTCTACTCAGTAATGAGGAGAACATAAGATTAGGTTAAGTTGTCATTTCTAGAAGAAAAACATTTGATAGAAAAGTTAGGCTTTAAATCTTCAATTTTCAATATGGCCAGCTCCTGCTCTATGCTTTAGTATTCTTACAGCCGTGTCTCTAGCATATTTTAAAATTAAGAATAATTAAATATAAAAACATATTAATTATCTACGGGAACCCAGAATGTTATAAATAAAAGGTTATGATTTACAAAATGCTGTCTTGCCCTGGCAAGAGCAGGGAAGTTGGAAGAAAGGAAGTGATGTGTAGCCATTGCCTTCTGGATATTGTGCTAGGTACCATCACATAGGTTGCTACATTTAGCCCTCACAACAACCCCAGGTGCAAAGTGTCCTGCCACTAATGTTTAAAGAAGTCAAATGAAACAGAAAGAAGTTGAAGGATTGACTGAGATTATTCTACAGTAAGTGGTTGAAATACCATTTAAACCCAGGTTGTCCCTAGATAATCTTTCTATGACTGGCAATTTTGGTAATTTGCCTTTAATAAATAAACCTTAATAATGAAAATGAGTGGCTTAGCCACAAATGTGTGAAAAGTCAGTCCATAAAAATGGCTTGATGGTGTCTGTTTCAAATAAATTTCTCTTTGGTTAATATTAAAAGTCGACTTTGACTTCTACTTCCCTCACTATCTCCAAGTTCACATAAACTGTCCCTTATCATTGACAAAAAAATCCTTTTCGAAAATTACTCATTCATCTATTCAACAAATATTTACTAAGCACCTAACTATTCTATGATTGTGCTGTTCACTGATTGGCATAATGACTACAAATAACACAAATATGATCATATATATCTTATGGTCTAGCAGGAGTTCACTTAATCATCTTCATCTGAAATATGGAAAAACATAGCTTTAAATATTGGCTAATTTATCCCTCAACCAATAGTGTTTTTCTTCTCCATTTACCAGTATAGTATTACAACTTCATAGAGGCGCAAAGGGAACTGAATGGAAGAAAATCAGACATTGTGACTTTGGAATATAAGTACATGTCTTACCATCAAGCAACTGTCCAACACAAATAACAGAGAATAAAGTCAAATTCGGTCATCATAAAGCTTTCTCAGGTTTTTCAAATTGGTTTTATATCAATAAGATGTGTCTTCTGAAGTAATTAACAGTACTTCTTAACTCTGAATTTGGAATATTCTGTTTCAAAAGTACAGTGTTAATAAATGACTACTTTATTGACTCATTTAAGAGAAGTGTCACTAAACTTACATTATCCATCTTAGTTGCACACAAAAAAAGGGATTTTGGCAAGTACTGACACAACTCTGCAGGAGGGAGATTAATGGAGAGCAAATTGGAGAGTAATTAATCAAGCTGCATAAGAAAGTGAAAAGAAGAAACAAAGATGCAAGGTTTGACAGGAAAATTCTAAGCTCTTTGTACTTGACACCAGTCAAAAAGAAAAAAAAGAGGCATAATAGGGCTGAAAAGTTCATGAATATGCTCCAATTAGTCTGTATGTGCACTGAAATGCTTTTCAGTTTGGTTCATTTAAATCTGAAATTCCCTTCCCCATTGATGTCAGCTAGTTAGCCAAGATGGTACATTACTGTTATGATCACTGCAGCGCACATAATTTAGATTTATCTCTTTGGGGACTCAGCTCCACCCCCTGCTAGCTAATATGCTCACCATGTTTAATGATGCAAAAAATTTCCCTGAGTACAGGTTATTTGTCTTTATCAGGGGCTGCGTTTGGCTGGCTGTCTGTTATCAGCCAGAATATTTGTTCCTAAATGGTTGGTTCTCATCCATATTCCAGGGCAATCCTGAGGCCCATATTTTCACTCAGATTTGCAATAAAAGTGTTTCAGTTCTTCAAATATACCTTAGTAATACTGATTTATGAGTTTGAAATAACTGAAATTATGATTCAGTCTATGAACCCTAAAATCACTGTCATGAAATACGAAATCAATCCAAAATCTGAGAAAGGAATTTCTTTGGGGAAGGTGGAGGGGTGTGTAATAAACAATAAAGGAATACAAATATATAACAAGGAAAACAGTTATAAAGGATTTTTAAGTAATGATGTCAAACATATGACCTGAGAAGAAAAACTTAGGGATGAAGAAGCAGGTCCAAAGAAACAGAATGGTCCATAACAAGCAACCACCATCATCGTCTTCCTAAAATTAAATGAAGAAAACAACATCAAGGGTCCTTGACAAGATAGTGAAAAACACAGGCAGTTTGTTCCCTCCTCTGAACCCAAACCCAAACCCAAAGATGCACAAGATCAAGGGGGATGTTGGTAGTTCTGAGAATATAATATTTTTAAATGACAAGAAAACTCTAGGAAAATAGAAGATTTTGAAGTACAAGAGCAAAAGAGGGCTTTCAGGAACAGTCTGAGTGTGAGCGGTAATTTCTTAGTTAAGGTCTTTTTTCCCCTCAAATGTCTTGGGTGGATCACTGCCCACCCATTTCCCATGCAAAGCAGACACACAGCAATGTCAGCAGCCTAGCCCAGACTAGTTGGTATGGCAACATCAGGGTAGGTACCTAGCTGGCTAAGGTAGGGGGTGGATAACATTTACAGGCAGACACTCAGCCCCCATCCCCCTTCACATCATGACTTCTAGGTAATTCAAGTAAATAACAGGGTCAATAGGAAGGTTAAAGCAAATTCCCTGAGGCCTAGATGGGGTGTGACAAACGGAGGGTGGTCTAGCCCTACTATGAAGGTAGACGTACTTTGTCCAAGGCAACTCCCACCCACCCCCATATTCCTAAACTCCAAACTTGAGTCTATTACTCCAGGAAACCAGTGAATTCCTTTTTGTTGAAGTGAGAGTGGATTCTGTTCACAAGTAGGAACTTGATGGTACAGTATTCTGTGCAACAGACAGAAGTAAGGAAGTGCATGAGCAGTGCATTAACAAAAAGTATTCGCTTAACAAAGTAGGAAAGACCACAACATGTATTTTATACAATATAGACATCTCTTGTGTCAGACATCTTTTGGGCCTCACTTCACATCATTTTCTCCTAATTTTTATTCCCATATAGTGCCTCAGCTGCACTGGCTGTCTTTCATTTCCGCCCTAGAGTATCACATGGGATGCCTATAGAAGCCTGCTCAGTGGCTATGATGCATGTGCACATACAGCACAGGGCCAAGTTTGACCAAAGGCATAAAGCATCGGTTGGATAAATCCTCCTCTCTCCCACCTTTGGGGCAGACAGTTCTGAGGCACCATCTATATGGCTCTTCAGAGGGCTCCTAGTAGGATCAAGCCCCACTGCCCCACAATGACAACCATCCTAATAAGATACTTTTTAACACATCCTTCACCCTTTTTCCTTGGGATCACTTACCAAAGTTAACTCTCTGCATGTATGCCCTTGTCTCAGGTTGTGGTCTGGGCAGGGAGTGCAGGTGGGCTCCAGGCTATGATACCATAACATATGAATATTTGAAAATGCATGCATACAGCATTATTTAGTTTTAAAAGATATATTTCAAGGACATACAGCAGACTCATTAGAATGGGTCCCTATGTGGGGAGGGAATGAAAATCGGTGTCATGAACCAAGAGCAAACAACAGAACAAAGGAGGGAGGCTCATTGTATGGAGGAGTGTGTCAGGAGCTGAGAAGAGTAAACAGTTTGGTCCCTGGACCCAAGGTCAGAAGGAAGAAAGGAATGCAGGGAGAGAAGAATGGAAGCGAGGATCAACGAACCACTCTGTCAGGCTCCATTTTTACCCCAGACCACCCAGAGAGGTCCCTCTGATGTGCGCAACTGCTCCGTCGAGCCCTTGTTGTACATGGTGTTCTTCTGGGTTCAGTTTCCAATGATTGGATTCCTCTCTCTCTCTCTCTCTCTCTCTCTCTCTCTCTCTCACACACACACACACACACACACACACACACACACACACACACTCTCCAATTACTTTTCCTTGTATGGCCACACCCTCTCTCATACAAGCCTCAGTGTCTCTACGATCCATCAAGCCACCAATAAAGAGACAAATCGCCCTGCGTCCTGAGACAGCTCATATTCCCCCAGAAATGGAAGGATAGGTAAGAGTTTTCACATTATATACTTGAGGGCATTAAGCCATACATTACAAACTACTATCCACCTCTCCTCAAACCATGAAATTTGGTTAGCATTTTTAAATGAATTATGCTTACAAAATGATTATGGTTTTTTCCTGGTCATTACAAACAAAATTCTTTATTATAAGACTTTTCAAGGAGAAATTCAAACTGGTTGTGACTCTGTAAAATGTCAAGGTCATGAAAAACAAGGGAAGACTGAGAAACGGTTATAGATTGGAAGAGACCAAGGAAACATGAAGGCTTGATGCAACCATCGCTTGCTGAATTGGGTCCTGGGATATCAACTGGCCTGATATTTCTGTTTTGCCTTGTCTCTTATTGTAACTCACATAATGACTCAGAATGAAACACCGTCTTGTACTTGGGGTCTCCTCCCTACTGCCCTGTACACACTTCCAACCTAGCATTAAGTGTCCCAAATCCCCTGCAACCTAAATTTTCTACTTTTTTCAAGGCACAGCTCAAGTTGCATCTCTTTTACGATACTTCCTCTGATTAACACAGCCCATGATATTTGTTAGCACCCAGAAATTCAAAAAGCAATTCAAATCCGCATCATGCATTCTATTATTTAATTGATTGTATATTATCTTTCACTTGTCTCTAGATGTTTCTTGAAGTTATCTCTTGATGTACAAATTATATTTTGAAATCCTTGAAGCCAGAGTTATCTCTTAGTTTTTGTTAGGTGTGCGTGGGCATGAGTATGTGTTTTTCATCTTCTACGGCAACTAATCTATTACCAGCTGTGCAATCGCCATGTAATGAATTGTTTTCTTCACTACATCATTGCTGGGAAACTTAGTTCATTTGCATTGATATTTGTGAAGGGATTAACTGATATAAGATGGAAAGTAAATGCAATTTTCAGTAAAGTTCTTATTACCATTTGGTAAAAACAAAATTATGTCCAAATTCTGATGAAAACACTTAAATGAAACAATTTCCACAGGAAGCTATTAATCTGCTAAAACACTGAGACATACAGATCACACTGAAATGGACCTTAGTTGTGTACTCCCTCATTCCATTATTTAGATTCATTCAAATCAGCAGCTGAACTCTGGCACATATTTTATACACAAGTGTAATGAGACATTAGTCCACGCATTACCAGCGGCACAGGTAATATTAAACAGGGTAAAGGGATGCTGAGAAGCACTTGCCTAGTTACACTGATACATACCCTATGGTTTCCAACCGGATTGTCCAGAGGAAAGCCTACTGTTTCCCAAAGTTACTTATCCCATCAACTCATGTGTTGTCTCCACTTCATTTTTCCTGACTCTGCCACCATGGGGTAAAAGATGGGTCATTACAACCTCCAACCCTTTTCTCAGAGGGTTTTTCATCTCTTTGGTTCCCCAGGTTTATGTTCCTTCCAGAAATGTACACAAAAGGGAAGCTGGAATGGCTGGATTCTTGCCTTGTTATGTAAAACAATTTTGTCTCAAGTTATAACACATCTATAACCAGTATATTTGTATAATGGAGACATTCTGATTTTAGTATCTGTGCTGCCAAAGCAAGCATGAGACATTCTGAATCCACATTAAATAAGCAAGTTTTTTTAGCAAAAGTGAAAAAAATAGACACTTTGCAAAATTTGTATATTAGCACGTCAAAAAAAAAACTAATTGTTTGGAGACTCTGCAAATCAAGCAAAGTTTATAAATGTGCAGACTTTCATGGATGGGGAAAAAAGACAAGAGTTTAGTTGCTATGGGGATGTTATTAACCTATGTAAGGCAAGTCCTACATATACACTTCAGAAAATACCTCAGTTCATTAACGTGACTAGATGCTAGCTGCAGGCAATGATATATCATAAGGAATGCTGGCCTCTGCCTGTGATTTCTACCCTCCTGGGAAATACAATCCACCTTCCCTTTGACAGTATGATCTGTCTCTCCTGTCTGCCATCTTCCTCTGATAAGATCAGCAGAACAGCCCTTGTCTGTGGTCTTCTCCAAACCAACTGGAACACACTCCATTCACTTCGGGCAGAGGGTTAAAAAGAGACCATTAAGTTCCCCTCTTGATACAACTGGTAATTACAACTGTTGTGCCATCAGACTCCAGATGATGTATTCTTTCTAAGCTGAGGATGTAAATCAGCAAAGCAATATCACTTGCACCAGCAGACGCTTTTTAGATGACTGCTTAACATGCCAACATACGAAAAGCAAGTGACTTTATATAAAAATAAAGATTTCTGATTTCTTTTGAAAAATTGTAGCATATGTCAAAACTCTACCATAGCCCATGCATCAGCAACCAGGAGGGATGCCTTGCTTTAGACACTGGGCATTCCCCAGGGCCACAGTCCACTCCATTTGCTCTGTCTCCCTCACCCCGAGACTGAGTTTCAGTTGCCAGTTGCCATTGAGTTTGCAATGTGGTTTGTTACATCTAATGAAGTTGACTCACTACATTCCATGACAGGCACCTGAAGGTATTTTTGTTTATGACTCTGCCCATGACTATAACTACACTGTCTCTGAAAATCAGAGACTCAGCTATTGGACTATAAGGGTCAAGTGGGCAGGGTCATGAAAGTCCATCATCACTGTATTCCAGCAGTTGTGCAGTGCTTGGGACACAGTAGGTTCTAAATAGATGTTGGATGAATGAACCCAGGAACAGGGATAATTTGTTCTCTCTAATTTGTTTGAAATCTCATTCTTGCTAAGTTACTTAAGTACCACCATCATACTCTCCTTGCCCAGGTAATGTGTTATGGGTGGAATTATGTCCCTCCAACATTCCTGTGTTGAAGTCCTAACCTCAGTACCTGAGAATGTGACCTTATTTTAAGATAGGGTCTTTACAGAGGTAATCAAGTTAAAATGAGGGTACTGGGTGGGCTTTAATCCAATATGACTGGCATCCTTATAAAAAGGGGAAATTTGGAATTTATAAGGGCATTCTTATAAAAAGGGGAAATTTGTTTATCCTTATAAAAAGGGGAAATATGCATGCACATAGGGAGATCATCATATGAAGATGAAGGCAGAGATCATGGTGATGCTTCTACAAGCCAAGGCATGCCAGTCATTGCCAGCAAATCACTAGAAGTTAGGGTTGAGGCATGAAACAAATTCTTCCTCACACTCTTTAGAAGGAACCAACCCTATCGACATCTTGATCTTGTACTTCTAGTCTCCTGAACTGTTAAGAGAATAAATTTCTGTGGTTTAAGCCACACAGTTTGTGGTACTTTGTTATGGCAGACATAGCAGACTAATACATAAGAGGACTACTTCACCCTAGCCTTATTGTACTTTCCACCTCCCTGCAAGACCCCGCTTCCCTATAGTGTTACTGGGTCACTCCCTTCCCCTTTATTATTCAATACATGGGAAAACCAATTTGTTTGAAACTCTCATTATCAAGACCTTGTCATCCTTATCTACTTCCACCCAATTCCAAAGGTTGGGATTGCAGAATTCTTAGAAATTCCTGAGACCTTGAGGAATATATATATATTTATAAATAGATAAATATATATATTTTTATATATATACCTTGAGGAATATATATATATATATATATATATATATATACGCCTTGAGGCCTGAATTCAGTGTTCATAGGTGCATATAATCTGTGAGTCTGTCTCAGAAGTAGTGGAGAGGATGATAATGTTGGTGCATCATGGGGCTGATGAAGGGCAAATTTGTGTATGCCTCTGAGCATTTGTGTTTATTTATCAAAGCACAATTAATACAATTGGGCTGAGGAAAATAGATAATTTCAGCAAAATCTTGAGATACTTTTGTAGCCTTCCTGGGCTTTTTGAATTTTTATTAATCATTCAGGCTTTTAATCTTTAGACTAATTTTCATCTTCAAATTATCTGGCAACATTTTAGGAATGTTAAAATTTTGCTTCTGTCTCTAAATGAAATGTCCAAAAGCAAATTGGTCACAGATGAATGTGTCTAATCACTAAATAAATAATATTTTTCAATAGTAAGCTAATTTCCATTCTCCCCAATTTTATCAGTTTTTAGCAATGTTACATACTGACTAAGATTTATTTTTCAGCTAGTGATTACTTCTTCAACTATTTAGTCATGCTTCTATTTACATCTCCTTTAAATTTCAGCAGCTACCATAAAGATTTTTTTCATTTAAAAATATGCCACAAGAATGAAGAAATGGTTAAAGTTTGTTTATGTGAAGACAACATTAAGGTTTCAAGTGCTATTTTAACATTGGAATGAGGAAAACATAGTGAACCATAATTGTCAGGATCACCTTCATTAATCACAGACATTGCTTTACCATTGGTCCTAAACATCCAATTCAGAATTAGAAAGTGCTTTTGGCTTATTTCAACTAATTACTTTATAAAGGTCAAGCATGGCTCAGTGGTTGATCATTGCCAGTGTAAAAACAATGACAGAGCTATTTTTTCAGTTTAATCTTTGAATAGGTAAAATAAACCGCACCAGCCATGTTTTTAAGTTACCGAATAGTGACTAAAAATATTCTGTTTTTATCATTTTCTTGTTTTTGCCATTTAATAAACTAATAAAATGCTTCTAAGATTATTGGCACCTGAATGTAGGTCTGAGCCATGGGCATGAAAAAATAAGGAAAAAATATGTGCCATAATTGGTTTGAATATATCAGTTTTTCAAATCAACCTAAATGGTTCTAGATGAAACCTAAGTAATAGTTTTCCCAAATTTGACAGGCCTAATATGACAAAATGAAAACTGAAAGTCAGTATAAGATTCTGTGCCTTTTAGTTAAGTGAATGACATACAAATTATAACTAAACCCTGGATATCTTGAATCTATTATTATATAGTCAAAATCTCAGGCATAATAGTCTTGTAGGCCTGGAAGCAGAGCAAGGATTCAATGATTCAGTGAGGCTGAAGATAAAAAGATAATCACCTTAAAGTAATCCCTGGATGCTTCCCTGTTCATTTCCCTGGGAAATGAACAACGGGAGCATCATCTTCAATGATTAGGACAGTTAAAAGAGAGAAACACTGCAAAGACAAAGACATGTATTCTGGTTTCTAGTCTTAAGAAACTCATAACGTATTCAGGCGGACATATTAATTAGTAAAATATGGACTAAGAGCAACAAGAAAATCTACAAGCTAGCAAGTAAAAATAACCAGTTTCTATACCTAGATATTTGAGGAAAATACGGATCCTTCAAAGATCATACCTTATAATGTGGCCCAAACAATTTTTTTATCATCTTTATTGGAGTATAATTGCTTTACAGTATTGTGTGAGTTTCAGCCATACATATACATATATCCCCATATCCCCTCCCTCTTGCGTCTCCCTCCCACCCTCCCTATCCCACCCCTCTAGGTGGTCACAAAGCTCTGAGCTGATCTCCCTGTGCTAAGCGGCTGCTTCTCACTAGCTATCTATTTTACATTTGGTAGTGTATATATGTCAATGCTACTCTCTCACTTCGTCCCAGCTTACCCTTCGCCCTCCCCATGTCCTCAAGTCCATTCCCTATGTCTGTGTCTTTACTCCTGTCCTGCCCCTAGGTTCATCAGAAAAATATTTCTTTTAGATTCCATATATATGTGTTAGCATACAGTACTTTTCTCTTTCTGACTTACTTCACTCTGTATGACAGACTCTAGGTGCATCCACCTCACTACAAATAACTCAATTTCGTTTCTTTTTATGGCTAAGTAATATTCCATCATGTATAAGTGCCACATCTTTATCCATTCATCTGTTGATGGACACTTAGGTTGCTTCCATGTCCTGGCTATTGTAAATAGTGTTGCAATGAACATTGTGGTACATGTCTCTTTTTGAATTATGGTTGTATCAGGTTATATGCCCAGTAGTGGGATTGCTGGGTCATATGGTAGTTTTATTTTTAGTTTGTTAAGGAACCTCCATACTGTTCTCCATAGTGGCTGTATCAGTTTACATTCCCACCAACAGTGCAAGAGGGTTCCCTTTTCTCCACACCCTCTTCAGCATTTATTGTTTGTAGATTTTTTGATGATGGTCATTCTGACTGGTGTGAGGTGATACCTCATTGTACTTTTGATTTGCATTTCTCTAATGATTAGTGATGTTGAGCATCCTTTCATGTGTTTGTTGGCAATCGGTATATATTCTTTGGAGAAATGTCTATTTAGGTCTTCTGCCCATTTTTGGATTGGGTTGTTCTTTTTTTTGATATTGAGCTGCATGGGCTGCTTGCATATTTTGGAGACTAATCCTTTGTCAGTTGCTTCATTTGCAAATATTTTCTCCCTTTCTGAGGGTTGTCTTTTGGTGTTGTTTATGGTTTCCTTTGCTGTGCAAAAGCTTTTAAGTTTCATTAGGCCCCATTTGTTTATTTTTGTTTTTATTTCCATTACTCTAGGAGCTGGGTCAAAAAGGATCTTGCTGTGATGTATGTCAGAGAGTGTTCTGCCTGTGTTTTCCTCTATAAGAGTTTTATAGTGTCTGGCCTTACATTTAGGTCTTTAATCCATTTTGAGTTTAATTTTGTATATGGTGTTAGGGAGTGTTCTAATTTCATTCTTTTACATGTAGCTGTCCAGTTTTCCCAGCACCATGTATTGAAGAGGCTGTCTTTTCTCTATTGCATATTCTTGCCTCCTTTATCAAAGATAAGGTGACCACAGGTGCGTGGGTTTATCTCTGGGCTTTCTATCCTATTCTATTGATCTATATTTCTGTTTTCATGATAGTACCATACTGTCTTGATTACTCTAGCTTTGTAGTATAGTCTGAAGTGCGGGAACCTGATTCCTCCAGCTCCGTTTTTCTTTCTCAAGATTGCTTTGGCTATTCAGGGTCTTTTGTGTTTCCATACAAATTGTGAAATTTTTTGTTCTAGTTCTGTGAAAAATGCCAGTGGTAGTTTGCTAGGGATTGCATTGAATCTGTAGATTGCTTTGGGTAGTATAGTCATTTTCACAATGTTGATTCTTCCAATCAAGAACATGGTATATCTCTCCATCTGTTTGTATCATCTTTAATTTCTTTCATCAGTATCTTATAGTTTTCTGCATACAGGTCTTTTGTCTTCTTAAGTAGGTTTATTCCTAGGTATTTTTTTCTTTTGGTTGCAATGGTAAATAGGAGTGTTTCCTTACTTTCTCTTTCAGATTTTTCATCATTAGTGTATAAGAATGGAAGAGATTTCTGTGCATTAATTATGTATCCTGCTACTTTACCAAATTCATTGATTAGCTCTAGTAGTTTTCTGGAAGCATCTTTAAGATTCTCTATGTATAGTATCATGTCATCTGAAAACAGTGACAGCTTTACTTCTTTTTTTCTGATTTGGATTCCTTCTTTTTTCTTTTTCTTCTCTTATATCTGTGGCTAAAACTTCCAAAACAATGTCGAATAAGAGTGGTGAGAGTGGACAACCTTTTCTTGTTCCTGATGTTAGAGGAAATGGTTTCAGTTTTTCACCATTGAGAATGATGTTGGCTGTGGGTTTGTCATATATGGCCTTTATTATGTTGAGGTAAGTTCCCTCTATGCCTACTTCTGGAGGGCTTTTATCATAAATGGGTGTTGAATTTTGTCAAAAGCTTTTTCTGCATCTATTGAGATGATCATATGGTTTTTCTCCTTCAATTTGTTAATATGGTTTATCACATTGATTGATTTGCGTATATTGAAGAATCCTTGCATTCCTGGGATAAACCCCACTTGATCATGGTGTATGATCCTTTTAATGTGCTGTTGGATTTGTTTGCTAGTATTTTGTTGAGGATTTTTGCATCTATGTTCATCAGTGATATTGGCCTGTAGTTTTCTTTTTTTGTGACATCTTTGTCTGATGAGTGAGTTTGGGAGTATTCCTCCCCCTGCTATATTTTGGAAGAGTTTGAGAAGGATAGGTGTTAGCTCTTCTCTAAGTGTTTGATAGAATTTGCCTGTGAAACCATCTGGTCCTGGGCTTTTGTTTGTTGGAAGATTTTTAATCACAATTTCAATTTCTGTGCTTGTGATTGGTCTGTTTATATTTTCTATTTCTTCCTGGTTCAGTCTTGGAAGGTTATACCTTTCTAAGAATTTGCCTGTTTCTTCCAGGTTGTCCATTTTATTGGCATATAGTTGCCTGTAGTAATCTCTCATGATCCTTTGTATGTCTGCAGTGTCAGTTGTTACTTCTCCTTTTTCATTTCTAATTCTGTTTATTTGAGTCTTCTCCCTTTTAATCTTGATGAGTCTGGCTAGTGGCTTATCAATTTTGTTTATCTTCTCAAAGAACCAGCTTTTAGTTTTATTGATCTTTGCTACTGTGTCCTTCATTTCTTTTTCATTTATTTCTGATCTGATCTTTATGATTTCTTTTCTTCTGCTAACTTTGGGGGTTTTTTGTTCTTCTTTCTCTAATTGCTTTAGGTGTAAGGTTAGGTTGTTTATTTGGATGTTTCTTGTTTCTTGAGGTAGGATTGTATTGCTATAAACTTCCCTCTTAGAACTGCTTTTGCTGCATCCCATAGGTTTTGGGTCGTTGTGTTTTCATTGTCATTTGTTGCTAGGTATTTTTTGATTACCTCTTTGATTTCTTCAGTGATCTCTTGGTTATTTAGTAGTGTATCATTTAGCCTCCATGTGTTTGTATTTTTTACAGATTTCTTCCTGTAAATGATATCTAGTCTCATAGCGTTGTGGTCGGCAAAGATACTTGATACGATTTCAATTTTCTAACATTTACCAAGGCTTGATTTGTGACCCAAGATATGATCTATCCTGGAGAATGCTCCATGAGCCTTGAGAAGAAAGTGTACTCTGTTGTTTTTGGATGGAATGTCCTATAAATATCAGTTACGTTCTTCTTGTTTAATGTGTCAATTTAAGCTTGTGTTTCCTTATTTATTTTCATTTTGGATGATCTGTCCATTGGTGAAAGTGGGGTGTTAAAGTCTCCTACTATTATTGTGTTACTGTCGATTTCCCCTGTTTTGGCTGTTAGCGTTTGCCTTATGTAGTGAGGTGCTCCTATGTTGGGTGCATAAATATTTGCAATTGTTTTATCTTCTTCTTGGATTGAACCCTTGATCATTATGTAGTGTCCTTCTTTGTCTCTTGTAACAGCCTTTATTTTAAAGTCTATTTTATCTGATATGAGAATTGCTACTCCAGCTTTCTTTTGATTTCCATTTGCATGGAATATCTTTTTCCATCCCCCCACTTTCAGTCTGTATGTGTCCCTAGGTCCGAACTGGGTCTCTTGTAGACAGCATATATATGGGTGTTGTTTTTGTATGTATTCAGCCAGTCTCTGTCTTTTGGTTGGAGCATTTAATCCATTTACACTTAAGGTAATTATCGATATGTATGTTCCTATTCCCATTTTCTTAATTGTTTTGGGTTTGTTATTGTAGGTCTTTTCCTTTTCTTGTGTTTCCTGCCTAGAGAAGTTCCTTTAGCATTTGTTGTAAAGCTGGTTTGGTGGCGCTGAATTCTCTTAGCTTTTGCTTGTTTGTAAAGGTTTTCATTTCTCCATTGAATCTGAATGAGATCCTTGCTGGGTAAAGTAATCCTAGTTGTATGTTTTTCCCTTTCATCACTTTAAATATGTCCTGCCACTCCTTCTGGCTTGCAGAGTTTCTGCTGAAAGATCAGCTGTTAACCTTATGGGGATTCCCTTGTATGTTATTTGTTGTTTTTCCCTTGCTGCTGCTTTTAATATTTTTTTCTTTGTATTTAATTTTTGATAGTTTGATTAATATGTGTCTTGGCCTGTTTCTCCTTGGGTTAATCCTGTATGGGACTCTCTGCACTTCCTGGACTTGACTATTTCCTGTCCCATATTAGGGAAGTTTTCAACTATAATCTCTTCAAATATTTTCTCAGCCCTTTTCTTTTTCTCTTCTTCTTCTGGGACCCCTATAATTCAAATGGTGCATTTAATGTTGTCCCAGAGGTCTCTGAGACTGTCCTCAATTCTTTTCATTCTTTTTTCTTTATTCTGCTCTGCGGTAGTTATTTTCACCTTTTTATCTTCCAGGTCACTTATCCACTCTTCTGCCTCAGTTATTCTGCTATTGGTTTTTTTCTAGAGAATTGTTAATTTCATTTCTTGTGTTGTTCATCATTGTTTGTTTGCTCTTTAGTTCTTCTAGGTCCTTGTTAAATGTTTCTTCTATTTTCTCCATTCTATTTCCACGATTTTGGATCATCTTTACTATCATTACTCTGAATTCCTTTTCAGGTAGACTGCCTATTTTCTCTTCATTTGTTTGGTCTGGTGGGTTTTTACTTTGCTTCCTCATCTGCTGCATATTTCTCTGTCTTCTCATTTTGCTTAACTTACTGTGTTTGGGGTCTCCTTTTCGCAGGCTGCAGGTTCGTAGTTCCCGTTGTTTTTGGTGTCTGCCCCCAGTGGCTAAGGTTGGTTCAGTGTGTTGTGTAGGCTTCCTGGTGGAGGGGACTGGTGCCTGTATTCTGGTGGATGACGCTGGATCTTTTCTTTCTGGTGGGCAAGACTACATCCGGTGGTGTGATTTGGGGTGTCTGTGAACTTATTATGATTTTAGACAGCCTCTCTGCTAATGGGTGGGGTTGTGTTCCTGTCTTGCTAGTTGTTTGGCATGGGGTGTCCAGCACTGGAGCTTGCTGGTCGTTGAGTGGAGCTGGGTCTTAGTGCTGAGATGGATATGTCTGGGAGAGCTCTTGCTGATTGATATTATGTGTGGCCGGGAGGTCTCTGGTGGTCCAATGTCCTGAACTTGGCTCTCCCACCTCAGAGGTTCAGGCCTGACACCCAGCCGGAGCACCAAGATTCCGTCAGCCACATGGCAATCTGGAGTGGTCTGCCTCTTTCTTTGGTCTCTCCTTGCCTTCTGTATACAGTGGCCAATTTCAGCTTTCACCAGGGAACCCCAGAAAATTTTGAACCAACAGTGTCACTGGTAAGTTCAGGAGCAAGACAATGATGATCACTCTCGCCACTTCTCTTCAACATTGTACTGGAGATTCTTCAGCAGAAAACTGCTTCCACAACTTCCTCCCCCTGGTCCTAGTCGTACTCCCAGAACAGTAGCTCCTTTTTTCTCATGGGTCAATCTTTTAAATATATGAAGATCTCTGTTGGAGGAGGTCATGGAGAGGACGTGACTGCCGGTTAACCCCCTGGCCCAAACATTTTGAAAAACAAGAGTGATAATTGGATGGTTGCTTTCACCTTAGGATGCCACTAAGGACTCCCAGAGAATATCATCCAGAGTCTAGCAACATTATCAAATGAGAACTCTCCAACAATGCTTACTTTGAAAGGAACGTCTATGTATTTTGGGGGAAAAGAATGTACAGCAGCATTTTCCAAATGTGCAGAGGTGGAAAAATAAAAAGTTCAGCTAAAATGTTTAGACCATTGTGGGAGTAGGCTCACTTTAATATGCTTTTCAATTCTGAACACATTGGCAGTGCTCAAAACACATTACAAAAGTAATACATGATAATGGAGTTGGGAATCCTGTAAAGGTTACATAGAATTCAATTTATAAATCAAAATGCCTAAAAATCAAACTTGGGGCAACTGCCTAAAGGTATTGGATTTTCACTACATTGGATAAGACAAGGATCTTATAACCATGAAAATAAACAGTGACCAATATGCCCAAGGCCTAATGTTAAACTATTTAGACTCTCTCAGCTTTTCTTTCTCATTCATTTTAAAACATTGTTTTCCTACAATTTTCACTGAAATCTAAGCTTAGAGACTAGCAAATCTAAGTATTTGATAATGGTCAATTATTTCCAAATGTGAGGATCCAGAAATCAGGATAGCTCATAGAGAGATGGCACTTGTCAAACCACATGATTCCAATATAATCGTCAACTTGAAATTAAACAAAAACAAACAAACAAGCAAATAAAAGACACTGAAATTTTTAGTTTTAAAACCAGTTGAATTATTTTAAGTTATCTAAGTTATTTTAAATCTCTTAAATATTATTCTTGTGGCATGATTATCAATGGAAATAAGCAAGCTGCTGATCGAAGATGAATGACTATTTCTTAATTCCCTTTGTATTCATTTGATACCAGTTTGTAAATTTTGTTATTTCCTTTCATGGTCAGGTAGGTAAAAGTAGTTATCAAAAGTTTAGGAAAAAATATACATAAGTGGATCATACAGACCAGGCAGTACTCTCAGCACTTTGCTCATTTAGTCCTCTCAACAAACCTAGCAGACAGGTCTTAGTATTATCCTCATTTTACAGATGAGGAAACAAAGGAGAGAAATATAAATTCAAAACATCATGTCCATTAATGTAATGCTTTCAGAAAAGTGAGAAAGGTCACTGTTATTTAGTTAAGCAATGGAACATCTATAGTTCAGTTTGCAGAGTAATAGTGCATAATTTAAGAATTACCAATTTAAAGAATAATTGATAATGTTTCGAGAGAAAGTTATCAAATAGACTTAGGTAGTTCTTGCATTTAATAACTTTTTTATTTTCAAAGTTTTGCAATTTATTTGAAAAGAGAGCTTTAGTAAGTAAAATAAATCAGGCAGAGAAAGACAAAAACTATATGATCTCATGTATATGTAAAATCTAAAAACATACAAACAAACAAGCTCATAGATCTGGAGAACAGATTGGTGATTGGGGCAAAGAGAGGGGGTGGGCAAAATGTGCAAAAGTGGTGAAAACATACAAACTTCCAGTTATAAAATAAGTAAGTTCTGGAGATATTATGAACAGCATAGTGACTATAGTTAATAATACTATATTGCATATTTGAAAGTTGCTAAGAGAACAGATCATTAAAGGTCTCATAAGAAAATATATTCTGTAACTATATATGGTGACAGATGATAACTAGACTTATTGTGGTGATAATTTCATGATAGGTACAAATATTGAATTGTTATGTTGAACCTTGAAACTAATATAATGTTGTATGTCAATTATATCTCAATAAAAAAATAATTTTAAAGGTGGGGAGAGAAAAGAGAACTTTAACTTTTATATTTAAAAAAACGCTAGCCAGGAACATCATTGCTTAGAATCTCAGATTCAGTCTCAGGCCTTGTCACTCAGGCTGGGAACTCTACTCTGGTCCTCATGGCTCACCCTGTCCTCACTGAAGCCAAAGTATCTCGGAAGGAATAAACAGCTTCTAGAATATATGTTTTACAAATCAAACTAAACATTTTCAAAATATTATAGTAAGTCAATTTTAAAATACGTTTGTTCCCAAGAGTGCTCAGATAGGTAAATTTCATGCTCATAGGATGCTACTAAGATACACAGCAAAGTCCATGGAAAATAGTGAGTCAAGATATTTTGAAAGTAAAACACAGAGAGAAAAGGTTGTCCAGGATATCCAGATTATATCTGGCATAGTGCTTTGTACATTTGAATCACTTAAATATTTATTGCATTAAATACATACATGAATAAAGGAGAATGAAAATGAGTCCCCTTTTCTAGGCAGGAAAAGTACAAGTAAAAGTCATTCTGAGAAATTACTCTTTCCCACCAAAATATCTTTATTTTATCTGGAGAACAGGATGCCTAATGTCAACAACAACCAAAATCACAACAAAAATGAACAGAAGACCTGCTGCTCTGGATCAGGATCAGATATTGCATAGACAGAAAACCATTAAGAGTTCTAGTTGACCGTGTTGGAGTTATGTCCACTGCGTACATAAGAGTAACTGCTTAAACTACGGGTTATCCTCGTTCTGATTATTTTTCTAGAATTAAAAAAGAAAGTCACCTCTTTTAGTTGCAACCTTATGTACCATATTTCTGAAATGTGTTCTACACTAGGTTACTAACCTAGAGTAAATAACAGGAGCCCTCACCTTCTAAAAACACATTCCAACAGAAACTAAAAAAGCATTGTAACAATTCATTCAATTCCCCAGAGAAATAATCATAGGTAGTTTTGGAAATTTTTCATCTTTATGTGACTTATCTTGGGCATGTACAATTACAACAGATTTTTATGATATTATGTTCTCGAAAGAATAGTGATTTGTATGTGTACATGGAGGGTGAAACATGAGGATTATGTTATTGACCTCCTCTTACATATTTTTGTACTCTCCCAATTTTCTTTAGTGAATATATTTAAATTTAAAATAAAACATGGATATATAAACTGGATGTATATCTATGTATAAACTGATAGATAGATCTCAGAAGGGAGGAAATCTCTGATGGTCGACATCTCTCCCAGAATAGGTTTCGGCTGCTCTACACAGTCCTATCAGTACACATCTTTCAATCACGTACCCAGGATTTGTGTATATGATTTATTTAAATTGTTAAATGTGCACTACTTTATATTATTATGAATACTATAAAACTTATTTTTGACATAAATTAGAAAAATGGCATAAAATAAATATTACTGGAAGTTCAAACGCTTTCACCCCAATGCATTATCGTGTCCACCGCAGGGTGACACGTATTCCACTTTGAGTTTCCCTGCATTAGACTGCAAAACAACAACAAAAAAGAAACAAAATAAAAAAGAAGGATTATGAAAGAAAGGGTATGATACTGTTATTCTGGAATTTTCAACACAAAATTCATAACAATTAGAATGCAAGCTAGAACACACACGCACGCACACACACACACACACACACACACACATATTAGGACTGACCTAGATTTTTTTAAAAAATTAAAAATATTGCCCTAGTCTAAAAATATGTTATTAAATTTCAAGGAGAAGAAGCTGAGATAGCATTAGTTTTATCGAAAATATGCCTAAAGGTATAGTATTTTTTTCAAAACCTCAGGTTGCTTACCTAGTGCCTGGGTTTTAAAATCTATGCCATTTACCCTTTTAATTTTATTCTTTCCATTTTATATTTCTACATTTGCTGTTTTTACTCTCCTTCTTCAATCTGTTACTTTGCAGTATTGATTTAGATGCCAACAAACTACAACTCATGGAGTGAACTTGGAGATCCTCTATCACATTGTTCCTAGAGGAGTTAGTTGCTTAGAGCCATACAGCTAACTAATAGTAAATTTGGGACTGAAGCTCAGGTTCTCTGCCTGTAAATACAGTGTCCTTTAGCATATTACAGGGGCAAGTTTCCTCATATCATTTTGAGTCCTTCTAAAATACACACACATATATATACAAAATGTGTGAGGTTACCTCAATCTAGTTAATCTATTCTGATTGAACTTGGTCTCTGAAGTTATTATTTCATAAACACTGTTATGTTCTGGTTCATATAAAGCCAGTAGTTTAAAAATAAGTCCTTAATGTCAAGTTTCCTGGGACTAATGTTTTCCTTTGTACTTTGAGGCAGTACTGTGGAGCATATTGAAGTCACATTTTGGTAAACTATTCACTCTGCTTTTCTTCTTCCTATAACTATTTCTGGTTTATTTCATTTAAGCATAGAAGTTATCTTCTGAGAGGTCAGGCACACAAACACCAAGAAAAAAAGGCTTTCAGGGTCAAAGCATAGAGCTCTGAGTAATAGAAATCTTATTAAATGATAATGATTAATTTGAAAATCCCTGTTTCAAATCGAGACGTGTATTACAGAGAGAATATTAATGGCCATTAGCGTCATCCATCTAAATGCTTTTATCCGAATTAAAATTTCACTAACCATAGCTTTACTGTTTTTCTAACTAAGAGATTGGACTTAAAACCAGTTATTTGACAAGTCTATAGGAAAGTTCAATGGGGTGTTTAAGAGGAAGTATACTATAAACAGAAGACAACAATTCGTCTTCTGTGTCATTACTTAATTCATTCAACCAATATAGTTGGTGGTGTTTTCTTCCCTACTTTGCGCTCAGAAGCAAGGTGCATGTGGTAACAGGCAGCTATGTAGAAACAGAGCCACAACAAACTGTAAATGCAGGAACAGAGGCACAAAGAAGACAGTCTCTTTTCTTTAGGTCTCCAAGAATGAGTTGGCGGTTGCCACGTGCAGTCCAGGAGAAAGACACCCCAGGTCCAGAGACAGCATATACAAATGGCACAAAAGAGTGAAGCAATTTTGGGGTTCCAGATTTAGAGAGAAATTCAGAGAGCTTTGAATGTAGGAATTGAGACGCTCAGGAGGAGAGAATAGGGAACTTGTTTGTGGCTCACAGAAGCCTATGGCTTTTATATGACAGATGTGTGACCTTGACACTACAGAGATCCTGTGGAGGTGTGTATACAGCAAATTGATTGTAGCTGGGACTAAATTTATTCAGAATAACTCTGATGTGGGGAGAGGGGCAGGACCAGGAAACGTAGCTTTCTTTATTTCCTATAAATCTCCATTCTAGCTGATGAGAAAAACAAAGGATAAAACTGTGCCAGTTAAAGATAATTTAGTTTCTTCTGGCTTAAAAAATGCCACACATTTGAATCAATTCAAAGCTTAAAAGTTCCTATCAGGGCTGATTCCCCCTTTTAGAGGTGTCTTCTCTGCCTCCTCAGTTCTAGGTTTGCCCAGGACACTGGAGCTTTCCAAGGAGGCAGGAAGACAGGTCTCCAGGGAGCATGCCTTCTTCTGAGTCCTTGCCAACCTTCCCTCAGATGGCTGTGCTGGTGTGCATTGAAGTGTGGCTGTTCCTGGTCTTTGGGGGCACATGCCCCTGATCACCTTATCCCAACCCAATGTACCTGATATACCTGTGCCCGCAAAGCTCCCACGCACTTCCACTGGGGCAGGTGGGATGTTCTTGGCCCCTTGCAGCCACACTCTGACCCTGGGTAACTGAGAGGACTAGCCAGGTCCATTTGCCTAAATAACTTCCTCCACCATCCCTGCTGGTAGCAGCCCAATGCTGGACAGGGATCTTCTCCAAGAGACCTGCAGTCTCCCCAGGAGTGTCTAGAAAGGCAGACACTAATTCCAGCTTTCCCTGATTCTTCAAAACCTATCTGGGTTGTTCTAGAATGTTCCTATCTCAAGAGGTGCAGCCATGACGTAGGAACCTAGACACTCAAATCTCAACTCCTCCCCATCTCTTTTCCCCTCCAGATTGCTCTTCCAGTACTGTGGTATGAAATGTGGTGTCAATATGTCAGTGTCAGAAGCTGGCCTCCTTCTTTTTCCCAATAAAATGGAATGGATAGTCATTCATTTAAGTGAATTGTGAGGCACAACTAACTTTAAAACAAAAATCTATGACTCATTGTATAGCAGGTAAAATTCTATGATGCTATTTGGTCTGGCTGGACAAAGGTAAAGTGTCTAAAGGCCAAATCTATAAAGGCATATTTGAGAATCTAGAAAACCCTTTGATGACTCAACCAAGTCAAGCTTTCAAATAAAAAAGTCTCATTGAAGGTGAGAAAAGTTCAGTGATTTAAGACTTCATACTCTCTTAATTACAGAAAATCACTAGGAAGTAGGTAGGCTAGGAAGGGAAGCATTAGGTGTGAGCTGTTAAAGAAGCATGCAAGAGATAATGGGACCCAAATGTTAACACATATATGGAATCTAAAAAAAAAAAAAAAAATGGTTCTGAAGGGGCAGGACAGGAATAAAGACGCAGACGTAGAGAATGGACTTGAGGACACAGGGATGGGGAAGGGTAAGCTGGGAAGTGAGAGAGTGACATGGACATATACACACTACCGAATGTAAAATAGATAGCTAGTGGGAAGCAGCCGCATAGCACAGGGAGATCAGCTCTCAGTGCTTTGTGACCACCTAGAGGGGTGGGATAGGGAGGGTGGGAGGGAGACACAATAGGGAGGGAGACACAAGACACATGGGGATATATGTATACGTATAGCTGATTCACTTTGTTATACAGCAGCAACTAACACAACAATGTAAACAATTATACTCTAATAAAGATGTTAAAAAAAAAAAAAAGACATGCACAGCAGAGTTGAGGACAGAGGCAGAATCTGAATGATACTTAAAAGGTAGAACTGATAGGAATTTGGTGACCACTTGGATGTAGAAAGGTGGGGTAAAAGAAAGAACTGAGGATTAGTTGAAGGTTTCTAGCATGGACAACCTGGTGGGTAACAATAACACCAGTCTTAATAAGGGATATAGGACTGATGGGTAGGTTGGGGAAACAGAGTAAAACAGGTTTAATTTCAGTTTGGGGTAGTCATAGCTGGGGCTGTGACACTTAACTTTGACCAATAAACATAGGTTGTATGAAGGAACAAGAATATCACAGGATGTAAAGCAGTCAACACGCCAGTGTTGGAAGTTGGCTTCTCTTTGTTCTCCAAGTAAAACAGAATGCAACGCCATTCATTTAAGTGATTATAGGGCTACTGTGACAGTAAAAGAGCAACCTAGGCCTACAAAAGAAAAGCGGCAAAAAAATGATACTATGCAGATATTTCCAAAAGCCCAAACATGGACTATTAAATGCAAATTACTTTACCATTTCTATTGCATCCTAACATTTACTCAGGAAATGCTTCACAGGGAGTTATCAAAAATAAAACTAAATAATAGGCTTATTCATCTTAGCAATTCACCCCAAAGGCCTAAAAACCCAAACCATCATAATATAAAGCAATTCATGATAACCTGCCAAAAAACTTTGAACAAGAAGCGAAAACCCAAAACTGAAAGTGGGAATGAGTTAACACTAGGTAGGAAACCAAAATAAAATTAGCACTAGGTTTTATTTAGTCTTTTTTTGAATATATGGGGCTAATATGACAGGGACTTGAAGCAAAAGAGTTAAGATGAAAGTAGCAATGTCACACAGGGAAAAAAACCCCACAGTATTTCTCTCCTGCCTGACAGTTTAGTCCCATCATTTGTTTCATATCCTCAGGACTCATTAATGAATGAAATGGAGATACCCAAAGGATAGAGTGAAATTCTTCAGCAAAAATTAAATGGAGAAAATGACAAGTTATGGATCCCACATTCTTTCTAGAAGTACATTAGGCTTCCTGGAGCTACACTGGACACAGCTGGCCTTGTAATTTTAAAAAATGCCTTAAGAAAGTCATAGCTTAAAAATCAGGTTTTGAGTTCATGCTTTAATTCTTCCATACTTATCAGAAATAATGAAAGGTTAAATATGTCTATTTTCACAAAATTATGGATCAAGGAATTAAATAGGAGAGGTTTGAATTTGGACTATAATTGATTCTACTGTCTCTCATACCTTAAAAGAATGTGGCTCTTTTCAAAGGTAGCTAGCTTATAGTTTGTGTCTGAGATAGCCTGGAGAGAAATAAATTAGAATCAACTGAGTCTAAGTAACAACATCAGCCTGCCCTACCCAAGGCAGAGCTCACAGGCACAACTCACGTCGTGGCCTGATAAGCCAGAAAGACACTGTAGTAGTTTCCTGTGGCTGCCATAACAAAATGCCACCAACTGGGTAGCTTAAAACAATAGAACTTTATTCTCTCACAGCGCTGAAGGCCAGAATCTGAAATCAAAGCGTTACCAGGGTTGCTTCCTCCCGCAGGCTCTGAGGGAATATCCGTTCCATGCCTTGCCTCTAGCTTCTAGCAGCTGCCAGCAATCTTTGGTGTTCCTTGGCTGGTAGATGCATCACTCCAATCTCTGATCCCTCATCACATTTCCTTTTCTGACTCTTATAAAGACACTCTCATCAAATTTAGAGTCCACTCTAATCCAGGATCATTTCATTTCAATTCTTTTCTTAATTATCTGCAAATATCCTATTTCTGAGGTTCCAGATGAACATGCATTTTAGGAGAATACTATTCAACCTACTGAAGATGCTTACCAGGAGGAAAAGACAAAACCAAGAGAAGAAAATTGAAAGACCACTAGAGACACTATTAACAACTTAGAATCAGCAAATTATCATCACCAAAACATATAAACACCAGGACTAAAAGTAGAAGTAGTAGAAGTAGTAGCAGGAGTAGAAGAGGTGTACATTATTACACCACCTAATAATGGGACCCACATGGCTTAAACCCTGATGAAATGATGCAGAATCATAAGAGATTGGAGGGAAGTTATAACCAATTTAAATGGAACGGATGCACATATTCAGGCAGAGGATTTTTTGAAAATTTCTCTGGTATAATTTAGTCCATTTCTTCATGCTGATAAATAAATTAATATTGAAATTATAATTTAATATTTCATTATTAAATAGACACACACACACTATTTTCCTAGGAATTATTAGTTTTTTAAATTTCTAAACCTTTCATACCTGAATCACTTTGTGTGGGGTCTTCAGACTCCACCAATCAATAGGTATAAGCTGTTAAATATAAAGGAAAATTTCAGAAAAGAAACTTCCCAGATCCAGTTGGAATTTTACTAAAAATTCAATCAGCCTAGACTATCATTCTGTGTATTTAGATTGAGACTTCTACCTACTTGAGGTGGCTATAACTTATAACCTTAACGTCCTTTAGGAGATTCATTCATTCAACAGTTATTTGTTGCCAATATTTGTTGAACATCTATTTTCTATTAGACACAGTTCTAGGAAACAGGGATAGGCCAGTGACCAAAATAAATGAATGCCCTGTGCTCAAAGTGTCTACTATCAAAATAGAATAAACCTGTAAACAAATACATAAATCATTTAGATAGCAGAAAATGCTATACAGGAAATATGACAGGGCAATGAAAGAGAGACTGAAATGTGGGGTGAGGTTTGGGACCTGTAATATTTGAGCTGAGAAGTAAATGATGCAAAGATCTGGAGAGCAAGCATTGTAGACACAAAGCACAAGCACAGGGTCCCAAAGTGGGAGAGAGCTGATGAGCTCTGGGTAGCGAATCCCCACAGAGACGGCCAAAGACCCACAGGTAAGTCTGTCATCAGGTTCACAGAAACCAATCTGCTCAGATGTGAGAGTAAAACTGGTTTCATAGAGGAGCAGGGTTGTTATCACGAACTCCAAGAGAAAGAAAGGACACACTGGTCCACAGGCTCCCCCGAGATAGAAGAATCAAAACACAGTAATGATTCAAGTCTTCTGCTCTAGCAAGCGTTGCTCAAATCCAATACTTGGTGCAAAGACACAAAACTGCCTGAAAGTAGCTGCTGTTGGGAGTCAGGCTAAGCTTCTATAACAAAGAGTCCCCATATACTAAATTAGACTCTTTCTCATATAACTGTCCAGAGGCAAACATTTCACGGTAAATGGAAGAGTTCTACCATCCTTAACAACCGCCTTCCATCTTTGGGTGTGAGGTGGCAGCTCCACTGTTCATTACTTCTCAGGAAAAGGAAGTTAAAGAAAGGGAATGGAAAGCAGCTAGCATAACACAGAAACAGAACAAACTTCTCTCACTCCTATCGCATTGTCCAAAAAGTAGTCACGTGATCACATCTAGGTGCAAGAAGCTAGAAAATGTAGTTTCTTGCTAGACAGACTTTCGCCAAGTTTAAATGAATATTGGAGGGCAATTAGAAGTTTCTGACACAAATTAGGAAAAGGTATTTTGTAAAAGAGGTTATAGTCATGACTAGAGGTGGAGATGGAGGTGGGCTGTCCCCAAAGCACTGTCGCAGCTCCTAACCAATTGCTGTCCACTTAAGAGATAGAGATGAGGCAAATGAGAACAACGGTACATAGTGACCACTGAATGCAGCTTAAGCGGATCGCTGAGACATTGCTGGGATGGTCAGCTACCCACAGTGAAGTGGGAGCAGAGGCCTATATGAGATGAGAAGGAATATCCAAGCCCAAGGGTAGAAGACAGGAAAGCTGTGTTTCCAAGCATCTGGCCCATGGGTGCTAAGCCAGAGACTAACTGAGACTATTATTTTTATTAATTGCTGTGCCCTTCAGACTGAGGAGAATGTTCTGGGACTATCATTGATATCAATTAAAATTGTTTTAAGTCTACATATATACAAATATTCCTCTCTACGTGAATATATTCAGTTCCTGAGGCTAGATTGCTAGAGTCTGGATATTGGTTTCAGATAAAGAGGGATGCTGAGAGGCTTCCCTGGTGGCGCAGTGGTTGAGAATCCGCCTGCCAATGCAGAGGACATGGGTTCGAGCCCTGGTCTGGGAGGATCCCACATGCCGCGGAGGAAGTGGGCCCGTGAGCCACAACTACTGAGCCTGCGCGTCTGGAGCCTGTGCTCCACAGCAAGAGAGGCCGCGATAGTGAAAAGCCCGCGCACCGCTATGAAGAGTGGCCCCCGCTCGCTGCAACTAAAGAAAACCCTTGCACAGAAACGAAGACCCAACATAGCCAAAAATCAATCAATCAATAAATTTATTTAAAAAAAAAAAAAAAAAGAGTGATGCTGAATAAGCCAAATCTATCTGTTTCTGAGTTTTACACAGAAAGGCATCAGATAGCAAGGGATATCTATAATTGTATTACTGGATACCATATTACAAGTCCTACTGCTTCCTTATTTGATAGTTTTTTTTACCATGTAAGATTCTTTATTGGCATACTTTTATTATAGTTCTTATTCTAGTAACTAATATAGTTATAGTTATAGTTCTATTCTAGTAACTAATTCTAGTTACTAATTCTAGTAACTTTCTCTGGTTAATTTCTATTGCTTCACATAAAATTACCTATTTCCTGTGCATCCATTGCTCTAAACTGTCAAGAAAGTATTTGACTCTCTGAAAATTCTTGTGTTTAGACATGTGACTTATGAATTACCTAAGGATGATCTACACACCTGTTTTTTCTCTTTATTATTACCATCAAGCACTTATAAAGCAACTACTTTATATTATATATTTACACACATTTTGTGAACCTGTAGCATATTCACTGAAAAAAATATATCTTCCCTTTAGTCATTTGATTAAGTAGAAGAGATTAAAAAAGATATAT
Source organism: Balaenoptera physalus (assembly GCF_965194825.1). Classification (NCBI taxonomy): domain Eukaryota; kingdom Metazoa; phylum Chordata; class Mammalia; order Artiodactyla; family Balaenopteridae; genus Balaenoptera; species Balaenoptera physalus. Next base: position 67,172,991 of record NC_138888.1, read on the forward strand.
GGCCAATGGCTTCCTCTCCCACCTCAGCATCTTGCTGGCTGGTGCCAGAAAATGGCAAGATAGGTGAGGTGAGTAGATAGGGACTGGTTTATATCCAATTTTGCTAAAATTACATACATAATTTTTGCTGGGATCTGATAGTGGTCTTTATAGGGCTTGAATGGGAATTTAATCTAATTTACTATTAAAATACTAAAGAACTGAAATGAATCTCTGTATTAGTCTCAAGGTATGACAATGACCCTAACATTGAGATGCAGAGAAAGGAAGCTCTGTCATTGGCTGGGTCAGACAGCATCTCTTTCTTATATTTTTCTTCTCCAACTTCCCCCTGTACCCATTGGTTCTCCTATCAGTTAAAGCAGGAATTTCTCCAACCCTGGTTCATTCTCGGGTAAGTTACACCTAAATTGCGCTATCTAAACCACTTTCACATGCTTGTAGAACTCTGCACCCCACATTTACACTCCTCAAAAATACACAGTGAGCAACCGTTATGCACCAGGCTATTTTCTAAGCACCAGAGAGGCAGCAATGAAAAGGCAGGCAAGGTGTCTTAGCCCATAGAATTTCCATTTTACTGGTTTTCTTTCTAAATTATCTTTACTACAGCATTTACCTGGAGTGCTAACCAATAGCTTCCCACATTGATTCTCAAATGTCAGTTGATATATTTCCCCTCCATCACAGGTTCCCATTTTGATAGCAGGACCTGCATGTTTGAGCTCCCAAGCCAAGTCCCATAGTTCATAAGATAATCCTCTAGCTTTCAGCTCCAGTCAAAGGTTCTACTCTAATAAATCTATTTTCCAGTTCTTTCCCATGGCTTGAATCACATCTAATTCTTGCCAGTTTCCTAAGTTAACATTTCATTAACTCCAAATAGTCCAAAGTTTGGAGGTGAGTATCCAGCAACTGTTGGCCCATCTAGTCTTTGAACATCACATATCTAGGTCCTTACTTTTATACATAAATCACCAGTGAAGACCCACTGATACCTCAAATAAGACTTGTGAAAGCTGACTATTTTCCTGACCATCCACAGAGATTGCTAAACCCTCATGGTCTCTATGCCTTCCCTATTTGACTGAACATCCTCTTTCTTTTCCCACATTTGGGACAAACATCTCTCTCTTCATCCTACTGTCTGTTGTTAATCCATTCATATCTGTGTTATCAAAAAGAAAATTGTGGGCAAAACTCTAGCAAAAGAAACTCCTGCATCTGTCTCCCCATCCCTTCAAAGACATATACTACTCTCTATTTGTAAATTGTCATCCCAGGTTTGTCACTGAACAATGGGATGCAAATCTATTCAATTATGACTGATAAACACCCTAGGTTTCTCTGGACCTTGGCTTTGTTGTGACGTCAATCCTTCTCAAAATGCCCTACCCAAAATGAATGTGCTGCTACATTGGTTCACAGGCAATTCAAAGGAGCAGCTGGTCACGAGCTAGCGTTTTATTCAAATCCAACATGTTGGAAGAAGACCACACATCAAAAAAACTAACCTTAAAGTGAAATATTTTAATTTAAATTATATTCTCCCTCACTCTCTATTTTCCTCTGTAAGTGCACTGCTAACTGGTGCTATAACTTATTTCAGCTCCTTCCTTAGTAAAGTGTAACATATCCATCATGTTGAAACTCTTAAGTTACAGGCAGTTTACTCACATTAGATCTCATTAGCAATTACACTAGTGTTCAAAATACATTACCTCATTTGTCTCATAGCCCATATAGTTTTTTACATAATGAATTAGACCAATTAGTCTCACATGACAGAAGGAAATCTTAAATAACACTGTCCTTACTTTAAGACAAGCTTGACTGAAGCCCAATGAAAGAAACTATAAAATTAATTTTATAGTTTTATAAAATGCATAGCAAAAGGAATTAAATAATCAAACTTCAGGCTATATGTTTGTGGTTGGGGTTAGGCATCAGAGAGAAGAAAAGTAGCCAAAGAAAGGACAATGCCTCACTCAGTTTGTTTTCTGCAAGACATAAATTCATTATTTGCATAGCTAAGGGCCATGTTTAAACGTCCAAACTAACTTGCTTGTAGACTTTTCAATTGAGACCATTATTGTCCTTTGGGAAAAACCTTGCTGACTGTAATCAGCCAAGAAATTTACAGCTATTGCACTGATCAATTGCTAGAGATTTCTGAAAGCACAAAACCAGCCCTCTATCCACATGTTTATTTCACCTAAACAAGTAATTTCTTGGTGTCCCTCACACTACCTTCAAATAGCTCTTTCCAACATTGAATCCAATTTCCTATCTACCATTAGAATCTCTTTCTTCAACCTTCAGATAGACTCAAAAAACACACAGGATTGATAGGTGTTACCCAATCAAGGGTAAATTTTAACCTGAGGAAGCAAATCCTAAAGATACTCCCAGAACTCCATCCACGCACCCAGTTACCCTATAAGGAGACTGTGCCTTGTTACTATCAGTATAGTAATTATCTGTCTTCTTTGCAAATCATAATTACTCTCCACATTGTTCCATCAAAGACTGTCATGCAATGAAATGACCATGGGCTGGTTAACTAGTTGGAAGTGCCCCCAGTCCTCCATTTATGGACATAAGAAATTGTGTCACCTAAGGAGTCAACAGAAGATACAAATCTGGGAGCAAATCGGTTCCCAAAGATATGCTCAGGAACCTAGAGGCAAAATTTGACCCACTCACTCCTCTTTAATCAAGGTGACTCTTAATGTGTCTTTTCTAATGTGATAGTAGTTAAAGATAATTTGGCACTGAAGGGGGAAGTGAAATAAGGATTCTGGGTCTATAGGGAAAGAGGTTGTCAAAGAACTCTCACACTGTAAGAAGGAATTTTCCTTTTCCTCCTAAACAAGTATCCTTTTCAAAGGAAGCATACTTTCAAGAAAATAAATCGCCAAGACAGTAGAAGTAGTCTTTTGAACATGCCTGATCAGAAAGCTCATTTTCCTACCATTTTCTTCTGCTTTTACAAAAATATTTCACATACAAAAAGTTACCTACCAGGCATCACTAACGCATGTGACTTATGTTCAAATTACATCTTTTAAACTGGCATAGTTTTTTAAAAAATTAGGCTTTTGAAAATGCTTATCGCATTTAACGCTGGCAGTTTGGAAAATATTGGCTCCATTATTCATCATTCAGAGTTGGACTCAGAGAGTCAAGAACTTGCTAAGTTAACTTTTCTTTTTCTCAACTCCTAGAGTTCCACAAAAGTCTCATTATACATGTTGGGCAATTCAGGGAATCATGTACCGCTGAGTTAGGACAAAACAGAAATGTTAATTCAGAATTTGCATCCTTAAGAGACTTTCAATGTTGCCTTAAAAGCTTAAAAATGACCCAATTTTACCAAATGAAAAATGCAGTATAGGACATACTACATAGGTGGTTGGAAACTCATTTCAATTATCTTTACTAATGAATTCCTGATATTTAGCCCTCTGCTAGTCACATTTGAAGATCTCTAGAATTACATGAAAGAGCCCCTCTCTCAAAGACTTTGCATTCTACATAGGGAGCATTTATGCATGCAAAACAAATCAAAATTATATCACAAATTAGAACCGAAGGTGACAACTGACACTATTAGGGAGGGAAAAGATCGAACTGAAACAAAGAAGATGGAAAGATGGCACTGAGTATCCTTAATGCTGGGAAGGATTTGGCTATTTGGATATGGTTCAAGGATCCCATATGTTCTCTCAAGAGATTTTTTAACTTTGCCTAATTGATCTCCAAGCAGAACTCAGTCCGTCTCGTGTTTAAGAGCCTCCCTGGCAAAAGGGGCCTGTGGCTCCCGTCTGCCCTCAATAAGCAACTCACTCTATGTGGCCCAGAGTCACACAATGAGGTTCTCCTGAAGAAGCAGGCGGGGGCTGCTTTCTGCTAGCCAGGCTCCAATCGCCATTAAAAACAGTAGATCTGCAGTATCCTGAATATTTATCTTTTTTCTAATATTTATCCCAGGATTATTGTTTTTAATTGTAAAGTCCCATTGGCTTCCTTGCTTTCTTGGGTGACAATCAAAAGCACATCAAGGCAGACAAGTGCCTAATGATTGCTTAAATTCATGGCCTCCCTGTGCAGTTTCTCAGCATCACCTTGTATGCTTGGACAGCATAGGCCAGAAAATTCATTTAAAGTTCTCTGATGTATTAAGATGCTGACCCTACAAGTACCCTCTCCTGTAATTTCCAAGCCCAGTGGATGTGCAGTGATAGAGCTATGTCATTTGGTTTCATCATCATGAATCGAGGCCTCCACAAAGACCACTTCTTCAATCTTTCCTAGGATTTAATCATTCAACTCTATAGTCCCATGTGTAGCCCATACCCAGGGAGAGCCTGATCCTCTATCCTAATCTAGACAAAAATAACTGCAATAATATATTGGACACTTATTGCATGCTCATTTTTTGCCCATCACTGCACCATGAAATGTATGTGTAATAGCTCATTTAATCCATAAAATCATGCTGCAAATTCACACTTATATCTCTGTTTTATAGATAGGAACCAAGGCTCAAAGAGTTTAAATGACTTACCCAAGGCCACTTAAAGTAGCTGCACCGCATTTCTAATTCATGACTGATGCTGGAGCTAGCATAACTGTAGGGCATTGTTTAGGGTTGAAAACCGAATCTCACTTGTTCTTTCTCTTGCAGAAGAGTGCTTGCCAATTTTCTGTCTATCAGGGAGCACCATAAAACATTTAAGGGAGGATGTTGTTTCTGCTACATAGTCTCTGAAGACTATGGAAAGCCCTTCAAAATCCTAAAATTTTAAACTGAAAGAGACCTTAAACATTAACTAGCCCCAAACCCATTGTTTTAAAAAATGTCCTTAGCATCAAGAAGTTGCTTATCAGGGACTTCCCTGGTGGCGCAGTGGTTAAGAATCCACCTGCCAATGCAGGGGACACGAGTTCAAGCCCTGGTCCAGGAAGATCCCACATGCCGCGGAGCAACTAAGCCCGTGCGCCACAACGACTGAGCCTGCACTCTAAAGCCTGCGAGCCACAACTACTGAGCCCTCGCGCCACAACTACTGAAGCCTGCATGCCTAGAGCCCATGCTCCGCAACTAGAGAAGCCACCACAATGAGAAGCCCACGCACCACAACGAAGAGTAGCCCCTGCTCGCCACAACTAGAGAAAGCCCGCATGCAGCAACAAAGACCCAACGCAGCCAAAATTAAATAAATAAATGAATTTAAAAAAAAAAAAAGGTTGCTTATCAGCAGAGCAGGATTAGAAGCTATAATTTCAAATCTAAGTGGTTATTTTTTACTTATTACCTCACACAGCTGTCGCATTACTTTAAACACTTTTCTTCCTGAAATGCTTAGAATAGTAAAGATGTTACAAGCTATTGTAACAAATAAATTCCAAAATTTCATGAGCTCAACATAGTCAACATTCATCTAATGGTCCGGAGTGGGTGTGTCTGGATAGCAAGTAGCCTTTCTCTGCAGGGTGAATGAGGAACCAAGGCTTCTGTAGATCTATCTCAGTGTTTCCCTGCTTGTAGCTAGTGGAGGATGAGATGGACAAGATGTTCTCATGTCAAAATAGAAGTGACAGAAACTAGTCACGTGGCTGCACCTGGATGCAAAAGGGTGTGGGAAATATATTCCCTGTAGGGCATCTGCATCTGTAGGGCACCAGAAAAAACACCACTCCCCGGAAGGAAGACCAAACATTTTTGAGGGATGGTTAATCATCTCTGCCACATTTTTCTGCTACATATCTTCTAAACAACAAACTCCAGTTTCAAATGTCTATTGGTGAGCTGAATTTAGAAGACTTCTAAGCCGTCCCAAACTTCAAAACATGAGTAGACTAGATTATTTTTCCCAACATTTTGCTCCCTCCCTTAAAAGATTCATACAACGTTGCCCTTTGCCATGAGTCTATGAATTGTCTTCCACTGCGGGCAGAGAGCACTTCCTAACCCATTTACACTGGCTGTGAGAAGATGATTTGCTTTGGCCAGGGAATGTAGGAGAAAGTGATAGGTGCCAGTTTTGTGTAAGGCGTTGAACATAATTTATCTGTTCATCCTCTTGTTTCTTTGCCATCCACCATGAGAAGTACAGGCTACAAGTTGTCACTCTTCCCAGAACAATTACTTATGAGGAGCTGACCAGAATCCAACCTGCAGTCTGAAACCAACCCCAGCTGATTTCACCCAAACTCTACAAAATCTGGAGCAAGAAAAATAAGTGCTTGTTTTGTAAGCCATGAAGGTTTGGGACCTTGTTTGTTAGGTATCATTATCTCAGTAATAGTTGACTAATACAATGAGATTTGATCACTCTATGAGTATAGGTAATTAACAGCTGGTCTTCTAGGAGGGAATCTGTGGGCAAAATGACCAGCTTGGATTTTAAGGAAACCAAAGAGTTTGGCCAAAAAAAAGAAAAGAAAGAAAAGAAAAAGATGTTTCCATTGATGTGCCTAGGAGAATTTCATTCTTTTTAAGAGTTCTAGGAAAAGTATTTCATTGCCTTTTATTATTAGGGGGTAGTAGTTTCTCTCCAGGAACAAGCCCAAGAACCATGGAGAAAAGGTGGAAACACAAATTGCAGAGTTCACTTTTTAGGCCAAAATGGTACAACAGACATTCCTCAGGGCAGTGGGGAGGACAACTATGGGGAAATGAAACTTCCCAGGACTCCTCTGTGTTCCTGTAAAAATTTCTAACCTCTTGAGCCACGGAAATGTATAAGCTATAAAAATAGAGAATTTTTGCTCTCACTTCTCATAGAAACATTTTTGCGTACATAATAGTTAGATCTGTAGCCATATGTTTACCTAATTCATCTGATTCAAAGAATAATAAAATTTCTTTTGTCTCCCCCAAAGCCAATAAGTTACATCCCGGGATAGGCATCTAGGTTCCAAGTGAAGATGACAGGGGGATTGCACATCAAAAGAGGGAGGTTAGAACTTGAAGACATCTCTAGGTTGGAGACCTGTGGGACTATCTGGCTCCTAGAGAGATTTTTATTAGCATATCAAAAGGTTGAAGGTAGGGCTCGGGCCCATTATGCATCCAAGGAGATCCTTCTAGGAGGGGAGGGGACAGCTGCCTCCTTACCCTTCAGTCCTCACCTATGGAGTGTCTGGATACCCACATAAGACATTTGACCTGGTTTTCATCATTGTGCCCCAAGGATAAGGCCTGAGAGCAGAGGGGCTATTTACTGTGAGGTTATTCATAAGAAATCTGTTTCTGATCCATAGCATTTCTTGTGCACATTCAGGATAAAATTAATACAGATGAATATTAAAACCAAATAACAACTAAACCAAAGGTAGAAATAAATGACCTTTGTCATTTTTATAAATTTTCATTTCTGTAAAGTGCTAACTTTGGCTTTATTCTCAGGGCAACTAATGCTAATTAAGCACCTTATTTTTGCCTGCAGAGTCTTGAATAGGAGACAAGGAGACTGGGCATGAACTGAATCTCATATCACAACAGCCAGCAAGGAACTGAAGTGTCCTGCCAGCAACCAGTGCATGAGCTTAGAAGCAGATCATTCAGCCCCGATCAAGCCTTCAGATGACTACCACCTTGGCCAACAGCTTGGCTGCAACTTTGTGAGAGATCCTGAGCCAAACCCGCCCAGCTAAGCCACTCCTGGACTACTAAACCTCAAAAACTGTGAAATAATACTCACTTGTTTTTAATTGCTAAGTTTGGGAGTAATTTGTTTTGCGGACTGGATAACTCATATACACATGTAATATATTTTTGTGGTGTATGTGACACACCACAAAGCTGACTGTGTTAGCTTTCTACTAGTTAATAACGACGATGAGACTTATCTCCCAATCAGGATGCTTTTTCCCCTGCACCCTCTCCCTCCTCCACCCCACATACCATCTCAGAAATCCCTGAAAGCAAGGAGAGAGTATATCAGAGACAATATTCGAAAAATAATGACTCCGAATATTCTAAACTAACAAAAGAGATCACACCATGGATCCAAGAAGCCCAAGAAATTCCAAGCATGATTGGATAAATAAAAATAGTATTCATGCCTATACACATCACAATGAAACTCCAGAAGGCTATAGCCAAACAGAAGTTCCTAGAAGCATCCAGAGAAGAAAATCATCTTCCAATATGTGATTACTTAATTGCTGGTTTGTTCTGTAGCAACAATGGAAGCCATAAGAGAATGGATTGATATCAGTCTTCTGTCCACCCAGAATCTATACCAGTTGAAAATATCTTTCAAGAATAAAAGCAAATTAAAAATATTTTCAAACAAACAAAATACTGTAAGAGCAAACTATCAATACATTTCAACTAAAGGAAATTCCAATGGGTGTACTTCAGGTACACGGAAATTGAGCTCAGATGTAGGTTTTGAGAAACAAGAAGGAATGAAAAGCAAAATAAGTTGTAATATTTAGGAAACTCTTTAAAAACTGAGTGTTAAAAAATGTACTCTATGTACAAAAGAGATAGAATTAAAATATGCAACAATTATATTTAAGTTGGGAGGAGATAAATGGAATTGAAGTATTTGAAGTTGTTTTGTTTTATCTACAATTAAATTTAGGTATCGGGAAGTTAAGGAGGCATATGTTAATTTCCAGAGTCCTCACTAAAAGAAGAGCAACAGTGCATACATTCTGAAACATTATGGGAAGAAATGGAAAGATAAAAAATAATTTTGAAGGAAGACAAAACGAAATATTCAACAAGTATGATAAATGGAAAGCACAAAATAAAATGTTGGATTTAAACCCCTATATATAAGCTGTTATACAAAATACAAATGCACTAAGTGCTCTACTTAAAAGACTATGATTTTCAGACTGGAAAAAAAAAACAGCTGCAGTCCAACTACATGCTCTTTATAGTAGACAAATCTAAGACATAAAATCCAGAAAGCTTGAAAATAAAAAGATGGAAAAAGCTATAGAACATAAACACCATTCAAAAATAAAACTCGTAGAGCTATATTAATATTAAAAATAGCCATTAAGGCAAAAGACTTTATTAGAGATAGAGAGGGCCAATTCATATGGATAAAAAGAATTTATTCACTCAGAATATGGAACAACTTTTATTTTGTGTGCACCTAACATATATTTATCAAAATATATAAAGTAAAAGAAAGAATTTTAAAGAGAAATAGACAAATCCACATTCATAATGGCAGATTTTAATATTTCTCTTTCAGTAACAGGTAGAATAGAAAAAAACCTTAACCTAATGGGTATATTTAGAACACTGCACATAACAACTGCATTGTGCACATCCTTTTTAAGCACACATGGAACATTTACAAAAGGTTAGCATAACCTGGATCGTAAGTCCCAACAGCTTTCAAAGGATTGAAATAATAACATAGTATGTTCTTTAACCAAAGTGGAATTACTCTAGAATAAAAAACAAAGACCTATATATGTGAAAATATGTTGAAATAAACAAACTTCTAAGTATTCCATAGGTCAAAGAAGAAATCATGAAGGAATTTATGATTTTAAATCTGAAGTATTTTAAACTGAATGATAACATATTAATATTACATATCAAACTTGTGGTGATGCAGTTAAAGCAGTACTCAGGGAACAACTGTTGACTACACATGTTTATTAGTTTTTTAAAAGTTTCAAAATTAGTGAAGTAAACATCTATATAAAGAGTTAAGAGAAACTCAAGAGAAGTAAAATTAAGTTGATAAGGAATAAAGATAATATAAAAAATTAATAAAATAGACAAACAAACATATAATAGATAGGAAAAAAAGATCTAAAAGTAGATTCTTTGAAAACATTAAAGATAGCACAAATAATCATTACCAGGAATGAAAAAGAAGACACCACTTTCCTGCAAATTTCCTTTTAAAAGAACCTATTATGTGTAACTTAATGCCAATAGATTTGAAAATTTAAGTGAAATGGATGACTATTTAGAAAAAATAATTTTGCAAAATAGATTTAAAAAATAGAAAATATCAGTTGCTATATGATTATTAAAAACATTGAATCAATACTCAAAAATCTTTCCACAAAGAAAACTCCAGGCCAAGATTACCTCTCTGGCAATTTCTACCACACATTCAAAAAGCAATACTACCCAAACTCATCCAGAAAGAAACTTGGGGGCATGGGATAAAACAGCCTCCCAACTCATTTAATGAGGTCAGCATAACAAAATCTGCACGGACAATACAAGAAAGAAATGTACAGGCCAAACTCACTTATGAACATAGACCTAAAACTCCTAAATACAATGGTAGCAAATGAAATCCTACCTATATAAAATAGATAATGCATTGTGACTAAGCCAGATTTATTCAAGGAATTTAAGTTTGATTTAACATTTGAAAACCAATCAAAGTAAATCATCACATTAACAGATAAAAGGTGAGGGGGGGGGGACTCATAGTGTGACCATCTCAATAGAGGCAGAAAAAATAATTTGATAAAATAAAAATTTTAAATACTTACAATTAGATTTTTAAAACTCAAGTGACTAGGAATCAATCTAACACAGATAGGAGAATCTCTGAGAAAAAAAAATAGGTACAACTTTATTGAGAGATATTAAAGAAGACCTAAATGTTTCAGGAAATAAACCATCTTTAGGGACTAAAAAAAAATCAATATTATAAAAATGACCATTGTCCCCAAATTGATCCTTAGAGTCAATGTAATCCCAATTAAAAACTCAGTCCTTTTTTAAATCTTTTTGCAGAAAAGGAAAAATGATTATTAAAATTAATATCCAAAAAGGGGAAGAAGAGCCAAGACAACAACTGAACAAGAAAACAAACTTTAAAAACTTATTCAATTAGATATCAAAATTCATTATAAAGTGCAACATTGGTACAAATAGAGAAAAACAGGCAAATGAAACAAGATAAAAAGTCCAAGAGGCATATTAGTGGTGAGCAATGTGGATAGAACAGACTTTTAAACAAATGGCACTGGGACCATTTGATGTCCATATGGGAAAAAATTAAGTTAGACCATGAAGTCAGACCATACACACAAATCAATTCCAGGTGGATTAAAGATTTAAACTTTAAATGGAGGACTATTAAGCTTTTATATGATAATAGACGAGAACATCTGCATGACTTCAGGGTAGGGAAAAATTACCTAAGCAAGTCACAGAAAGCACTACCCAAAAGGACAAAACTGGCAAATTTACTATGTTAAACTAGAACTTCTGCTCATCAGAAGACGTCACAAAGAGAATAAATAGGTAATACAGAGAGAAGAAAGAAAACACATACAACAGAAGACTCACAATTTAAACATACACACACACTACTTTGAAATGGGCAAAAGACTAAAAAAGGTATTTTTTAAAAAGGAGGTCCAAATGGCGCTAATAAACATACAAAAAGGAGCTTGGTTTCACTGGTAGCCTGCGAAACACAAACTGAGACTCTGGCTCCTGTCCAAAAATGTTAATAGTAGCACTGTTCTTAGGAGCCCCAAATTGAAAATACCTGAATATACACTAGCAATAGAGTGGATAAATAATGATGGCACACTGAAATGCAATATTAGGAACTACTCTAAAACAGTAAAAATGAATAAGCTCTGCCTACATACAACATGGATGGATCTCATAAATACAATATTGAGTAAAGAAGGAAGACACAGCAAGATTCAGACTCAATGATTTAATTCAATAAAGTTTTAAAAATATATAAATGTAAACTACCTTTATTTATGCATGCATCCATACTTCAGTTTACTTTCATGCATAAGCACATACATGACAAAAATAAAAAGAAAGACACAGAAGTGATTATCACACAATTCAGAGTGAAGACTCATTACATTTAGGGGAGGGAAAGAGAGTTCTAATAATAAAGGAATGCACAGAGGATATTTCTGGTCTTGGCAGTGTTATATTTCTTGACCTTGGCCGTGGAAACAGGCATGTTCCATTTCTATTATTTATTAAACTATTTACAAGAAAATATTTTTAAAACTTAAGTGAAAAAGACTGTCCTATGCTTATTTTGTTTTCTCTGGTGGGTCAGTCCTAAAAGCTATGCTATTATTCTTCAGAATCTCCTCTCGGGATGGCCATATATGTAATACATAACAAGCCAGTAGATTTCTTACAGAGACGAGAAGAAGATTAAAGTAACCATTGTATCAACAGATTCATCCAGGCACTAAAAATGTATTTGTAAAAACCCATATACTCTTTGGATAAGTAATCATGATTCTGCGGCATTTTAAGTTTCCTCCGAGGTAGTTCAGTGATGTGGAACTGAATCATTAGCCAGTCCTTCAATGTGTAACTTCCCTTACCTGTGAAGAGGCAGAAAATGAAGTGTCTGGAGTAAAACAGAAAATTCTCATTAGCTGAATGCTGAGAGAATGGCACAAATGGCTATTTCTGAGATTCAAATATCTCTTAAAGGAGTCCTGAGGGATGTGGCAGTCCCTACTTCTCACAAGGTTGATATCTATTACCTGGAGAGCTTTAAGAAGTACAGCTGGTGAGCAATGGGACATAGAAGTGTAAAGAGGCACAGAGATCATTCTAAGAACAAATATGCTTAAGGAAGTCCCTCTCCTGCCCTTGTTTAAAACCATCTTTTCATCACACTTCTCCCTACCTTTTCTGTTAACATATACTGATCTCTCACTAAAAACTGACCTTTCTTTCATCTGGCCTTTGGGCAGGCAAAATGATGATGAAGAACTGAGGAAGAGAGTGATGCCAAGGGGCATCGACCAAAGATTTCTGATTCCAGCAAAGGTGGAGTAACAGGGACCACATATACCCACCAAATTAAATAACTACAAAACAGGACAAAATGTGTGAAACAATGATTTCACAAAGCAGTCTATGGGGAGTGCAAGACTGTGATCCCTGAGGGAAGGGAAACAAAGAAGGTGAGCCCTGCTATGGTCCCAGCTTACTGCCTAGAGAGCATCCAGGCCACAGGGCAGAGAGGAAGACTACAAACAAAGTTCAGTTGTACATTGAATTAAGGAGAAAGAGATTACACTTTGGAAAGGCCACAGCAGCTAGAATGTGCAGGACAAAGTAGGCGGGAGGAGGGAGCTGGACAGAGAGAAGGCTCTGGGAGTCTGCAGCAGGGTGTCTCCAAGTCTTTGGCTGAGCCCTGCTCTGCACATGCATGAGAAAACCCACCAGAACATAGTTGTTAAACAATATGTAGAACTTGCACAGAGAGAGGTAGGAATAGTTTTTGTTCTCACCTACCAGAGTGATAAGTCATGGGGCAGTGGTTGGAATGCTCAGAAAGGATTACCTTAGCAATGGGGCTAAATTAGCACCAGATCAAAGGCAGCTCAGGATCTGCTATGTAAAAACTTAAAAGGAAGACAAAATGATCCTGCTGAGTCCATATAACCTATCTGCACACCAGAACAAACACCATCACTATTTAAAAGAATGTAATAAAATCCAACAGCCAATAGTTGTAAAATTCACAATGGATGTCATCCAATCAATATTCACAATATCTGGCACTCAAAGAATAGTAATACTCTTTACATATTACCATATATGCAAAGATGCAATAAAATATGATCCATAATTAGAAAAAAAATCAATCAATAGAAACAGACAGCTAAATTTTAACCAGAATTTATTTTTGCAATTTCTAGTACATTCAGAAAATAATGAGTGGCACCACCTGCCCATTTATAGAATTGATATCTTTCAGTAAAATATCTCCTGCAACAAGGAACAGTATGGTGCCTTGTATGAGTACCAGTGGAAAGACTTGTGTTGTACAGTCAGTTTTCCACGATTTATATTCTAGCTCTGATATTTGCTGTGTAACTTCAGGTAAGTTATTTAATCACCCTGGGCCTTGATACCTCAGTTACACATCTGTAAAAATGCTAACCTATCTGTAAGATTAGATCATCAGAGCTAACATTTGTGTATTTATTATGTACCAGAAACTGTTTTAAGAGCTTTAAAATTTTGATTCATTTAGTGATCATAAAAGATAAGACCCATTTCACAGCTAAGGACTATGAGACAAAGAGAGGTTAAATATCTTGCTCATGGATCCAAGATGCATGCTCCTATTCACTACACCTTCTGCTTCTCCCTAGGGTAAAAGTAGTGCATACTTCCAAGGGTTGTTGCGAGAATCACAAGAGACACTACAAGGAAGGTACTTGGAATAGTTAGAGTTCAAATATGTACCTATCGTTACTGTTTTAAAACCAGGCACATTTCTGCCTCTAATGGCACATTCCTCACACACCTTTCAAGGGATTTTCAGTGCATCTCAGGACAGCTTATCATTTTAAAATACTACACCAATTTGAACAGTTTCAAAATAATTCATTTCAAGCATGTTTCAAGTCTAGTGTCCTTGAAATAGGCACATGTACTAATCCATACAACACACATCAACTGAATATCTAAATAGAATTTTCACAAGTAAAATTAATTTGAAATGCATTTGGAGAGTGTAACATTTAAAGAAATCCCAAGATAAATTCTTTCTCAGAAAAATAGCTCTTTTGAAACAAGAATCATTTACCTTACCTACCCGTGTAAATATATACTTAGTAGTCTTAGGGCAGAGCAAAACTAGGATGATGTCAAAAGACAAAGGTAGACACATCCTGAGCTATTGGCTACCCGAGGCCACAGAGCCGTGATGGAGGAATGATGGTGTCACGTGATCATGATCATCCACCAAGCAGCCAGTCACCTATTCCGAGGAAGAGCCTAAGAGAAAAGAAAAATACTGCCATCTAGCTAGCAAGACAAAGCTATGTGTTTCTACAAAAAGTAAAAATGAAGAGAGAGAGAGAAGGTAAGGAGAGAAAATAAAATCCCCCCGGTTTGTCATTGTGTTGTCTGCTGACAAGTGTGAAGATTTCTTTGCTAAGGAGAAGGTTTCTTTGTCTCAGCCTGTGAGATACTCAAAGGCACAAGAAGTATAACACTGTCTCCTTCACAAAGGAGAGGACTGAAACACTGACCAGCATAACCAATAGGCTTAGTGAGTCCAAGTACAGCACGGACAAGAAACCAGAGAAAGGAAGCCCAGAAGGAGGTTTACGAGTCCCTGAACAAGACCAATAAATCCTTCAGCACGTGGGTGTCAAGGCCTCAGTCTGTGCACCAGATGCAGCCTGATGGATGGGTATACCTCTCCCAAAAGGCAAACAGAGATTGTTCTGCCTCTGGCCTCACACATAGGTGAGACAGAGCGCCAGTGTTTCCCCCTCGAGCTTTCTTCAAATGTATTGCATGTGTCCCACTCAGTATTTCCATTTCTTCGCCTTCCAGTTTTAGCACTGAAAAAGCAACCTTAGAGCCTCAGTATACAAGGAGTGTGTTTACTGTCCTTAGACTGCCAGGATATCCCACTCTTGAACTAAATTTAAAAATATATAATATCTCCATTAATTTAACTCACTTGAAAGAGAGTACTAGCCTCTTCTTGCTTCTCACAACATTCAGGATCAACTTAGCACATCTTGGATCTTCTTCTAATGTTCTCTGAAATCACTTATAAAAGATAGTATTCACCAGTATAGACCCATGCAATGTTAGAGTGTGGCTTGGGCATGCTTCCTGTTCACTCATCACTGGATATAAACCGGGGTTGAATGTTGGCCAACAGGTCCCAGAAGCAAAGTATTCAACTTTATCATAGAAGGTCAGCCCATGGAGACGTGTCTTTATGAGCTAGAGAGAAGACTGAGTTTAGCTCTGCCTCCAAACAGCTGAAAGAGGATTACAAGTATGACCTGAATGGATAGAATTAGGGTGGAATATACAGGGATGTGTGCAAAGAACACACTGCCTTGAGAAGCACCGAGCTCCTAGCCTGGGGCAGTATAAGTGCGTGTGCCTGACCTTAAGCTTTTGATTGCCAAGGCATGCATTTCAAAGACATCCACCTTGAATAAGCACACTGCCAGCTACATGACACAGCTATTAGAAAACCAACTAGATAAGGAAACAGGCTGCCTCCACCCAACAAGTTCCCCTTCTCGAAAGCCATGGGAAACCCAGATAACCGATTGCTTCGATGACACTGCTTCTCCCTTCTGACTCCCTAGTTTCTGCCCTTAATGTTTTAAATTCACCAATAAAGAGCAGCTCTGATAACTCCTAGATACCCCACCCTGGGACACTGATACAGGCAGAGTTCCAGGTCCTGCCCCCTCCTTTTCACTCTATCCTGACCTTGCTGTTTGATTTGGGCATTCAGTGTACCCTCCAGGACTTGTGAGTAATAACTTGTTTTTCTACGTCCCCCAGTGGTTGTTGCTGAGGTGCACCCTGCAGTCAAACTAAGAACCGCAAGAGCTGGTCAAGCCACAACATTGGTTCCAGTGGGGGAAATGTCTGCGGGGCTTGCCGCAAGTAAGACGGGCCCAGGCGAGTGTGCAAGCATGCCTAGCCAACTGCATTACTATCGATAGGCTGGAACCAACACAACACCTGGGGTAATTTGTTGCCAGAGATGTCCTAGATGTCCCACATCCGACCACGCTACTCAGCCATCTTTCAAAAAGATCAGATACCCTGCTGACCTTTGCCCTCGCTGGCCTCTCTTCCTGGAATACTCTTCTTTTAGATGTTTACATGGTTTTCTCCCCCTCTTCATCCATAACCATGCCATACTTATCCCAGGAATGCAAAGATAATTCATATAAAAAATAACCTAATAGTGACATAGGCTACATGGACAATTTAAATTAGAAAAAAGTAAATGATTAGCTCAGCAGTTGCAAAAATTTTTTTGTAAAATTCAAGATTCATGATTTAAGAAAGAATTATTAGCAAAATATAGTGCTATTCTAGTGGAAGAAAATTTCCTTAATCTGATCAAAGGCATGATTCCAATATTTGCAGCAATCAGCAGTCTGTGAACAAATTAACACTGAGGTCAGACAAAAGACAAGAAAGCCTTCTATTCTGGTTTCTATTCAGCACTGAGCTATGTATCCTAGGTAATGCAATAAGATAAGGAAAAGAAATAAAAGTTTAAAGATTGGGAAGAAAGACCAAAACATAATTACCTACACAGAAAATTCAAGAGGACTTACAAATAAACTATTAAGGCTTTTAAAGAATAGAGCATTCCTATATACCGGTATAAACAAAAATAAAAAATTTAAGTGGAAAAAAAGCCCTTCCATTTTTAATAGCAATCAAAACTTTTAGCTACTTCATAATAAACCTAAGAAATGAGATTCAAGAACTTTATGGTAAAAAATTATAAAATGTCAGGAAAATATGAGTGAAGTACATAAAGTATGACCTAAATAAATAAAGCACTGTTACTTGATAATGGATTAGAAGACATCATATTATAAAGATATTAGTTCTTCCCAAATTAATCTATACAATCAAAGTATTCAACTTAATAAGCCTACAGAATTTTTCACGGAACCTGACACATGAAAGTGCAAAATTTCAAGAATAGCTAAGATCATTTTTTAAAGGAACAAAGTGGGAAAACAATTTCTAACAGATATTAAGATGTTTTTTGAAGATATTTTGCAATATTGTATTGATGCAAAAATATACACATTGATGAATAAAACAGAAAGAAAATTTTCATAATTGTCTACTTTTAATTTGACAGAACTGACATTACACAGCTATGAAAAAATAAAACACCCTGATCAAAAAATTTTGCTGAGATAATTGGTTTTCTAGATGGAAAAAAATAGAAGCACACTTTACACCATAAACAATAATAAATTCCAGCTGAACTAAAGATCTGTATACAAAAATCAACACTGACAATTTTCAAAGAAAATGTAGACATCTGACTTTACCAACGTAGTTTAGGTAATTTTAGGGCAGAATTTCCTAGACAAAGTGCCAAGAAGCCTAAGCCATAAAAGAAACAACTGATACATTGAATTTAATATAAAATGTAAAACTTGTTCACCAAAGACAGCACAATCAAAGTTAAAAGATAAGTCATGGACTTGGAACAGATATTTGCAACCCACATAATCAACAGATAATTATTATCCAAAAATATAGGTAAGGAAATCAATAACGGGAAAAAACTCAGTAGAAAAATGAGCAAAGGATAGGAACAGAAAAGGAATCAAAATGGCCAATGAACACAGGAAAAAGACTCTCACCCTAATTGGTAATAAAGTATAAACAATGAGATGCCATTCACTCCCATTTCACACCCACCAGATTGGTAAAGATGTTAAAGTCGGCAAGGGTGTGGAGCAGTGGAAATTCTCACGCACTGACATTAGGAGCACGAATTGGTCCAACTGTTTGGAGAGCAATTTGGCAATACTGAGTAAATCTGTTGGCGTTCATACCCTATAAGCCAGGAATTCTTTATCTTGAGATGGTTTTGCATATTGTACTCAAAGCAATGAGTGCAAAAGTGTTCATTTTCTTATTGTTTGTACTTGTCATTGGAAGAAGTATTATCAGTGAACAGGAGAATGGATAAATATATATTATGGCATATGTAGGCAATGGTGTATGATACAACAGTTAAAATGAGCAATGATATGGCATTTCAAATAATCTGTCAAAATATATTAACTTCAAAAACATGTTAAGAATAATAAGAGCGGGCTTCCCTGGTGGCGCAGTGGTTGAGAATCTGCCTGCCAATGCAGGGGACACGGGTTCGAGCCCTGGTCTGGGAAGATCCCACATGGCACGGAGCAACTGGGCCCGTGAGCCACAATTACTGAGCCTGCGCGTCTGGAGCCTGTGCTCCACAACAAGAGAGGCCGCGATGGTGAGAGGCCCGCGCACCGCGATGAAGAGTGGTCCCCACTTGCCGCAACTAGAGAAAGCCCTCGCACAGAAACGAAGACTCAACACAGTCACAAATAAATAAATAAATAAATAAATAAAAGAACGTGAATTTCTAAAAAAAAAAAGAATAATAAGAGCAAATACAGTGTTTACAATGTGCCTTGTGTTGTTCTAAGTGCCTTACATACATTATTTGATTTTCTTCACATTCATATTTAATATCCACCACAAGCCTGAGAGATCGATACTATTCCAATCCCATTTAATAGATGAGGAAACTGAGGCATAGAAAGGTGAAGTGACTCACCTGAGGCCATACGGCTAGTTAGTGGCAAAGGAGTTTTTCAGTCCAGTTTAGCTCTCAGTTTCATTACTATACTCCTTCTGAACATTTTTTCAAAATTGTATAGTGTAATACCATTTATATTTATTTTAAAAACTGTAAAACTATATCATATAATGTTGAAAAATATATAGGTATGTTATAGAATTATAAAAACATAAATCATATATATTTATAATTTACCATAATAATATCTTATAAAAATTCATAACATAAATCCCACATTCTAAGTGTTTTGCTCTGTCTTTTACCCCTGATTCAAATCTCTCCCAGGTAAAGAAACATGAGGTCATCATCTGCAACTGAAGACCTCACGATGCACTTCCCGCTTCAGTTCACTCCCCTCTGGCAGTGAACAGCTGTGGTTCGGGTACGGCAGTCACTTCCAGCCTCAGTGTGACCGCAGCCATAGTAGAGAGAGCGGGCTTTGATATGTCTGCGACTATAGCAGGAGTGTTTGAAGAGACTGAGAGTGGAGAGAGGTGGGGGTCAAGAAAGGGAAGCCAACACCACCCCTTCTCATATCCCGCTTCAATTCCCCCCGCCACGTCCCAGCTTTAAATGGGCTTGTGCAGTCGAAACCACCAGTTTGGGCTTCACCACAGGTTCAGCCTACAATGTGGACACTTCAAAGACTTCAAAGGTAGGGGACACAGTACTGTGTCTGGAGTGAAACCAAAAATGTGGGATTTAGCAAAGCTTCTGGAGGGTGGTTCAAGGGCTTGAAGTGATTTCCACTTAAATACAGTGTGAGTGAACAAAAAGAGAATCAAAAAATAATAGGCCCGAGGAAGAAAAAAAAAAAAGGTCTCATTTTTCTCTTTTGTTAATGTTATAGAAATATCAATCCTGAGGGCTTGGTGAGATTTTATAAAGCCTGATCCATGAATCTGAGCTTGACTTTCAGCAGCAAAATTCAGGAAGCTCTACTTTTATGCTTTTCTACCCAGTTCTATTTTTAAATAATTGATAGGTAAAAAGAAAAGAAAGGAAAATTTAATAGGAGACTAGTCTATGCCAAGTTGTATCCTAGGTCCTTTCATTTATGTTTCATCTGACACTCATAACAACCCTAGGAAGTAGCATGGTTATTTCCCATTTACAAATGAGTAAACTGAGGTTTCGAGTGGCTAAACCAGCCGGTTCCATTAAGGCACAGAACTGAATTCAGTCCACCTTTTTTGAAGCTGCAAAGCTTATGCCTTTCCAACATGCCACACGGCTTTATGATAATTGAATATGAAAATGGCCTAACCTAAATAAGCCAAAATACCGTAATTACTCCTAGTTAAAAATACTCACTTTTAAATTTACATACAAGCTAAAAATGCTTTTTGGATCTCCTGAAAAGCTCACTGGGGGTAGATATTTGTTTGATTTTGGTTTCCTGCGACATGCTCAGTGGTTTCATAAGGTTTTAACTAGTGCCCGTCAAGAGTAATGGTGTGTATTGCAATGGGGGCCTGGGGGGCTCTGAGTCCATTCTCTGAAGGTTTTCTGGCTTCTAGTGTTTGGGTTCTAAACAATTAGGAAAACTAGACATGGTTACAGTGAGAGCCTTTCTAATTGAAAAATATAGGGTTTTTAAAACAAATTTCTCTACGAACTGCCCTGGTAAAATGAATATTGTTTAATTTTCATTCTGAATTAAAGACTTGCAAACCTGAGTAATATAGAGGTTAATGATAAACTGAGCTGAGCAGAGGTTCCTGTGAGAGCCATAGCGATGTATTAAAACAAGAATTATTTTGTACACTGTGCTGTACTTCAACATTGGATCCTCAACAGACTGCAAAATCGCTTCTTAGATAATGAAATTATAAAAGAACTTTAATTTCATGTTAGGACTTGTATCACAAATGATTAGGAAAAGAAACAGGGGAGAACATAATTTTCAAGCAAATTCCTCCTGTGGATAGCCAAACTGGACGGACTTTCTGCTGAGAAGGCTTGTGAAAAATGTTATCAGAGGCAGCAGAAATACTTTAAACATCAAAACACCAATTCTGTTTAAGGGCAATGTGAATGTATTTAAATGTCAAAGATATTTCAGGGCTGTGATTCAATAGCACTGAAAAGGATCATTTTCAAAATTCTGCTAGATGAACATCACACAGTTTTTGATACCACGGATGCCATACTAAAAGGGTCCACTGGACCAAGGGCAAGGCATTCTTGCCTGGAATGAGTACACAGGCTTAACCAACACTAGGAAGATCACATTCATGCATCTGTAGGGGTTAATACAATCACGTTTCCCTGGAGGTAATGAGCTATCTCAGTCCCCATAGAGCTGCTTCCCAAACCGTGGCTGATTCCTCTGTATAGACCTGGGATTTGGTCTGTATGAAATAACAGATATTAAAGCATCCTCAGTTGAATGAAGCAAAAGGAATTTCCTCAAAAACCTAAGGCAACAGGAGCCAACTTTACAGTAGAAAAATGTTTAGGAGTTGCTTTCTAATGGTTGGAATCTTCTCCATCCTCAGGGCTTGGAATTCTTTTTAGTCTCACATCTCAACACCACTGAGGAAACTAGGTGTTCTCCTAATGACTCCATCACACCAGAATTAGGCATGAAAGCCCCTTCTAATAGGTAGTGGGATCTTCGCTGGCCCACAGGAAGAAGTGCCTGCCAAAGTCTCAAGCTGATTCCAGTCTGTCGTATGTGTCCTTTCCCGTAACAGGACGCAAGACCGCATTCAGTTGTCAAATATATTTCATCAGAATATTCTTAACATTCATTAAGTTGAAACAATGTGGGTCACAAATAAGCGTAACTGCTAAATAACAAATTATTGAAACATTATAATAAGTATCATGAATATATTGAAACATGTCAAAGGTTTCAACTGGGGAGAACACACATATATATACCCATTGATATATATGTGTGTATACGTATGTATATACACACATACATTCATATATATGTATATTAAATTTGGCATAATTTGAAATGTTTGGAAATTATTTGAGGCAGCAAAGCAGCAAGTTAATAAATGAGTTTTCGTTGACATAGGTATTTTTTCATTCATTTGCCTAAAGAGAAACTTTCTGCAAAATGATACCTAGCATTTTTGTCTAGGAAACAAATTTACAGCTGAGTCGTCTCATTTTAAACCTGACTTTAAATGTCTTACATAAATCTGCTCAAAGCTAAAACCTAGACTGGGAAAACAAGCAGAAACATGAAGGCAAAAAACATGAAGACAAATGTAGATACATGTAATTTCATGTTGGCAAGTGCATCTACCTTGGAGTCCATGTTTAGATACCAGCAATGTAATCACGTCTCTAAAATCCGTTATTTTATTCTAAATTCAATTTCAGGTTCTAACCACCTCTAACATACCATTACATGATGTGCAATCCACTGGAAATTCGCACCAAAAGAACTCTGGTGGTAAGGAAAAGGACCACTGTGCTCCTCGAGTGTCCTTCCTGTTCCTTTGTTGCTGACAGAGGGCAGTGTAACTTAGTGAAAAGCCTCATAGCTCCTAAAGCATGAAGAGTGATTCCTATGAAAGGAGCAAAAGTTAAGCAGAGGGTTAATAGCTGGGCTCTGGAGCCGAGCAATTTCAGCCCCATCACCTAGGACCTGAGGGACCTCAGGCAAGTTACGTAACCTTTCTAAGCTACAACCTCCTTACCTCCAAAATAGGGACAACGTGGTGCCCACCTCATGGGGCTGTGAGGAAAAAGACATTAGTGCTTGTAAATCTCTCAGCTTCACATTGGCCTGGCATATGGCAACCATGCAAATGCTGACTTCTTGCTTTTGTTTTCATTATTATTTTAATTATTACTGCAAACATCTCCATTGCTACATACATGAACTCATAGTACCCAGTTAGTTGACTAGATGAAAAAAACAAGAAGCACACATATGATAGGGTAATCTTTTGTTTCGTTCTCACTATATTCTTCCTTTTTGTGGTCACAGAATGCCTTTGTGCGTTAGCAGAAAAACATCCCTTGATCACTCCCTGGCTTTTGGTTTCAAAAGCTTAAACTCATAGAGGGCTTTCTCAGAGATCTTCCAAGATCAGGCAGGCAACTGAAAATAGTAGAATCTGAGTTCTTCTCCCCCAAGGGCCCTGGGAAGGTCTCAGGACCTCATAGAGCAATTGTTTCATGGCACACAAGGGAAGCTGGGTTGGGCTTTCCAGGCTCAGCAAAGATTCCCAGAACCATGAGTGGCCTGGAACAAGCAGAACCATCATCTTCGAGAACCATGAGAATATCAGGTTGACCAAGGCAAGCTGAAAACTAAATGGCTCTCCTTGAACATGTTGCTGTATATAAAATTCTGGGCTTTCTTATCACCTTATCAACTTCCTCAGGAGGGGAGACTCAGTGATGAATGGGACTGAATTACCCACCACCTGGGTGTGGTGGGCACTCAGGAGAATACTTTCTCAGTTCTTAGAAGAGTAATATGACATTTCTTGCACAATCATGTGTGTACACACACATATATACATACATGTGTGTATATACATACACATATGCACGTATATATACAGGCACATATATATTTATCAATTAGTAAAATTTATTCTCACTTTGATAATCCTAGGAGAAGATGGAATTCTTAGAGACTAAAGCAAAGAGATGACAGTGATAATGGCATATCTATTCTTCACAGTATTCATACAAACCAGAATTAAACTGATCTAACTTCCAATAAAATTTTCCCCTTTCCCTTTAAATATTACTGCATTTAAAAATATCATATCTCAGAGGGCTCAGCAAGTCGATTGCTTATTGACTTTCCAGCAGGTCCATATAGTGTAATGAGTCTTTATAACTCTATTTTTAAATTACTTATTGGATTTTTAAGATTAAACAAATCATATGAGAAAAATTACAGTGTTGGAAATTGTGAGAGTTGATCCTATCAAACTATTAACCTATCAAAACTATATTTAAAATATTTAGAATGAATATTAAAGCACTACAAAGGATGCTTTTAAAAAGGTTTTTATAACAAGCAGTTCTTTATAAATTGACTATCTTTTTACAATTTTACTTACTATAATATGAACTTCTATCTCCATATAAAAGTCTAATGGCCTTCTCTGGATTCAGTACTAAAGTCAATTCCCAATTTGAATTTGTGCTATTCTATAAGAGCTATAATGTGACTTTCCCCAGAAACTTCAAAACAGCAGAAAAAAATCAGAACTTCTGACTATAGTACAGTGTAATCAGAGTATTACTATAGAGGCAAAACTGCTAATGGCTCTCCTCTGTTTAAAATACACCTCTGTCTAAGGTGTCCTGTTATTCTTTGGCTAGAGAGGAATATTTTGAATAGAACCTGTTATGTTCCAGCTTTGCCTGGGTCCTGCTTACCACAACAGCACAGGCCACTCTCCCACTCGCTTTGTCTCCACATGCTTTGTTTCCTTAGCTGGAACACCCATCGTTGCCACCTGCCTTGCTCACCTAGCCAACTATCTCCCATCCCTTCTCCTAACCTCTGTATTCTTCTTTAGAGCCCTGCAGACCTCCACAACACTCGTTCTTCATGTACTCAGTTGTTCCACGCTTGACTCCCCTAAGTGGTATATTTATTCACCATTGTACTGTGCCTTAGCATTAAGAACCAGTGACTCAGAATCATATCTGAAGGAGTGACTGACTTCAGCATGACACCTGAGCCCAGCTTCCCCACTCCAACAGCAGTAAAGCCCTCTCTTCAACCACCACACGGACATTGTAAAGAAAGTTCCCTTCCCACAGTGAGGTAAAGGGAATCTCGCTCCCCTCCATGATGATTGTCCATGTGTTAGATAGGGACTCATGACCATTTTACCCATAAATATCAAATACTACATTTGTTTGGGGAAGGTTTTTTTCTTCACCCAACCAGCTTAGATAAACAGCAACAATTAGCAAATCATATATCTCGTAAAGGTCTAGTATGCAGAATATATATAGAACACTTACGACACAACAATAAAAAAGACAAATAACCCAATTCAAAAATAGGTAAAGGACTGGAATAGACATTTCTCCAAAGCAGATATGCAAATGGCCAACAAACAAGCACATGGAAAGATGCTCGACCTCATCACTTATTAGGGAAATGCAATTCAAAACCACAAGGAGATACCACTTCTCACACCACTAGGATGGTTACAATCAAAAGACAATCACGGGGCTTCCCTGGTGGCACAGTGGTTGAGAATCTGCCTGCCAGTGCAGGGAACACGGGTTCGAGCCCTGGTCTGGGAAGATCCCACATGCCGCGGAGCGACTAAGCCCGTGAGCCACAATTGCTGAGCCTGCGCGTCTGGAGCCTGTGCTCCACAACAAGAGAGGCCGCGATAGTGAGAGGCCCGCGCACCGCGATGAAGAGTGGTCCCCACTTGCCACAACTAGAGAAAGCCCTCGCACAGAAACGAAGACGCAACACAGCCAAAAATAAAAATATAAAAAATAAAATAAATAAATAAAACCTCTAAAAAGTCCTTAAAAAAAAAAAAAAGACAATCACAAGTACTGTTGAGGATGTGGAGAAATTGGAACCCTCATACATCAATGGTGGGAATATCAAGTGGCACAGCTGTTTTGGAAAACAGTTTGGCAGTTTCTAAAAAAGTTACACATAGAATTGTGTTTGGGGCAGACTTGTGTTGTCTCCACCTCCAAATTCCTGTGCTGAAGTCCTAATACCCAGTACCTCTGAATGTGATGGTATTTGGAGATGGGTCCTTTAAAGAGGTAATTAAGGTAAAATAAGGTCATATGTCTGGGTCTTAAACCAACATAGCTGGTGTCCTTATAAGAACAGGAGGTTAGGACACAGACAGATAGACACCAGACATGGGCACACACAGAGAGACAACCAAGTGAACATACAGCGAGAAAGTTGTCATCTGGAAGGCAAGGAGAGAGGCCTCAGAAGAAACCAAATCTGCCAATACTTCAGTTTCGGACTTGGGGCCTCAAGAATTGTGAAATATAGATTTCTATGGTTTACAAAAACAAAGCAAAAACCCCCCTCTTGTAAGACTTAAGAATGTTCTTCCATTCCCTACATCATTTTCTTGATAAAAATTTCCTTTGGAAAACAATAGTACTGAAGTGTGTAAAAGCTTCACATAGAAGACACAAAGCAGAACATAAAGAATACAACTAAAAGATGTATGGTACCCCAGTTAGTAACCTAGTATAAAGCCTTTTTGGGGTAAACAAATTACCTTTATAGAAATTTTAGAATCAAGGAATCTATATTTACCAGAACAAATGGCCCAGAACTTGAATGAACTATATAAATCAGAACATATTCAGGTTTCATTCTACCTATTTATTGCTTTTGATGAAATTCTCTTACCAAGTCCTACTAAATTTGCCGTTATCTGCCATACCTGGAATAAAATGATTTTTAAAATTTCCTAAATAATATTTGAAATGCGTTTTAAATTTAGTGTCTATTTGCTTAGTGTTCTCTATTCCATTTTAGGTACAATGCTAGACTATTATGTATTTACTTTCATGGCTTTCTTTACTTATTTGGCACAGTTTAGTTCAAACTGTACTTGTAAAACCTAAGATAGACAAATGTTTAGGTCACGTTTATTCTGGTCTTTTAAACTGCTCTGTTGTAGCTATACAATAAAACTGAAAAAGACGTGGTTTGAATAGCTGTGTGGATTTCTATTCATTTGTGCCAAGTTCCACATTATATTTATCTCCTTGCTATCACCCAAATACAGGTTTAATTCATAAAAAAAGTGGTCTTTGTACTACCCTCTGAGTACATTCTTCTGGCTATATAAAATAACTCGAGTTCCCTTTGCCTTTGTCTCAAAGTTTTTTTGTTGCTTTGTATTCTCTAGTCGTATTTATTCTATTGCTCAATGGATGGGGGAAAAAACATGTAAGAATTCAATGTGTAAACTCTGAGTCTCAGGTCCTCAGAGAGCCTGTCTCTGCCTCAGGTTCCAAAGACCAAGCAATAAAAATGCTCCATGAGGTGGATGTTTCTAGACTATGTGAAAAGGCCTCTTTTCTCTTGGCTTTAAATTAGAGGATTATAAGAGTCAAGTTAATTTTCATTCAGCCTTATCTATTTGGAGTGGAACATTTCAAATTTAAAACTATTTTTCTTTTCATAAGCCTCAAATGAATTATATTTCAATGTGTTGGAGGGTAAGTGGAAAAAAGTAAAGTGATGATTTATTGTGTCACCTAGCCAAAAGACAGCAGAGGTTTACGGACTGTGGTGGAGATCCAGGACTGGGTCCTGTAATAGGATGACCCAATCTGTCATGAGAACCACGACGACTGCCAGTTCGGTAAATCAGGATGATCACGGGAAATAAGTCAGATAGAGAAAGACAAATATCATACGATATTGCTCATATGCGGAATATTGAAAAAAAAATGATACAAACAAACTTATTTATAAAACAGAAACAGATTCACAGACTTAGAGAACGAACTTATGGTTACCAGAGGGGAAGGGTTGGGGGGGAGGGACAGATTGGGAGTTTGGGATTGACAAGCACACACTGCTATATTTAAAATAGACAACCAGCAAGGACTTACTGAATAGCACAGGGAACTCTGCTCTACTCTATAATGACCTAAATGGGAAAAGAATTTGAAAAAGAATAGATACATGTATGTGTATAACAGAATCACTTTGCTGTACACCTGAAACTAACACAACATTGTTAATCAACTCTACTCCAAAATAAAATTAAATTAAAAAAGAAAAGACACATTTACCCCAATGTTCATTGCAGCACTATTTACAATCGCCAGGTCATGGAAACAACCTAAATGTCCATTAACAAATGGATAAAGAAGATGTGGTACTATATATACAATGGAATACTACTCAGCCATAAAAAGGAACAAAACTGGGTCATTTGTAGACATGTGGATGGACCTAGAGTCTGTCATACAGAGTGAAGTAAGTCAGAAAGAGAAAAACAAATATCATATATTAATGCATATATGTGGTATCTAGAAAAATAGTACAGATGAACTTATTTCCAGGGCAGGAATAGAGATACAGATGTAGAGAACGGACATGTGGACACAGGGAGGAAAGGGGAGGGTGGGATGAATTGGGAGATTAGGTTTGACATAAATACACTCACATGTGTAAAAAAGATAGCTAGTGGGAACCTGCTATATAGCACAGGGATCTCAGCTCGGTGCTCTGTGATGACCTAGATGGGCGGGATGGGGGGGGTGGGTGGGAGGGAGGTCCAAGAGGGAGGGGATATATGTATACATATAGCTGATTCACTTCGTTGTACAGCAGAAACTAACAAAACATTGTAAAGCAATTATACTCCAATTGAAAAAAAAAAAAGGATGATCACACCTGAGGGCAGCAGTAACCCATCTGCATGGTCCGACCTCCCCAGCCCTGTATGGTACAGCTGTCTTTCTAAGACAGCACACAGAATCTCTAGTGAGGGGATTTCCCCCCCTGCCCCCATTTCCAATTACTCATGTCACCATGCGGGAAGACATATAGGTGCATTTTCTTAAGTGGGATATAATTATGTTAAAAAGATGTTTTAAATCGTTCAAAATGAACATATTCCACTCCAAAATGCCTAGTCGGTGCTGGGAGGACCCAGGCCTGGGGGTGGCAGGGGTTTAACCAGACATCTCCTTTCATCTACAAGTTGGCCTTCTGCAGGAGAGGAGCTTGGGCTGAGTGATCACCATTGCTCAACATGAGCCATCCAGAAAGTCTGCAGACTCAAGGCCTGGGAGGACCCCCCGAAAAAAGGAGTTCAAGTAGGAGTTATTTCTTTCTGTGTTTTGAGCTCAAAAAAAACTCACTCTCAAGAAGAGTGAGAGAGGCCCCACCATTTTAGTGAACCCTTTCTCCTCCTCCCGTAGCTGCTTTTGTGAACAAGCAGAAAAGGTCCTCGAAGAAACTTTTGAGAGAGTTGTTCTCAGGTTTTAGAACTATGATAAATAAATGTATTCTTAAGGAGTTGCTTCTGAACAAAACCTACGTTAATCTGTATAAGTCTGGCATTTCAACCGACAGCCTAAGGTCTCACAAGTATTTCTGAGGAGAGTACTATAGTTCTAGGAATCTGAGGGGTTGAACAGAAGAGATGAGTGAGAAACGGAAGTGGGTATCAAGAGGCAGACCTGCCCGTGAAGCTTCAGTAGATCAAAAAGTTGCCTAACATAAAAATAAGATGAGAAAAGGAGCTAGGGACTTTGGAGCCAGAGAATGATTAAGCTAATCAAGATTGTCAAAAAACATTGTTGGTTTCTTCTTGCTCCTTGCATCATTTCCATGCTCAATGTATTTGTTTCATAGATAGGGTTTCATTAGTCATACGCCATATTTATTAAAACCTTAGAACATGAGAAACCTAATATAGACCTTGGCTACCATGGGGCCAGACCTCTTAAAATGCAGCACAACATCACCATCTAGTGTCTAAAACCTAAAAGTTGAGTCAGATGTCACTGACCTATAAAATCACACGTGAGCCTCTGGAAGAAACCATTATTCAATAGATAAGAAACTGAAATTCTGAAAGCTTAAGTGATTTTTTTTTTTTTTTTTTGGCTTATGCTCACAGAGTTATTAGAAAACAGATTTCTTGACAACCAGCCCAACCCTAGTGATCCAAACCCAATTCAGTGACAAATGAATGTAACAGTCACTTAGTATTCGTATGTTCTTAACAACATCCTGGAATGTGTTGGAGGAAAAAGCAACAAGAGGGGATCTTTGGTATCAGTCTTCACCTCTAATCAACAGGATCTGCCCTCAAGTTAGAATATTTAGATGACAGATGGAATGTTATCAAATGGGGACAACCTGTTAAAAGGAACTTAAATAAATACAGATGTAATTAAATAAGCATTCAACTCATCCTGGCACATAGTAAAACAACAGAAGCATTAGGTAAGGGCAACTTATTTCCAAAAGGACTTTTTAACAGCCTGCAAGATTCAGTACATCAATATCAAAGGAAATGGGTACCTTACCCACATTTAATATTTTGCTTACAAGTAAAAAATAAGTTTTTTAACGTTTGTTTCTTTTCACCAGCTGTTCTATTTCATCTAAACCTTCAAAATATAGACCATCATATGAATTCAAAGCAATGACTATGGTGATTTCATCCATGAACCCACATTTAGTAGCATATTTCTTTATCAGTGACTTCAGGAGACTATGGCTTAGGTTGGAGAAAAGGTGGGAAAGCACTTGGATGGGGTTCTCTTTTTCTTCTCATTCATAGATCCAGCGTCAAACAGATTAAATGTCTCAGCCCCTGCTTGCACCAAAGGTCTTCATTCTTCCTTTTGGCTGCTCCTGGGTTATCAACACCCATTATTCAGTACAAATGGTGGAGACAGCTCACAGCGCTGGTAATGCTTCTGGCGCCTGCTATACTTTTGATTCTCCACGCCTTATCTGACCACTTACAACAAAAACCCCTGCCATCAGAGCCCTAGCTTAGCTGGAATCCTCTCAGGGCCTCCACTGCCCTCCTGCCCCACTTCCACGCTTGCCTGAGGGTTACAAGGTTTTAATCAAAGGCATAAAGCCAGAAATTCTTAAGAAGGGGCAGGGAGCTTATCAGAATCACCTAGGGAGACCTTCCTAATTATAGCCCCCCTCACACCTCATCTTTTCCTTACAGAGGGAGTGTTTCACAGCCCTCAGGTATGTTGGGGAAGGAAAAAAGAAGCTGAAACCCACTGGCTTCAAGCAAGGAGAGAGGTGAGGTTAATCTTCTTTTGATTCAGGTTGAAAATATTTCAAAAGAGGGAAATGAAACCTTGTCTCCTAAGGATGAAACTATAATAAAACCTTAATTAATTTGGACCCCATTAATTCAAAATGTGTGATAATTAGAAAAATGGTTAGGTTAAAGTTTACCTTTCCTCTAGCTGGGGAAAAAGTGGTTGAAAATTACTATCCTGTACCTAGGAAAAATGAATTTGCTAAGCAAATTAATACTTCCAAAGAGAAAAACATTTAACTCATTGAGCAGGTAGTTTTCAGACTATTTGATACTTTTAACACATCAACAAGTGCTATTGTAATTATAAATAATCTCTAGACATTAGAGTAGACTCCCCCAAGGACCTTTCCTAGACATCACTCAAGGCTTCAAAGTTATCAATTGAAGGTAATGAAATCAAATTTCTTTTCAAACTTTCCGCAAGTCTGATAGAGCTTCCCTCCAGGTAGGCCGAATATCTATGGTTGTACTAAATCTACTGATAAACTCAGCAGGCACCCCTAGCATATCTTACTGCTTGTGAACATCTAACAATGTTCAGATCTTTATTTCAGCAAAGAGTGAATAGACATATAGGCAACACTTATTTAAAAAGTAGGAATTAAGTGTGGGAGGAGCCCAGCTTGGCAATATATACCTACAACTGGTTCAGTATCAATATTGGCTTTAAAATATATATCAGTGTTTCCTCAAATTTTTTTTTAGCTCCATAGCTTGTGACAAGGTGTTCATTAGGATGGGGGTTAGGAGAAAGGAAGAGGGAGGAAAGTTCTGTGGTCAAAACATTTGGGGAAATGATGGTTTAAACAAGTTAAGCAGGTTGCTCTACAGCAGGTCTTCTAAGAGCCTTTTCTAAGCAAGTCTACTTTTAAGAGAGTGGTGCAGTACTTTCTAAAGTTACTTTAAAAGGAAGTCCTTCTTCACAAAGCAACCTGGGAGCATTATCCCAATGCTCCATGAACACTCTTTGGGAAACACTAAACCAGTTGTGTAGCAATTAATGAATACCCTCAGAATTCCAATAGCTAACCAAAGATTTTCTGTTGCCTAATTATTTCAACCCAGCAAACAGAAATAATAAAACTTTATACCCTATATTATTATATTTATCCACCCTATTCCATTTAAGTTGCCTACAATTGCTGGCTGTACCCTGAGGCTTTATGAACTGAAGTTCCTGTGGTTTGATTTAAAATATTTTAATTAAGTGAAACTTTCTGCCCCAAGGCTTTCTAAAGCAATTTTCAAAACCTCAGAAACAAGCAAATGTTATACCAATGGCATTACCATTGACAAACCACAACGGTTTCCAAGCCTTCATTTTTGCTTTGTTTTACTATGCATAGAAGTATTTTATTTCAAATAACAGCAATAAATCACAGAGTTAGGCAATGTAGGACCAAAGTTATGTGCCTTGGGCATGGTGAGAAATACAAAGCTCACCACAAAATACCTTCAGCCAATGGAGAAGTCATCTAACACAGGGGTGGTTGTACCTCTGTCTAACTTAGGACTGAGGTCATCAGTGTTTTCCTGGTGGAGAGTTATTTCCAATTTCCCTTCAAAGTGTTATGTTTTCATTTTAGGAGTGTGCATATGCGTTTTTTGTGGTTTTGGGAGGGACTCAACTAGGGTTTGAGGAGATATTACAGCAGAATTTCTCAACTTGTTATCTCAGGACCAGTAGCTTCAGCATCACAGAGAACTTAGAAATGTAGATTCTAAAGCATGAGCTTTGGAGTCATAAAGACCTACATGTGATGTTACTTAATCTTTCTAAGCCTTTGTGTCTTGTCTATAAAATGATTTTTTAAAATAATATTATCTTTCTTAAAGGGTTGCTTTGAAAAAAGGAAAAATGTGATGATATATGTGACACACTTTCTATGTATTTCACATAGCAGTACTCAGCTTGTGGACAGAACAATTAAATAATTTATTGTCCCACTATTTAGGGGAGAAGGAAAGTCTTGATTTAGGAGGAAAACAAATCTTCTATCTTTTCCCTACAAAGTTCATTCTTGAATGGCTAGTTCAGGCACCCTAATACGCTATGAACCTTTTTCAGAAATGCCCCCAAATTTGTTCAGTGTATGAAACTGGTCTTTACTAGTCCGGTGTATATATACTTTGACTACAATGGCTGGTGGACAGGATATTTTGGTGGGCCGGTCATGTGGTTTAATAAGAGCAGAACTACATCTTGCTGTGAGTAAGGTAAGAAACAGCAGGATTTTGCTCAAGAAACAGTTCGTATTGGCTGAACCAGATGAGACGTTGGCCTCTGGAGCAGAAGAGAATGCTATCAGGACAGGGGACTATGCCAGGGGCTGAGGAGCAAGGAGACAGTATGATGATGAGCATTCATAAGAGCCAGGGGCCGTGACCTCTCCGCTGTTGTTTATTTAATCTTCCTAACACCCCATGAGGGAGGTCCTACTCTTCTTCTCCGTTTTGCAGAACCTGCTGACTTGAGTCCTGAAGTAATGGGCCCAAGGTCATGGAGCCAAGTATCCAGACCTCTCTCTGGCTCCTCACCATTGCCTCCTAGCTCTCAATCCCTGGGGTGCTACTGTAGACACTGCACCATTATCTTTAAACTGTTGCCGTGATTGTGTTGAAATTATTGCTGAATTGCTTCTTAGTTTTATTTTGAGCTTTTCAATTCCTTCAAGTACACCATGGAAATGTCTAATATGCCAAAGTGTGCCAAGAATACAGAAAGGACGATAAACACCGGACTAGGTTTTAATGATAAGTTTCTACTCAGGTTATTCTGCCCCTGGGCCTTGCTTTTAGAAACCACACTGCTAAGCTTCGTCCGCCTTTGATCCTGTCTTCCGCTAAAATAAGTTTCGCTAAAATGAGTTTCTCAAGAGTGAGTTTAAAACTCATATTTGTATTCTACCTTGAATGCCTACAGTGACCCGAAATCTCATTTCCCGCCCTCCCCTTTGGATCTCTCCCCGTGGCTTCTGTTTCCTGCTTCCCCAGTCAGAATTCTTAATTGGCTTTATCTCCCCCTCATCACCTCTGGCCCTGCTGGTAACCAGTCCCTGGAGAAGAGCCTCCGTTGTAACAGAGCAGGGAGGGCTCTCCTTCCATTTGCTGGAATAACCAGGGACTGCAGCCTGCACTCTGGGAATCAATTGAACCCACACAGCTTAGCACTTGTGAGGCTTTTCGACCCCCCACCTGCGTTTCCAATATCATCTTATCAGTTCCCTTCTGATCCAATCCATCACATGAAACTGAAGTATACTTCATTTATTAGCTGCTCCTTTTAAAATTCCGTTAAGACTCGGGGAACGGAAAAAGGCGGAATGATAAACGCTCAAAAATGGAAATTTTGGTCATTTTGGGAAAGGGGTGTTGAAGTCTGGGTACTTGAGGGGTTTCATTATATACTTCAAAGTAAAATTAACACTATTTCTGGGTTTTATTCATGCCTTTTTAAATACATATCCACGCTGGCAGCATCCCGTCTCTTACTCTTAGTAAACTCATATTTAAGACTGATTGATCCTCTTATCTTGTACTAAGACTTCTTGGCCTTTGAAGAGCATTTCCTGTATCATTAAGATTTTCATTTCCAGTTCTTGAATCAGACAACAAACACCACTTTTCTAGTTTTATGGGACAGTTGGGCCCTTGTCATTAGCAAACACTTCAGGTTTCTGAACTGACATTTTGTTCAAGAGGCTATCAGAAGAGCTAATTATGCTGCATCTCTTTGCTTTAGAGCTCCTGGCCTTGGTAGAGCGGGAGCTTACCAAAACCCTGCGCTTTTTGGTGTGAATTGATCAATCTGGACTTAGTCCTGGAAACCCAAAGCACTCCACCCACAGACCCTAATAAAGGCATGTCCCCCAGGCCCTGCTTTTCTATCTGCCTCAGCCTTGACCTCCCCACGCGGACCCTTGAGGTTTGTCAGGTACTTCCTCCAGGACCTATGAGTAATAAACTTCTCTATTTCAATTTCTCTATTGGTCTTCTGTAGTACCATGGCTCATCATCCAGCACCCTGTGCTCTACTGAACAAATATTATTTTAACAAAGTCATAACATATAGTGACAGGATTGGAACGGCCAAGGTTTCTGGGACACCTCTGTGTCTTTATCAAAAATGCCCTCAGAATTTACCTGCATAAACAATAAGAAGAGAGAGAAAGACAAGGTAAAGTGAGTAGGTTTTTGTAATTATCTCCCCATTAACTTAGTTAAAAAGTTGAAAAGAGCAAATTATATTCTCAAAAGAATTTTTTTTTCCGGTGCTCCTAATTATTTGGTTTCAAACAACGACAACAAGAAAACCTCAGCACATACATTGTCAGTTCTACGAGCTTACTCTGAAGCAACAGAAATGGAGACACTTTGTTTTAGGAGATTATTTGTCTTAATTTTGAAATCCACCTTGCACATCATCACTAGGGATTTAGAGAAGGCTAAACCCCTCCAATTCTTGACCCAGAAGACATATGAGATTTCTTTATGCTGTAGTTAATGTCATAACCTATGCGTTGAAAAGCATTTCTGACACTTCTTCTAAAAAGTTAATCACAAAATCCTAGCTCCTCTAGCAAAGCATTACCTGAAGACCTCAAACATTTGGCGATTAGGCACCAGCTGCCTTTCTGATGTGCCCTCCTGCTGAACCTCCCCCATAGGTCTTAAAAAGGAAGCCTCCAACATCTTAATCCTAACTTCATGTCACCATTCGAAAGATTACCAGGTCCAGATTCTCTTCATAATCTTCAAACACAAAAGTGTGTATTTTCTGCCTAAGCTGGAGAGAGGGAGAAAAAGACAAAGCTCTCCCTCTGTCCACGGTTCAGGCTAATCAACGTTTCAATCATCATTAGCCAGCTTCCTGGACAAAACCAGCCAGATCTTTCATTTCTTTATCTACCATGACCTCAAGATGGCACAAACCAGAGTGCCGTGGATTACTTTCCCTATGATTCATGCACTCTTTCTTCTTCATCTTATGTTCACAGTATCCTCTTGTTAACTGAATGGCAGCCACTACAAGATATGTAGGTGACAGCATTCCTGAGAAAGAAAGAATAAGGAAAACTTCCAGTGTGCAAAACAAAATAGTAGACATTTTCAATGTTCAATTCATGTGCCGAAAGAAACATACAAAATTCACTCAAGTTATGATCCTTCTCCTCCCAGAACGTCTGTTTCTGATGGGATATTTTTTTCAGTTGTGACTGTTATTTTTATTCTCAGTAAATGTTACCTTAGCCCATCATGGAAAGGTGAGACCCAGGACTTTCAGATGTGAATTTATTGTTGTTTCATGTGTCATTATGTTTTTAAATTGATACCTGGTATACATATTTATAGTGCTGTCTATTTCTGTAAAGGCAGCAGCAATATAAGTGGCCTAAGAACATAAAAGTAGAAAAGTAGTCTGAAATTAAACATTTCATAACCTCCCAGCTGACCACAGGCTAAGAGAAAATGTGGCTTTCAGTTATGGAGAAAAAGGTCGAGAGACTGAGGCAGGCCATGGTGGGCACTTTTAGGCGCTTAAAGTTGTAACACCAGTGGAGCTATGAGCAACTCCTTCTCCTGACTGCTTCAATTTATACCCACCATCGGCCATTTATCCCACATGTAGATGAAGTAACTGCCCTTACAATTATAAAAACTGAGTTATTTTGAAAACTTATTACAACACCACAAGTCATTCAGGGGGCGCCAGCTCCTCATTTCCATTTCTATTGGTTTATCTTCATTGACCAAGGAGAGCACAGTGAAGTCTCACCTATCAGCGAAAGCGGTACATTTTGATTGGGTGCCTATGAATTTACACCAATTTAATTATGATTCATGTACAACCGTCTGTCTCCTGTTAATATCATCTTTCTTGCTTTTGACAAAAAAAAAAAAAAATGAAAGAACGAAAAAAAAGAAAAGCCAGAAAAAGCTAGACCATCTGTAATTTTTGGCATTTTAAATGTTTGTTCTCATTGACAATTCTTTCACGAATAAATGGTATTGTTTTAAAAGAAAGCTTTATTTTTTAGCATGTATTCACTTGGTTTTGCAGAATAGGATCCTGTTACCATTGAGGAACTATTCTGGGACCGTGGTTTTTCATGAGCTCCAGGAAAAAGATAACATTGTTATCCTTTTCTCTTATTACTTTAGCATTTACATGGAATATTTTACTTGAACATTCTTTCCCCATAAAATTCCTTTCGCTGTTGTTCCTTCATTATTAAGCCATTCTCTATCTTGCACATCGCAAAGCCATTTGCCAGATTTTCATAGTTAGATTCAGACATTCTGATTGCAAAATAGCACAATTAGTACTAATATTTTTAGGACCCCATTTGGATTTATATTTGGTAAGATTATTCCTACTCATCATTTTATTTCTTTAGTCTTTTGTATACAGTATCCATTAAAAATCATTTATGGATTAACTGATTGATTAATGAATGCTTTCAAGCCTATGGTTCATCAAAAATTATTTTGACCTTTTTGTAGAATATGGACCTTCTATGCTGTCATTGTTTCTTTTCAAAAAGCCTTTCACTTCCTCAGACCTCTATATACTAAAAGAACTTTTAATGCCATCAAAGAAAATATAGGCTTTGAATTTACATTTTAGCTTATCCATTGACTGGTTGTATGATGTTGGAAGTAAAAAATAGAAATAACAATACTTACATAATAAGGTTGTTCTCAGAGCCAGAAATAATGTGCTTTAAGTGCCTGTCACACAGCAGGCATTCTATATGTTGAGATTAGTACTGTTTTTGCACTAGAAAGAAAGTCCAAGAAACCCTGAGCACCTACCATACTCATCAACTCTTTCTGAATAAAGCATCAGTAAACGGTTTCTTAGGTAAGATCCTTGGTTTCTAAGACCCATTATCCTTCCTAGATGCCTAAATCAAAGTTATCATCTGAATCAAGGCCAGAGTACATGGGTTGGCTAGCAGCCTGTAGCATTACTTAGAGTGAGAAATTTACCCAATAGCAAGACTATAATAAATAGTAACACCTAAACAGTCCTGTCAGATCTTCTCTGGGAATTTGAATGTAAGATACCCAGAGATGAGATGTGTAGCAGAGCAGATGTGAAGGGATGTGTGGAGAGAAGGTGGCACGCAGAAGCCCTCAAAGAGCCAAAATAAGAGGAGTCAGGAATGGGATAGGAGCAGACAGTTTCAGTAGAAGAGGCAGAGAGAAGCTGACTCTTGACAATGAGGGAGCAGTGGACAAACCCACCCCAAGGTGTGGCCCCTAGAGTTGCTATTGCTTCTCTAGAACCCGTCAGGTCTCCTAGATGTCCAGCTGTGAAGAGCCAATTGCCAGTGCTTCTTTATTTCCCATAACAGTTATCCTTTGTTGTATCCCTCCACAGGGTTTGCCTCTGTGTGCTGTGACCAACCTGGGCACGACTAACGCGGTAATGGAGAGCAGAAGATAGGAGAAGCCGGGGGGAGGGGCTGAGCCATGGGAGAGCACCTCATTTCTTCCTCAGCTCTTTCCCTTTTGTCTCCATTCTTCCACCTCCACCACTCAGTTGATTTTAATGTTGAAGAGGACCTTAAAGGTCACTTAAGCTAATTATCCATAGGGAAATTTGTTATTCAGTTCCTGCCATTGATTCCCCCTGCCTTACTGCACTTCCGTTTTCTCCTTTGGAAACTCTATCTCTCCTCCTTTGGGAAGGATGGTGAGTACAACTGCCCTGATTCCTCTCTCAAGATGCTGAAGGGGTCTCTAGAAAGGAGGTCCTCCTTCCAGCTTGTGCCTCTTCTCTTCCTTATTCAGCCAAGAAGTGAGCACACATTTTAAGTTCAGTTGATATGATTCTCTCTTCAAAGACTTTACATCTTAAGGGGAGAGACTAAGGTCAGAGGAGCAATTGGCATTATTTTACCACCTCCCTCCCCTTCACTCACTCAGTTCTGACTGTACTCCTTCCTTCTATACAATTTGCAGTTGGTTTTCCCCCTCTCTGCTGGACTCTTGCTCCATGAAATCACATGGCTCATTCCATCCAGGTCTATAGGACCTTCCCCATTATTCTGTTCTCTTACTATATTTCCTGTCAGACCCTGTTTCATTATTGTTCTCAGTTCTTATCACTACTCCAGGTGTTATATATTTATTTGTTTACTAGTGTAATGTCTATTCCCCCCATAAGATATAAGCTACACAAGACCAGGGTCTTTGTTCATTCTCTGTAGTAACCCCGTTCCTAGCTCTTGTAGATACTCAATAAATAGTTAAATAAAGCAAGAATTTATTCATTTCAGTGATGACCTGCATTGTGGAGTGGTTATGCTAACTAGACCTTTTGGAGTTAACTGGATTTTCTCTGTTCCAAACCTGGTCCATTAGACTGTCTTAGCCAACTCCTAGCTCTCTCAGATCCTTTCAATGCATTCCCTTCTTACATAAGTTTCCTAGGCTGTTTAATTTTGCTTTTACTGAATGAACTCTAGTGCACGTACTTCTATATTAATATTTGAATTTCCTGTAATACATTCTTTGCTCAACCTGAGTAGACAACAAAAGAAACTGGAAACTCACCATCCCACAACTCTCCATCTTAGACAATCCTTTCCTTCTATTATAGATTCTAGTTCTACCCTCTGGGGCAAAAGCAAACCAACTTAATGCCTCTTCCACTAACAAAAGTTAATAAGATTAAAGTAATCAACACAAAGATTCTATGAATGGTCAATGTTATTAACCTGTAAGTAGTTATTTGCATCCCAAACAAGGCATTTATTAATCCAAATGAATTTAGAGTTTCTAAATGAACATTGGATGATGAGGGGACAACTTTTTAAGCTTAGATTCTTGTTCTCTTTCTTGCCTGCTCCCACTTCTGATATTTTCCCAACATTTTATATCCCTTCCTCTCTCTTTCTATTAGGACAGCAAAGAGAAAGAAAACTAAAAAAAAAAAAAAAAAAAAAGAGGAGAAAGAAAAGGATAAGTACTAGAGCAACACAAGGTTTAGTAATTTCCATCCGCACATCCTTCTCCACCTATTCCTTTATCATGAGTCTGTGGATATGCACTATTGTGACAGATTATTTACTGCACCTTGTCTATGCCATAACAACTTGGCTGTATGACCTTATTCAATTAACACACACTTATGATTAAATAAAATATCTTCTACTTCCTAAAAGGCGCAAAACCTTGAGATCTTTACATTAGAAGAGAATCAAGTTTTTTAACTGAGAAGAACAAGACAGATAAACAGAAAAGTAAGCTGATTTCAGAATCAGTAAAATGAAACAAGAAACTAAGAAGTTTGGAACAGAAAAACACAGTCGTAGACAGATCAGCGAGAAGAGTCTCCAGAGTAAAAGAGGACAAGGTTTTGTAATACTGTATTTACCTACTCCTTATGTAGTTTGCACCTGGGTTATCTTTACATCTGTAATAAAGTGGTTTTGACTGAACTAAAGAAAACCAGCCTAAGAGCATGTAGCTGCTGTGATGATTTGCTAACCTAGAAAAGTAAAGGAAAACAAAATGTCCACATTCCTAAGGCCACAGCATGAAAGAGAAACCCAACAGGGCCTGAGCAGTCAATTGTCATCAGAAGTGAGTCTCCTCTTTCCTTTCAGAACCAAGCTTCACATT
The DNA here is from genome assembly GCF_965194825.1 of Balaenoptera physalus. Classification (NCBI taxonomy): domain Eukaryota; kingdom Metazoa; phylum Chordata; class Mammalia; order Artiodactyla; family Balaenopteridae; genus Balaenoptera; species Balaenoptera physalus. Next base: position 67,213,534 of record NC_138888.1, read on the forward strand.
GCTTCACATCCCCCGAGCATCATTTGCCCTGGGTATCTCTTACTTAAACTGTGCTCTACTTCCCTGCTTCCTATCAGGCATAAATCACCCCTGCTCCCACTGCATCAATCCTCTTATTTCCTTCAACAAAATTATGCTAATATGAATGCTCTTATTCAAATAATTTCTAAAACCAATTGTATGGAATTATTAGCTAGCCCACTTAGACCCAGTTTTACTGCTTTGCTAACAATAAAAATGTAGAAAGCAGCAATATGCAACAAAAGCATTGGACAAAACTTGTTTTCATGTCTATGTCTCTCATATCTATCCTCTTTTTCTATTTCCATAGCTATTGTCTGGTTCAGGCATTTGTCACCTCTAAATTAGACAACTGTCAATTCTAACTTAGCCTCCTAAGTTCCCCTCACTTGTAACACCAATATCCTTCAATTCAGTTCTCACAATACTAGGCAACCTTTCTAAACAACAGGTGGAGAATATAAATCCCAGCCCAGGTATGCAGGTATAAAATGTTACATTTAAAAACAACGGAATATTTCTCAGCCATAACGAGGAACGAAACTGGGTCATTTGTAGAGACGTGGGTGGACCTAGAGTCTGTCATACAGAGTGAAGTAAGTCAGAAAGAGAAAAACTAATATCGTATATTAACGCATATACGTGGAATCTAGAAAAATGGTACAGATGAACCTATTTGCAGGGCAGGAATAGAGATGCAGACATAGAGAACAGAGGTGTGGACACAGGTGTGGGGAAGGGGGTGGGATGAATTGGGAGATTGGGATTGACATATATACACTACCACGTGTAAAATAGATAGCTAGTGGGAACCTGCACAGGGAGCTCAGCTCGGTGCTCTGTGGTGACCTAGATGGGCGGGATGGGGGGTGAGATGGGAGGGAGGCCGAAGAGGGTGGGGATATATGTATACATAGAGCTGATTCACTTTGTTGTACAGCAGAAACTAACACAACATTGTAAAGCAACTATACCCAATTTAAAAAAAAAACACTTCTGAAAGCGGCTGGATAGGTATTTTCATATTTTGGAATTTAGAAAAAGGCGTATCAAAGAAGTAAATTTTTAAAAAATCAATAAAAAAACAGTTTTGCTCTGGTGTATAGTGGACATAAATAAACAATTCTGCATTATGCTAATACCTTTACAGGTATTGTAAGATATCATGGTATCTTGCATTCTACTGCTTTCGGTCTCAATATTCATATTTTCTACATTGTTATCCTACTTTTAATGTTCAGATATGATGCAGTGAACTTGCATAAAGTTCAGGTTAAAAATTACTTTTTTCCCCCAAACCCAATGTACTAGTTAGAAAATGAGAATAAAACATCAATTCTGACTTTAATTTTGCATTTTAATTTTGGAGTCTAGATCGTTTCAGAGCAGAAGTAGCAATATCCTCAACATCCACCAACATTTTAAGCAAAATGTAAGTCAAGAGCTTATAGTGATCATCTTTACCACCACATGGTAGAGACCCCATCTGAGAATGAAGCCTTCATCAAGAAAAGCAGAGCCTAGAGAGGGACAGAAACAGATTTCTGCTTAGATTACCAGAGTAGCTAAATCCAGCTGTGAAACCAATTTATTAGCTAAACATTTCAGGTGATTCAGGCAATACAATGTCTCTTAGCAATCTGAGCTCGGTTTCTAGCACTGTAACCTGAAGAATCATGACTAATACATGAATCTATTCTTTATAAGATATCAAGGTGAGAAAGGAAAGATATAAAAAGGAAGGAGTGGTCTTCCTCCTATGGAAAATATACACACTCATTAATATTGGGGATTTGACAGGCTTTCATTGTGGAAGTTGGTAGAGGTTCCTTCATCTAAGCACTGCACCCTGCCACAACTCCTCTTCTAATGGAACTTATCTACCCCCCCTGAGATTCCAGAGCCTGCTCCCATAGCCTTGATGAAGGGGCAGTGAGTTACAGGACTGCCTTCCAGTCAACAGGTGGTTTTACCTGGAGTGGGCACCATACTCTAATTGGCCGATCCAATTCTCTCTCCTGAAAAATTGATATTGTCTAGTGTCTAGTGATGCTTAGACTGAAAGGATATAACTTGGTGTGGACATTATATACACATGCTCATTAAAAAATAATAAATCAAATCAGCAAAGAAAAAACATCTTGCAGAGATAACAAAGAATGAAGCTAAATATCCAATATGTACCAAAGAGACACAGAGAGACAAAACTCCCTTGGTCTCAGACTTATTCTCATTCCATATCCCAGTTATAGGCCTCCTAAGTCCTGGCTACCTTGTTTGCCCTTGTAGTCATTCAATATATTTCCCCCCCTCGCAGCTTGAGCTAGTTTGAATGGGTGTCACCTACCTGCAACCAAACGATCTCTCTCTGAAAAATAGCCCATCTAGTATATGTGAAATAACTTGAGATCCTTTAAATAAAAAGCGAAATCAATTCAAAATATGAATAAAGGTGCTTCCAACTTTTAGATTCAATTTGTGGTTTTTGTGACCTCATCTTTAAGAGAAAATCCACAAAGGCAAATTCTCTTGTGTATGCACTGTTTGCAGGTTATCCATTTCAGGTCCTTAGGTTTAGCTGTTGGGACATTGATGGAAACCATGGAATGATTCAATATAGGCTGGGAAAATGAAAAAATGGGTATAGGGGCCATATTTTTAAAGCATGATCTCAGATGTACTTATGGGTACTTGTCACCAGAGTGATCCTTCTAAAACCCTAAACTGATTATGCCATTCCTACTTCAAATCCTCTTTATAAGCACTCCATTTCCTTTCATATAAAATGCAAACTTATAGATGCTTAGTGCTCCCTACCTCTGCAATCCCATGTCCCACTCAATTCTTCAGGCACACCTTACTAGCACTCCTCAGAGTCTTTGAACACAGTATCCCTGACTCTGGCATAAAATGAGCACACTCTTCTGGGATCTAGGGGCATTGCCAAAAGCTGCGCTTGCAAGTGCAAAGTTCATGTGAAATATTCATGTTCGATTGCACATATCTGTACTTCTATTCAATAATATGTACATATTTGTTTTGAGATGTATTTCCCCAGAATTGATAATCCTTGATGAGTTTTAAGATTGTCTCACTTGTTTCTCTATCCCTAGTGTCTGTTACAGTGGCTAGCACAGATTAGGTGTTCAAAAAAATATTTCGAACAAATGAGTAAACAATAAACTCTTAGTGGATGAAGAAAATTATCTATTTTGTGCCCTTATCTATCTCTGGCACAGAACTTGTAAAACAGCTTGAGAAGCAGGGCTCTGGTCATTCTGAGCTGTTTGTCATCTCCTAACTCATTCCAACACACTCTTCAAGATACAATTAACTGTCATCTATTTGAAGGATTTCTTCTACTGCTCAAGGGAGGGATACTTCTCCTATGCTCTCCCAGCATCTCTATTATGAAATTTAGTATATTGTAGTATAATTATCTGTCTGCTTCTATGTCCTCCCTACAAGACTGGAAACCCCTGGAGGTAGTGACTTGTGCTTTGTTCCCCTCAAGAGCACCAGCACGGGCCCGTGGTAGGCTTGAATGAACATCATGTTGAAAGAATAAATGAGTGAATGATTCAGGTGATCTTGAATAGACACATGGCTGCCATTGTTATGGGTCTTTGCAGGTCACACCAAATGCAGAAGTCAGCATAGTGAGGAATCGTAAAGCCTGGGATATGCCTCAGGTCAAAACATCATCTACTATCTCTCCTTTATAAAAACTGAGTGGATGATGAAGTTAAGACCAGAAACACTTTAAATTCAGAGACACCAACTTTTTAGTCATGTTTGCCCCTAGAGCTACTATACACCAGGCAGTCCATGGCCTGTTAGGAACTGGGCAGCACAGCGGGAGGTGAGCAGCCGGCAAGCAAGCGAAGCTTCATCTGCCGCTCCCCATCGCCCCCCATTGCTCCCCATCGCCCCCATTACCGGCTGAGCCATCCCCCACCCCATCCATGGAAAAACTGTCTTCCACGAAACCGGTCCCTGGTGCCAAAAAGGTTGGGGACCTCTGCTATACGCTACTGTTTCCCCACCTCAGTGGGGCTTACAACTAAGTAGTCATGAACAACAAGAACAAAAGCACATTCTTCTTCCCTGATCCCTTCCTTCAGCTGCATGACCTGATACTCAAAGAGGTCTGGTTACCACTGCCAGAACCTACACCCGATGGTGAAGGGATTTCAGACTTTATTTTTAGCACAACCAAGCAGTTAAATATGTTAGAAAATTAAACACTAATGAATTTGTCTGACAGCCCAAATATTTATCTTTTGCTTTAGAAACACCAAAGGGAGAAAATAGAAGTTTATGCAGTAAGAGTCATGGGCACATAGAATAAGCAGCCAGTGCAGTCTGTACCCTACTCAATGTTAGGAAACCCTTCCAACACAACTGTGTCCTTTATAATCTGTAACACTTTGGGGAATCTGGAAATTGTTCTGCTGCCAAAGCATAGTGGGGGAAGGAGAACATGCCAGCTCCTCTTTAAGCAAGCACAAAAGTGCCATTCTCTCATCCGGCAAAACAATAAGATTAGCTCTTTTATCACTAATTTTTCACTCTCCTCGTCTACTTTGTAAACACGGCGTGGATGACTTTATTCCTTATCAGCTGCAAAATGAATCTGCCTTTGTTGAAGCACCGTCAATCAGCAGACTTTCTGTGCATACACTCAGTGATATACCCAACTGAAAAAAGACAGACTTTCATTTTCCCCAGCAATATCAGGAAAAAAAAAAAAACAAAACAGAATGAAAAACAAAAAGGACTCTTCTGTAGAGTGTAACCTAGAGTTCATTTACTCTGCCAGACAGAATGAGATTTAAAACCAATGAAGGTCAAAGCTATTAACATTTGGATCAGATGGCATTTTGCCTGTTAGGATCTAGTTAGACTGGGCTTTTGTAATTGCCCAGTTTGTTTCCAACATGTCATGTAAACACTAACATTAGCTAAAGCCTGGGTGGTCTCAGGCTCCACATAGGCAGCTCAAAGGCCAGCTTTATCTTTGATTAGCAGCAAAAACACGCAATTCTTTATATACCAATTTAAATAGTCAATGAACCTCTTCATTTTTTGCTCATACAACTTGATTGTGACATTTCCAAATGGACCGTAATTTGATTTCCCTTTAGTACTCTTCTGTTGTACACTTTTTAAAGTATATGACTGACAGCTTCCTTGCACACTAGGCAATTTTGAGGGCCAGCACATTAGACTTAACAAAGAATGCCCTTGATCACCAGGCAAGACTAAGGAAATTTGAGTGCTAATCCAGAAGATAACCTTTTTGATTAAATTACTGTCAGTACACCATGAACAGCTTCTTCCTCAGGCTCTGGCAATAACATCTTTTCTTTGCTCTTATGCTTCCTAAAAGTTGTAGCTTTGCGAGTTACAACTCTGAGAACATTTTCTAGACTAAATTTACTCGCCTCTACTCATCTTGCCCTTACTCATTCCAAGCAAAAAAGGCATGGGAAAGCTGTAAGTAACTTTGAAAGCGTGCCCAGACCCTTCAAAAATAGCTCAGCAATACTTACATTTCTGTCAATATTGGTACATGTAAAGGAAGCTCTTCTACTTTTCATACCTCCATTTTCTTCTCTACCCACATATACCTTAGTCTTCAAATCTCAAATCCTTCCAAAGCCTTCCCTTAACTACACCAAACATCAGGGGTCTTTCAATGCTAAGAGTACTCATAACACTTCCAGGGTTTATGTGTTGACTAGCATGGTTTGCTATGTCAGAATCTTGACTATAATTATTTATTAATTCCCATCTCTCTTGCTAGTCTCTGAGCTTAGAAGGGCAGACTCTGTCATCCATGTTTTTATCACCAGCATCCATTGCTTGGGACTGACTCTAAATGAATGAATCTTTGGAAGAGCAGAGACCATTTCAGAAAGAAGACTACTCCTTTACTCACAATGGCACTGAAGTTAATTAAATTAAGCATACATGGCTGCATTATTAGCTATAAGAATGTTATAACCATTCTAATAAAACCTTATATATACTAAGTCATTTGGGAATTACAAAAATTTCATGGTGTCTACTCACCCTCTAGGTTATTTTTTTAATTAAATGTTCTTTGTTGCATTGTTCTTACTACCTTGCTTTGGTTAGATGGTTTAATTGCAATGAGACAAACCCCCAATGAAGTTAACTTAAAAAATAGGGATTCTCAAAAATCTCAGCCTAGCCTGAGGAGAATTGCAAAGTCAGGCATCTACCCCTCTGTTCCAGTTTTCACTTTTGCTTCTCAAGTGCCTGTTCCATTTTCTTCTCCACCTCTATGTAGTGCATCACTGCCACCTCAACACTGTGACTTCAGCCCTTGAGTCTACATAGTATTGCAGACCCAGAACACAGAGCAATCTGAATTGTTCTATCCATGTCCCAATCTGAATTTTGGGGATGGAAAAACTAGTTGGTCCAGTTTGATTTATGTTTCTGCCCCTGGTCCAATCATTTATGGTGAAAGTCTCAGGACATATATGTTGCCTCCATCAGGGCTATGGGTTGGATATGCTCTCTAAGAAGGGGATAGAAGAAAGCAAACAATCAAACAAAAAAGATCTCCATTACACATATTTCTGAATGCTTCTACTATGCACCAAAAAATCTGAATTCATTGTTTTATTATTTATAAGTCAAACCAATATTTACTAAGCACTACTTTTCAAGGTTCTATGATTCCCAGATACAAAGATGACTTGCAGACTCAATGCAGAAGAAATACACAGTTCAATCGGAAGACTGGCATGGAAAGAGATAATTAAAATATATTGTGATGTGATATGGAGTACTGCCAGCTTTTCAACAAATTTTGTTGGAAAATTTGGATATTCATAAGCAAAAGAATAAACTTTGATCTAAACCTCACATTTCATATAAAAATTAACTCCAAATGTATCATAGTCCCAAATGGATAATGTAAAACTATAAAATGTTTAGACGAAAAGAGAAAAGCATGACCTGGAACTAGGCAAAGTGGTCTTATATATGAAACCAAAAGCATGATCCATAAAAGGAAAAAATTGTTAAATCAAACTTTTGCCCTGCAGAGGATACTCGTAAGAGAATGAAAATATAATTTACAGACTGGCGGGGTGGGGGGGTGAATACTTGCAAAGCACCATTTAAAAAAAAGAAAAGATATAAGAATTAGAAAGGGGGAAACAAAACTGTCACTAATCACAAATAATAAAATTGTCTTATAATCTACCTTTTTAAACATACTTCAGATTCTGTTTCTGATAACCCTGATATCTGGGCCATGTCTCAGTATGTTCCTATTGTCTGTATTTTGGTTTGGTTTTCATTCATTGGATCCTACGTCCTGACATGCCTGATCAGTTTTTGTTGAATGTTGGACATGGTGATGCAAAATTGGAGGAAATCTGAATGATGTTTCATTCTCTAGGGAAGATACAAATTTCTTCTGGCTGGCAATTAGACTTGTGGCAGATCACCTTGATCCAATTAGGAAATAAGATCTTTCAAGGCTGAGTATCGGGCTTTGTGAGTTTGTTCTTAATACTACGGTAAAGATTCCAGAAATCTTAACTGAAAGCATAAAGTATTTATTGGGGCCCCTTGTAGAATTCACCTATAAAACCATCTGGACCTAATGTTTTCTTTGTGGAACATGGCTAAAATATTAATGCCAATGTCAATGATAATAGGGACTGTTTAAAGCTTACTTTTTATCTGATGTCAGTTTTTAATGTACAGTTTATATTTTCCCAGGAATTTTTCCATAAACTCTGTTTTCAGATTTATTGAAAATAATAAAATTGTGTTTAGTATTCTAATTTTATCTTCTAATCTCTGTTGTAGCTGGTTTTCTGTTTTATTCCATATATATGTGTCTTCTCTTTCTCTTTTTTTTATCTTGACCAGTCTTGCCAAAGACTTTTGTACCGTATTCATTAGTCTTTTCAAATGACCAATTTTGACTCTGTTATTTTGCTCTATTGTACCTTTGTTTTCCATTTCATTTTTTTTAACCTACTTTATTATTTTTCCCATTCTACTTTCTCTAAGTTTATTCTGGAATTAATTTTTACCTTCTAACATTGGCAACTTAGCTCATTAACTTTTAGCTGCCTTTTTTGTTAACTAATATAAGCATTTAAAGCTACAAATATACCTTGAAATACATTTTTAGATGTATCCAACATTATAAAATAAAATGTTTACATTAACATTCAGTTAAAAGTACTGTTAATTTTCATATTTTATTTCTTATTTGGGTAACTTTTTTTAAAGAACAGTTTATTAGTTTTTGTAAGTACAGAGTTGTTTATGGGTGTCCCTTTGTTATGGATTTTTAATTGCATTTTGATCAAAGAATGTAATCTATGTGATACTTGTTTTTGAAATGTGCTAAGATTTGCTTTATTGCCTAATTATGGTTTTTTAAATAAAAGTTTCATGCTTGCTTGAGAAAAATACATATACTATAATTGCAGTTTCATTAGATCCATCTTGTTAATTCAGTTGTTCAAATACTTTATATTTTTACTATTTTTTTAACCTCTTGGTTCCAGAGAGATGTTTTTGAAATCCCCTTCTATAACAGTGAATTTGTCAGCTTTTGCTTTATGCGTTTAGAGGCTCTTTCATTAGGTAAAATTTCATTAGGTAAAATTCTCACATCTCCCTGGTAAATTGAATCTTTTATCATTGTGTGATGATCCTGTTTATTCCCATATATCGTTTTGGTCTTTATATCTACTTTTTCTAATGGTAGTTTAGATATCTCAGCTTTCTTTTGGTTAATATTTGTTTGGTTTACATTGTTTCCTTCTTTTACCTTCACTTTCCTTATAATCTTGTATTTTATGACTATCTCTCATAAACAGTATATAGCTTCATTTTTTTGTATGCTATCTGACAATCTTATCTGATTGGTGAGTTTAATCCAATACATTTATATATTTGGATTTTTTCTACTATCATATATTTTTTAATTTGTCATGCCTTTTTTGCTGTTTCTTTCTTCTTTTGGACTGTCTGGTTTTTAAATTTTTCTTATTTCATTTCCCCCTTTGTTAATTTGGAATTTATACACACCATTTTTATTCTTTTACTAGTTTTTCTTGATATTTTACCATAACATTTAGAATAACAGTCTATAATTAAAGTATGTCTCTACCCATCTTCCAAAAATCACTAGGTTAGAGTACTGTAAATTGATTCAAACTCCACACCTAGATTGCATGTTATTATTGTTCATTACTTTGCATATCCTTTGTTAGTTTATTATTTTTTTATTTTAATTCCTCAAAATTATTTCTGATTATTATTATTATTTATTGTTGTTTTACCAAACGCTCTGCTTTGTTAATCTAAAAGTGTCTTTACCTTTATTCTTGAAAGATATTTTGCTTTATATAAAATTCCAGATTCGCAGTTGTTTTCTCTCAGCATTTTTATACATTATTTCATTTTCTTTTAGCTCCACTTTTGCTATTAAGAAGTCTGCCTTAATTCAATCGTTGCTTTGTAGGGGATTTCGTTTTTCTGCACCTGTTTTAATATCTTCTGTTTGTCTTCATCATTCTGCAGTTACACTGTGGTGATCTAGATGGGATTTCTTTTTATTTATTCTGCTTAGTATACAATGTGCTTCTTATATAAATAGACTTGTATCTCTTACTAAACATTATCTCTTCAAATATTTACTTGTTCCCATCCTCTCTATTTTCTTCTTCAGGGAGTCCAATTAGATATATGTTAAACCATAAATTCTCCCTTTTAAAAACTTTTCTTTCACATTTTCCACTTTCTTGTTTCTCTTTGTCAGATTCTGTATACTTTCTTCCCCCATCTATCTTAGTTCTAATTCTTTCCTCAGCTTTCTCTAATCTATTGGTAAACTTATCCATTTTGTTTTAATTTTGATGATTGTAATTTTTTTCAGAATTTCTTTTGGGTGTTTTACCAAATTTACCTGATCATGTTAGATGATAATTTACTTCTGGCTTTTTTATTGCAAAATCATCTTTTATTTCTTTAAAAAATTTCATAAATTATTTCAAAAATTATTTTATTATCTGTATCTAATTATTCAAATATTAATAGTCTTTGTAAAGCTACATCTGTTGTTCCTTTTTCTACTGAATCTGCTGTTAGCGGATTGTTTTCCTGTATATTTGGTAAGTTTTAATTGCAAATTTCTATTTGGCTAAATTTAATCTATATGATTCCTGAAAGGTGTGAAGGATATACTTCTGCCAGGAATTTCAATTTGCTTCTTCTTGGTGTCTGGGATGCTATCACACTTAGGCTACTCTATTGAATTGGTCCAGCTATGGACTCTTCTATGAGGTACCATAAATTCAAATCCCTAACTTGCATGAACAGGAATATAGACAAACAGGTTTCTTAATCCGTTATTTTCATAGGCTGGCACACGTATTGGCCCATCCTTTCATAGAACTATGGGTTCTTTATGTGTCTTAACATTATATATGTGTCCCAAGTGGACTCATCTTCCCCACCCTACCCCCTTGGCTGAGCCAAAGATTTAGTCCTCTCTCACTCTAAGTGGCTACTAATCTCCAAAATTCTGGTTTCTCAGTATTGGTTTTCACCCCCCAGGGCAGCTCCAGCTTCTGCATCAGTATTTGTCTACCTGTATAGTTTTAAATTTTCTTCAATTTTTCTGGTTTTCAGAGATCTTTATAATTTCTTTGTGGGCTTAGCAATACATGTTAAATTATATTTGTTATAATTTATTCACTACCTGAGTGTTTTGTGTTAGTGAAAGCCTTTATGGAATGCCTTGTCTCTGATACTGCCAGAATCAGGTGAACTATTACTACTTTTTAAAATATACTGAGTCAACTAATATTTTCCATTTTTATTGACATTCTCTGGACACTTTAAAAAGGTGGGGATTTTTTGAAGATCTAGTGTTTAATATCTGTTCATTAGACCAATCTTACTCATTTTACTATTTAGGTCTTCTATATCCATATTTTTGTCCACTTGATTAGCCACGAAATGAGAGTGGAAAATTAATATCTCCTACTGTGAATGTTTCTGTACATTATCGCTTGAATTTCTTGTCACTTGTGTTTTATTAATGTTGATACTATGTTATTTGGTACAATGATCTTCATTGTGGATTCACTCCTTTATATAAAACACCCTTCGTGTTGTTTAATGCTTTTTTTCCCTACATTCAATGCAATCTAATATTAAGATTTTAATCATTCTTTTCAGTGCTTCCTTACAATGCTTTTGTTATCCTTTAATATGCAGTCTTTCTTACTTACTTGGTATTCCTTTCATGCAGACACAGTTGGATTTTAGCCAACTATTCTTAAATCTTTTTTCCTCTGCTGAAAGAAAGAAATCTCTAAGATGATTATTTTCCCTTTTAGGATTTGATATGGGAGAAAGAACATACCCTGAATCTGGAAATAAATGAGTTTTAGTATTGATCCTCCTCAAATTAACTTTCTGATTTTTTGAAACTTCCATGAAACATCTGGTTACATCTTCCCAACTCTTAGATTAGAAAAATAATACTTTCCCCATTTTTTTTGAACTATAAATACAGAGAGGTTACCATGCTTCAAAGTTGTACATGTAAGATACCATAACTTTTAAAATACATTTTATCTTTCCTTGTTAACTGGGAAGAGCCCAATTTAATCTTTTGTAAATTCATGGCCATCAAAGAAATAGTCCAGTAACTTGCCCATTTTATTACATCATAAATCATGGTAGAAAAGCTGAGACCACTGCTCTGAACCACCAGAAAGTAAGATTGCTTTGAGTACAATGTACTCATAACAAACTAATTTGTGAGTTAATTCTTTGTCACTGATTAAATTGGGACAAATACATTTTGAGGTAGTTCTTAACTCCAGATACTAATTCTGATTTCCACTTTTGGAAGATTTTATTTGTATTATCTGAGAATCTTTCATTTAAAAATGTTGCTTTGCCTTCTGATTCCTGTAATTTCTCTTTTATGCCTCTGATTTCTTTTACAATGTTCTCATGATTCATGGTCTCCATCTTAAGTCTCTATTATTCTTTGACTCACAAATATACTGAGCTTGTTTTACGTTTCTGCCTAGAGAATAGTATATGACTGAGTGTGGCTCCTGGTATACTTCCTAGGTCATTTACCCCAAATTTATTTTAGCCCTTATTTCAATTCTATAGTCCACTGCCATTGTTTTACTCAATAAAGAAGATGGAGCTCGTGGAATTTATTGACCAAGAAGTAAATTTGAAAATACTGACCCATAGGAAGACTATATTATTTTCTCATTATCCTTTCCCCAAGAACGTCTATGGTCAAGAATTTCAGGATAAATATTAAGGGTGTAAATTACAATCTGACCAACCACAATTATCAGATCTAACACAGAAACATTGGAAAGATAACCGTATCTTTGAAAACCTCTAAGCCTGTTATGAATTATGGTTTCATAGAAGGGCACTGTCTAATTTTAATCTACCTTTTTTATGCTGGGCAAAAGAAGACAAGGCAAGAACTCAGAAATAAGTCTGGGTTGTTTCTAGTCAATGCTTTTTTTCCCCGTGAAATGTAGAAACTTTCTCTTTTCAAATTGGAAACATTTTTTAACAGATTTTCTGTCAACTTTTAAACAAAGTCACAGGTTAACAATTGAGGGAATTCTGGGTGATCATAGAGTACTCAAGTCAGAAATATTAGACCTGAAAGGATCCTGGGATGTCATTTAGCCCAACCTTCTACATGGTAAATGAAGAAAATGATTAATAATAAAGACATATGTTTGAGGTTACATTTCTAAAAAAATTTTATAAAGAATACAAATTATAAGTATGTGAGTCAGGGTTTAGACATCTAGATCTCTATTATCTGTACCATACCTAGTTTAATTTTCCTGTTACACAAAAAAACCAAAGTCAACAGAGACTGTGAGAATAAAGAAAGGAACCATCATCCAAGAAATCTGATCACAACTTTAATCCCCCAAACTACTAAGACTTGGATCATAGATGTTTTCAGTATCTCCAGGGAGGTTGTGCCTAACACATTTCTCTAAAGCTGAAAATGGGCATGAGCCTGTAGTTTAAAGGAAAAAATTCTAAAATAAATCATGTTATGGGCATTAAGGGCAAACGACATTCTTTTAAAATGAGGCAAATTTTAATTGGATTCCTGAACCTCTTTTCAACAAGGGACTCTTCAGCACCATTGGTAAAGCGTCATTCTTTCAGATGACGGAAACCTGTTCGTGTTAGTGGACTCTTGGCACCTTAGTTCCCATGTTTCCGTTAGAGGTTGAAGTTGCTTGATGAATTCCAGAAGCTATATACAGCAATCTATATCTACACTATGATAGAAGAAACAAACAATGATGGCTATTCACGGTAATGCTGGAAGAGACTGTTTTTGCCATGTCTGCTGTTAACTTACAACGTGGTTCTCTGCACTTTGTGGATGGCCACAAGTCAAACACTTCTGCCTTAAATCTTTTCCTTAGAATCATTTTGAAACAAGTTCTAAAAAGAAGATAGGAGCAAGAGAAATTTCTATTTATTTTGGAGGCTTAAGCAACATTGTGAAAGGGGTGATGGGTGCCTTAATTAGCGTCTGTGACCTGATTTTTTTTTTTTTTGTCTTACTTTCCTATATTCTACCCTTGTTACTTTCTTTTTTTTAGTACAGACTTATCTAGTGTTCTCCCAGGAAACATGCCCCTCTCCTCCATCCATTAAACATGCTCTTTGAGAAGGATCCAGTCTACCATTCACCCTCAAGTATAAAAGACAGATAAGGTTTAGTGTGCCAACCTCCCTAAGGGCATTGGTTATTTTAGAAAAGGAAAAGCAACCCTGTTAAGTATAATCTAAATGACTAAAGTTCTCATGATGGAATGCCAGATATCAGAAAATAGCTGTATATTTCTTGGAAAAGATAGAGCAGTATTTCAATACCCCAGAATATAACTGCCTGTTACTAGATCAACAATACTACTAAGAGATAAAAGTTGTGTATTAGTATATGAAAGGGATCCAATAAACAAAAATGGTTCTCTTCAGGTCTGACTCTGAAAAAGCTGTAACAACAACAACAAAAACAACTTAGGGAATATCATCATTCTATGGAATCAAAGTTCAGTCTCACTCTTTTTATTTCTAGAATGAACAGTCTCAAGAAATGTCTCTAATGGGCTTTGAGGTGAGGTCAACAATGAGGTCACATGCACTGTTCCCCATTTCTGGCTGTGAATTGTACTATATATTCACACGCACCTCTCCCCACAGAGGTCTGAGGTGAAGCAGGCTATATTTTGATACGGTACTTTGGGATATAAAACAAATATGGAAAATACAACCAAAGATATTTAGCTTAATAAATTAGTTCTTCTCTGAACACTCCCTTAAGAAGTAAAAAATATATTAAATATGCTTTATGTTCTCAAAAACCTTAGTTTGCTGACCCCAAATAATAACTGTATGCATTGTTCTTTATGGTACTTTTATGCAAGAATGCATAATTAAGTTCCCAACACTAATTCATTAATCCCTGGACACCCCATGGGGGTGCTGGTGGGGAGAAGAGTGAGGGTTGTGAGAAACACATGATAAATGTGCTCTCCTGGGGTGGTTCAATTTCCCAGCACTGATTTCATTTTTTTGCCTGGAATCATAAAATAGTGTGAGTTGTACTGGAACTAAGAGTAGGAACAAGAACAGTCCCTTATGGCTAGCTTTGAACAAGTCACTTTGATCCCTATGTCTGAGGTACAGACATCTCTGAAATAGCAGGGTTTAAAATATGTCCAAATTTCATTAGGCTTTGATGTGTTCAGATGAACTAAATTATTGCAAAGGCACTTGGCCCCTGGAGGTGTTCTCAAATGGCTACCAAAACTTCATCTTAAAATGTGTATGGAAATTACACATATCCATTGTAACATAAAATTATGAGTGAGAAGAGATAGTGAGTACCATGAAAGGATCAATATACACAAATTCTAGCATTCCCAAACCCCAGGACAGTGCAGGCTACATAATTTGCCAGGTAGGTACAAAATGAAAATGTGGGGTCCCTTGCTCAAGTTGCAGGAAAAAAAGCTTTTTCCTTTCTTTGGCAGTCTCTTGACTTATTGTCATGTTTTCTGTTGGCTATAAAGTTGCACTACCTTGTGCATGGGGATACCCCTATGGAGAGGGCAGACCCTCAGAAGTGCCCCGGGTCCCTGCCCAGAAACTCGGTGCTCAAGGTGCAAGTCCAGACCCTCCCAAGTCCAGACCCCACTTGGGGAGAAGGGCAACAGCTGTAGTTGGCAAGGGATGAGGATGCAGCAGGCCAGTAACCTGTCCTGGGGAGGCAGAAAGACAAGGCAGGCACACACATTGTGAGCTCTCCAAGCCCCAGGTGCATGCTCCATTTTCTCATCAGATTTCACTTATTAAAGTACAACACCAAAGATAAGATTATTAAGAATTTCGAGATGGCCACCACAGAGCATTAAACCCTATGCCCACTGAGCTACTGTACCAGTTGCTTTCCCATGAAGCCAGCCTTGCACTAGCAATAATCAATTCAAAAGCTAAAAGGAAAAGGATAATATTCACAACAAAGATACAACTTTGAGTTACCTGCGAGGAACTCTCTAACCAAAGGTGTACAGAGAAAATTGTGAAATGCTGTAGAAAGACATAAGTTAAGACATGAATAAGTGGAGAGATGTACTATATTAATGGATGGGAGGATGATCATTAAGACATGCAGTCTTCTCCCAAACCAGTCTACAAATTCAAGGCACTGCCAGTAGTATTTTTAGGTAGAATTAGGCAAATCAATTTTTAAAATTCATATGGAAGAGAAAAGTCTGATAATATCAAAGTTAATTCATTTAAAGAACAAAAGGAGAGAGGGATTTCCATATCAGATTTCAAGACATAAAGTTTTATTCATGCAGAGAAATGTGATAGATCAATGAAACCAAAGCCTATATAGAAACTTGGTTATAAGAAGATGGCATTATAACTCAGTGGGAATTATGCAACAAATAGTAATGAGACAATCAGATTTTTGTCTACATAAGTATTAATTGAGATTCTTACCTCATAGCATTCACTAAAACAAATTCCAGCTATTCAATATTCTATGTCTCTTAACACTGAGCTCAGGGCTAAAGTTGGATGTGCTAGTTGTCTCAATGCTCTGTTAATTTTTTTTTTTTAAAGGAAAAACTGTTCTTAAATTTATTTATTTATTTATTTATTTTTGGCTGTGTTGGGTCTTCGTTTCTGTGCGAGGGCTTTCTTCAGTTGTGGCGAGCGGGGGCCACTCTTCATCGTGGTGCGCAGGCCTCTCACTGTCACGGCCTCTCTTGTTGAGGAGCACAGGCTCCAGACGCGCAGGCTCAGTAGTTGTGGCTCACGGGCCCAGTTGCTCCGCGGCATGTGGGATCTTCCCAGACCAGTGCTCGAACCCGTGTCCCCTGCATTGGCAGGCAGATTCTCAACCACTGCGCCACCAGGGAAGCCCTGCTCTGTTTTGATGAACACATGGGATAAGGGAATAGAAGTAGCAAGAGAGTATTGGACCAAGAGCCAAGTCGTGAAAACAAGAAAAATAAAAATTCTCAACTGCCATAAAAAAATGCAGGAGAGTAAAGTTACAATATCAATGTATAAGATGATGTTTTAAGTCAACACACAAAAACACTATTCATAGGGGAAAATTGTTAACATTGGCAACTTCAAAATTTGAAATCAGAATGTTAAGACTCAGACTGGGGTAGATATTTGCAATGTGTCTAATTAATAAACAATCAGAATTCAGAATATATAAAGAACTCCTATGCATAAATTCAAAATATGAAAGAAAACCAGCAGAAAAATGGGCAAATGATAGGAAGAGGCAATACACAGCAGAGGAAGCCCATATTGCCAATAACTATTTTTTAAAAAGTACCCGAACTCACTCCTAATCAGGGGATGCAAATTAAAACAATAATGAGACACCATTTCACACCAAAAAGTCAGAAGCATGAAAAAAAAATGTTGGCAAGGATGTGGGTAGACAGGAATTCTATACCCATGGAGGTGAGATTGTAAATTGGCATAAGTACTTTGGCCATCAATATCAAGGTATCCAATAAAGCTACAAATGCATATGCCCTATAACCTATGAATTCTACTTCTAAATATATCTCGGTTAAAATCTTTGCCTATTTGAGCAAGGATTCATATCTACGATATGTATTGCAGCTCTGATTCTAACAACAAAAACTGGAACCTACTCATATATCTCCTTCTACCCTTTTGATGAAGTTTTCTTTATTCCATTTTGTCTCAACCTCAGAAGTCACACTTTCTGCTTCTACTATTTTAATAGTTGGGCTCAAATTTTTAATGTGCTTACTTAAATTAGAAAAGTCCTTTTCATTTTCCATATTTCTTTTATAATGTGTTTTCTCATTTCTTTGTTCACCATTGCTTACTGAAATATGACTTATCCCTTCCTTGTCTCTATAACTTCTTACTTTTGGTATATAACTTTTTTTCTGACACTTATGGTTGCTGATCAGAATTCAATTAGCAGTCTAACGGTCATTCCTTTGTAAAAAAAAAATCCTTGGTCGCCTTTTCGTTTTGTTTTTTGTTTTTTTTGCTTTAATGGTCTACTGCTTATTTATGACACAGCTAAAAGAATATTTGTTTTTATTTATCTTCTTCAGGACTTGATACGCTCCATTTAGCTTTCGTGAGGACTCATGTCTTCGTTCAAGCTGAGAAAATCCTCACACATTATGTCTTCAATGACTTCCGCTCCCTCATTTTCTCTAGTCCTTCCTTTGGAAACCAGTAAAGGTCTCCAACCCATCACAGAAGATGCCAAAACCAATTGGAACAGCTGTCATCCACAAACCACCAGCACATCCATACCGATGTGAGGAGCAGAATACCATTCCTGTATGGAACTGGGGCCCAAATTCCCCGCAACACGCAGCTGCCAGATCCTCAGCTCCGGTCTTTGCAGATCCCATATGGTGTAAACTGAGTTTCAGCTATTGCCCACTCTTCTCACTTTACATTTCCCCCCACCCCCGTGTCTATCATCTGTGAATATCCCACTATATGTTCCAAAATTAATTATGAAATAAAAATTATTTTAGTGTACTTTAAAAGCACATGTATATGTTGGATGAGCAGAAGAATTTGTCCTTCTACTCACCCACTCTATCAGAAAGACTTATACCCAAACTTCTAAAATGCACAAATATTAAAAACCAGATGAAAAACTAATTAGAATTGTGTGCTCTAAGGTACGACTGAATACCTTATATTTGTGTAGCTGAGAAGCCTTAACCATATGAATGACCCCTGAGGAATTTTCTCTGCTTTGTTCATTGCCATATTAATAGGAGAAAGAGCCAAGAGTCCTCAGATCACCCTTGGGATGGTGACTTACTGGTAAAGCATGGAAACTATTTTCCCCAATTTGGGGTAAATTACACAGGGTCCTTGGTATTTCCAAGATCCAGCTTCCCGTTTCTGCAGTTCATCAGGCTGTCAGGCGTGCCCTGGGTCTGGCCTGAAGGAGGAGGAGTTACTAGATTTGCACTCCTTTGAAAGGCCAGGAGTGGGCTTCACAGGACACCACTGCAGTGCTGATAGGAGTACAGGCAAGGGGCCACAGGGATGGTTCGAGGTGCCCAAATGGATAGGGGTTACAGGGGGTAGGGGAGTATCAAGCAGGTTATTATTAAATTTGGGAAATTAACCTGAGTATTACACAGCAGTTCATATCTCTTTTATTAAGGTAGCTCTTCCCATTTGAACTAAACTCTTACTATATGAACTCAGAAACTGGAAAGATTCAGATAAGGAGTAAGAAGTACAGATCCACAGAAATGAAGTGCCTTGCCCATGTTATATGGCAAGGAGATGGCCAAGGCTATCCCAGAACCTGGAGTTTATCATTTTGAGCCTCTTCATATGCATAGTAGGTAAGACTTCCAGACTTATCTCTGAGTAAACACTATACCACGGAAGCTCACTGCTGCTGCAATCACTCCCATTGCTGAATCGCTGTGTCTTCTTTCACGAATGAGGGATAAGGTTCATTCATCCATTTATTCATTCATTTTTCATACCTCTCTGTTTTCGTCTTGGATATATGCAATATTACTATAACAAAGTTGAAAACTAATTATAAAGAATTGTACTTTTAATTTTCTCTCTTGCATATACAAAATAGATATAAAAATATACAGTTCTATTATCATAAAAATTATTTTCCAATATTAATCCTAGCTATCTAATGTGTTGGGTTTTTTTAAAATGCATTTCTTAAAATGCAGAAATCACATATTAAAAGAGCCAAATGGGCTATGCAAGGAGATGCCATTTCCTACATGGGACCACACAGAAAGAAAAAAAGTAAGCAGATGTGCCAGGCCTCTGTTAAGAAAGTCAGAGGAAAGTGGACACAAGCAGCATATTAATCAGCATTCTCCACTGGAACAGAACAAATAGGATATAGATATAGATATAAGGGGAGATTTAATATAGGAATGGGCTCTTGTGATTATAGAGGCCAAAAGCTCCACAATCTGCTGTCGGTGAGCTGGAGAACCAGGAATGCCAACAGTGTAATTCAGTCCCAGTTCAAAGGCCCATGAATTGGGTGGCCGATGATGTCAGGCTCTGTCCGAAGACACGAGAACCATGAGTGCTGACGTCCAAGGGCAGAAGATGGGTGTCCCAAATGAAGCAAAGGGAGCAAATTTACCCTTTCTCTGCCTTCCTGTTCTATTCAAGTCCTCAATGGATTGAATGATGCCCACTGGCATTGGGAGGGTGAATCTTCTTTATTCAGTCTACTGATTCAAATGCTAACCTCCTCCAGAGACACCCTCACAGACTCACCCAGAAATAATGATTTACTAGCTATCTGGGCATCCTTTAGCCCAGTCAAGTTGACACATAAAATTAACCATCAAAAGTAGTGTTCAGTGAGCCCTACTATAGGGCAGGTACTGTACTCAACTCTTTGCTCATTTAATCCTTAAAATGACTTTCCAGTCTTCCAGATGGGGCAAGTGACAACAGATGCTTTGAGAAGATAATGAACATGCCCAGCACTGCACATAAGGTACACGGCTGAATAAGAGCATAAACTAATGGATGGCTAAATCCAAAGCCTCCATTCTTGCCATCCAATCCTGTTACCACCTTAACAGCATCACAAACACGCACACGCACACACACACGCATTTGCCCAGGAAGCAAAGAAGAGTTCTTGGGTTTCAACTTTCTCACAATATCCGATTATCCCAATCTGGTTTATCAGGTAGTCCTGTCCAGGAAGACACGGAATCTGACCCCCAGACAAAAGAAGAGTCACCCCAGGGTGACTGGATGGAGAATGTCAGTTTAAATGGAAGGGATGGTGCCAAGGGGGTCCACAGGGCAGAGGTACCCGAGCACCCAGAGGCAGGAGGGTCCCAAACATAGACTTTTGCCTTTTTTCAAGTTTTGCCTCCAGTCTTTTCTGCACTTGCCACTTCCGCCCACTGTTCTCTCCAGCTCTTCCAGCATTTCCAAATCCACCCACAGCTTAAAGATCCAGATGTAGAAAGCTTCAAGGCTCATACCTACAACTCTTAAAAAGTTCAACAAAAACAAACTTTCAAGATGAATCTGAGCCTTTTATTTCTTCTTACATGCACTCTTTCTGTTGGGATCATCCAAAGAAATGAAAGAAAACAAGATCAATCCTATTTCGTGTTTGGATTTCAGCAAAGTGTGAGAATTGTTTGAGCCATTTCCTTGTCCTATATAGGGAAATATGTTTTCCATGATATGGTTGGCTAGAAACACACAAGTAAAATAAAATCTTCAAACTACTTCCCCTCAGATTCAGAAATGATGAGCAATTTGACATCCTGTATCCCCCTGACTGCAAACCAGAAACCTCTCTGTCAGAAGCTATTCCTGCAATATTATACCTCTAATGTTGTGGGAAGTTGTCTGAGGCAAAAGGCAGCCATAATAATGGGATTGTGTTTCAAAAAAGAGCTAGCTGTAAGGCCATGCTGTAAATGAAAAGCATCATAAAAGGAACATTACCACTCTTAAAAAACAGTGAGACTGCTCAAATAACTCATTGCAGGCTATTTTTATGGTCCCCTAATTCTGTTTTTAAAATCAAATACAACTCTAAAAAATAGGTCACTCCAAGTTGGGGAGAAAGCCAAACCACTTCAGTTTAGGAAGAATCTCAAATCTTACCTGCTAAAGTTCATTCATTCATTAATTCATTCATCATTCATTCAAAGAAGCATGTATTAAGCACCAAGTATATGTAAAGTATTGAATTACATGTCTTAGTATTGAATATATTAATATTGAATAGTACTTCCCATCCAGTATTTTATAATCAAACAGAGGCAATAAGACCTGTACATACGTCACTAAGGTATAATAAGAAAGTATAATAAGCTAAATATCCTAAGAGAAAAACAAACAGGAGTGCGAGAACTTGGGAAAAATCAATTTTGGCTGTGGGGATTCTGGAAGACTTCATGGAGGAAGTGGCATTTAGCCTTGGAGGATGGAGACAGAGAATATCCTTGGTAGGAGAGACAGTGTGTGAAAAGGCAGAGCCACAGAGTGCAGTCGTGGAAAGGTGAACAATTCCATTCAGTCGGAATCTGAAAGCAATGTGAGAGTGAAGCCCCAAAGGCTGGGCATGATCATGGAGAACCCATCGCGCTAGGGCTAGTTGTGTTGCCCGTTGTCCAGTGGATCTGCCATCAGCAAGTAGACCAGGAAGCTTAAGTTGGCTGCTGTGAGTCACCTGCTTCTTAAGGGAAGACTGGAAAGGAACTCACAAATCTCATATAGTCAAAGAATAGCTAGCAAGACATTCTCTCTTTGCCTTGGTTATTGTGATGTTCAAAATCAAGGCTCAGAGCAAGGACCCCTGGCATTTATTTTGTGTACCTCGCTCATTTCTGGTTTCATCTTAGGTTTCCTTAGTCTCCTTTTCTTTTTGTTCCTAGCTCCTCACATAAAAAATATATTTCCTGTTAATGTGTTTTTATTATAAAGCAGTGATCATATAAACAGATGCAACATAGAGATACAAATGAACGACCAAGTGGAGAAGGGGAGGGTGTGCCTCTAAATGAATCCATTTTCCAGAAGTCATAAGACTAATGTTCTCCAAAAACATCATTCTACACATTAGTTTCTGACAATCACTGACTAACAAGTTCTATGATTTCTACAGCTAGAAATGTTTTTCCATAGGTAATTTTGTACAGCCCTTGCTCTATAAGTACAAGTGACACTACTTTATATAGTAACATGTCTTTTAAATAAGAAGAAATGAGATCTCTTAACATGGAATTAGTAAGCAGGCAGGGAAAAACATTTTTTACCCAGTGTCAAAGCAACAGCCTGATCTGCTTCTTCCATGCACCCAAATTAATACTTCTGACAGCGCTATGATGCACCATCTCAGAGCAAAAAATGCCAAGTCAGAGACCAAAGGGCATGTCCAAATATGACATGACCATGACAGTAATAGTGATGATGGGTAATGAAGCATGCGCCCTAGGACGTCAATGACCTAGGCATCTCCAGATGACTCGTCATTCACATCCCAAGTGGGTAAGTATTTTGTTTTCATTAAGGTATAAATCTGAGGACTAAACATGCAGTCCATTAATGTATGACCCCCCAGTACTTTCTACGCACCTCAGCATTGCTCTAGTTGTAAACTAGCAAACATCAAGGACCATATCTGTGTGATTGTATGCATGCTGAAGCATGTTAAAAGTCAATATCAAGCCAATGGCCAGGTAGGTCTAGTTAAAACATTTGTAACCATCTGAAGCAGTAAGAATGAACATGAAAATCAGGAAGAATCAGAGCTGAAATTCCTCTAGTCCTGTAAAATACGTGCTATGTGCATTGGGAAGAGATAGTGGATTATACACATGGTGGGTCAGTTGTTTTACCTATTGTACAATATCTTAGCAGCTGTTGAAATTGACATAATTGAAAATACATGTCTGTGCTCTGTGTGTGGGAGAGCAGGAAAGGAGTGGGGTGTGACTTCTACACTAGCATGGCCAGGGAGCCAAAGCAAATCCTTACTTCTAAATATAAATACATTTCCTTGAGGGATTTTCTAGTATTTAGCTTGACCCATACATATTCTCCAGCCAATACCTCCCTCCCCAAAAAAAGTAAGAGAAAAATAATAAAGGCAGGAAGCTTTCAAACTTCTACCTGCATTAACATACCAGAGTATAATAGCTTTGAAACGATTTCTGCTTAATGAACACCCACATTTGCATTTCAAGGGCACCCCAGGGTGCAATAAAGTCAATACAGCATAGATGATTTTGAAGTCAACCCTTTTCCTTCTCTAAAAGGTCCTTTAACTATAAAAACCAATTTTAATAAAAAGGTATCTGTACTCAAGATCCTCCATTATATAACACACTTCATCATAACATAAATGTTTTGGCCCAAAGACCAACTTTAAAGAATTTACAGTAGATTAATGCTGTTATTAGTCATGACTGTGTACAGCAAATTGTGTTCTCACAGCTCTTCCAACACGAGGTCAAAACAGGAAACTGAATTAAATTCTGAAGGTTAATTCCTTAGCTGTCCATCTATCCTGGTGACTGCATGAAGGATGGAGTTGAAAATGAAGGCTTTCTCACTAAAGAGACTGCCAAATGTATTGAAGAGAAAGCCACATAAGGAACACTTTTGGTCAGAAGAAACAAGATTAAGTTACAATACTCTGAACCAAACTCCAGCAATGTCTCTGGTTGTAGCAAGACATATGAAAAACGAGGGTCACCCATCCCCACATGCCCAAGACCTAGATTGTCAGCACATCTAAAGCGATGAAGCTCACAAAGAGTGGAAACTCATAAAGCACATATTTATGTCAGATATTTAATTTGCAGTTTATATTGAATATCATTTGTAATGTATATGGTAACATTAACATGATCAGAGCTATTCTTTTGCATTTTTACAATATCACTTTTTTGGAGAGGCCGTCCTTGACCACCAAAGTAGCTCCTTCCTTCAATCTTACTTCCTGTAACCTGTTTTACTTTTCCTCATAGCACTCATCTCTCGCTGACATTTTTATATTTCTTATGTTTATTATGTGTCCTCAACTAGTTTGTAAGTTCCAGAATGGTGAGTGCCCACAGTGCCTAGAAGAGTGACTGGCACATAACAGACACTTACTAAATACTTGTTAAATGAATGAATGGATGAATGAGATAGAACAGCTATTAGGTCAATAAGAGTCTCTATCCCCCCACCTCCCAATGTGAACTCCAACTATGAGCTCCTGGGGAGCAGGTAGCAGAGTGCCTGGCTCCCAACAAGCATTCAGTAACTCAGTAACTGTTTTGGGGGTGGGTGGTGTATTGGTTTCCTATTATTACTGTAACAAATTACTGTAAACTCAGTGACTTAATACAAATTTATTATCTCATAATTCTGTAGATCAGAAGTCTGACACAGGCTAAAATCAAGGTTCTGATAGAGCTGCATTTTTTCCTGTAGGCTCTGAGTTAGATCTGTTTCCCTGCCTTTTCCAGCTTCTAGAGGTCACTGTGTTCCTTGGCCGGTGGTCCCCTTCCTCTGCCTTCAAAGCCAGCAATGGCAGGTCAAGTCCATCTCACTCTGAATCACTCTGACCCTGCTTCTGTCACCTCTTTCTTTGACTCTCTTCAGCCTACCTCTTCCACTTTTAAGGACCCTGGAGATTATTTTAGATCCACCTGGATAATCCAGAATCATTTCCCCATCTCAAGGTCAGCTGATTAGCAACTTTAGTTGCATCAGCAACCTTAGTTCCCCCTTGCCATATAACATACATATTCACAGGTTCTGGGGATTAGATGTAGAACCTTTGGGGGCTGTTTTTCTGGTGGGTTGGTGGGTGAGTGAGTGTGTGAGTGAGTACACCCATGAACTAGTGAGAAGACTCTTCTGAGCAGCACGGTGGTTGGGCAGGTTTTGTAAAGCTAACCAGGTTTTCTAAAATAGTCAAAGAAGGTTTTCCTTGAAGGGACGGAACATGGGCAATCGCTGGATCCACTTTTGATTAGAAGAGTGAGATAATGTGAGTTGAGTTTATGGAAAACTAATTAGGAAATAGAGTGTCGGAGGCTTCGGAGAAAGAAGAGCCTGGAGGCAGCAAAACCACAAAGAAGGCTGGTGTGAAGAGGTGTGGGTATTAGGGATAAGGGTCTGAATTAGGGAGAGGAAGGTGTGAATGAAAGAGACCCTTCAGAAAATGACTGAAGGACGATGAGAAACAAAAAAGAGACATGAGTCCAAGATGTCTACAAGATTGTACACCTAAGAGATTAATGAAGAAACCAAGAAGTAGGAAGTGGAGCCAGTGTTCAGATATGAAAAGCACAAGCTCAAGGGGACAAGATCTCTAGATGGAAACGTTTAGTTTCTATCCAACCAGAGTTTAGGTAAGAAGACAGGACAGGAAATCATCACGTTAGAGTCGGAAGTAAATGATGACTCCAGGAGGTTATGTGGCAGTAAAGGAGCTTCCTGTCCTCGCTGCAGCCACGACCCCCAAGTTTGTTTTACCCAGAATGAGTCTTACCTGCATTCAAAACTCCATGGTCCATCACTCCGTTCCCTTCTGCTGCTCAGACCAGCTCTCACAGACACCTGAGGCCAATTCTTAATGAACAGTCCCCTGTGCTCTGATTTCTGATGTTCAGCCGTGTCTTGGTATCTCCCTGGACTCCAGCCAAACTCAACTCAGAGTCTGGGTTACTAATTTATGTTCCTGATATCTGGCAGCTGCCACAGACGTTCCTGGGCCCATGTTAAAACTCCTGGTGTTTGATCCTTGCTGTTTCTCCCACCTGTAGAATGCCCTCTCCTTGACTCCTCCTTAAACTTTCTGGACTTTTTGCCCATTTCTATTTCTGGTACTTCATTACTGAGAATCTGGGTTTTCCCACTATTTACCTGTACCTCGATTCTATTAACCTCTGTCTCCTATGGTATGGAGGTGAATAACACAACTCTCCAAATACTGGTAACAAAACTCCCAACTGGTATGCAGAAGGACACTGATGTACTCAACTGGGTTACAAGTAAACCAAGAGATTGATATCCTCAGCCCACTCTCTAGTCACCTTCAAACTTCAGCAGCCTCATCTGGAACCTCCATGGGCTGCACAATTATTATCATCTTCTGCAAGTGTCACAAAGTGAAACAAAAAATTGGAAAGCACCGATCTAGAGTAAAGATTGTGGAGGGGATGAAGAGCAGAAAGGGCAGTCAGAGAGGAAAGAAAGAACCAGGAAAATCGAGTGTCATGGAGGCCAAAGGAGAAGGACATTTCCAGAAAGAGGGGGAGGCAGCTGTGTCAACTGTAGCAGCGAGCAGCCAAGAAGAATAAGGATGAGAAAAGGCCACTGGGTCTATAATTGTATAAGTTCATTTTTCATGGCAAGCAAACAGTAGATTCAAAAAGGAAGCGTAGGGCTAAAGGGAGCTAGAAAAAAGGTCAACTTGATGCTTGAAGAAGCAAAAAAATGTTAAAAGTTATCAGGAATGCTTTACTAGTAAGGCCTAAAAATATGCCAGAAAATGTAAGGCTATCGTCAACTAGCAATAACATAACTGACAGAAATCATTTACATAACTGAGGCAGCATATTAAGTCAACCATAACTGTCAACATTTGCTTAAGTACCTAAAAACAAAAAGGAATGAGAGGCAAGAGCTTAAGATAAATGAAAATTAATCCAATTCACAATCAAACGGAAATGCCATGAGCCCCAAGAACATTTGTGTGTGGGATTTGTTTCAAGACCCTAAATTTAACAAGCTGGAATTAAGTAGCATAGCATTCAATAGTTTGAAATGAAAAATTTCCTTTTAATGGAAGATTTTAATTTCATTCAAAAAAAATAAGTAACAAAGCTTCCTTAACTTGCTTAGTCTTCAGAGAAGCAAGTATTTCTTGTGCTTTTTAGATAAGCTTTGTAGTGGGGTAGGAGGGAAATGGAGTCGTCCCTGCCCACCTACTTCCCAACCCCATCCAGCCTTTCAACACAGACTGTGTTTCTTGCTTGTAAATGGAGGCTTGCAACTGCAGCTTGTGCAAGCAGCCAAGCAAGCATGAGTGAGCTCTAGTGGCTTCGAAAGAACCACCTCATATGTGCAACCTCCACCTCAGTACACAGAAGCGTTTTGCCAGTCCTCAACACCCTCTCCTCCCTCCACATCTTCCCACCACCCATCCCTACCTCCTGACTTCTGTCACCTCTACCATTACTTTCACATTGTCAGGGTTTGTAACAGTCACCTTTTGCTAACTATAATTTAGTGTTCAATATTTTGTCTATAGGTTAATCCTAAAAAGTGAAATCCAATAAAAACAACATTTATTGATACAATATTATTATGATGACTATTTCTCACTACAGAATCAAGTCGTGTCATTAGACCTGAAGAGAAGGAAATATTGATACATCCTATACATCACTAAACCTAAAGGCAGAATGATGCAAGTGTAAGCATTTAAGAGTACCAGACACTCCAGTCTAAGAAGTACTAGCATTACAGCCCACTAAAGAAACACTGCTTTTTAATAATTATTTGCTTGTGACAAAAAAAAAAAACTGCTTTTTACCACCTCAATATAATCTCATGTTCAGCAAACGTGTTAAATTCACCTAACTATAGCCAAATCTAGCTGCAGATATCTAAGGCAATATCTTGGATTTTGCATTAACAAATTAATGTTTATAACAAAGAAAATTCTCCAACAATGAGAGGTAGCTCTGTATTACACAAAGGGCTTGGAGCTTCAAGTCCAAATTCTGTTTTTGCAAAATAAACTGCTGCAAAAACGTAGCAATGTATTCCCTGAGCCTCAGTTTCCTCATCTAAAAAATGAGAGCAATGCCCACTGTCACATAGGCACACTGTGAGAATTGAGAATATGCATGAAAAAGTACTGCACATCCTAACCTGCTATGCAAATACAAGGTATTGTTGTTATTAATAAGGAGCACAGGGTGCTGCTTCCTATGAAATTGAAACGCAGTGCAGATGCCTAACATCAGATTAAGGCCATTTGGAGATAAAACAATCAAAATAGTATGTGCACAAATTGGTGTTATATCCCAGGAAGGAATTTAAAACTGCTCAACCAGACATTAAGAAACCTGCTGCTTTAGATAACTTATTCAATACATCAATAACTTTATGCAAGACACGGACTCAGCAAGGAGTCTCGCTCCTCCCAGCCAATCGTCAAGAACAGTTGTTGTAAGAACTACTAAATGGAGCATTTCATTGGTCAAGCGAGGATAAAATAAAAATGGGGTTTTTAGGGTTTTGTGTCAGAGACCTACACCTGAGTCCAAGTCAATAAAAAGAAATTAACTCAGATATCATTTCAAGTCTCTTCAAAGGGAATTTTAAAATGTCCAGGAATCTAGATTGGCTTAAACACCCTTCAATGCTGCTCTTTGGACAGTCTTCCCAAATGTTAATAACTCCTTTTATCAGTTTCAGCACATTCAACACACAATCCTCTAGTGTTATGAGAGTATCACTCCAATTCAAAGGGCTGTGGCGACCAAAGTGTCAAATCAACGCACCCTAGGGATGTAAAAGCGAACCTGGGTCTGACTTGGGAATTATCCATGGCACAGGTTACCTCATCGTACTCTGCTAAGAACCCCAAGTTCCAAGCAAAGAGAATATCCAAGAATATCATCCCCCCAACCGAGGAAAAAAAGAAGTTTCAACCTAAGGGCTCCATCGCAGTGTTTAGAATTGCTCCTTCCATGTTTGCCTTTTCTTAAGATTAATACAGACAACCCTGGAGAGACAGAAATCATTAAGCTGTTTCTGGGATCTGCTGAGACCAAAATATGCCTGAGAAAACATCTGCATACCAATAAGCCAGTTGCAATCCAGTGTAGGACAATGGGACTCGTTAGGGCTGCAGACCAGCTGAACCCCGGTCGTCTCCACTCATATTAAGAGGCTGTCTCTTTTACCCTTTATGGCAACTGGATTTTTCCTCAGCTGTTGATGAGAAGAATCTCTGTCTTTATTGAGCAGATATTTCCCTCAAGTGTTGCTCTCCTTAATGGCAATTTTACCCTATTATGTGTATTTCCCAGGGAGCCAGGGAATGTTAATGAGTGTCAAGCCCACACTTCTCTCTGTGGCTGGGTTTCCAAATGTGGTTAGAGCAGTGGACTGCTGCAAGCACGCATGCTAATCAGGCTCCATCTGCGCAGGAGGCTGCTTGCAGAAACAGACAATTATTTTGCTCCATGCAGGGCTGCTTGGGGAGGGGGAGCAGCTGCAGAGAAGTAAATTCCCAGGGCTTATGATGATTAGGGGCCCCCCAAAGTACACTTAAGTCTTTGAAATAAACACCAAAAAAAAAAAAAGTTTCCAAAAAGCATGAAAAGAAAAATCTTACTCTTCAGGTCCCTTCACCATCGATTTCAAAGCCTGTTCCATCAGAGGAAATATTTCTCTCCAACTGATTCGGGGACAAGGGCCCAGGCATGGGGAGCTCTCCCACCAGGTGCTCAGTAGTAGGTGGGTAGGTTTCCCTTTCAACTAAATGAAGAAGTTCTGGAACAGGAAGCCACAGACAATGCGATGCCATTGACAGTCGAGAGTGAAGAATATTAAATATCTCTCCCGTTGAGTAATCGTTTCTCTACTGTGGTGTGCCCAAAGGGAAAAGTCATAAATGAATTTCTGATCATCATAGGAAGGCTGAATTTACAAACTACCAGACGTATTCTCTGGTGGCCTCAGTTCCACAAATGGACAAATTTATGGCTCTTTAGGCACTGAGAAACTCTATCCCAAGTAATCATTCGACATCATTATTTTTGAAGTTGAGAAAATATTAGATGACTGTGTTTCACCCCAAGCCTTGAAATGTGTTTTGGGGAGTGGGACACAGGCACGCCACAGGAAATCAGGGGTCATGAAGGCAATCCAATCACTGAACTGGCTGGATTACCTAGAGAGCTGCTCATTTCACCACATCAATAGACATTTGACCAACAGGATAGAGCAATAGTCACATCACCCCTTAACCCTCAGAAATCCTGAATATACTACTTTAGGTGTCTGAAAAGGAGACCAGACACAGTGGCGAAGTTTTGGCTTCAGTTTGGACACTTTTAAAACCTGGTGTGGGCCGCAAATAGAAGAGCTCCTGGAAGGTCAGGGGTTGGCCCGCCCTTGGTCAGTGAGGTGTCTGCTCTGGAAAAGCCAGGGGAGAGCTAGAGCAGAGCATAGGCTGCCCTGGGTTCTGGGGCTCTCGGGGCATCCCAGGCACTGACGCAACAAGGCAAAATCCTCACAGGGCACAGCCCAGGCTCTCGTGGCTGCTCCAGAAAGGAAGAGCATCCTCAGTCTGCTCCACTCTGAACTGCATCTCT
The DNA here is from genome assembly GCF_965194825.1 of Balaenoptera physalus. Lineage (NCBI taxonomy): Eukaryota > Metazoa > Chordata > Mammalia > Artiodactyla > Balaenopteridae > Balaenoptera > Balaenoptera physalus. The sequence continues at coordinate 67,244,085 of NC_138888.1, forward strand.
GGAGAGGCCCAGGGCCAGAGTAACAGCTCCCTGGTTAGGGCAGAAAGGAAGAGAACAGAGGGGTCTCCTCAAACAGCTGGGTACTTGGCACCACCAAACAGAGATTCGTTTCTGAAATGCGCTCAGTGTCAGGGAAGGCTTCCTTGCCAAGGAGCCTGCCAAGCCTTCTCCTGAATGACCATGGAGTAAATTGATGAAATTGGCAGTGTTAGATTCACCTCCTCGGGAAGAACAGGCCCCCTGGCTGCTGACACACACTCACAAAAACAGGATAAAGGGCAGAAAAAGATCTGCCCACTAACTAGGGAGGAGGAAAAGGAGAGAATGGAAAGATGACCAAGGCCTGTAACCTACCCCCTGCCCCCAGATGCCTTGAATAGGAACAGAAAGAAATTAAGATGGGAATTTGTCCTCCAGAGAAAACCAACGAATGGGGAAAGGATCTCAATTTGCATGCCCAGATAGAAATGATAGAAATGTATTGCTCAAATGTTTAGTCTGGACCTGGGTCAAATGTTCTGAGATATGCAGAGAGGGATGTGATTGCCTAGAGCAAAGCTCTTTGCATGCCACACAGATAACTGGCCACAGGAAACTCTGGCTGTCTGACAGCACGGATGCTTATCTTCATCTTGATCCCAAGGACTCACCTGGCTGTATGCTAACTTCACTTGTACACTCTAATCTTAATCCTGAGTGATCCCCAGTCATGGGAAACAATTTTTGTGAAGCTAGAATAGGAAAGAGACAAAACTTTTGCGGTCCTAATGCAAATTTTTCTAAGAGTCCTTTCATTTGAATTGCACTATGTCAAAGTTTAGAAACGTCTTCTTATTTGTTATCCCATTTAATCCCCAGCACAACGCTCAAAGGCAGGTCTCATACCTGTGTGGCATGGATTACAAGTCCCATTTCTCAGGTATGAAAAATGAGGCATGGAAAACATAAGTGAGTTGCCCAAGGTCATCCAGCTTCCTAGTGACAGAGATGACATCAGAACCTAGACCACCGATGACTCTGCCCAGCCTCTCTCTCTGCTAGTACATTATCAACCCATCAGAGACATCCCCAACACGTAATACTCCCTACGGGCAATGAGAGCAAGGGAATAAGTTGAATATCTGACTCCTTATGGTTCTAGTTTTTACATTATTTTGCTTTATGTTATTTTAGCCTCAAATAAAAATAATAATAAAAAAGGAAAAAAGCTGGAGGCTAGAGCCACCTCCTCTGTGTCAATATTATAAATGCCATTTGGGATGGGCTTTTTCTGCAGGTAGACTTGGAAGTGACAATTGACCATGCAACAGTACATGAAGCAGAAGTGACGTGGCACAGGATAAAGCCCAAATGGAGCAGGGTTAGTCCAGAGTAAGGCACTTTTGATTATTAACTGGTATACTGATCTTGCTTATTCATTTGTCTAGTAGTTCTTCTTCTGAAGAACTCAGTGCCTCATCACATTCACAACTTTCTCCCTTTCGTCCCTTGAGGAGCAAGGCCATTCTGTGCTCTCTGATTGCACAGCTGAGGAGTGCAGCCACTATATAGTCCTCTGGCCTTACCCTTTCCCTCACACATGCCACTAGGTCTTGCTGGAAGGATATGTCAGTGTGGAAAGCAAGTAGATTCCAAGTCTCTGCCTGCCCGCTGAATTTTCAAAGTTCGAGCTCCACAGAAGGAAGGAGAGTTCTCCTTACCCTTCTAAGTCTAGCAGAGTCTCTTGCCCCTGAAGTAAGAGAGGAGAGCAGAGAAGAACCTGTAAAAACTCAGCTTTGATGAGTCCTATTATTGGCTAAGTGTGCCCCACCCTCCAAATTCACATGTTAAAATCCTAAACCCCAGTACTTTAGAATGTGACAGCATTTGGAGATAGGGTCTTTAAAGAGGTGATTAAAGTCAAATGAGTTCGCTGGGGTGGACCCTAATCCAATCTGACTGGTGTCCTTATGAAAGAGGAGATTCAAAACACAGGCACACACATAGGAAAGACAATGCAAAGAAAGAGGGAAAAGACAGCCATCTACAAGCCAAGGAAAGAGGCCTCAGGAGAAACCAATCCTGCTGACGCTTTGTTCTCAGACTTCTAGTCTCTAGAACTGTGAGAAAATAAATTTCTGTTGCTTAAGGCACTTGGCCTCTGGTGGCTTTGTTATGGCAACCCTAAAAAACCAATACAAGCCCCAAGGAAAAGAACTTTGAGCCTTCCTTCCAAGCAGATGGTCAACCCAGGCCTTAGGTTAAGAGAGACCCTTCAACAAGTGGCTTTGCCCTTCTGTGTCTCCATTTCTTCATCCATAAAATATGGATAATAATAATGAATACTTAACCCCAAGTGTTGTTATGAGAATTAATCAAGATAATGAATACAAAGAACCACCGACAGAGCAAGCACTTAAGGACTGCTTGCTATAATTATGACTCAGAATGAAGACCAGACCTTCAACCTTCTTGTGACTCCTCAAAAGGCACCCACATTTGGTAAATTCCCAATAAATAAAGGAATAAATATTCCTGTGATGAACAGTTTCAACAAAAGAGAAACTAAAACATAATATTCATGAAAAATAGTAGGTTCATACAGCTGCCTGAAAAGTCTATGTTTTGAATCACTGACCATCCAACTGTTAAAACAAGTATGAATAAAATACAGGTCATAGTCTAAGACAAATAGGAGTCATTCATTTAAAATAAATGGAAATGGGGCTCTAACAACGTTCACATACCATTATTTAGCTACTGATACGTACTCAAAATATCATATAAAGTAGAGCACGTTTAGACTCAGAAACAACAACAACAAAATATATATATTTATATATATAAATATAAATATATATATAATTATATATATATATATATTTATCATATATATATATATATATATATATATCTCATTATCTAGCAAATGCTAAAACCTCAGAGAGGAAAATAAGAAGCAAGGGACTGCACTTTATTTTGCATTAATATGTGACATTTTCTGCCTCGGGAAAGTTCAGAGCTATGGTGTTGTTTTATTTTTAGGCTTCATGCTTGCGTGCGTGTGCACATGTGTGTGTGTGTGTGTTTCTTTTTTTCTCCATATGCATTACAGTTGGATGTAACGATTGTGAGTAAAGTTAATTCTTAGAAAGGAGCAGTCTTGCCTTATACATATTAATAAATGCTTTCTTTGAGAAGCAGTGACAGCCCGTGATACATTTTTGACGAAAATGAAAGGGGAAAAAAACCGGCACCACTATTAAGAACACCCCTGAGGTGATGGAGAGCCACATCTTTGATCCATCAGCTCTTGGTCTCAATGCACACACTTATTAACTCACCTGTGCACCAAGAATTAGAATGAGCTCCTTCTCTAGACACATATTCTTAACAGCAGTCCCAACAGACATCCTGGAACCAAAAGCAGGGCTTCCATGTGGGCTGTGGTGTAATTTTCTCACAGTCTCACAGTACAGTTTGTACCGACAGCATCTCTCAGCAGATTAGAGACAGGCAGCATGGAAGTGATCGTTAAAAAGCTTGGCAAGGCCAAAAGGGTGGAAAAAATATCTCGGCTCCAAGCAAAACACTGTCCTTTACTAAGAGAAGGGCATGAGGTTGTGCCTTCCAAATTATTGCCTCAAAGATACCAAACTATCTGAAATAGATACACAGAGACAAATGAGTGCCGACTCCAGATATCCACATTTATATGACTACTGTGCCTTTTCCTCTGAGAGACTCAGAGTGCTTTGCAAACACTGTCTCATTAATCCGCTCCAACTCCCTGAGAGGAAGTTGGGTGGTGGCAAGTATTATTAGGCCACTGTAGTTAGAGAAGCAGGAGCACAAAGAAACCCAACTATGCACTGCAAATGTTCAAGAATGAAATGCTTCGACTCTTAGGACAAAAGCATCTGCTACAGCAGGATGGTAATATAGAAGAAATACTAAAAAAGAAAGGGGATGCAAATTATCCTGTAAGTATTTTATCTTCCCTTTGCTGTTTATCATGAGTGTATGAGTCAAGATTCTTGGATTCACAAGAAAAGGACGCCACAGTGATGAGAGGTGATTGAAGGAACACTGGAAAGAGGGAGGCGGCCTGGGGAACTGTCTCGTCTGCTGCAGGAACATTAGGGGCCCCAGGGCTTCTGACTGTAAGGGACCTGGGGATGCAAGCACAGCAGGAGTCACAGCAATCACCTGGCTCAAGGAGTCTTTTTGCTCTTTGTCCACCTAATAGCACTCCTGTTTTCCAAAATAAATAATAACAATAATAGCTAATTCCACTGGTTAGCTATTGCTGCATAACAAACCACAAAAACTTCAGGGCCTTTAAACAGTGATCACTTACTAGCACTCATCCATCTGGGCATTGGCTCAAGTTGAGCTGATCTGGGCTGGGTTCTCTGGGTGGCTCTGCTTCAGGCTGCAAGATCTGAGGTGGTCCCACTTCCCATTATGGGTCTGGGCGACTTGGCTCTTTGTGCCTCTCTTCCTCCTTGGAAAAGGGGGCTAGCTGGCACATATTCTTTCCATGGTGGTGGTCAAGAGGGAAGGCAGAAACACACAAAACTTCCAATGCCAAAGGTCAGAACTAACCATAGTCAATTTCACCCATATGCCATTGGCCAGACTGAATCATGCGGCCAAGCCTAAATTTAAGGAGTGGGCTTTGCACTAACTCCAGGTTGGGGTCAAAACAGGGTGTGGATGAAAAGAGGGGTAAAGACATTTGGGGCCAATAATTTCATCTACCTCTTTAATATTATCAAATATATACCATGAGCCAGTACTATGATTGGTCTTTTCCTACACTAACTCATTCACTTAACTCTTACAACATGCCTTGAGAAAGATATTATGCATATTTAGGAGACAAGGAGTCTGAGGCTTAGAGAGGTTTGGAAATGCATAGATTCCCATCATCCTATAATGGAATATCTCTTAGGGAGGAGTTCATGTGAAACCCATTCAGAGGCAGGCATCCGAGATGGCCACCTTCTACACGGCCGCCTTCAACAGTGCCCAGACCTCGGGTGCAATCAGCTGTGACTAGCATAGCAAGACTGAGACTGCTAAAATGATAAGATCTGAGCCATAGCCCCTATGCAGAAGAGAACCTTTGGAGTTGATATTCTCAGAAGAGGGCTATGTAATAGGCGTCATAACCTGCCCAGGTAAGTGAAATTCTTTAATGTTTATCAATGTCCCAAAGAGCAGCTTCCGGCCAAGTGAAAAAGATATGCTAAAATCTACAGCTTCATTAGGAGGCTTTGACCAGAGTTGCCCTCAGGGAATCCACTGGACAAGAGAAGCTAATACATAAAAAATAGAAGAGTCACTAGATAATATGTAACCAAGTACTTAATAAGGATATCAAGAGTTTTTGAACTAAATCTTTTAAAATGAGCCCAACTGTTTTCTGCACTCTCCCACCCTTTCCCCAGTTACACAAAAAACACACAAGCATGGGCACACAGAGGCATGCACACCCCAAGAACAAAGACAAAACGTCTGCCTGGGTGAAAGAAAGGAGTCTGAAGTCTAAACTTTGAAAAGGTGTCAGGAAACATTTATCAAATGGCTCCTATATGCCACGGAATTTACCTAACAACTTTACAGTTGTTATAAATATATAACATATATAACATATGTTGTTATATATATCTGTAGTACCATTTTAGAGAAAAGTAAACTGAGACTTGAAAGAAGGGTCTCACATCCAGGAAGAGGTAGAGCCAGGATTCACACCCTGATGTGTATGCTTCAGAGCGCATGTTCCTTCCAATCGATTGAGTAGTATTGGTTATTAGAGATAAGCAATATTTTCAGTTTAACAAGCCTTCATTCGAAGTCTCTTCAAACATCAGCCTTGTATTATACTGCCTTGAGGAATGAGAAAAGATTGAGATCACCCTTAAGTGGAACTGGGTGCAACAGAAAATATAAGATGAAGACGGGTCATGATTTGAGGTTGGAGACGGAGTATGAGAAGAAAAGCGGCCACCACAGGAACATAACTGACATTTCCCACCCCGTCTCCCTGGCCTGCCTTACCCGAAGTCCTCAGATTTTTAAAATAGTGTTATACTCCCTACAGCTGTATGTGGAACAGGGACTCCAATTATTTTAATTGGACATTTATAAAACATTTGGACCCTAAGATACTGGATGACTTGGGTACATTTGGGTGCCCTTGGAAGTAACTTGAAATTCTTCAAGCCCATGAGTCTCTATAATCATCTGAAAAGTCTAAGGAAATCAGACCATAATATTTGACCACGTTGAGGAACCAGACTACTCTATCTCAAACCCAGCATGTGTTTCCACTCACTTCTCTCTCTATCCTAGAGGTTCAAGTGTACACCACTATAAAAATTAGGCTCTCTTCTAATAATGGAAAGCTTAAATCAATGGGATCCTACTTCTCAGAGATGTTTAAATACTTTTAATTAGCCAGTATAGAAAAAAAGTCAAATACTTGGCTTCAAAAACTTTTATGTCAGTCATGGGCTCATTAATGACCCACGTTAAGAGAGAAAACAGCAAAAAGAAATGCTGGAGGCAAGAACCAACTCATTCATTCTGCACCACCGCTACGGTGTCACAACAAGGTTAACGTATAATATAGAACATCTCCTTCAAACAAGAAGCGATCCTCGTCCTGAAAAAGCTTATAATCAAGTAGCTTCATTTCATAATGCAGGCCAGTTCATTCTCATGATGGCAGATTCATTGGCAATTGCTGGAGGCAATAGCACGATCTTTCAAAACCCAGGCCTAAAGCTCTGTGTGTCTCCAAGAATAAGTCTCCCATAATATTCACACAGATGATCACTTTCCAGAATCTATAATAAATTACAGACAAGGCATTAAAACATGAAACCCTTCAAAGCAGTGAAAAGTTCTGGGTAAGGTGAACAGTGAGGAAGAAAACTGAGACGGAAGAAAGCAGCAACTACATTTGCAATTCATAAAACTAAAAAGTATCCCCTCACTATGAGAAGCCTGTGGCACATATGAACTTTCAACCTTTAGTTTTCTACTTCATTTTAAACGGTTGATTGGAAGTTCTGACACGTCTTAAGTTAAAAGAATCCTTAAAAAAAAAAAAAAAAGTATCCTTAAGAAGTATTATTAAAATTCATGGGTCTTTTTAAAGAGTATTGCTCACTTATGGCGGTATGACCACCATGAAACGTGATTTGCCAGGCCAGATGCCCCAGCTGTGATAGAGGGCATTTCTGCCTTCATACAAGGTCACCTAACACTGCTCACGTTTTACTTCACTGCTGTTCACTTCATTTAATTAAAGCCCGAGGCAACAAAAAATCTATTTTAAAACAATTCTATAATTAATTTACTTTAAATAGGTATTATTGGGGATTAACCAAGATGGCGGAGTAGAAGGACGTGCTCTCTCTCCCTCTTGCGAGAGCACCAGAATCACAACTGGCTGCTGGACAATCACTGACAGGAAGACCCTGGACTTCACCAAGGAGGATACCCCACGTCCAAGGACAGAGAAGAAGCCACAGTGAGACGGTAGGAGGGGCGCAAACAGAGTAAAATCTAATCCCATAACTGCTGGGTGGGTGACTCACAGACTGGCGAACACTTATACCACAGAAGTCCACCCACTGGAGTGAAGGTTCTGAGCCCCACGTCAGGCTTCCCAACCTGGGGGTCCGGCAACAGGAGGAGGAATTCCTAGAGAATCAGACTTTGAAGCCTAGTGGGAATTGATTGCAGGACTTCGACACGACTGGGGGAAACAGAGACCCCACTCTTGGAGGGCACACACAAAGTAGTGTGCGCATCGGGACCCAGGGGAAGGAGCAGTGACCCTGGGGGAGACTGAACCAGACCTACCTGCTGGTGTTGGGGGGTCTCCTGCAGAGGCGGGGGGTGGCTCTGTTTCACTGTGGGGACAAGGACTCTGGCAGCGGAGGTTCTGGGAAGTGCTTCTTGGCATGAGCCCTCCCAGAGTCTGCCATTAGCCCCACCAAAGAGCCCAGGTAGGCTCCAGTGTTGGGTTGCCTCAGGCAAAACAACCAACAGGGAGGGAACCCAGCCCCACCCATAAACAGTCAAGTGGATTAAAGTTTTACTGAGCTCTGACCGCCACAGCAACAGTCAGCTCTACCCACCACCAGAGCCTCCCGTCAAGCCTCTTAGATAGCCTCAACCGCCAGAGGGCAGACAGCAGAAGCAAGAAAAACTACAATCCTGCAGCCTGTGGACCAAAAACCACAGTTACAGAAAGATAGACAAGATGAAAAGGCAGAGGGCTATGTACCAGATAAAGGAACAAGAAAAAACCCCAGAAAAACAACTAAATGAAGTGGAGATAGGCAACCTTCCAGAAAAAGAATTCAGAATAATGATAGTGAAGATGATCCAGGACCTCGGAATAAGAATGGAGGCAAAGATTGAGAAGATGCAAGAAATGATTAACAAAGACCTAGAAGAATTAAAAAACAAACAAACAGAGATGAACAATACAATAACTGAAATGAAAACTACACTAGAAGGAATCAATAGCAGAATAACTGAGGGAGAAGAACGGATAAGTGACCTGGAAGACAGAATGGTGGAATTCACTGCTGCGGAACAGACTAAAGAAAAAAGAATGAAAAGAAATGAAGACAGCCTAAGAGACCTCTGGGACAACATTAAACGCAACAACATTCGCATTATAGGGGTCCCAGAAGGTGAAGAGAGAGAGAAAGGACCAGAGAAAATATTTGAAGAGATTATAGTCGAAAACCTCCCTAACATGGGAAAGGCAATAGCCACCCAAGTCCAGGAAGCGCAGAGAGTCCCATACAGGATAAACCCAAGGAGAAACTCACCGAGACACATAGTAATCAAAGTGGCAAAAATTAAAGACAAAGAAAAATTATTGAAAGTAGCAAGGGAAAAACGACAAATAACATACAAGGGAACTCCCATAAGGTTAACAGCTGATTTCTCAACAGAAACTCTGCAAGCCAGAAGGGAGTGGCATGATATATTTAAAGTGATGAAAGGGAAGAACCTACAACCAAGATTACTCTACCCGGCAAGGATCTCATTTAGATTTGATGGAGAAATCAAAAGCTTTACAGACAAGCAAAAGCTAAGAGAATTCAGCACCACCAAACCAGCTCTACAACAAATGCTAAAGGAACTTCTCTAAGTGGGAAACACAAGAGAAGAAAAGGACCTACAAAAACAAACCCAAAACAATTAAGAAAATGGTCATAGGAACATACATATCAATAATTACCTTAAACGTGAATGGATTAAATGCCCCAACCAAAAGACATAGACTGGCTGAATGGATACAAAAACAAGACCCATATATATGCTGTCTACAAGAGACCCACTTTAGACCTAGGGACACATACAGACTGAAAGTGAGGGGATGGAAAAAGATATTCCATGCAAATGGAAATCAAAAGAAAGCTGGAGTAGCTATACTCATATCAGATAAAATAGACTTTAAAATAAAGAATGTTACAAGAGACAAGGAAGGACACTACATAATGATCAAGGGATCAATCCAAGAAGAAGATATAACAATTATAAATATATATGCACCCAACATAGGAGCACCTCAATACATAAGGCAACTGCTAACAGCTATAAAAAAGGAAATTGACAGTAACACAATCATAGTGGGGGACTTTAACACCTCACTTACACCAATGGACAGATCATCCAAAATGAAAATAAATAAGGAAACAGAAGCTTTAAATGACACAATAGACCAGATAGATTTAATTGATATTTATAGGACATTCCATCCAAAAACAGCAGATTACACGTTCTTCTCAAGTGCGCACGGAACATTCTCCAGGATAGATCACATCTTGGGTCACAAATCAAGCCTCAGTAAATTTAAGAAAATTGAAATCATATCAAGCATCTTTTCTGACCACAACGCTATGAGATTAGAAATGAATTACAGGGAAAAAAACGTAAAAAAGACAAACACATGGAGGCTAAACAATACGTTACTAAATAACCAAGAGATCACTGAAGAAATCAAAGAGGAAATTAAAAAATACCTAGAGACAAATGACAATGAAAACACGACAACCCAAAACCTATGGGATACAGCAAAAGCAGTTCTAAGAGGGAAGTTTATAGCTATACAAGCCTACCTAAAGAAACAAGAAAAATCTCAAGTAAACAATCTAACCTTACACCTAAAGAAACTAGAGAAAGAAGAACAAACAAAACCCAAAGTTAGCAGAAGGAAAGAAATCATAAAGATCAGAGCAGAAATAAATGAAATAGAAACAAAGAAAACAATAGCAAAGATCAATAAAACTAAAAGTTGGTTCTTTGAGAAGATAAACAAAATTGATAAGCCATTAGCCAGACTCATCAAGAAAAAGAGGGAGAGGACTCAAATCAATAAAATCAGAAATGAAAAAGGAGAAGTTACAACAGACACCGCAGAAATACAAAACATCCTAAGAGACTACTACAAGCAACTTTATGCTAATAAAATGGACAACCTGGAAGAAATGGACAAATTTTTAGAAAGGTATAACCTTCCAAGACTGAACCAGGAAGAAACAGAAAATATGAACAGACCAATCACAAGTAATGAAATTGAAACTGTGATTAAAAATCTTCCAACAAACAAAAGTCCAGGACCAGATGGCTTCACAGGTGAATTCTATCAAACATTTAGAGAAGAGCTAACACCTATCCTTCTCAAACTCTTCCAAAAAATTGCAGAGGAAGGAACACTCCCAAACTCATTCTATGAGGCCACCATCACCCTGATACCAAAACCAGACAAAGACACTACAAAAAAAGAAAATTACAGACCAATATCACTGATGAATATAGATGCAAAAATCCTCAACAAAATACTAGCAAACAGAATCCAACAACACATTAAAAGGATCATACACCACGATCAAGTGGGATTTATCCCAGGGATGCAAGGATTCTTCAATATACGCAAATCAATCAATGTGATACACCATATTAACAAATTGAAGAATAAAAACCATATGATCATCTCAATAGATGCAGAAAAAGCTTTTGACAAAATTCAACACCCATTTATGATAAAAACTCTCCAGAAAGTGGGCATAGAGGGAACCTACCTCAACATAATAAAGGCCATATATGACAAACCCACAGCAAACATCATTCTCAATGGTGAAAAACTGAAAGCATTTCCTCTAAGATCAGGAACGAGACAAGGATGTCCACTCTCACCACTATTATTCAACATAGTTCTGGAAGTCCTAGCCACAGCAATCAGAGAAGAAAAAGAAATAAAAGGAATACAAATTGGAAAATAAGAAGTAAAACTGTCACTGTTTGCAGATCACATGATACTATACATAGAGAATCCTAAAACTGCCACCAGAAAACTGCTAGAGCTAATTAATGAATATGGTAACATTGCAGGATACAAAATTAATGCACAGAAATCTCTTGCATTCCTATACACTAATGATGAAAAATCTGAAAGAGAAATTATGGAAACACTCCCATTTACCATTGCAACAAAAAGAATAAAATACCTAGGAATAAACCTACCTAGGGAGACAAAAGACCTGTATGCAGAAAACTATAAGACACTGATGAAAGAAATTAAAGATGATACCAACAGATGGAGAGATATACCATGTTCTTGGATTGGAAGAATCAACATTGTGAAAATGAGTATATTACCCAAAGCAATCTACAGATTCAATGCAATCCCTATCAAATTACCAATGGCATTTTTTACGGAGCTAGAACAAATCATCTTAAAATTTGTATGGAGACACAAAAGACCCCGAATAGCCAAAGCAGTCTTGAGGCAACAAAATGGAGCTGGAGGAATCAGGCTCCCTGACTTCAGACTATACTACAAAGCTACAGTAATCAAGACAATATGGTACTGGCACCAAAACAGAAACATAGATCAATGGAACAAGATAGAAAGCCCAGAGATTAACCCACGCACCTATGGTCAACTAATCTATGACAAAGGAAGCAAAGATATACAATGGCGAAAAGACAGTCTCTTCAATAAGTGGTGCTGGGAAAACTGGACAGCTACATGTAAAAGAATGAAATTAGAACACTCCCTAACACCATACACAAAAATAAACTCAAAATGGATTAGAGACCTGAATATAAGACTGGACACTATAAAACTCTTAGAGGAAAACATAGGAAGAACACTCTTTGACATAAATCACAGCAAGATCTTTTTTGATCCACCTCCTAGAGTAATGGAAATAAAAACAAAAATAAACAAGTGGGACCTAATGAAACTTCAAAGCTTTTGCACAGCAAAGGAAACCATAAACAAGACGAAAAGACAACCCTCAGAATGGGAGAAAATATTTGCAAACGAATCAACGGACAAAGGATTAATCTCCAAAATATATAAACAGCTCATTCAGCTCAATATTAAAGAAACAAACACCCCAATCCAAAAATGGGCAGAAGACCTAAATAGACATTTCTCCAAAGAAGACATACAGACGGCCACGAAGCACATGAAAAGATGCTCAACATCACTAATTATTAGAGAAATGCAAATCAAAACTACAATGAGGTATCACCTCACTCCTGTTAGAATGGGCATCATCAGAAAATCTACAAACAACAAATGCTGGAGAGGGTGTGGAGAAAAGGGAACCCTCTTGCACTGTTGGTGGGAATGTAAATTGATACAGCCACTATGGAGAACAATATGGAGGTTCCTTAAAAAACTAAAAATAGAATTACCATATGACCCTGCAATCCCACTACTGGGTGTATACCCAGAGAAAACCGTAATTCAAAAAGACACATGCACCCGAATGTTCATTGCAGCACTATTTACAATAGCCAGGTCATGGAAGCAACCTAAATGCCCATCAACAGACGAATGGATAAAGAAGATGTGGTACATATATACAATGGAATATTACTCAACCATAAAAAGGAACGAAATTGAGTCATTTGTTGAGAAGTGGATGGATCTAGAGACTGTCATACAGAGTGAAGTAAGTCAGAAAGAGAAAAACAAATATCGTATATTAATGCATGTATGTGGAACCTAGAAAAATGGTACAGATGAGCCGGTTTGCAGGGCAGAAGTTGAGACACAGATATAGAGAATGGACATATGGACACCAAGGGGGGAAAACTGCGGTGGGGTGGGGATGGTGGTGTGCTGAATTGGGCGATTGGGATTGACATGTATACACTGATGTGTATAAAATTGATGCCTAATAAGAACCTGCAGTATAAAAAAACAAACAAACAAAACAACTAACACTAAACTTTCATTGGGTTATTTGTATGGAAATATGTTAATATAAATGTTTCAGACATTACATGAAATTTCTAAAAATCTAAAAAATATATATATATATATATATATCATGATCTTCAACTTCAAGTCATTGCAATTTAACAAATGTTGCAGTGCTTACTACATGCAAGGCACTGTTCTAGCTGGTTAACTTCCCTCCTCCCCCACACTCAGTGTTGTCAGACATGTGTCAGACATGGTCCTTTTAAAAATCCATTGTTGCTTTTCACTTGCCTCTCAGAGAGTATTAAAGATATGAATCGTGAAAAAAAAAAAAAAAAAGAAGACACTGATTTTCTGAGAGAAACCTCTTGTACAAAATAAATTGAGAGATAATAAATCTCTATATAAAAATGATTGTACACACACACACTTATATGCCCACAAACACATATTTACCTTTCATTTTCAACAAATCACTAGGAAAATAAGGGTTGAAGGAAAAGTTCCTTGCTCCTTTACAAGGTAGGCAAATCAACATAGGGTAGAAATAATACCCCAAGTCACCTAATCTATTTTGGAATAGTAAAACCAAAAGAGATGAAGAATCAGTTTTATCTTGGGGAAGTTGTTTCTGATTTTAAAATGTAAGCACAATACACATGATGATAAAATGGACTTCTCAACTCAGAATAAATGAACTTTTATGAGTGTACGTAACTCTCAAGTAATGATAATGAAGTAATTCAAATAAAGGGAAGGTTGGTGTGTGAGATGTCTCCAAAATTTTTCATAATATTTGGTTTTCCCTTTACTTAGGACTTCTTTTAAACAAGGCGAAAACTTAAGGTTTTCTGGCCTGTTTTGGACAAGTTGTTATGAATTTTAGCATCTCATCTTTAAATCTCTATTCTTGAACTCCAAATGTTTCCCTCGATTACAGTGTACAGTAATAAACAACTGCTACTCTCTGCTTGTTCCCACCCACTTGTACAAGTAAGTCTGTAGTATTTCAGGACCTCTGATTTGGTTTTCAAGAGGCTTTTTCTTGTCACTGGCTCTCCTCCATTTCTGCTGACCCAGGCTTCCAAGAGTGTGAGGGATAATGGGATACACTCTCTGAAGAGTTTGGTGCCTCTCTTTTTATTTGTTTTGCTCATCACTGTATTAAAAACATAAAATTCTAACTGAGTAAATTTGAAGATCAAATTGGCTTTATTCAATGATTTATGAATTGGGCAGCATCCCATTGAGCAAGTAGAAAGGAGCTCTGCAGAGCTGTAAAAAATGCAAGAACTTTACAGGCAGGAGGGGGCAGAAAAGGGAAGTTTCTAGCTAAGAGTGGATTGTTTCAGGCAGGGTCACCTTCCTTTTGGGGGAAGGTGGGGGGTCACCCCTCTAGTGCTGACCAGGTAATTCCAGATCTATTGGTGAAAGGTCCCATTCCTGAGAGAGGCTGAAACTGCAATTAGGTTAGCTATTAAGTCTTGGTTTGCTGACGTGGGACTTAGCACAAGTGACTCCATTTGGGGTTTGTTGTTTCTTTACTAACAACTGTATCTCATTCCTAGCTCTTAACCCCAGTACCCAGATACTTGCTGGTGAATGGATGACCAGACCAGTGAATTCAGAATTTCAGAGAAGTTCTTTATAATGAGAGACAGGCAGAGAAATGGCAGTTCTACCACCCAGTAAGTTTTGAACTCTTGCAGGTCTGATGCCCAAATCAAGCGTGGGAACGTGAACAGTGAGACTGAGTGAAAACACAGCAGTTCTTTGTGTTTCTGTTAGAGAAACACTGGTGGGAGACAGAGGACAAAGGAAGGAGACACAGGACTGGAGTGACCTCAGCTGGGGGCGGGGTTTCACAGTGTTGGGTGCTGCAGAGAGGTAGTCAGCAGGAGCAGGGGCTGTGTACATCATCAGAGGCATTTTTTATTTTATTTTATTGTTTTTATTGACGTATAGTTGATTTACAATCTTGTGCCAATCTGCTGTATGGCAAAGTGACTCAGTTATACACATATAGACATTATTTTTTTATATTCTTTTCCATTACAGTTTATCACAGGATATTGACTCTAGTTCCCTGTGCTGTAGAGTAGGACCTTGTTGTTTATCCCTCCTATATATAATAGTTTACATCTGCTAATGCCACACTCCCAGCCCTTCCCTCTCCCACCCCCCTCCTCCTTGGCAACCACAAGTCTGTTCTCTATGTCTGTGAGTCTGTTGCTGTTTCATAGATAGGTTCATTTGTGCCATACTTTAGATTCCACATGTAAGTGGTATCACATGGTATTTGTCTTTCTCTTTCTGACTTACTTCACTTAATAATCTCTAGTTGCATCCATGTTGCTGCAGTCATCAAAGGCATTTTAGAAGAGGCTCTGCTTGCCATAGCTTCTGGCAGCGTTGCTTCCTACAGTGGAAAGAAGAATGTTGTTGATGGGAATTCCCAAAGTTAGGCTAAAGTGGGGGTGAAGTAACTTTTCTAGGTGAAGAGGTGATCTTTTTTTTTTTTTTGATTTGTATGTGTGTGTTTTATTATATATTAGTCTCTTAAATCAAATAGAAGACAAAAAGTGGAGCTACAAACCAAAGTTACAACAGTACTAGCTTTTCTCGTCACCCGTCTGTCTACTTTTACCAGAGGTCTTTATTTCTTCATAAGGCTTTGAGCTACTGTCCAGGGTCCTTGACTCCAACCTGAAGAACTCCCTGTGGCAGGCGGGTCTGGTGGTTAAGAACTCTCTCAACTCTTGATTAACTGGGAATGTCTTGATCTCTCCCTCATTTTCGAAGGAAAGTTTTGCTAGATATAGGATTCTTGGTTGACAGTTTCTTTCCTTCAACACTTCAAGTACATTGAGTCATGTCATCTGGCCTCCGAGGCTCCTGATGAGAAATCTGCTCAATGACCTTCCTGGCAAATCTTCTCTCAGCTTCATAGACTTTCATAATGTACCGTATCATGTCTTATGCAACAGAACATTTTGTATAGTATCGTGAAGTCAGTTAAGTTGTAACCTTATTTTGAGACCAGAATTTAAGGAAAAGGAATTGAACATTTCAAGTGTAGACATTATGAGGTCTTTAAAATTATTACACATTTTCAAACTAGAAATAAAAAGGCCACTGAAGTATCCTGCAGATTTTTATTTATAACAAAGTGAATACCAATATCTAATAACACACGTAAAGAAAAATTTCTTTGGGATCCTTTTTCCTAAGTGTAAAGGGGCCTTGAACTCAAAAAGTGAGAAAACCACTGTGGTGTATCCCCAGCGGTGATGGGTCCATTTCTTGCTCTGACCTCAGAGTGCACCATTGTGATGTACTTCACAAAGCCCTATGAAAGAGAAAGGTGGGCCCAGGTTTTTGGTCCTTAGAGCCCAGGAAGCTGCTTTTGGTGACCTGACGGCCTTGGACCTACAGTTAGCTTGTGTTTTCCTTGTTTCTGCCATTTTGTTGATTTTTTTTTCTCTTTTCTCTACTCTTTTTTATTTGTCTCATTTTTCTTTCTACAGTTAGCATAGTCAGTATTGTTGGTATAGTTAGCACAGTTGGTATAGTTAATAGTTTATTAGCATAGTTAGTGTAGTTAGTACTAGTTAGCGCTGTTGGTACAGTTAGCGTAGTTAGCGTTGTTAGTAGAGACAGCATACTTAGCCCTGTTAGTACAGTTAGCATTGTTAGTTAGCGTAGTTAGCGTTGCCAGGTAGTGCTGTCAGTCAGTGTAGTTAGCAGATCACCAGGATGCAGGGCCTCACAGCCAAATCTGCTGGCAAGAAGGCTCATATTGATGACTTCGAGATCCTCCACACCATTGGTGAAGGCACCTTCGGTAAAGTGAAGTTGGCCCGGCACATTCTGACCGGGACACAGGTGGCTGTGAAGGTCATAAAGAAAAGGCGTCAGAGCTTCTCAAGTGTCCAGGCACTTTTCCGGGAAGTGTGCAGTCTGAAGGCTCTGAATCACCCCAATATCGTAAAACTGCTGGGGGTGATTGACACAGAGGAGACATTTTTCGTGGTGATGGAGTACCTCAGTGGGGGGGACATGTACTGCTATTTGAAGATCCATGGCCGTATGACAGAGGCGCAGGCCCGAGGCCCGTTCCAGCAGCTGGTCTCCGCCCTGCAGCACTGCCACCGGAGGGGCATCGTGCACCGGGACCTGAAGCCATCGAGCCTCCTCTTTGATTCCAAGATGAATATCAAACTTACAGACTTTGGCCTCAGCAACAAGTGTGATGGCACTGTCCAACTGGACACGATCTGTGGCACAGCCCCTTATGCTGCCCCGGAACTCCTCCTGGGGCAGAGGTACCGCGGCCCTGCGGTGGACGTGTGGAGCTTGGGAGTAGTGCTGTACACCATGGTAACTGGGTCCCGGCCCTTTGTGGGAAAAGACTTCCAGGAGCTGCGGAAGCAAATCCTACAAGGGCAATACCCCATCCCACCTTATCTGTCTTTGAAGATAAGGGATCTGTTACAAAAAATGATTGCCCTCAACCCCAGTGACAGAGGAACCTTACCTGACCTCATGAGGCATCCATGGGTCAACATGGGCCAGAAGGAGCCACTCCAGCCACCCTGTGAAAAGGACCTGGAGGTGACAATGGTGAGGACTCCGGGCTTGACTTGCGACCAGATCCAGGACACTGGGACAGGCAGTGTGAGCTCCGTGAAACCCAAGGTGGGGGTCTCCATCATAACTGTGAAGCCCTTCTCTTTCGGGGACCTCAGTGGCAGTGAACTTGAGCCTTCTCCAAGCCCTGTGGTGTCCTCCCTGCAAACCAGGTGGCTCTACCACAGAAAAAATGTGCAGCTGCAGGAAGACCAGCAGGCAGGGCAGAAGACCGGTGAGTCTGCCTGTCCCCCACCCAGCCTGGAGGCGAGGACTGCCACCCCCAGCCCAGCCCCCCAGTGTGGCACTGGGACATCCACCTGCAGCAGCAGCAGGATTGGAGCCCCAGAGGGAAGCAGCTGCCCCCTGGGTGTGTCCAACACTGGAAGGTCCTCCCACGCTGGGCAGCCTGAGAGTGTGTCCTCATCCACTGTCTCTGGCCACAGCCAGAAAAAGCAAGGGGTGGCTGGGAGAATCTGGAACTTTATTTTGAAACATCTTTGTTGCAAGCTGCCCAGCATGAGGCGTCATAATAAAGTGAGCCCATGTGAACCCCATGGATGACCGAGGCAGGAAGGTCAGGCCGCCGCGCTCCCTGGGGCCCGGTGCAGGGGAAGAGGAGTGTGTTCTCTGCACGGCCTTCAGAAGCATCGTATCCAAGACCCTGGCCAGCTCAGAGGATGGTCCGGAGCAGCCCGGGCGACCGAAAGCGAGGCCACTGTGGCTGCAGGTCTGCCCCTCAACCCCCACCTGGGTGAAACTTGAGAGACTGGACTGTCATTCCTGGGGCACGTCTCCCCTCCCCTACTCTTCTGTCTTCCGTGTTGGTGGGGGAGGGGGATAGTTCTTGTTCCAAGAACTCCTTGGTTCTTCCAATTCTAGTTAATAAACTTGATGCTCCAGAGAGATTCATCACACTCTGCTTTGCGTCGTCCCTGCACAGAATTGGGGCTGTGCATTTTCCAGTGAGACAAGCGTGCAGCCATGGAGCGCTTGGAGGTAGTCAGAACAACTAAAGGGAAAAATGACCTAAGAGGATTAGCACAGTGACTCCCAACAGCAACAACTGCTGCACTGCAGGGCAGAAATGCAGAAAGTGTGTATTACCTTCCTGCACTACCATTCCCGAACATTTTCAGAAGGGCCGAGGGGAACTTTTGGTCCCTGCGGCCTGTGTTAATTACAACAGAGAGGCCCATTAATAGGATCACAAGGTCCCGTGAACCAGCCTCTGCGCGGTGTGGTAAGGTCCCTGTGCAGCTGAGTTTCATGACTGTCGTGCAGCAATAAAGCAGTCTTTATTGAATTTGTTACAATATTGCTTCGGTATTATGTTTTGGTTTTTTGGCCGCGATGCATGTGGGATCTTGGTCCCCGACTAGGGATCGAACCTGCACCCCCTGCATTGGAAGGCGAAGTCTTAACCACTGGACCACCAGGGAAGTCTCTTTGTTAATTTTAGCTTTTTGATGCATGGGTTTCACCACAGGGAGTGGATGATTATACTAGATGATCATACTATCAAAGCACTAGATTTGTCAGCGTTCCCTGGTTCCCTGGTTCAATAAGCCCTTGAACACACGGGTGACTGGAGCAGGTACTTCCCAGAGGCCTCTCTCTGGGGGCACATGCTCTCGGACGCATCACCTGCACAGTTCCATTGGCTCTCGTGCGCTTACAGGTCACTTGCCGACTGCGGAATCCTTCACCGCAAGAGACACAGCACTCTGACCACGTGCCCGTGAACCACCTGGAGGGGCAGTCCCAGATGTGACAGGGCTGGAACCCAGCCAGCGGCTTCTGGAGGTGCTCACAGAAGGCCTCACTCACTTCCTGCCCGTTGGCCATTCCACACTGGGGTCTCTGAACTCGGGCTCCCAAGTGGCCACAAGTGGCAGAACAATGTGTCCAGCTACCAAGCTCCCAGAAAGTCTCCAGCAAGTGGAGGATGGATGTTGCCATCGCCTTTCCAAGAGCATTGGTGGCTGTACAGACGTAGGTTCCTTCACTTTCAAGGGAAACATTCTGCAACAACAGGGATCCATTGAAAAGCAAGGAAATATTGTCACTCAGAGATCCTCCTTTCTTCAACCAAGTTACATTAGGTTGAGGGACACCTTTTACAGGACATTGCATGGTCACGTTTGCTCTCTGGGGTGCTTCCACGATGCCTCCAATCACGACGGAGAGATGGCTGTGCTCCGGTCTGGTGATATTCCTTCCAATAGGCAAGATAACAGGTGCCTCTGTATACAGCACAGAAGAACTTTCCACATCCGAACCGAGATGATTAGCAACAGAGCATCCGTATATTCCTTGTTGTTTCTTTGTAGGTTTCTGTATCTGTATTTCCCCCATTCCATCCACAATGACTCCGCAGGTACAAATGTGACACAGACACCAGGCCCTCATGCTCCCGGCTCGCGGGGTCGGCTCCACAGCTCCTCCGCACCCGCAGCTTTTGCAACTCCACCGCGCCGGCCTCGGCGACCTCCGGGGAGCGGCTTGAGGTGATCTTTTAAAGTAGAACTGGTGGACCAATACCTAAATGGCATATCCAGTTTGCTAAATATATCCTGATGTATTCAAGTGTATTTCTAAGCAAGGAAAACTCATGAAGAAAGCTGTAGCATGAAGGACAGAAAGAATGGCTTTAAAAAGTCCAGTTTATTTGGTTATATTTTTAACTTATGATTTTGAAGTTGTTCTTGACGTAGAGATGCATTGTAAAGACAGTACAGAGAATTCCCATTTACCCTTCTCCCAGCTTCCGCATATGCTCACATCTTACATAAATAACCATGGTACAATGATCAAAGCTAAGAAATTAGCCTAGTTACAATACTATTAGCTAAATTGTAGGCTTGATTTGGATTTTCCAGTTTTCAACTAGTGTCCTGTTCCAAGATCTAATTTAAATTGTCAGGGTTTTGTTTGTTTGTTTGTTTTTAAGTCATTTAAAAAAATGTATAGTGATATTTCATTGTGATTTTAAGTGGCATTTCCCTAATGACTAGTGATGTTGAACATCTGCTCATATGCCAGTTGGACATAAGTATATCTTCTTCGGTCAAGTGTTTACAGATTTTTGCCTGTTTTTTAAAAATTGAGTTGCTTGCTTATTGTTGAATTTTAAAAATTCTTTATATATTCTGGTTACGAGATCTTTAACACTTTGTGCTTTGCAAATGTTCAAACCTCAGTCCATGGTTTAGCTTTTCATTCTCTTAATAATGTCTTCCACAGAATGAAAGTTTTAAATTTTGATAAGTTTCAATTTACTAATTTTTATACTATGAATTATGCTTTTGGTGTTACATTGAAAAACTCTTTGCCAGTCCCAAGGCAACAAAAAGTTTTCTCCTTGGTTTTCTTTGAGAAGTTTGATAATCTACCTTTTATATTTAGGTTGATGATCCATTTTGATTTAACTTTTGTATAGAGTGTGAGGAATGTGTGGAGGGTTTTGTTCTGTCTTGTTTTTGTTTTGCTTTTTGCACACGGATAGCTAACTGTTCCAGAAGCATTTGCTGACAAAAGTATTCGTTTTTCATTGAGTTGCCTTGGCACCCTTGTCAAAAATCAGTTGTCTACTGAGATTTTAGAGTTAATGTATTGCCATAGTGTGACCAAAGCTATATTGACTAATACAATGATTATTAAATCTCACATCAGTGAGAAAGAAGAAACTAGGTAAGGAAAACAAAGTGTTGCAAAATTTAGAGTAAAATGGAGTTAGCCTTCCTTCGTATAATACAAAAATAAATTCCTGATGAAATTGTTAAAAAAAAAAAAAGGTATTATTGAAGAATTCAATCCCTACTTGTAGCGGTTCTTAACTTTTTAGTGTAATGAACTTTAACACAAATCATATGGTACCTAGGGCCCATTACTTGACACTTGTAAGCAGGTGCCCAGATTTATCAGCCTGCTGGAAAAAAAAAAAAACAAAAAAACACCATTCCTAGTCACTCTCTCCCAAGGAATTAAACAGATGAAGCAAGTCTGGGTAGGCAGATCCATTTTCAAACTTGTTAAATCCACCCAAAGCCGTGAATTTTTATAAAACCATTGGTGATTATCATCATTTATCATGTTCATCTTACAGTAATGGAAATGGTATTGGATGATTAATTATACAGATTTTATGCACTTAAGTGGGACTGGAAAGAAGAAAAAGAGAACTTGAAAACGCCCAACAACTTCTGAGAGAAAACAGTCTTGGAATATTCTGAGATTGGGAAAGAAATAGTCCTCAGAGCCAGTATATTTGAGTATGTATTTTATCTAAGGTTTAATGTTCTATACTGTTGTGGATCAGACTAATAGCAAGATGCTTAGAACTAAGAATATCATATTTACTGAATGACCTGTATCATATAAATACATTTGGTTCCTCAATTTTAAAATGACATCAGATGCTTTTTGATTTTTAAAGCCCCTATTGGCTCAAAATATAACTCTCATTTCATAGTTATTTTACTTTTTTTTCTACCCCCTACTAAAATTGTTAGGAACAGAAAAACCCCATCACATTGTGAAGAGAAGCACCGCCTCAAGGTCTAAGCCTTTCTAGCACAGAAATCCATATGCATCTTACTTACTAAATCAGAGCAAGAGCCATGAGATAGGTACGGTCTGCCGCAGCTTCCCTAAGTGACTCACACTGAGAACTCAGGCAGAATTCAGGGACAATGAGTTAGAGGCTAAGAACACACCTATGAAGTGGCTGGGCTCAAAGAGAGCATTCAGGGAATGATAAAATATAGTGCAGAGTCCAAGGTGTGTGTGTTATATATTCATGACACTTTTTTTACAGGAAAATTGAGAAGACTAATCCTGTTTTTCACAGAGATGCAAACAAAGATGCCTGTGGAAAGGCCTGAAGCTGGCAAGGAACAGAGCAATCTCCCAACTAGTCCAGAAGAAAATAAACTGATGAGCTCAACAAAATATTTCAAAGTGACAGGAGTGGATTTGATCTAAACAAGGGAGCAAAGGCCACTGTGGGACAGGGGGAATGGTGTTTTCATGCTGAAGGAGAACTAAATACTTGCATCTTTTCCATATTAAAAAAAAAACACTACACAGTTATGCATGGGATCTTAAAAAAAAATCAATACTATAGTATTGCAACATTCCACATTCCCTGCAGGATCAGCAGAATTGAGTTTGATGCTATACTACTTTCCGGGTACGGGATGATATATGGCTAGGAAAAAGTGAATCTTAATAATTAAAAGGGTGGTGGTGGGATGAACTGGGAGATTGGGATTGACACATATACACTAATATGTATAAAATAGACAACTAATAAGAACCTGCTGTATAAAAAAATAAAATAAAATTCAAAAAAAACATTAAAAGGGGCTTCATCAAAAATAATAATAAAAAAATCTTCCGCTCCTTTACTTGGCAATTGTATGCAGCAATTAATATGTGTTTGGATTTCTCAATATGCTGTAAAGGCAAACGTTTTGACTCTCCTTGAGTCATTACAATTCTCGTATTACATTATCATTCTAGTTTTAATAACTCCCAAGATAATCTTTTCTAAAGAGAAATATTTTTCTTTTTCGATTTATAGATTAAAACAAAGGAATTTTTATGTGTTTGTTTTAAACAGCAATTTTTTGTGGCTAGGGTTTTATTATGTTACTAAAGATGAACACTTTTTAAAAATCAACCAGAGTGTAAATGGTATAGTTCAAAATCAACTGTTTGGCTTCATGAAAAAAAAAACGACCTCAAAACTATAGTATATTTAAGTCTCCTAAGGGAGACTATCTTGAGGACTCATTTGGGACAAATTCTAGAATGCAGTTGTTAAGGGTATTATGGTTCTCATGTTTCCACCAGGCATGAGATATAACTCTCCATCACAGCAACCAGGTCATTTCAAGTGAACCTCGATTGCTGTGTCTAAATAGTTGAAATAAAGAGGAAAGGAAATCTGTGCACTACTTGACCCTGTCAGGCAAAAGAAGATTCATAAGCCTATTATTTTATAAATGCAAGAAAGTACATATGAGCATAACTCATCTTCCAAGTCCCATTTATTAAAGTTAAGTGAAATCTTTTCTTTATAGATCTTTTGCTCAAAATATTTTCCTTTCAATTTTTATGAATAGTCATTAGTGTTCATATTTTAACATGTTGAGACATATTTGGTGGTAGTTTACTAAATAGCATGATTTATTTCACAGGTGGGGAATGTATATTTGTTAAATGTATTCATGGATTTTTCTCTTCTAAGGAACTATATATTTTCCCTCTGCAGAAATACACAGAAAATCTCATCACACAGAAAATCTCTCTTTCTTACTCAACACACATCTTCACAGTGACTAAGGGATGCTAGAGTTTCTAAGACAGATAAATCTCTGGGATTCAAATGCCCTGCTTCTTCAAAACTAGGTCTGTTTGGGTCTACCAATTAAAATTGGCTCAGAAATTGTATGAGAAATTTTCTGCATACAGAATGTATGTTGGAGACCATGAGTACATCTCAGCCCTTGCAGTGCCTACCCATCAAGTAAAACTGAAACATGGGAGAACCAATATAAAGAATAAAAATCAGATTCTTTTCTTCTGTTTAAGGAGACACATAGTTGTCTCTCAATGAATTAAAGACACAGTTGCCAATCATCTAAAACAAAATTTAAGCCCAAACTATTTAACCAGGACTCTATGATATTATACATAGATACTTATATATTCTGATGTACATTTATATCTGAATTAAATTCATGATTTTATAAGGTGGGATAATATTGTGAAATATTAATAAAATATTTTCTCCCCCACCAACTTGCCTATTAAAACAGCTTCTTAATTCTGTGTCCCTTGCCTCAGGGGAGGGATATATTCAAAAATATGATTTGGTTTCCAGAAGCCTAAACCCAGTTAAGAGACTATATTAGGTGCCAAAACTAGAAGAATATTTCAACTGTGTTGGAGACCAGGAGGAAAAGAAAAAAAAAAAGGTTTGGGGCTCTTGGGGAAGGGGCAAGATCTGAGGAGCTATGCAGACAAGGACAAGCCACATCTTAGCAAAAGGCTTCCAGTGCCCAAGAGCCAAGCGGGAGCAGAATAGTCATCCACAGATGCTCACTCTTCATTGGAGGGAGCGCACCACCCTTCACAGAGGCCCAGAGAGTAGTGACTGTGCAGGGTCCTTCCGGCATGAAGGCCGAAGGATGGCCCCTCATGAGCAGCAGCTCCTGGTTTGGCACTGCCCAATAGGAGTGATGCCTCCGTGTGCCCTGGACATGGCTCATTCCCTGTCTCACTCGCTCTGAGCAAAGTACTACCAGCTCTTAACATCCCATAGCCCTAAGAGAAGGGCATGGAGCCCAAATGCCTAATGGGGTGGGATGGTGCACCTATTCCGGGATACCATGAAGAGAGACGGTGGTTATCCACACCCCTCACATGTGATTTATTTGGGCTGTGTTAAAATTCATTCGTAGCAAATATTCTAAATTCCGGAGACTACACCTTGCCCCCACTCCCACCCAGGGAGCCTGCTGTGTTAAGGAAGAACATCGATTGAGGACTTAACTTTCCACAGATAATCCCAAATGTGCAAAATGCCATGTGAGGAAGGGAGATCACAATTTGACCTTGTGTAAGATCCCTGTAAAAAAACGTGGCAACCCATCTTGGGGGCATCACACTGAAGTGAAGGATGAGAGGAAGAGGACAAAGATTCAGCCTCAGCTGTGCACTGCACACCCCAGGTCCTAAAACACCTTTCCTCATCACAGCTGGACGCACCCTCTCCCTCCCTCCGCCGTATTTCCGCGGTATATCTGGTGCTTCACTGCTCTGTGACACATGCACCTCTGCAGTTAACAGGCTAAAGTTTCACTAACTGAACATCTTTCAAAGAAGAAAAAAGAAATGACTAGGGGATATATTCTTCATGTAGGAAATAAAAAACAGTATCTCTGACTTTACCTCTGAAGGCCTGGTCTTCAGAGATGTTAGAGCCTATTCAGAAACACAAATACTTAACAACTGAGAGAGATGACATTCACACAACCACACTTCTACTGCATACAGTCTATTTGTCTCCCAGGGAGCTCTCCACGCTGAATTATTTAGCTTTCATCATTTTTGATTTTGTAAAGGTTAGATGTCAGATGCTGATGGTGATATTAGAGAGGATGAAGAAATCAATCTTAAAGTCACTCTGAAGCAGAATGGGAAATGCAGTTTGTCAAGTTGGGCCAGTAAGTGCCACGTTTCCTCCAACCCTTAAAGCATTGACTCAAAAATTACAAGTGTATCATAACGTTTCTCTGGGCAGCACTGTCTTTGGGACTTCTGTGGGACCTTTCTTAGGAAAGAGGAGCAGCAACAGCCAGCCCACTCATTCACTCTTGTTCACTAATTCACTCATTTTCTTGTTCATTCATATTTTGAGCAAGCGCATGTGTCTAGAAGGTCCACAGAGAGACAAATGCCTGAGCTGCCGCTTTAAGATCAAGTAGGCACCTGCCAGGTGGCCAGTGGGAAAGGGGGAAGGATTCCAGGCAGAGAGACGAGCATCTGCAAAGGGACAAGGCACAGCAGGGCATGCTGGGAAAACTCCGAGTGCTTCAGGATTGATGGGCCAGAGAGTGCCATGGTTAGAGACCTGAGGGAGATGTGGCTGGAAGCGACAGAGGAGCCAGACCACCAAGAGCCTTTCGTGCCACGCAAAGAAATGAGCACGATCCCTTAGGCCACAGTGGGGCAAGGCTGAGACAGGCAGGACTATTAGAAGGCTGCTGCTGACAGTGGCAGAAAGAACACGTATTTAGAATTTGACTCTCTGAAAAATTCCAGCAACAGAGTAAGTGCTGGTTCTTCACTTGACACCACTTCACTTGACACCACATGATCATAATTTCAGGCTTTGTTCTGCCTCCCATCCGTATGGAATGAGACTTACCTGGTCCACTCTACAAATTTTTAACTTGAATGTCAGTGTGGGACCCAACTGGTACAGACCCTTCTCCTTCACAACCAAATTGCTAACTTGGCAACTTATAAAGGCAGCCAAGAAAATTAACTGAGAAAACTCTGAAATGAACCCTATAGAGTTTACCAAAGAATTAACCTGTACAAAAACACACCAGAAAAGCAGAAACTAACACACCATTGTAAAGCAATTATACTCCCACAAAGATGTTAAAAAAACAAACAAACAAACAAACAGAAGTATCTTGCAAATCTATAAGGTAATTCTGGGACCATCTGCATGCCTTCCTCAGGGGGCCATTGGTGAATTCCCTAGTCAAGAAAAGACTTATAGGAGGGGAAACGTTCACGTCCCTTTCCAGCAGGCTTCCAGTTCTCAAATGAGAGCTGCCTGCAGTCCCTTCTATGTCCCGTGCTACATCACTGCCTCAGAACTGATAGGCATCCCATGTCATCCAGGTGACACGTCCCTTCCTTGCACTGGTGCTGATGATAGCAGAAAACTCTTGGTTTCTCTCTGGACAATTGTTCCAAGATCCAACATGGAGATAAAAGTTTAAATCAACTGCATTTCTAAAATGTTAGCTATTTGTGCTATGCTAATGAAAGGATTCGTGCAAATGCTAGGAAGTCAGAGCACATAACTCTTGCCCTAAAAGTTCAATATGAAATGTACCTGCTGCAAATGCCAACCCTCCCTTGTGCCTGTGTACTAGGATGGCGGCTGAAATGAGCCTTTCTGGCTGTTTCAAGGAAGAGAGCAAATTCTGCTCCGAGTTCAACTAAAAGAGTTTTCCTTCCATTACCTGAAAGCCTCCATCATATTTTCTTCCATGGGCACGCTAACATCCACCCTCAACCAAAACTACTGAGACACTTTATGTCCTGTAACACAGCCTCCATGTTCCCCATCTGTAAAATGGAGAAAGCAGAATTTCCATCTAGCCCCTAGCACTATGATCACTACCTCGTGGTAAATAACAGAGGAAGCCAAGAATTTCCTTATCTGTGGTCAATAAAACCAGATTCGTTGCCACCAGTAATTACCATAAAAGACTTCTCTATTAAACTCCAAGTTCTAAGTCTGTCCTGTAATTATTTTGTTAGCACAAAAGCAGAATTAAAGGATGAATGAAGTTAGGACACTGACCCAACCTATAGATATGTTATAAACTGTTAAACAACAAGCACCCAACTGCCCACTATCTGAGCAAAACAGGCACAACTTTTGGCAGTTCCTTTAAACCTCCTGGGGGAGTGGATGCGGGGCAAGCAGAAAGCCTTAATCACAGATGCAAACTCTGGCGATGCATTTGATAGCAAAGTCTCTCCCCTTCATGCATGCATTAGTGTGGCAGCCAGAAGAGAAGCGGATTTTTCCTGTGGGCGGAAACCATATGCTTCTGTGTAACAGCAGAGATAAAATTCAACTCTGTCGCAGCCTGTTCTGTTCAATTCCCTTTCCAGCCTCCTCATTTCAGATGAGTTCCCAGGTATGAACTGACTGCAGACCCTTCTTTGCCCCAAGAGCTGGGTCTTGAGACGGAGAGAGGTTGCTGAGGCATGTCTCCACTCAGTCTGATGGATCCATAGAGTGGTTATTTAAATGGGCTGTTGTTCCAGGCTTGTCTGGAATGTCTGTAAAGCATATGACAGAACTCTCCATCTCTTCTGAATTCCCTTTTCTCGGTCAGTTATGAAGAGACAAGTTTTTTTTTTTTTTCTTTCTTTTAAATAAATCACACAGCAAAAGCTTTTGTGAGACCTGTCTCTAAACTCCGAGTCTGTGCAAAAGCCAGGTAAGGAAAGCTGTCTCTCTGACAAGCAGTCATCATTTGGAGGAGCACTCATGTCACCAGACGTGAGCTATAAGCTGATGATTGAGGAGGAATGTTCTTGATACAGTTACTTTTCCTAGAATAAGTGTTCTAATTAACTCAAGGAAAAACTATCTCAGATCTTTGACTCAAAATTCAATCCTCCCCCAATTCTTTGGCTTCAGATTAATCTGTCCGAGGACAAACTCCTCAACCAGCTACCCTCGCAGATTTGAGACAGATAGAGAGGAATTGAGTATTGGCAGGCAGCCCTTCTCTATTAAAAGTCACACCTGACCACTTTCTTTTCTTCAGACAATGGTGATTCCTTCCAAGGGACTTCGTGAAGATCCCAGAGAGAATTCTTCTACAAACGGGATCAAGATATGCTTTTTAAAAACTACATTTTTTTCAGGCAAAGCATTCTGTCTTAGGAGTTGCCATGAAAGAAGCTAGTTTGAATAGCACATCATTATAAAATCTCCTGAAGCCTATGTTGGTACAGCTGCATCAATTGCCCCAGCCTCTGGACCTTAATTCATATCCATTCCTTACATCAAACTAAGGGCTAAGTTTTAGAGTGTTGATTCTCAGTAATTTGTACTGACTTGCTGACGCTAAAACCTACAAAATATAAACATAGCAAATTTTTGTTTTTCTTTTCCTTATTCAAAGGATAAATATTGATTTTTTTTTAGCCATTTGGGTCATTTAGGCAAAATTCCTGTTTCCCAAATTAACAAACGAGTGGAATAAAAATTGACCTGCGACTCCCCCAAGCCTCCACTTCCTAAATAATCTGAAGTTCGTAGCAGAAGAGCAGTGTCCCCAGACCCGCAGTGCACACCGCTGAGTCCATGAGGGACAGACTCAGCACCCAAGAGCTACGTGTACATTTAACAGGGCATGGGCCAAACAAAATCGCTCAGAAAGTAAAGTGCTCTAAAATGGAGCAAGTTGAAGATTCTAAAGCACTATGAATGTACGGAATTATGATACAGCTACTAGGGGGACTGGAGGCGTGCCCCCGACACGAGCCTCAAACCGTCTTCCTTAAACTTCCTGAAATGCCACCATTGAACACGTGAGAATTTAAATCAGCAAATTCTCCTAATGAAAATATTTTTTCAGTGATTTCAATCACTTGGGGGTCCTAGAATATTTTGAGAATCAAATGGAAGTGGCGGCTCCTTTCTACCGAATAAGGGACGTAGATCCCCAAATACAGAATCTTGCATGTAATTTTAGGGGTTCATAAACCCCAGG
This sequence comes from Balaenoptera physalus, assembly GCF_965194825.1. Classification (NCBI taxonomy): domain Eukaryota; kingdom Metazoa; phylum Chordata; class Mammalia; order Artiodactyla; family Balaenopteridae; genus Balaenoptera; species Balaenoptera physalus. The sequence continues at coordinate 67,274,010 of NC_138888.1, forward strand.
TTAAGAGACCCAACTCCAGTGTCAGCTGACGTAATCAGATATTTTCTCTCAGTACGTAACTGAGATAAACACATTGACAGAGAAGACGGATCGGGGGAACGGGGGTGGTGATGGAGGAGTGAGGTCCATGAGCACATACGGAGCAAAGGACAGGTTTTCAGGAGGACAGATGGGCAAAAAAGAAACTCTACTTCATACATATCTTAGAACCAACTGGTCACATATGTAATGTGCTTTTAAAAAAGTTCTGTTGTCATGATTACTATGACATTATTTTTTTCATTGAAGTATTGTTGATTTACAATGTTTCAGGTGTACAGCAAAGTGATTCAGTTATACATATGTTTATACATAATGTGTATATATACATATATAATATATATATATATACAGCTATATATTCAGTTATACATATATGTATATATATAATGTGTGTGTGTGTGTATATATATATATATATATACATACACATATATATTCTTTTTCAGATCCTTTTCCATTATAGGTTACTACATGGTATTGAATATAGTTCCCTGTGCTATATAGTAGGTCCTTGTTGTCTATCTATTTTATTTATAGTAGTGGGTATCTGTTAATCCCAAACCCCATGACATTATTTTTATACTTATTTTTCAGATGATGACATTAAGCCGAAGAGAGGGTTTCTGCCCAGGCACTCTGTGAATCATTGGTAGGGCAACATTTATATTCCCTGGTTGTTGAGTTAAATCACAAGCAGTCAAGAGGTGATCCTAAAATCATAGCCGGACAAGGAATCTGCCTGTGCTAACCGTTTGTGCGTCTTAACAGAAACAGCGTAATTGAGAGGGAAGAGAGTGGACATCTTCATTGCACTTCCTTTTTCTAATGAGGTTGTCAGAGTGCAGGGGCGGTAGTAACAGTAGCAGTGCATGATGCTGAATCTTATCTGTGAAGAGAGGCTTCTAGGGGTACAACAAAATATTATGCTTGTATGCTTTAGGATAAATTACTGAAGAGTCATAAATCCTGTGCTTTGTATTTTCTTATTTTTTCAGACACAAAAAGATTACCTTGAAAGACATTTAAAATCAGAGAGCTTGGACGAAGCTAAAGGTTCCCTGGAAGTTATGCCCAAGAACTGACATCACAGCATTAACCCTTATCTTTAAACTCGGGTCATCCCTGTTACTGCATTGTCTAAATGTACCAGAAGCTTCTTTTCTTTCTTTTAAAGATTTAGACTTTTAAAAAGAATTTTACAAGTTCAAAGCACAGAGCACTGCAACTCTGCCAACTTCTGATATGTTCCACCTTCCCCCGGCCAGTGGAGACTGAGAACCTTTCAAGACAGAAAGAGTTCGATATGTGAAGAGAGTATGAAAGAAAAATCCAAAGAGGCTCAGAGCGGCAGCTGCCCTCCCTGAGAACTGTGGCTGGGAATTCAGCAGAGAAGGAGAGGCGTGTGCCGCAAATAGAATTCTACTGAGAAGAAAAACCAAGATTCCGTCTGCCTTGTGAAATTCCAGCCTGTGTCGGTTGGAAGTAAAGCCCATGGTGAATCCTTGGCCCTGAGGTAAATACAGAAGGACACAAAATTAAGAGCAACCTAAGCAAAGTGGGGAGTAATTTTCATGAAATGACAAGCCCTGTTGGACTTAGATAGCCACTGAGAAGTGGAGAGAGTCAAAAGGAATGGATACATTGGGAGAAAGCGATCAAGACACACCTGTCAGAGAGGTGTCACGTTGATTTAGACAGACTGTTATCTTTTTCCCTGTTTTAAAAAACACTGATAGAGTGGATAGTTTGATATCCACTCTGAAACTATCAATTTAACAGCCACTGAAGCACAGAGTAACGAGATGGCAGAGTTTTCCAGTCAGCCTTCAGGCTTGTTGAAAGTTCTACCCATGAAAGAACTTGAAATTGGAGGGAGGAAGGGATGGCTAGATGGTTTTTCAAAGGAACACAGAGAAGACTTGTGCGATTCATCTTTTGCAACGAAGGAAAGTCTAAGACAAGGAATAGAAAGTCTAGCGTGTTGTAAACCATAATTAAAGATGTTAATCGAGACTCCACTTGGAGGAGCAAAAACTTATATTTATTCCCCTCCTAGCTGAAACAGTTTTGTCTCTGCATAACTGCACTTCTTGGATTTTATTTGGGATTTAGAATGCTAAAATGGAATAAAATTGCTCTTCAGACCAGAAAGCCATAGACAGTTGGTACAAAGTAGGTTAAATAGCCCCTGAAAATTCTAGAAAAGGCTCTGAAGCAAACCTTACTATTTCTGCAGACAGGCCACCCCTCGTTGTCATGTGGCAAATCTCAAGTAGGGCTGATGCTGCAGTCTGGCCCTGCAGACACTGCCCAGTGACAGAGCCCTCTGACCACCTCGCTGAATAATTCTAATCCCAGGGGAATGCTCACAAAGAGAAAGTAAGTGAAAAAAGAGAGATTTCAACTCCCCCAGAGAAATATCCTTCACACACTGATCGTGCCCTGGAAAAAACTGCTCCTTCACTGCCTGGAGAGAGCGACAAACAGTCTCACCAGGTTGAAGTGTGGCTGGTACGTCAAACAAAGCACGACTCTGGCAGCCTTCTTTAGTTTGCAAATAGAGCTGCTTTCAAGGAGTTCAACAAATGCTTTTTCCTATTTCTTTCTTTCTTTCAGGAACTATAGATTATGAGAAAGAGACCAGAGAACTAGACTTCTACTCTGGAATCTGGTTATCAGCAGCTGCCAGTGTAAGGCAGGGTCTGGGGACATCAGTATGTTTCAACTCACCACGGACTCCCGGAGGGACACCCCGCCAGTCAGTGATCCCACCCCACTAGCTCTGCTTGGACTTCAGGGGCCAAGACATCACATTAAACCCACATCTCTGCAAGATCTTTTCATATCTATATGGAGTGAACCCAGATCTTCTGGATTAACCCAAGGCTCCATAAGGTCTTTATGTCTTCAGATATCCATAGGTTAATCCAAAACAAAAACAAACAAACAAAAACCCCAAGAATATTCTATTCATTACATGATCCTTCTCTTAGGTTACCTTTGACTTTCCCTGCAACTGAGGTCTACACCTAGATATTCACCAATCTGACTACTTCCTCCTCAGGGTTGAGGTAGAATGACGGTGTGTGTAGGGTGAAGGGGGTAGGGAGGACAGAGTCTAGTTAAGTACTAACATAGGAGTGAAAGGACAGAGATTTCCAATTTCTTTATTTTTCTCTTCTAGTGATGTGCACAGAGCCCAACCCCTTCTTCTGCTACACAACATAACATATAATGTTTTAGAAAGAAAAAATATCTCATCCTGAATCTTTCCTTTTATTCATCCTCATTATCATTGCCTTGGAACAGTGATACTGGATCGAAGGAGGTAGATGCAAGATATCTAGGAATTTGATTTTAATATGACTTTTGGACTAATTGGATGCAGGAGGTGGAGGAGAAGCCTGGAATCTAGAGTGACTTCTAGATTTCTGGCTGGGAAATTGTTTGGATGGCGGTACTATTACAGAGACTAAGATTAAAGAAGGGAAATCAGTTTGGGGAAAGATACTGTGGTCAATTTTGGAAACTTTGAGCCTGAGGAATCAATGAGCAGGTAAAGTTGTCTGTTAGGCTACTGGATACAGGCTCTGGAACTCAGAGGAGTTGTCTAGTGGAGAGAAGTAGACTTAGGGCTCATCGGCATAAAGGTGGGAGAATGAATGGGATCACCCAGCAGGAATACATACAGTGAAAACATGGTTGGAGTTAGAAAATTCGGGAACACCAAAGGTATGGGGCAGGAAGAAGAAGAAACCACAAACAAGGTATATTCATTAGAATAAGGCTAGCTACTCCAAATCTCAGAGTTTTAGCTAATAGAAGCTTATTTCTCATGAAATATTTCCAATATATATATTTGTAGTTAGTAGAGAACCTTCCATGTGGACATTTAAGAACTTCAGTTCCTTCCTTCTTGTGGCTTGGCCAGTTGGGGAAAGATATAGGGTAGAGGGTTAGATGGGAGGTTTGGGTGACCAGACTTGGAAGAGGCATATATTACTTCTTCCCACAGTCTGTTGTCCAGAACTCCATTTCATGGCCACATCTAATTCCAGGAAAAGCTCAGAAATGTCATCTAGCTGTGTGCCCAGGAGGAAAGTAGAATGGACTTCCTTATATCTCCAGAACAGTCAGTGTTTATAATCTCATACTCTACCTACCCCAAAATCAGGGTTTCCTCCCCTCCTTCCATGGCCACTCTGACCATCCTGCCTCAACCCTCTTAAAAAAAAAAGTAGGAGGGAAGGAAGGAAGAAAGGAAGGAAGGAAGAAAGGGAGAGAGGGAGGAAGGGAGGGAGGGAAACATTCTCCTGTACTTTATGACTTAGGTCCATTTGGCTATGTCACCCTGTCCCTCTCTGTCAGGTCAGTTTTATCAAGAGTGAGGTACCAAGTGGGATCTTTCCTTTTTTTCCCAGAATTGAAAAGTAGAGCCTACTGCTGAAAACAAAAAGCACAAAACAACCTGGGAGCTTCTTCCCTCCTTCCCTTCACCTCTTCCCACATTCAGAGTTCAGAATAGCCCCTCTCCCCTCATCTTCCTCGAGGCTGGTAGACAGGAGCCTCATGCCATCAGATCTGGCACTGCAACAACAGCTGCCAGTATTGATATAAAGGAGGGCTAAAAGGGGTACACAATGTCTTTTGTGGGGCACAGGGAGGAGTAGAGTTGAGAAGGAACAACCCTCTTGTCATCCTCCCTGTATCAAGCAGTAGAAGAGTATTCCAAATGTGCTCTTCCTCCTTCAAGATCAGGGAATCTTCATCTGGTTTCACATCCACTAAGCCAGGGACTGATGATTATCTACTCCCTACATATGTCCTCTAAAGTCCAAACAGGAAGGTTTGATGCTGCAGAACTCTGGCTGGAGTTTGGAGACAGGAGCAAAATAGAAATGGCAGAGCTGAGAGAGGAAGTGGTAGGCAGGAGGAGGGGACTGGGTGGACTATACTCTCATCATTTTAGATGGCAAGGAAAAGTGAGTTTCCATGGGTACTGTGGTGTGGACATTGCAGAAGGCGAGTTTCCATGGGTACGGTGGTGTGGACATTGCAGAAGGTGAGTTTCCATGGGTATGGTGGTGTGGACATTGCAGAAGGTCTTAGTAGTCCTGCCATTCACCCCCAGGATAGCAGGCTAGTTCAATGACTATCTATACAGATGACTTCAAAGGTGTATCTCCAGGCCTGACCTCTCCTCTGAGCTGCAGATACGTATGTTTATTTCCTTATTCAATCTCTCTACTCAAATGGCCAAAAGGGATCTGTATTAGTTTGCTAGAGGTGCTGTAACAAAGTGCCACAAACTGGGTGGCAGAACAACAATAAATGGTTGTCTCGCAATTCTGGAGACTAGAAGTCCAAGATCAAGGTGCTGGAAGGATTGGTTCCTCCCAAGGGCTGTGAGGGAAGGATCTATTACTCCAGGCCTCTCTTCTTAGCTTATGGATAGTGGTCTTTTCCCTGCGTCTTTTCACATCATCTTCCTTCTGTGTATGTCTTTCTCTGTCCCCAAATTTCCCCTTTTTATAAAGACGTTAGTCATACTGGATTGGAGACCCACACTACTCCAGTAGGACCTCATCTTAACTAATTATGCTTGCAAAAACCCTATTTCCAAATAAGGTCCCTGAGGGTTAGGACCTCAACATATAAATTTGAGGAATGCAATTCAACTCACAAAAAGATCTCACATTTACCCTGTCCGCAGTTGATCTCAGGACCTCTCCTCCCAAACCTGATCATTCCCCAGTGTTCCTCATCACAATGAATGACACTACCATCCAGCCAGCCAGCCTGTGAGCCAGGCTGGCCGTCTCCTGCTTTGTTCCATTATCCCCTGCAAACTTTGTTCAGTGTTATATCCTGGCATGTCTGAATATTTCTAGAATCCATCCACTGCTTTCTTCTATATCAACATCTTCCTAGTCCAAGCCACCACCATCTCTTGCTTGGTCTTCTGCAAGAGCAATTTGATTGGTTGTCCCCCTTCACCTATTGATTTTTTTTTTTGAAAAATACAAGTCTAATTGTGTCACCATCACCGCCACTTAAAATAATTAAATGGCTTTTCATTGTCCCTGAACCAAAATTCTTAACACAACCTATGAGATCCACATGGTCAGGGCCTTCACCTACTTTTCCAGTCTTACCCCTTCCATATCACTTGCTATTTCCAGTACCTAACAAGTTTTTCATGCTTGAGTATGCCAAGCTTCCTTCTCCACACACATGCACGTGTTCCTCTGAATACTCTCTCCTTCTGTGGCCTTTATCCACTACCCTTATTTAGTTAATTCTTATTTTTCATTCATTCATTCAGTCAAAAAAATTGAGTATTTACTGTGTGACAAGGCGCTGGTCTAGTCACTCAGGGTACATTTGTGAACAATCCATTAATCCCTGCCCTTGTGGAGTTCACAGTCCAGTGGGGGGACTGCAAACAGCACACCTAATAACTAAACAGTATATTAGAGAATGATAAGGGCTATGGAAATAAGGGAAAGGTAGAGAAAGGTAGGAATGAAAGGGGGAGGGGATGCAGAAGAGAGAGTATGTAGGTTATAATTTTAAATAAGGTTGTCAATATAGGCCTTCCTGAGAAGAGGACAGTTGAGTAAAGATTCCAGGGAAGTGACAGAGTTATCTGTGTAGGTATCTGGGGGGAAGAACATTCCAGGCAGAGAAAGCAGCCAGAGCAAAGACCCTCAGAAGGTCGCACATCTGGCCTATTTGAGGAATAGCAAGGGGGACAGTGAACCAGAGCAGAGTGAATAAGAGGATGAGTCATAGGAAGTGGGGTCATGGTAGGACTAGGGCTGGGGAGGGGGCAGATCACACAAGGCCTTATAAATCCTTGTAGGAACTTTGGCTTTTACTCTGGGTGATATGGGAAGGCGTCACAGGGTTTTATGCAAAAGAGAACTAAGATCTGATTTACAGTTTCAAGCAGATCAATCTGGTTTGCTCTATTGAAAACAGACTTTAGAGGATAAGGATAAAAGCTGAAAGACCAATTAAGAAGCTGTTAAGTACCAATTTTTTCAGATTCCACATATATGAGTTAATATACAATATTTGTGTCTCTCTTTCTGACTTACTTCACTCTGTATGACAGTTTCTAGGTCCATCCACATCTCTACAAATGACCCAATTTCATTCCTTTTTATGGATGAGTAATATAGACAATCTTACTTACAATGCAAAAATAGAGACACAGATGTAGAGAATAAACATATGGATACCAAGGGAGGAAAGTAGGGAGTGGGATGAATTGGGAAATTGGGATTGACATATATACACTATTGATGCTATATATAAAATAGATAACTAATGAGAACCTACTGTATAGCACAGGGAACTCTACTCAGTGCTCTGTGGTGACCTAAATGGGAAGGAAATCCAAAAAAGAGTGGAAATGTGTATATGTATTGTTAATTCACTTTGCTGTACAGTAGAAACTAACACAGTATTGTAAAGCAACTATACGCCAATAAAATTTTTTTTTTAAAAAAGAAGCTGTTAAGTAATCCAAGCAGGGGATGATGGTGACTCAGACCACCATCAGATGATGGTGGGAAATGGTTCGGTGACTCACAAGCTCCCCATGTTTCATTTGCTCTGAGCCCACGCCCCCAAATCCACCACCCATGCTCCCCATTCTGGGCCCACTGATTTTCACACCAAACCACGGGCTCCAGAGATAAGAAAGAAAGTATTAAAATGGCCTCCCCTTGTGGTGGGCACAGTGTGTCACGCGCCCCTTAAGGCCAGCCAGGGACCTAGGCACCACCACATAACCCACTACGATGTCCCACCCACCACATAACCCACTCCACATAACCCACTACGATGTCCTACCCACTATGATATCCTATCCAGACCCGTCCCTTCCAGCCCAGGCAGCTGTGGTGAGAATCTACTACAAGCCAGGCACTGTCCCAGGAGCTTTCATGAAGATAATAGCATCTGATCCTCACTGTAACCTATGGGGGAGATATTGCCATCCCCGTTTTATAGAAGGAACTGGGGTTCACTAGCAGAAGAGGTCAGACTGAATTCAGTTCTACTGACTCAAAGCCTGTGGCTGTTAACACTGTATCGTCTACCCTGATGTACAGACAGCCATAGTTTATCTCTTATCCATACCCCAAATCACTTGATTGTTCCAATTCAAAATACATTTTCTCTATCCTTTTTAGAGAGCCAAAACTTATATTTTCTAAAGTTTCCTGGTATTCTGTTTCTTGGATATAAAAATGATCCAAGTCTAAAATCTGTAATATAGGTGCTCAAGATTAGATTATAGAGATTTAAGAAAAGTTTCACAACACTGCTGAACTGCGACTTACTTACCTCTAAGTTATCTATATTTAGTAAAGCATTTTTTGCAAATGGCTTATATTTTTGGTGAGGAATTATTTTCAGATGATTCCCAAATGACTTAGCCTAGGTGAGAACAAGGGGCATAGGGTATATCTTATCTCCCTTGACTTGTTTAGTGACACTTCATTTGTTCACTGGAGTATTGGCTTTGTGCGTATGCTAATAATGCTCAAAATCAGTAAAAGACTCAGTGAAAACAGTCACACTAATACCATTGCAATAACTACCAATTTCGCACCTGATTTCAAGGAGTTCTCTCAAAGGCACTTTAATGAGCTCGGTTGTTTAAGTTGATGTAAGCACTAAGAAGTGGGGAGAGAGGGATCTAGGTGAGTACATACTTTAACAGATTCCTAGACGTGCACCACATGCCAGACTTGAGCATTTTGCATACTCAAGAAATCACATCCTTGGTGATTACCCAGTTGGTCAGAATCTACATTCCCCCCAGCACTCTTTTCATCTTCTACTGTAATGGATAATGCCTCAGGCTTCTGCAAGGTTTACTTTGGTTAAAGTAATAATTATTCACATGCTTGTAGAGCAGCTATTTTTCTCTACAACCTGGCCTTCAATCAAAAACATCCTTCCCAAGTTTCAGGAGGAGAAAAGAGTGGCTAGTGGATTCCCCTTCTTGACGTGCACATTATAAATTCTGTCTGTTTTAGTTAGCAGTACGCATGAAGAAAGTTGTGTCTTTCTCAGTGTGGACAATTTCCCCAGAGTCTGTAGTAGAAGAGCAGCCAACACAAAGGGGCACTGCACAAGGCAGACATTGTTTTCCACTGCTTGTAAAGTACAGTGACAAATCATGCGTTTTTAAGCCATCCTTTAAACCCCAAGGAAATGCTTCCTGACCCACCCAAATTGCCCATGAATGTTAACTGAAGCTCCTATTTGAACACAGTAATTATGAAAATGGAGGCGAAAAGACAGAATAATGAAATGTAGCAGGATCTTTTGTCTTAATAAATTTTCATTCACCATTCAACAAATATTTCTTAAGCAATTATTCTATGCAAACCGTACTCTTAGGCATTGCATTGGGTAACTGGGCCAAGGGGGAAAGTGACAGATCTGTCAATGTGTCAGGGTCCAGTCAGGAGCGCAGAAACCACACTGGCTATTTCACCAGGGTATTTATCATAGGGAATTGGTGACACAGGTGTTGGAGGACTGAAAAGGCCCTTTAGAGGGAAGAATGAGGTAACACAGACTTATTAATTAGAGGAAGTAATATGCACCTCAGGCTGGGGAAATACAGGGAAGCACTTAGAAGCTGGAGGAGGCACCCCTCGGAGCTGGGCTCGGATATCTGAGACTCCAGGAGCTGGGGTTGGGATGCTTGAGAAAAAGGCAGGCACAGTTGCTGCCAGTGCTTCTGAGGGCCACCAGGAGGTGGGCTCCGGAGACTGGAACCAACTGCTGCTGACAAGGTGATATGCCATCCCTGGGACGTTGCTTTCAGGAACATCAAGCAAACAGGGAGGAGCAAGTCCCTTCTCCTTCCACCACCTTCCCATCTCTCCTCCTGGTGCCCCAATGGCAGAACCTAACTGGGAACAGACCTGTGGTTTCAGCAGAGTGAGGAGGGTGAATTTGGAGCTGTGTCCACAGCTTAATAACTGGCACATGTGGCTTCTACTACCAAATCTAACAGGGAAGATGAAGCACGTGGGCAAATGTAAAGTTAAAATTAATAAGTAACCTAACAGTTGTATAAAAAATGATGTAGGTGTTCTAGGGAGAACATACTTATTTCCAGGTGGGGAGACCAGAAAAAGCTTTAAGGAGGGAATGGAATCTCACATCAGTCTTGAAACACGGTAAAGTTCGAATAAATCGAGAGAAGATAAAGGAAACTCCAGGCAGAAGATACAGGGTGGCAGGAAACCACAGAGACCAACAGACTGAGAAGTAGGCTGGGGAAATACTATAAAGGGCTTTGAATTACAGACTAAAGAATGTTCTGGATATTTACGGGTTTTTAAACACTTGAACACTAGACTCCGCCAGGTTGTTTGAATCCCAGGTGACAATATTCAAATTTAGTGCAGGAAGTTGGGGCATCTCTTTTCCAGGGTGACAAGAGCCCTCACGATAAAGTGGATTGTAAGGTCCCTCAAAAGTCAAATTTGTGACTTTGTAATTCTCTGTACTGCTCTATAGTGCCAAGCTCCCTGGGAGTAGCCAGCAAACTGGAGAAGTGCTAGGCATTTCACTAAACTCAGTGTGGTGTTTAGATAATTTGGAGTTCATTTTTGGCATGGTCTAAAGGTGGAGACACTTTCCATTTAAATCTCTGCCCAGCTGCTGCATGCACAATGGTTTCAGTGACACACCAGCTGCATAACATCTGTCATTCCTGAACATGGACAAGAATGCCATCAGTTCTGTAAATAAATATATTTATTTCCCTCTTAATGGAAGTTACCACATTCATACAATGTGTCTTTGACAACTAATTCTCGGGGGTTGAGGGGTGGGCTGACAGAATCAACTTGGAGTTATTCGTTTGAATCCATGGTCTTACACTATGATGTGCAGGTAAACTAGCTCAGGGGGAGAAGGGGAAAGCTTTGATTTTTTTGTAGTGTTCACTGATTTCTGTGGTGTACATATATTTATATCATGGCCAATCCCAAGCTATCAACCTGACATTGCTAACCTTGAAATTGGGGGGAAAACATGCAAAATCGACTCTCACGAGCTAGCTCCAGTACAGAGCTGGTAGGTGGAGGAGGAAGTGATGAGATGCAGCCAAGTACAAAGGCCTAGAGATAAGGATGATAATTTAGGCTAAGGGAAAGGAGGGACACAGATGCAAGAACCAACAGCACTTCCCGGAAGTACTGAAAGCCCTTGGAAAGGTAATCAGAGGGGAAGAGAAGAAGAAAGAAGTGACCAAAGATGACCAGCCATGGTCACCTGTCTCCCTGGTGGTATAGCTTCCCAAATTACCTTACCACTTTATTGAGAATGAGCATTTTACCCTCCCAAAGTCCATCCTAATACAGTCTAAAGAACTTGGGAAAATAAATTGTATCCGTTAAAACTTCTGAGGCTAAGACATAAATTTTATGTGAGAAATGAGGCATATGCATAGCTTTTGTTTTTTATTCTAGAGATCAAATGTTTTCCCCATGACTTTGAGAGATGTCCCATTTCTTTGTACTGAATAGGTCAAGAGTACAAATAAATTTGTTCTCTAGTATTTCTGATGCATGGTTTTGCAGTCCTATGTAGTCTATTGCTAATGGCCTTGTTCACAAGCCTGAGTGTGGTAAAATGTTTTATTCAGCCATAAAAATGACTACATAAAAAATTGAATTAATAATGATTAAAATTAAGTATTAACCATTCAATTAAATTTGAAAATAAATCCAGGGATTTTTTATTCTCCTTATGGAGAAAAACAAACAGAGTTAATAAGCTTGACAAATATTTAATAAATATTTAACATCATATTCACATCCTATATGGAGAAGAAAAAAGTTAAAATTTGATATCATAGGTTATAAAACTGTCTTATGGCTTAGCTTTTACGACGCCCTTGAGTTGAACTAGAATGCTAATGGAGAGTAAGCTTGTGTTTTCAATCAAAAAGAAGGCATATAAATCGGAGCCAGGAGTCAGTGCCTATTTTCAAGAAACCAATGAGGTCTAATCATTTAACACAGTTTCTCACAGAAAGCAAAGGATTTGAGTGCTGGCAAGTTATTAAACTATGTGCCATACTCTACCTAAACACAAACGTGTGAGCACACACAGAGAGAAGCAGCAGCTGCAGCTTAGCCTGCAAAGGTAGGGGCTGGTGACCGGATCCTGCCTTGCAGACAACGCAGCTTCCCACCTCCAGCTGGAGGATCGCCATATGCTTGTTCTGCCACCTTGTGTGATGCACACATATTACAAGACAAAACATCTTCAGATACTAGTTCTATTAGCCCTTATCATGTTGTTTTTCTTCCTTGAAAATAAAAATATTAACAGTCCTGTTTCAAGGGTTACCTCCACCAAGTCATCTGTGCACCTGAAGAGCAGTGACTTGACTCCCAAGATGTCCTTACCTCAGGAGTATTAGCTCGTTCATGCAAGGGCTGGCCCACATAAAAACACAAAGAAAGGGTAGGCTTATAAAGATGTGGGCATGCTCTCTCTGGGCTCAGATGACACTTGGTCCAGGGCACTCCCAGGTGGAAATAAGATGGAGCATGGGGGACCATGACTCTGATTCCAGGTCTCCAGGAAAGTCATGGGTAGGTAACCATCCTTGGCATTATCCCACCTGCCCCATCCACCATCGTGCAAGCATCGAGGCCAGCTCCCACACAGCAGCTTCACTGTGTTTGCATCCATGCTTAGTAACAGCAGCAGGGATTTGGAACAAAACATTCCAAATGACTTCCCTGACCCCTCTGACTCAACACAGGGGGATCTAAAGGCCAAAAACTGAGCCGCGTTTGGAATTTAGAGACACGATGAGCTGTGGAGCCTGCCGAGCAGGGGCAAGGTTAGATCTCCCAGACTACTCATTCTGGACAAATCTTTACTGATAGCAGGCCAACGATCTTTAGGCTGGACGTGAAAACTTGTCATTCTGATCTGTTTGGGCAAGGGAACTGAATCATATATACTTTGGTTCCGAAGTAAATGTCAAATTTGATTCCTGGCACTACTGAATTCCTGCTAACCCTATCTTAAATACAGCCACACAGGAGTAATGGTTATTTAAATCTCAATACTTAGAAAATATTGCCCCTTTTAATATATTGTTCTCCCTTCTAAGTGCTTTATTTTCTGATAAAATGACTCCTTTGATTCTTACAACCATATCCGAAATCTCATCAGTTGTCAAAGATGGTTTACAATGACCCTAATTAGATGTGTTGTGAACATGTGCAGAAAGCACTTCCCCAGAGGGGCTGTGCACCTGGGAGAGCCCAGCTCTGGGAGCTGTTGGGCCTGGGTTTGAATCCCACCTCTGCCCCTCTGACAAATGTCTATGATTTCAGTGTAAAAAAGAGATAATAATATCCACGTTAGCAAAGTTTCTTTGAATTTCAGCAGTAATGTACATAAGAGCACATGTAAGAGGCACATAGTAGGTGGCTACTCCTAATATTATAAATAGCATTCAGTCAAACGTGGTCAAAAGAGAATTGCAGAAAGAGAGAGGGAAACCTGAAATGTATTATGACTGAGCCTTAATGATGCTGATATGCTTAAATCTTATACTTTGATATTACTGAGAAAATAAAGGGTTTTTTTTCTTCTAACCTTATCATTTATTGACAAGGATTTAACAGGGATGATATGTTATCCTGTGTTTATTATGTTGTGTTATATAGTGCAATGAAGTTCAATTAATGGAATTCCTACTCAAAATTCAACGGTATCATCACTGAAAGCACTATGGTAACTTACTGGATATTTACATGGTCCTATTGCCAAAGTCGTCTGTAGCAGAAGACCTCGAGTTGCTTTATTTGCGAGAGGATGAGGCTGCTGCCCAACCTGATAAATTCTATCCTTCAGAGTAATCCCACCAAACACAGTAGGAAAAGGTTGTAGAAAGAGGTTTTGTTAAGAGAAAGCAACAACGAGCCGCAGCCTTATTTGTGCAGGACCACATTCTGCCTCCACACTTAGGACTGGGTCACCCTCTTAAGCTCGCAAACCTGGACCTGCTCCAGCTTGGGGGAGGGGCCCCTTCTGAGCCTCCAAAGGCACTGACGGAACTTCTGAAGGGTCCTGGGTCACACAGCAGTCACTCGGTCTCCACAACTCCCAAGATTCCTCACACTCTGTCCTCTCGTGAGCCCCCTAGGGAAAAAGCATCTTGCCCTGAGGACATTTCCCTTTTGTCCTCAGTTACAACACCTGAGTAAAAATGTCCTTCCCCAGGTTTTAAGAGTCTACAAGTCTTGCCATTCTTCTCAGAACAGGAGACGCAGGGGTGAGGTGAGAGTTGCCTGTTCCCTCTGCCCTTTGGGACCTTCTCCCTCAAGGACAAGAACAAAGACTGGGTCTCTATACCCCAACCTCAACACAGAACCATCTGCAACAATAAAGGACCACTCATGTTTATTGCTTGAATGACCAAATGAACAAACTCCTATGTTAGGCACAAAAAGTTCCAATCATTATCAAGAGTTAAACTTTTCTGTTCAAGAGTATTATTTTGCTTAATCTTCTAGAATGACATCTAGCGATCTTTTTAAACAATTTCTGCCACCTGCTTCTATATTTGTTATCATCCAGTTCTTTTCTGTCAGAAATCTTTGTGTTATATTTAACTGAGATCCTAAAAAAAATTTTACATCTCCTGATCAGCATCTTTTAATTAGCACATTGAACTTCCCTGAATGTAAGAGTAAATTGCAGGATTCATTGAAGCTACTAATACTGACAGAATTGGAAAACAGTAGAATATTAAAACAAATGTACAAACAAAATAAATTTCCAGAGAACCCTTACAAGATAGGAAAACAATAAATAATGACCAGGAAAAACTATTTCCATTTGCTTCAGAGAAATGCCTGAATCTTTAGGCAAAATAAATTTTTAGAAACCCATGAAGTTTCAGTAATGCACATCTACTAATTTGGTAAAGCACGTAACGATGTACACATCATTATGTACATGTAAAGTGCTTAGCCCAGTGCCTGGCACATAGCAAGTAAGAGAATATGTTATTATTTTAAAAAGTTGTTTTCAACTTACAAATATTTAAGGAGATGACGAAGACTAAAAACAAAAAAAAAATTAACGGGATTAAGAGCTGGACTCATTAAAAAAATTGAAGAATCTTAATTTGTTTTGCCTTAAAAAGTGTAATTTAATTGTTGCTTCTACTACCACAAGGAGACAGCTAACCCGATCTCCATCTCTATGGAAAAGTGGAATCAGAAAAAAAAAATAGGCTTAAATTTTAAGGATTTGTACAAAATAAGGAAAAGAACATCACCAATATAAAGATAAATAAACACTAAAACAGGCTACCTAGGATGATTGGAAGATCTGTTTCTAAACATGTTTAATGAGGGTCTTAATCATATAAACTGAAAGTCTCTCCTCGATAACATAGAATTGATTACTATGGAGAACCCTTCCTAATTCTCCATGAAGTTCAAGAAATATGATTGGCATGTAATGAAGCAAGAAGACTCCCAAAAGAATCTTAATTCTTCTCTCTTGTCCAAAATAGAAAAAAAAATCATATAATCTGAGCATCAAAAAAATGTTCACACCCAGAGGCAATAGAGATTCAAAGGAATTCTGCAAAAGCCTGGACAGCCCTAAATGCTCTTACTTGTTCTGTTTGGCTTCTCTGGAGCACCGGTCTTTGCTGTGTCATTTCTGCATTCCTTTTGTCCATCTCACTCTTGTAAGCAAGAAAACAGATTTAAGTATAGGAAAGTTCTTTTCAGGTGCTCGAGAGAACAAGAGTCTGTGTATTTCAAATGATGCCTGCCACAGGAATAAAGCATGCCAAAGCATTGGCTATACATAATCGTGCTTCCAAGTCTGAGAATGATGACTCCCCAGATTAAGACTTTCAAAGGGTAGACTGGGACCAACAGTTTCAAAATCGCTTGGGAATTTGTTAGAAATACGAATTCTTGGGCCACACCCTGATCTGCCAGACCAGAAACTCTGGGAATGGAATGGAACAATCACTGTTTTAACAAGCCTTCTAGGTGATTCTAATGCCTGCTAAAGTTTGAGACCCTCTAATCTAGGGTAATGGCACTGAAGCGTTTCTGGAATCATGTCAGTCCTCATCCTGAGCCAGAAGAATCATAGGAGGAAAATTTACTCATTCTAGGCCATTATAATAGAATACTCTGGTTCAGAAATTAGGTGTCATGAGGAACCAAAGGAGGCAATTGAAATGGTTGAATGATTGAAATGGATGAATGTTTCTCTGTGACTTTATTATGAAGATACAAAAAAGACACAAAGAATTGTGACATGATTTACAATTCATATATGATGCTTTCCTTATGAAATATGAGTTTCCATATGTTACAGCTGATGTGTAACTAGGTGATACTGTTATTAGGTAAATCCTCAGATTAAACAAATGACCTGCTGAAAATGAAACTGTTTGGGGAACAGATAAGATACTGTGGTCTAAATCTGATCTGTGTGCTCATAGCAGCTCCACAATGGATGCAGAGCTTCACTAGCTGAATAGGAAACAGTGAACAGATGTCATGTCATATACTGCCATTGAATCTGGGTGATGTTCTGATCGCTGCCCCATTCATAAAAAAGCCGTCTGTGTTTGCTAAATCAAATACTTGCACTAAAAACAAAAGATATGTGTATGGAAACACACAGAGGAAACTAGAGCATGATCTCTGACCACAACACACTAAGACTAATTATATGCTTAAATGAAAACTTCATTCACTGGGGAAAAAAATAGAACTATCTTCTGGAAAACAATTGAGTCAAGGAGGAAATCAATCTGTATAAATAAAGGTAATTTTCTGTATGTTAATTACAGAATTAAAAGGCTAAATTTGCATGCTCTGAAGTAAAATATACATTGTAAGGTGTATATAAAATTTACTTGGGGGGGCGGGGATGCTAGGAATTACCTTTTTGAAATAAACTATTTCCTTCAGAGCCGCTGAAACAGAAGAAAAATGAAAAGGCAGAAGAGAGAGACGTTTTTTGTGTACTTTGATGTCTTGGTCAGAGAAAACAGCTTGTAAACATAAACCTCAAAAACAATACCTACGGACGACTCTCTGAATCACAGGAGTTGATTTGCCAGGGGTAACTGCTCACAGGGGCCCCCTGTGCGGAGTGATCCAAGACCAGGAGCGGTGTTTCCAGCGTTTGTTCTAAGCCGCTTAAGCGGTGCCTAGTCTCACACTCCAAACTTGGGACCGCTTGTTCTCCTGGACCACAGTTTGCTTTGATTTTTTTGATAGGTTTGAGATGGAAACTACAAAATACCAAGAATACAGACCAGTCCGTCTTTCCTCATCTTTTATTCCTCCCGGCTGTAACGCCAAGGACTTTCTCAGTATTATCTATCATGCTTTCAACCCTCTGTCAGCGGTGGGGTACTCTGATGATCTGAACATTCTAGACTCTGCAGCTGTTCAGATTGGCTTGGCCGTGGGCATGGACACAGAGAGGTTTTGCCTGTAGACTGCAGCTAAGGCTCAGAGGGCAATGATGGGGAGGCGATTCCAGCGAGGAGTAGAGGGGTGTGTTTTGACTCCTTTGAGGACAGGAAAACTCTTCCTTCAGACCTCCTAGGGTCCCTGACTGTACCTAAAAACTAACTGATAAACACAGATTAATAGGAGAAAAGCATACAAATTTATTCGATATAAATTTTAGGTGAGACGGGAGCCGTCATAAGGAAGCTCCGAAAAAACGATTACGCCTGAGCTGTTTTGTGCTAGGTTTGATGAAGAGTGGAAAGTCGTGGGAGAGCATGCAAGGAAGGACAAAGGGTATGAGCTAAGGGTAGCTAAGTGGGGGGAATCAGCAAGGTCTGTTCGTTGTGCTTCCTCTCAGCGTCTCTCTGTCCTCTGAGGTAAAGATGCTCCTTTCCTCCGGGCATAGGGAAGGACCGCTCACGTGAGGATCTTGTGATCTGCTTCAGGGCAGAAGTGGAAGGTCAGGGAGACCTTGCTTCTGTCCTTTTTCAAATTCCTTTAGCTTAAAATATCCAATATGCCAAGATGCCACATTTTGGGGTGGCACATCCTGATTTTCTTCACACTTTTCATTACTTTCCTGGGACAGGTATTGAAATCTATAGTGACATGCAGTTATAACCTTTTAAAAAATCTTAAACCGGGTATGGAGGGAGACATTTTTCTCTTAGTTATGGAGATATTTGCATGGCAGGAATAAGCAGGCAGAATTTCAAAAGAGAAGAGCAGTTTAACCTGATGGTTCAGACTGCAGCCTCTGGAGCTAAATCTACTGGGTTCAAGTCTTGGCTCTCACTAACCTCTGTGCCTTAGTTTCCCCATCTCTGAAGGGGTGAATAATATCTATTGCACAAGGTTGTTATGAGATTAATTAAATTAATATTCACAAAATGCTTAAAATGATGCTTGGTACATAATAATTTTCTTATTAATATCTGTTAAATAAATTTAAAGTGGCTTTAAACAGACACTTTGAATGCTGTAACACTTCCATCTCTGAGCAGATAAGAGGTCAAACTTGTATGTGAGGCACAGTGACTTTAGTAGACCTTGCTTCTGAGCAGTCATCTAAGCCTATATGAGACCTAGCAGTTAAAATGAGAAAGAAAAGGTAATGCATGACAGAGCCACAAATCTCAGGCGCATTTAGGGCATTTTTCCTGAGATCCTCAATAGGCCAGCTAGTAGTACAATTAAAGCGTATTTAGATACAACAAAATGGTAATAAAACACATTAAACTTTATGGAATTCATAGGTCTACTCATAGGCAAATTTATAGTCAAGGGTTCTTATTATTTAAAAGGTAAAAGAGGGGAAAAATAATCAAATTAACAACTTAGGAAAAAAATACAAGGAGCTTCAGAAAACAGAAAGACATAATCCTCATAAAATCAGAAATTAAAAAAAAAGGAAACAGAGTTAATTAATAAAGTCAAGCATAGCTCTTAAAGAAGAAAGGCAGAAACAGCACAAGTAGAGAAAAGAGAAAAACAGTTAAAAAAAAACAGTTACAGAGAATATTTGAAAATTATAAAGTACACTATGGATAATGATAAGGAAATAAATTAGGCAATCTCAGCAAAATAGACAATTTTCTGGAAGAAAAATATAAATTACCAAAACTGACTTAACAACAAAAAGAGAACCTGACAAGAGCGATGCTGGTGAAATTATTGATAGAGTTATTAAAGAACAACCCCCATAAAAGGCTTCAGCCCATTAACCAGGGAATTATTTCAAACATTCAAGGAGCAAAGAATTCCCATGTTGAACATAAACAGTTACTGTATTGAGAAAAAGAAAAGTACTCACATTATTCAATGGAGTGAATATATATCCCTGAAGTTAACACAAAAATTAAAATCGTAGACCAATTTCACTTATGAATATAGAAGTAAAAATCCTAAATACTGTAAAATATTAGCAAAGAGAATCCAAGGTATATTAAAAAAAAAAAAAATCCACCAATTCCAAGTAGTTATTATCCTAGGATTTTAAAGAAGTTTCAATATCGAGGAACTTTTTATTATATCATATCACATTAGTAGGCTAAATAACAAAAACTAAATTGTTCAACAGATACTTAAAAGACACTTAATATTCATTCCTGTTAATGATGTTTTTAAAAAGGACTAAATGGCTACTTCATTAACATTATTAACAAAATCTTTTCCAAATTAATCCCAACATTATATTTCATGTATATATTTTATAGTATCTTTTCCCAAATGGAAGTCCCTCAGAAATACTGTCGTCTAAAATGTTAATGTGCAATTCTAAAAAAATGGGGGTGGGGATGGGGTAGGTATAAGAATTCTTTGTCCAAATAAGTGTGGGAAATGCTGAATTGAACAAAATTTAAACATATTTCTAACTACAGGATGTCTTGGAAACATTAGTATGGTAGTGTGACTTGCAGATCTCAATGGATTGCAACCTTTTTTTGTTCAAAGCACTAGTCCCCTCAGAACCTAGTTTGGGAAATGTTGTCCTAGAGGGTTTCCTCTTATATTCAAACAAAATAAGTAGGATTATCTCTATCACTACTTGTACTGATTTAGAAACTCTGACTGGTAAAAGAAGAATGATGAATGATAAAGAGTTAGAGAAAGACAAATACTATATGATATCACTTACATGTGGAATCTAAAAAATAATACAAATGAATGTATATACAAAATAGAAACAGACTCACAGAGATAAAAAACAAACTCATGGCTACCAAAGGAGATGAGGAGGGACAAATTAAGGGTATGGGATTAACAGACGCAAACTATTGTACTATGTATAAAAATAAACAACAAGAATATATTGTATACTACAGAGAATTCTAGCCATTATCTTGTGATAATCTATAATGGAGCATAATCTGCAAAAAACTGAATCGCTTTGCTGTACACCTGAAAGTAACACAGTATTGTAAATCAACTATAATTCAATGTAAAAAAAAGAACGATATATAAGCAGAACAAAATAGGATTATGACTATTAAAGGAATGTGAAAATATAGATCATATGATATAATCATATCACATAATGATCTACAATTATTTAATCTATAATTATTACAATACTTGTATATTCTCAGTAGCAATAAGACACATAAATGCATGTTCTGGATGAGAAAAGTGGGCTATATGAAAAAATACAAACGTTTTTGAAAATAGAAGATATTTTAATAAATGAGCAGGCATATGGCATTCCCAAATGAAAGGCTGAATGTTACAATCAAACTCTCACTTGGATTTTCAGGGACTTAAAAAGATGACTTTAAAGTCCATCTGAAAAATAGAAAGTGAGACCAGGTTTTCTCATACCTTGACACTGTGATTTTAATTAGTAAATTCTTTTGAAAAGCAGCATGATAAAGCAAGTCAAGAATCTTCAAATGGATCAACCCAGAAATTCTGTTTTGGACTTACAGCCAAAGAAAATACTACAAAATATGGAAGTGTTATACTGTATATGTAAAGATGCTCCCTATTTCATTATTTATGACAAAAACTGGAGAGAGCCTAAATGGTAATAGCTACCGTTTACAGATCACATATTCACTAAATACGTGGCAGAATTTATAGATATGAAAACTGAGGCTCGGAGAGGAGAAATTGCTTGTCTCTGATCACAGAGGACAATATTTGAGCCTGCATTCAAGCCCAATTTCTGGGCAAGCCCATGTTCTCTTCACATCTCACGCTGCCACTAAAACTGTGAAAACCATGGACTATTTAAACAAGTATCTCTCATGTGTTCTTCAGAGTATTAAGACCCTTCACAAGTAAGATGCTAAGATTTTGGACAATGTTCATAATACTGTAAAATGTAAAGAAGCTATAAGCATATATATACACTGTAACAACTACAGGGAAAATCCAGATGCCCAGAAAAAAGAGCTGGAAGGAAACACCAAAATGCTAGCAGTTTTTTTGTTAGGGTGATAACTTTGTGGACAATATTTCTTTCTCTTGTTTCCAATTTGTTGGTAAGGTAGTCATATTAATTTTATCATTAAAAAGATAAGCTCATAAATTGAAAAAGGAGTAAAAACATTATAACATACAGGAGTAAACTCCGTAAGAGAGGAAAAGCACTGTGTCTAAAACAAAGTTTGTTCCTTTCATAGCACTTTGTAGGTACTTGGCACATATTATGAACTAAATAAATATTCTGTGATTAGATTGAAGCATATCCACATATTACATTTAGCTTTCTGCAAGAAACTGAACGCTCACCAAACAGTGTTGGACAAGAAACGAAAAACCTTATCTGACTGAAATTACAAAGGAGATAGGAAAAATACAGTATCTAGTTTGAAATTTGGCTTCAGCATCATAATATATTGATTTTATAATGCCCAGAGCAACTAAATGCCGCAAACACATAATGTGCCACACAGTATACTGTCTGAAGTTACTTTGGTCATCACCTAAATTTCAGAGAAGAGGTAAGGGACATAGAGACACTATCAAAGAAAGTTGATTTCTTTTACAGCTAATAACCTGTGCTTGGTGGCAGAACGCAGTATCAGAATCACGATTCTGTGTTCAGATCATTTCACCAGCCTTCCCTGCTGTCCCTCCAACACTCCCACAGCTCTCCATCTGCCACCAGCCACCTGCGGTCTCAGACATTCTGATGACCACACAAGTAGGGTTCAAAACGTTACCCGGTCATTTGTATTACATCTTTGATCCTCAGCACTTTTTCCACTGCGATACAGAGATTAAAGTCTCAGGAAGGGAAAAGAGGTGACATGTCTTTCAGGGAAATTGAATTTTTCCTGTCAGAGGTGAGAACACTTAAGAGGACACTTTATCCCCAGTACAACATTTCCCCTACTTTAGGAAAACAATTTGGCCTGGAATGGAAGCAACGTCCTCCAGACTCAACTCCCAGCTCTCCTCTCTAGCAAAGTTATTTATTACCATGTGAACACTCCTCCCAGGGTTAGATGCAGTAAGACCAGCACTGTTAGACTCTAGAGAACAGTCTTAACATCTGGATTAAACCTACATAAAATTCAGAGAAACACTTGAGCCCCAGGCAGTTGCTAGCAGTCCCCTTGAGTAGAAGCATCCCCTGGTACCCATAGTAAAGGGAGGGCACTGGGAAGCACCAAATGAAATGGCCCATGAGCTCCCTTTGTTTCCTCCACTCTATTTAATCTTTCACTCACTATCACTCATGGAGTAGCACTGGCCAGGCTAAGATTAAAGAGGTACAGAGTAATGGGGGGGGGATAGTCTCCCATCAAAGAGCAAGAGGTATGCACACAGTGCCATATATACAGAGCAACAAACCTGAGTCCTCACTGAAAAAGAGGTCAAGACATTCCATCTGTGTATGGAAAGATGGGTAGTACTCCAAGAGCTTTTTTATTTTATCTTTGAAAACAAAATGATTCAATAATTTCAACAACCAACTATATGCCTGATACTAGACCAGGCAGTGGGGAAATAATAATGAGCTTAAATGATGGAGTCACTTTACGGTTTTCAAAATTTGGTTAGCAAAAAAATGAAGTGGAGGTTAGACCAAGAGTCAAGGGAGAAACAAATAAAACAATGGATTGGGCTGAAGCCAAGATGACTTTGAATATATTTTTTGAAGATTCAGGATTACTGTGAGGAAATTCTCCTATGATTGTCAACAGAAGTATTGTGACAAAAGGACCAATAAATAATCAAATTTATTAGTGTAAAGTACCTATTACAGACTTCTGTACTTATTAATATTTACTCAAGTTACTCTTAGGTAGACAATCAGTACTTTAAAATTTTCTATTCAAATATCAGTAGTGTTTGCATCCTCCTCCTTCCTCTCCTTCCTTCCTCTTCTGAGTAATATGTCTTTCCCTCAACTCACTCCCTCTACCCCTAGACCAAGACTCCCACTCCCTGAGGCTGACATCACTCAAGTGTTGATCTGATTTAAACAGTGCACCAAGCTTAAGTTGTGGCAGACAGACTTACACCACCCAGAAGTTGTTGACACCCCAAATTTCCACCAAATTATTGAGCTCATTATTGACCTCAGGGGCAGGAGTCTTTAGAAGTAACCATCCTAAAGCATATGAAATTCAGGGAATCACTGTCATTTAACCATATTCTCTGAGCATCAATTTCTACTAGCCCACACCCAAATCGTGAGCTTTATGAGTGAGTTTGCACCTCCGTTGACTTCTGGTAAAAATCTGGAACCCCAAGGTTAGCTCAGTGCAAAACTGACATCAAAATCAGAATCCTTCTTCTGTCTGGGTCCCTTCCACTGTGTTTCTTTCATTTCTTCATTGATGTTAACTTTGTTTCTAAATTAATTTTAAAAGTCATGCTGGCCACAAACTGTAACTTCACATTCAGATCAAGCGTAAAGACCTCAGAGATCCCCAGCTTCCCTGGGTTATGTTTTTTTTTTTCTTTTCAAAACAAATGGCACTGGAAATTAAATTGACTTTTTAAATTTAAAATCCCAGTGCACCTCAAACTGAAGAAAAGAAACTATTAGTACTCAGGTAACCCAGAAGCCACATTTGCAATCAACAGAAAAAGCAAATTACTATTGTTTGCCCTGTCAAGGCTGGTTTAATAGGATTTTCCAATACATAAATTAGAGATCTTGAAGAGCAAAGGCTGCATGTGAAAGAGATGGATATGCTTCAAGATCTGTGATCTGGGCAGCTCTGGTCTACAAAATTAAGAGATTTTAAAGGAGCACCAGAAATGTGGCTAAAATTATTTATAATATAGATATAGATATATAAATAGCATTCTGCCAGTGACCTATACTCTGGATTTAAAATTGTAACTCAGGAACACTTCAAAATGACTCCTAAAAATAAATGGTAACTTTCACAGATATTTGTGTAACAGTGAAGAGAGTGAAATCTTTGGTAAACTAAGCAAGGATTGTCCCAGAAAAGAACCATGGCCTCTTTGTGCCTCTTGGGGGCTCTTTTGTGATTACATATGATTATATAAATGAAGGTAAAGGGTGATATATAACGCTCTCTCTCGAAACCCTTGTAATCTGAGCTGCTCAATTAGAAGATTCTGGGTAATTAATGCAAGGGCAGAGATATTTAACCTGAGGTAGCAACAATGTCAGCACAAAAGATAAGCAAAGGTGTCCTTAAGTCTAGTTAAAATCCTTGTTCAAAACTCTGCAATTACACTGATGAGAGGATATAGCTTCATTCATTTTCTCAAAAGGGAAACATGGATATTGCCTTTTTCCCATTTGGGACAAAAAGGAAATGGAGTCCATATACTTTCTGAAAAGGGATTTCCCACATTTATCTTCTTCTCTTTCCCAACTGGCCATGTTGAGAGCAGGGACGCAGTAGGAAGCATACATCTCCAAGTCTACGTGACAGGCTAAATCAGGCAAAGAAGATGCTTTTAATTAAGAACCAAATGGTACCTTTAATTATCTCCAGTGTTTTAAATAGGATGAATACACTGCCGGTGGCTTAAATCGGAAATCATGGATCAGAAAGGTGGTCGCCACAAAGTTGATATAAATTCCTGGAGCCATCTAGAGGGGAAAGAAGGAGCAGGGGAGGAAGGATCAAAAAGCAGGACTGATTTTCTGAGCATCATTGCATGACAAGCACTCTGTTTCATGTGTATGCTTTATACTATGTGTTATGATGGTATATCTCCACAATGTAGTTCCAAGAAAGATAAAAAGACCATTCAAATTCTTTAAAAAATCAATCTAAATGGAAGACTATGGTTACATTAAACCATAATGTAACAATAGTTAAGTACAGTTGAAAAGACATTTCTTGTTTTATGAATTGTTCAAGGTGTTTGTTTAATCTACTGATATGTGTTTGATAGGCCTAGTATTTGGAAGGACATATTATTATTATTTTCAAGTATGACATTTATTACTCCAGTCTGGATTCCTGGGAAAGCACAAGCTCTCTAGTTTGAACCTTTCCAGAAGCCATGTGAATTAAGAATCCTTGCTACTATGTGTCTGCACTTCAATTTAATTGGCATGAAGGTATGTATGGGAGAAAAACTGCCTCTACAAAAACTGCCCACCTACATTTGAAAACTGATAAACATCAACAAAAGCAGTGATTTTCAAATGTTAGTATTTATAAGGGTCGCCCGAGTTGGTGTGTACATGTGTGCCTCAAGTTTTACTATGGCAGATCTGGAGAAAGGCCAAGGAATGTGCATTCTTGAAGACACCCCAGATGATTCTGATGTAGATGGCTGGGATCACACCATAAAAACTCTCACTTAATGTTTAGTGGTTGACATGATAAAATGACACTGGCCATAATTACTCTTGCGAAGACTATGTTTCGGCTACAAAGTCAGCTAGCTCAATCAACATTGGTTGAATTCATTAATTAATTGACCCAGTGAAATCAAGACTGAAGCAAAAGTTCAGTTTGGGAAATAGACTTAGGGCTGCCAGCTAAGCTATAATGAAGCCCAAGTCACAGCAACCTAAAATTTGCCTATAGACCCTCCCTACTCATCTGCACTTCAACCTTTCTAACTTTTTCAGAAGAACAGCATCTGTATCAACAGCTTTTATTAGAGCATCCAACTGTGACAAATTATTACTTAGCAACAAATTTGGAATTCCCCTGCTCTGCAGGGCTGGGAGGAGTTGCTGTTACGTGAAGAAGGTCAGAAGCTGTCTGCTGCAGCAAGCCACACCTGTACTCACAGCACATCTTGTCTTTCTTTCTCTCTCCTTTGCTTGGCTGAGACTAGCTATTCTAAAATATCTTCCTTAATCTGGTTCTTTGCATTCTGCTTTGCTGGCAGTTTGAAAATCTGTCTCTTTAACCAGTTGATACCTATGCACCAGGTAAAAACTTTCATGCCCTACATTTGGCTTTCTGTAGTCTTAAAAGTCTCCTAATTTCACTTCCAAAGACAGGAATAAAAATTTCAAGAAATGCATACTTCCTGACAAGAATATGCCTGCCACTGTTCCAAGAGAACCTCCCCCTGCCCTGCTGACTCCTCTCGACAGCCCCAGTCTTGCCTTTCATCCACGAGTCTGCACACTCGTGATTCAGGGAGCATACTCTTCACATTAGCACTAATGGAAAGTAGGCTTGTGCCTGAGGAGATGATGGGCCAGCCCACCTGAAGAAATAAGCCCTCTAAATGCCTGAGGCAAATTGGTACCTGCCCCAGAAACATCTCAGCAGGTAGCAATGGGGCAGTTAAGTCAGACATGGTTCCTACCTTCCTACCCACATTTCCTTCACCACTCTTAAACCTCAGAGAAGTGGAATGCACTCCAGCTAAGCCTATCTGGAAACTCTTAACTTTCATCTTCATGGAAAGAAAAGGATTTTGAAACGAAAATTTAAATGAAACTTCAAACCTCATTAACCATGCCTCCAGTGGCAGGCTACTGGCAATGAATCACAGGCTACCCTGCCTACTGGGAAATGTAAGCTGACACTGGACTTGAAATCTTAGAGCCAATCTGGACTCATAGCTCCTGCTTTGGGTGAGAGGCAGTGAAGCCCAGAGCCTGTAAATGGGCTCCTCTGTTGCACCCAAAATGCACCTTTAACAAACATGAGGAAAACTTGTTTTTGTCACTCTGCCAACTCTCCCTCCAAGATTTATTTGTATTTATCAAGCATTTCCATTTTATGTAAGCAAATGCGTTAATTAGGAAATAAAGTCTTTCTTCATTTTACTTTCTGCACCAGATGAATTTCTCTGACCTCTGAACTTCCAGTAAATTGCCGTAACATTCAGGAAGGCCAAAGAGTCAAGAAAACTAAGTCTTGATTGGGAAGCCATACATACACATATATATATATATATATATGTATATATATACACACACACATATACATGTACACACAGAGGTGCTAGGAAGGACAATAATCATATTATATGCTTGCATAGTATTTCTTAATTTTTCCAGAGAAACTTCACATCTATTATCCTTCTCAGTGCAAGCATCACCCTTTCTTACCTGAAATATTTTTCAGATATTAAAATGCAATTGTAATTATTTCTATAGGAAATGTCAAGCTGAAAAGAGCAAATTCCAATGTACTTTCTGGTAATATTTCTCTCTTTTAAATTAGATTTAACAAGCAGTCTTCATGAGCTCAATGGAGAACACCACAGTGATAAGCCTCCCTTTCTTTCCACAATTACCAACATGGAATTTCTACCACCGCAGCTTTCTATCTCCTGTTTTCACCAACTTGTCATACAGACAGCCTGTCTTTCCCCAGTCTAATTTCCTAGCTGCACCCTAAGTCCGCTTTGTCATCAAAGTTTACATTGACTTTTCCAACACTTGCTCCCTAACGGTAAATGGCAGTGCTAGATTTTTACAGTCATGGCAGACACATAAATTTGCAACTAATAAAATAACTAGAATAATAATTATTACTATTTATTGAACACTTTGAGTATGCAAAGCTACTCAAAGTATGTGCCAGGCACTTACAACTACATGCTAAAGTAACTGCATGGCAAAGTAATTATTACACCCATTTCATAAATGACCAAACTGCAGAGAGGTTCAATTACTTATATAGCTTTATATTGCGACTAACCAAAAAGTTAGAGATTCAAAATAAGGTCTGTTTGGTAAAAATACTCATACTCTTAAACATTACACACAATCTCATGAATAGACAGGAGTCCGTCCACCTCTTCTTCTTATCAACAAATCCTTTCTTCGACTTGACATTACTAGCCAGGAAGAAAGCATACCCAGGATGATATTTAACAAGTTTTTTGTTTTTGTTTTTGTTTTAACCATGGCCATGATTACCACTGCCACTGTTGCTGCTGCTAACACCTCTTAATTACTCAAATGCTGTTAATGTGTCTCTTAATTTCATGTTTTATAAACAATAATATTCAATAAGAAACTCTTAGCACAAATGTGCCTACACAAACACTCTGAATATGTTTTAGAAATTCTTAGAATAATAATTTTGATATCATTTCTTATTAGTGCTGCATTGATATAAATTGGCCAATCTTCATGGAAAGCATCCATTATAGATGCCTACCATGTTATTTTGACCTTTTTGTTGCATGCATTTTGTTGCTGTTGTTGTGTGTTTTTAAAGTTAATTTCCACCTCCACCCTACCCCCCCTTGTCTAGGTATTAGACAGTGTTTTGCCCTAGTGGAAGTTCAGCAAATGTTTGTTTGATTTGCCTTGAACCATTAGAGATACATTCATTCTCTAAAATGCATAGAAGTGTGAAATAATCCATACAGCGAGCTGTTAATCTGCTAAACTATCAATTAAGGGCACAGCCATCCATAACAGCAATCCTTAAAGACTACTAAGTCACTTATCTTGAAGTCTGTGAAACAGATTTCTGTTGGCAGACTTGGACAGCTCAAAGCATCTGCAATATGAATGAATAGGTCAATAATCCATACATTAAATGGTCACTAAGTACTAAAACTCTTTGAAATGATAGGCCATTAAGGCTAAGTCAGTTTCATTTATGGATTTAAAACTCACTTTCAAAATAGTCTCTAGATATGAATTTCTATGATACATCACTCAGGACGTACTGAGAAAGTATGTGTTCATTCATTTCCCCAAAAAGTATGTACTGGATACCTGCCATATCAATGTGATACAATTTATGAAATGTACAAGAAAAGAATGTTGTCCTTAAAGAGCTTATAATCTAGTTTAAGTATTATCTAAATAGATTATAACAATTTTTTTTATTGTTTGTGAACTTTAAAAAATTTTTTTTTTACATTTTGACCCCCTTTACCCACTTCTCCACCAACACCCTCTGGTGAATACCAATCTGTTTTCTGTATCCATGTGCTTGGTTTTTGTTTGTTTGTTTTGGATTCCACATATAAGAAAGATCATATGGTATTTGTCTTTCTCTGTCTGACTTATTTCATTTAGCATAATGCCCTCAAGGTGCATCCATACTGTTATGAATGGCAAGATTTTATTCTTCTTATGTATGTGTGTGTATATATATATACATATATATATATCACAATTTGTTTATCCATTTATCCATTGATGGACACTTAGGTTGTTTCCATACCTTGACTATTGTAAATAGTGCTGCAGTGAACATGGGGGTGCATTTTTCTTTTCAAGTTAGTGTTTTCCTTTTCTTATGATAAATACCCAGAAGTGGAATTGTTGGATCACATGGTAGTTGTATTTTTAATTTTCTGTGGAACCTCCACACTGTTTTCCATAGGGGCTGCACCAAGTTACATTCCCACCAACAGCGCACAAGGGTTCCCTTTTCTTCACATCCTTGTCAACACTTATTTCTTGTCTTTTTGATAATAGCTATTCTAACAGGTGTGAGGTGATATCTCATTGTAGTTTTGATTTGCATTTCTCTAATGATCAATGATATTGAGCAGTTTTTCATGTACCTCTTGCCCAATTGTATGCCTTCTTTGGAAAAGTGTTTATTCAGATCTGCCCATTTTTTAATCAGATTTTTGTTACTGAGTTCTTTATATATTTTAAATATTAGCTCCTTATCAGATATGTGATTTGCAAATATTTTCTTCCATTCAGTAGGTTGTCTTTTTTATTTTGTTGATGGATCCTTTTGCTCTCCAGAACCCCACTTGTTTATTTTTGCTTTTATTGCTTTTACTTTTGGTGTCAGATTCAAAAAATCATCACCAAGACCTATGTCAAGGAGACTATCACTTATATTTTCTTCTAGAAGTTTTAGGGCTTCAGGTCTTATGTTCAAGTCTTTAATCCATTTTGGGTTAAGTTTTGTGGATGGTGTGAGACAGTGGTCCAGTTTCATTATTTTTTATGTGGCTGTCCAATTTCCCCAACACCATTTATTGAAGAGACTATCCTTTCCCCATTATATATTCATGGCTCCTTCATTGTAAATTAATTGACCACATATGCATGGGTTTTTTCTGGGCTCTCTATTCTGTTTCATTGATCAATATGTATGTTTTTATGCCAATATCATACTATTTTAATGACCATAATTTTGTAATATAGTTTGAAATAAGAGAGTATGATGCCTCCATCTTTGTTCTTCTTTCTGAAGATTGTTTGAGTGTGATGCCTCCACCTTTGTTCTTCTTTCTGATGATTGTTTTTAGAAAGAAAATTCAGGTAAAGAATGAACTCTGGACTTCCAAGTCAAGTAATATAGCAGATAAATATACTGAGAATTCATTTCTTTATGAAACATCTAGAAATACTGGACAAAATATAACAAATACCCTTTGAAATATATAGCTGAGATCATAAAATATAAGGAAAATACCTAGATACTGAAAAAAAAAAAAAGAAAAGCAAATTGAAAACCAGTATAGTAACCTGATGTGAGATATTCAGCTTCCCTTGGGCATTTACTCTTATCTGTAACTTAATTTTATGTTTAGTCTTGCTTTTAACAACAACCTCCAGAGAAATAGAACCTAGGCCCTGGGCTGTAAACTGGGAACTAAGACTCCTGCATAAAGACTGGATCCTTGAAGAGCTACACTCCTAGCAAAAGAATAGGCATGATCTGGAAGATAAGCTTAAACAACTGCTCCAAATGCAACACAAAGAAATGGAAATTAGTAAAGAGAAATTAAGATACATGGGAGACAGAATGAGAGGCTCCAACATATGTCAAATTGGATTTCTAAAAGAAAATAATGAGAATAGAAAAGAGGTAATATTTGTAGAAATTATGACTGAGAATTCTCCAAAATTGATTTTGTAGATAAATGAATCCTAAGACTTAATGACAATAGAAGACAAAAGGTCGTGATTGTTATGACTGCATGTTTATGCCTCACCTGCAAAATTCATATGTTGAAATCCTAACCCCCAATGCGATGGTATTTGGAGGTGAGGACTTTGGGAGGTGATTAGGTCATTAGGTCTTGCCCCTTCTGTCATATGAGGATACAAGGAGAAGATGATAGTCTGTAACCCAGAAGAAGACCTTCACGAGAACCCAACCATGCTAGCACCCTGATCTCACCCAGACTTCCAGCCTCCAGAACTGTTAGAAATAAATTTCTGTTGTTTACAAGCTACTCAGTCTAATGGTATTTTGTTATAACCACTCAAACTGACTAAGAGTAATAGCTTCAAGCATACAGAGAAAAT
Source organism: Balaenoptera physalus (assembly GCF_965194825.1). Taxonomy (NCBI): domain Eukaryota; kingdom Metazoa; phylum Chordata; class Mammalia; order Artiodactyla; family Balaenopteridae; genus Balaenoptera; species Balaenoptera physalus. The sequence continues at coordinate 67,305,747 of NC_138888.1, forward strand.
AACTGTCTGCCCAGAATTATGTACATAGCTAAAAAGTACAAGAGCAAATTAGGAGAACTGACAGGCAACAGAGTATATTAAAAGAATGCATAAAAGATACACTTCAGTCTGTGTCTTTTGGTTGGGGCATTTAATCCATTTACATTTAAGGTTATTATGTATATGTATGTTCCTATTACTATTTTCTTAATTGTTTTGGGTTTGTTTTTGTGGGTATTTTTCATCATCCAAACAGAAAATAAATAAGGAAACATAAGCTTTAAGTGACACAATAGACCAGATAGATTTAATTGATATTTATAGAACATTCCACCCGTAAGTGACAGAATACACTTTCTCCTCAAGTGCACGTGAAACATTCTCCAGGATAGATCACATCTTGGGTCACAAATCAAGCCTCGGAAAATTTATGAAACTTGAAATCATATCAAGCATCTTTTCTGGCCACAATGCTATGAGATTGGAAATCAATTACAGGAAAAAAACGGTAAAAAACACAAATACATGGAGGCTAAACAGTGCGTTACTAAATAACCAAGAGCTCACTGAAGAAATCAAAGAAGAAATAAAAAAATACACAGAAATAAATGATGACCCAAAACCTATGGGCCTCAGCAAAAGCAGTTCTAAGAGGGAAGTTTATAGCAATTCAATCTCACCTCAGAAAACAAGAGAAATCTCAAATAAACAATCTAACCCTACAGCTAAAACAACTCAAGAAAGAAGAACAAAGAAAACCCGAAGTCAGTAAAAGGAAAGAAAACATAAAGATCAGAGCAGAAATAAATGAAATAGAAATGAAGAAAACAATAGCAAAGGTCAATAAAACTAAAAGTTGGTTCTTTGAGAAGATAAACAAAATTGATAAACCCTTAGCCAGACTCATCAGGAAAAAAAGGGAGAGGATGCAAATCAATAAAATTAGAAATGAAACAGGAAAAATCACAACTGACACCACAGAAATACAAAGGATTATAAGAGACTACTACAAACAACCATATGCCAATAAAATGGACAGCCACAAAGAAATGGACCAATTCTTGGAAAGGTACAATTTTCCAAGACTGAACCTGGAAGAATTAGAAAATATATACAGACGTATCACCAGTAATGAAATTGAATCTGTAACTAAAAATCTTCCAACAAACAAAAGTCCAGGACCAGGTGGCTTCACAGCTGAATTCGGTCAAACTTTTAGAGAAGACCTAACACCTATCCTTCTCAAACTCTTCCAAAAAGTTGCAGAGGGAGGAACACTCTCAAATTCATTCTATGAAACCACCATCACCCTGATACCAAAACCAGGGAAAGATATCACAAAAAAAGAAAATTATAGACCAATATCACTGATGAACATAGATGCAAAAAATCCTGAACAAAATACTAGCAAACAGAATCCAAGAACATATTAAAAGGATCGTACACCTTGATCAAGTGGGATTTATCCCAGGAATGCAAGGATTCTTCAATGTATGCAAATCAATCAATGTGATACACCACATTAAAAAATTAAGGAATAAAAATAATATGACCATCTCAATAGATGCAGAAAAATCTTTCGACAAAATTCAAAACCCATTTATGATAAAAGCTCTCCAGAAAATGGGCATAGAGGGAACCCACCTCAACATAATAAAGGCCATATATGACAAACTCACAGCAAACATCATACTCGCTGGTGAAAATCTGAAAGCATTTCCACTAAGATCAGGAACAAGACAAGGGTGTCCACTCTCGCAACTCTTATTCAACATAGTTTTGGAAGTCCTACCCACGGCAATCAGAGAAGAAAAAGAAATAAAAGGAATACAAATTGGAAAATAAGAAGTAAAACTGTCACTGTTTGCAGATGACATGATACTATACATAGAAAATCCTAAAGATGCCACCAGAAAACTACTAGACTAATCAATGAATTTGGTAAGGTTGCAGGATACAAAATTAATGCACAGAAATCTCTGGTATTCCTATACACTAACAATGAAAAATCAGAAAGAGAAATTAAGGAAAGAATTCCATTTACCATTGCAACAAAAAGAATAAAATACCTAGGAATAAACCTACCTAAGGAGGCAAAAGACTTGTACTCAGAAAACCATAAAACACTGATGAAAGAAATCAAAGATGACATAAACAGATGGAGAAATATACCATGTTCTTGGATTGGAAGAATCAATATTGTGAAAACGACTGTACTACCCAAAGTAATCTACAGATTCAAGGCAATCCCTATCAAACTACCAATGGCATTCTTCACAGAATTAGAACAAAAAAATTCACAGTTTGTGTGGAAACACAAAAGACCCCGAATAGCCAAAGCAATCTTGAGAAAGAAAAACGGATCTGGAGGAATCAGGCTCCCCGACTTCAAACTATACTACAAAGCTACAGTAATCAAGACAGTATGGTACTGGCACAAAAACAGAAATATAGATAAATGCAACAGGATAGAAAGCCCAGAGATAAACCCACACACATATGGTCACCTAATTTACGACAAAGGAGGCAAGAACATATAATGGAGAAAAGACAGCCTCTTCAATAAGTGGTGCTGGGAAAACTGGACAGCTACATGTAAAAGAATGAAATTAGAACACTCCCTAACACCATACACAAAAGTAAACTCAAATGGATTAAAGACCTAAATGTAAGGCCAGACACTATAAAACTCTTAGAGAAAAACATAGGCAGAACACTCTATGACACAAATCACTGCAAGATCCTTTTTGACCCACCTCCTAGAGAAATGGAAATAAAAACAAAAATAAACAACTGGGACCTAATGAAACTTAAAAGCTTTTGCACAGCAAAGGAAAACATAAACAAGATGAAAAGACAACCCTCAGAATGGGAGAAAATATTTGCAAATGAAGCAACTGACAAAGGATTAATCTCCAAAATTTACAAGCAGGTCATGCAGCTCAGTATCAAAAAAACAAACAACCCAATCCAAAAATGGCCAGAAGACCTAAATAGACATTTCTCCAAAGAAGATATACAGATTGCCAACAAACACATGAAAGGATGCTCAACATCACTAATCATTAGAGAAATGCGAATCAAAACTACAATGAGGTATCACCTCACACCAGTCAGAATGGCCATCACCAAAAATCTACAAAGAATAAATGCTGGAGAGGGTGTGGAGAAAAGGAAACCTTCTTGCACTGTTGGTGGTAATGTAAATTGATACAGCCACTATGGAGAACAGTATGGAGGTTCCTTAAAAAGCTAAAAATAGAACTACCATACAACCCAGCAATCCCACTACTGGGCATATACCCTGAGAAAACCATAATTCAAAAAGAGTCATGTACCACAATGTTCATTGCAGCTCTATTTACAACAGCCAGGTTATGGAAGCAACCTAAGTGTCCATCGACAGATGGATGGATAAAGAAGATGTGGCACATATATACAATGGAATATTACTCAGCCATAAAAAGAAACGAAATTGAGTTATTTGTAGTGAGGTGGATGGACCTAGAGTGTGTCGTACAGTGTGAAGTAAGTCAGAAAGAGAAAAACAAATACAGTATGCTAATGTATATATCTGGAATTTAAAAAGAAAATGGTAGTGATGAACCTAGTGGCAGGGCAGGAATAAAGATGTAGACACTGAGAATGGACTTGAGGACACGGGCCAGAGGGGGAAGGTGGAGCCAAGTGAGAGTAGCATCGACATACATACACTAGCAAATATAAAATAGCTAGCTAGTGGGAAGCAGCAGCATAGCACAGGGATATCAGCTCGGTGCTTTGTGACAACCTAGAGGGGTGGGATCGGGAGGGTGGGAGGGAGGTTCAAGAGAGAGGGTATATGGGGATATATGTATGCATATGGTTGATTCACTTTGTTGTACAACAGAAACTAACACAGCATTGTGAAGCAATTATACTTCAATAAAGTTGTAAAAAAAAAAAGATATACTTCAGAAGGAAGAAACATGATCTCAGGAGGAAAGTCTGAGATGCTAGGAGTAGTGAATAAAGAATCTGGCAAATATGTGGCTAGATCTAAACAGATTATATAAAACAATAGACTTGAAGAAAAAAAACTATAGATTTGGGTGTTATAAAAATAGGTGACAACTAAAATACTGGATAACAATAATATAGAACATGGGAAGGATATAATCATGTTTAAAGAATTCTGAAATTATTTCATTGTTCATGAAGACAGTAGTGATATTAAATTTAAACTTTAGTAACTTAAGTAGGCATATTAAAAGTTTTTGAGCGATCACTCAAAGAGCTACAGCGTATATAACTTCCAAAGCAGTGGGAATAGGGAATAAAACAAACAAAAACTCTAAGGATTCAATAGTGGCAGAAAAGAAAATATAAAATATGAGGTAAAAAAGTAAGATAAGACAAATTAAAAGTATAAGTAATAATAAGTGTAAATGGTCTAAACTATTCAGTTAATAAGCAGAAATTGTTAAATTGGGTTAAAAATAAATACAGCTTTAGGCTATATAAAAAAAATCACATAATACATAAGGACTCAGAAATACTTAAAATAAAAGGCTAGAAAAAGAATATATCACTCAAATATTAGACAGAAGAAAACTAGATTAATACCAGAAAAAAATAATTTTAAAAAAAAGCATTTTAGGAATAAAGAAAAGTTAATATTTAATAATAAAAGTTTTGATTCATGAGGAAGATTTATCAATTTTAAACTTGTAAGTACCTAAACTCAACAAGCATGAGGCAAAAAATTGACAAAACTGCAAGGAGAAATTGACAAATCCACCAGAGTAGTAAGCAATTTTAATATACCTCTCTCAGAAATTGATAGATAAAGCAGACAGAAAATGAGTAAGACAGTAGAAGATTGGAAAAAAACTATAAACAAGTTTGATTTGACTGACATATATAGAACTCTGCATATAGCAATTCAGACATAGAGATACTTTATGAAAATTAGCCACATAATGGGCCAAAAGCAAATCTTATTAAATATCAAAGAATCATTATAATAAAGTCCATGTTCCCTGGCCACAGGGCAACTAAATTAAAATCAATAACAAGGCAAAACTATAGAGACAGGAATCAGATCATTTGTTGCTGAAGGCTGGAGTATAGAATAGGAGACTGATTACAGAGGGACATGAGGGAATTTTGTGGGGTGATGGAAATAATCCGTATTTGATTTTAGTAATGGCTTCATGACTGTCTGTATTTGTCAAAACTCATCAAACTATAAACCTAAAATGGATAAATGCTGTTGGGGGATGGTGGTAGAAAACTCCTATTCTGCCTTCTTGCTGATGTCATTCTTCTCAAAATATTTTTTTCTAACACAAAATAATAGTCTATAACTTTCTCATCTCAGTTATAATCCTAGAAACAAAAATCAAAAGTAAATTATTAGCAAGAAAATATAAGTACATCAGGGTTTTCTTATTGTTTAATCATTGACAAGATGGGTTTATTCTGGAAATACCAAGATGGTTACTCAACATGCACATTTCTGCTATGAACATACATCTTTTGGAGCCTTACTTTATCTGAACAGTACTAGAGAAAAATCCTTCCAGAGCTTTTTTTAAATAAAAATTATTATAATTTATTTTTTCTTCTTATAAAATCAATACATGTTTATTTTAGAGCCATAATAAAGTACAGATAAGCCAAAAGAAAATATTAATGACACAATAATCAAACTCAAAGGAAACCACTTAAAACTGCTGTAAAACCTTCCATATCTTTTCCCTGCTTATTTATATACCTATTTCTTGCTTAATGTCCTTAACTGTTTTTTAAAAAATGACTCTGAAATGACCCACATGAGCCATTGATCTTGGCATCATATATATTTGTGCTATATCTACACTTTACCCCAGAACAGAAGACAATAATACCATATCAATAGTACAGTTGCACAAAACCCCACACTCAAATGTCATCATCTTGAAATTCTTAATAATTTTATTTTTAAATTTGGTAAATGAAGGCTGGCGAAACAATGGAGCACATAGCGGGGCCTTAGATACTTATCTCCCAGCATGCACTGCCTCCTCACCTTCCCAGGAACGATTCTCAACCACCTGCCCCAGACCTAGCAACTGTTGCTGCCCTCTGGCCCCAGCTGGGCCTGAGCAGGGAAGGGTGAAGTTTGGCACCCAAGCACCAAGTTGCAGGGTGGAGTGCCAGATGACTGGGAAGGTCAGCCCTTACCCTGCAAATATCCCTGTGCTCAAGGAAGCACATTAAATAGCAAATTTTAAAAATAAATCATGACAGAGGATGCAAAAGAAAGGGGAAAGCTATTTGCCTGCTGTTTGAAAAGGGGCCTACATTTTTATATTGCACTAGAGCCCACAAATGATGTAGCCGGCCATGTATACCAAATGTACGCATCCTCCTGCCATTCCCATGCCCACACTCAAAGTACCAGCTATCCTAAACTTTATTTAGATGTTCAAACAAGCCAAGCTTATGCTTTTCCTGGCTTCTACACACACTATTCCATCTGCTCAAATATCCCTTTTGGTGAAGTCTTCTCTGACCATTGAGAAGCACACCAGGGTTGCATGAAGTGTCCCTGCTGCATACTCGAACAGGGCTCCCTTTCTCCCTGTCCAACTGCTAATGCCAGTCTTCACAGTCAGCCTAAGTTCTCTCTGCTCTGTGAATCTTTTTTTCAACTACATGAGATAACAGGTATGTTGGTTTTTTTAAATGTATGCCGTCATGACTCTGAAGACCGGCAATAACTTGGGTAAGTGGTGAGATGGGGGGAGAGCATTTCAGGTGATAAAAACACAGTGAGCAAATACACACGTGAGGACAGAAGCATACTTGGGTAGCTGTCCACTGGCCTATGTGAAATGAAAAAGACAGATTCCTTGGGAGGACCAAGGCGAGGACAGGTTGAAGAGGCGGTTGGAACCCAGTTGTGCAGGGACTAAATGCCAGAATAAGAAAGTTGGGCTTTATTCTCTAGGCTCTGGGACTTCTTTAAGGTCTTTGAGTGTAAGAATAGTGTACTCCAGTGTCATTTTCAGAAGATTAATATGGCAGCTGTGTATGAGATAAGTTAGATAAGCCTAAGAGTAAAGACAAGAAGACAAATAAAGAGGTTTTTAATTATGGAGGACTGAAGCAACAGGAACCTAAACATGGATGGTGGGGAGAGATAAAGAAAGGCTCAGATTTAAGAAACATTACAAAGGAATCACAGGAATAGATTATGAAATTGGAATGTGCTCCTATTCCACTGAGATGTAGACAAAATAAAAGCGTATGAAGGGTGAGTAAAGGGAAAATCTGGAAATCTTCAATCATATTTCTAATTGTAACAATATTGATGATGACTGACTTTTTAAAATCTACAAGCTCAACCTCTGGCAATAATCTTCTTTCAACTATACATGAGCACATCTTTTCAAATGCATCTGTTCAAGAGAACACTTTTGCCCTTCCCCCAGAAATACCACAATCAGCAGCCTCTGCATGCAATGCAAATTATAGGATTAAGAAGCTGCTATTAGCTGCTAACAAATTAAACAGGGTAGACGGCCACCTTATTTTTCTCTCTGTTCCAGGTAAATAGTGAACGGTAAAATAAAGATATTTTCTTAATTTAACACAGAACCATTGTCCCTTAGTAGTGAGACCTTGACCTGATTTTTATACGCTGGATAAGATACTATTAGCATAAGATATGATTTGTGACTGATTAGTCATCTAATTTTTTTTTTAAAAAGTGTCAGCCAATGTTATGCTAAATTGCCACCTAATTTTCAAATGAAATATCTGAACTCTTATTTCAACTCCTTAAGTATATGTCTACACAATATAGAATATACTATAGAATACACTAGAATTAAATTTAATAATGTTCTAACTTCTAATCTGATTTTATTATGTTCTAATGGATTTAAAGCATAAATACATTTCTTTTCTTAAAAAAGCAAAATGGGGGCATTCATACTGCTAATCCATTAGCATTCACTTGGATTTTGAATACTTAATGAATTATCTTTAATGCACTAGCCCTCATACAAACAAAATATTATTTCTGCCCCAAGGAAATGCTTTCCACTCCACACTGAAGATATAGTACTAAAACAATGTAAATATTAAAGCTTAATGTTTTAAGGCACTGTTGTAAGTTGAGAGCATGTAGGGGTGGCTGCAGAGAGAGGGATTTTGATTGTGTCAATATTAAAGTCATATATATATATATCAATATATATATATAGATAGATAGATAGATATGTATCTAGATATGTAGATATGTGCCAGGACACTCAAAAAAAGGAAAATCCATATCCAACTGGAATGCAAAAAGACAAAACCCTTTCTATAAAGGCTTTTGTTAACACAACATGGAGAAAGCAGCCATCTCAGTAAGAGGATGCTAACCTCTGCAAAAAGAGAAAGCGAATTATAGGGATCTTGGTTTAGAGACTCAGAGATGCAGCAACCATTGACAAGCTTAACCAGAATTCAGCAACAAAGCATGTGTCAAGGACAAGACTCACTAACGTGCATCCATGTTTTCACCTTCCCCATTAAAAAAAAATCTGTCTTCTACCATTCAGCTTTTCTTCCTCTCTCATCTCCTAAGGACTTAGCGTCTCTTTGCCAGACCAGTTGCTCTGAAGTTTCTCTGGAGAGTAGGTACAATAGAGAATTTTAAAAGAACCTTGTGCTCAGAAGGGTCCCTTTCTTGGTTTAATGCTCTGTTGTAGCCTTCTGGAAATTTTTCATAATGTTTGAACAAGGGACCCCATACTTTTATTTTGCATGGGGCTTCACAAATTATGTAGCTGGTCCTGAATCCATAGGGTGGAAAAATCCAGGAGCAGCAGCAATAGTTAGCACACAACACACAAACAGCTGGACAGGACAAGCCACGCTCAACAGCTATCAGTGGCTCACTAGCCAGATCACGGGAAATTTCCAGGAAAGCCCCAAAAGACACACAGTCTCCTCCCTGTGGCCCTGAGGCCACCCACACCTTCCCCTACACCTGGAGCCCACTTTGGAAAGGAGGATGGACCTTTGAGAGAGGAGAAATAACAATAATAAAGAGTTTGAACTTTAAATCACCTGAATATTTACCCAAAACTTAAAACCCAGATAGCTTTACTTTAGAAATTTAAGTTTTTTCCACCATTTTCAGGTATAAAGCTCAAAAATCAAAGGAACATCACTTATACAAAATAAAATTTTTCTTATATTTTTCCCCCATCTACATCATCATTATGTAAATTTTGACCCCTCTATAGAAGGAAAGCAGTACACACTCAGAAAATGAACTATTTCAGATTCAAGGGCTTGCCCTCCCACACATGAGTTATCCATGAATAGTTTAGGTGTATAAGTCCTAGTTTGAGACTCTCTTTTGTTAAGCATTCTGGAAAAAGTGTGATCAGAATACCAGTTGCAGGGGCGCGGGGACGGGGGGGGGGGACCGTTTTGTCCTCTTTTAGCAATCATCTGGACATGTGGACGTGGACCTCTGAAACAGGAATCTCTGCAGGGATGCTTGGCAGTAAAATAAGGCAATCCAGAAAATATGTAAAATATACATTTCAGAGCAGATTTTTAAAATATACCAGATGGTTGGTCATTGTTTTTTTTTCAAAGTTCCTCATAAAAACATATGAAATACTTTCCTTCTCTTTAGATTAAGCCTACTCAAGCACGACAGACGACATGATTTCCCATTCAGGAAAATGTTTCATTACTTCAAAATAGGATAGACGGCTGTAAAATGCCCTTTTCTTATGAAATTTAGAGGTGAACTCACCGGTACTACTCTTCCTCTTCTGTTTCTGCCCCATACACACCCTTTCTTCATCAAGAAGTTCCCTGACCTGTTACCCCTTCTCTTTAATGTAGTCCCTTTGGTGGCCTCCTGTGCTGTGTTTTACTAAAGGCGCAGAGGAGGTCATGGTAAAGAAGACAGAAAACTGGTGGACAGGTAGCTACAGTTTACCTGGGAACTCAAAGCCAAGAGTAACTGAGATGATTTCCCTCAGACGCGGTAACGAACGTTAAGCCTGTAGTGCTGCACTTAGCACTCAATGGGTGCTCTAAGTGCCAGTCACCTCCATTATTTTGCCCTGATCATAAAAGGGCCATTTTGCCAGCAATATCTGTGCTGAGACCTCAGTGCTCTCTCTCCACTGCCATTTTCCCACACCCACCTGAACCAGACTTGTGAAGACAACCAGTCACGGATGCCCAGGAAGATCTGGAACAGAAGTACGGCTGTGAAAAGTTAGATTACAAAGGCTTTGTATCGTGGTTTTATGGTATATGTCACCTTATAATTTATTATAGAGTTTCTCAATTTTTCTATCCATATAAAAGCACCATGAAGACACAGGCCATGCCTGTCTGGTTCATTATCACATCCTAGCACCTAGGATAGCACATAGTAGGCGCTTAATAAATACGTGTTAAGTGAATAGGCAAATCAAGCAAATAATAGATGCTGACATTTAAAATCACATAGCCCAATCCATTTCCAAGTGGCCCAGAGAGTTGCCCAAGGTCAATGAAATATGGAACTAACCCTAAAAGTAATGGATTTCTATGTCCCACTGCACAGATCCCTGAATTATGAGCACTTTCTCCAACTGAAATAACATGAACATAATTTTCTTCCCAATTATTCTGGCTGAAGGATATACAAAAGGTTTCAGTGGGTGGAAGATTTACGGCACAGCTTCTGGGAAAGCCTAGAAGCACCATGGGGCAACTGCTAAAGGTCTTACGGTAATTAAATCGAGAAGCCTGGGGACCCCTGGAGGCCCACACGGTAGGCAGGAGGACTGCCCTCCTGGAGGAAGGCACTTTCGCTGATGTCCATTATACAAAAAGATCCTTAGGCAAGCAAGAATGAAAGCAAATACAAGAAAAGAAAAATGCCTGTGGTTTCCTGTTGCTTCCAAAGTTCTCACGTACACTGACCTCTAACGTAGCCTTCAGCTTGATTGAATATTTCCCTGTCCTATTATAGCAAGGTGGACAATTCACACCCTAAAACTCGGATATACAGATCTTCCTCAACTCACGATGGGGTTACGTCCCAATAAACCCATTGTAAGTTGAAAATATCGTTAAGACAAAAATGCATTTAATACACCTAACCCACTTAACATCATAGCTTAGCCTCGCCTACCTTAAATGTGCTCAGAACACTTATATTAGCCTACAGATGGGCAAAATCATCTAACACAAAGCCTGTTTCATAATAAAGTGTTGAATATCTCGCCTAATTGAATATTGTACTGAAAGTGAAAAACAGAATGGCTGTCTGGGTAGAAAATGGTTATAAGAGTACAAGCTGTTTACCCTCGTGATTGTGACCGTGTAGCTGACTGGGAGCTGCAGCTCACTGCTGCAGCCCAGCATCATGAGAGAGGATCATACCCCATATCATTAGCCCGGGGAAGGATCAAAATTCAAAATTCAAACCATGGTTTCCACTGAATGCATACTGCTTTCACACCACGGTAAAGTCAAAAACTATCGGAATTTGGGGACAATCTATACTACAAAAAACAATGCAACATCCTTTGTATCCTTATAAGTTAACTAAACCTCTCACGAGCACCTCCCTTTAACTGGTAATTGGGAGAATGGGGGAAGGTAGAAAGGGAGAGACAAGAAGGAGGAATTTTAGACTAATAAAGATTTCTCTGTCTAAGCAATTTATAAGAATTTCTTAAGGTCTCATTTGGAAAAATACTCAACCTCTCAGGTTTTCTTTATGACATTCCCCCCATTTTTTAAGAGAAGGTGTCACATGGGTATAAAGAGTAGCTTACGAGTCCTCAGTGTGTTGGGGTTGGGGGTGGGGCTTGATCAGCAGAGGGTCCTTTGGGTCCTGTCACTAGGGCAGCCCTGGGCCCTCAGTTCCCATGAGGTGACTACTGGGGGCAGCACTGCACTGGAGCAGCAGTTGGAATCCACGATCAAGGTTACCCACCTCTGGTTGAGAAGGGCCCCTGATTCCTGACGGCCCATTCTACATCTCTGTGCGCCCCAGTGGGGACCATGGGAACTTTGAGATCCTCTGCAACCCGTCCACTGGCTTTGGGGATTGAAAAGTGCAAGATGTATCCCTAACCCATGGCTAAATCACATCCTGCCCCCATCAGCGTCGAGTTCAATGTATTGCTACTCAGACAGGTTGGCTGCCTCCCCAGGCTACTCCTGAGGAAGTAGGACACAGTTTCCCCCTCTCAGCATCATAGGGGTTCCCTTCTGCTTCCTATTTGGTGAAGACATCCTGAAGGTCAAATCCCTTTTCTCTATCTTATGGATGTATTTGCTCTAAGGAGCTATGCATTTGCAGTACATAATGATTGAAGGGGAATGAAAAATACAGTGGCTTATATTTCCAAAAATCTGTGTCCATTTCACTATAATCTCAGAGCGTTCAAAAGGATACAGGCCTGACTCCTATGATTTTGGTCAGACATTGTTCAAAAATTAAGCTACAGTATAAATAAGTAACATAAAATAACATAGGAAAAAAAATCTTATTAAGTGTAGTACAGTGAACTGTATGTAACATCTACAAGTCATAGCTAAGCTTTGGTTTCTTTATAAAATGTGGATAATAACACCTGCTCTGCCTACCTCACCTGGGTATAAGGAAAATACTTTGAAAGCTATAAAGTTTGGAGGAATAAAACTTAGGATAGGAAATCCGTAAAACAAGTTTGATTCCTGAGCCCCAGCCCTATGGCATAATGGGAACCCACTATATATACAACAAGAAAAGCCTGACCCTGACCTCCCAAGAATCACGCAGCAGTGTCCCATCACACCGCATAAAGCTCAGTGTGGTATATAAAGGTACTATTGTTGAACCAGATTTTATATGTACTTTCTATTCTATTCACAGAAAAAGCCACATTTACATGAGTGTGGTTGAAAAGATTTGCTGTAGAGCAGCAATTTTATGGAAACACGTGTGTGGGAAAGGTTTGATTGAAGTGCATATGGCAATCCTTTAAGACCGATTTAATAGAGGGAAATGCCTGCCAGCATCTGGAACCCTGGATGGGAGTAACTCGGAGCCCGCGGATGCTCCAAACATTTCAGGAGCCTTCTGCTGACTAGAAATTGGACACATTTTGAATCAAATCATTCTGCAGAGCAGGCTTATTCTGTAGTAGTTCTCCCAGCATCTGGAACTTTTTGCCAAGAGTGATCATATTTTTGTAATCCCAAATCCACAGCAAGTTATACTAGCTAGGACCTCCCCTGAAAGATGGGGAGGAACCCAGAAAAACTGGGAAACACAGGGGCATGATGTTCAGCCCAGGAAAGATCTTCTTCTTCATCACTCCTGGAATTGCTTCAGGGTCCACACACCCCACTTTCTCCCCCATGTATCCATAGAGTAGACTGTCCATTTTACCTTTCATCTAAAATGTCAGCTATGTGTTTTTGCCATGGCTGGATATGCAAAGTTCTAAAAATATATGCATATGGGGTAAATTTGAGCATTTAAAAATAACACTTGCTGGTTGTGGCTTTCGGGTGCCTTCTAACTCAGCTGGAACCAGTTGCTCCCATCTCACCAGCTGGATGATGATACCTAACTGGTAGCCTGTGCTTATGGTTCATGAGCTGCTTTCTCATGCCTTGCCTTATGGGATCCTCTCAAACGTCCTGGCATCACAGCAATGCAGGCATCACTAGCCCCAGTGGAGAGAATGACCCAGAGATAATACACAGATAACACACTCATTTGGTAAGAAGAGCCGTGATGAAAACCCAGATCGCCGAAGTCCCAGATGACTCCTTTGACTTTTCCCATGACTACTCAATCACAGGTGTTTTACAGTTATTAAGAAAATGACAGGCAGTCATGCCTCTTTCAGCGATAGCCCTTGCAACTGATACGTTTTCTTACACTATTTTCAAAAGTTAGATATTTCAAACTCCAAAATCAATGTTCTTACCTATCCTATTCCTCTGTGCACATCATTCCCTGCCAGCCACAGGGAAGATGAGCAGCGATCATTTGTCTCATTGCTTAAAAAGGTTCAGAGCTATCAGTTATTTTCATCTCTCAACACAAGATACAGGTGCAGATAGATATTAGGACGCTGGAATAACACTGATTAGCCGTTCCCAAATAAATGTGTAATTTATGAAAATTTAAGATTCCAGCTGACTTCTGATTAGAATAGAAGAAAAAAAGAAATGTTCATCTTATAAAACAAGTTGTGCATGCCATGCTACCTCTTCTTTATCCATTCATCTGTCGATGGACACTTAGGTTGCTTCCAACAAGGGCTATTCTATATCTAAAATGTCAATGTCAAAAAGGACCAGAGTGGTACCTGGTCTCCCAGGCAACAGTACAATTGCACTAGGCAAATGTATAGGCTCTAGGGCGTCTTTGGGATGGCACCAATACAGATGCCTCTTTTCCACCTTCTAGATTCCTAATAGAATTATATAGAAAACAAAATGTGGACAAGTCTATATTCATAGTGGGCACAAGTCAGAAGGTTTAATCCACTTCTGCCAGATACTAACAGGCCTGGATTGGAGAAAGCATAGGAGACCAATTCATGGCCTTTCTTCTGGAAAAAGCAGAAGTCAGTAAGGAAAGTCAGTAGGACAACCTGAAAGGACCAGACAAGAAGCAGGAGCTGGAGGTAAAGGGCTGCCTGTGAGGAACTTCTGGTGACATTAAGAGATGCTCTTAAGAGTAATTCTGTTGTTATCTAGCAAAATCGAAGCACGTATTCTAAGACCCAGCAATTCCTCTCCTAGTCATGTAACCTAGAGAAATTCTCGCACATGTATGCAAAAAAGAATGTACAGCGGTGCTTATAACAACTATATTTGCAAAGTCAAAAACTAGAAACAACCTAAATGACCATCAAGAGAACAATGATTAAATTGTTTGTAGTATATTCATGTAATGGAAGACGACATAGCCATGAAAATGAATAAAGTCACACGTATCCACATGGATGAATTTCACAAACAATGCTGAGCAAAAAACTGGCAAGTTTCAGGAGAATAGTTTATTCGATTAACATAAAACATTAAAATATGAAAAGCTGTACACCATTTTCCTTATACATATTTACCACTGTAGTCTATATATTACTGTACTGTCTTTAGTAAAAGAATAAGATGTAAATGGGAATAATAATTACCAAATTCAAGATAAGGGTACTTCTGGTGGGGGTGGGGAGGTGATAAGATAAGAAAGGATACAGGGAGTTTCAACTTATTGGTAATATTTATTTCTTAAACTGAGTGGTGGTTACACAGTTACCCACTATATTATTATTTAGAGCTTTTTGTTATTATTTATTCTATTATTATTTACAGCTTTATCTCTGTTTTAACATTTCACTGTAACTTCTAAAAAGGAATATTATAAGAATCATATACCTTTTTTGAGTATATTTTGCAAAACACACAGTGCCTGCCGTTATGGATCCTGAGCTACGGCCGCACACGATCTAGTTGTGGGTAAAGCATGTGCAAAAATGCATAATATCCAAAGCTCACGAATATCAGGCTGTGTAGTATAAGGACTGAGAAGGGTTGCTCGTAAACCCTATAGCCAAGACCTGGGAAAATAATTCCATAAAATCTTAACGGTAGACACAAGAAACGGAGAGAAAAAAACATATTTCATTACACCTCAATTTCCTTTCTAATGTTTTGAGGATTTGGGCCGGATTTATTTTTCCTCGTCTAATGCCTTTAAGTGTCTCATTCCCATAAGCCAGATAAAATTTATGTTTAGAGAGGTAGGGTCTAGATATGACCAAATGAATGCTTCACCCTTGGGTGCCCATATACAAGGCTATAGGAACTCTGTCGTATTTCCAGAGTTTGACAATCTCATCCTGGGTGGGTTTAAGTATGCTTCACAATACTCTATCCATTTTTCCATGTGTTAAATAAAGAACCAGGAGTCATTTTCTTACTCTCCTTGTTCAATAGTTTTACACCTGCCTGAATGCAACTGTTATGTGAAAAGTCACACCAACATACGGGAAGTGGGAAAGGACACGACATGGGTACCCATCAAGAGCTCACAAAATTAGTTACACAAACATTTATATTAATGTAAATATATCCTATACTTAATATAAAAACTTTAAGGGCCTCCATCTTCAAGGGAGCAAAAGAGTCAAGTGTATTCCCCGTTTTACCACAGGAGGAAAACTTGGTTAAGTGGCTTGACTCACATCACATGTCAGAACTTGATAACTTGATAACTTAAGAAAATTATCTCTCTTAGTTTGTGCAACAATTGTATTATTAAATTAAACTTTATTAATAGCTGTTATTATCATCACTTAATTATTCTCAGGAGCAGAATCTGAATGGAAAATCAAATTGCATATGTGGTTTCTGGCACATGGTCTCACCTCCATCAATGATATTGTGCCCTTACCCCAGTCCAGAATACAAAAATAAATCCATTTCTACTCTGTCTCCTTGGCCACAGGAGTCCCCAGTAGCAGTGTACAATATCAGCTCACCTTATTGAGAAAATGGTCACGGAGGCTCCTCTTCATGTATTTTGAATTTTTCCATCATTGAAGATATATTCACTATACATAATTGTATGCTTTCTAATACTGCTTTCCTTCAAATTGGATTTTCCCCCCATGGATTTTAAGGCTATTTCCATTAGGGAAAAGTAAAAACAGCTGTAATTTCAGCAATTTTCCATTTTCCTCCTTGTGGGATAGCTCTACTCATTGTATCTGAAGGATAAATAACTAAATGATCTTGAAATATTTAATGTGAAAGAGTTGCCAAGATTTTCAACACAAGAAAGCACATCTAATATGCCACAAAAGGCAGCTTGAAAAACAGAACCCTTTTTAATAGATACATAAACTCCTATTTAACTACTAGCACTTTCCATTTCTTTATTCCTGCCCTATAATGAGCCATTCTAGATTTATTGGTATTCAACTTGGTTACTAGTGCCACTTAATATAATCCCACATGGTTAAGGCTTTGAGAAGCGTCACACACACAAAAAAAGTAAATCAAGTAGGAAAGGAAAGAATCAAAACGGTAATGTAACTAAGAGCCAATTTGGGGGTAAAACAGAGTAGTGTGTTGTCTTAGATTGCAGAGATTTAAACATGCCATGAAACTGCATCAAGCATCCTGCAGTGGGCCAAAGCAACGCTTTTACATAACTTCACATATCTAAGAACTGCAGAAATCCAGAGAGCCGCATGCTTTTTCGACCGGTTCGGGTAGTTAGTATTCAATTCATCAGGTTTTCCATTGGCCTAACTCAGGTCCTATACATCTGAAGCTTTCCCTACCAAGAATCAAACTTTGAAGACTAAGACGATTTGAGGGAACGTATAATTTTTGTATTGTAGATTTATAATGAGAGTGTGATCCCCTCACTCCACATCAGACTTTATTCTTGGAAGAGTGGTTTATAGCTCATCTCTGATCAAAGGATCCTCATATTGCATTTATTTAGAAAGCCAGTCTTGGCCAAGTCCAGGAGCATCAGGAGCTGTGATATCAGCTTCCCCAACTACTAAAAATAAGTCCCAGAAAAGGATGGAGAGGAAACCACATGTCACTTTGAATACTTATTAAAACAATATAAAGAGACTGGAAAACTCACCTGAGTTCTTGGTAATAAGATAGAACCCTTTTTGTAGGCTTGCTTTCTGAGAATCACTCCAGGGCATGACTAATAAAATAACGACTGACACAGCACTTACTACGTACCAGGAATTGTTCTAAGTGCTTTACATGTATTAAATCACTTGGTTCTCACAACAACTCTATGAGGTATATTCCACTAATATCCTCATTTTACATATGAGAAAACTGAGGCACAGAGAGGTTAGGTAATTTGTCCAAGGTTACACAGACAGTAAGTAGTAGAGCTGAGAGTCAAACTCAGAAAATCTGGCTCCAGAGTCTGTAAATTTTACTCTGACCTGCTGTGGTACAGAACTAGGTATTGATCAAAATGCAACCCAAAACTTTTAACCAAAAACAAAAGCATGAATTAAACAATCTTTTGATTATTTTTTGGTCATTCCACAACCTGTGAATTCATTTGATCACTCAACACATATTTATTGAGGGTCTACTTTGTGCCAGGCACTATTCTAAGAAATGGGGACAGAGAGAAAGAAAAGAGTACTTTTAAGATGCTCAGAGACTACCTGGAAAGAGACAAAAGTGATAAAAGGAAGAGAGAGGGAAATCCAAGGTGCCGTGAAATAAAACACTTACAATACATGTCCAGTGCTAGAACTAAACTGTCAAAATATATCCTAACCTTAAAAAAAAAGAAAGAAAAGAAAAAAATTTCTCTTCACTGATCTTTTCTAAAAATCGAAATACAGCCTTCCTATGTCCCACCCCCCCCACTGCTACCACCTCCAAGAGCCTGAGGTTGACGGCAGCCTTACTAAAAACGTTTTTCTTAGCATTGAGTTAGAATTCCAATATTACCCTTATAGTTTTCATATTTCCTTTGATATTCTAAAACCAGTGTGAAAGTTGACTTTAAAAATTATCCATTGCTAGCAAAGGTTTGTTATGCTCGCAGCTTCAGATAATGCAGGTGCTTGAAACCCAGCACAGGAGTCTAACCACTCTACAGGCCTTACCCAACATGAGTGAAATCCTTACCATTCGTGTGCCAACCCCCCAGCCCTGCAGTAAAGCAGTTCTTTGCAAAACGAGATTGTGCAGCTCTCCAGGCTCTTTAGAAACCATTTGCAGGCTGCAGCCAGAGAGAAACCAAACCGGCCTGAACTAGGGGCAGGAAAGACAATTATCCTGGGAGGACAACTTGGGGGCTGGCTTTTCACAGCCACAGACAGACTCTGCTTGAATTAAAGCCATGCCTTGTTTCAAACCCCCTCTACCTCCGGCTACCTGCTTGAGGATTCAGCTCAAAGTGAGACCAGAACGACTATCTTTCTGGAAGGATTAGGCCACAGCCTGAAGCTTCCTAGACTGATTTTGAAATCCACAGTTATTTCGAAGATGGCTTCTCACATCTGTTCTGCTTCCCTGCTCCACATGAAGCCCTAGATCTCCCTCCTCACCCTAAGGAGATTGCACCTGTCATGTACTGAATCATTTTAAGTCTCTTCCCTAGAATTAAATGCAGCTTCATTTGCTGTTTGGATTTTATAATTTTTAAACAGGAAGACAGAACAACACACATAAGACAGATTGCTTCCTGCCCTCTCCTCCTGCCTTCCACTACTGTAGGGGCTTAAGCCATTTGTTTTTCTTAGTCTCAATTTCCCTTTCTAGCAAATGACCACAGTGCCTATTGATGTCAGTTTATAAAGGACGCTGGTGTGCATTTTCAAAACTATATCTGTTGGCTGTTTCTGAAACGTCTCTTTTTGAGTTTCTCCCACAGAAAGTAGGATCAATTTTCATTTCTTTCTGCGCCATTGCATCACCAGAAGTCTATATACTTTCCTGTAATTTGAAAAGTGCTGATCTGGCGGGCAGCTCAGTTGACCAGTCATCAGGCCTGAGGCCTAATTTCTTTGCCTCCTCTGGCTCAGGCAGCTCTTACCTCACCTCCCCCTCTTCTCTCTAATTTTCCAATTCATTCACCAATTATTCATCGATCACCTGTAACTCTGACAGATGTGGGATAGGTGCGAGGGAGCAACAGTGCACATGCGCAGTCCTTGCCCTCAAAGATTTTGCACTGAAAGGGAAGACAGGCAGGGAAACTTCCCACCGTTGACAGCCCCAGCCTGAACCTGGTAAACAGAGTAACCCTGACTTGAAAGAGCAAGTTCTTAGCCGTAGCCTTACCCCCCATGCCCACTGGTAGCCTCACTCCAGGCCATGTGGGAGCAGGTCCCAGTGCCTGGAGATCAGACCCAGAAAGCAGAGCAAAGTGATTCCCCAGGCTCCTCCTCTAGCAGCCAGAACGACACGGCCCCCATCGACAATTGCTGATGGGAGAGCACTGGTCCTCTTTGTGTGGCTTCATTCCTTTTTTCTAAATTTATTTATTTATTTTATTTATTTTTGGCTGTGTTGGGTCTTCGTTTCTGTGCCAGGGCTTTCTCTAGTTGCGGCGAGCGGGGGCCGCTCTTCATCGTGGTGCGCGGGCCTCTCACTATCGCGGCCTCTCTTTGTTGCGGAGCACAGGCTCCAGACGCGCAGGCTCAGCAGTTGTGGCTCAGGGGCCTAGTTGCTCCGCGGCATGTGGGATCTTCCCAGATCAGGGCTCCCAGACCAGGGGAACCCGTGTCCCCTGCATTGGCAGGCAGATTCTCAACCACTGCGCCACCAGGGAAGCCCGTGTGGCTTCATTCTTATCTAGGAACTCCCCTTCCAGAGTCTTGGAGACCGAGTTGGCCACTGTGTAGCCCGGTTCCCATAATCAGAAGCTTTCATGTAGACTTTTTCCGAAGTCCTTATTCTCATCATTTGCCTGGTAATAAAGTCTCAGTTATGGAGGGGGCTCACTCCAAGCCTCTACCCCTGAGGCTAAATCTGCACCCCTGAACCAAGCTCAGAGGGAAAGCAGTGTGCCACCTGGACAAGGGCATCCTGACTCTGTTAGGGCTTCCAAGCTCTTTCCAGTCCCACTGTGCCTGCCAACCACCTCCTTCATATGTACCCCTGCCTTTCTGCTGTACTGTGCTCTCCTGAGCCTTACAGTCACTCTCCCAGCACTCCAAGTCCAGGTTGTTTTCCTGACACATACTCTTAGGAGAGATGGCTAGCACTTCAACTGGGCCTACTATGTGCCTGGCACTCTCCTATAGTATGTGTGTGCATGTGCACATCCACATACATGCTTTTCAATCTTCACAGCAAGCCTGTAATCTAGGGCCTATTTTTATGCCCATTTTATAGATTAAGAAACTGAGACATAGAAGTTACATGACGTGCCTAAGGTTACGCAGCTAGGAGTGGCAGAGCCAAGATTTGAAACCAGACATTCTGGTTCCAGAGTCTGCACTCTTAACCTCTATGCTGGGACCCAAACTGCCTTCCCAAGGGAACATTACTTGCAGAAGATCAAATGCCATTACTAGACAAATTATTTAACAAATTCTACGTAAACTCATATATTGTTGAGACACATCTTAATATTCTATTTAAAATTTTTCTATCTTCTGAAAAGAATCTGAAAAAGAATATAGATATATATTTATAACTAAATCACTTTGCTGTATACCTGAATCACTGTAAAACAACTATACTTCAATAAAAAAAAGTTTGCTACCTTCTATGCAAATATTTTAAAAGCATATTCCATGCTCTGAAAAAATGCTGTTGTTCAAGGGTACTTCAATATCTTTTATCTTCATACATTAATTAAGAGAAATGGTCTTAAAGGGCAGCGTGGTGGTAGTGTGGCTTAATGGAACGAGTCAAAATGCCTTCTCAGTGAGCTGCCCCTCCTTCTTCTAGCTGGGACCAATGATGTGATCTTCTTAATCAGTCACTACATGCTCTGAGCCTCTGTTCCACACTGCAAAATGGAGATGATAAGGAAAACTCTGCCTACCTGGTATTTTTGCTTTGAGGCTTACTAAGGCAACGTATATGAAAACACTATGTAAATGATAAAGCTTCATGTAAACAAACACAAATTCTCATTAAAGACAAAATGACAAGACTAAAAAATGGAAAAGTATTTCTTGCTAATAAGAAAAAAGCCAATGACAAGACTTCATGCTGAGAGACATAGGACCTAGGTCTTTGTTCTAGCATCTGCCAAGATAGAAAAAGAAATCATAGAGAGGAGAGAATAAATTATTTCAGAGAAATCTCTTGAGAAACTGGCTATGGGGGAAAGCCTCATGGGAATGACTCTTAAGATGCGTAGCAGTCTGTGGAGTGCTGGAAAAGGGTCAGCCTTCTCTTTCAGGATCTTTGGTAGTTTCCTTCTCGGTGTTTCTTTTTGGACTACCAGCACTAGAGAACGGTGGAAAGAGAAGAAATCACCAGCACAAAGGAAGTTATTGGAGCAGTAATTTCCAACGTCAAAGAACTTCAAACAGACTAGAAGGATGGGAAGAGAGATACCTTGGTGAAGCTAGTTTAAGATAACATTCCTGGAAAACCCTAATGTTAAAAGTGGAAGAAGAGACTAGGATTAAAAACAGTTATCTGGGAATTTATATTTTGTAAACATTGCTTTAAATCATGAATGTGCTTCACCAGGAAGTCAACATCCACATGATCCAGCCAGTAGGTCCAATAGAAGGATACGGACCCAGCAAGTTTTCAGTCCTCAGGGTCTGGATCTGTCTCATCCACTTCTGCATCCACAGTAACTAGCACAGCGCCTGCCAAAGAGGAGGCTCCTATTATAAAAAAATCAAACGGACAGACAGAGTCAAGTCCAAGCCCTGACTTTTCCTTAACTAATCTTGCAACTTCACTTCTCTAAGCCTCAATTTCACCATCTGTAAAGTCAGGGAGTTAAAGAGTCTCTAAGCTCCTTTTAGTTTCCAAAATTCTGTAATTCTATTGTTTGCATTGGAAATCAGATACCTAGGAGAAAATTAAAAGTCCCTGGGGCACTGGTCTTTTCAATCTAAGCCTACTAATTGTAAGTATAAGAGTTGGAAGGCTTAGCTGATGAATAAGGCCTAATGTACAAGATAGTCTGTTCACCTTTCCTTTTTGTCCAGTACAAATGAAATTATCATTTCCTGGTGAAACAACTAGAAGAGGATATTTGAGTGAGAATCACATCTATCATCACATACAAATGACTCAAAGCACAAACCCTACTTGGAGTCAGCTATTTGTAGGCAAATGCGGCTCTTCCTATAAATTCATTAACACCAGAAAGTATTTATAACTTGTCAAAACATCATGAACACAATACTAAACGTGAACAATACAAAATGAGCAGCATTACATTAACCTTGGCCTATGAGAGTTTACAATGTAGGTCTTTCTAAATTACAACATGAGATTAATGTGGTATTTGGGGGTCTTACTGTCAAATTCAGAATGGCTATAAGCTATCCAATCAATTGTATGGTGACTGGCTATAGCAAGTTGAAAAAACTTAGTGAACTGACATAGACCATTCCCCCAAAGTGCTAAATAAACAGGGATTAAAAGCAGAATTCCGGGAAAAGAGAAGCTGTTACTATCATTTCAAAATCAGGCAAGATGTATGTGATCCTTGCCCAGTGGGTTTTTGCCTGGATTAGATGAGCAAGAAAGATTGGGAGAGACGTATGACCAACATTTTGAGTAAGAAGCAGTACCCATGCTTTCCAGGCTCCCCAGAGCAGAATCACCATCCCTCCAGACCCCAAACACAATGTCTGTGGCACTGATCCTTCCGTGGCCTTCCCTCTGAACTGAGTAAGCACACAATTGAATTAGATCGCGCCATTAGAGAAATTGGTCCCCAGAGAGCAGCTTTGAAATCATCCAAGCAGAAAAGTGAGAAAGCACGTTTTATGGTTTGCTGAACGATTCTGAGGCTTCGTATAAACCAAGCGCGGAGCCTGCCGAGCGCCGCGCTCCATCTATGAATTCCACACTAGATCAAGGGGTGATAAATACTCAGATAAACATTTGTATTTTATGCCTCAACAATTTATCCTCTCTTCCTCTTATCACACTGTGTTGACCCAACTTACTCAGTGAAAACACACATTCAGCGAATAATTGTTTACCTCTGCTCACTCGGGCAGAGGAGTAAGAAGATTCTCCCCATTTGTTATCCTGGTTATCTTCTCTCCCTCGCCCATTCATCTTGATTTTCGCTCCCTCGCTATTGATTTTATGAAAGAGATCTTTTTTTAATTTGTCCTTCAAAAATGGTATTGACATAACTGTGCTTTGCCATTTTCCCTTACATATTGTACTGTAAACATGTGTGAGACAGTTCATTTTCTCCCACGGGGGAAATAAAAAAGCCTGATAAGGGGGCTAGACTAGCAACGCAGGGGTCAGAAAAGAAGCCTTGACAGTCTTTCCAAATCTCAAGGACCTTTGTAGAAAATCATGCCTCACCTCCTTGGTTCCCTTTCTCCACTTGTAAGCAAGGAAATTGAAAGTAGCTAGTACTGGGCAAACAGATGAAGTTACATTTGTTATGTACGTTGTGATGACTAACTGAAAAACTCTATATAAAACTCAGAAAAAACAACATTGCTATTAGATTTGTGAACACCTTCACCACAGATGTATTCCTCCATAACACTCATAAAAACAAGCAATGAGGTATTTGGGAGATACATGCATATCATTTTATAGGCAAATTTTTATTTGATGTCAAGCCTTGTCTTAAGTAGCTGTACCAAATTATAATTACTAGTACTTGGGAGATGTTTTTAAGTGTATCTAGTTGTTAAATCAGTTTAACAAACAAACAAAATAAAGTCAATGTGTCGTTGGAGGGAGAGGGAGTCCCGATGCTTTATTATGAAATTAAGAATTACATATCTGTATTCAAAGGGTTCCAATGAATATCTTACTTTTATGGTTTTTAATGTCAGCAGTTTTTATTGAGATAAAACTTGGTCTAGAATATTGCATTTCCTTGAAAATGTTAAAATCATGCCTCCAATACTAACTATGCATTTTGTTTTGTTTTTACTGTCTATTTTCTTACAAAGATAAAATGAGAATAGCTCATCACCGGTGAACCTCATTTTCTGCTAACTCAAACTTTTCCTGGTCCTCAGAAGCCCAGACAGAATGCAAACATTGGCCTTTAGGAAACAGTTTACTTCTCGCTCTTGGAGTCTGCAGATGTATAGTCTAATTAACAATACATATTTTCCCCTTTAGCTTCTGTTTGAATCTCTAGGTCTCAAACATGCCTCTACAGGGCACAGTGCATAAAGATACCTAAAAGTACTTAGATGTAGATTGAAGAGCCCAACTAAACATGTCAGAGGCAACCATGTCCAACCCTACCATGAGGTTTGGACCCAAATTTTACCCTCAAAGAAGCCAAAAAAAGATAACGTGTTTTTAAAAAAATACAGGTATAAATGTCATTATCAATCTCATTTAAAGTTTATCTTTCAAAGCTTCTCAAATTTTTGAACTTCAGTCTATGACTGTATTTATCATTTATTTATCATCCATAATCGACCAAGTATAAACAGAACCCTTTCCCAAAGCATTAGATAAATTGTTTGGGGGTGGAGGGAATTGTGGGGAGATATTTCTTGAGGCCATTGTAGTTGCACATCAAGAAATACTCAAGTTCCTCAAAACTGGCTTATACCATTTCAACACAATTTTTCATTCTTGTAGATAAAGAAAAATGATGGGCTTTCTTTTAGGTCACAAAGAATCCCACATTATTGGAGATTTTTTATTTCTGTTCAGAATTTTTTACTATTATTAACAAATACCATAATTATTAAATACTCACCAGCATTTGATGTTTAATCAGGGTTCCTGAATTCTATTTTGAGGGCTGAATTGTCCCCACCC
Organism: Balaenoptera physalus; assembly: GCF_965194825.1. Lineage (NCBI taxonomy): Eukaryota > Metazoa > Chordata > Mammalia > Artiodactyla > Balaenopteridae > Balaenoptera > Balaenoptera physalus. The sequence continues at coordinate 67,331,199 of NC_138888.1, forward strand.
TCCAAATTCATATATTGACATCCTAACCCCTAGTATTACAGAATGTAACTGTATTTGGAGATAGGGCCTTTAAAGAGGTAATTAAGGTAAAACAGGGTCATTGGGGTGGGTCCTAATCCAATATGACTAGTGGCCTTATAAGAAGAGATTAGGACACAGACAGGCAGAAAGGGAAGACAATGCAAAGACAAAGGGAGAAGACAACCATCTACAAGCCAAGGAGAGAGGCCTCAGAATAAATCCAACCCTGTAAACATCTTGATCTTGGACTCCTAGCCTCTAGAATTGTGAGGAAATAAATTTCTGTTGTTTAAGCCACCTTATCTATAGTACTTCGCTATGTCAGTTCTAGAAAATTAATACACACCCCTCCTCAGTGACCTTGAAAACTTACCCAACTTTTCAGCAGAGGGTTGGTTTGGTGCCCTAAGCAAAGTCTACTTACTAGTCCAAGGCTGTGCATAGTTATGGTCACTAGACCAGAAACAGACATCTGGGGTCTGCCTGCTGACACTGGCCCATCAGGAAATTTGAGGCCTGTCTATTCCATCCACATCTGCCCCATCACTTAACACCATCTCCAAAGGCAAGCCCCCATGGCCACGTTATCCTCTCAAAGGGCAGCAGCTTACTGCCCTTCATCTCCATATTCCCAGGTAGTGGAGAAGCCACCGCGTGGGTGGAAAGCAATGGATTCTTAACTGCCTTTCTCTCTTTCTTAACCTAAAACATCAAAGTTATGGCTTCGGGGGATTTGTTTTTCTTTCTTATCTTAAAATTTACTTTTATTTCTTTCCTATTTTCCTTTTTTGGGAACAGGGACTGTTGTTTCTCAAAGACTTTTTCTTTGTATTAATTTGTATCCTCTTGAATCACCACCAAGCTCATGCATTTTCTAATAAATGGAGTAGAAACTATTGTGAATCAGTTTGCCATTCTTTTATCCCCTACATGAGACACACAAGTGAATGTTTATATAAAACTAAGCACAGCTTGTTGTGGTGGAGTCAGATTTGTTTGATTTCATTCTTTCTCTGGAGTTTCTCTTTAAGTATTCATGGTTTACTGGCATCTTTGCATCCTTTCCATTCTGGCTCAAATTTCACTTTCTTGGGCATTAATGGTCCTTTTCATAATTGTCTTTAAATAAAACTTTCCACAAAAGACCAAATTAAAACCAGCTAAACAGCTAGGTACCACGCTAGGGAAGGCCTCCCAGTGAGATGGCATGGAGCCATGTCTGCTTAAGGAAGACTGAGATAACTAGGCCTGGAACCCATCACTCCTGGACGTAGAAGTGGCTGTTCAACACAAGAAGTGGTACCTAAGGCCACATTTACAGAAGAGGCCAATTACTGTAAAGCATGTTTAGTTTCCCCAAACACCTAGAAATTTGAATGTGAACCAATTTAAAGCTATTAGCATATCATAGACTCTTCAGTGTTTCAAACAGTGATAATATCCCAGTTGGAGTGCGAATTTGACTGAGGAATTATCTCTTCCTCAATTAGCATACTTGTGTGAATATTCTGATCAAGCAAAGCATTTTAAATCTGCCCATAAATTTCTTTCACCCTTGGCTCACTGTAACAGCGGTAAGTTAGTATCATGTTTTGTTGCTTTTGTTAATCTCCTAAGAAGTGCAAACTTCGGAAAAGTTTTGCTTTACTCATCGGTTCCCTTGGTGGAAGAGACTAACCCAACATATGGTTGAAGGGCAAATTTGTATGTCCATCTTGTGAAGCAGAGACTGAGAATCAAGTAGCTTGATTCTAGAGGATTCCCCAGTTCTCAACCTCTGATTTCACCACTTCCAGTCACTTCCATTGGCCAGCATGGTGAGGAGCATAGAAATTTCCTTTCCTTTCATAATGGGCGATATGCCCAGAATTAGATACTCCCCTAACCAAATGCAGAATCTTCCAGAAATCATTTCAGCCAGTCAAGGAAAAAAATCCTCCGTATAAGTCTGAGGAGGAACTCAAACAATGGCACACTAAACTAGCATTTCTCATTCCAGAGGCTGTATGCATTGCTGATGTACAAGGTATTTTAGGAGGAACACAGGTGAACTTTTCTATTGTGATGTACATATAATTATTTAAATAAAATAGATAGTTAGAGTCTCATTAGAAAAATTATAACTGGCATATTAAACCCATGATTTCACAGCCTTTTAATGTTTATTTATACTATAATTATGAGTTTTTTAAGTCAACTTAAAGAAAGATATTAAGTAAATTACGGTACAAGTGGTAAGCAGACAGAGCAAACATTGTGAAGGCAATTGATAAATGATGGAAATTTAGGAGAGGCAGTACAAGAATTCCTTTCTAAGGCCTCAGACAATTCTTTTTCCTGGTACTGAACAGGATAAACAAAAATGACTCTATCCAAGCACAGAGTGGTGCAACTGGAGTACCGTGAAGACAAAAATAGTGTTTTTAAAATAAATCATCTAAAAAGCAAAGGCAGTCCGTAGAGGACATCCTAATAATAATATTGAAAGCCAGAAAAAAAGATAATACAAAGTCCTAAAAAAGAAAATAACTGTCCACTTATTGTTACATGCCCAGCTAAACTACTTCTTAGATAATTTAGACATTATTTAGAGTAACATTTTCGGACTACAAAACTGAGCATAATTACCATTAACAGATCCCTACAAAAAAGGTCTTTTTAAAGATGTACTTCAGGAGGGCTTCCCTGGTGGTGCAGTGGCTGAGAAATCACCTGCCAATGCAGGGGACACGGGTTCGAGCCCTGGTCCAGGAAGATACCACATGCCACGGAGCAACTAAGCCCATGCGCCACAACTACTGGCCTGCGCTCTAGAGCCCACGAGCCACAACTACTGAGCCCGCATGCCACCACTACTGAAGCCCGCATGCCTAGAGCCCGTGCTTTGCAACAAGAGAAGCCACTGCAGTGAGAAGCCCGTGCACTGCAACGAAGAACAGCCCCCGCTCACCGCAACTAGAGAAAGCCCGTGTGTAGCAACGAAGACCCAACGCAGCCATAAATAAATAAATAAATAAATAATTTTTTTAAAAAGATTATTCACTAAAACATTAAAAAAAAAGAGAGATGTACTTCAGGAGAGTGAAATCAACTTAGAATGGAAGAGGAAATGAAAAAGGAATGAGGGATATGCAAGGAGGATTGATGAGCTAAGACTTAGAAGCGTGGGGTAAATCTAACCATTGGCTTTATAAGGTAACAATAAAAACTAATTTTGAGTTTTTAAAAATTATATGAAACTAAGATATGGGACAACAACCTGCAAGCTATTACAGTGGTGATGAGAGCTGCTGAGTTCTAAGGTTTTTATATCATTTGGGAGGAGGGCAGGACTTTGACTAATATTTGGTATTACTAAGTCAGAAGCATGTGTTAATAACAAGTGTAACCATTAAGGAATTAAAAAGGTAATATACAGCCTTCCAACTAGGAAGGCGCAGTGGGTGCAGGTGGGAGGGAATAATTAAAAACAAACAAACAAAGAAAAAAAAACCCATCATCACATAGAATCTAGAGAAGGAGATAAGAGAAGGATAAAGGAAACCACCAACAGAACCAAAGCAGAATCTAAACCAAACCTGGACATTTTGGAAGAGCTACGTCCCAAAGCAGATTGCTTCTTTCAAAATGCAAATGGTTCTCAGATCACACACGACACACCCTGTTGCTGTCATGATTATCACAGCCACTTTTTGTTACAGAGACTGCCAGATTTAAGCTGCCAGGGTCTAATTAGGAAGCCCCCTCCATCCACAACTGCAGTTATGAGGCTCACCCACCACACGTCCTTTTTATCCCAGTTGGTGCTCAGTTTAGCATCGGTTTGGAAGAGCATAACAAAAACCATCCCCCCAAAAGACCTCGTGCTCGTAAGTACACACGGATACATTCCAAAACCCTAGAGCTCGTTACACTCTTCTTTATCTTGATCCTGAGTATGTACTGTATAGACCCCTGAAGTCAGATCCTCTTCCCACTATAATTTAGCTGAGGATTCTGTTACATCCGTCTGCAGAAGGAATTTAATTTTTCACAATGGAAAGTAATAGAGCTCACCAGAAACTGAAACTGCAAGGTTGGAACCTCCCTGCTTCTTAGCACCAGTAGACATGTAAAAAGAATAAGATTTATGTCCCTAAACCTAAAATATTCTGAAGCAATTATTTACTTAATATTTTGCTAAATTACCTAGGATTGCAGTTTTGATTAGGAAAGCAAAAGAGAAGTCTGCAGGTGGCCTATAAAGCTAATTTTGAAGATAGCTCTGCTAAGCTCATGCAGTGGTCTTGGAGAATACTAACACCGTGTTAAAAAACGCAGTGCCCTCAGGGTGTCCACCTGCCACAGAATTTAATTTATTTTATATCTCATCTAACAGACTGAGTCTCATCCATTAGGTAAATGTAATGTGGAAACATTGTCTTGTTTCTCTAAAGAGGAAACCAGCGAAGACAGGAGATTTATTCTTGCAGAATCTTGTGCTACTCTAATTGGGTTCTAATTGAGTTCAAGTTCCCTTGTTAAGGTTCAGTGTATATGATACTGCCCACATGCTACAGGATCATGTGTGCTGCTTTAGAATATGTAAGACAGACAAAAACAAAAATCAAATCAAATAGACAATTTCTGTGATGATGAATTTACCAGTCGAACTTAAAATGTCATCCTATAGTTGCCTGACATTCACAGACTGAAAATATGTCTATGTACCGTGTACTCCGATTAAGCATTTTGAGGTATTCACCAAGCTTGGTAAGGATAATAGACCCAGAACTGGATAATTCTGAGAAATGTTTCATATTAGTGGTGACAAAGAAAGAGCCTTGGAGCAGTAGGCAACCTTTAAAAATAAAAATAAGAAGTAAGTGAATCAAATATGGCATTACAATAGAAAGGAAATTGAATTCCTCTGCACACGATAAGGGTGGCTTCATTATTCACGGGCATCCTGGCTGTGCCATGACACACGGAGACTGATGAGACCACCCCATCTCTGGAAGATAAATTCAATACACCAGGTATTGTTCTAATATATCCTAGAAATGTATGGAATATACTTAACAGATGGCTATAGGATAGTATTTTTATCTTCAGACATTCATAACAAAAAGGAACATAATTTGCAGTAAGGCAAACCTGGAATAAGTTTCATACAGACTCACCTTCCCAACTCATTTGGCAAAATTAGAATAGTTTCTCAGGAGGAGGGATTGGAAGCTAAAGGCATTAGGATGCTTTTATAAGTCACCTTGGTAGAAGTGAGTTCTTCACCATGAATAAAACAGCTGAGAAAGTGCTACCCCTAAGCCTTTGAACAAGAAAGCCTCCAAACATTTGGAGAAATCATCCACTGACAGAAAATTTCAATAAAAGTTCACTGACTCAGTTAGTTTAATCTTTGCCTACCAAAGTTTTTAAAGCTTTTTAAATTCTCTCATGGCAACTAATAATTCTTTCTTTCTATTCATCTCTTCCCTGACTCCTCCCAAATTATAAATCCAGTTGAATAGATGGCAAATACCCAAATCTGTACCCACACATTCCCAATTTCAAATATGCTTTCCTGGGGCTTTTCTCTCACCTTTCCTTCTGATTACTTGCCCACCTGATTTCAGCAAACCTCCCCATTTACAAAAAAACAAAAAACAAAATAACATGATGCCAGTCAGATGAGGGATTTCAGTTTGGGGTTATGGTAATTTCTCTAAGATAGAGTTACCTTAAGCCTGATTTCCAAGTATATAATCTAGAAGTAGATAAAACAAAGGTGAAAACTGCCAGGGGAAAAATGAAATCAACTTAAATAGGAAGAGATACCTCAACAACCACTGAAGCATTTTTGGAGAAAGCTTTGGACAGTAGAGGAAGTTACTTGTCCAAATGATTGTGAATCATCCAAAATACACAGAATAGTTTCTTTGTTTCCAAATGCTAATGTTTGCTCTTCCCTAGTTATAATTATAGGGGAAATCATTGCAGATGAGGCATCACTGTCTCTGGGTTAACTGTCCCAAATGAAGGACTGGAGAGGCAGGTTTAATTGAAGTGGTTGAAATTTAGGATATACTTAATCTTCTAAAAGTTGAGATGCTTATCTCTTGAGTTCTTATAATTAAGATCTCTAAGTAGTAGTTTCTTGCAATGTTTGGTCAGTATTCAACACTTTTAAGCCAAAAATTCTACAAGAGGTGGCCTTACTTGTGTCATTACAATGTTTTTGTTAACATACTGGACTGAAATACTGGCTTAGATTAGTGGCATAAATTTAAGTTTTTGTTTCATGACCAAAACGTCAAGGAGACCCTTTTTACCTAGTGCTTAAGTACAAAATAATTACATCTCCAGCAAGCTGGTGTTTCCTCCTTTCTTGCGTCCTCCTTTCTTACTCCCAGTCACCTCATACCAAAAGCTATTAGGTTGTTATTTACAATTATATCATGTACTTGGCCTTTTTGTCTGTCCACTGTTAATGCAACATGCAAAAAGTAATGCAGAATAATTATGACATCAAAATTTACATACTGTTACAAAGTTCAGAAAGTCCTTTCACATTCATAATCACATTTAACTCTCCCAATAATCCTGCAATGAGTTATATTAGATTAAAAGACAAGGACTTTAATGTTTAGAAATGCATTGTAACTTTCCCAAGTTTGCACAGCTATCAGGCAGCCAATGATTCTTGATTCCAAGCCATGTTTTATTTCCTACACGTTTGTTTCTTTAAGGATGTTCTGACTCAATCAAGATTTGAACTAATGAACACTGTGCATCCACTGAATTTTCTCTTCCTGGGGAATAAGATTTACTCCAACTCAGAGTTACAGAGGTAATGTTCCTGGGAGAAGTGGGAGCATCTGGATCCTTCTAGGAAATGCTCTAGAATTTCCTCAGAGAACCTACAGGAACACAAATTCACCAGGAGCCTGGAATCACAACTGCTGGAGGAATATTAAAGGACAAGTATGCAGGAATTAAGTTTGCACATTTCCATGCAGAAGAGGGAGGAAAAGGTACAGATACTGTCAGGTTGAAACTACCAGGAAAATCTTCAAGAAGAACATTCCAAAGACCTACACAAAAGCTCCTTTCCATGGTCAAGCAATAAGTATTTCATATTCAGGTTTCCAAATGTTAATACCATGCAGCAACTTTTCAAGGGGAAATTTGCAGGAGGTAGTTGAGGCTGCAACATCCAGGATTTTTGGCTTATCGAACCTTGGATTCCACAAGCGAAGCCCAAGTTTCCCAAAGAACTGCAGATACTTCAAGAGAGCAAAGATAATCTTACAAAACAGAAGGAAAGAGGAGGAAGAGGAGGAAATCCACTCAAGGGAACTATTTCAGAAAACCTCCACAGTGTTTGCCTGACCTACGAAGAGGAGGCCTCTCCTCCGTTAATGATAGCACACCCAGCCCAAACAGCCACTTGACACACCTCAACACAGAAACTCTATGGGCATAGTGACTGAAAAAGTCACAAATCTGGGACTCAAACTTAGATCTTATGACACTAAATTATATTCTCTTCCACTCTGTATCGTAGAAGAGAAAAGGCATGCACATGAAATTACAAAATATTACACAGAAAAAATTAAATGAAACATTCTCCATTCCCCTCTCCCATTCCCATGTGTTTCAGTCTGCTTGGACTATCATAACGTATGAATCTGGAAGGGACACAAACATTTAGTGTATGGCACCATGTCACTTCTTGTTTGAACAACTGTGATTGTCCCCTGATGGGTCACCTATCCACCAATTTTTCCTTGCTCTGATCCATCTGCCACGCTGTATCCAGAGTGATCTTTCTAAAATATAGATCTGATCATGGCATCCCCGTTCTCTCCAAAACACACACACACACACACACACACACACACACACACACACACAGCATGCTTTAATGACTTCTCGCTGAATACACATCAAAGCCTAAATTCTTCAGCATGAATACTCCCTGCACCTTTGCCATACTGGCTTCCCAAACACAGAGCACGTCTAGCCTCTGTGCCTTGCTGGTACTGTCTGCTGTGCCTGGGTTATTTACACACTCTTTTCTTCTGTCTGTTAACTCCGGCTGACATCTCTAAGTTCACATCCCCTCAACAGCCTTTCCTGACCCCATCTCCCAGTTTATTTCTTCTATTTAAGTAATGTGATTATGTTTTTGTAAAGATGTGGAGAAAATGTTATTTCTGGCACCAGAAATCCTCTTAGAAAGGGAATTGTATTTCTTTGGAAAAAAATATATTCTGAAAATGACGAGGGTAAAAGGTGAGATGGCAAATGGTCTGGGTGAAGGAAGAACTGCTAAGGTTGGGACAATGGAAGGAATGTGTTATTCTGCACAAGGGTCAGAAGGCGGGAGTCAGAGAGAAAGGATGGAGAGCTGGCAACTCTGAAAGAGCAGGTGAAATAATACTCAATGAGATCCCTCCAGGAATAACCTGAAATTATTGGTACATTCTGCAAAACTGCAAAGAAATCTTGAACTGAGTGGATTTATACTTGGAAACCCATATAGGACCAAATCCTTGTGTCCTAGAGGAGGTGGGTGAAGAAAGTAGACATTGACACAGGAGCCAGACCATAACAGTGTAAGCTCTGTAAAACTGCAAAACTTTTAGAAGGTTCATATAAACTCAAGCAATAGAATTGGAGAGATAAGGGAATGCTACCTATATACTAGAGCCAAGAAGACCCAACCTGAATTCTAAGTTACTCTTCAATCATGGGCTCTTCTCTAGTCTGTCTTTATTATAATTAACTGTGTGTATGTCTGGCTCCCACACTAAATTATGATCTCTTGTAGGACAGGGGCCCAGGCTTATTTACCTCTGAATCCCCTTATACAGGAAATACAGCAAAATACTTATAAGCAAAACTCAACAAATGTTTGTTGAACTGAATTGAATTGAATTATTGATAAGAACACTTTCAAAACATTCAGAAACTCCAGAATAATTCATTTCGGGTGCAGTTTTCAAAGGTCAACCAAAGTATGAATGGGGGCTTGGGAAGAAAAGGAAGCAGATAATGTGAGTGTAGGAGTGGAGAAGCCTGGGAAGAGGTGGCAATCAGCAGGGTCAACATGTAATATGAGGCCAATATGCAGGAGACACATCCTTTAAAAATGACTTCTTCCATTGACTTCCTCAAACTTAAGCCAGTTGAACTGTTGGATCAGATAATTCTTTGTTATGAGGGGCTAGCCTATTATTAGACAATGTTAAGCAGCATCCCTGGTCTCTCCCCACTAAATGCCAGTAACACCCACCAGCTGTGACAAGTAAATACGTCCTCAAACATTGCCAAATGTCCCCTGGAAAGCAGTATCACTCCCAACTGAGACTAGCTAATCTGAAACGTAGGAGCCTTTTAGCACCCACTGAGGAAGAACTGGGTCCCAGCTTCTAAAGGGGATGGAGTGACTGTTATGAAGACCTTTGCCATAAGACATTCAACTGACTTGTTCAGTACACCCTCACTCTTAAATGGTCAGCCTTATTCTTGTTTTCAGCGCCTACTCTTCAGTGCTCGTCACTACCTGACTCTGCCACATCTCCAGCTTGGCAACCCTGTTGGAGTGAACATGATCTCTGCTGGCTGGCTAGTTTGTCCAATGCCTTCTTACAACCACTCATTTTGATTCTCTTAATCATTTATCAATTTGTCATTAATTTACTAAACACTCCATTCAAAACTCAAGCTCCAGAATCAATATTAGCCTGACGCAAGGCCTGCCACTCTCCCAGTTCTGTCACCCTATCCTGGCTTCCTGTGGCTTCTCTGTCTATCTGTGTTCTTATCCTGAATATTGCCCTCTGCTTTGACATTAAAGGGTCAGCATGCAATTTGCAGTACATGCCTCACCACTGGAGCCTATTTCTATGAAATAGGAATCATTGGATCCCACTAAGTATAGCTTCAATTTCCTTTTTGCATTGTGGGTTCTCAATATCCATAAACTACCGTGAAGAGAAGAGGAGCCAATGGCATCCAGGAAAATAATGGCCATATTTTTGGATTATTCCAGAATGCATTCCATTCCAAATAAATGTGCACAACAGTGACACTCTACAGTGCAATACTTTAACTAATGTAACTGAGACTTTAGAAAAATAAAAGAAACAAAGACACTGTCACTGTGACCACATCAATCACTTTGGAATGGATGATAATGTATAATGGAAAGAAGTTGGAGGAAGGTAAGAAAATAGGAGGCTGAGGTCACCATCCACTCAAACTAACGAAAGGTCATTTTTTTTTAAATCCCCAAAGACAAGCCAATGAATAACTCAAGCATAGCTCATGATACATAGGAAATACAAGCACTCAGGATCCCTCAGATATTTCTAATTCTAATTAGAACTGAGAGAATTGACTCTGAAAATGAGTTATGGTAATCAGTTTCTTATGAGACTTGAGCCCCAAGAAATCAAGAGTTTTAAACTATTAATTGACTCATTTGGTAAGAAAGATACATATTTAAATCAACTTGGATTTCTCTACTGGCCCCATTTTATACAAAGCGAAGAAAGAATGAGGGAGTGGGCTATTGAGCATACAACCCGTGACTGATTGGAGATTAAGAAGAATTTAGAATATGCTTTACCATTAAAGCCCTAAAAAGAGATACAGCTATTTTTTAAGCAGATGCTGCTTCAGCACAAGAGCTTTTCCTCATTTAGTTTTCCAACTGCAATAATTAAAAAATATATAAGTGGACTTGCTTTAGTCTCAAACGTGAGACTATTTTTCTCACACATACAAACACACACACTTCTAATCATAAGACAAATCTACTCCATTCATTCTGTCAGTCATTTATTCAACAGATATTTCTTGAGGTCCTCCCCTGTGTTAGACACCAAGAATAGAATAAGTTTAGTGTCAGTGTACTTGAAGTCCCACGTCTTCCACATCTACAGTCTGTGCTCAAGGGACATGTTATCAGATGGCCCCCAAACCCCACTGAGGGCAATTGGCCAGGGATGGTCACCAGACACAAGGTCAGCCAATCCTAAAGCTGGCCAGCAATCTGGCCCCCCAAAAAGATAAGCAGGAACCATGAAATTGCCCTCTTAGGAAATGTAAGGAGAGAATCATAAGGGAGTGAAGTAGTCGACAGTGAGAACTGAAGTACATAAAGTAGGGGGCATCAGAATAGCCAAAAGAGCCCTCTGAAAGATGAAGCTCTGAGAAGGCTGTTCTGTGAGTCCACAGAGGGATCCACCTGGAGTTGGAGAAAAGGGGGCATGCGCATTGACCCAGCAGAGGCACATGAACCAGACCAGGTGGCGACAAGAGTGGGAAGTCCATGCAGCTGCCTCATTCGTGATGGCTTCCCATCCCAGGCCACCAAAATATCCATAATGAACCCCCTCTTCCTTGAGGTATTTGAGTGAGTGTCTGTTCCCAGTCCCTGAATGACAAAACGTAGGCTTCAGCCTGGCATGTGCTCAAGATAGCACTTAACCATTGAAAATTAAAAACAAACAAATTTTTACAAATCCAGAAAATTTTACCCCAGTATTGAGTCAAAATTCAGTTTTGATACATGCACTGATAGGTCAGGCCAGCAAAGTTGATAATCTGCTTTATATGCAAAATCAGGACACCCCCCCCCCACCTCCCTCCCCAGCCAGCCTTATGTTAGATATTTGGATCTGCTGAGGCAATTCTATTTGCGTCTGTACATCCCTGTCAGGTTCCAGTCTGAATTGCTTAAATCCCCCATGTTGCTTACCCTGGTGTTATGAACAGGAAATAAAGGCAAAACGGATGGCACCTAAGCTAGCAGGGAGACTAATGTAAGTAAAACACAGTATTGTACTGTGGAACTTGTAATTGGTTTTAATCATATTTAACATCTGTTTCTCTACTTTAGCATATAATTTAGATGAAGCAGCTTAGAAATCTCAGCAAGAATCCATATTTTACATTTATTGAAAGAGGAGCACTTTCCAAGTGATCAAATTGCTCTCCTAATTCACTCATAATAATGTAGTAATTTGGAAAGTCTTTTTTCACTCATGAAAGGCTCTTAATCAGTGGTCCAGCTACTAAGGACTTCCCATCTGCCATCCCAGCCATAGCAACGTAAGATTATCAACCCCACAGAATATCTCAGAATTTTCCCCTCTGTGGACATGTCTTTCTTTCCATTTGACCTCTGACTTGACCTTGCTGCTGAAACTGCTCTCTAGAAAGCCACCAACTGCCTCCCACCCATCAGACTCTGCGCCATTCTCACTTCTTGTCCTCTGTAACTTCCCAGAGCGATGGAACTCAGTCAACTTGAAATTCTCACTTCCTGTTACATCACAGGGATTGATGAATCCCTACGAACTATGGGAACTTGGCTCTACCCCTACTTCTCTGACTGTTCTATCTCTACCTACTTCAGAAGGAGAGCTCCACGGCCCTTGGTCTAGGCCAGGACAACAGGTATGTTCTCTTTGTTCTGCACAGTGTTTTTAAAAATCTGACTTACTGTTTTATAATACCATGATTCCCATTATAATCTAGATTCATGACTTCTCTTGAAAACTCAGAAGATCTGGTGACACTGGGCCCACTCATTAAAACCGAGTCCCAATGGTCCCCATGCAGCAGGCTCACCTCCTTGGTGCGCCAGGATACCTACCTCATACTCAGTGGGTGAGTATGCACTAATCCCAGGCTCCCCTCCTCATTAAGTTACCTGCCGGGCCCTTGCAGGCTTTTCCCACACCTACTCCCATGGTGCCTTCACCCAACACCCCTACACCAACTGTAGATATTTGCTAATGTTCTAACCTTAGCTTTCTTTTTCTCTTTATTTTCCAGGAATCTTATTACTTTCCATAGTCTCAAAATTACCTCCTTTGAAATGATGCCTAAGTGTACAGTATACTTGAATCTTTATCTCTCTTCTAGCTCCATACCCAAATTGCTAACAGCCTGCTGGTCACTTCCACTCAGAACTTAAATTCACTCACTTACAACTTAAATTCAGCATACTCCAAATTGACCTCATGACTTATTCCATCTCTCACTGCACAGGCCAGCTTCTCCCAAATTCTTTATTTCTACTATTTCTCTCTTCCTCTCACCCAGCCCTCACACCTCCAAATCATCTTGTCATTGTCTCCCCTGCTTCCTATAAAGCTGGTGCTAAGTTGTGTCAGGTGTGTTCCTACAAAGCCTATTGAATGCCTCCCCCTTCCACTGCCACAGTCCAAGTTTACATCATCATAACTTCATGGGTGCTACAAAACCAAGCCCTGAAATAGCTGTCAAACTCCTGTGCTATTTTAATGCTGGACTGTCGCAGTCTATCTCTTTCCTTGAATGTTACTTGCACCCTCCAATTCATTCTACATGCTGCTACCAAACTAATTTTCCAAAGCAAAGCTCTGATCCAGTTAAAACACATTCCATTTTTTTCCCTGACTGCCACCTAAATGAAGAACTTACACAGTATGACTCAGCCTACCCTCCAATATCCATCTCCTCACTACTCTGTAATGAATGCAAACATCATGTTCCATGCAAACTAGTCGACTCACTGTTTTTTGTACAGGTTTTTCCTTGTACTGTTCCCTCTGCCAGAAGCCATTCCTAACCATGTCTCCCCTCCCTGCCCTTTAGAAGCTTAGAGACTCTTCAAGATTCAGGGCAAATTCCACTTCTTCCTTGGAAACATCCCTGTGTTAATTTTTCCCTAATTCCCGTAATAGCTTACTTATGCCATCAATTTAATACAAGCCTTGTCCAGGAGTGACCCAAAGGTCTCTGATTTGGTGTGATTTGTCATTTGAGCTGCATATGCAACAAGGAGGTGAGTTATTCAATTAGAGAATCAGCCCAGCCTTGACATATCTAAAAGGTATTGTCCTTCTTTGGTACATAATCTCATTTAAGTCACGTATAATAACAATGTACTGTGGGGTAGATATTATATCTCTCATTTTACAAATGAAGAAACCAAAGAGATTGTTGAGTATAGTAATATTTGAGAACCTAGGGACTCACCAAGCTTTCTACACAATGAGGGACTAAATCTAATTCTCTGAAGGCAAGAACCCCTTAACTCAAACACCTACAATCATTGTGTCCTTGCCCAATCCATTATTCTAGACTGAATTTTCTTGGAGCAAACACTGTGTCTGCTATAAGAGCTATCATAATGCCAAGCACATAGCAGATATTCAATGCCTATTGAAATGAAATGGGGGGAGGAGAGTCAACTTTTTATGTCCAGCTTTTTCCTAAAATTTTGAACTTAAAAGAATTGTATCCACATCAAAGGATGAAGTATGCAATTGAATGAATGCAATCTCCATAAAGAATCAGGTGATGTTCAGTAGTGCTTCTCAGGGAACAGAGTATGAGACACAACAAGAATCAGTATCACAGATCACCCACCTCAGGGCAAATGGGTTAAAACCTCTACAGTGCTCAGGTCCCCTCCCCCTTGACCCAGCTGGTCTAGAGAGTCACTGGATCAAAAGCCTTCTTTGCACTAAAGCCCTGGTCCAGGAGGTTTCCTTTTAGCAGGATAGACTCAGCCTGAGACTCTCCATTCTTGCTTCCTTCTGTCATGGCACATTTTCTTATTTAAGCTGGTGGCATTTGAAAAGTCCCTCTGAATAATTGATGACTTTCTGGAAGTGGGCAGAGAGCATTTTTGCCAAGAACAGGAGCCCCATTTGGGGAGCTGGTCAGATTAGAAATTCAGTTTCAAGTCCAAATCCCTTTCAACCTGAAACCTTCTGTCAGCTTGGAAAAGGAAGGCCAGGTCTGGTCAGCACTTGGCAAGGAAATAGCCATTTATAATCAGGAAAGACTTTTTAAAGCAACAGATATCACTCATGTCAATGAACAAAAGCAGCTCTGGGGATTATTTCCACTGCCATTACTCTTCTGTAGAGCATAATCACTGTATATAATAATGCTACATGGCAAATCTCATGCTGTACATAAGACACAAAGAATTAAGGGCATGGCTCTCTTTTATGTGGCTTTTTAAAAGATCATTTACCTATTGCTGAGAAGGTCTAAAGAGATGTAGTTAAAAGTCCTTTTTAACCAATGTATGGGGGAAAAAACAAAGAGCAAATGGTTATGACCTCTTTTCTCTTTTCTCTGTTTGTGCAGACATTTCTGACACACAGTAGCAACAAATGTTGCCTCTCCAGTCTCCATCTTATAATCATAAAAGACCTGGTCAGTAAAAGGGACTTCTTCTTTGTCAACTTTGAGGTAGGCTCCTGGACTTCAAAGTTTATGACCAGTTAATTCCCAAATAAAGACAATCCAACTGTGGTCTTGACTGCCATAAAACGAGGGTTTCTTTTTTTTTTTTTTTTTTTTAATTTATTTATTTTGGCTGTGTTGGGTCTTCATTGCTGCATGCGGGCTTCCTCTAGTTGTGGCGAGTGGGAGCTACTCTTCGTTGCGGTGCGCGGGCTTCTCATTGCGGTGGCTTCTCTTGTTGCGGAGCACGGGCTCTAGGCACGCGGGCTTCAGCAGCTGTGGCACATGGGCTCAGTAGTTGTGGCACACAGGCCCTAGAGCACAGGCTCAGAAGTTGTGGCACACAGGCTTATTTGCTCCGCGGCATGTGGGATCCTCCCGGACCAGGGCTCGAACCCGTGTCCCCTGCATTGGCAGGCGGACTCCTAACCACTGCGCCACCAGGGAAGCCCAAACCAGGGTTTCTTAACCTTTCCTGGGCCTTAGCCCCTTTGAAAGTCTTGTGAATCTTCTTCATTTCTTCCCAGAAATATTCTTCAGTGCATAACATAAAATAAATGGGATTACAAAGGAAACCAAATATATCATAAAGATATCATTCTTAATTTGCAATCTAGTGCTTTATGTGCTTCTTTATTAATGCATTTAATAACAAGATCCAGTGGATTTGTCTAATAACTACCATAATTTCAAAGCAGAGATGAGCAAGCATGCATGCTATTTCAAGACATCTGCGTGAACAGTAATATATGCAGACATTTTGCGTTGAGGTCATAAACACTACTTATTACTATAGTGGTTTGTTGTCTACATTCATAACAGATGGAAATGTGAAATTTTACTTAAAGGTTAGTGAAGTTACAAATGTAAGTTTTTTTCATCCAAGTTCACCACAACTCTTTGGACTTTATTTTCATAAAGAAAAGATGCATTTCCTCTTAATTAGTTCTGTTGGTTCTTCTAAATCCCCGATATTGCTAGAAACTTTATATCTACCTTGAATTAATACTGGTATGTGTTTGTCAATTCAGTGGTCCTAATGCAGAGATGATGAAGGGAGGTGAGGGCAGAGGGTGTTGTCTGTATGTGCAGACTGCAGATCTGTAGCTCTTTTTTCCTTTCATTAGATTAAGTGATGCACATAAATACTTTTTATCACACATCTTCCCTGTTAAGGTTTTCATTAAGTGCATAGATTCTATATTATGTTAGGATTATCTGATTTATTTGTTTAGACTGGAGAGCATCTCTTTAGCATGCTGTGGTGTTCAGTAAAGGGCTTCTGACAACAAGCAAAGATTTAAACAATCATTTAGTAATCAGCAGGCCTCCTCAAATCACATCTTAGCTCTAAGCCCAGGTAGAAACCAGTGGACTTACTGTGAACAAAGCACCCCATTTACTGAAATAATCTATTAAAATCATCCATGGGGTGAAATTCTTATTAGACTCTAAAATAGAGTCTGTGCACAGCCGAGGTGCATATTTTCAATCAATTATTCCAAAATATCTGTTGTGTATGGGTTTTTTACTAGATACTGAGGAAGTCCAAAGAATATGAAATAGACTACTTCCTGCTTTCAAGAAGTTGATGATCTAGATGTAGAAAGGGAAAGGTCTTGGAAGTTAGAGACAACATTTTAAAGGTTACAGTCTCATCTGTATTGTATTCCAGTACCTAGCTGTCAATCTTTAGGGGCCATATCTTCACCACATTGATTGCAGGAAAGTCAGGTGTTATGCAAGAGAGGTTTTCCTAAAGAGATATTTCAAACCTTGCAAAATTCAAGACTAATTTCCTGATAGGAAAATGAGTCCTATCAATAGAGGTTTCCTATCAATCGAAGTCCTGTAAATAGAGGATTTCCTTCTCAGAGTGAATTCCGTCATACCCATGTAGTCTAGGGGCGCGTTACAGTGATGTGTATCGTACAGCCATGTCCCCACAATCTTAGCAATTTTTTTACCATCATCCCTGACTGGATATTTGAAAACTTTAAAGAATTTGAAAGAAAGCCTGCTTTGCTATTTCTTCTTAGTTTACTCGGGATTATCTCTAGTATTTCCCAGAGTTAGTTCTACTAAATGATAACACAGTAAAATGGTATTTCCTCCCACCTAACTTATGTTACGAGGTTACTATTTTGGAAGGTAAAAAGGAAGGAGGGAGATTCAGAGCGCTAACACTAACACTACTGCTTAATGAAAGCTTGAATAACCTTGCCATTGGCTCTTTATATTGATTCATTATAGTAAAGTGAAATTAAACCAACACATTTCAACATATGGAACAAAGGCATGGTTCATTATTCCGGTAAAGAGTGAGTGCTACTTCTCTTTAACAACTAAAGAGGCACTGCCAAGTAACAACATCATATACATAGTTTATCATTTACTCAGCCCAACAGCTTTGAAATTTTGTAATTTCGGCAACTATCTTTAAAGTTCGAGGACTCCCTTTATCTCAAAATTTGCATACAAAATGAATTATTAATATTTTAATAATTTTACTTAATGCAAATTCGTATGCTATGTAACTGTGTTGCATTTATTGTGTCCAAATCACCATTGAAGTTACTTTGAAATATCATTGGCCCTGTGCACTTTTAAACTTTTCAGATCCCCAACTGTGGGACTATGTTAGTAGCTTCCATAGTTTACTTGACTTACACAGCATTTAAGGTTTGCAAAACATTTTCTCCCATCTTATCTCATTTGGGCATTATAATCACTGTGTTCAGTAGGTAAGTAGGTTAAAATATATTCTCATTTGAACACACTGAGGCCCATGGGCTTCATTTCCAGCAAGTAATGGAGCCAGAACACAAATCTAGAATTCCTGATTTTAAATCCAGAGACCTTTCTCACCAAAAATGAAAGAAATCAGGTGAGGAGGTATGTAATTATATGTCAGATGAACAAACAATCACTGTTAGGACCATCCGAAGGAGCACTCTGAGGTAGAGTGGTCAGGAAAGCTTTACAAAAAACAAAACCAAAAAAAGGAAAAAAAAAAAACTGGTGTTTGAGCCGACTTTTGAGGGAATGGGCAGAATTGTTGAAGGGCACAACTTGGCTTAGTGGAATGGTATGTGAGAGAGAAAAAGAGAGAGAGAGAGGAAGAAAATTTAATAGCTCATAGTTTTTCAAAGAAGACCATTATGGACAAAGCTTCACTGGGGTCACAGATGGTGGCTAACACAGGGGTAAACTGCAGCAAGGATCACCAGACCAGAGCAGACAGGTTGCACCTCCAACCTCTACCGTGGGAAGGCCTATGTGTGCCATGATGCCTCGTGTTGTGTCATGGAAAGAACACCAGTCTGGGAACTGGAAGTCCAAAGCTGGTCCAAATATTGTCTCTGCCACTTAAATATTCTTTTGGGGAAAGCAAGCTTTTTATCCTCTGAGAACTTCATTTCCCACACCTGGAACATGACTGCTGCCTTGCCTGGTTTACAGGAAACTGAAGGAGTAAATAAGCAAGCGTTCTATGGAAGGACTTTAATCTGCTATGTAAATGTGAAGGGGCACCTATGCGGAGTGGAGTGGAATGCCGGCTAATGAAGGGGCTCTGCGTGACGATCTACTTTAGGCACCTACTAAAGAGCAAGTAAAAACAAAACCTCTTGTTCCCTTTGTATTCTTGACAAAATCTCTTTGTGATTTTTTTCCACTATGAAATCAATATAGGCTCACTGTGAAAGACATTCAAATAGCCCAGAAGTGAATAAAGTAGAAATGCAGTTTGCCCATCTCCCACCCACCCTCATCCCATTCCCCGGAATAACCACTGCCCCCAGTTTGGTGTATACCCTCACGTAGGCCAGACATCTTCAGCACCATGATGAAGACGGCAGAGGGACAAAGCCCAGATGCCCATCCTCAGCCCCATCTGAGGAAGGACACACACTCTTGACCCTGACCTTGGCCCTGGGCTCTGAAGCATAATGTCAGTGCTAATGTTGACTAGCATCTTGCCAAATGCCTGCGTGTATTTCTGCTGTATTACTCAGCTAGAACTGGGAGTTTCGACTATCTGGATGCCACTTCCCATTTCTGACAAAAAGATGAATGGTTTGCTGTCCTCAGTCTGATTAGTGGCTGTTTTAGCCAGCCTGTGGGACGTGGCCCTTCTTCCTCACAGGCACTGGCATGTCAGAACCAGAGGAGCCGTGGCCAGCTCGGGCTGCTGCTGTAAACCAGGCCTGTGCAATTTGATGCGGAGAGCCGGACTTCCCAAAGAGAGCCCGGGCTCACTCTGCCGGGGTGCTCTCAATTCCTGATTTATAATACCTTCCTGGAAAACCAGGTGCAAAATCCAGGTTTATAAGTCAAGTATTTTTATGTAGGATTCACTGGCACGATTTGAAAACCTGTTTCAGGACTTGTAAACCTGTGTTAGGATTTGTAAACCCATTTAAGGATATGGAAATTAATTTTTGGACTTACAAAACACTAAAAACAGTTTGGCTACAACTACCATTAGAAAGAAGAGAGACTTATAAATCAAAAGCAGACTGTTAAGATTTGCTGGCAGTTTCCATAAATTAAATCCTGGGTTTATAACTTCAGGTGAGTACAGATTAATAAATCCAACTTGTGAATTATCCAAAAAAAAGTACAAGATTTTGATTCCAATTGGAAATGTTACAGAGCAACATCACTGTTGATATCCTACTGATAAGCTAAACATTTCAAAGTAATGGTAATAATCGATTAAGATTAGAAGGATTTGATATATAGAACCAATAGGTCGTTGCTGGAAAATCTATGGGAAAGGTGGTCTGTGCTTCTCCCTGCCTTGCCTTGAAAGAGATGAGGAAGTCTGAGACAACAGACTGGGCATAGGCTGGTGAGAAGAAAATCATTACATCAACTCTGAAATCCCAGGTCACTTTGGCTGTGAACTGGAGATATTTAACAAATGTTCACTCTCCACAGTACAAGCCAAACCTCCACATTTTATCTCTTAGATCTCATTAGATGTTATAATTCCTGAATAAAAATATGGCCCAAGTAGGCTGATCACAGCTGCCGAGATTGTTATTACAGAGCAATGATCCTCAACCAGGGCAATTTTGTTCCCCCTGCCCCCAACTCCCCAGGAATATTTGGCAATATATGGAGACATTCTTGGTTGTCATAACCGGGGGAGTGCTACTGGCATCTAATGGGTAGAGGCCAGGGATGCTGTTAAACATCCTACAATGCAATGAGTAGCCACCACAACAAAGAAATGCTGGCCAAACGTCAATAGTATGGACTTTGAGAAAGCCTGCCATAGAGGAATCTTTAGCACAAGCCAGTATAGAATGACTGCATCAGGACCCTTCCACCTCCGGTTCCAGCGATTCTGCCATTCAGAATAACTAAGATGCTTTAGTTAATCTAAGAGGAGAACATGTTGAAAATTTATAATGTAGTGAATATGATAGATCACATCATGGATATGTTTTGCCGCCTCAAATGTGCTCTATATTTGATCAACAGGTCTTCTTCAGAAACTGAAGTTATAGCATTTGGTGAAATTATATGATTTGACCGGAGAGACCAAGTATGAAAACAAGTATGTGGATTAGGAAGGAAATGCAAGGCAAGAATTCTTTCAGGTTTTGTTCAACAGTTTTATAAAGCAACCCCACGTATTGAACTCCCTGGGAGCCTGAGACCCTCTTGATTACATGGTGTTTGGAATAAAATAGAACAAATCCCATGTTCTTTTATTCTGACCTGAAAAAGATTTCTAAATGATCACCTTGGGTGTTCTTTCCCTGTACTTATTGCTGTGTTCTTCCATTCGAATTACTACTCAGCATCACCTAAGAAGTCAGCTGAATATTGGCCAATTGTAAGAAGACAGTCTCATATTGAGATTATAGCAGCTCTCCTGAGACTTGCCCTACTCGTGGGCCCAGCCATTATAAGAACCTAAAGATGGAGACAGGACTCGACATTCAAATGGTGCATTTGAAGCACACGGTGAAGTATATTGTGTAAATGCAAATGAACAAAAATATGGCGTTGTAAGAGCTCAACCACTTGTGCAATTAGGAAGGAAATCAGGATTAAGAGTGCAGCACCCAGCAGAGCACTCAATTCTGCACAGGGAAAAAAAAAAAGTTTAAAGAAACTTGGTATGGTGACTCAGGTCTTTGGAGAGTTTAAATCCAAAATATCTGAGATGCAACCAGTTTGTAGGTAACTAGAATCATATCCCACCACACCTCCTGCCCTCTGCAGGAGTATTTCCCCACTGATATTTAGTATTTCCCCACTGATATACTAAAATGCATATTATTCCCCTGACTTAGGCAGTGTTTTGTCCCATTGAATGAACGAAGTATGGTTCTAACCCAGTAGCTTCCAAAGTCATTTTTCTCACCATAAGATCCTTAAGCATTCAAGCTACATAAAGGCCAGCAAGAAGAGTCTTCCATCAGATCATTTGGATCGCTTATAGGACCTTTCTGTAGAACTACAGATTGGAAAGGATTAGGAAAATACCGAATTTCTTGGAATTTCATCATTCTATGTGAGACAGCACTAAGCAAACATAAAACCTGATGGCTAGAAGCAGTGACTTCGTTTTATATTAATTCACCTATGTAGTAGATGAATGCATAAGAAAGGGATAAGAACACATGTTCAGGATGACCCCAAGAAAAAATTCAAAATAATTGACATTTGTTATTGAAAACCTACTCCTTCTCTCATTGTTCTCCACTTCTACCCAAGAAGCCTGCTGCCCAAGATGCTCCCTATGGACCAGCTTTCCTTTGAAAGCATACAGCCCATGTCCATAATCTTTTCAAAACTCTTTTCTCTCCAACCACACCTGCCAGAATCTTCATCTACAGCCTTCAGATTCACAATTCATTCAGCCAAGAATCATTCAGCCAACATTCACTGTGAATCTAGGTTTTCCCAGGCTTTGCTAGGTGACGGGATACAAAGATGAATAAGCCACTGTCTGATACTGAGGTACTCATATCCTGAAGGGAGAGACAGGCATGGAAATAAATAATCCTAACACAACATATCCCACGTGCTGAAAGGAATGCATTTCAAGGTACAGTGGTAGTACCGAGGAAGGCGGTGAAATCTCAAAAGGTGACAGTGCTTGAGCTAATTCTTGATATATGAGTGGCATCTAGGAGGAGGTGGAGCAGAGAAGTGTGGGAAGACCATTATAAATGAGGAAACTGCAGGGTCAGACACAGATTCATAGGAGGCCAATGTTCAGAGTATCCAAAATATGAGCATGGCTGGAGCAATGGTTTTCAGCCAGGGTAGGGTACAGGAGGAGAAGGTGGTATCAAACTCTCCTATATCAAGCTACATGACCCATCAAGAAGTACACGGCTGGAGTCCAGGATGCAGGTGAAGGACTCATGAGAGAGAAGTTGCAGAGAAATGCTGGAAAAGTAGATTTAAATGTGACAACTAGATAATCCAAAGATTTAATCACTCTCAAGTCCTTAGTAATATGCTTTCTTCCTTGTGTTTTTTCTTATTTTCTGCTAACTTATACCTATCCACAGAAATATCTCACCCTTTAGGTTGGTATGATAAGTGATACGGACTTCACAATCGTCTCAATTTCTTACGGCAGTTCGTGAAATAGCATCCATTAATGTGGTAAAAAAAAGAAACAGAGACGGCGGGCCCTGTCGGCCGGGCCGGTGGTGTGGAGACCCGCCGTGGCAGCGCCTCTGCTCCGCGGAACCCGCCGGCTTTTTCTTCGCCACTGTGCCCAGCGCATGTTTGCCTCGCAGACTGAGGGGGAGCTCAAAGTGACCCAAATTCTCAAAGAAAAGTTTCCTCGAGCTACAGCTATCAAAGTCACTGACATTTCAGGAGGCTGTGGGGCACTGTACGAAATTCAAATCGAATCGGAAGAATTTAAGGAGAAGAGAACGGTCCAGCAGCACCAGATGGTAAATCAGGCACTAAAAGAAGTCGTCAAAGGTATGCACGGGTTGTGGATATTTACCTCAGTCCCCAAACACTGACCACGCCCTGGCTGACTAGATGTTGCTGCTAAAACCTTGGATGAATCTTATTGCCACCATTCTTTCCTAGGCATATGACAAAAATTATCTATTTTGTTCATAGACATTTCCATATTGTAATTATAGAAGAATATGGTATCTATTTAGATGTTAATTAAAGGCAACAGACAGCTTAAAAAAAAAAAAAAAAAAAGGAACAGAAGAGAAACTAGGGGTCTAGAGAGTCCATAAACCATATGATTAATTTCAGGATAGCTCATTATCAACTTTACTGGGAAGCTTTTGTCATCAAGATTTATTCGCCTGAAGAATAGTCAGACACAGAGAAGTTAAGGAAACATCACTAAAACATGTCAAACTAGACTGGCTAAATTTAGCACCTGAGTATGGAGTTTAGGGAATGATCCTAGGGATATATTAAATACATACAATATTTCCTCCTGTACCTTCAAAGAAAAATCTTACTTCTTCATATAAAATTTCTAGTTTCTCTCAGGAGGGAAAAAACAATCTCAACTGACTACCCAAATCTTTTCAGTAAAGTCTTTCTGGTCTTACCTGTATCAAAACCAATAGGAAAGTGAATTTATATGAGAAATAAATCTACATAAGAAACATGAAGGGAGGAGAACTGATAGATGCCTGGTTTCCGATTATTTGGAGCAATAGCTCCTAAGACCTGATGCATGTAAATCAGTCATAGTCTCCCCAGGCACTCACGGTGAAGGCTGGAGGGCTCTGCTCAGCGAGTGTCAGCTAAATCCCTCCTGTCTGCTCAACAGAAACCCCAGTTTATGAGAGAGGGAAGTCATTGATTGAAAAAGGCTCTTTTTGTAAAACTCCGGTGGTGATGTTAGGTGAAATGATAAATGAATAGGTTTTTACTGGCAAACTACAGTAATTAGGCCGTTCCTCATTTCTTTATTGGAGGCAGATCTAGATGTTTAATCATCATCATGTGATCATTTAATTTTAGCAAAGCATTACTATTGGAAATATCATACATTTACTCGGCCCCCCTCTCCTTTTTTTAAGGTGGTGATTAAGGGAAAAACAAAAAGTTTTAAATCATGCCTGTAGTTTAGGGAGAAATAGGACACTAATTTTCAATTTTACATAATTTTAGTACTTTTTTTTCCTGATTTTCATTGTAATATTATGTAATAGTATAACAGTATAGCATAAAATGTGAAAAAATACGTAAGATATTAGAAATTCCACTTTCCTAAGAAAACCATCGTTGTTAATATTTTGGTGAATTTCCTTTCAGCCTTTTTTCTTTGGGGTTTTATTTCATAATATTCACAAAATAGCAAGATTTAAACTAGTATCAAACACAGAAGCATGCCAATAAAGGCAGCAAAATATGGTTATTTTAAAAGCAATTTTGGAAAACTTAGAAAGCATTTTCATACTAATCACTGACCAGGCATGGCCACAGTAAAGAATTAAGTTTTCCTTCTTATCTTTGTGCCTGAAATCAACTAGGGGAAATGAATAAACATAAATTAAGAACTTTGAAAGAATAAATATCTTCAAAGAGCTTGAATCTGTAGTTTCCCCAAAGAACAGATTTATGATCTAAGCCCATTCTTTTCAACTTAATGCATCGACTCTTCCATAGGCTGGTAAAAAGCAGTTCAGTAACAGCATCTTCCGTCCTCGATGATAAGACCTCCTACAAAAGGATCAATAAGACCTGCTTTCATAGCACTTTTTTTCTTATCCCATAACCTCAAAAATCATTTTGTGCCACAGTGATCACTACAGGGAGGAAAATAAAGAGATGTTGAAACTATCAAAGTTTTTCATAGTGAGGCTGGCTTATTTCAAACCATCACAGCATGGTGGTTAACAGCTCTGGAACAGCCAAAGGATGGAAGCAGGAGGAAAAAAGAAGCCAAAAGATCCTCTCCTTTCTTTACAGGGACCTTCAAAGGTAAAGGAGAATAAGATTCATATTCCAGGCATTTACTACCCAATTTGGTATTGGGAATTTCAAACTAGGCTTAATTTTTTAATCCCACTCTTAACTAAGAGATTTATATAAATAATTGTATTATATAAATTTATATAAATAAGCTCTAATTCAGAATTAATGTGGAAACTGTTAATAAGTGGGATAAAAAGGATGACCCAGGTCCAGATTAGTTTGGGAAACCAGTAAGCAAACTTATTTTTTGTAGTATTTCTCAAGGTCTTTTCTATTCCATGTACACTATGAGTCTCCCAGAGAGGCCTGTAGTATGTAGTATTCCAAATTTCTACTTCTATTTTTCCTCATCTCTGAGTTCCACAGACCTCATTTTGAGAAAATTATTTTGTATGTTTCTGAGCACCCAGATATAGAAGGTCTGAGTTCCAGAGTTGATTCCTTTTAATGTGACTATAAAGGTCACACTTATAAATACAAAGTCATAACTATAAAGGACTTTAAATGGCATGAAATCTTGCAGCATAGCATTTGAGAAAATATACCTGAACTTGAAATCACTGGAGTAGGGTCAAGTACTGTGATACCACTTTTTAGGTTTATGACCCTGGACACGTTATTTAGCCTTTGTGAATCTTAGTTTCTTCCTCTGTAAAATGGAAGAAAAGCCTTGCCTATCTCACAAAATTGTTGTGAGGATCAACTGAAAGCTCTTCAGAATATAGAGACTGCATTAAAAAAATGTGGGGAATTGTTATCATGACTAGTGCCTGCTTTAACACTAAAATACATGTTCTTCGCTAGATGTTTGCAAGTAAACTACGAAGAAAGGCTCTGTGTCTTGTACAGCAAATTCCTTTCTGAATGTATATTTCTACACCTTCATTAAAAGATAAACAGAGGCATATTAAAAATGTTAAGAGTTTACTTGAGCCAAAATGGATGTGAATTGGGGTATGCCAAATGGGAAGTGGTTAGGAGCTCCCTGAGGACAGGAGCCAGGGAAAGGACTTATACAGAGAAGGTGCAGAAGCAAAGAAAAGAAATTACTTGATTGGCTAGAACTTAAAGCCTAGTTGGCTGTTTGTGATTAATTGTCCTTAGTGTTTTAATTTCGTGACCCGGAGGCATTTACTGGCTCAGCTTTTGGTTTGCTTCTGTAGGCCTCCTTGGCATGAGAGCCACCTTAGTCTGAGAGCCTCCTTGTTTAATTAAGTTAACACCTTACGGGGCAGTTTTTTTCTAAAATTGTTTTCTATGTCTTAATCTCATCTCCCATAACAGACGAGAAACTCCTTGAAGGCAGGGCAGGGGTCTGATATTTCCCTTGACTAAGAGGTTGTTGGATGGTATTACATTAAGATGGAGAAAATCATCATAGTTGAAGTTCTTCCATAGAAAGTATGCTCCTTCATGCAGATGTACATATTCAAAGTCAGAAGACAAAAGACTAATATCTGCAAACTGTTTCTGTTAGGATGATGTTTATATACATAATGTATTTAAACAGCAATTCAAATTGGTCAAACCATCTAAAGTTGAAGGAGGCCTTTATAACTGAGATAGCTGATAACAATGATTATCAAAAAGAACTACCCCCCCCCCAAAACCCAAGGGGCAAATCAAAAGAGGTAAGAAGTAGAAAGTATGAAGCAAGTTGATAAATCTACTCTCTCCAAATAAATAATGCCTAAATTAATTCCAAAATAGCTTGATTACACTTTAAGCATAAGGTCAAGAATTCAAAACCAGTGTTTTTCCCAGTTCTTTTTGCAGTTAGAGAAAAAGTCCCATTGGAACGTATCTTGAGACAAAACTACATTTTAATTTCTTTGGCTTAAGTTATAATCTAACACGTGCTTTCTACAGACAGTGGGTCATGCTCCCTATTGTTTAAGCCGGTCCTCCTCAGACCTTCCTTCCAAAATGCCCTTAACTGAAAGGCACGTGTGCTTATTCCTGGAAACCTGGGAGCCTACCTCTGGAGCAGCACAGCACAAATATGAAATTTCTTTAAAGCCTTATTTTATTCATATTAAAACGCAGGAAAATTGTTCAATATATTCATAATTCACTTGTGTCTGTGTAATATAAAGTTAACAACTGTATTTCCTATCATCAAGGAACCCTAATGCCCCAGGAGGGTATGCCAAGTGTGAATGGCACGCCTTGCAGTTCAAGCCGGCAGGTACTGAGTAGGAGCATCCCAGTGAGGATGTGAACCCAGCCTTTAATTTCAGCAATCTCATTAAGGTTCTCTTCCATGTTAATCCAATAACGTACTACAACAATTAAAAATATATTTGCTTCCCTGAGAAAGGGAAATTCACACATGAGTACTTCTCATGCAATAATAAAAGAAAAACTTTTAATGTGAGAAACTATAGGGCAGATGAAGAGCTATCATGGTGAGGCTATTTTGTGACTTCATGCTCCAAGCAGAATACGTGAACTTAATGATGCTAATGTTTCTACATGGAACTGAGAAAATTTCTTCTTAATGGTTTTCTTCTTATTGTAACTGAAATTTATGTCAAGAAGTCTTACATTTCTCTAAGGACACATGGTTAAGGTTTTTGCCTTCAAACTTCATTAATATACAAACCCTCCTAAGCCCCATTGTGAGAATGCCAGCATTGTGTCTAGTCTTTCAAAAAAAAAAGAAATCCTGGTACTATTTCTTTAGTATCCTGGTACTATCAACTCTAAAACTATTTGACATAAGATGCTTAGCCCAACAGCATCTGAATATGGCGTATTAAATGCTATTTATAAAACGTAAAGCTGTGCTAATGTGCCTATCTTCTCCCTACTGCTTACAGTATTAAAGATTAAAGACAATTGTTTTGTAAACTGAAGAGTCTGTAATGATTTCTCGGGAAGTGCTCCTCGTCAGCATTCCAGATAAGGTTGCTATTAAATTTGTGCTGCTATGGATGGCTTGGGTCATTATACACTTAAATTGAGTTGCTGTCATTGTTATATAATGAAATGAAAGAGCCTTTGGCCTATAGTAATATGGTGTACCTTTTAAAGAATGTGTACCACTACCTAATTTATAAAAATGGGTCTGTTTGCATTATAGTACTAAGCTCCTGGGTGTTTCAAAATGATTTAGATGAAATGTCCAAAGAATTCTCATGTATATCAAAGACAAATAGCTGAGTTTTGCATTAACCTGCTTTCAATAATCACTGAAACTTTTTGAGTGATTACCGGATGTAGCAGATTCATGGTTCTTTTTTCTGTTTCGTAATTTAATAATGTCTTGCTCTGAAGGGAGGATAGGCAAGAACCTGGATTTTTCATAATCTTATAAATAACTTGTTCGGATTAAAGAATAGTCATCCTGATCTCTTCATTCCAAGGATGTTATTGGAGAATCCTCTTACAATTTTAGAAGGCTATACATTATTTTAATTCTTAAATGGGCCAAAGGTTAGTTTAAAGAAGATGAAGGATGACATCACATTTCTTAAGTTTACGACTTCTTTCTTTCTAATACAGAAAAAATTCCAACTACCACTTCTATGGAGAAAAAAATTTTCTTCTTCCTTTCCCAGCTTTGTAACATCCCAGCTCACTATCTAATTACAGAGAGGTAGGTTAGTCACACTTCTAAAATACTTACTTATAAGTATTACCTATATTTTCAAAGTGTTTTCTCTTTCCCCTTAACTTTTTAAAACATAAAAACACAGTTCTTTTATTTTCTTACACTACATGCCTATCCAATAAAAATATAAGAATTTTGTTAATACTTTAAGATCAAAGACTCAAGAAAAACTGAATTTAAGAACTCAAACAGATGGACAGATTCAGTGATTATGCAGGTCTTTGCTACCTCCAACTCATGGCAATATGAGTTACTTTGTTAAAACTACAAGTCAGCAATATTTAAATGTCAACTGGCATGACAACTTTTTTCATTTATAGTATTCTCTGAAAATTGAAAAACTCATGCATTTTGAATTGATCCAATAGCTCAAGAATACCTGCAATTCTCATCATTATCCCTTTTCTGGGTCCTTTAACACTTCACAATCTCTGTTCTGCCTCTCTGGGAGAAACAAGTTTTCCTCTCCAATGTATCTTTATCTTCATCTGTGTGCTTCAAACTACAGAGAGAGGATACTCAAATTCTTAGAGAGAGTTTGCTTTAATATGTGGCTCTACTGAGTCTAAAAATGCTGCAATCACAAATAGCCAGTTGAAGATGCTTGTATACTTAAACAGACACATGATTTTTCCCAGCAGTAGAAAGCAATTTATGGCTTTTTCTGTTGCTCCAGAAGTCCTTCAGAAAATGGCCCTTGCAAGAATAATGTTATAGTGTGCAATCAAAGACTTATCTTTAAAGATTAACTGGGTTGTCCAGCAACCTGTAGTCATGACAGCTAATGTTGATCAATAAGCTCAGAAATGGCAATGCCATGGGAGCTCACCCCTTCAAGTGAACATGGCACCTCGCTGGAGCATGATGCTGGAGAGTGGACATCATGGTGCAGTGTCAGCCTTTGGGAGTACACCAAGGTGCCTTGTTCAGGTCTGCTCCGGGACCCTGTGTTATTTCACCTTTTCACTAGAGTAATTCTCTAGAAAAACACAGCTTCCTGCAATTCAATCCAGTCTTCAGAACATAGAACCCTGTGCAGGGTTAGAAAAATGGGCACATCCCAGTCTTCTTTATTTTGGAGACTCTTTCTATCCTATGTCCCAAGTTATTTCTTTAGGATTTAGGTTCCAAGGTGAATTATTTAGGCTTAGTGCTAAGGTCTGGATCATAAGTTAGTGTCATGGCAATGAATTAGTAGCCAAGTGGCGTTTTATGTATGAGATAGCTACTTTTCTGTAGCCACTACAAAGACTATGAACACTTGGGAATCTGATTCCCATAGAATTTTTATTGCATTTTATTCAACAGACCCAACTTGAACTAAATACTTGGAAAGAAAGTTGTACCAAAATGGTTTCTGCTCTCAGGCAAGGTACCTATGATGCATTTTTAATGAAATTCAACACTACGTAAAATTATTTTAGTCACAAAATACTTCTAGAACAATATAAGAGCCTGTTCTGAAGTAATAAAAAAATCAAATTTTTATATAGTGTTTACTGTTCTAAGAATTTTGTGGATATTAATTCATTTAATCCTTACAACAACCCTCTGGGTAAGTTCTGTTATTACCCCATTTCACAGACGGGGAAATTGAGACACAGAGATGAATAAGGTCTCCCAGCTTACGGTGATTAAGCAGAGATTCAAGCTCCAGAGTCTGTGTTCTCAAACCTCTGAGACTGAGATTGATAAGGAGGAGATAGAAGGTAAGATGAGACAAGAAAAGCAGGGAAAGTGAGGTGAGGCAATGAGGTCACAGGCCTGGAGTGAAGTGAACCTTAAGGGGAACAATGAGAGATGACTTTCAATGGACATAGGATTGCCAGTCATTGGAGAATTTTGATTACACTATGGAGAGTCATTTGATCAGAAAACCATTATAGGTTCTTGGGCATATGGATAATATAACTTAAGAAAATATATTTTTCAAAGTAAACTATTATAAGGGAGACTACTTTGAATATAACTGAATATACAAACACTTAGTAAAGGTAAACATATGTATTTCCTTTGACTCAGCATTTACACTTATGATATTATATGAATCCTAAAGAAACCCTTATACATGAGTGAGTGTGTAAAAACAATATTTGTTAACAATAACAAACTGCTAATAGAATTCAACAGGGGAATAAATAATGCGTAGTTTACCCACAAAATGAAATAGACTATAGCTATACTCAACAACATAGATGAATCTTAGTAACATAGAGTTAAAGGAAAACCAGAAGTTCTCATATAACAACAGCATATTGTAAAATCCCCAAATATATATAATATATATTAAAAACTGTTTTTAAATATAAGGAATAGATGGGAGGAGGTCAATATGGCAGAGTAGGAGGACACTAAGTTCACTTTCCCCCCATGAACACATCAAAAATACATATACATGTGGAGCAATTCTCACTGAAAACAAACTGGAGACTGGCGGAAAGATTCTTCTACAACAAAGCCTGTAAAGAAAGATCCACACAGGGTTAAGTAGGAAAAGAGGAGAAGTGATCAGGTTAGGACCCGTGACCGTAGGAGGGGACATAGAAAAGGAGGGGGATATCACAGGCTTGGAGCTCTCCCTGGGGAGCCATGAGTTCAAACAATACCTTCGGCACCCCAGCCATGGGATCCGACACTGGGAAGACAAGTCCCCTTAGGTTTGAAAACCAGTAGGACTTATAGGTGGATAATAAGAAACTGAGACTATCTATGAAGAGTGCACACACACTTGATTACTCCGGGGAACAAGGAGGAGGAGCAGCAGACTGAAACTGCCTGGGGCTCTGGCTGGTTTCCCAGATCAACTGTCCTGTCTGCGTGTGCATCCTGGCCAT
Source organism: Balaenoptera physalus (assembly GCF_965194825.1). Taxonomy (NCBI): domain Eukaryota; kingdom Metazoa; phylum Chordata; class Mammalia; order Artiodactyla; family Balaenopteridae; genus Balaenoptera; species Balaenoptera physalus. The sequence continues at coordinate 67,362,864 of NC_138888.1, forward strand.
CACCAAGCACCGGCCCTGGCGCCTCCTGCTCCAGCACAGGTCCATAATAGGGTGAAGGCTGCCATTGCAGAGGAGAGTGTGCAGTTGCAGGAGATGGGGCTAGCTAGGACCTGGCACTGCATCAGAACAGGGCAAGGGCAGCCATTACTGGTGCCAGAGGAGGCAGCAAATTGAGAGTGATCTGGAATTCCGACTGACATGCAGGGACAGCCCTAGCACATGCCCTGACCTGCCTGGGCACCTGCTTCAAACCCTCTTACTTCAGCGCTGCTGCCCTCTGGGGCAAAGGTGCTATTACTGAGAGTGGGGAGAGCACACACTTAGAAGGGATGGAAACAGCTAGGACCTGACCCTCAAGACTTCTGCTCCAGCACCCTAGGACCCAATCCTGCCCACAACAGGGCAATGATGGCCACTGAGCATAGGAGAAGCCCTGGCTCACACCTGGCTCTGGCTCAAGCCCCTCCGTCTCCAGCCCAACTCCCACCAAGTGATAGCTGCCAGCACACACCAGAGGAAGATGTGATTTATGCGCACTTCAGATACAGCTCTCCCACCAAAGTCACTGGGCACACAGAGACCAGGTAGGGACACTCACAGACAAGGACACCCCATCAAGACTGGAATAGGTAAATGTTTCACATAATTTCATAGAGACAAAGTTACACAAAATGAGAAGATGGAGAAATTTCTTTCAAATAAAAGGACAAGAAAACAAAACTAAACTAATGAAACAGATAAATAATTTACCAGATAAAAAGTTCAAAGCATTAGTAATAAGAATGCTAACCGAACTTGTGAAAAGACTGGGTGAACACAGTGACAATTTTAATAAGAAACTAGAAAATATAAAAAAGAAGCAGTCAGAGCTGAAGAATACAATAACTGAAACTAAAAATACACTAGACAGAATTAACAGCAGACTAGGTGATAAAAAGAATGCAACTGATCTGGAAGATAGAATAATGAAAATCACCCAATCAGAACAGCAAAAAGAAAAACATAATTTTAAAAATGAGGACAGTTATACTTAGGAATAAACCTACCTAAGGAGACAAAAGAACTGTATGCAGAAAACTATAAGACACTGATGAAAGAAATTAAAGATGACGCAAACAGATGGAGAGATACACCATGTTCTTGGATTGGAAGAATCCACATTGTGAAAATGACTCTACTACCCAAAGCAATCTACAGATTCAATGCAATCCCTAACAAACTACCAATGGCATTTTTCACAGAACTAGAACAAAAAATTTCACAATTTGTATAGAAACACAAAAGATCCCGAATAGCCAAAGCAATCTTGAGAAAGAAAAATGGAGCTGGAGGAATCAGGCTCCCTGACTTCAGACTATACTACAAAGCTACAGTAATCAAGACAGTATGACACTGGCACAAAAACAGAAATATAGATCAATGGAACAGGATAGAAAGCCCAGAGATAAACCCACGCACATATGGTCACCTTATTTTTGATAAAGGAGGCAAGAATGCACAATGGAGAAAAGACAGCCTCTTCAATAAGTGGTGCTGGGAAAACTGGACAGCTACATGTAAAAGAATGAAATTAGAACACTCCCTAACACCATATACAAAAATAAACTCAAAATGGATTAAAGACTTAAATGTAAGACCAGACACTATAAAACTCTTAGAGGAAAACATAGGCAGAACACTCTATGACATACATCACAGCAAGATCCTTTTTGACCCACCTCCTAGAGAAATGGAAATAAAAACAAAAATAAACTAATGGGACCTAATGAAACTTAAAAGCTTTTGCGCAGCAAAGGAAACCATAAACAAGACGAAAAGAGAACTGTCAGAATGGGAGAAAATATTTGCAAATGAAGCAACTGCCAAAGGATTAATCTCTAAAATTTACAAGCAGCTCATGCAGCTCAATATCAAAAAAACAAACAACCCAATCCAAAAATGGGCAGAAGACCTAAATAGACATTTCTCTAAAGAACATATACAGATTGCCAACAAACACATGAAAGGATGCTCAACATCATTAATCATTAGAGAAATGCAAATCAAAACTACAATAAGGTATCACCTCACACCAGTCAGAATGGCCACCATCAAAAAATCTACAAACAATAAATGCTGGAGAGGGTGTGGAGAAAAGGGAACACTCTTGCACTGTTGGTTGGGAAAGTAAATTGATACAGCCACTATGGGGAACAGTATGGAGGTTCTTCAAAAAAGTAAAAATAGAACTACCATACGACCCAGCAATACCACTACTGGGCATATACCCTGAGAAAACCATAATTCAAAAAGAGGCATGAACTACACTGTTCACTGCAGCTCTATTTACAATAGCCAGGACATGGAAGCAACCTAAGTGTCCATCGACAGATGAATGGATAAAGAAGATGTGGCACATATATACAATGGAATATTACTCAGCCATAAAAAGAAACGAAATTGAGTTATTTGTAGTGAGGTGGATGGACCTAGAAACTGTCATACAGAGTGAAGTAAGTCAGAAAGAGAAAAACAAATACCATATGCTAACACATATATATGGAATGATAAAAAAAAAAAATCGTTCTGAAGAACCTAGGGGCAGGACAGGAATAAAGACGCAGACGTAGAGAATGGACTTGAGGACACGGGGAGGGGGAAGGGTAAGCTGGGACGAAGTGAGAGAGTGGCATGTATATATATACACTACCAAATGTAAAATAGATAGCTAGTGGGAAGCAGCCACATAGCACAGGGAGATCAGCTTGGTGCTTTGTGACCACCTAGAGGGGTTGGATAGGGAGGATGGGAGGGAGACGCAAGAAGGAGGAGATAAAGGGATATATGTATATGTACAGCTGATTCACTTTGTTATAAAACAGAAACTAACATACCATTGTAAAGCAATTATACTCCAATAAAGATGTTAAAAAAAAATGAGGACAGTTTAAGGGACCTCTGGGACCATATCAAACATATTAACATTCACATTATAGGGATCCCAGAAGGAGAAGAAAGAGAGAAAGGGGTAGAAAATGTGTTTGTTGAAATTATGGCTGAAAACTTCCTGAACCTGAAGAAGGAAGCAGATATGCACATACAGAAAGCACAGAGTCCCCAACAAGATGAACCCAAAATGACCCACACAAAGACATATCGTAATTTAAATGGCAAAAGTTAAAGATAAAGGGAGAATTCTAAAAGCAGCAAGAGAAAAACTAAGAGTCACATACAAGGGAACCCCTGTAAGACTATCAGCTGATTTTTCTACAGAAACTTTGCAAGCCAGATGGGAGTGGCATGATATATTTAGAGTGCTGAAGGGGAAAAAGCTACAACCTGGGATGCTTTACTGAGCAAGTTTATCATTCAGAATTGAAGGAGAGATAAAGAAATTCTCAACAAGCAAAGACTAAAAGAGCTCATCAATATTAAACCAACCCTAAAAGAGATGTTAAAGGGTCTTCTCTAAGTGGAAATGAAAAGGCTACAATGAGAAGAATTTATAGGGAAAAAAATATCCTACTACTAAAGGCAAATATATAGTAAAGACAGTGGATCCACCTCTTAAATAAGCTAGTATGAAGATTAAAATACAAAATTTGTAAATTCAACTGTAACTTAGTAAAAAGTTAAGGGATAGATGTGAAGATGTAAAATATGACATCAAAAACATGAAGCATGAGAGAGGGGAGTAAAAAATGTACATCTTTTAGAATGTATTTCAATTTAAAACACTGTCAGTTTAAAATAAGTAGATATAGGTCAATATATATGAACCCCATGGTAACCACAAATCAAAAACCTACCATAGATACAAAAAAAACCTACCGTAAAAGGAACACAAATAGACCACAAAAGAAAATCATTGAACAACAGGGGAAGAAACTAAAAGAAGAAGAAAATAACAGAGAAGAACTACAAAAACAACCAGAAAAACAAGTAGCAAAATGGCAATAAATACATAGCTATCAATAATCACTTTAAATGTCAATGGACTAAATGCTCCAATCAAAAGACCTACGGTGACTGGGTAAAAAAACATGACCCATCTATATGCTGCTTACAGGAGACTCAGTTCAGAGCTAAAGACACACAGAGACCAAAAACGAGGGGATGAAAAAATATATTTCATGCAAGTGGAAATGAAAAGAAAGCTGGGGTAGCAATATTCATATCAAGGTAAACGCTAGTCTATAGCAAAAGACAAAGAAGGGCATTATATAATGATAAAGGGATCAAAGCAAGAAGAGGATGTAATGTTCTTTAACATATATGCACCTAATATAGGATACCTAAATATGCAAAGCAAATATTAAAGACATAAAGGGAGAAATTGACAATAATAGTAGGGGACTTTAATACCCCATTACATCAATGGACAGATCATCCAGACAGACAATCAATAAGGAAACAGTGGCTTTAAATGGCAAAAGATTTAATGCAAGCATTATCAAAACACCCATGACATTTTTCACAGAACTAGAACAAATAATCCTAAAATTTATATGGAACCACATAAGTCCCCAAAGAGCCAAAGCAAGCCTGAGAAAAAGGAACAAAGCTGAAGGTATCACACTCGACTTCAGACTATACTACAAACCCGCAGTAATCAAAGAGCCATGGTACTGGCACAAAAACAGACACATAGATCAATGGAACTAAATAGAGAGCCCAGAAATAAACCCACACAGTTATGGTCAAGTAGTCTAGGACAAAGGAGACAAGAATATACAATGTGGAAAAGATGTCTCTTCAATAAATTGTACTGGGAAAACTGGACAGCTACATGTAAAAGAATGAAATTAGAACATTTTCTCACACCATATACAAAATAAACTCAAAATAGATTAAAAACCTAAATGTAAGACTGGAAACCATAAAACTCCTAGAAGAAAACATAGGCAGAACCCTCTTTGACATAAATCGTAGCAATACTTTTATGGATATGTCTCCTAGGGCAAAGGAAACAAAAGCAAAAATAAATAAATGGGACATAACTAAACTTGAAAGTTTTTGCACAGCAAAGGAAACCATCGACAAAATGTAGAAACAACCTACTGAATGAGAGAAAGTATTTGCAAATGGCATGACTGATAAGGGGTTAATATTCAAAAATATATAAACAGCTCATACAACTCAATATCAACAAAACAATCTGATTTAAAAATGGGCAGAAGAACTGAACAGACATTTTTTCCAAGGAAGACATACAGATGGCCAACAGGCACATGAAAAGATACTTAACATCGTTAATCATCAGAGACGTGCAAATCAAAACCGCAATGAGATATCACCCCACACTTGTGAAAGGCTGTCATCAAAAAGACCACAAATAACAAAGGTTGGTGAGGATGTGGAGAAAAGGGAACCCTCGTTCACTGTTGGTGGGAATGTAAATTGGTACAGCCACTATGGAGAACAGTATGGAGGTTCCTCAAAAAAATTAAGAATAGAACTACCATGTGATCCAGCAACTCCACTCCTGGGTACATATTCAAAGAAAACAGAAACACTAACTAGAAAAGATACATGCACCCCAATGTTCATCGCAGCATTATTTACAATAGCCAAGACATGGAAGCAACCTAAGTGTCCATCAACACATGAATGGATAAAGAAGAAGTGGTATATATATATGTGTATATATATGTATATATACATATGTATATATACACACACATATATATATACACAATGTAATTATTACTCAGCTAAATTTTGCCATGTGCAACAACATGGATGGCCTGGAGGGTATTATGTTTAGTGAAATAAGTCAGACAGTGAAAGACAAATACTGTATGTAGTCTAAAAAATGAAACAAATGAATGAATATAACAAAACAGAAACAGACTCACAGATATAGAGAACAAACTAGTGGTTACCAGTAGGTAAAGGAAAGGGGGAAAGGGAAGATAAGGTAGGGGATTAAGAGGTACAGACTACTATATATAAAATAAATGAGCTACAAGGATATATTGTACAGCACAGGGAATATGGCCATTATTTTATAATAACTTTAAATGGAGTATAATCTATAAATATATTGAATCACTATGTTGTATACCTGAAACTAATATAATGTTGTAAGTCAACTGTATTTCAATAAAAAATATTAAGGGAAAGATAAATACGAAGTTCAGCTCAATGATAATATCTGATGAGGAGACAGGGACTTGGGATAAGAGAACACATTGTGTACAGGCAGGTTACTTTCAATGGTCTAGTCCTTGAGTTAAGTGGTGGTTTCACTGAGTGTTTGTTATATTATTAATACATAAATATGTAAAAAAATAAAAATAAAAAACATTCAGAGTAATCCAGATAAGAAGGAAAAGTAAAAGGAGAGTATGAGAGAAGAAAATCAGCAAAGAAAGCTCCCAGATAACAGTGACTGTGGAAATGGATGTAACGGAAGAATCCCTCTAGCTTCTGGGATCTTCTGACTCCTGATTCAGTCCTCTCTCTACTCTTCCACAAGTGTTTTCCTATCGGAGAATAACTTCTTGATCACATCTTACATTTTTTTGTATTGTTCACAACACCCAACTCAGAACTAGGCAAATGGTATAGCCTCAAAAATTATAAGAAGGAATACAACTGCATGGCCAAGCAATGCAGATGCCTCAGAAATCACTGTCTTCCAACTCAGAAATCCCTTCTAAAACATTCCTGGCATTCTACTTCTGCTTACATACATCCAGTAATGAGAAGATCACTGTTTTGACACAGTTTGTTTCATTGTCAAACAGGTGGAATTGCCAGAAAGGTGTTCCTTATAGACATAGCAAATTGATGATTGTAAGTACTAGATCTTCTCTGTAGGACAATGAAAAACAAGTCTATTCCCTGCTCAAGGAAACAGCCTTTCAAATATTAAAGTAAAATAGTAACTCCCTGTGACTCTTCCTTTTTTCTAAGATGAGCTTTTCTAGTCTTTATAACACTATTTCCTGGCCCTTTCCTCCCTGGCACCTTCTCACCCAGTACTTTCCAGAACATTAATTCTCTCATGAAAGCACAGTCCCCAGAAATGAGCTCAGTTTCTCCTGATGATACCTGACCAGTGCAGGACAGAAAAGACTTAGCATAACCTGTCCTTACCCTGAAGTCAATACTTATAAATTTGCCATGTGTAAAGAGGTTGGCTTTGGACGTACGAAGCAAGAAACCAGAGTTTAAGGAGAAGGCAAAAAACTTTCCTTTTCTCAGATGAGCCATTCCATGGATATCATAAAAATAACAACACATTACATCTGCAAAGCATTTTAGAGTCCATTAAATGCTTTCATGTACATTATCTCACTAAGTCTTTGCAGCACTCTCACAGTTAGGTGTTAGTTTCCACATTTTTCAGATGAGAAAACCAAAATCATGGAGCACGCGAGAGACAGAACAAGAGCTAGAACTTGTGTGTTCTCACCCTAGAGACTAGCATCTTTCCACAGTAGCATGCTGCTTCAAATAATCATATAATCATTAAATGGCTGGCCTCTCTCTAAACAACAAACTAGGAAATGAATTTTGCAGTAGAGACCTAAATACATTATTGATTTTTAAAATCAATAAGAAAAAGACTGCCAATCCAATAGAACAATGGACAATGAATTCATCTCGCAGGTTCACAGAAGAAATACAGATAGCCAATAAACACATTTTAAGATGCTCAATTTGACTCATGGTTTTAGAATGCAAATTAAACCATCAGTAGGCTATCATTTTACACTAACCAAATTAGCAAAAATTAAGAAAAAAATGGATAATGCACAGTACTGGTGAGAGTGTGGGGATAACGGAAACTCTGCTACTGAGCGAAAGAATAAATGAATGCACTGTGTGTGGAAGTGCACTTTGGTACAGATTTTCGAAGGTCCATTTGGCAAGAACTATTTCGATTTGAATACTTTTGTCCTTTGACCCAGCTATTTCACTTTTAAGAATATGTCCTCAAGGCTTACTTAAGTGTTCAAAAATATCTGTCCAAGGACATTTATTGTTGCACTGCTTACATTTGCAAGTACATGGATACATTCTAAATATCTGTCACTAAGGGATTATTAACTAAAGCACAGTACATCCATACAATGGAGCACTGTGTAGCTATTAAAAAGATGAGGTGTGTTCATTTTTAGTCTGTGGAAATATGTCCATAGTGGGGTTTTTTTTGTTTTTTTTTTAATTTTTTATTTATTTGTTTATTTATTTATGGCTGCGTTGGGTCTTCGTTTCTGAGCGAGGGCTTTCTCTAGTTGCGGCAAGCGGGGGCCACTCCTCATCGCGGTGCGCAGACCTCTCACTATCGCGGCCTCTCTTGTTGCGGAGCACAGGCTCCAGACGCGCAGGCTCAGTAATTGTGGCTCACGGGCCTAGCTGCTCCGCGGCATGTGGGATCTTCCCAGACCAGGGCTCGAACCCGTGTCCCCTGCACTGGCAGGCAGACTCTCAACCACTGCGCCACCAGGGAAGCCCTGTCCATAGTGTTTTAAGTGAATAAAGTGAACTGCAGTATAGTATGTAATATGATCCCACTTGTAAAAGAACAACACTCATATATGTGGACGCTTACTTGCATAAATAGCCATATTGTACAGATTATACACATACATACATATGTTTATGAAAACAAAATGTCTTGAAGGACACAGTACAAACCAAGCTGTCAACAATGGTTATTTCTGGAAAGTGGAATTCCATAGAATGAAAAATGGGGAATAACAGGGCACTTTTATATTTCTGGCTTCTTGAACAATATGCCATACTCAGGAACAGGTCTGGACTATTCTGTTATGTCCGGAACATTAGAGAAAGTGGTATACAATGGGGTTTCCTTTTGAACCAGAAATGCATCAGTCCCATTAGTTTTTATTTACTAAGCAACTACTTTGTGTCAGGCATGACACTAAGAACTGCACGCATGTTATTTAAGATAACCTATACATTAAAACACATGTGAGTTAAGTATTAACATCCATCCTTACAATGAAAGTATGATCCAAACCTCTGATATTATGATCCATTGACTGCACCAGGCTGGAGGGGAGGCACATATTTAGACAACTGAAACCTTTTTTGACCTGTATCTAACAATGGTAAGAAAAATCAAATTAGCAAAAATTCAGATTTTAAAGAACTTCAAGAGGAATGCAGTTTTCAAATTCATAACCAAAGGAATGGAGAGTTGTATATTAAGATTATGGTTTCTTTATCATTGAGGCTAAAAGTTGACCCTATGTTCTAATGTCTTAGAAGCAACAGATATTTTAGATTACACGTCACCATTTTCAAAAGCAGCTATGCATCCTGATGAGGTTTTCTGCAAAAATTTCCTGCGGGATTAATTTATCTGTCCATCAATCACCATCTAGAAAATATGCAAGGGACTTTAGATTCTGGCATGGAATCATGGCAAAAATTATACATATCAATTGTTGATTAAGATTATTATAGATGAGATAACTTGGGGGAAAAAGCAGAGGGTGTGTGGGTGTGTGTGTATGTGTGTGTGTGTGAGAGACAGACAGAGAGACAGAGAGAGACAGAGAGGCAGAGAGAGACAGAGACACAGCAGGAAACAGTTGAATAGTGTGTCTCAACTATTCATTTCTCTTTAAAGGAGAAAATGGAAGGAGCTGATACCATGTGAAAGCTCTCTTCAAATATTTAGAGACTGTTACTTGAAAGCACAGTTAAATTTGCCCTGTGCCATTCCAAAAGAAAGGACTAGAAGCAAGGGAAGCAAGAGAAAGATAGGGACTTCCCTGGTGGTCCAGTGGTTAGGACTCTGAGCTGCCACTGCATGGAGGCATGGGTTCCATCCCTGGTGGGGGAACTAAGATCCTGCATGGCATGCCGGTGCGGCCAAAAAAAACAAAAACAGAAAGACAGATTTCAGCTCAATATGTAGACATTTTTATGTAAAACTGTCCAAATGGAATAGACTGTCTCAGGAAAAGGTGAATTCCTCATCCTTTAAAATTTAAGCACAGTTGAAACGACCACTTGGTGGAATGTTACAATAAACCTTTATGAATTGAATAGTTCCTCAAATTAGACGACCTTTGTATTTCCTTGCATGGTTTTTAGCTCACTCATATTCACTTCTATACCCTGTTTTGCTATTCAAGTAAAGCAAACCATGGGAAATCTGTGCATATAGTAATCTAAAAATCAAAAATAGAGAAATAGATAAAAGTTAACATTTACTTATTTCTTACTGTACCAGGCACTATTAAAAATACTTATGCATTCATTCATTTAACTCTCACAAAAATGAGGTAGTTCCTAATCTGATCTCCATTATACAGATGAGGAAACTGATATACAGAGGGGTTAAGGAAATTGACCAAGGTCACTCAGCTACTATGTGGCAGAATCAGGATTCAGATTTAGTCTGCCAGGTTCCAAAGCCTATATAGTCTTAACTCTATGCTAATGACTACGAGTGATATTTACTGATTTAAAACAACTGATTATTTCACCAGTCAGAGTTCTATATAGAATATACATTCTTCTAAAAAGTGTATCATAGGGATGAGTCAGATAAAATTATCCAAATACACACAAAATTAAAATTCAATCTTATTTTCCAAATCCCTAAGAACATTTGCACAATACCACATAAACAGAATGACTGTCACTCCCAAAGTTAGAATTACAGTCTCTTCCATATTTGGTTTAGGGTTGATAGGGCAAGAACACGGGCTGAGCCTCCAGAGAGCTGAACGCAGTCTCAACGCTGCCACCAGAGCACTGTGAGACAATGGGTAAGCCACTTAGCTGCTCTTTAAATAAAAGCACAGGGCTTCAAAAGGTCTATTTAATCCCAAAAGACCCCATAATGTATTTAACTAAGAATTGTTCATATAATATATATTTATGGCTTTTGTTTTTCCCACACAGGACCTTCATAATTATTGTAATAACCTTCCTCTAAGCTGGTAAGAAAAACGTAGGTCCCCTTCCTCATGACTCATGACTCATCCTTCTCTCATGATCCATCAAGGTTCTCCCTGGAGATCTTAGCTAGAAGTTTTGTTTCCCATAAGAGACACATCAACTCACAGAGGTGATTATATTAACAAGGAATAACACACTGCATAGCCAGCAAAAACAATTTTAAAGACCAAGAGGAACAAGATACAAAAGGAATTGACTACATAATCCCATAAATAACTTTGAAATTGCCCTATATTACCAAAATTTTACTCAGCCCATGGAACAGACATTATTTTTCACCAGTCTTTCTTTCTAACAAATCCGACTTCCGACTTCTTCGATGCACATTTTTTATAACTAACACGCTGACTGTTCACCATATCAAACCACACTAAACCAAACAAAAATGAGATTAAAAGGCAAAAGCAAAATATATTTAATTTTTTATAAGTGTTATATTGTGCATGTTTATTTATAACAAGCTTTGTTACACAGATTATTTGAAACAGCTCACAAGATTACTTACACTAAAATATAAATACAGTTGACCCTTAACACAGTTTTCAACTGTGGGGCCCACTTATGCTCGGATTTTTTTTCAATGAATATGTTCTACAGTACTACAAGATCCGAGGTTGGTTGAATCCACAGACACAGAGGGCCAACTGTAAAGTTATATACAGATTTTTGACTTCAAGGATGGGGATAGAGGGGCTTCACTGTCCAGGGGTCAACTGTAAATGAAAAATTAGGGCCTGGGAAATTGTAAATTGAGATAGAATATCAAGACCCAAAGGAAAGCTAGACTTACATACATGTTCTATGCTGCTATTAAAATTGAGCTAAAATTTTATTTCCAAGTGTCTGGGTATCTTCTAATAAATGGATTTTAAAAATCAGATACATGGCTTGTTTTTAGTCATGTAAAAAGAAGAATTCAAAGAAGAATTTTTCACAGGCCTTAAAACAGGACTGGAAGGGATATAGAAGACAACATTTTCAGTATATGAAACACAGTATATGCATTAATGGGCTTTTATAATAATTTTTCTTCTTTTGTATAATATCCCTTAGTATAAACCAAGAACAGAATGTCAAACCATAAATTAGTGAAAGTAATTTTGCAGAGTATGAGGGTGGGGAAGGGAGCAGTGGATTGGAATTGAAGCAGGTCTGGCAACTCTCTCTTATGCCTGCACTAATCTTTTTGAATGGATGCAGCAAGCCTTAATGGCTACTCATGGCAAGAAAATCCACTGAGGCAGCCACCTGACACAAATCCTTATAACCTAAGGAATGCACTGAAGCCTCTGGGAGCATAAGTCCTAATGGTCTCCACAACGTGGTGACCTGGGGATCTCACCCTCTGTCCCAGGCCCATTGTCAAACCTTCCCCGAAGGTAGAGCTAACTTGGCCGTATGTAATTTCACCCCTAAAAAATGTTTATTTCATTTCCATGTCATTTCTTCTATTATAATCTCACTAATAGGAATGGGGGTTCTTCATAGCTGTACAAAACAGCATCAGGCAGTTTTGATTTATTTGGTCAACTTCAATTTATCTTATTCTTATGATCTCCAGAATAAGAACACTTCTGTTTGGAACCTTGTCTTACTGAATAGTTTGTGCTTATGTAGTTTATATTTATATCTTATATATTTTATTTTTATGTACTAAACCTTATATATATATATCTCCTCCAGTAAAGTAGATTTTTTTCTTACAACTCCTACTCAACATTTTCCAACCTTTTACACATTTTCCTAAATATTTTATTTCCTACTTATGTATTTCCACCAAATTCTTCTCTACTGATATTCCCCACTTGAGACTCATAAAAAATAAATATATTCTTTCCAATTTCACTCTAATTTAGTCCACTATTTGCAATTGTCAATATGATTCTTATCCAAACTTGAATGCAAGATTTTTATCATTTGAATTGATTTATAGCATTGGTATGCCTCCTCTCAGGTTCCCTGGGAGACATGGAATGTTCTCAACCCTATAAAGAACTTCAACATTTAACACAATGTTGTATCCAGACCACCCCTTCAAGAGATTTCATCACTGGTGTTCATTTCAGTAGAGAAGCATCCATGTAGGTACTTGCCAGAGCAGAGATGGAGTCTTGGCATGAGCCCACCAAGCAGCATTTCCAGAGTGCTCTAAGAACTCCTCATGCCCCATTAGCTTATTGCCCAGTTATAAAATACACGTGCATGGTTTCTCATCTGTTGACATCTCTGAAATGAGAAGCTCTTTTGTTTACTGAAAACACCAAATACAATATTTTTAAAACACATTATTAAATCTTAGGTGAAATTTATAATTAATGGCATCTTAGATTCCAAAAAATATGATAGTGGAACTTATGTCGACACAGTGAGTTAATAGGACCAGTCCTGCACAAAAGCCTTTCCTGGTGCATGACAGTTAAACCATACTGTCTGCATAAAAAAAACTTCTTTACGATGGGAGGCCATGCCTCCATACCATCGAAATTTATAAGTAACTTTTAAAATATAATAAAAGGGGGGACAGAATACAGCCTTGCGTTATACCCTTGTGAATTGTTCTCTACTTTGCAGAAGACCATTCATACCTACCTAGATTCTTGATATAATAGTAAGAGACAGGGGTTGTGCAGGCATCGGTAACGGCAGATGCATATTTAGTTCATAACATTTAACTTTTCCAGACTAGAGAGTCAAGGACCTTCTCACAGCCCTGTGATTACTGAGAACTTTCCCATAAAGCAATAAAGAATATACTAGTGAACAGTCAGGAGATTATCGCACAAACTGTTTGTTCCACAAATAAAATACAGACTTGAGAAACCCAAAAATTATTTAAAGGAGAAATTGTCATTAAATTTGGATGGAAATGTCCAATAAAATATGTCCTTTAAGGGATGTAGAATATTGCCTTTTAAAAGATGAGAGAAACTTAAATCTGAACCTCTCAAAAGGAATCTTGCACGTAGAATTTAACAAAGAAGGAGTCCTTGAAAAGACTTTGAACAATTTTGATGACTGAAAAAAAAAATTCTCCTTGTGCTTTTAAAATGCAGCCTTCCAATGCATATTTTTATGGTGGACATAATAAATAGGTGTACCTGTTATATTTTTTAATTATCCAAAAGTGCAAACATAGAAATGCTTTTAAAACATGTATCAGAAGGGCACCTTCAAGATGGCAGAGGAGTAAGACGTGGAGATCACCATCCTCCCCACAAATACATCAAAATTACATCTACATGTGGAACAACTACTACAGAACACCTGCTGAATGCTGGCAGAAGACCTCACACTTCCCAAGAGGGTCTTGGTGCTCTGTCCAGGTGTCAGGCCTGAGCCTCTGACGTGGGAGAGCCAAGTACAGGGCATTGGTCCACCAGAGACCTCCCAGCCCCCACATAATATCAAACGACGAAAGCTCTCCCAGAGATCTCCAACTCAACACTAAGACCCAACTCCACTCAATGACCAGCAAGCTCCAGTGCTGGACACCCTATGCCAAACAACTAGCAAGACAGGAACACAACCCCACCCATTGGCAGAGAGGCCACCTAAAATCATAATAAGTTCACAGACACCCCAAAATCACACCACCAGCCGTGGTCCTGCCCACCAGAAAGACAAGATCCAGCCTCATCCACCAGAACACAGTCACCAGTCCCCTCCACCAGGAAGTCTACACAACTCACTGAACCTTACCCACTGGGGGCAGACAACAAAAACAACAGGAACTATGAACCTGCAGCCTGCGAAAAGGAAACCCCAAACATAGTAAGTTAAGCAAAATGAGAAGACACAGAAATACACAGCAGATGAAGGAGCAAAATAAAAATCCACCAGACCAAACAAATGAAGAGGGAATAGGCAGTCTACCTGAAAAGGAATTCAGAGTAATGATAGTAAACGTGATCCAAAATCTTGGAAATAGAATGGAGAAAATACAAAAATGTTTAACAAGGACCTAAGAGAATTAAAGAGCAAACAAACAATGATGGACAACACAATAAATGAAATTAAAAATTCTCTGCAAGGAATCAATAGCACAATAACTGAGGGAGAAGAACGGATAAGTGACCTGGAAGATAAAATAGTGGAAATATATGGACTTATAAATACTACCAAATGTAAAATAGATAGCTAGTGGGAAACAGCTGCATAGCACAGCGAGATCAGCTCGGGGCTTTGTGACCACCTAGAGGGGTGGGATAGGGAGGGTGGGAAGGAAACACAAGAGGGAGGAGATATGGGGTTATATGTATATGTATAGCTGATTCACTTTGTTATAAAGCAGAAACTAACACACCATTGTAAAGCAATTATACTCCAATAAAGATTTTAAACAAAAATAGTGGAAATAACTACTGCGGAGCAGAATAAAGAAAAAAGAATGAAAAGAATTGAGGACAGTCTCAGAGACATCTGGGACAACATTAAACATACCAACATTTGAACTATAGGGGTCCCAAAAGAAGAAGAGAAAAAAGAAGGGACTGAGAAAATATTTGAATAGATTATAGTTGAAAACTTCCCTAATATGGGTAAGGCAACAGTCAATCAAGTCCAGGAAGCACAGAGTCCCATACAAAATAAATCCAAGGAGAAACATGTGAAGACACATATTAATCAAACTATCAAAAATTAATTACAAAGAAAAAGTATTAAAAGCAGCAAGGGAAAAGCAACAATTAACAAGGGAATCCCCATAAGGTTAACAACTAATCTTTCAGCAGAACCTCTGCAAGCCAGAAGGGAGTGGCAGGACATATTTAAAGTGACGAAAGGGTAAAACTTACAACCAAGATTACTCTACCCAGCAAGGATCTCATTCAGATTCAACGAGAAATTAAAACCTTTACACACAAGCAAAAGCAAAGAGAATTCAGCACCACCAAACCAGCTCTACAACAAATGCTAAAGGAACTTCGCTAAGCAGGAAACACAAGAGAAGGAAAAGACTTACATTAACAAACCAAAAACAATTAAGAAAATGGAAAAAGGAACATACACATTGGTAACTACCTTAAATGTAAATGGATTAAATGCTCCAACCAAAAGACACAGACTGGTTGAATGGATACAAAAACAAGACCCATATATATGCTGTCTACAAGAGACCCACTTCAGACCTAGGGACACATACAGACTGAAAGTGAGGGGATGGAAAAAGATATAACATGCAAAAGGAAATCAAAAGAAAGCTGGAGTAGCAATTCGTATATCAGACAAAATAGACTTTAAAATAAAGACCATTATAAGAGACAAAGAAGGACACTACATAATGATCAAGGGATCAATCCAAGAAGAAGGTGTAACAATTTTAAATATTTATGCACCCAACATAGGAGCACCTCAATACATAAGGCAAATGCTAACAGCCATAAAAGGGGAAATCGACAGTAACACAATCATAGTAGGGGACTTTAACACCTCACTTGCACCAATGGACAGATCATCCAAAATGAAAATAAATGAGGAAACACAAGCGTTAAATGACGCAATAGACCAGATAGATTTAATTGATATTAATAGGACATTCCATCCAAAAACAGCAGATTACACTTTCTTCTCAAGTGCTCATGGAACATTCGCCAGGACAGATAATATCTTGGGTCACAAATCAAGCCTTGGTAAATTTAAGAAATTTGAAATCATATCAAATATCTTTTCCAACCACAACGCTGTGAGACTAGATATTAATTACAGGAAAAAATCTGTAAAAACTACAAACACATGGAGGCTAAACAATATGCTAATAAATAACCAAGAGATCACTGAAGAAACCAAAGAGGAAATCAAACAATACCTAGCAACAAATGACAATGAAAACAGGACGACCCAAAACCTATGGGATGCAGCAAAAGCAGTTCTAAGAGGGAAGTTTATAGCAATACAATCCTACCTCAAAAAACAAGAAACATCTCAAATAAACAATCCAACCTTACACCTAAAGCAATCAGAGAAAGAAGGACAAAAAAACCCCAAAGTTAGCAGAAGGAAAGAAATCATAAAGATCAGATCACAAAAAAATGAAAAAGAAATGAAGGAAATGATAGCAAAGATCAATAAAACTAAAAGCCGGTTTTTTGAGAAGATAAACAAAATTGATAAACCATTAGCCAGACTCATCAAGAAAAAAAGGGAGAAGACACAAATCATCAGAATTAGAAATGAAAAAGGAGAAGTAACAACTGACACTGCAGAAATACAAAGGATCATGAGAGATTACTACAAGCAACTCTATGCCAATAAAATGGACAACCTGGAAGAAATGGACAAATTCTTAGAAAAGCACAACCTCCCGAGACTGAACCAGGAAGAAATAGAAAATATAAACAGACCAATCACAAGCACTGAAATTGAGACTGTGATTAAATATCTTCCAACAAACAAAAGCCCAGGACCAGAGGGCTTCACAGGCGAATTCTATCAAACATTTAGAGAAGAGCTAACACCTATCCTTCTCAAACTCTTCCAAATTATAGCAGAGGGAGGAACACTCCCAAACTCATTCTACAAGGCCACCATCACCCTGATACCAAATCGAAACAAAGATGTTACAAAGAAAGAAAACTACAGTCCAATATCACTGATGAACATAGATGCAAAAATCCTCAACAAAATACTAGCAAACAGAATCCAACAGCACATTAAAAGGCTCAGACACCATGATCAAGTGGGGTTTATCCCAGGAATGCAAGGATTCTTCCATATATGCAAATCAATCAACGTGATACACCATATTAACAAATTGAAGGAGAAAAACCATATGATCATCTCAATAGATGCAGAAAAAGCTTTTGACAAAATTCAATACCCATTTATGATAAAAACCCTCCAGAAAGTAGGCAAAGAGGGAACTTACCTCAACATAATAAAGGCCATATATGACAAACCCACAGCCAACATCATTCTCAATGGTGAAAAACTGAAACCATTTCCTCTAAAATCAGTAAGAAGACAAGGATGCCCACTCTCACCACTATTATTCAACATAGTTTTGGAAGGTTTAGCCACAGCAATCAGAGAAGAAAAAGAAATAAAAGGAATCCAAATCAGAAAAGAAGAAGTAAAACTGTCACTGTTTGCAGATGAAAGGATAGCATACAGAGAGAATCCTAAAGATGCTACCAGAAAACTACTAGAGCTAATCAATGAATTTGGTAGAGTAGCAGGATACAAAATTAATGCACAGAAATCTCTTGCATTCCTATATACTAATGATGAAAAATCTGAAAGAGAAATTAAGGAAACACTCCCATTTACCATTGCAACAAAAAGAATAAAATATCTAGGAATAAACCTACCTAAGGAGACAAAAGACCTATATTCAGAAAACTATAAGACGCTGATGAAAGAAATTAAAGATGATACAAACAGATGGAGAGATATACCATGTTCCTCGATTGGAAGAATCAACATTGTGAAAATTACTATACTACCCAAAGCAATCTACAGATTCCATTCAATCCCTATCAAACTACCAATGGCCTTTTTCACAGAACTAGAACAAAAAATTTCACAATTTGTATAGAAACACAAAAGGCCCCGAATAGCCAAAGCAATCTTGAGAAAGAAAAACGGAGCTGGAGGAATCAGGCTCCCTGACTTCAGACTATACTACAAAGCTACAGTAATCAAGACAGTATGGTACTGGCACAAAAACAGAAATATAGATCAATGGAACAGGATAGAAAGCCCAGAGATAAACCCACACACATATGGTCACCTTATCTTTGATAAAGGAGGCAAGAATATACAATGGAGAAAAGACATCCTCTTCAATAAGTGGTGCTGGGAAAACTGGACAGCTACATGTAAAAGAATGAAATTAGAACACCCCCTCACACCATACACAAAAATAAACTCAAATGGATTAAAGACTTAAATGTAAGACCAGACACTATAAAACTCTTAGAGGAAAACATACAGGAAAACTCTATGACATACATCACAGCAAGATCCTTTTTGACCCACCTCCTAGAGAAATGGAAATAAAAATAAAAATAAACTAATGGGACCTAATGAAACTTAAAATCTTTAGCACAGCAAAGGAAACCATAAACAAGACAAAAAGATAACCCTCAGAAAGGGAGAAACTATTTGCAAACGAAGCAACTGACAAAGGATTAATCTCCAAAATATACAAGCAGCTCCTGCAGCTCAATATCAAACAAACAAACAATCCAATCCAAAAATGGGCAGAAGACCTAAACAGACATTTCTCCAAAGAAGATATACAGATTGGCAACAAACACATGAAAGGATACTCAACATCACTAATCATCAGAGAAATGCAAATCAAAACTACAATGAGGTATCACCTCCCACCAGTCAGAATGGCCATCATCAAAAAATCTACAAACAATAAATGCTGGAGAGGGTGTGGAGAAAAGGGAACACTCTTGCACTGTTGGTGGGAATGTAAATTGATACAGCCACTATGGAGAACAGTATGGAGGTTCTTCAAAAAAGTAAAAATAGAACTACCATACGACCCAGCAATCCCACTACTGGGCATATACCCTGAGAAAACCATAATTCAAAAAGAGGCATGAACCACACTGTTCACTGCAGCTCTATTTACAATAGCCAGGACATGGAAGCAACTTAAGTGTCCATCGACAGATGAATGGATAAAGAAGATGTGGCACATATATACAATGGAATATTACTCAGCCATAAAAAGAAACGAAATTGAGTTATTTGTAGTGAGGTGGATGGACCTAGAGTCTGTCATACAGAGTGAAGTAAGTCAGAAAGAGAAAAACAAATACCATATGCTAACACATTTATATATATGGAATCTAAGAAAAAAAAATGTTTCTGACGAACCTAGGGGCAGGACAGGAATAAAGACGCAGATGTAGAGAATGGACTTGAGGGCACGGGGAGGGGGAAGGGTAAGCTGGGATGAAGTGAGAGAGTACCATTGACATATATACACTACCAAATGTAAAATAGATAGCTAGTGGGAAGCAGCTGCATTGCACAGGGAGATCAGCTCTGTGCTTTGTGACCACCTGGAGGGGTGGGATAGGGAGGGTGGGAGGGAATCGCAAGAGGGCAGAGATATGGGGATATATGTATATGTATAGCTGATTCACTTTGTTATACAGCAGAAACTAACACACCATTGTAAAGCAATTATGCTCCAATGAAGATGTTAAAAAACAAACAAAGAAGCAAAAAAATACAACATGTATCATCTTATTTAAGGATCATAATGCGTATTTGGCTAATTCAAACTAAATCTCTTTGAAAAGAGAATGAGACAGCACAACTGAAGCAAAATTTGGGAGTCAGTTTATATTTTACAGTATATGTCTTAGGGAAGAAATTGCCATTACAAAACTAAACATAATAAGAATAAACATCTACCAAATTTAGGCACCATACTAAGCATTTTACATATATTAGTTCGTAAAAGTCCCTACAATCTTCCCAAGCAGGTACTTTATTATTTCCATTTTATAGGTGATGAAACTAAAGTTCAAAAATGATATAACTTGTTCAGCACCGAAGTGGCAGAACAAAGCTTCCCAGCCAAAGGATGTGTCTCTGTAGCCTGTGTGTTGAGCACCATGCTGTTGAGAACATGGGGCATTCCTGCTGGGCAAGCTGCATGTGTAAATCTCCCAAGTTTAGTCTTGCCACAAGCACAAGGTGGACGAAAAACTATTTCACCTCCAAGAATGGTCCTCTGATTTGCACATACGCAGCTCTTTTATATTCTGAGAAGGGAGGCTCATATGTAACTAACCCAGGACTAAAACTTATTTGTCTTACCAGATTTAATTCCAAAGATATAATAACTAACGTGATTACAAATCTCAGTGGCCTCCCATATTGCAATTTAGAATGTCATATGGCTGCAGTGCTTAATTCTACTATAAATGCCTTTCCCTTTCAGGTTATCTGCATAAACGATTAAATACTCTGCACAAAGGCAAGGTGACTCCAGAGGGAAACATGCAATTATGTAGTTTCCAAGTAGTAATTATCTAAAATTAATTGCTGTTTTATGGGAGTTTTGATCACACCAAACAATATTTACAATTGCAATTCAATTCCAAGATATCTTCTTACTCTGCTTAGCTAGCTAACTATGAGTTCAGTCATGGCTTCTCATGTTTGGGAAACATATATGACTTATGGTACAGTTAAATGAGTGTTTCATTACTCCAAAGGGAATTATTTGCACAGGAAAGATATGCAATAGTGTGGAAGAAATAACACTGTGGAACCCAAGGGAACTTATGAAAAAAAAAAACACCGGCCTTCCTTATGTCCACTTGGGTTAACATTTCTGACTTTCATTATAGAGTCTGCTGTTGTTATTGGTATAACCTCATCAAGAAAATGAAAGGTTCATTTTCCTTGCTTTTCTCCAATCCTCCATCTCTGTCTGCCATCAAAAGATAAGAGATTTAAGATCCTGTCCCATTTAAACAATGAGTCAACCCAGCCATTTTTTAAGTCTCTCAGGATAGTGATTTGCCTGTGTTCCCTCTTTCCCACTAAAATAGAAACTTTTGAAAGTGAGGGCTGGGGCTTATTATCAAAGATCCTTTGTAGTTATTAAGCTCAGGAAATTTGTGTCTCCAATGCCTATCACATATTTAATAAGACATATTTACTGCAAATGTTTCCCTGCTTGAAACCAATGACCATTTCTAACACATATCTCTTTGAAACAAGCATTTGTGGTGAAAACACCACTCAGGAGCATTTACAGAACACTCACTGGTGACAAAGCACCCGGATACGTGTGTAATCAAATGATACTTGTCTGGGTCTCTGACATTCTCTGCTTTAAGAGGGACAGCATTAACACCAACAGACATGAAAAGATATGGCTAAGCTTGTGTTAATTTCCACTCCAAGCCCCACACTCCTGAACAACGCTTATCTGGTTTTCATACCCTAAAAATAAAATGCATTCATTTAGCATGATGACTTTGGATGCAATCTGACTGACAATTTTTCAGTGTTGATGTTTCACCACTGAAGCTGAGAAGATCAGAATCTCCCCCAATTCTTCAAGGGTTGCACCCATTCTGAAGCAGAGAGAAAAGTTTTTACCGTTATTCTTTGGGGGAAACAATCTTTGCTTGATACCTGCTCCTCTCCCAATCTCATCTGTCCCCACTATCCCTCCTGCAGGTCACCTCTCTTCACAGTCAGTGCACGTCTGTTTACTCCCCCTTATCCTCTACCTCCACATCCTTTGACCCCCTTCTCCTACAGGGTTTAAAGTGACAAAGACCACACTCCCACTCAGAACCCTAAAGTGGGAGACTAATAGAGCTGTCACAACTCAGCAGTGGACCATCAGACATCTTGGAATATAAGGAATGAATGGAAATCTGGTTAGACTTTCATGAGTCACTGCTTTTGATCATGAAATAAATATCTTTCAGTGACATGACAGATGTGGATATCTGTACATACGTGAGTAAAATTTCATGTATTGTTGCTTCCAAGGTGTCACGTTGGGGAAGGTTATAGGGGTTAAACATTAGTGGCTAGGTTGAGTCAATAGATATTTATGAGCAGGCATTTCTACTTCTCAATTATTGGGGAGAGTGAATGAACAGGACAATGTAAAAAAATAATATTATAGTAAAATAATAATATTATAGTAAAATTAGCATGGACAGTAATCTACAAAACAATTAAAAAAAAAAAAAACTTGTTAGGATGCCAAAGATCCATCACAGGGTCTCCCATGCCTAAACTTTGCTGTGGAATTGATTATTCATTGAGATGAAAAGGAGTTGCTGAAGTCTTTGACCCTAGCAATGAAACCTGATGGGTAATTGATAGCATATATTCCAAATACCCAGAAATGTAATAATTAAGTGATTGTATATCCATGACTCTTTGATAAATATCCTTTCCAGCTGCTGGGCTAGTACCTTGAGGATCTGTAACTAATTCCAGAACAAATAATTTGTGATCCCTGAGTCATAAGTACTCTCTAGTCCTCAAGTTTCCAGGAAGAAAGGCTTAGCTGACTCAGTATCACCATCGTAGCCTAATATGATCTCTCAGAATCCCCTTGTTCATTCATAGCATAAATCATTGTGTTTCTCCCTAGATTGGGTTTGCTAAACATCCTGAACTCAGAAAAATCAGAAAAATCCCTAGAAAGATTTTTTCTAAGGTCTATCTGGGGACTACTACAAATTTTCAATGGAAGGAGGTGAAAATTAAATAGACAGAGACAGATCAATTGATTGATTAATCGATTGACTGATGTGGTTCTTGCCCCTTCTACAGGGTAAAGAGATCTCAGCTTTAATCATATAACCCAGTCTTGGAAATCACTTTCAAAATAAGTTCAAGAAAATCACATTAGGTTCAAAAAATTATATTTTCTTCAAGCCCAGGTATCAGTATTGCCATCCCAAGCATCCCCAACTGATTTCCCAAATATTAGTAGAATTTTGCCAGTGCTTTAGATTCTCCTGCCCCAACTCAAAGACAAGGTTTGCATGAAAAGCCCAAAATGATAAGTAAAATACTATACATTTCTCGGGGGCCCATTGTTTGATTTATTTGAACAGTTCAGTTGAACACAGAATCCAGGGTCTTTCTTTTTATATATTTCCTCATAAATGGTCTA
This sequence comes from Balaenoptera physalus, assembly GCF_965194825.1. NCBI lineage: Eukaryota > Metazoa > Chordata > Mammalia > Artiodactyla > Balaenopteridae > Balaenoptera > Balaenoptera physalus. The sequence goes on from NC_138888.1 coordinate 67,386,427, forward strand.
ATTAATATTCTGTCTCTGGGCAGCATGATTTCATAAACCAACCTCCAAAGAGAGAGCTCTGCTCTTTTCCCTGAAATATCGAGAATGCAATCAACGTTCAATTTATAAGAATGAGTATATTAATAAATGAATATACAAAATTACATCACCCACTGGGAGCAGTACATTGCCCGGCAAAGGTATCTCACAAATGAAGAACAAAAGGGCAGTCAGTCCTCAGTGCCAGAGGATAATTCCGATCAGAGCCACGTAGAAGAGGAATTCCCACACCCAAATGCTTATCAGAACTGTCTGGGAGACTATAAAAATGTATAAAATCTGAGTGCCTCTCTAGACTCACTGACCCAGATTCTCAAGAGGTGAGCCCAGGATAGCTGCTCAATGATTCTGATGACCCACCCAGTTAGGGAAGTCATTGATCAAGGGCAGTGGTTCTCAAAGTGTGGTCCCCAACCAGCAGTATGAGCATTTGAAACGTCACTTATTGCCCGCCCCAGGCCTCCTGAATCAAAGAGTCCAGGGATAGGGGCCAGCAAGCCACCTGAGCTTTAGCAAGACCTCCAAGTGGTTCAGATGCAGCTAAAGTTTGAAAACCATTGATCTAGGGAATTTAAATTAAGCCTCAGTTGATGTGGAGAAAAGGGAACCCTTGTACACTGTTGGCGGGAATGTGAATTGGTGCAGCAGTATGGACATTCATAAAAAACTAAAAATAGAACTACCATACGACCTAGCAACTCCCCTCCTGGGTATACAGCTGAAAAAAAAAATGAAAACATTAATTTGAAAACATACATGCACCCCAGTGTTCACAGCAGCATTATTTACAATAGCCAAGACTTGGAAGCAATCTAAGTATCTATCAACAGATGAATGGATTAAAAAGATGTGGCATATATATGTGATAGACTATTACTCAGCCATAAAAAATGAATGAAATTTTGTCATTCGCAACAACATGGATGACCTGGAGGGGAATACGCTAAGTGAAATAAGTCAGACAGAGAAAGACAAATACTGTATATTATCACTTATATGTGTATTCTAAAAAAATGAATTAATATTTTTTAAAAAAAGAAACAGACTCATAGATATACAGAACAAACTAGTGGTTACCAGTGAGGAAGAGGGAAGGGGCAAGATAGGGGATTAAGAGGTACAAACAACTATGTATATAAAACAAATAAGCTACAAGGAAATATAGTACCACACAGGGACTTTAGTCAATATTTTATAATAACTATAAATGGAATATAACCTTTAAAAGTTGTGAATCATTATGTTGTATACCTGAAATTTATATAACATTGTACATCAACTATACCTCAAAAAAACCAAAAAAATTAAAATTAAAATAATAGTAATAAATTAAGCCTCAGCCAAAAAGAACCAAAGCATGTCATCCTTATCTGGTCCTTTTACAATTTGGAGGAAACTTAAAAGCAATTAAACTTTCCAGGGATTCTGACAGCCAAGTGTTTATGGAGGGAGCAGAGTGTGGGATTGTATTAACATGACTCTGGGAAGGAGGACACCTAAAGCCAAACTGCAAGAGATGCTCAGATTTCATGCCCAACAATAGGCAGATCCTGCATGAGAGAGAGAATGTGTTGAACACGCATAAGGGGAACTTTCTGTTTCCTGACATTTGCAGAGACCTTTCAAAGAGCTTATAACAATATCTCCTAGGTTAAAGAAATGAACTTAACTAATTTATTGTTTTCTGTATGTGACTGTCCATCTAAACAGCAAAACAAAAGTTCTTTTTTACGATGCTATATACTTGTCCTCCTCACTTCCTTCTGTTCCTGCAAGTATTGCACACTCATCTTCCCTCCTAAATGGCACTTCATATCTCCCTCTCCGACCCTTGTAACTCTGAATATTTCTCTGAGAATCTGAGGCTTTAAAGCAGCATTTCTCAACTGATTTTCATTTTCACACCTCTTGTCAAAGAGGCATTTTTAAACATTTTTTCCTAATTACCCCATGATATACCACAGATAGACTTGGTTGCTGTTTATGGACTATATGTATATCTGTGGCTTGCACACAAAAGGGGGTAGTAAGATTTCTTTCAACCCTCCCCAAGAACTAATCGGATTCCCCTTGGGGATGACATCACCCTTATTGAGAACACACCTTTAGAGTTTTAAGTAAAATTTTGTTCTGATATACTAGATATACTATTCCGATTATTTTTCTAAATCAAATTAAATCTAGACTGCCAATCAAATTGAAAACATTAGGCAGAAAATCCAGCCTTAGTGATTTTGGGGTTTACCCACATTAAGGCTGGTATGATGCTGGAAAACTGCAAAGGGACCCCAGCTTTCAGTCTATCATGGTTGCCACTGGGATGCTCTCAGCTCTGCCCCCTCCAGGGACTTCAGGAAACCAGAGCAGAGGTTTCTCCCTCTCCTCCTCCCCAGTCCCCCTACTTGCCAAATATGCATACACAAAGCACTCACACTCCAACTCTTTCTACTACAGGGTTGGGCTACTTTTCTCCTCCCTCAGTGTCACTGTTAACCCAGCTCCTCCTTCACTGAGCCTAGACTTTAAAAAACAAAAGCCTTTTAATTTAATCCCCTGATGCAAGGCAAACCCAGGTCATACATGGCTGCCCTCTGAAGGAGTACAGATACCTCCCACCCCCTGGGGTAAACCTACGAGCCAGTTTATTTCTCAATTATTTTCTCCTGCTATGTCTAAATTCTAAACTTTTCAGAGGCTGGGCTAGAGATGATTGAAAAAGACAGATACTCCTCCTCCAACAAGCTACTTATTGAAAAAAATCTTGTTTTAGACTAACGCCATTCTACATAAAGAGCACAGGCTTAGCTTCAGAGGGGCAAGGATTCTAATTCCACTAACCACCTGTTAATACCTATGTGTCTTCTATAATCTTCAGTCCCTTCATCTGTAAATTGAGTCTAATAATAATACCTATTGCAAAGGGTTCTTGTGGAGATTAAAAGAGAGTGGTAAATTCTACCACAGTGCCTGGTATAGGGTAAAGGATCAATAAATGGCGGCCTTATCATTGTTGGCACTAAGTCAACCAACTCAAATGGGAGTTTTCTCATTCACTGATTCAGAGCACCTGATCAGGGAAGTGAGTACAGGATGAATATCTTCACCATAAAGATCTCCCCTCCTTCTGCAGAGAAGGTAGTATTTTTTGTAGCTCAGGCTCAAGTCATGATGACCCTAAAGAAATGGCCAGAGAGGGATCTGACCTAGAAAAGAAAGTGGAGTAGTTCTTGACTATACAGTGGCTGAAAGTGAAAGTGAGCTAGGCTGGATGGGCCAGGTGGTAGAATTAGTTATCTTGGGACCCAACTTCATTCTAAGCAAACTGTACCTGATTGGCTCGGTAGCTTTGCTCTCATTCACTGGAGTGCAACGTCCTGTCGGCTGAGGACACTTGTCCACTGGCACCTCTTTTGATCGGGGATGTAATGTTGCAATCTTTGGACTGGCTACCAAGCAACTGAACTGGGAACTGTAAACAGGTATGCAGTCAAATGCTCTAGCCCTGAGCTATACCTCCGACAGGTATGAATCAATATTCATCAACAGCTTTTCCTAGGAACTTCCCAACTTTTGTCCTGCTGTATTGCTCTCTCATAACTAATTCAGTCAGCAGGGAATACTTAGCAGCCATGCCACACAGGAACCAAGTGTGCAGACTTGAGTCCATGTTAGGCTTAATGAGCTTATTTAAAAAATAACAAATCACTCAACTTCCCATCAACCTCCACTTAGCGCTTTCTCCTGTAGAATGTGGCAAAAATCAGAACCCATGCTGATGGGGTGATTTAGTCTCGAAATTTGCCATTTGCCTACATGCCAAGAACCAAGACATACAGCCAACTAGGAAAGAAAGCAGCTTTTCCTTACTTATTATATCTACAACTACTGTGAGGTTTGCGGGAAATAAAGATCGAGAAAAACTATCAGGGATCATTTCCTTTGATATATTTGAACAGATAATATGTGTATGTCTATCATCCTGACCATTTAATTACATATGAGTTACTCCTTTTATATGGCAAGAAGAAGTTTCAAAAGAGGCTGTCTCATAAATGTCCTCCTAATCTGTGAAGTCATTTTTACTTTTGGTCAAGCATTATTGATTGGGAAATAGTTTCAAAATGCTTTTCTATGTTGATCCTTCCCCAGTGTCAGACAAAGAAGAAATTTCACATCTGCCCCCACAATTTGTTGCAGATGACTCTATTGGGATTCTCTTTTTAAAAGTCCAATGAGCTTTGCACAGTCAGGATGCGGGGGAGAGGCAGAGGTGGTGGTGTGAGTCATGCCAGGGCTGGCTCTCAAGCAGCTCAGGCTGACTTCCTCTGGGAGAGCTCCCACCTGAAGAACAGGGAAGGTTAGGTTCCTTTTCTTTTACTTTCCTTAATTCTCTCTTTGCTTTCTGTCCCTCCCCCCTTCCCTAGTTAAGCCTCTTACATACCTTTTCAAATCTTATTTTCAGAAAAAAAGTTTTTCTCATTAAAGTAAGCCGGGGAATAGAGATGTTTGACAAAATAGCTGATTTCACCATTTCAAGTGCCTTTGATTTCCCACACCCTCTCTACGGATTCATCGGGCCCCCTGCCCCACCCCTTCATCACCACCTGCCTGGATGCCTCTTCTTCTTGACGTTCTCTCTCCCTTATAATCCTTTTTGAAAATGTTGTTGGATTAATGTTTCCAGTAAATACAAATCTTTATGCCTCACTGTGGCCCAGAGTAGCCAGAATTCACCAGCTACTAATAGAAAGCTACTGTAATTTATTTCTTAAATATTAATATATATTTTAAAACATGTATAAAAGACCCCATATTTCTACATTATAATGTCATTTTAGGCCTTTAAGTCACAATCACTATACTCCAAATCACATTATCAGTGTGATCCATAATGCAATCTTCTCCATTTATAATCCAGGAGCCACAGAGGATATTCTGAAAAGTTGCACTGAGTGCTAAGACTAAAGAAAGACCAGCCACCCCACAATATGCCTCGTCTAAGAGCTTCAGTCTCTCCCATTCCAGCTGCGTAGTGACCATCCAGCCCCCCAGCAGGCTCCCTATCGTGATCTCCTCCCCTCTACCAGACCTCCTCTCTCATGCAATCCATTCTCCTGGGATGTTTCCACTCCCAAACACTGTCCCCATTTTGCTCCATCGATTCCTAGCAGCTCTATGTTACACCAACACTGAAGACTCCTAAAGATTTATTAATCTATGCTGTGCCATGCAGCTGTACCTTAAGCTGCATTGCTTTCCCATGCTATAGAAACAGTGTATATGAGTTAAGCTAAATTTAAATACGTTATTTGGAATATGTACATAATAGCTCCTTCTTGAAGCTTCTGTGAATTCTTCAGCCTCAAGTGATGTTTCCCTCCTCAAACTTTCTATATCACTTATTTAAGAACGATGATTTGTTTCTAACCTATCTTGTATGAGTCTCTGCCTCATGTTTATTATTCATAATTCTTCAACTATATTACAAATTCCTGGTGGGCAGGCAGGAGCCCTGTCCTTTTAACTATTTTATTTCCCACACACCCACCCAGTGCTAAATACATTAACAAATGTAGGTTGGCTTAGCTTTTTATCTTGACTAATGTTTCATCTATATTGTAAACTTTGGATGAGAAATAAATTTTACGATTCTAGAAACATGTTTTAGTATCATAGATTTGTAAAACTATTATTGGAATTAGTCGTAGTAATAATCATTTAGAGGTAACTAACTTCAAAGGCCACTGGATATCAACAAAAATAAATTGAAAGTATAATTTACAATATGCATGCATGATTAACTACCAGCATGATAACAAAACGTGACAAAGAAAAAAGTGGTGGAAGAACAAACTCTAAACTAAAAAAAAGCCAAAGAGCACACAATAAAATAAATGAAAATTTGTCAACAGACTTCTCCAATAATAGAAGGGTCCTCTTAATAGAGTGAGCAACAATTACTGAGCACTCACTATGTGGCAGATACTGTTTTAAGTGTTTTACATAAGGTAATGTTCACTACGCACTATGATTTAGGATTACAATCCCCATTTATCAGATGAGAAAACTGAAGCACAAAGAGAGGAAGTAACTTACTCAAGATCATAAGGTTCATTACTAGTCAAGCTGGGATTTAAACCCACACATCCAGCCCTAGGTTCTGTGCTAGTAACTACTGTGTCTTGAGGTGTTGCTACACAAAACAGTAAACTTTTAGACAGTTTTCTTAAATTTTTTAGCCTCTATATTTTCCTCTGGGAGAAACGACCACTGAAAGATCTGAAATTAAAACTAGAGAAGGTTCAAATGCATCTGTTTATACATGCTAAAAACCTATTTTCTGTAATGTAATTAATAACTGACTTGAAAATCACTGGTGGTAAATAAATAGGATAATGAATTTAGGAAGCAGTTGAGTCTGGTTCTTACCTGGGAAAAGTGAGTTTGAATAAAAACATATCCAACAAGCATTCGCACCACCAGAGATTTTCCATTATCTCTATTGTAACACAATTCTAAAAATATATCTTTAATAATTTACTTTGCAGCTGTATCAAAAGCAGTATTTTCACTCTGTGAAAACAGTATGTGAACGAACAGTGAGCTAAATTTTACTCAAGTGTTTGGATTAAGCTTTTCACAAAACATAGTGGAGGCTCACAATTAAATATGAAACATTTCAATTTACAAAGTGTTTTTCTTACAACTTTAATAAAGTTTAAAATTATTTTCATTCAATTTACAACTTGAAATAGAATAGGCTAATATTATGCTGTGGTAACAAAAAAATATCAGTGACTTAAAAAAATAAAGTCTTATTTCTGCCTTATGCTACCTGTCTAACTATATCTACCTCAGAACCTGTCAAGTGGGAGGAAGGGGGGGACTCTTCATTTTTGTCATCCAAGAATTCCATCATTTATGACTGCCTCTCAGCTGAGGTTTCAGCTTCCCTGCGCTGGGGAAGAGAGCAAAAGGAATCACACCTCAGCTCTTTAATACATCTACTGAGGAGTGGCTCTTCATTATCAAAACAAGTCTCATGGCTGTGCCCAACTTCAGTGTAGTGTCTGCCTGGAGGGGAGGAGAACTAGCATCTTGGTGAGCACAAGTGACACTTTCTAGACATTTTTATTTTCATCAAACATTTTTAAGTATATACTATTTTACATTAATTTATGGGTCTAAGAAAACTTAAATGCAGATATTTCTGTTTTTAAAATTTACTGTACAAACAAAAAAAAAAAGCAAGAGCTTAGTAATTTTATAATCTTCTATATGGAAATGAATAGCTTTGGGGAGAAATTTTATTTATTCATTTCACAAATGTTTACTGAATTTCTGTTTGTGTGGGGTTTTCTTCTAAATGCTAAGAGCAATTCAAAACAAATTAAGAAATGAGGCATCTACACCTCCACAGAGCTTAGAAAATAGGTCAGGTAAGATGCCTACATAAAGAAATCAAACAAGATGCTTAATAAATAAATGTTCCCAAAAGGGTCATGAAAATTGTCAACACATGTGTTCAAAGGTGAGCGATCTCTGAGTAACAATTTTAAAGCTGGAAAGGGCCTTAGATATTTTACAGATAAAGAAAATGAGGCCCAAAAAGGTTCAAAACGACCTGTCCAAAATCACTCACAGTTAGGTAGTTGCTCAAAAGGTAAAACTAAATTGCTATAAATGAATACTACATGGAAAACAAATGCAAAAAAAGAATGCATTCAGAAGTTTAAGTACTAACTAAGATAAGGAATATTTGGGAATCAACTAATTAAAATCACAATTTCATTTATAATTTAAAGATTATTAATTGTCATAATTGACTAACACATTTACACTTTAAAATAAGGACAAGCAAATGCTATTTTTAATAAAACCATGTACCTTTAAAAAAAATCCATGATTAAACTGCTTTCATACTATTTATTTTATTATCCCAGAAAGTACTAGCCAAAATCTTTGAAAATTGGAACAGTAATTTATTTATTTATTTTAACATCTTTATTGGAGTATAATTGCTTTACAATGGGGTGTTAGTTTCTGCTTTATAACAAAGTGAATTAGCTATACAGATAAATATATCCCCATATCTCTGGAACAGTAATTTAAATGCTTAGCCTAGTACATTTTCAAAAAGCCAGAGAGGAAGAGAAAATCCAAGATTAAAATTACAGCAACTTTATTAATTCCTGCTCAAAATGCCAAATTTACATGTGTTTAAATAAATCTAAATGGCAAAACTGACCACTAAGCATTTTTAGACAAGTTTGGAAAAATTAATTATGTTCTTCATCTTAAAAAAAACCTTAATATTCCAAGCATTTGCCTTTTTGTCAAAGATAATAAATTTGATTAAGTTTATATTAATTGCACTAAACAATATAATAACTAAAAACACATGGAGAATGGGGTTAGCCTTACTCATTGCATCACTTCTAAATTTAAACCTAATACTAAGCATATATGCTTGACTTAGAGACGTTTTCTCATCTTCTGTTTAAAGCTGCTATTCATAAAAAGGTCAGTAGGTTGTCTTTTAAAATAAATCTGTAATCACTACAGACTGTCACTGTATCTGACCAAAGTCATGATGAAAGACCAGAGGCTAAGGCTTGAGTGCGACAGCTCAAAGAGTTAGAATGAAACAGTAGATGGAAGAATTCAAAGACAGGGGCCAAGACCTGTCCCAATGCCTCAACTGAAACCACCTATTTGACTTTTGGTAGTCGTAACCTTGGCCATCTGAGCATTTCTTAATCCACAGTGACTCTTAGCCATGAGCTCACTCTTTCCGAAACAGTAGAAAACCACCACAAAGCCATGGGTCTTAGGTTACCTTATGAACCTTGCTGGTAAAATTTACAGGACACCACTATTTATTCTCCACAACAGTGGCTTTCAACTTTCCTGCTTCCGCAGCCCACCAAAGCAATGCAAGGCTCCAACTGAAAGAATGGAACCATTTCACCAACGGTTTTCCTGCTGGGGAAGTAGGAGGATGCAGACCTACGGAATACTGATATATCAAAATCTTAGGTTGCTCGTCCCTTCAGCATTTGTTTCTATTCCCCCACCATGACCATCAATTGATGAGCACTGCTTTAAAGCTTTGCAGTAAACCGTCCTTAGTAATCAAGTTTGTATTGTAAGCCTGTAAGGCTGAATAAAACGGAAGAACAATTGCTGAAAGAGAGCCTCAAACAGCTCTGCTGACTTCTTACGAGCCAGAGTGTGCCCCTATCTTGCCTCTAATCCTCCAGCAATTTACTCCATTTGAGCATCCCCATCGTGGCCGTCTCCTCCATACATACACATACGCATGCACGCAACACGTACAGGGGCAAACTTGAGCACTCATAAGGCTTTAAAATTCCCACACTTCACCTTCACAATGACCCCACAAGGAAGGTATTATTGGTCCCACTTAAAAGATCATAAAAATAAGGTTCAGAGCAGTCCAGAGTCTGCCCAAGGTCTCAGAACTAGAAAGCGGCAAAATGAGGAGTCCAAACCTCCATCTCCCGTATCATATTCAAAGACTGCTACTACTTCTATGGCAAAGAGGGAACAGGTAGGAGTCCCAGGGTTACGAGACAAGCACTTCTCATGTGGACCACTGACGTTATTTAGATGATATTTTACCACAAAAAGTACATTTGATAACATGTGTGTAAGTCATACTGACCCATTTCCTTCCTTTACAGAAAAATGTGAAATAGTAAATCTGGATTTCAGCAGGGATTTGACTACTTCTCTGGTCATACCTTTTTGGAGGAAGAAAGACTTAAGTATGAGCTATAAGTGTTCCCGAGTTTCTGAAGCTTTCCAGGAGATTCTGACCCAGTGGGTAGGGGATGGGACCAGGGGTTTGTACTTATAAGATATACTCCCAGAGAATATTTGTCATCAGAGAAGTTTGGGGAATATTGGGTTAGGCTGGTTGTTCCCAACCTTGGCTGCATATTAAAATCACCTGGAAAGCTTTAAAAACTACTAATACCTCAGTCCCATCCTAGAGATTCTGACTTAATTGGTCGGTGATGGGGACTGGACATTTGGATTTCTAAAAGTTCTTCCGTTGACTCGAATGCCCTGCAAAAAGTTGAAAACCACTAAGGCACGATGACAGCATCATAAGACAGATCTGTAATAGATTTGATAACCATGCCAAAGAAGATACCAATTAACAGATTGATGCCAGCCTGTGAGGAAGTTCCTTTTAATGGTAATTACAGGCTTTGAGCGTGGTCCTTTCATGATCAAGATTTACCAGTGACTTGGATGGAGGCATGCTTAACAGTTTTTTTCTATTGCATAAAACTGTGAAGAATAGTAAAGAGTTTGGATGACAGAATTAGAATCTAAAACATTCAACAGGCTGGAGTCATAGGAAAACAACTATTCTAAACAAGTGACTACATAAAGGCAGAATGGGGTGACATGACTCAGCAACAGGATACTTTAGACAAGCCGTAACGGTTTTATCTGGCATTGAACTCAATATGTGTGTACAGTATGGTGCGGCTACAAAGAATATTGTTTTCCATTAATGGCAAAATCATATTTAGCATAAAAGAAGTAGTCACCCCAACTCCATACTGAAATCAGGGGTATCACAGATAAAGAAGGACATAGATAAGACCATGCATTTGCAGAGGGGAGAAAAGAAGGTACCCTACAGAGGAAGAAATAGGGGCAAGAGGAGCAGGGACATGGGTACAAATGTTTGGGGACTCTTATGTAGAACATGAATTAGATTGGTTTTGAAGGCACCAAGAACTTAGTTAGAACTAAGAACAATAAACGAAAGCTATAAGGAGACAGACATAGGCTCCACATGAATAAGTATTTTCTAACAATAGTGTCTAGAGGTAACACGAGCTGCTTGGAAAGCGGTGGATTCCTCATCACTGAGAATCTTCTAGGCCTAGAAGGAAGAAGCCACAGGTGATCCCATCTTCCTACGTTGCAAAGCTCAAATGGATCGGAGTTGATCAGAAAAGTTAGCAAACATCCACTGGAGACTTGGGCTTGTTTGGGTTGTAGAAGGAGGATCTGGCCAGGGCTGATCTTTCTCCTAAGCAGTCAGCCTCCCCACTTGTTCTTTCCCTTTTGTTTCATCCATTTTTTTTGGTTCAAGCCCAGTGATCCCATATTTCTCTTTTCCTTCTAGTTTTAGTAGCCCATAAAAGGAAAAGACTCAGTCTTTGAATCCTAACAATACTCAGTAATTTGGCAAAGGTAAGTTGTAAATTTACACTCTTTTTCATACTGCTTGTTCTAAAATAGTTTCCTCCTGAGTTCCAACTAAAAATATTATGAAATTATGCATAAATCTATGTCCTGATGACATAGTAATCCTATATTTGTTCCTGTCTGTCTAAATTCTGCTTAAATTTCAGCCTTCCCACCCAGCACTTTGTTCCCTTACCTCTTCTGACAGAGGGAGGTTATTCTGTCAGTTCAGAAACAGTTTCCACTTCAAAAAGGGCTTCTCTCCTCTTTTCCTCTCTTACCTGTATTTCCACCATTGTTCCTCAGTAGGAAGGATCCAATTTTCAAAATCAAACAGGGCCACGTATTATTCATCCAGATCACCATATTAAGATCTGGAAAATTTTATTTCTATTCAATGAGACATTTATAATGTGTCCACTTTCTCAAGTGCACTCTGACCTTGAGACAGTTCAGAAAAATATGCACAGTTCTAGATTTGTTAAGCATTTTAAAACTGCTAGTCGTTCATTCACTCCTACAACAAGCAAGCTCATTGCTAGTGCCTGGATGGAGTGGAGAATGAAGACTGACCTCATCTTCGTTCTCATAGAACACAGTCTCTGGGGGAGAGCATCAATCAAAGGATCACCCAAATAAATGTGAAATGCAAACATAATCACTGCTGTAACGAACAGTGCATGGAGCTTTTAGAGCAAAAGAAGAACTTAACAAAGAGATGGTTTTGGGGAGAAAATGGTCTTTATGGTTAAAGGAAACATTTTCAGGATCTCAGTAGAGTTTACACCTAAGCGAGACACATGCTGAAAATTCAGTCCTTAGGAAAGTCTTCTCCCCACTCTGCCGTTACTCTCTAGCACATTACCGTTTTTTTCACATAGTATTTATCATTTTTTAAATTATCTTATATACTCACATTTTACATTTTTATTTTCTGTCTGCCACTGTAATCTAAGCTCCAGAAAGGCCATTTTTTTCCATCTAGTTCACTGCTATATCCCCAATCCCATACATAGTAGTTACTCAATAAATATTTATTGAGAATTGAGTATTTTACACTTGCTAATTTGTAAATAAGTTGTCATTACTAAGAATGAGAAAACTGATACTTAACAAGTATAGAAAAGCCATTTGTGACCATTCAGAACCAAAAGAAGTATTAAAACTTTGAAAAGATTTTCATTAACATAAATATAAGTTTTCTATAACATATTTCCTCAGACAGCCCAACCTAAAGCTAGAGTTGGATAAAAGTGGATAAATGTCATCCCTTGTGGGTGTCTCCAAAAACTGTGGTTGTCATCAAGTTCTTTTTTTTATTAGAGAATATTTGATTTACAATGTTGTGTTACTTTCTGCTGTACAGCACAGTGAATCAGTTATACATATACACATATCCACTCTTTCTTAGATTCTTTTCCCATATAAGTCATTACATAGTATTGAGTAGAGTTCCCTGTACTATACAGTAGGTCTTTATTAGTTATCTATTTTATAGATAGTGTGTCATCAAGTTTGCAAAGGTAGTTTCCCTGTTCCTAAGAGGTTGTTCCAGCCACTTAAAGCCCAGTTGGGATCAGGTCACCCGCCAAACCTTGCCCACAGAATCTACATGACACAGGCTCAGCCTCCAGTCTCAAAGCCATGTGCCTACCAGGAGATCCCGTCTGCTGAGTCAGGGCCTCTCACCTGTACTGCCCTCAGTTCCAGCAAAGGGGGCTGGCTCTGACCTCCATCTAGGCCCTGCTTCATAGAGCAAGAAGCCTCTGAGACCCAGGGTACACGGCTACCTGCAGCCCAATGCTCCCCTTCCTAGAGCACAGTCTGGGCACCCAGGAGCCTGGAGCTCCTTGTCCCCATAGCCTTGCACCTGCTTTAAAGCCCTGCACAAGCGCAGGAGCAAATGGAGCCACTATGCACACTTTCAGGTGTCATAGGGAGACTAGGACACAATTGTGTGAGGTGTCCGCAGGATTGCAGGAGAGGCTCTTCATATATAGTAAGGGAGGTACCTGCAGGTGAGAAGAGAGAGGGTTCAGGCCTCCCTTTGCCCATCTCTGTCTCTGCCCTGAGATTGTCATCCCTGTCCCTGATGGTGTGGTAGCCTTTGTCTTCTCTTCCCATAGCAAATTTGACTTAAATATTGGGTTTTCTCAAGGCTATTGATATACTTTCAAATAGTTCTCAAGTTCATCACCTCTTCTTTGTTCTCAGCACTACTTTTCCATATCCCTTCACCCTAGAATGCTTCTAAATGCCTCTACACTGTTTTTTCAATGACCCACCTATCCTCCATCCTACTCTGCCATTGTGAGAAGTTTTCCAGATTTGCTTAAAAATCCTCAAAGACTCTTCAGCACTTTCTGAATAGATTTCAAAATCCTTAAGAGTGGAAACATGGGTCTCCACTTTACTGCCCCAGTACCAGCTCCAGTCTGACACAGGGAAGGGCCACGCTCTTCCCCACCTCTGTTCCTTTGCACATGCAGTCAGCTCGATACATGGCACCTGCTCCAGTTACACTCATCTCCCTGGTCTAATGCAAGGGTCAACACCTTGGGATGCCTTTAGAACCTTCATCTGAGGTAGAGATCCCATCTCAGGGCCCCCAAACACTGGAGAACTTCTCTGTCATAATTCTCTGCTTTAACCTGAAAGACTAAATCTCTTTGCGAGCAAGGGCCAATTCTTTTACCTTTCTTTTCCCAAAGCCAAAGACATAGATGATTTTTTTTATATTTATTAACATTATCACAAGTAACTGTATGTAAGACACTCAGACTTTGAAAATCTACTGAAATCATTTTGAAAACAGAAGATCACTTTCTACTTTTGGTTTGCAAGAGCTATATTTATTATTCTTAGTTTAACGTAAAATAAAGGCCTGGAAGGTAAAAATACACAATTTACATAAGTGAAAATACTATTAGTAAACAAACACTGTGAAATATGTTCATCCATGCTGGTAATCAGGAAATGCAAATGAAAGCAATGTTGAGAAACATGTTGCAAGTTAGACTAGCCAAAAATATTTAATGACAAAACCTAAGGTTGATTAGAGTGAAATTGTTACGTCTTTGACTGCTTCTGGCATTGCAAATTGGTACAAACTTTTTGGAAAGTAATTCAGCAATATTTATCCAGAATTCATGAAGATATTCACACCTTTTGACCCAATAATTGAACTCAAGATTTAGTCTACTCAATACCAGTTTTTTAAATGGAACAAAATGCTACAAAATATTCAATGGTATATTCTGATAGCAAAACACTGAAAGCCATCTAATTGCCCAAATGTGTCCTAATATACATAAACATAAATTAGGATAAGATATTTGCAATTCACATAAACAATAAGGAATTCTTATCAGAAACAAGTTTTTAAAATCGCACAAATTAATAAGACAAAGAAATCAGCATAAAAATATCTGGACAAGCATGAAATAGAATTTTTCATTTTAAAGATGAAAAAAATTTGAATGATTAGTAGACACTGAAAGATGCTCAACTTCACTAGTATTCAGGAAAATGCAATTAAAATCAAAGTAAACCATCATTTACACTCATCTAATTGGAAAATATAAAAAGTGACAACCAAATATTGATTACCCATAACTCATGATCCAGAAATGGCATCTACGTAGCTTGAAGAACTTGGAATTACTCTAGGAGATATGTACAAGAAGGTTATGTCATAGGACAACTTTTGGTACTAGCAAAATACTAGAATAACCCAAACATCTATCAACAGCAAAATAGATAAATAAATTATAGTATATTCTATGATGAAATACTATAGAGCAGTGGAAATGAATACAGTGCACTGTACACACAACGTAGAAGAATCCAGGATTGAAATGTTAAGTGCGAGAAAAGAAGTCACAGAAAAGTAAATAAAGTATGAGTCCATCTACAGAATTTTTTTAATGCACAACTGCATTTATTGGTTAATTATTAGTTAGCTTATTGGTTAGGAATATACTCATGTAGAAAAACTATAATTAAAAACAAGAAAGGATGAGCACAAATTCAAAATAATTTCCTCTGGGGAGAGTTAAGAAAAGAAAATTGGAAGGAGGACTTAGGGGGCTTCACAGTTAAATGAGTTTGCATTTCTTTAACTAGGTGGTTAGCATACTAGTATTTGTTATGTTATTCTTCACATACCACACATATTTTATAATATATTTTTATTATTCAATGTTTACTAAAAATTATTTCTGAAAAAAGAAGCAGGTTACAAGATGGCAAATAGAGTATATATCATCCACATAAAATAAGGGCATATGGATGTATAATAAATGGTAATATGAGATGTAGACAGGGTGAATCAGTTATCAGTGGTCTAGGAAAAATAAATATATAGGATGACATATTTGATTGGAAAGACTGACTCTTCTGTATGATTATATATCACTTTCATATGGCAGAAGGAAATCACAAACCTCCCATTTTACAGAAAAAAAGAAGGTAGATCCATTTGGTGGGATTGAATTTGGATATATTTTACCTCTAGCATTTCCCCCTGCATTTTCTTTTTGTCCCTTCTGCTTGATAGCCCCATCAATTCAATACTATTCTTTGTCTCAGAGGTCATTCCAAAACAAGAGAGAGAGAGAAAGAGGAAATATTCTGGACTTTGAATTTCAAAATAGGCTGTAGGAGCCTCTAACAGAAGGAAAGGTTTGAAAGTCAAGGCTATTGATTTACCAGAACTGGATATGTTAGAACTCACTGAAGCAAGCTGGGCTTAAAATTTATGCAATTAATAAAAAAGAAACGCAAATCAAAACTACAATGAGGTATCACCTCACACCGGTCAGAATGGTCATTATCAAAAAATCTAGAAACAATAAATGCTGGAGAGGGTGTGGTGAAAAGGGAACCCTCCTGCACTGCTGGTGGGAATGTAAATCGGTACAGCCAATAAGGAGAACAGTATGGAGGTTCCTTAAAAAACTAAAAGTAGAACTACCATATGACCCAACAATCCCACTACCGGGCATATACCCTGAGAAAACCATAATTCAAAAAGGACATGTACCACAATGTTCATTGCAGCACTGTTTACAATAGCCAGGACATGGAAGCAACCTAAATGTCCATCAACAGATGAGTGGATAAAGAAGATGTGGCACATATATACAAGGGAATATTACTCAGCCGTAAAAAGAATTGCAGTGAGGTGGATGGACCTAGAGTCTGTCATACAGAGTGAAGTAAGTCAAAAAGAGAAAAACAAATACTGTATGCTAACACATATATGGAATGGTACTGATGAACCTAGTGGCAGGGCAGGAATGAAGACGCAGACGTAGAGAACAGACTTGAGGACACTGGGTAGGGAGGGGGAAGCTGGGGCAAAGTGAGAGAATGGCAAGGACATATATACACTACCACATGTAAAATAGGTAGCTAGTGGGGAGCAGCCGCACAGCACAGGGAGATCAGCTCGGTGCTTTGTGACCACCTAGAGGGGTGGGATAGGGTGGGTGGGAGGGAGAGGCAAGAGGGAGAGGACATGGGGATATATGTATGCATATGGCTTATTAACTTTGTTGTACAACAGAAACTAACACAGCATTGTGAAGCAATTATACTCCAATAAAGATGTATAAAAAATATATAATAGATGGTAACAATAGTCAATGAAGAGTCTGACTATACTTCAAAGAGCTCAAATTTCTCCTGTATCCCCAAAAGGGGTTCAAAACAGGGCAGGTGAAGGCTTACAGTTAGGACCAGGAAAACATAAAGTGATCTGCATGGGCATAACTCATGGCCAAGGCCAACTCCATCTTATCAGCAGATGCAGTGCAGCAGAGATGAACGATCAAAGACACGGTGGATGAGTTACCCCTCAGTGGATGCCTGAGGATGCTCTCTGGCCATATGCCCTTTCCACCACTGCCTAAGCACACCATAACACCAACTGAAACTGCGATGTTACCCTGAGCAGAGAGGGGAGACGTCATCTTGAGATAACTTGAAGACTGGGAGAGGGGTGAATCGACTGAGAAATCGCTTCAAAAAGCTGCATCTACCTGGAAGTGACTCCAGAGGTTTCAGCATTAGTAACAGGACTTGGAATAGAAATAAAGCTAGTGATAAATAAAATAAAGATATGGATGTTGCATAGAACTTAGGAAATGTCGTAATCACTGTGTCTATGTTTTTTGATCCCATTTAAAAGAAATGTGTGGGTTTACATTAAAATATCTTCAAAGGAACAGTGGATTTTTTATTCATACTTTATATGTTTCTATATATAACCCAAAATATTTTACAATGAGCATATATTTCTTTAGAGACTAGAGAAAATTATAAAGCTCATTCCATTTTAAAAAATGAAAAAATGTAATTTCAGTATTATCACCCATCCCTCCCTCCCAGCATTGTCTATTCAGAATCTGAATTAATTGTAGTGTAGGTATTTTTCACCTACATGAAGATGACACTTAATGTAGATAACACATTGAGAGACTATCAAAAAAATTTTAAATGAAATATTTAAGCCACCCATATTTCCCAGCTAGAGAAAAACATGATTAACTCTAGTGTAACTCTCTCCTATAAACAGTAGTTTTTGAGTATGCATTTGGGGAAACAACCATCTCTTATTTTAGTATTAATTTCAAATTATTTTCTCAGAGAAATTTCTATGTTTCAAAAAAATACATTAGGTTTAAATCTCTAGAAAATCCCTTATTATAAGAAAATATAATTTTTGGCATGAGTAAGGAAATTATTGCTTGATGTTTTAATAAATGATTCAATTTTGTGCAAACTGATTCCCAAAGATAATCATCAGTGGGAAATTGTTTACTGTTATAAGAGGAGCATCTATAACCTAAACTCATTTCTTGAATTATATTTTCTGACTTTTTTCCTAGGCTTTTATTTATTTTAACATTTTATTATGGAATATTTCAAACACATATTAAATAAATAAAATGGTATAAAAAAATCTCTGTAAGCCATCACTTAGCTTAAAATAGTTATCAATTCATGGCCAATCTTATTTCATCTATATCCCCAACCACTCCCCCTGCTCATAACTATTTTGAAACATCTCAGACATGATATCATTTCAGATGTTCTAAGTTTTTGCTAGACAAAACTCTATCACTTTAGGTAAAATACTTAATTTTACTTATTACACTCCTAACATTGAAATACTACATTAAATAAATTATTTTTAAGATTAAAAATTTAAAAGATAAGCAAGAAGGCTACCAGTAATTTAAAAGATAAGCAAGAAGGCTACCAGAAGCAGGAACAAGAAATCATAAAAATGACTAGGAGGTAACATTAGAAATTAATGATAAAATGGTTGAAATTTTAAAACATAGTATACATGAGATAAAAGTATATGATTACAGCTGAAGAACAAGTTAGTGAGCTGATAGATCATATGAAGAACTCTGCCAGAAGGCAGCAGGAAAGCAAAAGTAGATTGAAATAGAAAAAATGAAAGATGAGTTTTTGAATATAGAAGTAGAAAGGTCTTCTCTGGGAGTATAGAAAGCCCAGAAGCTGAAGAAAAAAAATAAGTATTATTATGCAACTCTTATTCTATGCCAGGCATTCTTTTAAGCACTTTATAGGCATAAATTTTACTTAACCTTTATTAAAACCCTAAGAAGAAGGGAACATTATTATTCTCATTTTACAAATGAGGAAATTAAGACACAGAATAGAGACTGAGTGATTCACATAGTTAATAAGTGATACAGCATTCAAATCTAGATCTCTCTGACTCTAAAACATGTGATCTTATCCACTACAATATGCTCTCTTTCATGGAAGAATGTAAATATTCCTAAAATGATGATGCTATATTTCCAAGAATTAAAGGAAGATTAAAAACTTCAATTTGAGAAATGGTCATGTAATGCTTAACAGGATAAAGTCTCCACCTGGGCAGATTATAATAAAATTTTAAAATATAAGAGAACAATAGAAAAGACTAAAAGCTTACAAATAGAAAGAGCAGGTCATTTATATAGGAAAGAA
Organism: Balaenoptera physalus; assembly: GCF_965194825.1. NCBI lineage: Eukaryota > Metazoa > Chordata > Mammalia > Artiodactyla > Balaenopteridae > Balaenoptera > Balaenoptera physalus. The sequence continues at coordinate 67,405,720 of NC_138888.1, forward strand.
CAGATGCAAGAGAATAATGGAATAATGCTTCTAAAAGAAATAAAGAGAAAAAATCTTGATCTGAGAGTTTTATATCTAGCTAGAAAAGAATTTAAATGTGAGATTATAACAAAGACACACTTAGAAGTTTTGTGACATACTGACACACTTTGAAAATACTCTTGAAGGAAATAGTCAACTCTGCTCAATCTCTGAATGTATTGAGATACTCTTGTCCTTAATCCGAAGCAAAAATAAACCCTCTCTGGAGGAAGATAATGCCATACAGAGACTGAAATTATCCATAAAACATTTCATACACAATACTTGGCCTTCAATTTAAAAAATTCCCAGGCATACAAGGAAACAATACCACATGGCCAAAAAGCCAAAGGAAAAAACAAAAAATAGAAACAGACCCAGAGAGGATCCAGATATTAACATCAGATTTAGACTTTAAAACAACTCTAATTAATGTGTTTTAGGAATTTGATGACAAGATGAAGAGTTTCACCAGAAAATAATAAATTACCAAATGTAAATTCGATAGAATATATTACCCATGGACATCCTAGGAGTAAAAAATACAATAACAGAAAATAAGAATTCAACAGTAGGGCTTGAAGCAAATTAATCACAGCTGAAGGAAAGAATAATACACTGGAAAATGTCAGAAGAAATATGCAGACTGAGGCAAGGAGAGGAAAAAAAATGGAATATATAGAAAAGAGCACAAATAACCTTTAGAACATGACAACAAGGTCTAACTTGTGAAACTGCAGCCTCAGAAACGGATGGGAAAGAGAATGAAGCAGAAGCAACATCTGAAGAAATGATGGTCAAATATTTTCAAAATTGATAGCTATGTAGCCATGAATATCAAGCAGGATAAATACAAAGAAAAATCACAACATACATGTTATAACAAAACTACTGAAAGCCAAAGATGAAGATAAAATTCTTGAAAGTTGCCAAAAGATAAAAATAGACATCATAAAATTACTTTTCTTTTTAATGTATAAGTACTTGCTAACAGAATACTACACACTGGGGAGCTCAAACTACAGAAATTAATTTTCTCATAGTTCTGGAGGCTGGAAGTCTAAGATCAAGGTTCTGGCAGGATTGGTTTCTGGGGAATCCTTTCCCCTTGGCTTTCAGACAGCTGTCTTCCCACTATGTCCTCATATGGCCTTCTCTCTGTGCATGCACACTCCTGGTGTCTCTTCCTCTTCCTCTTCTTATAAGGACACCAATCCAATTGAATTAGAGTCCCAATTTTTTTACCTCTTTAATCTTAATTACCTCCTTAAAGGCCTTATCTCCAAAGACAGTAACATTGGGGGGTTAGAGCTTCAACATATGAATTTTGGGAGAACACAGTTCAGTCCATAACAGTGACCAAGAATAAAAGAGAAAAGACTCAAATTATTAAAATCTTCAGTGAAAGAGAGACAACACTACAACTCTTACAGAAATAAAAAGGATTATAAGGGAATACTATGAAAAACTGTAGGCCAACAATAAATTAGGTGAAATGGACAAATTTCTAAAAAGATACAAACTGCAAAACCAACTCAAGAAGAAATAGAAAATCTGAATACACCTGTAACAAGTAAAGAGATTGGATTAGTAATTTTTAAAATTCCCAAGAAGAAAATCCCAGACCCAGAAATCTTCACTGGCAAATTCTTACCAATGTCAAAAAAAGAATTAATGTCAATTCCTCTAAAATTCTTCCATAAAATAGAAGAGGTAACACTTCCCAACTTTATGAAGGCAGTATTACTTTGGTACGAAAACCAGACAAAGATGTTACAAGAAAAGAAAATTACAGACCAATATCCTTTCTGAATATACAACCAAAAATCATCAACAAAATACAAAAAAAAAAAACAACTAAATCTCATGACATATAAAAAGGATTACACACCATGACAAAGTGGGATTTATTCTAGGAAGTAAGATTTATTTATTATTATTATTATTTTTTTAAGATTTTTAGAAATTCATGTAATGTCTGAAACATTTATATTAACATATTTCCATACAAATAACCCAATGAAAGTTTAGTATTAGTTGTTTTGTTTGTTTGTTTGTTTATACTGAAGATTCTTATTAGTCATCAATTTTATACACATCAGTGTATACATGTCAATCCCAATCGCCCAATTCAGCACACCACCATCCCCACCCCACTGCAGTTTTCCCCCCTTGGTGTCCATATGTCTGTTTTCTACATCTGTGTCTCAACTTCTGCCCTGCAAACCGGCTCATCTGTACCATTTTTCTAGGTTCCACATACATGCGTTAATATACGATATTTGTTTTTCTCTTTCTGACTTACTTCATTCTGTATGACAGTCTCTAGATCCATCCACGTCTCAACAAATGACTCAATTTCGTTCCTTTTTATGGTTGAGTAATATTCCATTGTATATATGTACCACGACTTCTTTATCCATTCATCTGTCGATGGGCATTTAGGTTGCTTCCATGACCTGGTTATTGCAAATAGCGCTGCAATGAACATTGGGGTGCATGTGTCTTTTTGAATTATCGTTTTCTCTGGGTATACGCCCAGTAGTGGGATTGCTGGGTCATATGGTAGTTCTATTTTTAGTTTTTTAAGGAACCTCCATACTGTTCTCCATAGTGGCTGTATCAATTTACATTCCCACCAACAGTGCAAGAGGGTTCCCTTTTCTCCACACCCTCTCCAGCATTTGTTGTTTGTAGATTTTCTGATGATGCCCAGTCTAACTGGAGTGAGGTGATACCTCATTGTAGTTTTGATTTGCATTTCTCTGATAATTAGTGATGTTGAGCATCTTTTCATGTGCTTCTTGGCCATCTGTATGTCTTCTTTGGAGAAATGTCTATTTAGGTCTTCTGCCCATTTTTGGATTGGAGTGTTTGTTTCTTTAATATTGAGCTGAATGAGCTGTTTATATATTTTGGAGATTAATCCTTTGTCCGTTGATTCGTTTGCAAATATTTTCTCCCATTCTGAGGGTTGTCTTTTCGTCTTGTTTATGGTTTCCTTTGCTGTGCAAAAGTTTTGAAGTTTCATTAGGTCCCATTTGTTTATTTTTGTTTTTATTTCCATTACTCTAGGAGGTGGATCAAAAAAGATCTTGCTGTGATTTATGTCAAAGAGTGTTCTTCCTATGTTTTCCTCTAAGAGTTTTATAGTGTCTGGTCTTACATTTAGGTCTCGAATCCATTTTGAGTTTATTTTTGTGTACGGTGTTAGGGAGTGTTCGAATTTCATTCTTTTACATGTGGCTGTCCAGTTTTCCCAGCATCACTTATTGAAGAGACTGTCTTTTCTCCATTGTATATCTTTGCCTCCTTTGTCATAGATTAGTTGACCATAGGTGCGTGGGTTTATCTCTGGGCTTTCTATCTTGTTCTAGGAAGTAAGATTTATTTAACGTCCAAAAATCAATCAGTGTAATACACCCAGTTAAGAGAATGAAGGACAAAATATATGATCATCTTAATAGACACAGAAAATGCATTTGACAAAACTCAACACCTTTTCATGATAAAAAACAATGAACAAAGAATACAATTTCCTCAACCTGATAAAAGGAAACCTACCAAAAAAATTTACAAAAAAATCCGCAGCTAACATAATACTTAACCCTGAAATACTGGATTCTTTCCCCCTAAAATTAGTAACAAGACAAAGATGTCAGCTCTCACTCACTCTTCAACTTTACAGGATATTCTAGCCAGACAGTTAGGCAAGAATAAGAAATAAAAGCCATCCAGATTGGAAGGAAAGAAGTAAAACTATCTCTATTTGCAGATGACATGATACTGTATATAGAAAATTCTAAAATGCACACACACATACACACTATTACAACAAATAAAAAAGTTCAGCAAGGTTGCAGCATTACAATATCAATACACAAAAATCAATTGTATTTCTATGCCTGACTAATAAACAACCCAAACTAAAATTAGGAAAACTATTACATTTGCAATAGCATCAAAAAGAATGAAATAGATATAAATTTAGCAAAAGAAATGCAAGACTTGTACACTGAAAACTGTAAAACATTAGTGAAAAAAAATTAAAGAGCTAAATAAATGGAAAGACATTCCATGTTCATGAATCAGAAGGCTTAATATGGTTAAGATGGCAATATTCCCCAAATTGTTCTACAGATTCAGTGTGATCTCTGTCAAAATCCCAGCTGCTATTTTGACACACTAAGTCTAAAATTTGGATAGAAACTCAAGGAACCCAGAAAGGCCAAAGCATCTTGAAAAAGAACAAAGTTGGAAGACTCACACTTCAAATTTCAAAACTTACTACAAAGCTACAGAAATCAAGACAATGTGGGACTGAGCACATTGAGAATACAGACATGAAACCGTGCATTTATGATCAGTTGATTTCAACAAGGGTGCCCAACACAATTCATTGGGCAGAGAATACTCTTTTCAACAAACGGTGCTAGAACAATTGAATGTCCATGCCAAAGAATGAGGTTGGACTCCTACCTCACACCATATACAAAAATTAACTCAAAATGGGTCATAGACCTAAATGTAAGAGCTAAAACTGTAAAATTCTTAGAAGGAAACAAGGAGTAAATCTTTGTGAGCTTGGATGAAGCAATGGGTTTCTCAGATATGACACTAAAACCACAATCAACAAAAGAAAAATAGATAAATTGGGACTCATCAAAATTTAAAACTTCTGTGCTTCAAAGGACATTATGAAGAAAGTGAATAAGACAGCCCACAAAAATGAAAGAAGATATTTTCAAATCATATATTTGATAAGGGACATCTTTTCCAGAATATATAAACAACTATTACAATTCAACAATAACCCAATTAAAAATGGGCAAAGGATTTGAATCAATATGTTTCCAAAGAAGATAACAGGAATATGAAAATATCCTCAACATCATTAGTCATTAGAGAAACGCAAATCAAAACTGCAATATGATATCACTTCATACCCACTAGGATGGCTAAAATAAGACAGACAGACAACAGCAAGTGTCAATGAGGCTGTGAAGAAATTGGAACACATTATTACTTATGGGATTGAAAAATGGTGTAGCTGCTATAGAAAACAGAGTTTTTAAAAAAATTAAACATAGTGATATCATAATGGGTACAGCAATTACACTCCTAGGTATATATCCACGAAAAATAGAAACATATATCCACACAAAACTTGTACATGAATGTTTACAGCAGCATTATTCATAATAGACAAAAAGTGGAAACAACCCAAATGTCCATCATCTGATGAATGAATAAACAAAATGTGACCATACAATGAAATGTTAATTGACCATAAAAAGGAATGAAGTACTGACACAAAGTACAACATGGAGGAACCTTAAAAAAAAATGTTAAGTGAAGATGTCAGTTACAAAAGACCACACATTATATGATCCCATTTGTATGAAACATCCAGAATAGGCAAATCAATGGAAACAGAAAGTATACTAGGGTTGGCAGGGGCTAAGGGTGGGGGAGGGGAGGAATGGGAAGTCATTGCTAAAAGGTACAGGATTTCTTCTCGGAGTGATGGAAGTGTTCTAAAGTTTGGTGGTGGTGATGGTTGCACAACTCTGGGAATATATCAAAAATCACTTAACTGTACACTTTAAAAGGGTGAGTTTTATGGTATGAGATGATCATGTGATTTTTATCCTTCATTCTGTTAATGTGGTGTACCACATTTCTTGATTTGCGTATGTTGAATCACTCATGCATCCCAGGGATAAATCCAACTTGACCATGATTTATGAATCTTTGTGCTGTTGAATTCAGTTTGCTAGTATTTTGTTGAGGATTTTTGCATCTAATTTTATCAGAGATATTGGCTTGTAATTTTTTCTTGTAGTGTCTTTATTTGGCTTTGGTACAAGGATGATGCTGGCCTCAGAAAGAGATTTTAAGTGTTTGCTCCTCTTCTATTCTTTTGAAACAGTTTGAGAAGGATTGGTAGCAATTCTTTAAATGTTTACTACAATTCATCAGCAAAGCCATAGGTTTTGGACTTTAATTTGTTAGGAGATATTTGATTACTGATTTAATCTCCTTACCTGTATTGGTCTGTTCAGACTTTCTTTATGATTCAGTCTTGGTAAGTTATATGTTTCTAGGAATTTATCCATTTCTTCTATATTATCCAAATAGTTGTTATATAATTGTTCACAGTACAGCTTTATGTATTTAGGTGTTCCAATGTTGAATACATATATATTTAAAATTGTTACATCTCTTCATGAATTGACCTCTTTATTATCATATAATGATCTTCTTTGTCTCTTGTTGCAGCTCATGACCTAAAGTCTATTTTTCTCTAATATAAAATATAGATACTCCTGCTCTCTTGTGCTTTCCATTGCATGGAATATCTTTTTCCATCCCTTCACTTGGAGCCTATGTGTGTTCTTTAAGCTAAACTGAGTCTCTTGTGGGCAGCATACAGTCAGGTCTTGTATTTTGTATCCATTCAGCCACTGTATGTCTTTTGATTGGAAAATTTAATTCATTTATATTAAAGTAATTATTGATTTATGAGCACTTACTAATGTCATCTTATTATTTGTTTTCTGGCTGTTTTGTAATTCCTTTATTCCCTTCTTCCTCTATCACTGTCTTCCTTTATGAATTGATGATTTTCCATAGTGGTAAACTTTGATACTTTTCTTTTTATCTTTTGTGTATCTACTACAGGTTTTTGCTTTGTTGTTACCATGAGGTTTACATAAAATATCTTACGATTATAACAGTCTATTTTATGCTGATAACTTTGACCACACACAAAATTCTACCCTTTTACCCTCCCCCCAACTTTTGTGTTTTTTGACATCACATTTTACATCTTTTAATATTGTGTGTTCATTAACAAATTGTTGTGGCTATAGTTATTTTTATTACTTTTGTCCTTTAACCTTTATACTAGAGCTAAATGATTAATACACTACCATTTTAGAGTATTAGAGTATTCTGAATTTGACTATATACTTACTTTTTCAAGTGTATATTTTCATATGTTTTCATGTTATTAATTAGTATCCTTTCATTTCAGCTTGAAAAACTCCCTATAGCATTCCTTGTAAGGCAAGTGTAGTGGTGATGCATTCCCTTAGTTTTATTTTTCTGTAAAAGTCTATCCCTCCTTCATTTCTGAAGAACAGCTTTTCTGGGTAAGTTGTCTTGGTTGGCAGGGTTTTTTTTTTTTTCTTTCAGCACTTTGAATATATAATTTCCCTCTCTCCTGGCCTGCAAAGTTTCTGCTGAGAAATTGTTGATAACCTTATGGGGATTCCTTTGTAGTCAAGGATTTTTTTTCTTCTTGCCGTTTTTTTTTTGTTTTTTTTTTTTAATTTTTGGCTGTGTTTGGTCTTCATTTCTGTGCAAGGGCTTTCTCTAGTTGCGGCAAGCGGGGGCCACTCTACATCACGGTGCGCGGGCCTCTCACTATCGCGGCCTCTCCTGTTGCAGAGCACAGGCTCCAGACACGCAGGCTCAGTAATTGTGGCTCACGGGCCTAGTTGCTCCGCGGCATGTGGGATCTTCCCAGACCAGGGCTCGAACCCGTGTCCCCTGCATTAGCAGGCAGATTCTTAACCACTGCGCCACCAGGGAAGCCCTCTTCTTGCCGTTTTTAAAATTCTCATTGTCTTTGATTTTAGACAGTTTTATGATAATGTGTCTTGGAGAAGATCTCTTTGGGTTGAATTTTTGGGGGGACCTATGAGCTTCATGAGCTTGGATGTCCAAATCTGTCCTCAGATTCAGGGCAATTCTCAGCCATTATTTTTTCCCAGTTTTACTGAAATATAATTGACATATAACATTGTAGTAGTAACCATTATTCCTCTGAATAAGCTTTCTGCCCCTTTCTCTCTCTCCTCTCCTTCAGGGACTACAGTAAGGTGTAAATTGTTGCTTTTGATGTTATCCCATAACTCACAGAGGCTTTCTTCAATTTTCCCATTCTTTTTTCTTTGTTCTCCAACTGGATAATTTCAAATGATCTCTCTTCAAGTTCACGAGTCGAGTTGTTTCTTCTGCTTGATCAAGTCTGTTGTTGATCCCCACTATTGTATGTTTCATTTCATTCATGGTATTCTTCAGCTTCAGAATTTGTTTGATTCTTTTTTATGATTTCTATCTCTCTGATAAACTTGCTGTTTTGTTCATGTATTGTTTTCCTGACTTCCTCAAATTGACTTTCCATGTTTTCTTGTAGTTCACTGAGCTTCCTTAAAATAATTATTTGGAACTTGTTATCAGACAAATCACAGATCTCCATATCTCTGTGGTTGGTTACAAGAAAATTATTGTGTTTCCTTGATTCTTCATGTTCCTTGAAGTCTTATGTTGCTATCTTTGCATTTGAAGTAGTAGTCACCTCCTCTAGTCTTTACTGACTGGCTTTGGGAAAGAAATACCATCTGTCAGTGATGCTGGGGATTCTGATGCTTTCTCAACATTTTCTATGGACACCCCTGCTCTTGTTTCCTAACAAGAAGAAATTTTTAAAATTGAATGCCTTCTCTCAATTCTGAAAAGCCAGGCCAGGTGCAGCCAGCCTCCTGTTTACTTTCCCCAGGGTGGTGCTAAATGCTCAACTTCCTGTGATTTCTTCCAATACCACAGAGTCAGTCTGGATTTCTGTGCATGCTCACTAGCCATCTACAAAAGCTCACCATTACTGCCCTTGGGGCCACACACAGGGAGCCAGCCTCAGGGTTGGGGGGGTGTGGGTTGGTGAGACACAATGAGTATTCGTCATGCCCATTGGGAGTATCAGCAGATAAGGCTGATGTGACCCATGGATGGGCTTCCTGATGGAGTCCACAAAGCAGCTAATAGGCATGTCCTTTTTATATGTTCCAAGCCCTGGCTGCTATTCTCCCACACCATACTGCCCCTCAGTCACACAGCTCACCTCAGTTTTCTGGATGGGGCAAGAAAGAAGTGAGCCTCTTTGACAGCATCCTGCACAGCTGGGGAAATCAGACACTCACTCTCATGCTCTCACTTTCCCTTATAGGAGAAATCTCAGGCCAAGAAGGTCTCTCTTGGTACTGAGTTGTCCCACCTTGGACGAGGGGTGATGCAAGTAAAGTAAAACTATTCCTCAAACCTTCTTCAATGTGTCCAAACCTCAGATATTTTTGCTCCAGTGGTGTATTGGTACTTCTTCACTGGACTCCCAGACTTCCCCAAAAGTACTCTTGTTCATAGGTGATTGTCAAAATCGGTGTTCTTTGAGGGTAAGATAGTAGAAAACGCCTATTCTGCCATCTTAACGACATCACTCAAAACAGCATAATTATTAATAGACCGAAACTAGAGACAACCCAAATGTACACTAAAGTAGAATATATAGGATATTATACTGCAATAAGAAAAAAGCAAACTCTTCCACATGCAACAACATGTATGACTCTCATAAAAGACACAATGAGTAGAGGAAGCCCATAAAAGAGTACATACTGTGGTGTTAGAAGTTATAATAGTGACAGAGATGGGACATGAGAAGGATTCTAAGAAACTGGTCATATTTTATTTCTTTATGTGGGTATTTACATGGTGTGTTCAATTTGTAAAAACTCTCCAAGCTGTACACTTAGGAGTTATGCATTTTCATGTATGTATATTCTATTTCAAAAGTTTACCTCCAAAAACTAGTATTTCTTTTCTGTACTGATTGTCCAAAGTAACCAACCAGGAAATATAACAAAAAGGAATTAGATATCATTGTGATTAATGACGTGTGAACATTTGCTTATTCTCTAGCTCGGTGGTTCTCAGCTGTGAGCAATGCAGAGGACATTTGGCAACGTCTACAGTCATGTCTGATTGCCACAACCGGGGCTGTGCTACTGGCATCTGGTGGGTAGAAGCCAGGAATTCTACAAAATATCCTACAACATACAGCACGGCCCCCACAACAAAGAATTATCTAGCCCAAGACAGTAATTGTGCCAAAAGTGTGCTCAAACTCCTCCAAAGCTGTAAATTACATAAAGAGAGTAATCATTTATATCTCTATACCCAAAATCCATCAGAGTGCCCGGCACAAACTAGGCTCTCAGGAAAAAAGCTGCTGAATTAATAAACGGATCTCTCTCTCTCTTCCTCCCCCACCTCTCTCTCATGCACACGTGCGCATGAGAATACATGCACTTTTTGTCTGGCATCTTAGAGTACTCTCGCTCTGTTGAGCCTAGGTGTACAGCTTGTTTTGGAAGACCTTGCCTTAGGAAAGCCAAGCAGGTCCCAGGAGGCAGCCCAGGGAAAATGATGCATGGGGCCAACCACTCAGACCCACATGCAGTCTAGGATTAAGCAAAATGGTAGGAGAAGACTTTCAGGATCACACACGTCAGAACAGTAACCAGGAAAAAGAAATTAAATAGGAATTTGAGGTTAAATTCTGAGATGACATTTAAAAATACAATTTTTCCCAGAGAGTTCTCTATCCTTTTAATCCCTTACATCTTTCAGGAATTTAGAAGAATTAGTTATAGCTCCAAAGGGTGAGCAGCTGTCTAAAGATCTAGAATCATAGTTATTTCTCTCCAACTAACAGTCTGCATCTCACATTTTGAGAAAAGCTGTCTGAAAATGAAACTTGTCTGGTTTTAATTTTTAAACTTTTTCTGATATTCTGAATGGAGGTCCTGGCCTCTACCATCTACTTTCAAATCTAAGATAGCATTTAGAAGACATGAGTAGTTAGCAAAGAACCTTAATAAAATGCCTCTCAAATCATTTGTGTGAATTTGGACAAGTCAGTTAACTACTCCAGACTCTGGTTTTCTCATCTGTAAATTAGGTGAATTAGACTAAACAACCTCAACTTCCTTTCACCTAAAACTTGACGACTCAATGATTTAAAAGACAGAAATTACAAGCTCTAATGAGGTGATATTTTGAGCTTTGCCAAATCGCAGGGTTTTTCTAGGTAGTTCCCCTATTATAGCAGAGTGCAATAGCTTCACTTGATACCACCAATAGCTGTGTAATTAAGCCTGATCTTTCTCCAGCATAGTTCATTTTCCACTGATGGGTCTACAATTAAAACAACTCCCTCCCCAGAGAAGTATACATCACTGTTATACTTTTCATCTTTAATTACACTGGTTGAAGATGAATAAATGCGCCCAAGATCCCAACTGGGAGGGAACAGATTCATTAGGTGGTTGTAAAATGCCATCCAGGCAGCATTTCAGGTTACTGTCTCTGCACAAGGAAGATGGCTTTCGACAAATCTGTTCAAATATACCAAAGATTAAGTCAACTCGCTACTGCCTACCTTTGTACTGGAAATTGACAAATACTAAAGATCTGGACCTTTTGAAGAGATAAGTACAACATCAAAGCCAACGCTAATTTACTACTTCAGTGCTTTTAAGTAGAAGGGCCAAAATAACCTGTCCACATTTTATAGAAGAAAAGGGAGAGTTTCCAAATTTTCATATTACCACCCCCTTCAGTCAACCTCAATCAGCTCTCTCCTTCTTTTTTCTCATAACACTAATATAATCTGACTTCATCTATTCATTTATTTGTTTACTTGTTTATTGTCTGGCTCTCTTCATTGTGTACGGGGGAGAGGGACATCTGTTTCATTTAAAATCATATGACCACTTGGAGCACAGTGCCTGACCCTTAGCACCCATTAAATATTTGTTGATGGAATACATAAATATTGGTTCAGAATATTTCATTTAAATACACTTGCTGGTGAAAGTTTGGGGTCTGAGGTAACTGATGTTGAGCCAGTGTGCCAAACTTGGCATTTCTCTGGCATTATAATTCTCCTAAATCCTTGGTTGGTTTTTGGTTTTTTCATTCCCAGTCAACTCATTGACTTAGTATTCAACTCCATGGATTTGGTTAAGTCATCATTTTCAAAACTAGAACCCACCTGGGAATTTTGTCTTTCAGCAACAGTCTAGGTGCTCAGCCCATCCTCTCTGGGCTCAATCTAATGACATCCATCTTGGCTTCTGCCTGGGAGCAATTTGTCAACAAGATGCTAATTGCCCCGTGCCCAAAACTGCCTCTCAGCTATTATGGGAAAACCGGCCTCTTTTATAAGGCAGGAAGGCATAATAGAAGTAGCCTGAAAAGCCCTGGGGAATCAGACTTTTCCCAGGCCTCCATCTTAGTTCCTACTGTTTCCCACATTCCTGCCTGAACACACCATCCTGACTTTGTGTGAATATCTTTTATTCGGGGTTCAGGATTAGTATTTTCCAAACCTATAAAACCAGACTCTTAAACAGTCTTGGATTCTGGGCTATGGGTATAAAAGGCCTCTCTTAGCAAGACACACTTTTCTCCCTCTCTGACCTCAAACAGGACAGCTTCTATTTAAGCTTGTCTCTTTTTGGTAGGACATTATTGAGGCTTTAAACTATAGTCCATAAGATCCAGTACCCTGCCACTTTGCTACCAAGCCCCTTAATTAATGCCCCAGCCTCAGTAAGTACGTGGCATGAGCACCAAGATACCAAAGGTGACACTTAAATCATCTGCTTCATTATTGTATCACCCACTTTTCCACTTCCACCACCTGAGATAATATTTAAAAGAGAGAATTTTTATCAAAAATGTGAAGTACCATGTCATCATAATTCTTCCAAAGTCGACTGTTTACCAATAGTAATTCTGCCCCTTGAAAACAGCTCCATGATTGTCAGATTGAGCAGCACATCAGCACCTACACCTGAGTCAGCTCCCCAGTTTCTGTCCTACTCTAGTAAAGAGATCTAATTCCAGGCATGGACTCTCTCCTGGACTAACCTGCCCAACTGTAGGTAACTGACCAGGACCCACTTCATTCCCAAGACACTGTGCTCTCTAACGTTGCAAACATCGCCCTTCCTTCAAGCCTAAGCTAATACCACACTCTCCTCTCCAATCACGCTCAAGGAAGCATGGCCTGACAATGTATCCCCAACCTAATCTAATTCCTTCTTTTTTTATACTCCAATAATATGTATGGCCTATATAATTTATTTGGTAATTAATCATACCCTGCCTTTTGACATATCTTCCATTTCGAATAACTACTTGAATGTGAGTTCATTTAACTTTTCACATCTTGATTCATCTATTTCAGTGGCATGGGAGGCAGTCATTCACAGAGGTTACGAGCAGGGTTTCTGGAGCCAGATGGCCAGATTCAATACCAGACCCCTTCAGGACACACTAGCTGTATGATCTCTGATTGCAGTTTTTTGTATTTAAAAATGCTTTAAATATGTCATATAGTAAAGATTTTAAAAGTTATACATATAAAGCACTTACGGCATTACATGTGTATTTATTTTATAACTAGAAAGTGCATTTTACTTTTTAAATGTTGTGGAGGGTTTTTTTTTTTTTTTTTACCCTCAGATATTTAATATCATAGAGTTTCTGGTACATCCTTGAGACCTCAGTTCCAACGGTGAAGCTGTGTAAGCTAACAGTTTGCAATGGAAACAAGCAAGTAAGCAGGATTCCATGAATAAGCACAGAGTCCCTAAGGATGGCATCACTGGGCCCTATATTTTGTGCAAGAACTCTTTGCTCTACTTGTCACTGTCAGCTGGTCAGCCTTGGAAAACCAAGTTTTGATCTAGGACAAAGGTAGGGTCATCCAATCACAGAGCCATAGATTTTCAAATCTTGCCCCTGATTGACTCATGCTTGGAAATGCAAGGATTACTTTATAGTGTTTAGGTTTTTAAAGTGGTCTCTGAGCTGCCAAAAGCAATTCACACAGCGAAGTAGTAAAACATCAAAAGGTAAAGTAGCTTCCTTTTTTCATTAATTTTCATGCTTAAAAAAGTTTACGGCATGCTTTTGTAATATCCTTCAACATATTCATTTGTGGTGGGAAGATATAAGGCTACATCAAAAGTGAATATGCACCATGTTTAGAATCATTAAAATTTCTAAGAATTTTTCTAACAATTTTGGTTGCTTGCCACCAAGTCAATGATGGTGATTCAAATATCCCTCCCCCCGCCCCTGTATTTCAAACAGTCAGGATTTGCTCAAAGTGTAAGCTAAGGAAGAGAGCAGCAAGCATTTTAATTTGGTTTTTGAGTATGATGGATGTTATAATTCCAAGACCTCTCAACCTTTGGAGTATGATACAGGATTTCCCAATTAGTGTGGCCATGAAAACCATCCAAATTTTTCCCTTTTTTCTTTCCCAGTATGTCTTGCAAGAGCAGTGTTCTCCAGAACACCAGTCTAGAAAGCACAAAGTCAAAAACCTTTCCTAAGATATATTCATGCCTCCAAAACTTACCTTGGAAATACCAGGTAGCTTGATATAAACAGACCTCAGACAATTTGATTTCAAGCCCTTAGTCTCTAAGTTTTCAGGGAAGAAATGTATTGAATTGAAAATTTTTTTTTATTAGATTGTGTGTTTTTGATAATTTTTTAGGCAACAAGAGGCCCTGTCTATATGCTTCTCAAGCAAACATTCTATAACTTTATACATTCTATCAGGACAAGGGATTTTCAAAAACTTTCTGCCCCAAAACAAAGCAAGGGAGAGATATGAACTGCTCACATTATTAGAGTGTGATAACCACAGGATAGAAGAATCCCACCACCGCCATCACCTGCCAGGAAGGGGGTGGGCATATCATACCTAAAGACAGGAGCATGTTTGAAAAAACTCAAACGATTCCGGTATAGTCCCCAGTCGTCACATAGGAGCAGGAAGGGATGGTCCCTCTGCTCCAGTTAATAATCCCTGATGTCTGCTGATTGATTTTCTCTTCTTCAACAAGTCAATGACTACTGGAGAGTTTCAGCTCTAACAGAATTTGTATACACCAAATAGAAAGCTAAGAAATATGAAGTATATCTTCCCTGGTATTAAATGAATTCATTTTCGAGTAAATAGGTAACCGCCAATAGATAGTTGGGTTTACTTTGTATTATTATTATAAATTGGGGCCTGATAAAAATTTGTGGTGATTGGAATTCTAAAAGCCGGGAAAACATAAAATACCTACATTGTGAGACAGTAACAGAAATAACCACTCACCTTTTCATCAAGGGTGAGAAACGATTTATTCAAAGGAATAAAAATGGATGCTGATTTTAATAAGTGGGCTAATAAACTTCACGTAGTTATTTATCAGGCTATTATAATACAATCCTTGCTATGAATTCCAAATCCCATAACTTCTTTATTTCTTAATTTCAGAAGGTCAGCAGCATAATGGAGCTGAGAGCTTTCCTCTGCTACTAAATCCCCAGAGCTGAGGTCTCAAACTAGATTACATTTTTTTTTCTTTTTAACCTCACTGCAAAGTACAAATTACTAATCAACAGAAACGAAATTGCAGTTGTGCAATCCTTTTATATTAATTTCTCTGGCTATGTACTGGATTCAATAATCTAAATAACATTTCTCTTAATGCCACATTTTTCCTAGAAATTTACATCAGAAACAAGTCCCCAGGCAATACTTAGGATAATAGGTGAGAGTGTCCAGATGAGGGACTACCTAGAACTTTCCATGCTCCCCTCAATCAAAATGCAATTAATAATGAACTCTATGTCTGACAAAATATATGCAGTCTGTCTCAGTCAATAAACACAGTGAGGGCAGGGGTTTCTCACAGAAGAGGTGGTTTGTATGATAACAATATTCACTGAAGGTAGGAACATAATAGCTTGTATTTATTAAATTTCTGTTGTCTGACAGATGCTTCACACTGTGCTCTGTTCATTAATTCAAAACTCCAGAAAAGCATGTAAAGTGATTATTAGAGTTTCCATTTTTTAATAATATTATTTTAATTCAAAAGGTGTTCTAAACAACCCGATCAAAACATGGGCAGAAGACCTAAATAGATATTTCTCCAAAGAAAACATACAGATGGCCATTAGGCACGTGAAAATATGCTCAATATTGCTAATTATTAGAGAAATGCAAATCAAAACCACAATGAGGTATCACCTCACACCGATCAGAACGGCCATCATCAAAACATCTACAATCCCACTCCTGGGAATATATCCAGAAAAGGTGAAAACTTTAATTTGAAAAGATACAGGCACCCCAATATTCATAGCAGCAGTATTTACAATCGCTGAGACATTGAAGCAACCTAAGTGTCTATCGACAGATGAATGGATAAAGAAGACGTGGTATATATATATATATATATATATATATATATATATATATATATATATATATATATATATATATATATATACACACATACATACATACATACATACATACATACACACACACACAGTGGAATACTACTCAACCATAAAAAAGCAATAATGCCATTTGCAGCAACATGGATAGACCTAGACATTATCATACTAAGTGAAGTAAGACAGAGAAAGACAAATATGATATCACTTATATGTGGAATCTAAAAAAAAAATGATACAAATGAACTGATTCAGAAAACAGAAATAGACTCAAAGACATAGAAAACAAACTTATGGTTACCAATGGGGAATGGGAGGGAGGGATAAATTAAGAGTTTTGGATTAACAGATACACACTACTATATATAAAACAGATAAACAACAAGGACCTACTGTATACCACAGAGAAATATATTCAATACTTTCTAATAACCTGTAATGGAAAAGAATCTGAAAAAGAATATATATATATGTATATATATACACACACGTATATATGAATCATGTTGCTGTACACCTGAAACTAATACAACATTGTAAATCAATGATACTTCAGTTTTTAAAAAGGGGAAACAAGTATGCTAATTAGCCCCAGTTCACACAGCTGGTAAGTGCCAGAGCCAGTGTTTGAACCCACTACTTCTGGAAACATTTGTGAACTATGATTCTATTTACAATTTTATTTCTAAAACTAAGTGTTCATTGATTTAAGTAAGAGCTTATGCCTTGATTATAAATCCCCTAATACATTTAAATTGCTGTGAGCTTTTTTGTTTGTTTTTGCTTTTCCCTCCTCTCACATTTTTGCTTTCATGAGATTTCCACTTTGTAGTAAGAAACAAGAGCCAGGAAGTATTTCATTGTGGTTACACTTCTGATTAAGGGCACAAATCTTAATTAGAGAAAAATAAATAGTTTTCTTCAAGAGTAACTGTGGACAGCAAAGCAAATTATTAATTTGCTTACTTTTCTGCCTCACATAGATGTTGGTTGGCTCCGAGTTTTTAACAATATTCAAACAACTGTGTAGAGGCTGGCACATCCGCTTTGATTTGTAATGATTACTATGTGACATTTTTACTTGTTAAATTATAGCAAAGAGTGCTGCTAATAAGAAAGTAACTTTTATCATCTGTATATCAAATAGATAACTACAAAATCCACGTAGGATATGATTAAGTAGTAATTATTTATGGGCAGTATTTTTCCTGTTTGTTAATGGAGGATCGTAATAACGCAGAAAGTAGCAAATAGGAAGTTTCAGTTCAAATTATGTTCACATTCATAGCATGAGACACTAAAGCCACTTAAGTCTCATTTCAATTTAACTTGAATAAGTCATACATGCCATATAGTTATCTTCTAAAAAGAAACTACTGAACTCATTAGAATTTTTTATTTTTCATAGCACTGAAACTGCCTTAAAAATAATTGTATAGGACTTGCAAACCAAATGCTTTTTACTATTTCACTTTCCTGTAAAGAGGTTTATAAATATTGACATAAAATAAATTTAAAAGAAATTCTTTGTCAGACCAGGTTTTATCTACCTTTTGTAGTTACCCACAGCAGGAAGAGCATATAATAACAACGGTAATTGCAGCTAATAGTAACTGCCCATTTAGTGTATACCCCCTAGTCTTGTATCAATAATCCCACAGGTAAGTACTATTATTTATATACATTTTACAGATGAGGAAAAGTGAGGCTTTGAGATATTAATTAACTTGCCCATGGTCACATTGCAAGTAAGTGACAGAGCCAGGATGTGACCTAAATTTCTTTGATTCTAACCCTTTTACTATATGAACTCCAAAGCAATACAGGCTTCTTCTCTGCCCTAAGGAAGCCCGCATTCTTACATACAGAGCCGTGGCCCCCGCATACAAGAGCCTTAAGCTCATTTACCAAAGCAAAACTTATTTGTAAACAAAGAGGTGAATTTGATTCAACTTAAAGCATTTGATCCCTGATTTAATAAATGCTTATTAGAGTACCTACAGCTCACCTAGGCCATATGCTAGGTGCCTGGAGTGACACAACTGTAAAGGACATGAGCTTGTCCTCAGGGCCTTAGAATCCAGTCACAGTGTATATCGTCATCACTACTGGAACTATAGGAAGCAGCATCTCTGTTCCTGAATCTCTCCTCTCCCCTCTTCCGGGCATCCTGCACCAGCCTACCTCACCTGAAAATGCTCTCCATGACTATTAACTTACATTTGACACTTCCATTTTCTCTTTTTTTGGGTTATTTTCATATTGCTTGGGACTATTTCCGCGGTTTTGTTCTTTTCTCACCACCACCATCATTTCTATCTGTGGCTGTCAGCATGAAGAGCCACCACCTGGGATCACCAACAGGCCTCCCCAGATTCACTGAGCCATACATGCCCTCCCCTCCTGCCCCCACTCGATGTCTGGCCTCAGCCTCTCACTGCAGGGAGAGCCTGGTTGCCTATCTCAGCCTCCCTGGCAACACAACCCAGAGTGCAGGGGAGTTCATGCCCTCTGGAATAGACTTGCACCAGTGACATCGGGAGACAGGAAGTGTCAGCAGATAAATTCCACACCCTTCCTTCCACCAAGACTGTCCTGAGCTGTACTAGTACCATAAGGATTCTTCAGAGATACAGTATTACCAAGCTGTGTTTCTCATGAAGCTCAGTAATGAATGCACCACCTCCTTCCCTGCCTCGTTTCCCTTGTCCCCTCACTCTTGCTGACTTGGTATTACACCTCTCACCTCAGTAAAGCATTAGCAGTTTCCCCTCAGATGCTCTGTTTTCTAGGAATCCTGGGCTAAGACAATTTCATACTTCCCAGAAGTTCTGTGCAGTTAGTCATCTCTGGACCAGTATCTCTTCTCAAAAAGTGTCTTCCCAGAACATGAGTGCATGTAAAACATAACTATTTTTCAATATCCCTTTTTTCAGAGTCTCTGTGGGTACCCCCAATCCAATGATGAATTTTGGAGTGAAAATTTTATTCACAAATCATTTAAGTAAAAACACTTTTACTGGCATCACATTTACATTCATTCCTTTGCATAAGCATTTATTGTTTCAGGTTTCTCTTTAAAAAATTTTTTTAACATCTTTATTGGAATATAATTGCTTTACAATGGTGTGTTAGTTTCTGCTTTATAACAAAGTGAATCTCTCTTTAAAATTTTAAGTACCCTTAAGGAGGTAAAACATTACTTTATTCAACACAGTTTGTATAAATTAAATGATCGGATTGATTGGGCTTGATCTAATCATTACATTGCAGGCAGCAAAGATAGTATACATGCCTGAGTAAAGTCTTCCTACATCCAACATAGGATCTGAAAAGCTGAGGTGTCAGGAAACAGGAAAGAGATGCAAAAAGGTGAGACGGGTGAATAAGGCAGTAATGCATGCTTCAAATTTTACCTAGGGATGAGACCTACATTTACAAAACAATAAAGTTTCAGTTCTTCATTTTCAATAATTAGTTTATTTGAGAGGTTTCTGTAAACTATTTTTAAACCAGTTCATTACAAATAAATAGAGATTTATAAAAATGAATTCCTTTGCTGTGTCCTCATTGCCATTTGGAATACTTCATTGGCCAAGACCTTCTTGGTCTCTACCAGCTGAAATGCAGGGCAGAACAGAAGAGTAGAGAGCATCTCTAGAGCGAGAAGGAGAACCTTATGGAGGAGACACTGGTGCTGTGAACAGTCATTAAATACTTTTATTGCTGTGCAGTCTATAAATCATCATGTGACTAGAACCAAATTTTAAGTCCCATAACTAATAGCAGGGTTGTGTCTAGGGGCCGTGGTAGAAATCTGAGAACATGTAGATGGTGATTCACTTGGCATGACTCACAAAGCAACTGTGTGAGCATAAAATTTTTGAAAGATAAATCAAAAATTGCACCCAGTTTGAGATTTCATAGCCACTCACTGCAATCAGTTACTCTTCATTGATTTATAACTCCCATATTATCCCCAAACTAGTTGTGGTGTCAGGTATACAAGCTAAGAGAAAGCCTTGGTTTTAGCAATCAATTTTTCTTTAAAAACTATGTACTGCTTCTTCTTGAAACAGAGTTCTTGATCCTTTTTCTCTTTTTTGTGTCACTTTTTTATTTCCTCATTCACCTCATTTTAGCCAGTCTGTATGCTATCGTACTTCGTCTACTCATTTTTCTTGGCAAAATAAGGCTATTTAACCTCTTGGTCATGGAATGGCTTTCAGGTGATACAATACTTACTCTGCTCCAAAATTTCTTCATGACCTTTACCTGGAAACTGGCCTTCATTAGGTTTAAGGTGTACTTATACACATAACCTGGTTTGCTACTTTTGACTGACTTGGCAGCTCATGCGCCTGATTCATAGCCTTTCTGCCTTCTGGAATTTCCAGAAAGAATTTTGCTGAGTGTCTTGATTGGACAGAGAAGAGTAGTTTCGTTGAGCAGATGTAGAAAGCTGTTTCAGACATAATCATAATACTTTCTGCTTGATTTCCTTCTAACATTTCAAAATACTTTCACATCTACTCTCTCATTTAGTGTCTGTCTGATGTGGGAAAATGAAGGGAAGCCAGAGTAAAAAGAAAAGAAGAGAAACTTAAGGGACCCAGGATGGTTTGCTTTACTAGAATATATGGGAAGGAGAATTTAGAGACCACAGGGGAACACAAGTAGAGCTGTCATGCTGGGAAACCCACTAGAAGATGGGAAATACGTTGACGTGTTGATGGAGGACAATGAAGAACTACTTGATTATATTGGAAAGTGTAATCATTCTTATTTGATATGGTATGTTTCAACTGAAAAGCTCAAAGCCTTTGCTCTATGGTACACAAACTAGCACAGGGATTTGGAGCATGGTCTATGGTCGCAAACAAATCAGGGGTTTGAGCTCTAACTCTGCCACTTACAAGCTGTTTGACCTCAGAGGAGTTACATGTCTTTGAGACTCAGTTGTCTCATCTGTAAAACTCATCATTTTTCTCATCTCACACTGTAACGAGATCAATGTCATAAGGTTATTGTGGGATTACATACGTGTACAATGCTTGGTACAGTGGTGCATATTAAGTGTTCAATAAATGGCAGCAATTGTTATACAGTAAATAAAAATATTCTTGGCATTGTCATCTTTTCCAAAAGAGCCTTAGGAAAGAATGAATAGGTGGTAGCCATAGCCAAACAAGAATCCCCTCGTGGTCAATAAAGAGATTATCTTTATTGAGTTTCATCAGTTTTCCCTGCCTCTTGGTCAACTCTTCTTCCTCTTTATGGAAATAAGAATAAAAAGTGATAAAGTAGTTAAATTAATTAGATGATTATAAGATATCGGTGACCAACTCTGGATACATGGAGGTACTAACTCTACCACTGACTCTACCACTGAAGAGCAAGAAGCAGTGGCCTATGGACATAGTTGACTCTTCTATCAAAAGTTGGTGGTGAATCCAGAAAGGATCATTTAAGTACAGACTAAGCACTTCATCTTTATAGGACTTTTCTGCTCCTTCTCCACTCCACCTCATCTCCTCCAAAATATACCTATCCTTTTTATGGGAGGAGGTGATGCTTAATTAGCAATTGCATTTGCTAATAACTGTTCCCATATGGGCTTGAACAACTTGCAGAGGTGCCATCCAATTCCAGCAGCAGCTACAAGGCTCTATAGGCTCCTACTCAGTCCATCACATAGAAATTCCTTTCTGCAAATGAGGTGGAGTACTATGGAAACCCTTCTTGGATGTGTATTATTATGTGTATTAATCATGGTCACTCTTGCAAAAAGTTGAGCCCTTCTTCCTCTAAAAAGATTGCTACTTCGGGTCCAAGTGCACAGAAGGCAATGATATTTCTGTGTTTTCTAGCCTGGGGCTCATCTGCAGAATTCAAAGACCTTTAAACAACTTAATTACAAATAGAAACATGGCCCTGCATTGATCTCATTAAAAGAATCTTGTCTCCAAAGACACTTTATGTGTTTCCTCATCCTGCAAAGACAGGCATGGTGCCTCCTCTGGTTTATAATTAACACTGACCAAGGACTAAATTGGTCTTTTATTTCCAGATAAAACAAGTTTACAAAATAGTGTGTAAAAATGAGATCAGCCTCGATGCATACATTCCTCTCTCTGAAACAATCATGTGAAGTGAGGCACCAGATATAGGGTTAGGATTTTATTTTCAGTTACTAATTTTAAGTATGACTAATTCTATCCCTGGTTGGGGATGAAGAGGTAGGAGTTAAGCAAGCTCAGGATCAAATTTTTTAATGGCTTCTAAAACAAAATCTTCCTTATAAATTAACATTTGTAATTTTAGTAGCCACAATGTCAGAAGCTAGACTATAATTTGGCCTATAATACTATATAGGTTTTCAAACTTCCTATTTATTCATGTATTTCCCAATGGTCATTTAGAACATTCTCTTCAAAGCCAGTAGTAGTATGCCCAAGAAAATTGCAATTAGCTCCATTTCTGGGTTAAATGGAATAGAAACAAAGAAACTGATTTGACTGGAAAATGCCAGGGTGAGAGGCCAAAGAAAGGATCCATATGCCTTAAAGACAATTCCCTCTAAAAACAGATGGGACCGCCTTGGAGAAGGGCCTGCACTGCCTGCATCATCTGTCTAAGAGCCTTATCAACAAAACCCTCCTTCCCGAGAGGGATCTTAACCACGCAAGCACCACCCCTCAACCTCCTCAGCTTTTCTAGTTTCCAAGCATGGTTTTCTTTCAGACAACACAACCATCATTTCTCTTCGCTATCTTCTGGGAGCTGCCTTCCCCCCACCCCCTCTTCCACTAGCCCTCTCTTCACCTGGCTTTTCCCCCAGCCCTACTACTTGCTGGCTCACTCCATGAAGGGGCTCTCAAACCTGTCCATTCCCATGTCCCTGTGCCTCTCTGCTGACTCTTCTCACCTTCCCTTTCCCTGTCTTGATTCTATGAACACACGCCACCACTCACCTTGATGGTCCCACTTAGCATTAGTTCTCTTCATCATGCCATCCCAAATCTGCATTCACATCCCTGACTCAGCAATGGGGTCTCACCTATTCTGGCCCAGGTCTGATCCCCTCCTTGGTGTCAGTTAGCACAGTGCTTCTCAAATTTGCATACAAATCCCCAAGATCTTGTTGAAAGGCGTACTCTGACTCACTGTTTCTGGGATGGAGTCTGAAGCTCTGCATTTTTAACAAGCACCCGAGCGATGCTGTTGCTGCTGGTACAGGAACCACACCTTTAGTAGCAAGGATTTAGCATCCAAGGAGATGCTGGCATGGAGACTGAGCTGCCTCTAACTTTGCCCACTTCTTGAGCCGCATAACTCTGGATTTACAGGAATCCTTCCCCTTATATAACAAGTACAACATTGAGCCTTTACAGATTTTGCTCCAGTAATTACAGTTTTCAAAAAGCATACTCAAAAGAGCTCACTGTACCCACAAGCACCCTTCAGTCCCTTCTCTTGCTCCAAGACTTGTGGAATCCATCAGTGTCTGGGGGAAAAAAGCTTTTGAAATGGAATTGAACGTGGGGCGCTGCCTAGCATATCAGTGAATCCAGTAAGGGCTTTTTTTCCCCCCTTTCGCTATTCACTGAATTTTTTTGAGATGTAAAAACAGACTAGAAACAAAATTAAATTTCCAGGTCTTCTTGCCTCAGTCATTCGCTTCTTGCAAGCACCTTCAGGTGCTGACTGCTCTGAGCCTCAGTCTGTCCAAACATGAAAGAGAGGATTTTCTACTCAACCTTGTTGGAGTAGGATTTACAGTCTCTAGAGAAACCTGCTATGGAAAGACGCTGTAAAAATGTAGAGTGTTCTTTTGATTATGGATCACATCTGCACCAAGACCAGAAACTTTTTTTCAACAGAAGAAGGACTTAGTGTTCTCCATTCTCCACAATTTTTTCCCTCTAATGAGGTATGGAACTACGTAGGCCATAATGACTACAGCTTAAAGGGTAGGTTCAGTTACTATGTAATCTCATAAATCTCTCTTAGCCGTAAGTATCAGCTAACCTCTACTTCCGCTGATATTTTATTTACCCTGTAAATCAGCTCTATTCTTTCACTTCACACAAAGGAAGTTGGGAACCCCAACTCTCGCAGGAATGCAGAGGCAGACAGGCTGCGTTGTGTGTGCCCCTGATCCAGGAACCCCCCTGCAAGCAGGCCATCGCCGCCCCCCCAGATGTAGGGCGTGGAGTCCCATCAATCACTAAGGAGGGTTATGCCAGCGGAGTCCTGGGAGGTGAGGAAAAGACGGGCCTAAAAACAGCAGCTGCCTGAACTTGTGCAGCACAGCCAGCCAGAACTGAGAATGGAATCACAGAAGTGAAAACATTAGCGAAAAACAATTGATTGGCATCAAAGTGTGTATCTTACTTTATTTGGCTTTGCTTTCAATTAACTTCAGTCACACTGGTCCATGTGTGGACACAATGCGAGCAAACCTGTAGCTTCCCTTCAGTGCAGCTTTGCTCCCTCACTGGAGGTGTGTCCCAGCTGGGGTGAGGTGCTATGGCTTCCTCCCTCTCTGGAGCAGGATGCCCAGTGGCTAGGATCACTGCCCTGTTCCGCAGAGCTGGCGAGGAGGTTTGATGCCCCTCCATTTTTCTTCCTCCACCCCCACCATGCTCCAAGCAAAAGATATGGAAAGATATATGGCATGAGTAGAATTCTAAGAAGAAAGACTTGATGTTAACTTGTTTGTTAGGAACACACAGACAACTTTGATTCCAGTCTATTAGTAGAAGGCAAAATTTCCCCTAATCTGTTTAAAGGAATATCTTTTGGGTATCAGTATAATGAAAGCCAGCACCCTTTAATTTCTTACAGGTCATTTAGTGTCCAATTTCATAGACTTCAAAGGGAGTTTAATCACACAATGAAGAGAAAGGCATATAATAAAATTATTTACATGACTCCTCACTGCTGCAACTATGGGGAGGGGAAGAGAGAAGATAAGAAAGCAGGGAAACAAATTAAAGGGGAAAATCAAGGTGAAAATGAATAGTACCGGAGGTCAAAGGTGACTATGAGGTCAAAGACAAGATAGAATAAGTCTCAAGATCTATGGGATGTGGAGTTTGGTTTTGAATTAGACTTAGGATGAACTTAGAAGTTAGATAAAGGAGCTCAAAATTAAATACCAACAGAAAAAGTAGAAAAGTGATCAATTTTCTTAAATCACTTTTTTTAGATGCTCTAAGTTTTAAATAAACTTTGCCTATAGCATTAATGTCTACAGGATGTTTAGTGTGTGCAGTGTGTGTGTGAGTGTGTGTGTGTGTGTCCATGATGGTTTCAGAGACATAAAACTCTGATTTTCCCATAAGTTTGAATCATTGACTCATGCTATTGCTACATGGACAATTTCCAAACTGAGCATTTTCTAAAGACCAAAGCAAAACTATAACTGCACTCTGCAAAAAAGCATCCCAGATCACTTTCAGACTGGTTGTCTCCTAACAAGATAAGAAAATTCCGCTCTGCTTGTCCAGCCCACACTGAATCCTGATGATTCACCAGCTCACACACAGCTGCCAGCTCTCTCTACTTTTAGCTTCTACACTAAATAGTACACTGGAGCATACTGAGTATACTTTCAAATCTACCAGAATGTATCTTTTCAACTGCCTAGAAATTGAAGAAAGCCCATAGTTTTGTATTATTGAACTGAGATTTGAACCGTTGTGCCAGACCCTTCTTTTAAAGGTCACAATTCTGACTTTATAATCCCAACTTCCTTTGTGTACAGTACAGTTTAAAGAGGATTTTATGCTTCTTCCACTTTTCCTGTGTTTAAATCAAGTGCTTCGTATATGGCCTTTGCATAATTTTTCAGCTTTGAAAACATTTAACCTTGTTTCTTTATTGGAAGGGGGTAAAAATGCTCATAAAAACAGATGAGGAATATCTCACCTGACATCAGTATTTATTCATCCATGTACTCATTCACTCAACACACCTTTGCTGGGTGTCTATGTAGGCACCTGACACTGATGGGGAGACATAAGTAGGGTATGTACTGCAATATAACTATATTAAATGGCACCACTGGAAGAAGCTGGAGGAAGAGTACATGGGACTCTGTACTATTTTTTGCAACCTCCCATGAGTCTATAATTATTTCAAAATAAATAGTTTTTTTTAAAAAAATAGGGTTACTGACTGTCCAGGACAGTCCATTTTAGCACTAAAATTCCCACATCCTCGAAAACCCCTCAGATCCTGGCAAACTGGGACAGTTGATCACTTTATAAAATGAAAAGCATTGCCTCTGTCTTCGATTATTTCATATCTAACAAGAACGTAATAAATTAGTGGAGGGAAAAATACTAGTCAGGAAAAGTAATGTACAGCACATGTGTGACCTGGCCTAAATCTTTCACCCATGATAGATATTGCTAATAGATCACAGACTTCTTTCTTGAGCTCAGACATAGCCTCAGAATCCTTCCCAACACAATGCTTTTCCAGATAGCAACTATTTTTTTTTTAAGTCCATAAACTCATTTTATTTATTTGTTTGTTTGTTTGTTTGTTTTTTGGCCTAGTGACATGTGGAATCTTAGTTCCCCTACCAGGGATCTAACCCGTGCCCCCTGCAGTGAAAATGAGGAGTCCTAACCACTGGACCACCAGGGAATTCCCCCCATATAGCAACTATTAATGAACTGGAGTTGGCAATAGAATTGAAACCCATTTGCTATCCTTGCATACTTCTGCAGTGTCAAAGAATTTTTCAGGCATTTTTACTTTAATAGACAAGCTTAAGAAGAAAGCGCCAATTTCCAGACCATGCTCTACTCTTGACTGGAAAAATAAACAATTGTTAAGAGTTGCTATGCATAGTTTTGTATTTCTTCTTTAAGGTCCTCTCAATACTGTACAGGTTATCCCAAAATTAGTTTAGTCATTTATTGTCAATCTTAAAATCACAACAATTTTCAGAGATGCTCTTTAAACTCCAACATATTTCTATGAGATATATACAAATAATATAGAAGTAAATTTTTTTTCAGTGAAAGTGGTGATAGAATTTCACAGCATATGGTTTATTTTAACAAAATAAGCACCTTCCCCCGACCCACAGCATCTGTGTACTTTTGAGAGTAAAACTACATACAGACTCACACTCATACATTGTTTCTGTACTTCCTCTTCCGTCTACCCATCTTTCAGACAAACGAGTGGGTAAACAACATCTACTCCAATCTTATTAAGTACAAGTGTACTTGATAACAGTGAAGGCTTTCATTCTGATATATATATACAGTGCTCCAGACTGGAATCTAACCCGGTAACATCTTTCAACATTTAACGCAGGAGA
The DNA here is from genome assembly GCF_965194825.1 of Balaenoptera physalus. Lineage (NCBI taxonomy): Eukaryota > Metazoa > Chordata > Mammalia > Artiodactyla > Balaenopteridae > Balaenoptera > Balaenoptera physalus. The sequence continues at coordinate 67,433,255 of NC_138888.1, forward strand.
TCATAAAAAGGTTTTAGAGTTATAGTGGGTTAAGTTCAAAGCCTGGCCCTGCCATTGTCCAACTGTGTGATATTACTCTCCCTGGGCTCAGTTTCTTCACATATAAAATCATTAGAGTAGTCCGGACTCATTGGGTTACTGTAGTAGTCAATGAAACAATGTGCATAAAGTACAACGTATAAAAAACAATAGCGTTCATTTATTTTGTTATTTATTATTACTGTAGTTAAATTTTTGTTGTTTTCCCAGTAACAGCTGAAATCAAAACCTACTTTTATCACTAGGCCACTAAAACTTTTTTTAGAATTTTAATTTCTTTTTGTTTATTTATATTATAATTAGCTTAGTTATACAATATATCTAGGACTAGTGCTTATATGCCACATAAATATAAATCATCATATTTCAATAAATATTTTTAAATTTCTGCTCAACATTTAGACTGTGTATATACCACCAAAACACTGTTGAGGAGATGCACATCAGTTGACATAATTGGACCAAACTGGAAATAAATTCAAATTTTAAAGAAAAGATGATAGGTTTTCCTCTTCTAAGCTATCAAAGTTTGAACTGTCTAGTATCTTAGCAGCACTTAAGTGGTTAGGTGATAGTATTTACCTTCAACTTTTAAATCTTTTTATTAAACTAGCAAGAATGAGATTTTTTAAGAAATGAAACACTAAACGATTGGAATTTTTCCCTCTTCATTCTTTATACTTGTCCAGAACACAGGAGATTTTCCAAAAATGCTGTTGCCAACTGGCTGAAAAGCAAATACCACTGCCAGAAAACCAATTAAATTCATATATTTGGTAAATGATATAATTTCTAAGTTACTCAATTCATTAAATCTCTAAATATTCAGTACTGTGATGGGAGTGCATATTACAAATAATGTATTATTTGAACCTAGTTTCCTTTGATCTTATTGAGTATTTGAATTTCATGACTAATATACATATATTTTTAAACTGAGTTTATATGCCCAGTACGCTGCTTGGCCTAATTAAGAATCTTGAAACGTGAACTATAGAGAGGTTCTAAAAATAAAATTCAGTCATAAGTCTCTATTATTAATTTAGATATGATCTCAAGTAGCACATACACAAAGGCTACAAAAATAATGTACAAATGAACAGACGAGCGAAATCAATCTGATCATGTAGGTGTTAATGTTTCCTTCCAACTCTCCCTCCAGTTGAAAAGATCAAAGTGAGGCCTGGAATTATCATTGCATTGGTCTCAGTCATCCCAGTTTCACAGCGTTCAGTCATTCTGCGTGTTCTATATTCAGTGCAGCTGTTGTTGTGGCTCTTGAGATGTTAGACTCACTAATAAGTTATTTTCCAGTCTTTTGGCAAGAATGGGGCTATAAGAGAAATGGCTTGTCTTGATGTGTTCCAGCTGGAAGTAAATATGTTCTCCCATTGAAAAACAGGTCATTGCCTGGAGGTTTCCAAATTTTGCCTAACTGAGCACTGGATTAGGAGTTGCCAAGGAACCCAATGGTTATATGTGATTAAGGAAACAGAGGGACATACTGATCCAAGCCCCAGGAAGAGGTTAAGAACTCTTAATTTCAATCCCACGTTTTCTTGCTAACACGTTTTACAACCTTGAAAATGCCACTTAGCCTTTGGCTATGCTTCCAGAGCTACGCTAATTATTTAATATTTATTGAATACTCATAAAGAACTGGTTCCTGAAGAGAACATAAAGCAAAAACAACTAGCTCTGTCACCCGTTTATTTTATAAGGACACCATTAGCAATATTTCACAGCCTACCACCTTAAAAATGCATTCTGCACTACTAAAGATCACTCAATATTTAGAGAATATTCATTACTAATTTTTCAACAGGATGAAAGAGAGCAGTTGGAATTGGCTTACATTTTTGACCCAGTGCACAATTCCAAGAAATCCTTAATTCAGAACAAAGTGAAAGAAGGCATTTATTCTGATAACTAGAGTCTGCACTATGAAGATGGACCAAGAAAACAGCCAAAATATGGGGGCAGTTGTGAGGCTGTACCTCTTTGGCTTTGACTAAGTTGGGATTTAATGTACTTTTGGTTATTTTGTCAAAGACAAGTTTGTGTTGAAGCCAAGGAAAAACAGTGCTCTCCCTCTGCACTGAGGAGGCTCTCTTATGTTGAAATCACACCCCATTTTCCTTGACCCGTGTCACCAACACACTCTGTCCTAATCTAGCAAACTATGTTTGCATAGATAGCACCAAAGTTGCTATGAACTATTTGGATCTGCCAGTGTGAACAGTCACAGACATTTGCAGTATTCAACATGATACCATGGTGTTGCAGCTTATTCATGGATGTGTATGACTGGTTGGTTTTCCCTGCAGTGAGGAACTGTTTTCAGCAGCAAATCATATAGGCCAGGATCTTTAAAACAGTTATGCTAGAGGTTTTTTTTCTTTCTGTTTTGCTTGAAATCCTTGTTTTAAAATGAGGTTCCATGATTATTTATCCTAGCCTCAGAAGCCATGGAAAAATGTTACATTTGAAGAAGATGACACAAGCTGGGAATCATTTAACCAGCTAAGAGAATCATTTTTACCTATTCTTGGATTCAATATGTAAGTACAATACGCAGAAAGATATTTTTTCTCTCATTTCCTCTGCATGCTTTAAATTTTTATAAGAAATGTGCTATGTAAAGATGGATGTGAATAAAGGTAAGAAACAGTTAAAATACCTAAAGTCTCCTAACTACTTTTGCTTTCAAAATTATATCCTTGAAAACCTATCAATTTAGCCCCTACTACTTCACACTGCATGATTATTTGTGAAGAGCTATTCTGAAGTTTACTTTAGTGCTATCTGTAAAAAGAAAATAATAGTAATAATAGATTGCAAAGTCAGTAAATTTACCCAGTGTCATTAGAGAATAAGAAGTTCCCCATAGATACATTTACTTCTTTAAGAGTCCAGACATTTAGTGGACATCATTTCACATTTTCATAATGACTTTGTGTTAGCATTATAAAAATAATTATTGTGCTATGCTTTAATATAGTAGTAGTAGTAGCCTCATAACTATTAGATGTACAGGCTGTTTGTCCCTATACCAAATGGCCCCAGGCTGCTCCCTAATGGCAGACCCTACAGCCTCAGACTTCTCTAACTTTCACTGTGAGCTGTCATTTTTCAGTATTTGGACTCTCACAACCCTGCCTCAAAACCACCTTTGCTTTGAAGGTGGAGGTGGGGAAATAAGCAAACTCCTTATAAGTTTGTGCTACCCGCTGGGTCTATTTCCATTGGAAGAAGATTTACCAGACAGCATGCTGAATTACGAAACGATGGAACAACTGAACAGAAAATAATTAGACGTGAGCAAATTATGTTTTCTGCTAGTAATGTATACTAGCTGCTATTTCCTACCTGATTTTTGTACAAATTGCTTTCTCTGCAGATTTAGTACTATGATCTTGTCTTTACCAGACCTCTTCTGCTTTATTCTACTTCCCTAGTTTCCCAATGAGATTTTAAATCTTAACCCCATACTCTCAAAGTTCTGCCCAGTTTTGTATGGATATCCGGTAGCCCTATGGGTTAGATTTTCTGTTCCAGTGATACAGGTCTTGGATGAAACTCTAACAGTTTCACTGGGTTCAAGCCCAGCTTGTTTTGAACAACAGTTATAACCAGTAGCTATAGCTTCTAATGTTAAAACTGATCCTTTGCAAACCTCACTAGAGAAAATATCATGACTTACCTATAAGACCCTGCCATGGCAGAGAATTCAATTCTTAGCCTCTCATTTAGTTCAATGAGCCAAGACAGGCTGCCCCTGACGAACGCTACCACCACCTCAGCACACAGTATAACAAAGCCAAGAAAATTCCAAACTGCCATCCATCACCCTTGTGAGAGAAACACTTTATGATCTTTAAAGTGGGCCTTTGTCCGTTACTACAGCTCTCTGACAACGCTCAACACATTTATTCACGGTGGATTTGACTCTTGGCTCAATGAGATCTAAGGGAAGTTAAAAACACAGAAGGGCAATTTTTATCGCTTGTTTCTGTGGGAGCCTAGAGAATTTGTTTAGAAATCCAAGTTCTATGGCCTGAAGTACTCAAACTGTCACTAACCCACAGCAAGTTCATAGACTGGCAAAGACCACACAGACCTCTCAGTTTCCCCCTAGGGGAATCAAATCTGTTTGTCCTACAGCTGTGCAGAGATATATTTTAATAGCAGCACGATTCTTTAAAATTAGTGTCTGTTTCATGACTAATTTTACAGGATTCTGTGTGACCATTAAGTCAATATACTCCTTTGCGGCGTGCAGTACTCACTTCACTTTCAAAGTTAGGCTTCTTTAAAACTGTATTATTTTTCTCTTGCAGAACAGCCAGTTGGTTAGAACTGTTAGAATCATCCTCAAACGATTATATTTTATAATGTGTTTTCACATTGAGCAAAGGCAGAGTGGGGACATGAGCCAAAAGATCTCCATCCATATGAAACGTAAAGAAGCCTAATTGAAGAGGTCATATATCCAGAAGCCAAGGTGGCTTCAGAGGGCTGAGATCAGAGCCCATCTTTGGTCAACTGCAGAGTGGGCTCTGTCTTCACCTGGGGTCAGTGTGTGCCAGGATTCACACCTGACACTGAAAAGTAGAATAATTATCCATTCAGTACCAACTCCACATCGTGAAAGTCCCACTGAACTATGCCTGGGTGGTCAGAAACCATATCTAGGTGACCCCAGCACTCCTCCTGCTGAAGCCCCCTAGCCACCTGCCTCTCCGCAGCCCTGGGCAGACCATGGAAGGGACCAGCACGGCTCCAGCTCTCCGCTTTCTCATCAGTTGTTCTGTCTCTAAAGAATGGAAAATCTTTCTTTCAACTCAGTCTAACACCCACTCCCCACTTCCCTGCCCTTTTTCTCCCAAGCAATGTAACTTGAGCTGAAATACAAACAGAGTCGCTCACACTCTTTTTTCTTTTTTTTTTTTGCTCCTGTTGCATAAAAACTGAAAGAGGGAGACAAAGGCGCACATGAAGTTTGGAGATTAATACCTCTTCTGGTCCCAGCTGTCAGATTGATTTCTTCTTTGTAGCTAAATCAGGTCATTACGCTACAAATCTTTATTCTAGATGAAAGATTTAAATCTCCACAGAATCAGGGGAATTTTGGGGCGGGGGAGCATAATAAGCCGTCCATAGTAATTGGCTGTAGTTTTATCTGGATGCTTGTATGGAGGCTGCTATCAAATTCCGATAAACTTTTCCTGACCCCGTTCACTTTCCGGAGTCCCTGGGAATCCCAGCAACCGACTGCATTGTCCTGGCACTCAGACTCCGTGCTCAATTATAAACCGTTTCCACATCTAAGACATCATGTTTCTACCGAAGTACTTTAAACAATCAAAGAAATTAAAAGATCTTTGCGTTGCTTTGTAATAATAATAGTAATTTTTTAAAAAGTTTCTATAACTCAAGCATTTGTCCTTGATGTGTTCTGAATTATTTCCTCAGAATTAAAAAAAAAAAAAAGCAGACATAATGGAAGGCTTAGAGATTCCATTCAGCCGCTTTAAAAGCAAAACCAAAGAACAGCAGTGGCAGCAGAAGTCTGAAAAGGCATTAAGTCATCAAAATCGCCATTCAGTGGAACAGCTTTGGAACAGATGTGTCTCCCATCGTCTTTATCCAAAGAGCCAGGGAGGGGACATTGAATATATAAATAAAGATAATAAGGCAACCAGCCTTAAGTCAGTGCCGCTTTTAGTCAGGTATTCTTCAGGCAGACTTGTTAAACGGTTTCAAAGCACCCCTTGTAGTTTTTGCATCATGTAGCAACCTCTTATTTTCCCAGTATTTTGGGCGGTAAATGGATGATGGTGAGCATTGAGCCCTAAATCAGGAGACTTATGTTGTATGTGCAGAAAGTGGGAGAGTGAAAACTCATCTGTAGTTCTGATTAGGCTGAAAAAAGCCCCCTTTTGTTCAGGAGCTCCAAGCACGAATCCAGATTTCTGCAGAGCCTTTTGTGTTCAGATCTCCAGGAGTCAGTGATCACTGCGATTCTACGTGGACAGCGCCCCGGAGCTGGGCAATGCTGAGGCTCTGGACTTAGGGCCTTGTGAAAATCTCCACTTGTCACACTTTTAATCCTGTTTCCTTACTAACTTCTAGAGAGGTTCTATTTTCAATTGTCTCAAGAGCAGGCTACTCCTCTGAAGGAGGAAAGGTGGGGCCTGTCAAGGAGCAGGCAGAAGTGCTCTTGGGTCAACGTACTTATGTCAAAAGTCCTGTGAAAGCTGTTGGGATCCTGCCATAAATGTTTGAAATCCTGACTGAGAGAAAGGGCTAGAAACTAGGGCTGACCCTGCTCATAACCTCAAGGCCCCATCTGACAAAATTATCTTTGACCCGGTTCTGTCATAATGTCTGAAATTGCTCCCTCTGAAGACCTCGTCCCTGTTAAGTGCATCCCCTCCAGAAGGTCCCAATTTAAATGCTAATGTTTTGCTCACCCAATATCAGTCATTAGTTTATCACATTAGCCTCAGTCACCCTGGGAAAATGGAACTTGGTCGGGTAAACACTAAAAGGCAAGGTGAAAGGGATGTTCCAGAACTTGTGTGGGGAGCAGAGATATGAATGGAGGTGGTTAAACAGAGTACTGGGCTCAGCAGCTAGAGTGACAGGCAATGAACCAGTAGGTCTCCCACCCCCTTAGAAGCGGGGTACACAACATGCATCCCAGAGGAAGGCGCTAGAAGGAAGATTAGGGGATACTTTAAACAAGCTTTATCTTCATCATATTTTTGTCTAGAGCTGGTCCTAGCTGGGGCTAAGTAAATCCAATAAACAAGACAGAAAATACTAACCCTAATCCTAACAAAAAGAGATGGTCAAACAGTCCATATGCCTCCAGAAGAAAGAACTCAATTGGGAATTTGAAACACACACTTGGGCCTTGCCATTTAAGATGATCCACTACAAACTAGGCCAAATCTATTTGACAGAATGACAGCTATTCCCACAGTGGCTTTGGGATGTTATTTGAAAATCAGATTATTTTTTAAAGGCAACATCCATTGTTAGGCTTGTTTTTCTTTCAGTTAATCTAAATGGGAACATCCTTATCTACAAGGGCACAGATACCTTTTTGTGGAGCTTTCTGCCATATACAAATGTGTTGCCTGGTAATGATCTTTCTAGTTAAATTAAGATGTTCTGTACTACAAAAGCCTATGTGTACAAACAACATGGGTTAGATAGAGGAAAGAACTATTTATTAGGTGCCTAAAACACAAGATGAACAGCACAAGATGGCATATTTGTGCAAACCTATTTTTTGAAACATTTAAAATCCAACTTGTTTTATTAATTTTTTTTAAATGATGCTTATTCTTAACATGTTCAAATATCTCCCAGAGGGAAAAGCGGTCTGCTAAAAAGCTTTTGATCTTAATTCATTTTCAAGCATCTGCAAATTAAAAGAACTGTTGGGGAGATGTTCCACTCATTTGTTGGCTGAGAGGCACTTTTGTTTTCAGTGGGAAGAGAGATGTTCATTTAAATTTGGAGGAATCACCTTAAATTCAGGAAATAGCTATGTTTTCGTGTAAATAGGAATATGTGACTTTCCAGATATTTTCCAGTGGCTCTCCATGGGAAGGGGAATTTCAGAATACTCAGCTGATGGGGCAGGAACACATGTCCTTTAAAGTATCTCTGTGTTAAAGAAAGTATCTTTGCACTTATGGTATCACCTGCTGGCGGTGAGGGAGTTTATTCCTGGGCGGAGGAAGATGACATGGTGAGATAGAATTGTGTAGTGTTCATGAAGACAAAGCTTTCTGGACAAACTGACATTTCCTAGGTAGGTTGAGGCTGGAGAAGTCACCTAATCCTTCTGAACCTCAGTTACATTATCTGCAAAATGGGCACAATAATAATCCCTCTTTATAAGATTGTTGTTCAACATTAAAATGAGGTAATGCCTATAAATGGTAATGAACGTATAGTGCACAGTGCCTGAAATGCAATAAGTATCCAATAAATGACAACAACCTGTCACATCATTGTTCATCACTGAAATTTTAATCTTAGACAATGACTGTATCAAGCTCATAATATGAACCTTTTTGGTCAAAACATTTTTGTGCGATGAGGGAGGTTTAAGGTAGGGAATCATTTACATAGAAACAAGACAAGCATTCTCAGATGCTAGTGTGTACTTTTATAGGTGAGTTCTTATGGCCACACATAAAATGTTTGAGTTCATCATTACCCTCAGCTCTGGAAAAGAGCTGAAGATACATACCCTTAAGCACTGGATCTAGAAAGGAGTCATCAAGTCTCTCTACAATGGTTGCTCCAGAGGCCTCTGAGATACCTGTGAATTATCCGTGAACTTATATCAGTTTGTCATCAAGGGGAACAGAGACAATTTGAAAAAGTTACTATCGTGTGTGGCTAAACCCTGATTTTCAGCTAGCCTGCTGCAAATATCTTAACAAAAAAAAAAAAATTATTGATTCAGTCATTCCTCTTTCCACCAAAACCATATTCCATCTGTCAAAGAGACACAATCTCAACACGGTTTGTTGAGTGTTGGCAAAGACATGAATAAACTTTGGTGTCCCTGTTATTTACTCACTGAGGAAGACAAAGATCAAGGCCAAACATCCAGAACTCCACTTGTGTTTCTTGTCAGATCTTAGGGATTTTCCGTCATGCCTAAATCATAAAGATCATAAAGTTCATCCCTTATGACTGTACATATGAAAAAAACAGGCCACAGAGAGGTTAGTAATTCACTTGAGGTCAGAAGGCTCATTATAGGCAAAGCTGTATTAGAAGGCAAGGCTCCTGAGAGTCCATCCAGGCGTCTTTGCACTTCCCTCATATGATTTAGAAGGAGGACCAGAGGTTTGCATCTCTTCTAATTCCGAAGTACAAGAGTCAAAAGGAAGATCTTCATGCGGAGTTGCAAATCAGGCGACTCTAGTGAAACCGGCAATTTTACCTAATGTTTATTAAAACGAATCAAGCCATGCTATCCTATTAACTTTGCTTAGAATCCTCAATATGCTATGGTCAAATAATAAAATAAAAGAGTAGGAAACTAAGCAATGAGACAATCCAGACCATGCTGTATCAGTGGTTAATGCACAACTTGGGTATTGGGAGAACTGAGTTGAATTTCTCTGATGCACTCAATGAAGGCATTAACTGGTACGCTACAATGTTAATAGCCCTGTTGAAGATATAAAAGTTTTCCTTTAACAAGTTGATAGGCCCAAAATCAATCCAATTTTTAACTATAAAGTTCTTATGGTAACATTTTATCATAAAAAAATTACTGCTTTGCAGTTTTCTCCAGTTAACCTGGTTCCCTCCTCATTCACTTTTGTGAGGTCAACACACACACAAACGTAAACACACATAATCCCATTCCTCCATCCCCGCCCCCCGCCTTTCCTACCAAGAATTGAACACTGCAGTACTTTCAATAACACTTCTGCAGAAAGGGCAATTGTGAGTTTTGTTTTTTTTTTTTTTTTTAACAATTCTGATTTGAGGTAAAGAAGGGATAAGTCAGAAGCCTCTCTAGGTAGAATGAAGAACTACTCAGATACTTCTCAGAGCTGGGTAGGTGTGTCTTTTGGAGGCTGAAGAGAATTGAAACATCAAGTGAGAATTTCCCTGTTGTCATTAAGTCTGAAAACCAATATAGAACTGGAAACGCTGCTTCACACTTCCTTATCCCAGTACCTGCAAAGCTCACATAGCACCCTATAATTCACACCGGGGATGAGATGGCCTGGCGCGTTGTGAGAAGGAGTCAGGAGCCAGGCAAGGCAGACTGAATTCAAGCTTCCCTGGTAATGATATGACAACCATTAGCTTCCACTATTTCTGACTTCTCCATGCTTGCTATCTAATTATGTCACATCTTGAAAATGCAACAAGAGAAAATTCTATTTCAGCTCTAATAATGGAAATGGGTAATATTTACCACTTTAACAGATTGTGCCGTGTTGTGAATGAAGACTGCGTCTTCAGTCACATTATACAGATGAAGTTGCTTCAGCAATAGTGGAACGTATGGGAATTAGAAAAGTAAGTAGACTATGGGAGCAATGTGATTTTAAGAAAGTAATTTAATCTAAATTGTGGTGTTAAATGAAAATCTCATCCATAAAGAAAGGTATGTAGGAGAAGCAACTAAATGTCTAAGTAGGGGGGAAAGGCAATTTTTAAATGTTATTTTAAAGTGTATTAGTGGCACTGAATCCTACTCTATTGAAAAATCAGATCATTTTCCCAAACAAAAGCAGAGTCTACAAACTTAGTACTAGCAATATGCTGCATTAGCCAAGATGTCCTTGAACCACAGATGAAAACAAAATGACTGAATTGTACTCTGTATAAACCACAACCAATATAGGAGAGCAAGAAGAAACAACTTGAATAAAGATTTGAATAAAGATGTCTGAGGACAAATGATGCATCTTCTCTGCATGGGGTCTCCCCCTGTTTTAAGTCTTCAACTGGCTGCAAATTCCAGATTTCCACCATGGTCAAAAATGTATTTCCCCATCAGAATTCAACTAGGAAGTTGCACGTGAACACTCACCTGGAGGAAATTAGAAATGCTTTGAGCACATCAGGAACAATCCACTCTTCCCCGGGTCACAGTTAAGGACAGACAAACAATACCAGCCAGTGCAAAGTGCAACAGTCTTCCTGGGAGGAGTGGGGGGAATGTGCCTAAATTTGATAAGATGCAGTCAACCTGCAGCAAATAAACTTCTTGAGATACTAGTGAAGCTCAAGAATTGAGAGAGAACATTATCTAAGAGGAAAAGCAAATGATTAAGTTCTGTGTTAACACTCAACAACCCTTTATTGCACCACTTTGGGCCCTAAGAACTGAGTGGGCCCTAACCAGGTAGCACCTGCCTTGCCAGGACCCCAGAGTCAATTAAATTAAGCCATAGTTCCCTTTAATGCCATCGTCCTCAGTGGGTTCTCTATGAGACACGTGGGGTAAGTGAGATAACAGAAAAGGATGGACCTCCACCAAAAGGTGCTCACCAACTCATCTTCAACTTTCAGCCACTGCAGCCCTGCTACCTGAATCCCCCCTACTCATTGCAGCCTCCCTGAATCTCTGGCATAGTATAGGAAACAATAAAAGAGAGCCTCATTATGGAATCCCAGGAAAGAACGTCACCACTGTGGTACACAGAGGCATTATAGGAGAACACTGGTAGATGTCTACAACAAAATTTGTAAATGTGTACGTCATTTTTTAAATCATGCTACCTTGCATATTTTAAATGCACCACAGTTGAAATTTAAATGCAAATTGTCTAGATATCACATACTGCCAAATATGCCTTAAATAGACAAGGACTATGCTATTTATAACCTACAGAACACCATGAAAAACCTCATTTTCTAAGTGTAAAGTGTGGAAGCTAGGATAAAAGAAAGCATTTCACTTGATTTATGAGCTTTAAAATATTAAAAATAAGGCACTCCAAATCAAGAATTTGTGAATACGTACATCATTTTTGAAAATTCTTTTAGGGGGTACAAAAGCAAAATATTTGAAGAACATGGAATTATGCCCTACTGCAAATAATCAGATCTTTTCCAGAATCAAACCATTTTCCTAGAGTAGGAGGTATTTCAAAGGCTCTGACTGAATGTCTATGAGGAGTAGAAAAGAAGCAACACCCTATAAAGGAAAAGAGATGTGGTGGAGAAAAGAAGGTGAAAGAATACAGATGAAACTGCTTATTTCATCATTTTCCCATGGTTCCATGTAGCAGCCGTAAGAACAAATGTTGTAGACATCCCATATCAGGGAGTGAAATTGATCCAGGGCCCTAGCTGCTGTTCTATGAAATCCTTCTGCGCTTTGCCCCAAGGACGTACGCCCCACAGGCAGCTGCCTGCCATTGACCAGGTGCTGCAGACACACTCAGGTGGATAGGTTCCTGCTTCCTGGGAGACATGAGACTACTTTACTGTCCAAGTTGGACTCAAGGCCAGGACAAACTTTCCTTAGATTGCACAGCAATCTAGGACTCTCCCTCCCAGCCTTTTCTTCCTCTCTCTCAGCGTCAGGCTCGCCTCCTGAACTGATTCTCCCAGCCTTACATTTCCTTTCACAGGCACCCCTAATAAAAGCCTTGCACATTAAATTCCATTGCTCTCTGCCAGAAGACAGCACACAAGTGACCTAGAAGCCCAAAAGGATTTCTATGTTTCCTACAGGCCCTATCTTGCCTCATATATACAGCCTCCAGAGGTTTCTCTCCATTTTCTCCAGAAAAACTGCATGGACTTTAAAAAATTCCTCCTGGTCAATTTCCCCACCTTGTGAACTATTCACATCTACTTGGAAGACAATTTTCGAGAACACTTTGAAAAAGCGTTCTAACCATAATGAGGCAGTTTATGCAGAGAGACAGGTCATGCAGTCAAATAAATACTCGTCAAATGTTGGAAGCCAGGTCTTGATTTGGAGTGCTTTATTTTTTAATATTTAAAGCTTATAAATCAAGTGAAACACGCTCTTTCATCCTAGCTTCCACCCTTTACACTTAGGAAAATGAAGTTTTTCATGGTGTTCTGTAGGTTATAAATAGCACAGTCCTTGTCTATTTAAGGCATATTTGGCCGTATGTGATATCTAGACAATCTGGCATTTAAATTTCAACTATGGTGCATTTAAAATATGCAGGATGACATAAGCCATAAGCTGGGCTTCTAAACTTTGGGTTTTTTATGATTGATATTTAAAATAATGTATCAAGAGGGTAATACCCCACTTGAAATTGTCTCTATGTCTCTTTCTACACACAATTGGTTTGACTGTTATGATTGTCAAGATAAATTAGAAAAGAGTTGAGCCAATTGTGCCTTTAGACACAGCTTTAAATATCCCTACAATAGATGAAAAATGAAAAGGTTAAACTAGAAAACTTCTAAGGTTTCTCTCAGCCTTAATAACATAGGATTCTATAATTCTATGGTTTAATGCAGTCAGATATGTTTAGAGTTCTCCCTCCCCAACCATGAGTTCCCTTTACATGAAATCTGAGTACCCCGAAATTTCCTTCTCTAAACATTTTCAGCAACCATGACAATTCCAGTTCGAATATATGGGCATTGCTGGGTCACTCCTGTAACTAGCCTCAATCAGATGATCAAGAACCAGCGTTGGCTCTGAGAAGGGAAAGATCCCTCTGGTCTCTGTCTTCCTTCTTTCTGTTGTTGCTTTGGGGGGATAAGGATGGGAGAATTAGAAGGGCTTGTATACTCTAGAAACAATGCAACACATTTTCCCCAAAGATCATACTTTCTGCAATCAAAAGTTACTTGCAGAAAGTACCTTCTGAAGGGTCCGAACCGTTCAACAGTGGCATTTAAGCATGCTTAGCCATCAAAGTCCCCCAACGCCAAAATGCACAACTAAACTCAAACTTTCACTTAATGATGCGAACATGAAGAACCATGGTTTTAAGTAGAAGAACCCAGCTCCCTCCCTTTCCCAACTATCCCCTCCTTCAAATACTATACGCAGTCTGCACCTTCAGAAGTCACCTGGTAATCAAAGATAAATGGGAGCAAATTAAATATTTGCTATTATCGCTCAAAATATGAGTAGTATCACTGATAGTCTTGTTAACTAGTGTGATTACTATTTTGTATCTTAGTATCTATTTTAATAACACATATACACACTGTATGCATAAACATATACGCACTTGCCTATGTATAATAAAGCTTTGACACATTTACTCTTTAAATCTTGCTCTTCCTATCCTATTTTTCTCCTAGGCCCTTAAGTCCCATAGCCAAAAAAAAAAGTAAATAAAACTTTAAGAAACTCTCTTACCATGAGGATTTTAGAAACCTTTGCAGGTGAAGTTGGATTTATGAATTCTAAATACCTGTAAATGCAGGAAAGATTTTTTTTCAAAGTCCTCAAATTCTGTTCAAGGTTACCATTTTTTCAACTCTATACATGTAGTTGTTTTATAAAAATTAAATTAAAACAAACCATTGCTTACTACTTTTCTGTCCACAAAAAAGTTGCATCTTAGAAATTAATTCAATTGAACTTGGTACCAAGATGTTAATAGCCCATATATTTTATAATATGCAGTATTTTTCATGTCAAATTTATTAGCAATGTTAACAGCATCCTGTTACTCTAGCCTCCACAGGCAATTCAGCTATTCCTTATCTTAATCATGTGACGATGTCCAAACTCATCAAGCAAACAATGCTTTTTATTTGTTTATAATGTTGTCACCTGTGAACAGTTAGCCTAGTTGATTAGAGGACAGCACTAGTGAAACCAAGGTTAAAAAATCCTTCTTTTATTATTATTCTTAGTATAACTTCTCTTAGTTCTAAGATTAAAGACTCCATCCAAAGTCATAGCCACTATCTCAAACTTATGTTGTGGGTCACAATAAGGATTAACATTTTTACTATTGCCTTCAGTTAAATAAATATTTTAACTATGAACTATTTCAAACATATTGAAAAGTACAGATAATAATATAACATAACACAAAGCATCCTCCCCCCCTAATTTAACAAATGTTGATATTTGGCAATATTTGCCTCAGATATTTGTAAAATAAATGTAGCAGATAGAAAGTGTTAGAGATACCATTCCTTCCTTCCCAAACGCTGATATGTACCCTTCCAATTTATATTTTCAATTTTTAGTATTCTATTAAATCCTGTTTAATTTATCCATTTCCTTATTCTTGAACAGTTATGCTGTTTCCAACTTTTGCTAATACAACAATGATGCACTGGCATTTTTGAGAATGCCTCCTCATTTCAGAGCTTAACCAGGACACATAACTCAAAAGCAGAACTGCTGTCTTGTAGGGTACACACATTTTCAACTCCATAGATATTGTTAAATTACTCTCCAAAGTAGATGCACCAGTGTATCCTAAGACCAGTAGTTTGTCAAAGTTTCTATGCTCCCATATTGTTGCCAACGCTTCATATGATCAGAGTTTCTGTTTTGCCAATCTACTAATTATGAAATGTTGCCCCAATTTATTCTTTCATCACTCCTAATGATCAGTGAGGTTCTGCCACTTTTTGCATATTTATAGGCCTTAACGATTTCTTCTTATATTAATTGACTCTTCATATCCTTTATCCATTCTCTATTGAAATATTTCCTTTTTTATTGCTTTTAGGGTTTTATTTAGTGTGTATTTTCTTTCCTAATCCTTTATTGGTTGCTTGAATTACAAATATTTTCTACAAGTATGGGGCTTATCTTTCCATTTTATGGCCTTTTTTCGTATAGATCTTTTTTATTTTAAGTAGCTAAAGTTATCAATCCTTTTTAGCTTTGTGTTTCTTTTTTTTTCAACTGAAAGTTTGTACCTTTTAATCTCCCTCACCTATTTCTTTCTTCCCCCCATCCCCTCCCTTCTGGCAACCACCTGTTTGTTCTCTGTATCTATAACTCTGTTCCTGTTTTGTTATGTTTGTTCCTTTGCTTTGTTTTTTTGATTCCACATATAAGTAAAATCATACAGTATTTGCCTTTCTCTGTCAGACTTAATTCACTTAGCTTAATACCCTCTAGGTCCATCCATGTTGTCACAAATGGCAAAATTTCATTCTTTTTTTATGAGTAATATTCCATTGCATGTATATGTGTGTGCACACGTGCACGTGTGTGTGTGTGTGTGTGTGTGTGTATGTACATATATATATATATATATATATATATATATATGCAATGAACCTAGAGGTGCATTTATCTTTTCAAATTAGTGTTTTAATTTTCTTCTGATAAATACCTAGGAGTGGAATTGCTGGATATGGTACTCCTATTTTTAATTTTGGGGGGACTCACCATATTATTTTCCACAGTGGCTGCACCAATTTACCTTCCCACCAACAGTGCACCAGGGTTCCCTTTTCTCCACATAAGCTTTGTGCTTCTTGAATCTTGTGTAAAAGCTTTTTATCCTGACTTCTAACATGATAAACTTACTTTTCTTAATTTTGTTTTACACTTTTCAATTTATCTTTACATTTTTAATCCATGTAGGATTTACTTTTGGTATGGTGTAAGGTAGGCTCACAAATCTATTTTTCCAATATGATTAGTCAATTTTCTCATAATAATCTATTATTTTATCTTTCACCACTGACTTGAACCTACTGCTCTCGTATGTTAATTTCTCATATACACACAGGGCTGTTTCTAGGCTCCCTGTTCTGTTACGTTGATATGTATGTGCATCCTTCTGCCAATACAACACATTTTAATTACTATCCCTTTACAACAACTCTTGATAAATGATAGAGCAAGTTTCCTTCTCTTTAATCTTCTTCAAACGTTTTTCTTTGGTTATTCTTGGCCCTTTATTCATCATCCATTTAATGTCTGAAACAGCTTGTCAATTTCTGAGAAAATTTAGGATTTAGATTGAATTACCTTTGATTTTGTAGGTTATTTGGGAGAGAATCAAAATTTTAAAATACTGAGACTCCCTGTCAAGAAAACCTGGTATATTCTCCATTTATTTAGATCTCCTTATGTATTTTCGATAATATTTTATGTTTCTATAAAAGTCCTGTAATTACTATGTTAAATTTAATCTCATGTATTTTGTAGTTTTGTGGCTAGAAAAATAGGCTATTTTAAAAATTCTATTTTTAAACCAATTGTATCTGAGGTAAACAAGTACTATTAACTTTTGTATGCAGTTTTTGTAGACAACAACCTTGATGAACTGTCTGGTTACTTCTACTAATTTGCAAGTAGATTCTCTTGAATTTGAACTTCTTTTTTAATTGATTTATTTATTTTTGGCTGCGTTGGGTCTTCGTTGCTGCGCGCGGGCTTTCTCTAGTTGCCGCGAGCGGGGGCTACTCTTCGTTGGGTGCGTGGGCTACTCTTCGTTGGGTGCGTGGGCTTCTCATTGCAGTGGCTTCTCTTGTTGCCGAGCATGGGCTCTAGATGAGAGGGCTTCAGTAGTTGTGGCACATGGGCTCAGTAGTTGTGGCTCTCAGGCTCTAGAGTGCAGGCTCAGTAGTTGTGGCGCACAGGCTTAGTTGCTCCGCGGCATGTGGGATCTTCCCGGACCAGGGCTCAAACCCGTGTTCCCTGAATTGGCAGGCGGTTTCTTAACCACTGTGCCACCAGGGATGTCCCTTGAATTTGAATTTTATATGGGTGAAATCATACCATCTGTGACAGTGGTTTCTTTTTTCTTTTTTTTTTTTTTTTTAGGCTGTGCCATGCAGATTGTGGGACCTTAGTTCCCCAACCAGGGCTTGAATATGGACCCTCAGCAGTGAAAGCATGGAGTCCTAACCACTGGACTGCCAGGGAATGCCCTGTGACAGTGGTTTCTTATTTTTCCATTCCCCATGCCATGGTGAACTGCCTAGGACATCCACTACACTGCTAAATAGAAGTGGTGATAGCAGGCATCCTAAATTATTCTCGACTTGAAGAGAATGTTTCATTTGTTTCATCATTAAATGTGAGGTTCACATTAAGTTTTAGGCAGAAATCCTTTCTTTAAAGAAAGTTCCCTTTTATTCATTGTTTTCTAAGATTTGTTAACCTGAGATGGGCAAATTTTTTCTCTGTTGATATATTAACATGGTAAATTACATTAGATTTTGTAAAGTTAAATCATCTCTGTAATCCTAGAATAAACCTAACTGGTATTTATTCAGTTCTGAAAGTTCTCAATCTCTATTCAAATATTGTCTCTTTCCTCATTCTATTTTATCTTTCTTGAAATATATAAAATCTATATATTTATAGATATAACATAGATATATAGATATAGATGTAGATATAAACGATACAGAGAGAGAAAAAAAGAGGATTCCTATTAGATGTATGTTGGATCATCAAATCCAATTGCACCCATTCCACTGTATTCTATTGTACGTCCTTTCTTTTTAATTTTTTATTTCTAATTTCTTCACTATATCCTGGGCAATTTCCTCAAGGCTATCCTTAAAAGTCATCAATTTTCTCTTAATCAGAATCTAACCAAATATTAGATCCACCCACTTAAGTCTTAATTAATGACTACTTTTTGTAATTTCTAAACATTTTATTAAATTCTTTTTCAATCTGTACATTATATTCTTTTTCATAAAGTCCTAATATTTATGGTTTTTACTACTTCATTTAATAGTTTGTTCATTTCACACATAATTATTTTATAGTCACTTTCAGATTATTTATGTATCTCATGTATCTCAAAAGTTTATTTTTCTGCTTATGGTTTCTGCTAATATATCAGTCAGGGTCCACTCAGAAGACAAAAACCGTATCAGTAATTTGAGTTAGGACAATTTAATATAAACAATTATTAATTAGTAAAGGTGGTTAATAATACAATGGGATAAAAAGAAGACTAAAGAACACAAAAATAGCAAATATAGAGAACAGCTATTATCTCTAGGTTGAGGGTGGGTGACTAAGGAAGAAACAAATTTGGAAAAGGACCCTTACCACCCCAACTCCCACCCCATTAAGCCTGAGATTCAGACCTCAGCCTTAGAGAGGGTGTGATTTGAGCCTACTGGGTGGCAAAGTTTTCTGGGGTGCTGTAGGCCAGAGCTGTTTCACAGGAAACTGTCCATGAGGTACCAGCAACATTTGCTGGGGTACTATAGGCCAGGGATGGTCTGCTGGAAGCTGCCTGCTGGGGTATGGGCAAGTCAGAGGTGGCATGTAGAAAACTGCCCATTGGAATGCCAACAGGTGAACTCCACTGGGTCTCCCACATACTTATAGCTGAGCCTTAGGACGAACAGAAAAGACGCAAGAACTAGGAGGCAACAAGAGGTAGATTTGGATCTGATAATCAATAATTTGATAACTAGCTGTCTTAGTCAAGTTTGTTTACTCCTTAATCTAGTATAAACCTCATGACAGCTCTATGAGATCAGTACCATCCCCACTGTACAGGATAGAAGCTGAGGTTTACAGAGATGAGGTAATTGTCTACAGCCATCCATCTAGTAAATAGTCAAAATAAGACTAGACTCAGATAATTTGATTCCAGAGCCCTCTCTCTTAACCACTGCACTCTCTGCTTCCAGATTCACCTGAGGAAGGCCAGTTAGGAAGCTGGTATGGTGGTCCTGGCCTGGGTTGAAAAGGCAGTCATGAGAACATTGGTGAGAATAGCTGGGGGAGACCTTTCAGAATAAGATTCAACAGTTTGGGTTTCCCTGGTGGCGCAGTGGTTAAGAATCTGCCCGCCAATGCAGGGGAACACGGGTTAGAGCCCTGGTCCAGGAAGATCCCACATGCCGCGGAGCAACTAAGCCCGAGTGCCACAACCACTGAGCCTGCGCTCTAGAGCCCTCGAGCCACAACTACTGAGCCCACGAGCCACAACTACTGAGCCCGCGAGCCACAACTACTAAGCCCGCATGCCACAACTACTGAAGCCTGCGTGCCTAGAGCCCATGCTCCACAACAAAGAGAAGACACCGCAATGAGAAGCATGCACACCGCAATGAAGAGTAGCCTCTGCTCCCCGCAACTAGAGAAAGCCCGCGCACAGCAACAAACGCAGCCTAAAATAAATTTATTAAAAAAAAGATTCAACAGTTTTGGACCAATTACATATAGTAGTTACGCCAGGATAATCTCAACTTCATATGTTCTATGCCATGACCCATAAGGGCATTTGCATTTTACAGACTGTGGGTTCAGAAAATATGGTCCTCATAAATCTGAGGTATACATAAAAGTCAAAAAATAAATCCTGAGAGCAGCATAGTACAAACTCCAGTATTCAATTTATATGATTTTGTATAAGATTTATAACCAATAAAAATGTTTATACAGAATAATTACACAATCACACACATATGCCCTCCAGCACAATATTCTTAGGTCTGAGTTTGTTTTTACACATACCATAAATATTCTTAAGGTTAATTGAAAGCAGAACATGTGAACGACTTGGTGTAAATGTTGACTCCTGTTCAAATTCCTCTTTTGCTTAGCTTTTCTCAGCCTTTTTTGACTTTTAGTGTCAAAAGATCAATATACAATAATAAAAATGACTGACAGGATGTCTAATTAGGCCTTGTTTATACTCTAGATATCCTCTCAATCACTTTTATTGTTGTATACTGATCTTTTGGCACTAAAAGAATGAACAAACTCAAGACATCACCTCCCTCAGTGTATCCACATCCTAAGCCCCAGAATTTGTGAATATGTTATATTACATGGCAAGGGGGAATTAAGGTTCCAGTTGAAATTAAGGTTGCTAACCAACTACCTTTAGATGGGGAGATCAGCCTGGATTATCCAAGTGGGCTCAATGTACTTACAAGGTTCTTAGAAGTGAAAGGGGGGTGGGCAGGAGAGTCAGAGTCAGAGTGACATAATATGGGAAAGACAAATTCTCCCCTGGAGCCTCTCGAAGGGAACACAGCCCTGCATACACCTGAGACTCATTTTAGCCTGAGACTCTTTCAGACTTCTGACCTCCAGAACTGGAAGATAATAAATTTGTGTTGTTGTAAGCCACTAACTTTGTAGTAATTTCTATAACAACTATGGGAAATGAACCCATCTTGCCCCTACATCTGAAGAGGAGGAAATTTTGGATTTAAAGCCTTAAAATCCCTCTTCAAATAATAATCCTAAGAATGAATGAGTAAATCTTACTTGTCGCACTATACATCCCTTGCCTGCTCAGATTCTAAGGCCTCCACATTGATTTTTCTCTTGTCCATATGTAAACTGCTCCCTAGGACTAAGTCCTGCAGCTTCACATTCAGAATTGCCCTTTTAAGAAAATGTCTCATTCACTCATTTGATTAGTGAGTGAGTCAACAATCATGTATACCTCTAGCCAGACCTCTCCCCTGGACCTCAGATATCAAATATCTAACTCATATCCAACGAATATTTCAACTTAATATGTCCAAAACCAAATTCCTGATGTTCCTACCCACTTCGCAACTTCCAGAGGCTTCTTCGCTTCAGTGGATCCGAAGTCCATTCCTCTACTTGCTTAGGCCAAAATATTTGGAGTCATCCTTGCCTCCTCTGTTTCCCTCACACTTCCTATGTAATCCCTCAGTATACCCTGCCTGCTCTACATTCTGTAACAACCTAACTGGGAAAAGAATTTGAAAAACAATAAAAGTAAGTAAATAAATAGACATGATAATTATATGATGTGATGGAGGTGTTAGCTAATGCTATGGTGGTAATCATTTTGCAATGTAAAAGTGTATCAAATTGACACACTGTACACCTTAAACTTATACAATGTTACACGTCAACTACATCTAAATAAAGCTAGTAAGATACTTAATAAATAAATAAATAAATCACAATTTTTTTTTAAAAAATGTATACTTCTCGCAGCCCTCATGATCACCATCCAACAGGCCACGTTTTCGCTTGCCTGAGAGCCTCCAACCAGTCACCAGCTTTGCTCCCTTCAGTCTGTTCTCAAGCAGCAACCAGACTGGTCACATTTAGAACCTAAGTCAACCCCTTCACTTCTCCGATCAACCACTCCCATCTCTTCTCATCTCACTCGGGAGCAAAAGCCAAAGGCCCTGCTCCCGCCTCTGCTACCCACTGTCCTCGTTCCTGTGACTCTCTATGGCACTCGCTCAGCTCCAGGAACACCAGCCTTCTCGCTGTTCCCAGAACAAGGCAAACACACGCCTGCCCCCTCTGCATGACTCATTCCCTCAGTGAGGCCTTTCCCGCCCACCGCATATAAAAAAGCAACACACCTACCCCTCACCCCTTCTCCTGCTGCTTCCTACATAACTTACCCTGTTTTATTTTTCTCCATAGTGCTCGTCGCCATCTCTTATATTACATATTTACTTATTGATTTGTTGATTGTCCATTTCCCCTCAACCCCACTAAAATGTAAGCTCTGTGAAAGAACTGTACCTGACACATAATAGGCACATATACAAATATTCTTTGAGTAAGTAAATGAATGAATGAATGAATCAATATTGAGCTCCTGCTACATAAATCACAGTTCCAGGTAGGGATACAGAGATGAACGAAACACAATATTTGACACTGAGGAATTCATGGTCTAGAGCAGCACTGTTCGACAGAATTTCCCATGGCGATGGAAATAGTCTCTATCTGCGCCGTCCAATACAGCAGCCACTAGCAGCAAGTGGCTACTGAGCACTGGAAATGTGGCTAGTGTGACTGAGGAACTGAATTTTTATTTTATGTTAATTACCTTAAATTTAAATGTAAAGGTAGCATGTGGCTAGTGGCTACCATACTGGACAGCACAGGTTTAGAAGAGGAGGTAGATCTATTAACCTGTAACACCGGTAAGAATGCAGTGTAATTAGTGTACAGTAGAGACAGGCAATAAAGTACTCTGGGAACCCAGGGGAGAGAGCCACTAATTCTGCCTGAGTTTAGCTCCCTCCAGTAGACCTCCCAAGAGCTCTCAGTGCTTTTCCCTCACATCACTTGGCATTCCTGTAATTATGATTTATTTGTAATCATTTACTTGATGTCAGTCTTTGTTACTAAGCTATGAGAGCTTGAGCTGTGACCACCCTTAGCTACTGATGAATGTTTTGCACATAGTAGGTGAACAATGAATATGTGTTTTGACTGACAGCTGAGATGGTTATGGGAGGCTTCTTGAGGAGGTGACATTTGAGTTGGATCTTAAGAAGTGAGTAGGAGTTTGCTAGGCCAAGGCCAAGATGGGGTAAAGGGATGGTAGGAAGGGAAAATGACCCATACAAAGGCAGACAAGCATGCGAGTTCCAGCACTTCAGTAGTGGACTGGAGAGTGTGGTGTGGTTATAATGCATACATTAAGGTAGATGTACTTACTTCTTACTACTTGACAGTTCAACTTAGACAGCTTGGTGAGTAAGAAAATCCAAAAGACAGTGTGAAATTAAGAGTTGAGCAATTGTTTAGTGAACTGCGACAAAGCAGACTTGGACTTTTTCACATCTTTAGCCTATAACAGCCTTGTAATAAGTATAGACTAAATTTTCTCTAGGTTATTCCTAGATCTAGAATATTCTGATATTTCGGCTTGTGGGGACCTTAGAGATTATTTAACTGAAGCTTTCTTTGGTCAGATGACAGAAGACAAAGTTAGTTAATCCAGAGATGGGAGCACAGTCCAGATGTGTTAGCTCGCAGTTTGGAGTCATTACCAGCACATGGCAATTACACGGCCCTATTTCCTCCTCTCACACTGACCCAGAGTCCCACCATATGTCCATTAATGACCCCTGGTCACCTTACAGAATACACAGGAAGAAGACCTAGTCATAAGTTCTCTGCCTATGTATGAGAAGAAGCATCAAGGCTGCCTGATACAAAACAAATAACCATTCTAAATCTCAATAAACAGTAAACTTTGAAAGAATTATTTTAGTAACACAGTGTGAAATGAATTGCTATTTTCGCAAGCACCACAGGGTGCATGTTCTGTGCAGTATATTAAAATGACAATTGGACCGCAGATCTGGTTTCCCATCCTGAATCGACCACTCTCTAGCTGGGTTACCTAGAGCAACTCGGACAACCTCTCCAAGGCTCCATTTCTTAATTTCTAAAATGCAGAAATTGGATTTCAAGGTCCTTTTCAGCTCTATGGTTTTCATGTGATTTTGCTGAGTCAGAATGGGAGAAAAAGCAGCGGAACAAATTCCCTCTTGGACAGAGGTTCATTTATGCTGCTTCTCTGCAGTCAAACCAACAGTCCTAATGATATTTCTCTATCAATTTATAAATCTGTCAAACTATACATGTCACATGATGCAAAATTGGAACTAGTATTACATCCTTTACAGTATTCTGCACTTGATGTGTGCTCCAGAAATGCTGTCGACTCACTGTTGCCCCAGCGTCTTACCCACCTTATACCAGCTCTCCAAGATTCAAGACTCATTCTGTGAGTTTTCAGGGAGTCTTCCTTTGCAAGCCATAGTGCCCTCATCAACAAGTTACAACCAACTTTTTTACACTAAAAATATATTGACTTCCCCAGGTATAGATGTGATAGAGGCTATGCTTTATCCATCTTTGTATTATCTTCCTTTAAAATCTCTGGGGGTCCAGGAGAACAACAAAGGTTAATTCATAACAAACAAGAAGAAATAGAAATAGTTTATTGCTATGGAAGCAACTGTGTCTTACTACATGATATGCATATATAGGGATCCCCAAACAGAATCACCATGGTTTACCTTTGACTGTTTCCACCACTGAAATAGAAAATTTATTTCCTTCTTTTCAATTTAGTTCCATCTTTCATGCACAAACAAAGGTAAAATTTTTTCTTTGACTAATTTCTCTTAACATACATGATGTTGATCCCTACTTTCTTGGGCTCTCTTAGGCACGTACCTAAGCATTCACAGTACATCTCTTAGAATATGAGGATAATCTCATGCAAGCACAATTAAGAACAGATGGTTAAAAACTGCAAGGTAGTATTTGCATAAAAAGATCATCATACTTTGACACTGTAGTTTTGTATTACTTTTAATTGTTTTCCCTGAAAGGAGCACCCCCTCCCCTTAACCAAAAGATAACAAGAAAATTTGGCTTATTTTTTTACTGAAAAGGAAACATTCCATAGCAAAGGTACTGTGGAGAAAAAAGTAACACAAGTACATAAAGGACTATGATATACTGTGGATAAAGGTGTCACATCTGCCCAAATGTATAAGAAACTTACCCTGAACCTGATAGACTTTAGCCACTTCAGCTTCCCAGAACCCAGAACAAACCTGAAGTAATCCACAAAGCCTCTGCTCCAACATCATGGGCTTATTAAAAAAAAAAAAAAAAATTGCTTTCAAAGCAGAGTTCATTCCCTTATTCGCTTCTGCAAATCACTGTAAATTAAGCTTACCAACTTGGTTATCTTATGCTCCCACTGCACCTCTGTCTTGTTCTGATTTACAAATGGAAAGTTGAGTAACAGACTAGTAGCTTGTAAACAAGGTGATAGAAACAAGGATAAACTATTAAAAGCAGACATAAAAACTGAAGGAGTCAGTTGATCTTCAACTAGAAAAATCCAACAAAATCTGGACATTACAAAAGCGATTAATAAAAAGAAAATTTAGAAAATACAAATGGCACCTTCAGTATAGGCAGCCCTAGATGATCCTGTTTGGTTCCACACAGAAATCTGCCACCCAGACCACAGCTGATTGGACTAAGGCTGGTCAGGTGATATAACTACAGCCAAAAGTCAGCTGAGCAGTGAGCTTCAAGATGACCTAGTACGAAAAGATGCATCAGAAAGAAAGAAAGGTCCAGTAAGATTCTGGACAAAAGCAAGGAAAGTTCCAGTCAGATTCCATTTCTAATAGGATTTGGATACATGGAGAAAAATCAGGCTGTTAGCAATGGGAACTGAAGCTGAAAAGATGCTCTACGTAAGACCCTTGAGGGGCCAAGAGCAAACTGAAGTCATGAAGAAATCAAAGATATAAGGAAGCACAGAACAAGAGTAAGCAATGATGTTGATAAAATAAAAGAGTGAGCCAATGATTTATCAGATGAGAAGAAATGAGGTACAGATTAAAGAGGAGATAAATGGAGGTTCTACTGTCAAAATTCCTAGAACTACCTTTTATTTCTAATCTTGTGCTCATTTCCTGTTCTTGGATTTCTCTGAGACTATCTCTTTTATTTCTTTTTCAAAAAGTCCCTAATTACTTAAACTAGCCTGGAAATGTCTTCATTTCTTGAAATCAGAAATGCCTAACATGTCCTTTGTCCATAAACTCCGGGGTTTTATCACTTTCTCATTGATTTGTTAGAGTTCTTTGCACATCGAGTCTATAAATCTGTAGTATATGTTCATCATTTGACTTTTAACATAATAGTAGACAGCAGTTATTGGGCAGTTATTATGTTCTATGCACTATAAATACCACTTTACGGGAATTATCTCATTGAGTACTCAAAATAACCATCCAATGAAAAATGTATGGCCCCAAGAGTTTAACAAATTTGCCTTAAGTCATTGATATAATAAGAGGAAAGAAGAGTAAGGATAAACCCGGTGTGTCTGACTCTGGAGCATGCTCTTAATCATTAAGCATCACCATTCCTCTTCTTATTATTACTTTTTTAATTGTGGTAAAATATACATAACATAAAATTTACCACCTTAACCATTTCTAAGTGTACAGTTCAGTGACATTAAATACATTCACACTGTTGTGCAACTGTCACCACCAGCCATCCCCAGAACTCTTTTCCTCTTACAAAACTGAAACTCTGTGTTCATTAAACACTAACTCCCCATTTCCCCCCACTCTTAACCCAGCCTCTGGTAACCACCAATCTACATTCTGTCTCTACGAATTTGACTACACTGGGTACCTCATATAAGTGGAATCATATAGTATTTGTGCTTTTGTGACTGGTTTATTTCACTTAACATACATAATGTCCTCAATGTTCATCCATGTTGCAGCATGTGTCAGAATTTCCTTCCTTTTTGAGAGTGAATAAAATTCCATTGTATGGACGTACCACATTTTGTTTATCCATTCATCTGTCAGTGGACACTTGAATTGCTTCCACACCTTGGCTATTGTGAATAATGCTGCTATGAATATGGGTGTACAAATATCGTCTTCAATATGTTCTTGCTCTTAATTCTTTTGGATATGTACCAGAAGTGGAACTGTTGAATCATATGGTTGTTTTATTTTTGATTTTTTGAGGAACTGCTATACTGTTTGTCATAGCAGTTATACCATTCTACATTCCTACCAACGGTGTACAAATGTTCCAATTTTTCCACATCCTCACCAGCACCTGTTATCTTCTGCTTTTTTTTCTTTTTAAATGGTAGCCATCTTAATGGATATGACGCCATTCTTCTCTTAATTTATGTGTTTGGGAAGTTTTTAAATTTTTATGTAGATAAATTAGCAATCTTTATCTTTAAGGCTCTAATATCTTGTTTCAAAAACCCTTCCTTATCCCAAGATTATATAAAGATTCATTTCTACTACATTTTCTAGCACTTCTTTAATCCCTCTGGGATTAATCACGTGAAGTAGAGACTAAACAAATTCTTCGGTCATAGAGATTGGACTATTGTCACATTGTCATTTCTTAATAATCTTTCTTTCTCAACTAGTTTTAAATTCCATATTCATTATATGCTAAATACTTACATATATATATTGGATTAAATTTCTGGACTATATATTCTGTTTCTATACCATAAAGACAGTATTGATTACAGTAGCTTTATAAGGCATTAAAGTACCTGGTAGAACCAGTCTCCCTTCATCTCTCTTGTTTATCTAAAATGTTCTAGGCTATTCTCACATATGAGATTTATACAGAGGTAAAACAGTTCTACATGTTAATTGCCTACCAAAGATATCACACATTACAGAATAATACAATATAATTAATGTTCATAGTGATGACTCCAAAAATTATCACAAAAACTTTAAATCTGCTTAACAGCATTGACAGAAATAAAGCAGAAAAGAATATGATGCATTTTAGTGATATTTATGTAAAATAATAGTATAATAAAATAAAAATTTATCTCTTCAAAAACTAAAGGACAGAGATCACTAATATGCATCTATAATAAAAAAAATAATCCTTTAGGCACAGGGATACATTGGTGGAAATTGAGCCAAAATGCAATTAGCACTTAGGGTTCATTAAAGCATGCTTCCTTGAGAGAAGAGGTCCCAGAACCCCCCCAGTACCCAAGGATCATTGCACTTCCTTTCTCATCAAATCATCTGAACTCATTATATGCTTCTAACTATAGTTTCTCTCCACTCTCAATCAAACAATTGTTGGTTAGTTCTCCCAGCTTGCAATAATAGCTATGATGCACTTGCTAATTTCAAAGAATGTCCACCCACCCTGTCATAGCCTCTCTTTCTTGAATCACTTCCTGAAGATGGCTGAACTACCACATAACTTGCATTATAACACCCAACATGACATTCTTCATCTCTTTGCCACAGGTCTAGCATTATCATTTGCACATGATTTGTCAACCATTATGAGTCAAAAATTTCCTCCAAAACACAAATGGCATAAAGAGAGGCCACAGAGGAAAGCACACAAGTTGCAGATAATTTATCTCAGGAGAGCATGGTGGAAGTCTCATTAACCAAGAACATTTACAATACAAGGCACTAACATCCGTTCACAGTGTGTTCTGCAAAGAACCCAACATAGCAGAGAAGTAGCAAAGCACCTTGAGCACACAGATGTATATTTTAAGAGCATGTTGTGGCCTAAAGAGGGCAAGACTGGCAGCAAGGAAATGGCAGTGTTTCAGAAAGTAATGGAATCCTGAATCAAGTCAATGGCAGCAGGAATGCAGAGTAAGGCATGATATCTGGTTGAATATGGTTGAAGAATAAGGCAGAAGATTTCTTAGATAACTCCCAAGATTATTCTTGGGTTACTTCCACATATTCATTTAGTAAATGTTTATCGAAAGAATGAATAAATGAGTGAATGGTTTGTTTAGAACCGTATTCATTGCTATTCAAAGTGGGGTCTACAGGCCAGCTGTCAAAGTGTTAATTGTTTATTACTAATCCATAACAAGATAAGGAACTTGCTCCAGAAAGTAAGTTAATTAGGTCATGAAGTATATTGTTTAGTTCAGCAGACATTTTTATTGTTACTATGAAGGAAACAGCACATTGATTCACTTTGTAGCATTAGCTCTTAATTTCATCAGGAACCAGCACTTTGATAACATATATGATTCTGGTTGGATCCTGAACAATAGGCCACTAAATCTGATTCATCTGGAGATCCAGAGGTGGTAAAGTCTCTGACAATGTCTGTGGACCAGTGCTAAACAAAGAAACTCTTAGTGCCAGGGTGAGGTCTAGGACAGACTTCTGGAGCTGGTAATCTGATGGTGCTGAGGAAAGATGCATTTGACTGATATATAGGTATACTTACAGAACACTTCTTGCCTCGAGCTCAGAGAAATGGCTATGCTGATGAGCTATGGCTGGATTAATAACTACAAAATTGCACAAAAGGTAAACTGGATCCCATAATCTAATGGCTGTTTAAAAGATCTCACCTTCCGAACTGAGGGTATCAAAAAATTACATATAAGGGATAGGTTTGGCCATCTGCAGAAATTTTCCTGGTGGTTTGTGAATTTGAAATGGATTTGAGAAAGTCATCATTCAATTAGTATGCTTCTAGCTGCATGGATCTGAAAACCTAAATCAAACTGGTTCCCACAAAGAAGGAACGTATTTGCTCACGTAAGTGAATGTCTAGAGGTAAGCTGGGCTTTGGCCTTGACTTAGTACAGTGACACCAGCCTCGTTCCCCTGCACTGCTCTAGGTTCTTCCCTCCTCCATGGTTGCTTCATCCTTAGATTGGCAGAAAAATAATTCCAAACATTCTGTCCTCACACCCTTACTCTTTCTATGGATCCCTCTTAAAAGCAGGTGATTTTTTTTCCAGAAGTGCCCCTCCCCCAAATCTCGCTTCATGTCCATTTGCCAAAATTGGAATATATACAAATTCTTTGACCAATCCCTCTAGCTAAGGAAATGGCATGCCAGCTTAAGCCCAGCATCCTAAAACAGACACCAGTGCTGGCTTGGGAGTAAGGCTTTACTGTGAGTCGCTAAGCCTAATTAGGTCTCATCCTTCTAGGTGAGGACAATGCCCCAAACCCCCTGCCTACTGTGAAATGGATGACTCAACTCCTACATCCAATACAAGGTCCAACCCAAACCTCATTAAGGAGTAGACAACCTACAGTGTAAATTAGTAAAGGCAAACAATAATTATCATGTTATAACATGAAGGATGCCACACGGGATGTTTTTGATAATAGATATTTCCAAAAGAGAAATACTGCCTAAAGAGAATTGGGAGGTTAGACTGTCAGTGTGTCTAACAGTGACCAAAGAAAATCATGTTGTGATTCTAGAAGATGGATTCCAGTAATTTAGGAAGAAATAACGGTAGGGGAGAGAAGGATTAACTCTAAATTATATTAGCCTGAGGAGACTTCCCTTGGGCAAAACCTAATCTCTTTGCTGTAAATCCTATGCTCACCAAGCATCCTTCTGAATTATTATTTGTCCTTCTGAGTGGCTGATCCCCACAGAAAGGGAGTGACTTGTTAAAGAAATACTCCTGATTTTAAAAATTCTATTTCCCATGGTAAATGGGCACTGTGGCTTATAAATCATTCTCTTTTGTATTTTGTTAGAGATCCTATCCTGCAAAGCCTGACTACCCTGACAAAATAGTAAAAGTGAGATCTAAAAAGGGAAAAGCTGAGGCCCAGGCACAGAGCCATAACGTCTTTGTCAAGGTGGAATGCCCATGAGGCCTGGCCTAAATCTCCTGCTAACATCAACCTTACAAGGGAACTCTAATATCTGAACAGCCCAGAAAACCCACCAGGCAGTCCCCTGACCTTTCATTGAATGGAGGGCTCTTAGAGAGGGGCTTAAGATTAGGGGTTATGAGCCAAATCTCTAGAATCAGTGAGATCTGGGGATAAATTCTGGCTCCTCCCACCAGCTGTGTGACCGTAAACAAGTCATTTAACCTCCAAAACTCAGTACCCTCAATTATAAAATAGTGGATATTTCATAGAGTTGTTACAATGATTAAAAGAGATAAAGTTCACAAAGTGCCAGGCGCATGATTGACAGATCTCATTGTTTTTTTTTTAATATTGTGACTCATATCAATATTATGACTTCTGTGTTTGACTAAGAAGTATATGCTAACCTTGCCCAGTACAGCACTCCACAAGAAATGAAGCTCAATAAATGTGACTAAAAGACACAACTGGAGAACATGGGAGAGAAATGCATCCTGAGACGCCAATGTAATTTGTAACATCCCATCTTGATCTAGATTAAATCAGTGTGCGGCCCCAGCATGGGTGAAGTCTGATTACTGTCTGCTTCCTAATCAAGTGGCATTAAAGTATCTTCATATAGTTCTTACTTATTTCTGAGCTTTTTAAAAAGCAACTAGAAAATACCACATAACATTAATTTAAAAGAATGAAGAGTCTGGAGACTGTGTTCTGTGAGGAGTATTTAAAGAAAGTAGACTATATGTAATCTAGAAATAAAAAGCCAGGAGAGAAAAAGTGCAAAATGTTACCTTCCTCAAGTATTTGGAGGATTGTCACATAGAAGAGGGAATAGAGAGAGTCTATGTACTTTTCACTTGTCTGTCTCCCCCATTAGACTAGCAAAAGCCTTGAGGGAAGAGAATGCGTTTCATCCATCATTGTATTCCCAGACATTAGCTTGGTGCTGGGAACATAATAGGTACTCAATAAATGTTTGTTGATTGAATGAGAAGACAGATGAATGGATAGATGATGAGATGAGTGGATGTTGGGATGGAAAGAGGGACAGATGGATAGATATTATTTAAATCACTATAAGATGTTAATGCTGGAATGAACTTTAGAGAAGAGGAAGCTGAGGCCTAAAATAGTAAAGGATTTTCTCAATGTCACTCAGCTAGTTTATATAAATGCTGACTAGACCACAGCAGCTATGATATCTAGTCCAATATTCTTTTGACTACCTTCCTTTTTTTCAAATCTGATAGAACTGAGAGTATCACGACGAGAATATAATCCTGATGTGGGACATTGTTATGGGCTGAGTTTTGTCCTCCTAAAGTTCGTATGTGTAAATATTAACCCCAAGTACCTCAGAATGTGAGTTGATATGGAGGTAAGCCCTTTAAAGAGGTAATTAGGTTAAAAGGAGGTCCCTAGGGCTGACTCTAATTCAGTGTGACAGGTATCCTTATAATACGAGGAAATTAGGACACGAACAGAGGTTAAGACCACGTGAAGACAACTACAAGCCAATAAGAGAAGGGGTGGGCAAAATGGTGAAGGTGGTCAAAAGGTGCAAACTTCCTTAGTAACTTCCTTAAGTAAGTTCTAGGGATGTGATGTACAGCATGGTGACTATAGTTAACAATATTCTACTGTATATCTGAAAGTCACTAAGAGAGTAAATCTTAAAAGTTCTCATCACAAGAAAAAAAAAACTGTAACTATGTGAGGTGATGAATGTTGACTACTGTTTTGTGGTAATCACCTCTCAATATATACATATATCAAATCACTATGGTATACACCTAAAACTAACACAATGTTATATGTCAATCATATCTGAATAAAACTGGGGGGAAAAGAAATATTTTTGTCACATACACATCTGTGATCATTTCATCCTGCATCACACTGCCTCTCTGAATGAGAACACACACATACACACACACACAATAAGAAATGTGCAGGCAGTCATGATAAATCTTTTTTTTTTTTTAACATCTTTATTGGAGTATAGTTGCTTTACAATGGTGTGTTAGTTTCTGCTGTATAACAAAGTGAATCAGTTATACATATACATATATCCCCATATCTCTTCCCTCTTGCGTCTCCCTCCCTCCCACCCCTCTAGGTGGTCACAAAGCAACAAGCTGATCTCCTTGTGCTATGTGGCTGCTTCCACTAGCTATCTATTTTACATTTGGTAGTGTATGTATGTCCATGACACTGTCTCACTTTGTCCCAGCTTACCCTTCCCCCTCCCCGGGTCCTCAAGTCAATTCTCTAGTAGGTCTGCGTCTTTATTCCCATCTTGCCCCTAGGTTCTTCATGACCATTTTTCTTTTTTTTTTTTTAGATTCCATATATATGTGTTAGCATACGGTATTTGTTTTTCTCTTTCTGACTTACTTCACTCTGTATGACAGACTCTAGGTCCATCCACCTCACTAGAAATAACTCAATTTCGTTTCTTATTATGGCTGAGTAATATTCCATTGTATATATGTGCCACATCTTCTTTATCCATTCGTCTGTCAATGGACACTTAGGTTGCTTCCATGTCCTGGCTATTGTAAATAGAGCTGCAATGAACATTGTGGTACATGACTCTTTTTGAATTACGGTTTTCTCAGGGTATATGCCCATTAGTGGGATTGCTGGGTCGTATGGTAGTTCTATTTTTAGTTTTTTAAGGAACCTTCATACTGTTCTCCATAGTGGCTGTATCTTTTAAAAATAAATAAACAGATGATTGATGATTCTACTTTATCCTAGAACCATCAGACTCTAGGGGATGTTATTTTTTTAATGTGCACAAGTTTGTTTAGGCTCTCAGTAAGGTTACTGCAATGTTTTGCCCCCTAAGAAAAACAAATTTGAATTATAAGGCAGAAGTCGGACCTTTATAATTTATTGTCAGCATCTACACTAATGTGATTCATAAATAAAAAATAATAATATAGAAAGAGAGAGGTCCTCAGAAGAAACAGCCCTGCTGACACCTTGATCTTGGACTTCTGGACTCCAGAACTCTGAGGAGCCTGTTTGTAAGCCACCCAGCCTGCGGTACTTAGTTACGGCAGCCCTGGAAAACTTGTACAGACTCAGAGCCCTTTCCCCGCACAATGCACGTGTAATCTACGTATTCAGCGGCTCTGTACTACAGCACTGAAGAGGGCACTTTGCGCGGTTAGCACATAGAGGTCTATAGCCCTGCTGCCATGCACATTATAGACACTTTGCTATGTCCTCATTACAACACTGCAGCGCTGTCACTTGAGTCTCAAAATAACTGTGTAACATCAGTAAGATTCTTAGGACATTAAGGCTTAGACCAATTTAGTGACCCAGTCGAAGACACAAAACTGGTTAGTGGTGAAGCCACACAATTCAAAGCCAAGTCTCCTGAACCCTTCGCTCTCTAAGAATAGCAGCAGATGTTCATTGAGCACATACTATGTGCCAGAGTATGCTATATGCTTTACATTCGTTACCTTATTCAGTTCCCAGGACAAACACAGGGGCTAGATGCTATCTCAATCTCCATTTTATCGATAAGGAAACTGAGAATTCTCAGGCTAAGGAACTTCCTCCTGATTATATAGGAAGTGGTGACCTCAGGCTTTGAATCCAAGCCACCTCCTGCCAGAGCCCGCGTGTTTAACCACTGCACCTCACCACCTCTAATCCACCTCAGTCTTCTCTTCACAAACCTCCTCCACATGTCAGCCTAGCAGAAGGGTCGCTCTCTTCAGCAAATGCTCCAGCTGTTGCTAAAATACCCATCCTCCATACCTTCCGCTTTGCAGAGCAGGTGCACAGGACCCATCTCTGGAGTAAGGAACTTCCTGCCCTCTAACTGCAGTGGGTGACCCAGGGCCTGACACTTGTGGTCAATGACTCACAGTCTCTGATTAAACCACTTGGGGGACAGGAGGGGTTTGATGCGACTGTATTTTTTTTTTTTTTTTTTGCGACTGTATTTTTTTCACTGAGCCTTCAGTGGATTTCCTCCTTGATTCAGGATCATAGCCAATGTGGAAACTGAAATCCTTTCTGACAACGTTTGCTGGATTGCCACAGTGGATTAGTCCAGATCCCCATGGACTGTCGTTTTCTTTGTGCCAGCTTGTCACAGTAGCAGAAGCAAGGAAGGTGACCTAGTGCTTTTAGTCTAGACATGTAGTCATCAGGGGCCCTCAGGTCTCTGGGCAAATTTACAAGCTTTTAAGGCAAGGTCTTGTCTGATAACAAAACCAACACCTGATAATTGACACCCTAAAGATAGACAGCACTGCAAAGAAATGTAGAACTGACAGTCTTCTCAGCACGTCACTTTTCGCCCAGTCAACTTTTGCTCGGTTTGACGCTGTCAGCTTCAAATCCAGAGCCCTCTTTCTAAAAGGCTAGATCCTTCTCTTTGGCTCCAGAAGTGCCCTCCTTCCCTCCGCTGCCTTTTGGAGCCCAGAGCTGCCCCTGATCTCATCAGCAAGCCCCACAAGGTTGGTAAAAATCCTGCAGTTCTTACCACCAATCCAGATTTCCATTCAGGGACAGAGAAGGCTGCTACAAAGGGGGAAGTGACTGAATAGGGAGTGAACATTCATAGAAACCCTATTTTAGACCATGGATGGTGAAGAGTATCTCTTCTTGACTGTAAAAATATTCTCTACCTCCCAGAATAAGCAAAGAAAGCTAAATGAAAGTCAAGAATCTCTCTCTCTCTCTCTCTCTCTCCCACACACACACACACACACACACACACACACACACACACATATACACACACAGTCTCTGAAACCACCCATTTTACTTATGGAGTTCCTGGAATGCCGGATGATGTGGCAAGGTATGAATTCCTTATAAAATGCAAGCAGCATGTGCAGTAAAGAGCTGCAGACCCTTCTACCCAGTCACTCTGGCTGCACTGCAAGCCTGGGCTCGAGAACTAAAAATCTATCTCAGATAATTGACATTTATTTGATTGAAACAGCAGGGTGCCCTCCATCACCATGGGAGAAGACCATATGGAAGAACAGTTCGAGTGGAGATAATGTTTGTCTACTGAGTGTGCCAATGTGTTTAGAGATTATTCACAGGGCTCTGGGGACTCCACTATGATAATGTTTCAGCCAAATTAGAATCAGATTAATTGCTCTAATCTAATGGAAAGACAATGTTTATCAAATTATTGCTCTTTTCACCACATGATATTGCAGTGTCATTATTCTTTGGGTTTAAGAAAGGAAATGAAAAGACTCTTGTAGCACATCTGCTCAAGAGTTATATGATAGTGCTTTTCCCACTACACACGGGACTGTAATGCAGTTGGCAATTCTGTGAAGTAACCAATAAATTAAAGTAAAAGATCTGTAGTGGATAAATCTGCTGGAGTCCTATGATATCAGTTCATATTTTGATAAGACAATCTAAAGTCAATTAGCTTCTTCCAGATTTGAGAGATTTTCTTCTTCATATTATGTAGGGAGTGTTTTCCTCTATAAACAGGGAAGTGCTTTTTTGAAAAACCTTAAGTGGTACTTACAACAAAATTCTAAAACTCCTTTTCAAAATATCAAAATCAGCCCACTTTTTTCAACACCCAGAGAGGAAATGGGGCTCTTATCAACTCATAGCTCATAAGCCTCTATGGATTTAGGAGAGAGGGTGCAATCGTCTCTGCCCCCTAGGGCACAGAGGACTGTGTCAGCTCCTGAGCACTAAAGGAGTTGCCCTCTCGCTGCCACCCTCTGGGCCACCATTTGCACCCTTGAGAATTCTCAGAGGCTTCTAACACTGACCAGGGCTCACTTCGGAGAGGTAGAGAGGGCCACATCCGAGCCAGTGGCCTCACACAAAGGTGCTGGTAATCAGTCCCAACACCTACTAGGCTGCACTCCTGTCTCCAACAGGGAATTTGGGAGAGAGTTAGAGACATTTTTCTGCCATCCACATCTCCATAGGGGGCCCTGTTGGCCCCTGCAGAGCAGGGAGGAAGGATCAAGCAGCACAATTTGTATGTTCACTCTTGTGTGCACACCGATTATTTCAAAATAGCAGCAGCGCAAAGCTCTCGAATGTCCACGAAGGCTGTGCAGAGGTAACTGTCAGGTTCCTGCTGGGCCACGTGCCAAGTCCAATCCATTGCCTTTTCTTTTGGAGCTAGTGCCCCTTGCAGATGGATCATAGCAAGTGGGGCTCATCAGAGAAAAAGATGGATGTTATAATCTTTATTATTAATTCTACATTTATGTAACACTGCTAATAGGAGGCAGAAGTCTTACCTTCTTCTCCCTTTTGTGTTTGGCTCTTCATATTTAGTGCTTATAAAACACTGATATCATTAAGGTTGGACACCTTCTGTCTCTCTCCCCAGAGTTTGTTAGAGCCTTCTACTCAAAATGGCAAACATACATAATCACACAGGTTGAACTAAGATTCAGGTCCAGAGTATATATTTTAATTTATACTATTGCTAACTTTTCCTCATTTGTACCCTAAAGTCATTCTTACGGCTTGAATTTTTCAAAAAGGCATGATTATACTATGATTACTGAGTTGGTCTAAACAATGTCGCATATGTCATTATAGCCCACATTTGTGGGGTGTCAAGACAAAGTTAGGCATATGTGAATAGTGTCAATTGCTCTTATTCGTCCAAGCTCAAATCTTGCTGTGATTTTCGTGTTGCTGCCTCAACAATGGGCTCCCCTGTGTTAGAAAGAGTCATTCTTGAGAAATAAGTGAAGAATATCGTAGCTATATTGATGCTTATTGAAAGCAGTGTATGTTTTCCAAGACAAAGCACAGAGCTGTAGATCTTCATTAATTACAATGCACTGGAACAAAAGCAAGTGCAACCACTATAATTAACTATGCAATGCCTAAAACCCCCATCTAAATGCTTTCATTTCACTATAATTTAACAGTAAGAGCCCGAGAAATTATTTTAATCCTTATTTTTGCAATTCATTTTGGAAAGGTTGTGTGACTCGGTCTGAGGCATATTCATACGTTCATTTACATTTTTATTTTAAATGCCTTCATTATCGAACTTCTTTAAACCCTACCCTATCATTTAGAACTGAATTCCAAAACTTTTATTGTAAACCAAGTATTTGTAGTAACATCTGTGGAATTCACACTAATATTGTGAATATGATAGGCATGTATTTTACCTCTTCAGGTGGGAAAAATAAATCCATTCTTAACTAATTCAAAAGAATAACTTCAGCAATATATTCAAGTAGTTATCAACATGGGTCAACTTCTAATAAACATCGAAGAACAAGCTGCCAATCCACACATACTTATCGAATGCTTATAATGTATAAATATTTAAAGGAGGGTGAGCTGTCACCCTGGCCCACAAGTTAGAGAGGTAAAATAAAGAGTAATGAACAATTTAGAGAACAGTTATATGCTGATTTAAGTGGTTCTCATGACTGTAATTAAAAGAGCAATTCAAAAGAAAGAGAAACTGGCGTTGGTAAAGTGAAAGATTACCTTTCTAAAGAAAGTAGGATTTATGTTGTCCTTAAGAGCCAAATATGATTTCAAGAGATGAAGAGAAGGGTCAAAAGAATAGCAAAAGCAGAGCACAAAAGAAGGGCAAGAATAAAAGGCCCACTTGCTGACTGAGAGAATATAGAGAGTAATTGAAAACAGTGTTGGAAAGGTAGCGAAAGAGTAGGGTCCACAGGAAGTGTCCAAAACAATGGACCTAACTCAGTACAGCAGGCAATGTTGGAAGCAGTGAGGGAGGTAACAGCTGTGGGAAGTTGGTAGCTGGATGGATTGGAAAAAGGAGACCCCAGAATCAAAGAGGTAGGACAAAGACTGGTAAGATTAGAACTTCATTAGGGCACTGGGCTTTCATTCAAGCAAAGTACTGCAGTATTCAATCTAAGTAGGTAACCATATGAGCTGCTTATTTTCAGTGGTTCTTATTCATGGTGAATGATATCTAAGATTCAGAGCCTTCATTACTTCAATGCAAAGCTTGATGCCACTTTTTAAAAACTTGAGTTGCAGTAATAGTAATAGAAATTACACTGGGTAACGTGATAAACTGCTATCAGATATTCCTACCTCAAGGTAGGCATTTTTGTTTTTCGAGAAAGAGAATTTTGATTAGAGGAAGGCAGATAGACTGATGGCACTATAAATCTGAGGGAACAGGAAACAGACATCACTAAGGGTACTCAGGATCTAGAACTGTTTGAGTGAGGGTCCCAAACGCAAAAGTCAGGCTTGTTTCAACCAGGGTACCGTGTGAGGAAAGTGGACATGCAGAAAATATGAAAAATTTTGAAAATAAAGGACAAAGCTAGTGTAGATTGCATGAAGGAGAGAAAACATGTAAAACATAACCTCAAAATTATGTGAAGATTGTAATATTGGTGAGGCCACTAACAGAAATAAAGTGGTTATAAAAAGGAACCCGTTTTAGAGGTAAGTGAAAGCCTTCAATTTTCCTTTCAAGTGCACTTATGCCGGAGACAGTTGGAAATGCATAACTGGAGCAAGGGAGGAAGTAAGATTACTAATGCAGATTTGGAAGTTATTCAACATCGAGCAATATCTGAAGTCTAGAGAGGTACATGTGGCAAACAGTAAAGAACATGGCTTTGGCTTTGGAAAACAGGAATAGGAATGGGATTGAGAGTGACATAAGAGCTAGCGAAGAACACAGAAAAAGAGCAGGGGAAGAAAACAGGAAAGCACTTCACTATAGACGTCAATGAGAAGAGAATTTTTTTTCTAATGGGTAGTCAGCATTATCAAATGTCTAAGGAGTCAAAGTAGATAAAAACTGAGGAAAGTTTTTTAGATCTGGAAAGAAAGAAATCAGTAGTCATCATTGAGAAATAAGACTCAGTGCACAGGGGTAATACAAATACAAAACAGACATCAAGTGATTAAGGGTTAAAGTACCAGAGAAGAGAATGATTTGAGCAGAAGACAGACAGAGGGAAACAGTAAGAAATGATGTCCGAGAATACAAGGGAGGCTGTAACCAGAGCCAAGAACCTGCTATCTTTGAGTTTCAAAGGTGGGATGAGAGGAGAAGGAGGGTGAGTGATTTGCTAGAGTGAAGGCAAAGGATATAAAGATATTAGGGTTGGCTTCAACACTGAACAACTTGCCTTTTCTTCACCATACCATTTCTTTCAATCTTCTGCATAAAATCGATATGATGGCAATGGAAGGTTTGGGAGCTTAAGAGAGAAAAGACTAACTCCCATGAAGAATGCTTTGGGTCAATGAGAGATGAAAAGGGCTGACAAGCATAGTGGGGCCAGATTAAAGTTGGACCCCATATATATGCTATGCTCTAGATGTATGTGACTCAGTGTCTCCTCTAGCAGTGCCTGGAAGTTAGCCACAAGAGAAGAGAAGGCCCCTGAAGAAATTATCTGGGGCACAATTAGCTCAAAGCAGCCTTAAATATTGGAAGTGAGGAAATAAAAGATGCTGGAGAGTACAGGATTGCGGTAGCTCTCCACGGTATCTGGTGTGGAGGTGCCCGATATATCCTAAATAAGGCAATCTACAGTCATTGATATTAGCATGGGCTTGGGGGAAAGACAGACCTAGTTTTAGAGCCCCGCTTTACCGCTGACTAGCTATATGTCTTCAAGAAAATTATTTAACTTCTCTGCAATTGGGCAGTAGATGTTCCTAGATCACACTGATGTTGTAAGGATTAAGTACCATGATGCATGTGAAGTGCTTCGAACGATACCTGGCGCATAGTAAGTACTCAGGAAGCAATAGCTGTGATCCTCACGGCTGAATTCATGTTAGTGCATTGAGAGAAGGGAACAAGCAGCAGATGAACACCAGCTGTTGGCAGAAAATGAGAACCTGCAGTTCAAGATCTCAGTGACGTCACTTGGTGAGGTTGATCGGGGTCACAGTGGAGTCCTTAGGAGTGGACTATAATAGAAAATGTGAGGACTGCAGAAATAGGCGAGAGTTTGCCTACACCTCACATTTCCTTGAGCTGATTGGCTGTGTTAAATCTAGCACTAGGTTATCTGTGTCTCTGAAGAAAAGTAGGACGTGGCGATGGCCGTGGAGGGCAGGGGGGATCCCCGGTGTCCTCCTGTGTCCCTTCCACAGCCGGCTTTTAGAACCTGTTCTCAGTGTCACAGACAAAAGTCACCCAGCCCCCCACAGCTGTTTGATGCCACACTACCTACAGGATGGCCCCAAGGGAGGAAATAGGCCAGTTTGGGAAGATTTCCAGGAACATCTGGGAGAGCTGGCAGGGCAGAGGAAATGAAGATAAGGAACTACTTCTCTCCGTGTGTGTGTAAGTATCTAACAATCTATACACAGACTAGCGGTTTCTGAGTTTTCTCTAAAACCTTGCTGGGACAGGGCCAGGTTGGAGGAAAGATCAGAAATAAATAAATAAGTAAACTGTCATCTTACTGTCCAACATTTTCAGAAGGGGCTTCTGTTCAAAGCTAGTGTGACATTAATATGAATCTCATGAAAGAATGGGTTCCAAGGTCAGATAACTGTGAGAACCACTGAATTCAGTGAAGTTAAGCAGCCTTCTTTCTTGCAGCATTCCTCAGAGCTTTTAATATGTAATGATGTATTCTAAATCTGCAAAATGAATTCTTTATTTCTAGACCTCTGTGACCATAAAAGACTTTTTTTTCATAGAGCATCTAGAGGGACAGCGGGGAAGTCTGAAGCTGAGCCCATCAATAATAATTCAGGTGCCTGCAGTCCCAGAGCTGGTGCCCCCATCTACCACTGAGGACTGAAAATCACTGGGCATAGATCAAATATAGTCAGTGGGGAATTTTCCTCTCTTTCTGGGACAGATATACAGGGTATATCTAAGGATGTGCCAAGATATATCAGACATACTGACCACCATACACTCCTACTGATCTGTGAAGGGATGAAGGACCGGGACAGAGAAGACTCAGGCAGCATCCTTGTAGCAGACAGCAACTAGCTACACTCATCTAGAACTAAATGTTTGGCACCATTCACTCATACAATCCTCACACAAGAATGATAACTATTGCCCCTATTTACAGATTTTTTTGTAAAAACTGAGTATCATAAACATTAAGGCCTTTTTCCAAGGTCATTAAGCTTGTAATTGGAAACACCAGGATTCAAACCAGAGTCTTCTAATTGTGAGGGCAGTGTGTTTCCACTGCACCAGGCAAACACAATACTGGTGCACAATACTTGAGGACACAATACTGTTTTTAAGCTTTTTTATAAGTAATGGTCACTTGTTCTTCCAAAAACCAGGGCTATGGAAATGGGAGGGGAAATAATAGAATATTTTGCAGATGGTGGCAAAGAGTAGGGGTTTTGTACCTGGGCCCTGGCATCGAATTCCAGGATGACATAACCTTGGCTACTGACAGGTACTTTCTCAAGAAAAGGGAAGAATATGTTTTCCAGAAACTGAAAGATTAAGGCTAAAAATTTTAAAGGGAGGAAAAAAGATCCAGATAAAAAAATCAGTAATTATACTGAAGGACAGAAATCTTAAAAAAGGGAAAAAAGGAAAAGGAACAGCACTGGAACTGACCAGTAATTCACATGGGAAAATAATATGTAATTGGGTTAGAAACAAGATTTGTATTCTCTTTGTATAATACCAAAGCCCAGGGTATTGGATAAGAAATGTTTATCAGTGAGCAGTTTAAAGGCTTGGACATTTGTGGAAGACACAAAATTCAAAAGGATGGTCGCTTGACAGAGTCAAGATCTAAGAAGCTCTTGAGAAGCTGGAAAAGGATTAGCTAGGTCTTAAAAGTAAATCTAATTGGGAAAAACGTAATATACTGGATTTATGTTCCCCCAAACTTAGCAAGTTCATGATAGGGGTATGTATCTAAGAAGCTGCCTGTGTTAAAAAGAACAATGGATTTTAACTTATAGCACGTTCTATGTGAGTCAACAGCATAATATGGCCACACAAGAAGCTATTACAGATTATACTCATCACAGTAATTAACATTGTATGCTGCCAAAAATCACGGTGTTTAAAGTAATAAAACTGAATTTCACAGTCACTTCAAGTCTGGTGATGCACTGAACAGCTCTTCTGCACAGCTCTGTACCATGTGGTGACTCAGGACCCAGAGCTGCCTTGTAGCCTTGTG
Organism: Balaenoptera physalus; assembly: GCF_965194825.1. Classification (NCBI taxonomy): domain Eukaryota; kingdom Metazoa; phylum Chordata; class Mammalia; order Artiodactyla; family Balaenopteridae; genus Balaenoptera; species Balaenoptera physalus. The sequence goes on from NC_138888.1 coordinate 67,475,842, forward strand.
ATCTGGAGCACATGACTCCCAGGGTGGTCATGAAGAATTCCCTGGGGTGTTCTCATGGATCAGACCCGCTGGTGCTTTACACCATTTCCATGTTCCCAGCTGAGGCCTTTTTGTTTCAGCTTTCATGCTATAAATGAGTATCCCCTTGTTGTCATGTTTTTCACAGTTTTGTACCTTTTGTTGGTGATTTTGCTATTTGGAATGACCCCTACGTGTAGCGCTGAAGTGCTGTCTGGAGTTCCTAAGCACGAGAATGTGCCCTCTAGAGAAAATAGGTGTGTTAGATAATCTTCATTCAGGCACGAGTTTCAGTGCTGTTATCCATGAGTTCAATGTTAACGAATCAACAATATATATTAAATAAGGTGTCTTCAAACAGAAGCACATATAATACAAAGTTATGAAAATACTGTGACCAGAGGCTCACAGGAACCTAACCCTTTATTTCCCCTAGGAGCAATGTGCTAATCCAGTGTTTGTGGTGACTTTATAGAACATACTACCTTGAACGGTGAGAATCAACTCTATAGATTAGGAAAACAATGATGATCTTAGCTGACAATTAGTGCACACTTATCAGGTACCAGGAACTAAGGCAGGTACTCTATGGGGATAATCTTTAATTTCTATAATAATGCCATGAGACCAGTAGTTTACTCCTTTCACACATGAGAAAAGAGAGGTTTGGACTTATCTGAGGTTCTAGGATTCAAACTCCAAACAGCCTGACTCCAAAACCTGCACTCTTAATCCCTGTGCAGTAATGGGGTCTCACTAGTTTTCCCACCCTGAACTGGTAAGATGCTGTGATTTTCCCTGATCACAAACAACCCACGCCTGAATGCTCCAGTGGTTGTTACCGTGTTTCATCACCTCCTTATGCAAAAAAATCACATACTCAATAATACTTGAGAGTATTATCACCTTTGCATTAGACATATATAAAAACTGGGAGGGTATATATATATATATATATATATATATATATATATATATATATATATATATATATATATATATATATTGCATTGCTTTCCAAGCCTCAGATGCACAATGCCCATCAACCCTTTAATAGTTCATTAATGAGGAGACCAGCTGATGCTGCCAAACAGCCCTCCTTGCAGACCAAAGGAAACAGCACTCACTGTTTACTCCACAGCAGTGTCCCCCTCTGCCCCCGGTCACTGCAGCCAGTAGGAAAGGGAAAGGGGCTGAAACATTGCACGACAGCCTTTCCTCCAGGTCTCCAGAACAGTGCTCTCCCTATGTCCCGTTGCCTCTTTGTTCTCAGGGCCCTGAGTTAAGGGATGATTCTGTGACTAGGACGCTGACGAGGCAGGACTCATGAGATGTAATCAGCAAGTGTATTTACTTTTGCCTCCCACTATACTATTAAAATTTATTCAGTGGAGGAAAGTCCTTCCACTCCCCCCACTGCAACCCTGGGCAATACCATACTTTTCAGTTCACTGTCAGAGTACAAAATGCCTCCAGGCACCGTGGGTCACAAACACAGGCTCAATTTGATAATCAGATCATCTTGTCTTAGCTTTCCCTTCCTGTCCCGGTCATATACTTCCAAAACCTCATCCTCTTCTTCTTGTCCTGCCATGGGTATACTGGGGGAGGCAAGAGAGGGAAAGGAGGAAGAAAGGCTTTATTTGATTAGTAACACTGTAAGACAGCATCGTGCTCTCTGGGCTTGTCTGAAGCTCTTATTTTTGAGCCACATTTGAGAGCTCCTTAGGGATTCTCAAGCATCGCCATCTTCTGTGGCCACTTCTTTGACTCAAACAATGCATCTCCAGTCTGGCTGGTCACCTGATTTCTCCTTCAGCTGCTGGGACTCCACCAGTGACCTAAAGTTCACTCTGTCTGCTGGGGTGCCACCACCCCTCCAATCATCAACTCTCTCTCATGCAGGCTTCACACCTCTCATGGGAAATACCCACAAATCCTTTACCTGAACAAATTCGGGGGATATAGGCTAATCCTAGTATATCAGAAACAATTCATTCCTCTAGCACCAAGGCAGCTAGGCAGCTCATCCCTCATGTTCTAGATTCCCCATGCAGAAGGCAAATCCCTGTCCATGGTGCCTGGCTAACTACAGGCGCCCATTTCAAGATCTCCAGGTAGTCTTGCTGAAGACCAGAAGCAGGAGGCAGGTACCTTCTAACCCTTGCCCTTGATGGTAGAGCGGGCAAAGGTCATAACTCAACCAGCACCTTCCTCCAAAGAAATCCTTTACAAAAATTCCCTGTCCACAAATACGAACCCTCTCAACTCTTTTCTATATGCAAAGTGAGTAAAAGATTGAAGAGTCATAAAACCAGGTTTTAAGCACCTACTTTGAAATTCCAAACAGATACTCTGTCTCACAACATTCTGGTGTCTGATATCGATCATATCTTGGTACCTTGGGTAAGATTCCAGTTTAACATTTTGTATATCTATATATTCCTTTTTCCAAGACACAAAATGTATTTTCCAACCACTCAAGAATTTGGAAAGCATAGTTCTATGTGGATGCCATGCTGTAAGCCATTTGCAGTTACACAGAGTAGTCTTTAAATTTTTTAATTTTGTCTTCTAAACTCACACAATTACTGTAATTGGAAAAATTATAAAATGAAGCAATAGACTTTTTACATAATTATTTCCTAAAGAGATAACGAAAATTCTTCTCTCAAAAGTAAACCTGCAGGCTTAACAAGGGATGAAGTCCCTTATGTACTGGGTACATGGCCTGCAAAATAAACTAGCACAGCACTTTTATCCAAAATGGCTATTAAATTTTGCCTAGGTAGGTATTGTTTTGACAACTTCTATTTCTCAGGGACCAACTCCATTTTTTTCTCTCCTCGTTTCAAGGTCAGTGGTTGGTTCTTTATCTTCATATGCTTATATTAAAGAAAAAACACAAGAATTTTTCATTAAAGCTTAAAAAGGGCATAACTCCTCAAGCAACTCTTAACCTAGAGTCATTTCTCATTTTTTTAAATTCTTCTTCCTCTTTTTTTAATATGGAGTCAGAGCTAATAATTCTTCCTCTTAAATCTTCAGTTTTAATAGGGTCACAAAAAGTATTTGCCATGACTCTTGCAGAACACAACTATTCTTCTTTCCACACAGAGGTGTTTATGTCACCTCAGTGGTCTCCTTGTACCCAAAGCACGTTATTCTCCAACTAAAAGGGCAAAGCCCCTGGACTTATCAGGGAACTTCTGGGGGCAATGAGATACTAATGAGGCTAGACAAGCTTTCACAAGACTCAGAGTGGCTGCTTATTCTGAAGATGTTTGGATAATATTATTTAAAACCAGCTAACTTATTTATTTGAATATGTACACAATAAAAACCTTAGGGGAATATTTAAAGTGTCTAGACACAAAGCCACAAAATATAATCCCAAAGACAAACTGAACCTGATCATGTCACCCCCTCCCACTTAATAACTCGTGGTTTGCTTTCCAGTACTTAGAGCAGCAGTCTCCAAAATAAGGTGTGTGCACCCAGGGGATGAACAAGATGAGCCACTGGGGTGCAGAAGTAAAACGTTAGAACTTCTATTTTTAGATATCTAAAATATAAGAAAGGGTTAAGGATTTCTAATATTTAAGATACGCATTGATCTCAAGGATTTGACAATGGAGCCCTCAGTCATTTGGTTAATTGAGCACAATACAACACAGTTCAGTGTCCATATCTCAGGCTAAGTGGATTTACAGGGTATATGAAATACCTTCAACTAGACCAACCATCACAAAAGGGATAAATGGCTTAAAGAGATCTTTCAAAGAAGCTGTGGATTAAAGAAAATGCTAATGAAGCTGATGAATAACAAGAAAATAGCCAGACAAACATTTCTTCCATTTCCAGTCAACCACAAGAGGAGGTGAATGCAACAATGAGATAATCAGACCTGTCACTGAGATACAGTTTTTTTCAAACATTAAGCACAAAATCTGTTCCTTCTACATAAACGAGACAGTGTAAGGCAATAGGGAATAACTTCTTTCCTGGAGAAACCTGTGACAGAGCATTTCAAAGTAAAATGTTTAGAAATATTTTCTTTGTTATATGATTTTTGTTGCTGGAAACGATACGTATCATTTAAGAACTGCCAAATCTAGAGACTTAAACTTCCAATTTCCTAACCTGTTTATAAAAATTTCCCGGTGAACAGTTTTACTGGCTTGAACACATTGTAAACACATTGTATAAAATATGAAAACAAAGCACTTTCAAATTCATTTGCATATTGACAAGCAATTGACAGCAGGGAAGGTGTAAACATAGCAGACAAATTAAAGCAAAAACTTTTGCATAACTGTTGTATAGTTTTGAAAAATAATTATCATAATTTGTAAGTGAAACCAACAATGTATACCTTTCACTTGAATCCATGTATCTTTGTGAGTTATCATTTTTGGCTGTGATACCATTAAAACCCCAAATTAAAGAAAACTAATCTTGAAATAATAGCTTCAAACAGCTGTATCAGTGTTAAGCCAAGATTTTCAAATATAATTAAGCATATTCATTAACATCACTCTCATTGAGCATCATCATTATTATAAGGCAGCCAAAAGGTATTGTAAGACATTAATAAACTAAAATAAAATGCATTTAAATATTAATTTTACCTTCAGTCTATCTTTTTAAATTTCTATATTTGTATATACTATAATGTATACAATATAGTACTAATAGAGTGTTACATGTAGATAATTTATGGAAAATATAGTTAGAACAAATGCTCAAATTATTTTACTGAGAGAGAAGATGTACAAGCAGAAAGCACAATTCGGAAGCTAAAGTTCAGGCTCCCTGGTCTGGCACAGTTTCCTCTCATTCTAGTAGCCTCTTTTCCTGTCAATTTCTGCCCACCATCCCCACAACTACCAGCACCATGTTTTGGTCAGTCTGACTAGCTATCTCCTAAACACACCAAGCTCCCTCCTACCTCTGTGTCTCAGCCTAGAATGTTTTGTCCTCTCCTGGCCACTGCAGAATTCCAACTTTTCCTTTAAGACCTAGACCAAATGTCACCTCCCCTGTGGAAATTTGCTAAACATATGTCAGCAAGGAGATCTGGTTTCTGGGGAAAGACGATAAAAGGGAGTGTGGTGACTTTGAATCTCAGTTCTGCCACTTGAAATCTAGCTATGAGGTAGTTGATCTTCAGTTTTCCCACCTGTGAAACGGAGATTCTACGTTACCTTATATATAGCAAGAGTCAGTAGACCTTTTCTTTAAAAGGCCAGAGAGTAATTCTTTTTGGCTTTGCAGACAAGTCTCTCTTGTAACTACTCCATTTTGCCTTCGCAGCCCAAAAGTTGCCATAGGCAATACATAAACAAATAGGCATCACTATGCTCTAATAACGCCTTACTGACAAAATCTGCTGATATGCTGGATTTGGCTCGTGGACTATAGATTGCTAACTTCTGCCTATAGAACTGTAATGAAGACTGAAGTAACCCACACAACATAAGTAAGGCCCCTGGCATATAGTGGGTAGTTAGTCTCTTATGTGCTAGGCTTGGGGAAGCATCAGTACATGTGATCCCTGTAGTCATGTGATGGGGAGATGGATATTAAGCAATCACAGATTATATAAATAAACCCTCCCACCCAACCTCACATGCCAGAGTTAAATTGATCACTGTCATGAAAGGTCTGTGAAACGCTCTTCTGTTGCCTTATTTTGTTTGCCATGGTTCTTTGAAGAAAACATAGACGGTGTTATGAGAGTGCATAGCAGTGCTCTGTGGAAATGACACTGCAAGCTGAACCATGACTTAACCATTAGAGGGAAGGGAAGAGAGAGAAGTGTGTTCCAGGCAGAGACAAACATGAGCAAAGGCCCTGAGGAGGAAAACTGGCCCACTTGCAAAACAAAATGAAGAGTTTAGGGGCTGGGGAGAGTCTAAATAGCGGGCTGGGTAGGTAGGGAGGGGTTGGAGGCCTATAGGACAGGGGTCCCCAACCCCCGGGCCACGAACTGGCCGCACAGCAGGAGGTAAGCAGAGGCCAGGCGAGTGACGCTTCATCTGTATTTACAGCCTCTCCCCATTGCTCGCATTACCGCCTGAGCTCCACCTCCTGTTAGATCAGCGGCAGCATTAGATTCTCATAGGAGCGCAAACCCTACTGTGAACTGTGCATGTGAGGGATCTAGGTTGCTTGCTCCTTACGAGAATCTAATGCCTGATGACCTGAGGTGAAGCGGAGGTGGTGATGCTAGCGCTGCAAACACAGATGATCATTAGCAGAGAGGTCTGACTGTGCAGAGACCATAATAAATCAGTTGCTTGCAGACTCATATCAAAACCCTATCAGTGAGTGGCAAGTGACAACCTGCATCTGGTGGCAGGCTTTATAGTGGCAAATGAGTTGATGTACTTCAATTGTACAGCTGCATCTGGTGGCAGGCTTTAAGTCAGAATCCAACACTTATTTTAGTCTGCACGTGGCCCACCCATTATTTTATTTACCACTTCTGTCCGCACCTCTTACCCACACTACGCACTTGTCTCAGTCACAGTTTTGGTAAGCCCACAAGCTAACCCTAGCCCAAATGAGTAAAAAACAAACGTCGCTGGAGAGCTTCTTTGAAAAGGGGGAAAGACCAAATGATGAGACAGCAGAAGACTCTAAGACTGCCAACCAAAAGAAAGCTGCATTTAAAAGAAAATACCATGAGTCCTACTTAAATTACGGGTTAATTGCAACAGGTGATTCACATTCTCCAAGCCCGCTTTGTATAATAGTGGTGACCGGCTATCCAACAAAACCATGAAACCTTGAAAATTGCTTTGCCACATGGAGACCAAGCACCTTGCATTGAAAGACAAGCCTTTGGAATTTTTCAAAAGAAAAAAACGTGAACACGAAGAACAGAAGCATTTACTGAAGGCCACCACTTCATCAAATATGTCTGCACTGAGAGCATAATCCTTAGTGGCTAACTGCATTGCTAAAGCTAAAAAGGCCTTTACTATTGGTGAAGAGTTGATCCTGCCTTCTGCTAAGGACATTTGTCGTGAACTTTTAGGAGAGGCTGCAGTTCAAAAAGTGGCACGTGTTCCTCTTTCGGCTAGCATAATAACCAGATGAATTGATGAAATAGCAGAGGATACTGAGGCACAATTGTTAGACAGGATTAATGAGTCACTGTGGTATGCAATCCAGGTTGACAAGTCTACCGGTGTTGACAGCAAGGCAACAATGCTTGTTTTTGTACGCTATATTTTTCAGGAGGATGTGCATGAGGATATGTTATGTGCACTTTTGTTGCCAGCCAACACCACAGCTGCAGCACTATTCAAGTCTTTGAATTATTACATATCAGGCAAACTGAATTGGTTATTTTGTGTCAGTATATGCACAGACGGAGTGGCTGACATGACTGGACGGCTGTCAGGTTTCACTACTCGGGTCAGAGAGGTCGCTTCTGAATGTGAGCCTACGCTCTGTGTCATCCATAGAGAAATGCTGGCTAGCCAAAAAATGTCACCTGAACTCAACAACATTTTGCAGGATGTGATTAAAACTATCAACACATTAAAGTACATGCCCTTAACTCACGTCTGTTCGTGCAGCTCTGTGAGGAGATGCACGCAGAGCACACACGTCTTCTCTTATACACAGAAGTGAGATGGCTTTCTAAAGGCAGATCACTGACCAGAGTTTCTGAGTTATGAGAGCCGCTCCAGAGATTTCTTTTAGAAAAACAGTCACCACTGGCAGCACATTTCAGTGACACAGAACGGGTCACAAAACTTGCTTGTGTGACATATTCAACCTGCTCAACGAACTCAATATGTCACTTCAGGGGAAAACAACAACTGTGTTCAAGTCGGCAGATAAAGTGGCTGCATTCAAAGCCAAACTGGAATTATGGGGGCAACTAGTGAACACTGGGATTTCTGACATGTTTTAAACATCAGCAGAGATTTTGAAAGAGACTGAGCCAGGGTCTTCTTTCTCCCTGCTGGTGCACGATCACCTATCTCAGCTTTCAAAAGAGTTTGAGCATTACTTCCCAACCACAGAATACCCCCGAACTGGGAAGGAATGGATCCGCGACCCAGTTGTGAATAAGCAGGTGAATCGACTTTTGCCGTGCTAGAAGAGAATCAACTGCTTGAGATCGCAAGTGACAGTGTCCTTAAAAGTATGTCTGAGACAATTTCAAATCTCCATACGTTCTGGATTAAAGTCAAGGCAGAATATCCTGAGATTGCCATAAAAAGCCTGAAAAGCCTGCTTCCATTTCCAACGTCCTATCTTTGTGAAGCAAGGTTTCTGCAGTGACAGCACCCAAACGAGATTACGGAGTAGACTGGACATAGCAACACACTTTGGGTGTCACTGTCTCCCATCACCCCCAGATGGGACCACCTAGTTGCAGGAAAACAAGCTCAGGGTTCCCACTGATTCTGCATTACAGTGAGCTGCATAATTATTTCATTATATATTACAATGTAATAATAATAGAAATAAAGTGCACAATAAATGCAATGCGCTTGAATCATCCCGAAACCATCCCCTTCCCCGGTCCGTGGAAAAACTGTCTTCCACGAAACCGGCCCCTGGTGCCAAAAAGCCTGGAGACCGCTGTCATAGGACATGTAAAGGGTTTGGGATTTGATTCGAAGTCTCAAAAGGAAGCCTTGAATAGTCTGTAATGATCTCATCTGTATACCAACATATAGAAGATTGTGTGACTGTTATTATGCATTATTAATAAGGCAGCCAAAATATTTTGTGAACCATTAGTAACTAATAACACCTTTGAAAAGAATCCCTCCTTCAAACTCTCCCCAAAACCCCTTTCGACTGTGTCCTCTGTTTCCTTCTGGGACTGTTGGATGCAGGCCACTAAGAAAGTTGCTTCGGTCCTAGAGCAAAAGGTGGGGCTGGGACACCCTCCCCACTCCTGAGGAGTATGAAGCATGGCAGCAGCCACGGGAAGTGTGCATCACCTAGGAACAGGAGGGCTCATGGCCTCCAGGGCACGAGGAGCCTGACCCCCGCACAGGGGTCAGCGTGGCCACCGGTGGGACCGGCAGCAGTGGAGGCGTTCTGTTCCATGCGACTTCACAAGCGAACAGTGGAGCTCAAGGGAGGCCCAGAACTGGTAATCTGGTAATCTAGTAGGTAAAATGTTTCTGATTTCTGGGAGCCACTCTAGCACATTAACTGAACCTGAGGAGGGGGTGCCTGGAACCTCTGATCTATATGTGGGTCAGAAGCATGAGTGACAACCTGGGCTTTTGCTTGGCACCTGAAGTGGAGGGCAGACTTGCGGGACTGAGCCTGTAACCTGTGGAATCTGATGCTGTCTCCGGGTGGATGGTGTCAGGATGGAGTTGAATGGTAGGACACGCGGCCGGTGTTGGACAGTGGCGGTGGTGCGGCACAAACCTCACAAACCGGAACTGGATGCAGAACCCCTTCAAAGGGGACCAAACAGCAACATGGAATACCTAGAAACAAGACCCAAAGAGGGGGCAGAAGCAGAAATGGAAAGGGGCAGATGAAGATGGACAGACAGGGCCCGAGCGAGACAGCATAAGCTCAGTAGATTTCTCAAGGTAAATTGCTTTTGTCACATCCTGCTGTTTGTGAACATGAGTAAGCTGTTGCCTGTTATCACTGACCTTTACGATTCTGATTAGCTGCTCAGCAATTACCTAGTATTCCCCAGACAGTCTTAACTCTGTAATAGAGGAGAGAGCCACAGCAGGTCTCCCGGGGGGAGGAAGAGGGGAGAGAGCCTGTCGAGGAGAAGGAAATCACAGCGCCAGCTGCAGAACAGTGAGCCTTACAGGCTCCTTGCCCGTGGTTCTAAAAAAGAATAATCCTACCATGAGTTTATTAAACTTAAAAATACTTTCTGTCACGGGCAACACAGCAAAGCTTTCCTCCACTTGCTGTACCGCAAACCTGAGGCCGAGTTGGGTTAGTTACACATCAAACATGGCACAAACTGCAGGGACCCGGAGCTAGGAGATATGCGCCCGCCCCGGCCCTGAGCCCCAGGCACCTTCTCATCTGCCTTATTTCCTCAGTAACCAAGTAGAAGGCTGGACGCCTTGCTGGAAATCAGTCTGGAAATGTTTGTTCTTCTGAACCTTCATTTCATAGCACCTTCTTTGACTCTGGTTTCAGGCAATAAGATTAGTGGATGGTTTCTCCAACACAAAGCTAAGATCTTGGCAACCCTTTCAAGCACTATTTTTAGGCTCTCCCCACACACACAAGAGCAAGAGGAATCTGAGGCAGAGAGTGTAGACTTACACAAAGAGTTTCAACACAGGGGCTAACACGGAGATCTTCAGTCACTCAGCACACCTCCTCTGGCTCTGCCGTACTTAAAATATGCAACACTGAGTCCACAGGCCATCGTGCTCCTCAGCCCTTGGAGAGGAAATTTCCAATATGATGAGGAAGAAGTAGTTCCAGGGTAATGATGTATAAAGGTACTAAGTATAGAGTCATCACACAAATATCCTAATTAAAAAGTGAGACAAAGTGTACATTTATCCTATCAATACCAAGGGAAACTTGCATTTTTGTCTTTATCCACATAGATGCACCACAGTGCCATTTTTATAAATTTCTTTAAGGAAGAACAGAAATTAAGGCTATAGTCAATATGTGTTCATGTCCAGCAATGATGCTAATACAATAGCTCTGAAATTGGGACAGCTCCAGGATGAATTTCATGGAACTGCAGTGGAAAGTGAATGGACTTAGAGCCCAAGTGAGAGGCATGTGGATACAAGCTCATACCAGAGCATCAAACTGGGTTACTACCCCTCTTTACAGACAACATTCTGAAACAGCTGGGCCAACTGTGGTTTTATTACTAAGCCCTTGTGGAATGCAGCTCTCATCAGCATTAGTCTGGAAGAAAAGAATCCAAAAAAACAAGAAGTTATTGGTTACTCTCTAACATTCCTGAGAAGTGATTGAAATCTTGCTCCTGCCTTGATTTCCGTAGGAGTGGCGATGCAAATGAGTTCGTGTGAATGAGAACTGTAGTCAGCAAAGCCAGACTGAGCCAGGAGGCTGAATCGCTGACCCTCCATGCCAGGTGCCAAAGCCACCACCCACCAAACACAAGGCAGCAGACATACCACCGGGCATTTTCCTGGCCGCTTTAACCAGTTCCCCAGGCAGGGACGAGACTGGTGTCTCGAAAGGTAGAGATGGAAATGACAATGGAAGGCATTAAGATTCTTAAGACACAACAAGGGAGGGGTATATATAGAGAGAGGGGGTTGGAGACAATCATAGTGTCTGTTAACTTAAAACACAGCATGGGGAGACATCACCCAGCTTCCTGGAGCAAAACCTGGTCAGTGAGATCATTCCCTCCTTGGCCTAGTCATAAGCCCAAGGGAGATTACAGAAATGAGTGATGGCAGGTCTCCTCCCCACTATGTCAGTGCCATGGGATTTACCCAGTAGCTCAGTTATTCCTCATAACAACCACAGGAAGTTAAGCACTACTAATGGCCCCATTGTACAGAATGGGAAACTAGCACGTCCAGAGGCTAAGCCCTTACTCAAGTCCTGCAGCTAGTAAGTGGTAGCAGATCAAATTGCGAACGTGTCTGATTCCAGAATGATGTTTCTCAAACCAGGCTTGTACTGCCACAAAGCAGCTCTTCTCCAGGGAGGGAGCAGCAACGCGGGTCCATTTGGTCACTGAGCTTTGGTGAGTATAAGACCCAGCGTGCTTCCTGATTACAATGACACGGTTAGATTCTCTTGTAACAGTGGATTACTTTTTGTTTGTTTCCAGAAGGGAAAACTCTGTTTGCTTCTACTAACCTTACCACTTCTGACACCAAACGTGTGGGTTTTCCACAGCAAGCAATTCAGACATTAACTACCTGGAGTTAGCACAGACCCCATAAATTAAGGGCTCAGTCCCACAGGACTGCCCTCCCCTCCTCTTCAGACAGTAATCACAAAGCCAGATTATCACCTGTGCTTCTGATCGACTCACTATAAAGCAGAGGTACCCACACCCTCCGCCTCAGGTTGACAATTTGCTAGAACAGCTCATAAAACTCAGGAAAGCACTTTACTTACTATTATCTGTTTATTGTAAAAGACACAACTCGGGGACAGCCGAATGGAAGAGAAGCTTAGAGCACGGCATTGGGGGTGGGTGCTCCCAGGGTTTGCCACCCTCCCAGTACCTCCATGTGTTCACCAGTCCAGAAGCTCTCTGAAACCCTTCACTTAGGATTTTCATGGAGGCTTCATTACATGGGCAAGGTTGATTAAATCACTGGCCATTTGTAATTAACTTAACTTCCAGCTCCCTCCCCTCCCCAGAGAGGTCTAACCACACATTTGGTTCCCCTGACAACCAGCCTCCATCAGAGGTTATCCAGGAGCCCCCCAGCCACCAGTAATCTTCTTAGCATTCAAAAAGACACTTGTCACTTTGGAGACTCTGAGGGTTTTAGAAGCTGTAGGCCAGGAAATGGGGGCAGAAATCAAATATATATCTCTTACTATGTGACATTTTCTTTATTTATTTTGCAGAAAATCCATGCTGCTGTGCTAAGTTAATGCATATTAAATTGTTTTTAAAAATCAAGTCCTTGGTCTGAAAGAGCCTCACGTTAAAACACAATGGGTTTAGGCTGGGAGCTGTGTTTAGGATTAAGATTCCCTTTGCAAGAAACTAAGCCTGAACACAAAAGTTGCTGTTACTAAAAGTCATATTGCCAACAGCTTTACAAGGTCTCTGAAAATGATCAAGTTGACTTAGAAGATAAAGATTTGCCAGAGAGACGTCCTTGGCAATGCACAGCTCCTTGCCTGAAATGAGACACAACAGGAAACATGAAAATGCAAAGTTTGTGGGAATATAATTTATCTAATGGACAAGACCAACTTATTTGGTATAACAAAGTTAAAAGAATGTGTTTTCAGGCAGCGGCTTCCTGTTATATATCCTATTTCAGAGCGAATTGCTAGTTACCAGACAAACCTAGAAGAGTCAGTCTGCTCTTCCAGAATCATTGACATAAGCTTATCTTTAACAGTCCAAGTATATGGTTTCTATTCACAATTACAGACTCTCAGAGACACCCATGTATTTCACATCTATGTCTCTGGAAGAAAAAAAAAACCTCTTCTTAAATTGATTTGCCCTTTGTCACTGTCACAGATATGTTTTCCCTGTTTTGACAGGTAGTTGTAATTCTATTAGCAGGCCATCGACTTCCCTGTGAAATCGATCTGTGTTGGGCTGGCTGGGTCTTCTTAAACTGGCTGATTTATTGCTTCTGCATGTTTTTAGAGACAGCACATGCATGCTCACAAGTGTGCTAAAGAGTCAAGGGGTTGGAGAGGAAGAGGGAGAGGAAAAGAGACACTCTTCTGTCACCACAAAGTATAAAGTATCTAAACAACTGTTGAAAATAAATCATTTCTAGCCTCACTGTTGGCTGTCTCAATGGCAGGTGAGTTGTGACCTTTTGTCGGCAGCCTAGTTGAGATGCCTGCTGATGCCAGCCAGTATAAATGACTGTCACTTTCCCTTATTAATTTATCTTCCTGCCTCATGTATAAACTAGAAGGACTTGCTCACCTCAGATGTCCTTGATGTCAATCTATCGTCTTTGCCTAATTTTCCTCCCAGTTCACACTAACCAGAACACGAGTGGCTGCCTCCCGGTGCCCCTGTCTCTGCCTGCCGTCTTACCCATTGACAGGAAAGCACCCAGGCCAACTGCAGGAGATCACAATTTGCCAGAGGTCAGAGACAGAAATCACCACTGCATTTTGTTTAAAGAACCACATCAGAAAAGAAAAGAAGGGAGGGGAAGGGAAGGGAAGGGAAACTTAATAAACACCCTTCTCTTAAAGTTCTATCCCAAGATTTATAATGGAATCAAGCAATGCTAGATTATAATAGTATGTGTGAAGACCAAACAACCTAAAAATAAGTTGATTTTTCTGGTACTAAAGAACAAATCATTGCACAGTTATATACCTTTACAAACTGAACATGATTCTAAATATTCTAGTGTTAACTCCATGAACGTAAATATGAATAGTAACACCTCACGAGTACCATTTGTAATTTCACCCTTGAGCAGTATAGTGGAGAGGCTAATTCTAAGCAGAATTATTACCAGGAAATACAGTTAGGTAGGCAAATTCCACTTTTGCACCCTTTCTTCTCCATTTATATATGTATAAGGGCTTCCACCAAGATACCTGACTCATCCTTACCTTCTAGGATAGCACTGGAGCTTTCTCCACCTTCTCTCTCCACACCTTCTCAGATGTTAGGCCAGATAAGTGATAAAGCCATGTTTATATAAATGATTCACAAGACTTAATGTATTAACTCTCCCAGTAAGATTCTGCAATTTAACCGGGAATTTTTATAGATATAATACTTTAACCCAAAATAGAGATGAATGGTAAGAACCCTGGGCACCACTGAACACAAATTGGTAGATGGGGGGATACTGGTCAGCAGGTTTACTTTTCAACAGCCCTCAAATGACACTCCTAGGATGGTGCCGGTTCTGAACCACAAATAATAACTCTTCTGTCCTACAGAGAGCCCTGTGGAAACTGACAGTCCTGTTCTGTGCTGTGCTTTGTCCACTTGGGTGAGCTGAGGATCCTGAGGTTTCCAGGTTAAAGCTGGCCAAAAGAGGAACTTGTGCATGACTTGGAAGACAGAAGCGAAGCAGCAGCCTTTACTCTTGGAAGGTGGTCACAGTCTGACATGGTAGCAAACAGATGCAGATGAGCCAGGTAGGTGCCAGCTTGTTCTCACTTTGCTCTGCTTTGCATCCAGCTCTTCCTGCCAACTGATGGCCCTGCTGGCCAACAGTGGCCCCAGGAACACCACCAGCTGCTCAGCTGTAGACCCTCAGAGGTAGTAACCACACAGAGGCAACAGTTTCCCAAAGACTTTTCCATGGTTCCACTTTGGCAGCTGGATGAGCTTGGCTTCCCAGATCAGGCAACACAGACTTCCTTGCAAGCTCCGATTTGTCCATCCTGGCCAGCACTTCAGGCAAACTGGTTAAGAACTCCTTCTTGGATCCTCCAACTCCTCTTCAGGACCCTACTTCCCAGTTCCTCCCACATTTGTTTCAGGTCTAATTCCTATAAGAAATCTCTTATTCCCATAATACCCACAGTGGCCCTGTTGTGAACTAACCCCTGACTGACATGGTCCCTTGCAGAGGATCTTTACAGAGGCCGTGTCCTACACACGCAAGGCCACACACATGTGCATGATTCACAGCCACAAGCTATTTCCTGTTACCAAGGACCATAATCAAATCTAAACCTACATTATCTGTCTGAGCCTCTGATTTGTGTGATATAATGTACAATTCATTTTTTGAATTGTTTATTTTATCATTTTTAAAGCTGAGTCTGATTTTCAATATGTGCTCTCTATGCATCATCTAAATTGAGGTTACAGACTCAGGTTTCAAAAAACAAATTACAATGGCATGATCATCAAGAACCATCTTGAAACCCCAAGCTAAACAGATCATTTCCGCACACATGTCTGCATGCTGAGTACAAAGCATAAGGGCCAGGGGAACTGGGAGGTAAATATTGGACGGGACAGACTGGTCAGCCTATAAATGCTGCCTTTTGGTCCTATGCTCACAACTGGGCCAATCAGACTTGGTCAGGGCCAGGTTCATCTGCTGCAGTGGAAAAGCGACCATTCACAAGAAAGCTGTGAAGGTGATAAGTGCTCTAGGACCCCTCTTAGTGCAACACCTATTTCTGGCACTTAACATGCATGATAACAAATTGGGACTTCAGAAGGGAGTCTTTTCAGAAGGGAAAACACACAAACTTCGTCCATGAATTTTACCCCATTTATTGTATAGACTGAAGAAAAAAAAAATCAAAGAAATGCATCAATATATACCGCCGTCAGAGAACTCCAGTTACAGTTTTTTCTTCAGAGCAGAGTAATTTTTTAAATCCTACCTTTAAAATCTTTGAAGCTAGAAAAATAACTATAATATGTAAAGCTTTTCTTGTTTGCCATTAATATCAAGTGCTGATAGAGTGCTCAAAATTGTACAAGCCATACAGACAAGCACAATATCTGCCTTTGAAAATGCAAAAGCATTTTTCAGAACAGAACTAAATAGCACACATAAAAGAAGCCAGCTTCTCTGAAGTTGCTCAGGTGTCAGATTACATCTGCAAAATCAAAATTATATCACAATATTCTTGTCTGATATTTAATTTGCTTTACATCAAATAAACATGAATAATGAGAATGAAATCTCAGCCTAGGAGCTGATAACATCATAAACCATATAAAGGACACTTGGTTAACTTCTGTCATAAAATTCCATCATAAAACCACACCTGAATGAAAAAAGTTTTTGCCAGTTTCTGTCTTCTGCCCTCAAAATAGCTATCTCTGCCAAAGGACATTCAGTTCAATGTCTGGGACTATCAGTTATTAGGGCTTGTCAGCAGTCAGAAATCATTCAAATATATTTCCTGCACCCTTCCAAAGCTATAAATTAAAATTGTACACTAGCACCTGCTGAACAAAAGGATTTAGGCCTAAACGACAGCAGTCAGGATTTAGGTTAGACAGAAATAAATATTTTGTGATGAGGGAAGTTAAGATATTGGAAAGGGTCATATTGAGAGAAATTAGAGCCCCCCGCCCCCGCTGAACCTATTTGAAAAAAAGATGTATTTTCCTCCAGAATCCATAAATCAAGAGCTCAGGTAACTGTCGGGCTTTGTATATAATAATAAAAAAAGGTTGTATCCATTCATTTCTCTATTGATTATCAATTCCTACAAGTCTACGATTAAATCAGAAAAGCAACATAGGGAGACAGTTCTCATCCTCATTTTCCATGAAATGTGAATCCTTTCACATCTTTATCATCATTTTCCCTTTAATCAGTCACCCATGAATGTGATAATTAACTAGCTTGATAATAGAAATCCAAGAATAATAGAAAGATCTCTGGCCTTTAGGTCAAGAGACCTGGGTTCCAACACCATTCTATTAGCTGTGTGATCTGGGAAAAAATCAATTAACTGCTCTGGGCCTCAAATTATTCACGAGTAGAATAACGTCTGCCCTACGTACCTCACAGGCTTGTCATGGGATCATACGCAATAATGTCTATGAAAGAGCTTTGTTAAACTGTAAAAGATAAATTATGTGATGGTGCCATTATCATATGACAAGTGGCTGTACAATCACATCCCCAAATTATGGAAAAGCATATTTCTCTCAGTTAATAAGAATATATAATGCAGATGCAGTGAATAGTAAGTAAACACCAGCAGGATGGGGCAGGGAATGGAAACCAACTGAAATGTTTACCCAAGTGGTTTTTGAACAGATGGAAACCATGAGGTCTCTGCCATACTTCGTATTCTCTGGGTCTCTTATGTTCTGAGAGACAGCTTTGTCCCCTTCAGCTTTTCAGTCCTTGATATGGTTTTCCACAACTTCTGCTATACTGAGAATCACTGTGGTAAAGCCTGCTGACACTTGCTCTCAGGAGTCTAGACACTTGTTCAACCTTAGAGAACACAGAATATGAATCATGATTCTCTTTAGAATCCTGTCTTTGGCCCATGAGGGTTTATAGTTAAATTCTGAATGTAGGTTGGCCTGTCTTTGCTCTGTGGTACATTGTTAATCTGGGAGGCTTTAAACTTTTTGAAGGCAGTGTCATGGCAAAATAAACTTTCTTATAAATAGGAGACAGCCAAAAATCCAGAGATACCAGAGAAAGTCATATAGAAAATTCATAAAGAATCACACAGTATTTCTGCAACATGCTTGTCATAATAATTAAAATTATTTCAGGGTGGCTTGCAAAATATAAAAATACTAAATAATAATTGCAAAATCAGCTAAAAGTTTGATGACAGATCTGGAGAAAAGATAAGATGTGGAAGATAAGTTCTCTTCTCTTTTGAAATCTAATGTAATAGAAATAAATTCTTAAGTCCAAAAAGGCATTTAAATTTCAAAACTCAGTGAAAATATTACTTTGGGACATACTCAAGTAATTTATGGCCTATTCTGTGGCTGCTTTCTTCAAGAAACTCATGGAATCTATTTGAAACCTTGACCTGTTAAAACAATATATAACTTGAAATTGCACTAAAGATTTCCAGTAGTTAAAAGTGGCATCCTTAAAACCAAAATGCTTTTATCATAGCATAGATGATTCAAATCCTAAATGCACAACTTCTAATAACAATATTTGACCCATAATGCCCAAATTGGCAACTGCGTGTAAATACAACCAAAAATAACTCAAGAGTTAACTTTCTATTTAATAGGCTATTTAGGCTCATTCAATTACCCAAGTCCATTGTAGCACATGATTTTTAAATCATCTAACAGGTTACCTCTCCAACAGAGCTCTGGCTTTGTTATTTTGTTTTGCTGTCTCAAACGTGCAGGTTATAGTCTGTTCCTTATCCTGAGAAATGCGTGTGCTCCTGAAAGCTAATAAACCAACATGTATTTATGGTGCATTAGGCTTCGTACTCTGTGAGGCTGTGGCAGGTACAAAAGGTGGCCCCCACACAGGAATCCGTCAAAAATTAAGCCTATGGATTATTAAGTGCTAAATCGTGCCACAGAATACAACTGTGCTTGGAAGTCAGAAGAAAGGAGAACACTAAGTAATGGAATGGTTCAGTATAATCTTCCCGGAGGAGAGGACTTGAGTGGATCTTTGAAAAATAATTTAGGATTCAGAGGGAAGCGTACTGGATTTTCAAATGCAGAAAAGATCATGATCAAATTCTTTAAAGAAATCAGTCAGAAGTCTAGACTGACTGGAGATAAGGGATGATGTTAGAAGGTAATGAAGGATAAACTTAGCTAGGTAGAAATCATTTTATAGAATCTTGATAAGTTGACAAAGAAGTCAGGCTTGACGCAATAGGTAAAAGGGAGCCACTAGGCTAGTGCCCAAACAAGGATATCGTATGAAAGATTAGTGTTTAAGGAAGCTTCTGGTGACAACTATATGCATGGGATTGGGTAGGAATGACACTGAAAGCTGGAATACCAGTTTAGAGGCAGTTATATAAACCTAGATTGTAGTATCAGAATCAGAAAGAAAAGATATAGAACTGAATACCTAGAAGAGAATTCACTTACTATCTAAGTCAAAGCCCTCCTTTTTTCAGATGTGGATACTAGGACTTAGGAAGGTTGTAAGGCTTGTACAAGTTGATCATCTTCCCAGTTAGCAGCAGAGTCAGGACTGAAACCTAGGTTTCTGGGCACCTGGATAATTCTACTAAAGAAATTTTGAAGAAAGAAATTGTAGGACTTGATAAAAGGCTAGTTTGGCAATAACAATAAAGATAAAAAGCATAAAGCTTACTTCTGTGGCTTAGAGTCTAGAGGTGAGTGTTTTAACAACATCGCAGTTAGCCATGAGGAAGTTAACAAAACTAGCTTGGGAGAAAAGCTGATGAGTTAGAATTTGATTATGTTGAATTTCAAGTGATAGTAGAATATCTAGGTAGACATGCCCTACAACAACTGGACATAAGGAACTACTCAGGGCTCACAGCACAGTCTACAGCTCCTACCCAGACCTCTCTCCAAACTCTCCCAACTCTCTCCCCAAGCCTCTCTCCAAAGTATCATCATATATCCAATCACTCATCTGACACTAGTACCTCCAATTTAGATTGGTCAAAACTGAATTCATTACGTGAACTCTCAGGCTTGGTTAATACTGTTATCCATGCTGTTTATTATTGTCATTGAAGTCAGAAACCTGGGATGCATCTTCATCTCCTTCTTTTATAATACCTCACTGACTGCAGCCAATTAGTGACCAAATCCTGGTTGATTTCTCCTCCTTCCCATTTGTCCCTCCTTATTACTACCATTGTGGCTTAGACCCTTGTCATCTCAGGCCTGATTATAGCAATTGTCTCCTAACTGCTTCCATTGTCTCTACCTTGCATCCCACTTTAGCCTTTCCCCATGTAATTATCGGAATGATCTTCTAAAATGCAAATAAGATCATCATGTATTATTTAATTACTATTCTCATGGCCTATATAGAATTTAAGGTCTTCAAAATCTTATCCTTTTTTCCTTCTTGAGAGCTCCAAACAATGAAAATATATGGAATTTTCTGAATAGTCTACCTGGTTTGCATCTCAGTATCTTTGGGTAACTCTTTCTGCTTGGAACGCCCTTCTCTCCACATCTCCCCTACTCCTACTTTCCACCCCTTCCAGCTGCTGAACAACTACTCCTATTTCAAAATTCCCAAATGAGTTGTTTCAGAGATCTAGACAGCAGTTAAGGTTCAAGAACAGCTAAAGAAGCCATAAAAAAGGACGGAGAAGGAATGACAAGTACTTTCCAAAATGCCAAGGAAGAAAAGAGTTTTAAGAAGGAATGGGAGGAAATCATTCAAAGGGAGTTAGAAAATATATTAAAGATATTTATAACACCATTACTATAGCAGTGAAAAACTAAGACAATCCAAATCTTCAAAATAGGGCACACTCTGACATATTGATTTGATAGACTATATTATGCCAATAAAGGGTTAAATATGAAATATATACAAATAAATTCTCCTGTAAAATAATGCTAAATTAAAAAGTAGAAGAAAATGTGGCATAACTCATTGACTACAACCATGTAAAGATATATAAGCTTAAATAAAAAGCTGAAGATGAATAAACATAGTTACTGAGGGATTAAATAGATTTCTTCTGAAATATTTGTATGTTTCATTTAAATGTTTAATTTTTAAAATAATGGATGTTATCAGTATTAAATTCAATAAAAAAGGTCAAACAGTCATTTATAAATAAAATCATGCCTTACCTGGGTTTGATAGGTACTACTCAAAAGTATGTATCACTGATTTCTTTTATAAAGGAACTAAACACGCATAACAAAATTAAGTCATAGTGTTTTTGCTTTGTAAGTTCAAATTTTATGTTTTGTGTTTTTTTAAAACAAGGCATACCTTCACTGACTAACATAAATGTTATTTTATGCTTGTGATGGTCCTCTCTTTAAAACACAGATAACTGAGATTTGATTTTACCAGTTTTGTTTCCTGGATTAAAATTTCCAAAAGTTCTTTATAAATCGGTTACATGCTAAGTCAACCAATAATCATAAATGGAAGACTTAATTGTTAGAAGTAAATGTGTTCAGGATAACAAGTCCTTTTTTTCCTAACCAGACACCTACCCCGGACCATATTACTTCCTTGGGATATCATGAGGTAGCATAAAGTTTGGGTGTAGACAACAGGTTGAACTAGGAGGTCCAAATTAAAATGCCCCAGGCAGGCAAGGTAAATTAGTGAAACAAGTCATACTTCAGAGTACATGCCTATCCATAAGAGAGCATTAGCTACTCAAATCCATGACAGGTTGCTCTAAAGAAATGCCAGCTCACTGTTGTCACAGCTTCACATCAAGCAAGAGAAGGAAGAAATCCATACTTACCTATGAAATCTACCAATTTTAAATGTCCCTCAAGTGAATGATGAGACTAGAGAGTAACTGGGGTCTACAGCCCTAGCTGGGCTTAATTACAGCAGGTCATACATTGAAGGTCATAGTTTAGAGACAGGTTTTATTTCACTTATGCAGTATTTCTGAAAATGTTGAGCTTCTACTCTACTCCAAACACTGAGCTAGGCAAAAGATTAGTATGAGTTATTAAGGATACATCCCTCTGGTCACTCCCCTGAACAAAGTTCACAAGGGAAGCCAGGGAGGCCCAATCACAAAACCAAAAGGAGGACTAGTGTGTGCTGTGGTATAGAAGCCAAGGAACTACAGAATTCCAGTTATACAAATGTTGTTAGAATTGGAAATTTGGAAGTTATCGGTAACAGTACAGAGAGACATTTTGATAAGTCCTATGGACACAGGCACAAGAGCATAGAGTACAAACATAAAAAGGAGGAGAGGAATTAAAGGCAGCAAATGAGGACTACACTTTTGAAAAGTTTAAATAAAAAGGAGGAGAAATAGATTGTATAGTAGCTGTAGCATAACATGAGAGAAGAATTTATTTTAAGGACTTTTAAGGATAATAAAAATCAAGGCATTGATATACAGTGGATGTTTAAGATTCACAACAAAAAGTGGAAGACTAAAAGAAGGAAGGTTCTACGGGATACAGGAGTGCCCAAATGGAAACAATAAGTCAGCAGGGTTTGTAATCCTAATATAAAGTAGAATTCAGGCCAAAAAGCAACATTCAAGAAAAATAAAAGCACTATATAATGCTAAAAGCCAGAACTCACAAAGATAGGATAGTTATGAATACCTATGCCCCAAATAACACATAAAGTACCTACGCAAATCAGAAACTATCGATGATACAAGGAGAAAGAGATAGAAATTCACTTTCAGTACAAAACCAAAGAAAAAATATAAATAAGGACATAGAAGATAGAAACAATATAATTATTGGATGTCTCTTAAAAATATATATATGAAATACAACACTAACCTTGAAAATAAAAAATATATTCTTTCAGAGTGCACATGAAAAATTCACCAACATTGTTAATATGTTAGGTGACAAGGAAAACATCATAAAGTTGCATAAAGTAGAAACACTGCAAACAACACACACTGACCAGAATGCAATAAAATTAGAACTGAAAAGTGCAATTAAAAATAAAAAACGCCTTCCAACCTAGAAAAAATTTTTTAATTTTATTAAACAACTCATTGAAAAAGTGAAAGAAAATATAAACAGAAATTATCAAACTTCTGAATAACGTAACAATGAAAAAACTACATGTGACAGAGTCCGTGGGATATATTTAAGGCAGTGATCAAAAGAAAAGTCATACCCTTGAATACCTACATTAATTAAAAGAATAAAAATAAATGAATTTACAATTTAAAAAGGTACAAAAAGAGTGATGAATAAACCAGAAGTAAGCACTAAAAAGGAAGATAAAGATAAAAGTAGAAATTAAAGATGCAGTGAATTGGAAAAAAAAAGAGATCAAAATTTAAAAATCAAAGTTCTGGTTCTTTGGTAGAAACTGACAAATTAGACAAATCACTACTTAAATCAATAAAGGAAAATCAAGGGGGTTTTTTTGCTGTTGAGTTGCATGAGTTCTTTATATATGTTAGATATTAATCTATTATCAGGTATGTGATTTGCAAATATTTATTCCCATTCCAGAGACTGCCTTTTCAGTTTGATGATGGTTTCCTATGCTGTGAAGAAAAATTCTAATTTGATATAATCCCACTAATTTATTTTTGCTTTTGTTCTTTTGGTGCTAAATCTAAAAAAATCATTGCCAAAAAATGATGTCTACAAGCTTACCCTCTATGTTATCTTTTTTTTTTTAAACAACTTTATTGGAGTATAATTGCTTTACATTGTTGTGTTAGTTTCTGCTGTATAACAAAGTGAATCAGCTATATGTATACATATGTCCCCATATCCCCTCCTTCTTGCGTCTCCCTCCCACCCTCCCTATCCCACCCCTCTAGGTGGTCACAAAGCACGGAGCTGATCTCCCTGTGCTATGCAGCTGCTTCCCACTGGCTATCTATTTTACATTTGGTAGTGTATATATGTCAGTGCCACTCTCTCACTTCGTCCCAGCTTACCCTTCCCCCTCCCCGTGTCCTTAAGTCCATTCTCTATGTCTGCATCTTTATTGCTGTCCTGCCCCTAGGTTCTTCAGAACCTTTTTTTTTTAGATTCCATATATATGTGTTAGCTTATGGTATTTGTTTTTCTCTTTCTGACTTACTTCACTCTGTATGACAGATTCTAGGTCCATCCAACTCACTACAAATAACTCAATTTTGTTTCTTTTTATGGCTAAGTAATATTCCATTGTATATATGTGCCACATCTTCTTTATCCATTCATCTGTCGATGGACACTTAGGTTACTTCCATGTCCTGGCTATTGTAAATACTGCTGCAGCGAACACTGTGGTACATGACTCTTTTTGAATTATGGTTTTCTCAGGGTATATGCCCAGTAGTGGGATTGCTGGGTCATATGGTAGTTCTATTTTTAGATTTTTTTTTTTATAATTTTTTTTAACATCCTTATTGGAGTATAACTGCTTTACAATGGTGTGTTAGTTTCTGCCATATAACAAAGTGAATCAGCTATACATATACATACATCCCTATATCTCCTTCCTCTTGCGTCTCCCTCTCACCCCTCTAGGTGGTCACAAAGCACCGAGCTGATCTCCCTGTGCTATGTGGCTGATTACCACTAGCTATCTATTTTACATTTGGTAGTGTGTATATGTCCATGTCACTCTCTCACATCGTCCTAGCTTACCCATCCCCCTCCCTGTGTCCTCAAGTCCATTCTCTACGCCTGCGTCTTTATTCTTGTCCTGTCCCTAGGTTCTTCAGAGCCATTTTTTTCTTTTTTTTATTTTTTAGATTTCATATATATGCGTTAGCATACAGTATTTGTTTTTCTCTTTTTGACTTACTTCACTCTGTATGACTGTCTCTAGGTCCATCCACCTCATTACAAATAACTCAATTTCGTTCCTTTTTATGGCTGAGTAATATTCCATTGTATATATGTGCCACATCTTCTTTATCCATTCATCTGTTGATGGACACTTAAGTTGCTTCCATGTCCTGGCTATTGTAAATAGTGCTGAAATGAACACTGTGGAACATGCCTCTTTTTGAGTTATGGCTTTCTCGAGGTATATGCCCAGTAGTTGGATTGCTGGGTCATAGGGTAGTTCTATTTTTAGTTTTTGAGGAACCTCCATACTGTTCTCCACAGTGGCTGAATCAATTTACATTCCTACCAACACTGTAAAAGGGTACCATTTTCTCCACACCCTCTCAAGCATTTTTTTCTTTGTAGATTTTTTGATGATGGCCATTCTGACTGGTGTGACACCTCACTGTAGTTTTGATTTGCATTTCTCGAATGATTAACGATGTTGAGCATCCTTTCATGTGTTTGTTGGCAATCTGTATATCTTCTTTGAAGAAATGTCTATTTAGGTCTTCTGCCCATTTTTGGATTGGATTGTTTGTCTTTTTGACATTGAGCTACATGAGCTGCTTGTATATTTTGGAGATTAATGCTTTGTCAGTTGCTTCATATGCAAATATTTTCTCCCATTCTGAGGGCTGTCTTTTGGCTTGTTTATGGTTTCCTTTGCTGTGCAAAAGCTTTTAAGTTCCATTAGATCCCATTAGTTTATTTTTGTTTTTATTTCCATTTCTCTAGGAGGCGGGTCAAAAAGGATCCTGCTGTGATGTATGTCATAGAGTGCTCTGCCTATGTTTTCCTCTAACAGTTTTATAATGTCTGGCCTTACATTTGGGTCTTTAATCCATTTTGAGTTTATTTTTGTGTATGGTGTTAGGCAGTGTTCTAATTACATTCTTCTACATTTAGCTGTCCAGTTTGCCCAGCACCACTTATTGAAGAGGCTGTCTTTTCTCCATTGTATATTCTTGCCTCCTTTATCAAAGATAAGGTGACCATATGTGCGTGGGTTTATCTCTGGGCTTTCTATCCTGTTCCATTGATCTATATTTGTTTTTGTGCCAGTACCATACTGTCTTGATTACTGTAGCTTTGTAGTATAGTCTGAAGTCAGGGAGCCTGATTCTTCCAGCTCCATTTTTCTTTCTCAAGATTACTTTGGTGATTTGGGGTCTTTTGTGTTTCCATACAAACTGTGAAATTTTTTGTTCTAGTTCTGTGAAAACTGCCACTGGTAGTTTGATAGGGATTGCATTCAATCTGTAGATTGCTTTGGGTAGTATAGTCATTTTCACACTGTTGATTCTTCCAATCCAAGAACATGGTATATCTCTCCATCTGTTTGTATCATTGTTAATTTCTTTCCTCAGTGTCTTATAGTTTTCTGCATACAGGGCTTTTGTCTCCTTAGGTAGGTTTATTCTTAGGTATTTTATTCTTTTTGTTGCAATGGTAAATAGGAGTGTTTCCTTCTTTCTCTTTCAGATTTTTCATCATTAGTGTATAGGAATGCAAGAGATTTCTCTGCACTAATTTTGCTTCCGGCCACTTTACCAAACTCAGTGGTTAGCTCTAGTAGTTTTCTGGTAGCATCTTTAGGATTCTCTATGTATAGTATCATGTCATCTACAAATAGTGACAGCTTTACTTATTCTTTTCCGATTTGGATTCCTTTTATTTCTTTTTCTTCTCTGATTGTTGTGGCTAAAACTCCAAAACTATGTTGAGTAATAGTGGTGAGAGTGAGCAACCTTGTCTTGCTCCTGATCTTAGTGGAAATGGTTTCAGTTTTTCACCATTGAGAACGATGTTGGCTGTGGGTTTGTCATATATGGCCTTTATTATGTTGAGGAAAGTTCCCTCTATGCCTACTTTCTGGAGGGTTTTTATCATAAATGGGTGTTGAATTTTGTCAAAAGCTTTTTCTGCATCTACTGAGATAATCACATGGTTTTTAACCTTCTGTTTGTTAATGTGGTGTACCACATTGAGTGATTTGCATATATTGAAAAATCCCTGCATTCCTGGGATAAACCCCACTTGATCATGGTGTATGATCCTCTTAATGTGCTGTGGATTCTGTTTGCTAGTATTTTGTTGAGGATTTTTGCATCTACGTTCATCAGTGATATTGGCTTGTAGTTTTCTTTCTTTGTGACATCTTTGTCTGGTTTTGGTATCAGGGTGACGGTGGCCTCGTAGAATGAGTTTGGGAATGTTCCTCCCTCTGCTATATTTTGGAAGAGTTTGAGAAGGGTAGGTGTTAGCTCTTCTCTAAATGTTTCATAGAATTTGCCTGTGAAGCCATCTGGTCCTGGGCTTTTGTTTGTTAGAAGATTTTTAATCACAGTCTCAAATTCAGTGCTTGTGATTGGTCTGTTTATATTTTCTATTTCTTCCTGGTTCAGTCTCGTAAGGTTGTGCTTTTCTAAGAATTTGTCCATTTCTTCCAGGTTGCCCATTTTATTGGCATATAGTTGCTTGTAGTAATCTCTCATGATCCTTTGTACTTCTGCAGTGTCAGCTGTTTTCCTTTTTCAGTTCTAATTCTGTTGATTTGAGTCTTCTCCCGTTTTTTCTTGATGAGTCTGGCTAACGATTTATCAATTTTGTTTATCTTCTCAAAGAACCAGCTTTTAGTTTTATTGATCTTTGCTATAATTTCCTTCATTTCATTTTCATTTACTTCTGATCTGATCTTTATGATTTCTTTCCTTCTGCTAACTTTGGGGTTTTCTTCTTCTTCTTTCTCTATTTGCTTTAGGTGTAAGGTTGGATTGTTTATTTAAGATGTTTCTTGTTTCTTGAGGTAGGATTATATTGCTATAAACTTCCCTCTTAGAACTGCTTTTGCTGCATCCTATAGGTTTTGGGTCGTCGTGTTTTCATTGTCATTTGTTTCTAGGTATTTTTTTATTTCCTCTTTGATTTCTTCAGTGATCTCTTGGTTATTTAGTAGTGTATTGTTTAGCCTCCATGTGTTTGTATTTTTTACAGATTTTTTTCCTGTAATTGATATCTAGTCTCATAGCGTTGTGGTCGGAAAAGATACTTGATACGATTTCAAATTTCTTAAATTTACCAAGGCTTGATTTGTGACCCAAGATATGATCTATCCGGGAGAATGTTCCATGAGCACTTGAGAAGAAACTGTATTCTGTTGTTTTGGGATGGACTGTCCTATAAATATCAATTAAGTCCATCTTGCTTAATGTGTCATTTAAAGCTTCTGTTTCCTTATTTATTTTCATTTTGGATTATCTGTCATTGGTGAAAGTGGGGTGTTAAAGTCCCCTACTATGATTGTGTTACTGTCGATTTCCCCTTTTATGGCTGTTAGCATTTGCCTTATTTATTGAGGTGCTCCTAGGTTGGGTGCATAAATATTTACAATTGTTATATTCTCTTTTGGATTGATCCCTTGATCATTATGTAGTGTCCTTCTTTGTCCCTTGTAATAGTCTTTATTTTAAAATCTATTTTGTCTGATATGAGAATTGCTACATCAACTTTCTTCTCATTTCCATTTGCATGGAATATCTTTTTCCATCCCCTCACTTTCAGTCTGTATGTGTCCCTAGGTCTAAACTGGGTCTCTTATAGACAGCATATATACAGGTCTTGTTTTTGTATCCATTCAGCCAGTCTCTGTTTTTTGGTTGGAGCATTTAATCCATTTACATTTAAAGTAGTTATCGATATGTATGTTGCTATTACCATCTTCTTAATTGTTTTGGGTTTGTTATTGTAGGTCTTTTCCTTCTCTTGTGTTTCCTGCCTAGAGAAGTTCCTTTAGCATTTGTTGCAAAGCTGGTTTGGTGGTGCTGAATTCTCTTAGCTTTTGCTTGTCTGAAAAGATTTTAATTTCTCCGTCGAACCTGAATGAGATCCTTTCTGGGTAATCTTGGTTGTAGGTTTTTCCCTTTCATCACTTTGAATATGTCCTGCCACCCGCTTCTGGCTTGCAGAGTTTCTGCTGAAAGATCAGCTGTTAACCTCATGGGGATTCCCTTGTATGTTATTTGTTGTTTTTCCCTTGCTGCTTTTAATATTTTTTCTTTGTATTTAATTTTTGATAGTTTGATTAATATGTGTCTTGGTGTGTTTCTCCTTGGATTTATCCTGTATGGGACTCTCTGTGCTTCCTGGACTTGATTAAGTATTTCCTTTCCCATATTAGGGACGTTTTCACCTATAATCTCTTCAAATATTTTCTCAGTCCCTTTCTTTTTCTCTTCTTCTTCTGGGACCTCTATAATTCGAAAGTTGGTGCATTTAATGTTGCCCCAGAGGTCTCTGAGACTGTCCTCAACTCTTTTCACTCTTTTTTCTTTATTTGCTCTGCATTAGTTATTTCCAGTATTTTATCTTCCAGGACACTTATCCGTTCCTGTCTCAGTTATTCTGCTATTAATTCCTTCTACAGAATTTTTAATTTCATTTATTGTGTTGTTCATCATTGTTTGTTGGCTCACTAGCTCTTCTAGGTCCTTGCTAAACGTTTTGTGTATTTTCTCCATTTTATTTCCAAGATTTTGGATCATCTTTACTATCATTACTATGAATTCTTTTTCAGGTAGACTGCCTACTTCCTCTTCATTTGTTTGTTCTGGTGGGTTTTTAACTTGCTCCTTCATCTGTTGTGTATCTCTCTGTCTTCCCATTTTGCTTAACTTACTGTGTTTGGGGTCTCCTTTTCGCAGGCTGCAGGTTCATAGTTCCCATTGATTTTGGTGTCTGCTCCCAGTAGGTAAGTTTGGTTCAGTGGGTTGTGTACGCTTCCTGGTGAAGGGGACTGGTGCCTTTGTTCTGGTGGATGAGGCTAAATCTTGTCTTTCTGGTGGTCAGGACCGCATCTGGTGGTGTGTTTTGGGGTGTCTGTGACCTTATTATGATTTTAGGCAGTCTCTCTGCTAATGGGTGAGGCTGTGTTCCTGTCCTGCTAGTTGTTTGAAATGGGGTGTCCAGCACTGGAGCTTGCTGGTCCTTGAGTGGAGCTGGGTCTTAGCATTGAAAGGGAGATCTCTGGGAGAGCACTCGCCAACTGATGTTACATGAGGCTGGGAGGTCTCTGGTGGTCCAACGTCCTGAACTCGGCTCTCCCTCTCAGAGGCTCAGACCCAACAGCCGGCCCGAGCACCAAGACCCTGTCAGCCATGCGGCTCAGTAGAAAAGGGAGGGAAAAAAAAGAAAGAAAGAAAACTAAATAAAATAAAATAAAGTTATTAAAATAAAAAATTTAAAAATATATTATTAAAATAAAACAATTTTTTAAGTAATAAAAGAAAAAAAGAAAAGAGAGAGCAACCAAAGCAATAAACAAATCCACCAGTGATAAGAAGCGCTGAAAACTAAACTAAGGAGAGGAGACCTTCAAGATGGCAGAGAAGTAAGATGTGGAGATCACCTTCCTCCCCACAAATACATCACAAATACATCTACATGTGGAACAACTCCTACAGAACACCTACGGAATGCTGGCAGAAGACCTCAGACTTCCCAAAACAGAAGAAACTCTCCATGTACCTGGCCATGTAGCTGACAGGGTCTTCGTGCTCTGGGCGGGTTTCAGGCCTGAGCCTCTGAGGTGGGAGAGCCGAGTTCAGGTCATTGGTCCACCAGAGACCTCCCGGCTCCACGTAATATCAAATGGTGAAAAGGGAAGAGTGATGCAAGATAAAGGTGGAGGGCTTCCTTGGTGGCACAGTGGTTGAGGGTCTGCCTGCCAATGCAGGGGACATGGGTTCGAGCCCTGGTCTGGGAGGATCCCACATGCCACGGAGCAACTGGGCCCGTGAGCCACAATTACTGAGCCTGCGCATCTGGAGCCTGTGCTCCGCAACAAGAGAGGCCGCAATGGTGAGAGGCCCGCGCACCGCGATGAAGAGTGGTCCCCACTTGCCGCAACTAGAGAAAGCCCTCACACAGAAACGAAGAGTCAACACAGTCATAAATAAATAAATAAAAGAACGTGAATTTCTAAAAAAAAAAAAGATAAAGGTGGAGATAGCATTGACATATACACACTACCAAATGTAAAATAGATAGCTAGTGGGAAGCAGCCACATAGCACAGGGAGATCAGCTTGGTGCTTTGTGACCACCTAGAGGGGTGGGAGGGAGATGCAAGAGGAAGGAGATATAGGGATGTATGTATATGTATAGCTGATTCACTTTGTTATATGGCAGAAACTAACACACCATTGTAAAGCAGTTATACTCCAATAAGGATGTTAAAAAAAATTATAAAAAAAAAAATCTAAAAATAGAACTACCATATGACCCAGCAATCCCACTACTGGGCATATACCCTGAGAAAACCATAATTCAAAAAGAGTCATGTACCACAGTGTTCGCTGCAGCAGTATTTACAATAGCCAGGACATGGAAGCAACCTAAGTGTCCATCGACAGATGAATGGATAAAGAAGATGTGGCACATATATACAATGGAATATTACTTAGCCATAAAAAGAAACAAAATTGAGTTATTTGTAGTGAGTTGGATGGACCTAGAATCTGTCATACAGAGTGAAGTAAGTCAGAAAGAGAAAAACAAATACCATAAGCTAACACATATATATGGAATCTAAAAAAAAAAGGTTCTGATGAACCTAGAGGCAGGACAACAATAAAGATGCAGACATAGAGAATGGACTTAAGGACACGGGGAGGGGGAAGGGTAAGCTGGGACGAAGTGAGAGAGTGGCACTGACATATATACACTACCAAATGTAAAATAGATAGCCAGTGGGAAGCAGCTGCATAGCACAGGGAGATAAGCTCAGTGCTTTGTGACCACCTAGAGGGGTGGGATAGGGAGGGTGGGAGGGAGATGCAAGAGGGAGGAGATATGGGGATATATGTATATGTATAGCTGATTGACTTTGTTATACAGCAGAATCTAACACAACAATGTAAATCAATTATACTCCAATAAAGTTGTTAAAAAAAAAAAAAGACAATATAGGGGGTAAGCTTGTAGACATCATTTTTTGGCAATGATTTTTTTGGATTTAGCACCAAAAGCAACAAAAGCAAAAATAAATAAGTGGGATTATATCAAATTAAAAATTTTTCTTCACAGCATAGGAAACCATCATCAAAATGAAAAGGCAGTCTCTGGAATGGGAATAAATATTTGCAAATTACATACCTGATAATAGATTAATATCTAACATATATAAAGAACTCATACAACTCAACAGCAAAAAAAAAAAAAACCCTTGAGTTTCCTTTATTAATTTAAGTAGTGATTTGTCTAATTTGTCAATTCTACCAAAGAACCAGAACTTTGATTTTTAAATTTTGATCTTTTTTTTTCCCAATTCGCTGCATCTTTAATTTCTACTTTTATCTTTATCTTCCTTTTTAGTGCTTACTTCTGGTTTATTCATCACTCTTTTTGTACCTTTTTAAATTGTAGATTCATTTATTTTTATTCTTTTATTTTAATTAATATAGGTATTCAAGGGTATGAATTTTCTTTTGATCACTGCCTTAAATATATCCAACAGACTCTGTCACATGTAGTTTTTTCATCTTTACATTATTCAGAAGTTTGATAATTTCTGTTTATATTTTCTTTCACTTTTTCAATGAGTTGTTTAATAAAATTAAAAAATTGTTTCTAAGTTGGAAGGCCTTTATTTTTAATTGCATTTTTCGTTTCTAATTTTACTGGTCAGTGTGTGTTGTTTGCAATGTTTCTACTTTATGCAACTTTATGATGCCTTCTTTGTCACCTAACACACCATTGTAAAGCAATTATACGCCAATAAATATGTTTAAAAAAAAAAAACTAAACTAAGATAAACATAAAAATCAGAAACTGGTCAGTCACACACAGCAAACCCCAAGTCTACAGTTGCTCCCAAAGTCCACTGCCTCAATTTTGGGATGATTCCTTGTCTATTCAGGTATTCCACAGCTGCAGGGTACCTCAAGTTGACTGTGGAGATTTAATCCGCTGCTCCTGACGCTGCACGGAGAAATTTCCCTTTCTCTTCTTTGTTCGCTCAGCTCCTGGGGTTCAGCTTTGGATTTGGCCCTGCCTCTGCATGTAGGTCGCCCTCTGGCATCTGTTCCTTGCCCAGACAGGAGGGGGTTAAAGGAGCAGCGAATTACGGGGCTCTGGCTCACTCAGGCCGGGGGGAGGGAGGGGTACGGAATGTGGGGCGAGCCTGCAGCGGCAGAGGCTGGCGTGACGTTGCACCAGCCTGAGGCATTCTGTGTGTTCTCCAGGGGAAGTTGTCCCTGGATCACGGGACCCTGGCAGTGGTGGGCTGCACAGGCTCCCGGAGGGGAGGTGTGGATAGTGACCTGTGCTTGCACACAGGCTTCTTGGTGGCTGCAGCAGCAGCCTTAGCATCTCATGCCCGCGCTAGTAGCCACAGCTCATGCCTGTCTCTGGAGCTCGCTTAGGCGGTGCTCTGAATCCCCTCTCCTAGCACACCCCGAAACAATGGTCTCTTGTCTTAGGCAGGTCCAGACCTTTTCCCGGACTCCCTCCCGGCTAGCTGTGGTGCACTAGCCCCCTTCAGGCTGTGTTCATGCAGCCAACCCCAGTCCTCTCCCTGGGATCTGACCTCTGAAGCCCGAGCCTCAGCTCCCAGCCCCAGCCCGCCCCGGCAGGTGAGCAGACAAGCCTCTCGGGCTGGTGAGTGCTGGTCGGCACCAATCCTCTGTGCGGGGATCTCTCCGCTTTGCCCTCCACACCCCTGTTGCTGCACTCTCCTCCGTGGCTCTGAAGCTTCCCCCCCACCCCCACCATCTCCGCCAGTGAAGGGCCTTTCTAGTGTGTGGAAACTTTTCCTCCTTCATAGGTCCCTCCCCAAGGTGCAGGTCCCATCCCTATTCTTTTGTCTCTGTTTTTTCTTTTTTCTTTTACCCTACCCAGGTACGTGGGGGGTTTCTTGCCTTTTGGGAAGTCTGAGGTCTTCTGCCAGCGTTCAGTAGATGTTCTGTAGGAGTTGTTCCACGTGTAGATGTATTTCTGATGTATTTGTGGGGAGGAAGGTGATCTCCACGTCTTACTCCTCCACCATCTTGAAGGTCCGTCCCCCCTATGTTTTCTTCTAGGATTTTGTGGCTTCAGGTTTATGTTCAAGTCTTTAATCCATTTTTAGTTGATTTTTGTATATGGTGTAAGATAGGGATCCAGTTTCATTCTTTTACATGTGGCTGTCCAGTCTTCCAAGCACTATTAATCGAAAAGACTATCCTTTCTCTATTGTGTGTTCTTGGCACCACTGTCAAAAATTAGTTTACCATATATTCATGGGTTGATGTCTGAGCTCTATTCTGTTCCACTGATCTATGTGTCTGTTTTTATTCCAAAGCCATACTGATTTGACTACTATAGCTTTGAAATATAGTTTGAACCCCTTAAAAAATTTTTCAGTTCAATTATTGTATTCAGCTCTGTAATTTCTGTTTGGTATTTTCTTACATTTTCTACCTCTGTTGAAATTCTCACTTTGTTTATGCATTCTTCTGCTCTCAGTGAGCATTTTTAAGACCATCATTTTGAATTCTGTATCAGGGAAATTACTTATCTTCTTTTCATTAAGGCCTGTCTCTGGAGTTTTATCTTATTCTTTTGTTTGGAACATATTCGTCTGTTTCTTCCTTTTCCCTGACTCTCTGTGTTGGTTTCTGTTCATTAGATAAAATAGCCACCTCTCCATCTTGATGCAGTGGTCTTATGTAGGAGATGAAACTTATAACCCGGCCCTAACTCTTGTTTGTCTCTCAAACCTTTGTGATTGTCCAAGTTGCCTCCTTTGTTCTGAGAACTCCCAGAAGTTGAAGTTGGGTCAAGACCTGTCAGTGTCCCAAAGGGGAGGATCTCAGTCAGCACCTGATCGGAAGCCAGACATTTAGGCAGCAGCTTTTAAAGAAAGACTGGGGGCTGGGCATTTTTGTCTGTTCTCTCTGCACTGAGCCTTGGGGGGATAGCCGGTTAAGAACTTTTTCTTTGTTTGCTATTGTCCTGTGGGGTCCATGACCACAAGCCCTACTGGCTACCAGAGATGCACTGTCAAGTGTTTCATCCTCTGATCTGCAGCCATAAAAGCTAGGTCACCAGAGGTGTGCAAAAGCTCCTTCCAGGGAGACACCAGTGACCTGGAGCAGGGCAGAGGGAGAATGTGGAGACAGTGTCCACCAGCCTCCCAGGTCTCAGGGGAGGATCATAATCATTTATAATAATTATTATTTATTTATTTGTCATTTACAATAATAATCCAGTGTGCTAAATTAGAGCCTGACCCTCAGGCAGCAGCTTTTAAAGTGTGTAAATAGGCCTCTTTCAGGGGCAGACTGGAAGATAGGTGATTCTGTCTGCTCCTTCTGTGCTGAGCCCTGGGGGAATAGCCATACTGAGTCCTTGTGTTCCCATTAATAACTGTTTCTTTCTTTGCTATAGTCTTGTGGGTCTCATGGAAGTAAGCCCTGTTGGGTTTCAGAGCTAGATGTTTGGGGGGGCCTGTCCCTCAGGTGGAAGTCTTCAACATTGGGATGCTAGATGTTGGGTCCAAACCCTTCAATCCTCAGGGAGAAGCTGGGAGTTGTGAGTTCCCTCCTGATTGTTTGTCCCTGTGCCAGGTGTAGGGTTTGTGGCATAAGTTTGTCTTAGCCTTTCATATCCATCCTAATGTAAATATCTTCTTGTTTACCCAATATGTAGGAGTCACTCAACCAGTTTCTAGATTTCTTTCAGAGGAAATTGCTCCATATATAGCTGTAGACTTGGTGTGCCAGCAAAAAGGTGAGTTCAGGAGCCTCCTGTGTTGCCATCTTGAACTGGAACTCACAGAGGACTTTTTAATATACCTACATACCTCTAGGGAATCAATGACAAAACTATCTCACAAAATTAAAGAATTAATCAAGGTAGGAATATACAGAATTAACATGCAAAAATCAGCAACCTCCTTATACACAATAATAAACAGAAGATATGATGGAAAAGAAAACCCCATTTACAACAGCAACAAAAAAGATAAAATACTTGAGAACAAACTTAGCAAGAAATGTTCAAAACCTATATGAATAAAACTACAAAGCACTCCTAAGTGGAAAGACATTCCTTGCTCTGGTTAGGACATTTCAACATCATCAAGATGTCAGTTCTCCCCTAAAGTTAATTTATGAATTTAATGCAATCCCAATAAAAATACCTACAAATTCTCTTCTAGAGCTAAACAAGGGACTCCTAAAGTTCATATGGAAAAATAAGCATGCAAGAATACTTGGAAAACACTGAAAAAGAAAAGCTGTGAGAGGGTACTAACCCTACGAGATATTAAAACATACTGTAGAAGAGTGTACTACTGATGTGTGAACAGACAGACCAAGTAGAATAAAAAGTGCAGCAACAAGCCCAACTACATATGGAAATTTAGTATATGATAAAGGTGGTATCTCAAATTACTGGGGTGATGAAAAGATAAAATTAAATCCATTCCCAAAACATACATTAAAACAAAATGAAACAACACAAGCACTAGAAGAAAACACACTAATTCCCCTATAATCTTGCTATAGGGGAAAACTTAACTAATAATAACTCAAAACCCAGATGCAATAAAGAAAAATTGATATTTTTACTACATGAAAATTAAAAAAAACATTTGCTTGACTTGAAATATCACAAACAAAATCAAAAGACAAATGACAAACTGGGAAGAAAATCGGTAACATATATCACAGGTAAAGGGCTGATATCTCTGATATAAAAAGAAATGAGGAAAAAAATGAACAAAAATTCGACAGAAAAGTAGGCAAGAGACATGAACAGTCAATTCACCAAAAAAATAAAGATTGTAAAATGACTCTAAACATATGAAAAGATGTTCAACTTTACTCATTAAATAAATGAAAATTAAAATTACACTGAGCTACCATTTTACCATCAAATTGGCAAAAATGCAAAAGCTTGACAATATACTCTGTTCATGAAGTTATGGAAGAAAAGCACTCTCATACAACACCAGAGTAATGCAAAATGATACGACCCTTATGGAGAGGAATTTAACAGTATCTAACAAAAGTGCAAACACATTTACCTTTCAATCCAATGATCCCATTTCTACTATTTTTACCAAGAAGTTACACATCAACAATATGAGGTTATTCATTGCCACATTATTTGCAACTGAAAAATCCAAGAGCCCAAACATAAGAAATTGAATGAATTAACTATGGTACAAAAATGCATTGAAATATCACGCAGCAGTGGAAAGGAATAAGGAGAATATCTATGAACTGATATGCAGTGATTTTCATATCAGTGCAAAAATGTGTATACAGTATACTGCCTTTGTCTAAGAAAGAAGGGAAAGTAGGAAATGTATAAGAATATGCTTGTTTTTGGAAAAACTATAGAAAAGATAAAATAGAAAACAATGAAATTAGTTACCTACAAAGAGGTTGGGGCAATAAAATGAAAGGAATAGAGGAGGGATTGAGTATACATGATTATACCTTTTTGGATACTTTTGGAAACATGTTAGTGTTCTATATAGCCAAAAAAATAAAAGTTAATCAACACAGATGGGGAAAACCACAAAATTAAATGCAAACAGAAACAAGTGATCCAAAAAGTATTTTAAACAATATAAGCATACTGTGGGAGAATTAAAGAACTAACCAAAGTTACTTTTGAACACCAGCCATGGAGTAAAAGAATAGCAAACAAATCTGGACCTCATCTTAGTAGGTTTGTTTTTGTGGTGGCAAAGGTGTATGAATTCTTAAACTATTTTATGTGCGTTGAAGGGATAAGCAAATGAGCAAATGCACTGATGTTGCCAGAAGCCAGAGTTCTCAGTGCAGAAGAGACAGGTAAATACGGAATGAAGAAAGGCAAGTAAAGAGCTTTGTGAATTTGGATTAAAAGCAGAGGTCTCAGCAACAGCTCATGGTTTCTAATACGCAAATACACACAAGTTCTGCACGAGCTCCTTGAAGAAATACTGATTCCAGGTCTGGGGCAGGAAGAATTTAAGATCAGCCTTAAACATCTTTTTTATGCCAGAAAGTAAGAAAGCACTCAAAATAATGATGGAAGCATGTCAAGAAAAACACAAGAGCCAGCTTGAAGGGCCTCCCACTGACCCAATCTGGGTCAATTTGAGATGGAAATAATTACAGTAAGAATTATAATCTATTGAACAAAATAGGAATCCATGAGTCCGTACTGATACTAGATGACAGTGATAATGATGATGTTGACACATACATACCTAAATACATAAACTTTTGTAACGTATCTTGTTTCAATATTAATTTTTGATTGTTAATAACAATGGATTTTAGATCCCTCTGTTTCTTCTTTGAAATATAAGCTCATGTCCTTTCCCCATATTTTGATCATCATAGTACACCTATGATGGCAAAACTTTATCATATTTATTGCAGCTAAATTTGCAACTTGTCATTTTCCTTTTAACAAAACTTTATCATATTTACTGTAACTATTTTTCCTAGTTTGCCATTTTTCTTTTAGTAAACAGGAATATTTCATTTTTAAAAACTCCTTCTGACAGTATACGCACATTAAGAAAAATACTTACTGTGTTACATTCCTTAACTCTTCCTCAGGAAAAGAAAATAAAATGTCCCCCCAAATCCCTAGAAGGCACCACTGCTGCTGAAATGGAAGAGGAAAGAGACAGAAAAGAGGGAGCCAAACTGTGAGGGTTAATGAGAGAGGAGTCCTATTCCCTCTGTCGTGCATTAAACCATTCAATTGCAGTAAAGAAGGACATCAGAAGAGAAAAATGTGATTCTTTTCCACAGAGAAATTAATTACTTTCTTAGATTTGAAACCTTTCCAGTGAAAAATTTCCTGTTGCCCAGAAGCACCTTTCTAATTAATGACATCTTTAGTTTCTCAGGTAAGCTCACACTGCACAAATCCCTTCTCAGCTTATAAGGGAAGAGGCTTTTAAGGCGTGAACTGCAGGCTGAAAGAACAGGAAAGTTACACAGAGGAAATGAACTGACAGCTGGAGTCCAGGCGTCCCACTCCTAACTCTTGAAGCCAACGAGGGGCTACAGGAATCATTGCCCCAGGGCTCGGTGGAGAGGGGTGTGTGCTGACTCAAGGCTCCAGCGCATTCTTGAAAAATCACTGCACAGTTAACTTCTAAATTACTGAGAACAATTGTAGAGATCAATAGAAAACACCAACCTCTAAAGACATTTCCTACAGCATAATTTGAAGAAGTGCAATACATGAAGCAGTGAGCCACAGAAAATCAGGTCTTAGCACTAATTAGAAAATTTGCTAAGCTTTCTCTCTCAAGAAAATCAGTTCGTCAGTTATAGGACCAATTTGAAACATGGTTTACAAATTTTCATTTGGGCTGAAAAAAATTACAGCCAGATATTTGAACCAACATTCTAAATAAAATTGTGAGACTGATTAATTACTTACTGTTAATAAAATTGTGACAGAAAATTGATTATTCACTAGTAGTTAAAAGCTGTCTTCCACATGTCAGAATGAAGACTGGCTATGAAGCAGAAAAAATAAAACCCCACTAGAGTATCTCGTTTAATCAGAAAGGGAAGAAAGGAGCTTACTACTGTGCCTCCAGAAACATAACTTCTTCCCTTAAACTGTGATTTTATAACATTTACTTCCAACAACTTATTAAATGCTCGCCTCGTGATTAGCTATTAATCCCAACTAGCAAAGCAATCTTTTTTCTGTTATAGCTTGATTTTGTTTGACCTACAGTACAGATGCCCCAGAGCACTATGATACATATGTATATCTGGCGGGGGGTGGGGGGGGGCTGTGTTTCTTCTCAAGTAAATAATTTAGAGGCTAATTCTGCTCTTCCTATTGCTGGAAATTCCTGCTTAACCTCCACGCAAATCCACTCATTTGAGTTTTGTATGAGTGGTCCGACTGTTCACACTAATGTGAACAGTGCCCCTGAAAATACACCTGCCAAAAGCTACTATTCTTTTAAATAGAAATCAGAAAATAAATTCTCCTTGAGCAGAACAATTGGACCATGTTTTCTCCTCACTCAAAGGGATACAGCCTTATAGAAATAGGCAGCCAATGTGTTAGCTGACCCATCATCTTTCTTTAAAGGAAAGTCATACTTTCTGTCCTGGGTGATTAGTTTGACCAACCACTACCTATAGGTCTATCATCCTCCTCATGTGCAGACTCAAAATGTGGTAAAATGTGGATCTATTTCCTTGCCTTTCATTCTTTCTGAATGTTAGTTAAAGTTTTAATACTTGTTATAATAAAATATGTAAATACAAGAACAGGATAAATGCATAAATAGGAATTGTAAATATATGTTAGGACCAACTAAATATCTGCAAGAGTACACAGTTGTATTCTAAAGTCATAGGAAGATTTTCCTGCTAAACATTAGGCGACTGGAATACTAACATATTCTAATTATATGCCTAACAAAAATGAAAATCTTCCATAACCCCACTGCCTGAGATGACCACTGCTAACATTTGGCGTATATCCTTTCTGATTTTTCCATTCTTATATATCTTGGGGTTTTTTTTTACAGTAGTGGGTCTCATACTATATAGCCTGTTTTGTACTGTTTTCTATACCAGTAAACATACATCTAAAACATCATTCTTTATGGATGGTTTTTATGAATTTTATGAATGCCCTAATTTGGTTACCCAAACCTTAAAAGAGTTTTAGATGTTATACCTGGATCTATTTTTTTCATATAATTTTGACTTCATGATTGCTTTATGATAATTAATGCATACCAGGCTCCACTTAAAGCCTAGTATTGTATCAAAACATTAGCAATGGGCTTCCCTGGTGGCGCAGTGGTTGGGAGTCTGCCTGCCAATGCAGAGGACACGGGTTCGAGCCCTGGTTTGGGAAGATCCCACATGCCGCGGAGCGACTAAGCCCGTGAGCCACAATTACTGAGCCTGCGCGTCTGGAGCCTGTGCTCCGCAACAAGAGAGGCCGCGATAATGAGAGGCCCGCGCACCGCAATGAAGAGTGGCCCCCGCTTGCCACAACTAGAGAAAGCCCTCGCGCAGAAACGAAGACCCAACACAGCCAAAAATAAATAAATAAAATAAATAAATTATATATATAAAAAAAAAAAAAACATTAGCAATAATGTTTAGCTTTTAGAGGAAACTATGCAACATAATGTGAAATCCAGCTAAATACTTTTTTTTTATTGAACAACAACATTTAGTTCCTCAGGTTCATCTGCTATCAATTAGGGTGATAAGCAGGCACTCAAAAGCTAGTTTTTCAATTATGTTTTCTACCTTTCAACCGAAATGTTCCTGTCATTGCATATCGTGTAGTAATTTTGAAAAAGCTTCATCTTAGCAACCAAGAGATAACTTTAAAATCAAGAATCTAAACCAATTAATTCCTAACATTAATTACTTCTTTTAAAACAAAAGGCACTTTAAAGTAAGTGACTGCAAATATACTTTTTAATCCCACTAACAGTCCTTATCTCTTTTTCCCCCAGCTCACGATTCTGTTGACAACTCATGCTCAGACTCAAATCATCATTCAAATCATAATTAAAGCATAATTCTGAGCTCTCTTTGTACATGCTAATTCCACAACCACCAGATGTAAAAGCCACACAGAAATTCCTATAGAGTATTATTAGCTTGCAAGGAGCAGAATTAAGATGCATAAACGTATCTTCTATAGCAAGTAAATATTTTGGTTTTAATTACATTATTACCTTGTTTTATGCTACTAATTACTACAATTTATTGTATAACTGACTCTCAGAAAAAAATATTACCAGAGAAGTTCCGCAGTCTTAAACTGAAGATAGTATATACTAATGATTTTGCCTAACCCGTTCCCTTAAAAATACAATGTAAAATATTTTTATAATAGGTTTGATAAATCTTTCCTATTTTCCCACTAATACATAAAGTTATCATATGCTACAGTTATTTGTTGATTTATTTCTCATAAATCACAGGGCAATAAAAAAAAATTATATTTTCAAGTCTGGGACAATGTATTAAGCTGTCTTTATTCCCTAGAAGACAGGCCAGGACTTGAAAGTTAGTAGGTGCTCAATTAATTTTACTAAGTTAATGAATTAATCATGTAAAGCATTCATTCCACTTAACATAATATAAGCATTATTGTTAAATACTAGCTAGTATCTATTTCAGCCTCTATAGATTAAAAACCTGCAGCCTTAGAGCAAAAGACTGAACATTAGAAATAATAACAGTTTGCTGTAGATTGAAAACAAATGAACTCATTCTGAAACTCCGCAGTCTTTCATAAGCCACTTGAGAGGCCTGCCCTCTTGCAGTTTATGACCCCAGTCAAGGCTTTCTAGTGAAATAAAGCCCTGTGTTCACGCTGGGGCCATCCATTGTTCTCTCTGTAATTTGTACCAAATTGTAAAGGTTATAAATACTTGCGGTGAAGCTGCATTCATTCACAATTAGGTGCCTTTTTTTAATAACTACGAGACCAGGGACTAGCATTTACTTACTTCATGATAACCTAATTGTACATACCTTTGAACTCAGGATGTTCTTCAAGTGTCATGATTTATTATGTCCTTCTTGGTCACATAATAGTCAACCTCGTCAAATTCAACCAGGCCAACGTCATTCTTCTAGGAGTAGTAGCTAGCAATAAAAAGTGAAGAGTTATTTCTTACGTGAAACTATATGCATTTAAATTCTTTTCAGATTTAAAGAACTAATTATGTTGCAAATGACAATAAAATGAGTGAAAATAAGCATAGTTAAATACATAAATTTTCTCTGCCTACCACTTCTAAGCCTATTTTCTTCTTGTTGCTGTGCTTTTTGTTCAATTTTTCTTGAACTAATGTGCCCTCTAATGGTTGAAATAAAAATATAATCAGAACCATAAAAGAAGTGCCAACTTACTAACTGCCAGGAATATTTATTTCTATTCAAAAAATACTTCTTTGACTTGAACCTATGCCTTCAAGATTAAAATGGATATGTCTTTAATAACAAGAAAAATATGCATTTTGTTTATTCTGTACGATAGATAATGCAAACGAGGTACAGCAAACAGACCTTCTCAAATAGATTTAAGTGTTAGTTCCTATGAAAAAAAAGCATCAAATATTTTTAATGATATCTATAATTAAGTCTTGCATCTGCTGAAGTTGAAATACAGATTGGGGTTATACCTATTCTAATATTATAATTTAAGCATTTAATTTAAAAAATCTGTTAGTCCAAAATAGATTATTTTGGTTCTTCATTTTTACTTCTCTAACCTTAAATGAAAGTCTGCCCCTAACCTCTAAAAAATGTAAACATACGTACACTGAAAAAGTTAAATACAGTGCTATTTTTTCACAGTTTACCCTCAGTGTACATGCTCTCTTACTTTTGGTTCAGCTGTAATAACAGAAAGTAATGGAAATGTAGTAATTACCCAGTTAATGTGACCAATGGCAATAGTCCACCAAGCTAAGGAGATTCAGGGAGAAATTGCTTGAATGATTTAGCTTCGCCTACTAAATTCAGGAAAGTTATTGTAGTTTTACAACACAATTTATTTCTAACAAGAATTTGGTCAAGACAGAAAAACATATATACAGAAAATTTATTTAATTCTGTCTATCCAGAAGAACAGAATTGAAATCAAAGGCATAAACAGAGACTACAATGTTTAAAGATCTTCTGCCTTGTTTAACCATTATTGTTCGTACTTTAGATAATTTGCTTCTCATCAAAACGTGGTAGCATGCTCATAACATGGAATTTGCAAGTCCCTTCCAACTGTTAATGCATTAAAAAAAAAAAAAAAGGCAGCCTTATCCCTGCCTTAGAAAGTAAAGACATTATTTTTCCTATTATAAACATGAGGTAACTGTCATTGAGGTGAACTGACCTACCAAATACTGCACAAAGACAGTGACAGAAGCAAGATTAGAATTTAGAATTATTTATGCAGTTTGCTGATTTTGGCTGGTACTTTGTGTGCATAACAGGAATGTGTTATTTTGTTAGAGAAAAAAATACATCTTCCTGAATTATATTTCTGCTTTTATCTTTCAGCATTAGTTTTATAGGGAACATTCTGTATTCGATATATGTTATTTAATTTTTCTTATTTTAAGTGAATACAAAACTATTTAAAGGGCTGCAGTTTGAGGGACAGGAAACCTGGGTTCCAGTTCTGTTTGTGTTCCCAAGGAACTTACACAAGACATGAAAGAGGCTGATCCTTGATTGCTCACCCTATAAAGAAAGGGATTGAATTAGATAACCTCTGATCTCCCTTCTAATTTAAAACTGGAGGGTTCTTTTTTATTTTAATAGTAAGATGGAAAAATTATATTTTTGCAAAATGGTCAAGTACAGTGATAAAATCTAAAAGAAAAAAAAGTTTATTATCTTAAAAAAGCTAAATAACATCTTGCAATTTTAGATTCTATTTACAAAATGCTTGTTCAAGACCTGCCTCCACAACCATGGATGCTGGATGTATGAGAGGCAGAATAAGGTGATGATTGAGACATGGACTCCGGAGCTAAAATACTTGGGTTTGAATCCCAGCTTTCTTGGTTACTAGCTTTTTGACTTTGGACAAGTAATTTAACCTCTCCAGATCTTAGTTTCCTCTTCTATAAAATAGGGAAGAGAGTAGCAACCTCATGGAGTTACTGT
The DNA here is from genome assembly GCF_965194825.1 of Balaenoptera physalus. Lineage (NCBI taxonomy): Eukaryota > Metazoa > Chordata > Mammalia > Artiodactyla > Balaenopteridae > Balaenoptera > Balaenoptera physalus. The sequence goes on from NC_138888.1 coordinate 67,520,109, forward strand.
GAGGATTCATCATATTTTTATAAATAAAATGCTCAGAATAATGCTAAGTACATAAGTGATCAAAAAATGTTAGCTATTTTTAGAATGGCCTATTTAACTTTTTCCCTCAGTCATAATGGCAGAACACTAAAAAGGCAATTAAAACTAATTTTAATGACTCAACCACCTGGCTATCTTAGTCTCTATTTTTTTATAATCAAGGTGCTCATAAATCCTAGTTTCCCAGTTTATACCTGTTGCCCTGGGGGATTATGAATAGCAACTTCTTTTACTCTCAGTGTCCAGATTTGGACAGTAAAGTATGTAATCACCCTAATTATAATATGGGTTATTTAGCTGTTCTCCTGTACAATTAGGAAAATAAATTAGATGGCCTTTCAGGTCACGTAAAACATGAGGAGTTTTGTTAAAATATATTGGTTATAAATGGAAAGAAATATTTGAATGTTCTGTAAATAAAGTCTAAAATATTATAAAGAGCTACTAGCTTTGGTCAAGATGACACAATCTGATGGCTTTTTTATTTTTAAATAAACAGTTTGAACTTACATGTGGAGGGCTACTTTTATTTCACTTGTTCAAACGCATGACAATCTCTCTGGAACTGGGCCCTCATTCTCCTTCGGTTCTTCCTCTCTTCTTCCCTACATGCTTTCACTCCCTCTTCTCTCCACTAGATGTGAGGCAGTGTGGGGAGTGGGCAAGAAGAAAGAGCTTCTCCCCTTTCCTTAAACTCAACCATTAAATTAAGGTTCCCCCAAAAGCTGACCAGTCTCGAATCCTAGCCTCGTGAGCAATCGCTCCTAAACAAATATTAACTGAACTTCTTAAATATGGGGATGAAAAATAGATTTGGAAGAGTCCTATGTCATTGCATGATAACTACAGAATGACAATATCAAACCCGAGAAGTAATAACATCTTCATTTAGCACATTACTAATATTTTAAAGTATTTATCCAACAGCATGCCCACGCTGCACCTCTACCTTATTATATTTAACTTTAAAAGGAACACCACCTTAAACCACAAGTAGAATTTATTTATTAAGTCCTCAAAATAAAGCTAGCCTTTAGTGCCAGCCCATTTACCAGAAATAGTATAAAGGATGTATTCCCTGTTTAAAGATTTGTCTAAAAGAAGCCTTGTGTTAAACAGGCGTTTGGTCCTGGTTAAGGCTGATGTTCTCAAAGGTATCTGCCCCAAAAGAAATGCCAGATAAAGAGGATGGCAGCTTGAGAAATGACAGTTTCACGTCCCTGGTTTAACCGACCAAAAAAGGGGGGAGCTTAATAATATAATACTGTAAAGAGGGAAGAAAGGAGGGTGAAAATGTACCTCTCACGATTAAAAGGGGAGATCAAGAATTATATGACCTAAAAATCTTGGAAGGTTAAATTTGAGGAAGGGAAACATTCATCTCAGGCTAATTTCAATGATCCGTTCCACTTGATTTTCCTGTAAAGAAGTCTCAGATATAATATGAAAACATCCTCTTTAATGCATGCCATAGAAAAGAAGGTTTATTTGACATCTGTGAAGTGTCATTTGACCAGTAACACCAACACAGAAAGTGTAGGAGAATGTATTATTAGAGACAACAATATCTAAAGAGCAACATACTGATTCGCAAAATGAACTTCCCAATCATGATATTACCTCAAGTAACCTGGTGTTTTGATTGGTTTCACTAAGACTATTTCTGCTTTTCCTGGATGATCTGTGCTTATATAAAACCATTTGGAAGGAAGCAAATGCAGTTCTGGGCAGTGAGGTCCCAGTCCTGGTTCCCACTGATGAAGTCCCTGCAGGGAAGGAGTCCTTCTGTCCCTCAGACAGTTCCTCCTGCGGCTGGCCCCGAACAAAGGTATGTTACAATTTTAGAGACATTGAAAGGATCCAAAAATACCTCCCATGAAATCCAATACTGATAAATTCTCAGTTTTATGGCTTTTCCTGTACCTCAAATGATTGATTCCAGAAGGCCCTTATTAAAATAAAAATATTTACTGGAAGAACTAACATTTTATCATCGACTATGATAGCAACACCAACTTTGTAATTTCATAGGCTCTTTGTTGGAAAAGGCATTGAAAAACTGAGGTTAGTTTTCATTCATTCAAACGTATATCGTCAGTCTACCAGAGTGAGACTAACTGTTGGAAATCTCAAAATAAATAAAACAGTGTCTGGTGGGGAAGACAGACATACACACAATCATTTTATCTAGTACATGATGAATCTTAATAAGGTATCATTTGATAACAAGGAACAGAAACTCAGTTGGTCAAGTTACATAAAGAAGGTATTAGCATAAAGAGTTAAAAGTGTCTACAAGGCAACTGCAGCCTCAGGAGGGACTCCAATAGGGATTGACAAGCCAACGAGAACCAAGACAGCTCACCACTCATTCCCTATTTTTTGCACATCACTTATACATGCTTTTTCCTGCAATCTGCCCATTTTACTACCTTTCCTTACAGATCAGCTCTCTTGGCTTACACATATGACCACATCAATGCTTGAGCCCATAAGACCTTACTCATCCAACACCCACAGCCAACTAATTCACTCTCTCTTTCCATCCCCATATCAATTCCTTAGAAAGAGAATCTGACCTAATCCTACCCCAATCCAAGAATAGATTCTCTTTTTCTAAAAATGTGTGGATGATGAGGAAATAATTGCCATCTCTAATACAGTAAGGTAATTTCAAGGTGAGTCTTGAAGGAAAGGTAGGCAGCTTCCAAAGAAACAAAGGGAAAAATGCAATCCAAGCAGACAGACTGTCATGTTCAAAGGTATGGATGAAGCAAAGCAGCCCATATAAAGACACATGTGTAAGGATCCATGGGCGGGAAGTTTTGATGATGCTGGGAAGATAGCCAGGAACTAGATGACAAAGTACTTTTTATGCTTTGCCAAGGAATATGATTTTTATCCAATAGCTGAAGGAGGTGTGGTGTCAAAATTTTTAACTGGAGGAGAAACTAAAGCAGACCTGTGTTTTAGGATGAAGACAAAAAAACAAAAAACCCTCTAACAGCAGGGCAAATGATGGACTACAGAAGACCAGGCTGAATGCACCACTCCAGAAGCTATTTCAGTAATTCAAACAAGAGATGGTGTAGTTTCAAAATTGGACCATGGCAAAGAGGATATAGAGGAGAGGAACGATTCAAGAATATTATGAAAGCAGAATATAAAATGAAGTAGAGTCAATTCAGAAAAGCAAAGAATCACAAGCTTTGATACGGGGAGAAGGAAAGTCTAAACGAAGCCCAAGGCTGGTGCTAAGCAATGCACCAGACATAGGAAAAGAACACACTGGAAGAAGGGATGGTAGGCAAGGAAGACACACTTTGCATTCTTTCTGATCTACCCTTAGGGTAGCCTTTCCTATGGTCTCTAAATATCTTAACCCACATAAATAAAGGCAGACTCCAAATCTTCAGGATGTGAGCACAAGGGGCATCAAAATCATTGGTAATTCAAGCGTTAATCAAAGGCATACTCGAGTTATCCTGTCATTTTATTAAAATGTCTGTCGATTCAGCCTATCACATAAAAGGACAAGAATTCATTCCTGGTGAAGTCTTAACTTGTCAGTGCCGGGCCTTGTTTCATTATGTATTTAACTAGAAGTTTTCATGGTGCTGTTTTCCTTTCAGTTCCAAGAATAAGAAGTGAAAAATGAGAAACGCAAACTTCTCAGATGATCCTATGACTCTGAAGCCACATATCTGAGTATAGGATCGCTTGCTTTTGCATTTAGAAGCCCTGGGAAGCAACATTATCAGACTGATTATGAATGCATATATTTTCATAAGAATATGCAATCTTTGCCAGCTCAGGGCAGGACACCGAAGTGACTAAGTATCAAATTAAAGATTATTCTTTTTTGTGTGGAATTCACTCCAGCAAGAAATTGAACAAGGGGATTTAAAATCCAAAAACATTGGGACCACCTCCTGAGACATTATTAATTATTAGTGGGCCCCAGTTTTCCAGTTTCTTATCTCCCTATACACCCAATGCTCCCATTGCTTTAAATTGTTATCATTATTTGTTAAATGCTTTCAATGTGCTTGGTACCCTGGCAGGCACAGAAAAAAGTTTCCACACCTGCCCAGGGGCTTTCTACCTAAATTGCACAGTTATAAATTAAGTTTGAAAATGGGTTGTTGTTGTCAGTTACAGTCTTTTCTAAAGGCTTAGAAGCAATAGAACAAAACTTAAAGTATATAAGTTCAAACACCTCCTTTCTCTCCCGCCTTGGGTCTTCTTTATATTCCACAGCCTGGTCTACTAACCCAGAAAACAATATCACAGAAATATGCCAAATGTCGGTAATGAGAGGCCATCAAGAGCTCAGAGAAAATTATCAACACTTAGAAACAATCTTGCGTGTCTGACTTCTCACCCTGCTCCCTGCTGTCCCGGGAGGGGAGCCTGTGGTTCAGAAGAAATAGCAAGTGAGGAGAGCTGTGCGGAGGGAAAAGCCCCGGAGCTGGCTTCCTCTTCCCTGTCGCTACCTCACGCAGTCCAAGCTGTGACATGGCCGGCAGTGCCCTCACCCCTGTCCAAATCCTCACTATCCTCTCAGAAGCCCGTTCTTCCCAGACATCTACTCCAACTCCCGTGACAAATGTCTAGAGAAGTGGAGTCTGAAACTTAGCCTCTGACTCAGGTCCTTCTATATTTATATATGTGTTTCCCTAAAAATCTAAGTGTAAAAAAGAAAAATGGGGGTACCATTTCACCTCTATTTGTGCCCTCCACTCCCATTATTACTAATAAAAACAATCCTTTTTAAAAACCAAAAATGCTTTGTTTGCCTCGAGGTCAGATGGGAGATGGGGCAAAAGCAGTGAATAAGGGCTCTATTCCACCATCAGATGAAGAAAACCCAGACAAAAAGCACTTGAGACAGATATGGAAAAGGAAAACAGGCAGACTAACCCTTAGGCCAGTGAAGAAAGTAACTGTAGGGTGTTGGTGGAGGGAAGAGGGTATTAGGAAATAGCCTGAGACTACAGAGAATGACGGGGGGCTTGCTCTACCAGAAAGTTCCCCGCACTGTAACCCCACTGCCACTGCAGCCACCACCAAACCAACAACACCCCCCAGATCCCAGCCAAGCCTCTACCAATGGCCTTGGGATCCACCACCAACAGTTCATCATAGGGCATTCCCTGCTTCACCCATCCAGCAGAGAAGAGAGGGAGGAGCTCTTCTAGACCACACAGAGGGGAACCATGATGTACACTCAGAAGTTCAATCACTTAAAGTCATTTCCTGACACAACATCATTCCACATAGTGAATTATCTAACTTTGGACACATACGTTTTTCCTTTGAAATACATATTCCTTGAAGGCAAAGCTCTTATCTGAGCATGAATACAGTGAACAGGGCATATGAATACATTTCCAAGGGCTAAGTGCTCATATATCCACTTCATTATTGTCTACTGGCTTTACCCTCTGCCTTGATCCCCACAGAGCCAGCTCCTCAGTCACTGCAACCCAGCAAAGCACCACCAACTATGCCCACTTCTACAACTAACAAAGTCCAACTCTGCCATCTCTGGCCTTCTCTTCTGTTTCCTATCTGTACTCATCCAGTCCTGCATTCCCTCCTCCATGCAGGTGTTGCATGCACATTCATTACTGATGTAAAGATTACTTACTGAGTGCCTACTGTGTACAAGACATTGTGCTGAGTACAAGGCATTGTTAAGTTTGGAGTCCCTGGAGTTTCAGCATTCCATTCAGGTCTGCTCTAACCCACCAATTTCTAAAATGTCAGCTAGGTCTTAATCCACTGATGCAGTATGAACCTAAGTTCTTATTCCTCACACTCCTGGCATTTGTCTGGAGATTCTTGAATGCATGCATAGTTCTTTTCTTACTGATCCTTTGCAGTCTTATTGTTTAGACCACCAAAACCCTGGCCTATTTTCTCTGAATGAACCTCAGTTGTTCAATCATTCAAATAAATGAAATTGCCTTCAATAAAAAATTCAGTGAAACTGTGTTTTACAGGGATTGTATGAAAGTAACTTTAAAATCTTTATGTCCAGAGATAACTCTGAGGACGTTAAGGGAGCAAAAGGAAATGAAAACTGTAATAAAAGTAGACTAAAATAAAAATAACTAAAATCCTGAGAGTAAGAGGTACAACTGTGCCACACTTACTTGAAAACACAGATTTTCAGGAAAAAAAATATTGAGGCAGAGGTGAGTTTTCACTTGACAAAAAGATTTACAGTATCACTTTGCAATAAGAAAAAAGTATGGTTCAATTAGTTAAAAACAGGATATTCATAATTCTTTTCTGGTATATACGGATATAGCAAATCTGTAGTATTTGTACACTAATCACTCAATATAAGTTTGTTAAATAATGGATGCCCATTTCTCGATTTTTAGCCCCCATTTCATCTTAAAAACCTTGCCAAATCTCTATGAAAATAAGAATAACCAGGTGGGAAGCATACTTTAAGAACAGGTTAAATGATTTAAGATTGGATCAGTCCTCTGCTGTCTCTTAGCCGCCCAGACAAAGGCTAATATATGATTGTCAGATCTGGAATCCATAAATGTCATAAGCACAAATCTGGATAATCTATATCAATGTGCAGGGGGTGGGGGGTGGGTACAGAAGACAGGGGAGAGACAGGCAGAGAGATTACATTTAAAGAAAACACTTTATAATCATAGTTTCTAAATGTTGGTTAAAGGAATGTTTTAATCTTATTGTAATGTATTTTTTCCTAGTTTTTGTACTGCCTAAATTCTTCCTATCCAAATTACTGCTTAGATGTTATTCTTCTTTACCAGTAAATTCCCTTTTTTTCTTCCATTTCTGCTACAGATCTTTTACTCTATTAAGGTTTTCTCCTCCTTGCCTCTTCTCCCCTTTTATTAGTCTATGTAATCTACTCTTCAACCATTTTATTTTTTTCTAATTTTTTCTTATCTTAAATCTCATTTGTATACAATCAGGTCTATAGACAACTGTAGAAGCTAATATAGGATGCTAAAAACAAGTATAAGAACAATCATCATCCTACTTTAAAATTTTTTTTTTAAATCAGCTTTTTGTTTTACTCAGGGAGGACTCTACCTTTCTTTTTATTGTTATAACCATCTTTACCCAGTTTAAGGTAAAAATGTGAATCAACACTTCCAACAAGAGCCCAAACCCTAAGCTAGAAGCCCAGAGAATTCAGGGTCTGAGAAAACTTGCGGGTGGCTCCACTTTTGATGAGAATAGATTTGGGTCTGGATGAAGTCACCAATGTGCCTCTGAAGAAACAAATGTCAGCGCGACCTATTAAAGTCAACCCTGAGCTAGGTAGCAACAATGAGCTGGGGATTAGCATTGACAGCTCCCTTAATGTGATTCTTTTGGACAGGGATTAATTTAATGTGTTGCTGTCAAATGAAACAAAAAACGAGATGGATTTACTAATGACTCTATACCACACACTTTTCCACCCCTGATCTATGTCAGAATGAATCTGACAGCAAAAGAAAATAATTTTTAAAATGAAAAGAAGACATTGCCTTCTCCAGACACTCGAGAAGGAAGTTTTTACTGGGCTCCCAGGAAGGGGGATGAGCGTAGGGTGCGGGGCCAGGTGAAGCGATGCCACGGGAGCCGTCAGGCCACCACTCCGACCGAAAAGGGGAGCGCCAGGGCGGGGCGTGGGGTCTGGCCGCCAGCTATGGCACAAACTTACAAGATGGCCTTAATTTCTTCAGGCCTCGCCTACCTTCCGTGTGAAAGTAAAAGGCTGTATTATGAGGCTTCTAAATGTCCTCTTAACTTTAAATTGCGAATCTCTAAAGGGGGGCGGGCGCAAACCTGCCGGAGCATTAGCCTTGTTGCAGAGACAGCTCTGCAGTGAGGCTGTGACAGAGAGGGGGCGAGTCAAAGAGCGAAGGTTGATCTGTAGCAAAACGGTTTGCCAAGTCAAATGTTAAGCCTCCTTAAAATAATTTGGATTCTTCTTTGTTCTCTCTAACAAAGAAACTTTAATTCGCAGTTCTCTGCGAAGGAAGACAATGCAGACAAGCCATTTTCAGGTGAAAGGTGTCTCGTCAATTAATAATCATTGAATAATCACTAAGGATTGGCAGGAGCTTTTCATCGAAAAGGGTGCTCAGAACATGAAACTGCATCCATTTACAGTGCAGACCGTTTGGGTATTATTCTTCCTTGTGATTGTTTTGTTTTTACCCCCTATGAGGTACATACGTCCCTAGTCTTATGTATCTGTATATTCCCGTAAGTTGCCGTTAGGTTGGTAAATACCCGCGATCTCCTCGGGTCTGAGTCAAGCCTCATTGACAGGGCCGCCCTACCGCGGAGCTTGAGCCCCGCGCTGGGAACCGTCGTCCGCGCCGGGTTCCTGAGCCCCGAGGCGTGTGGTTAACTCAGCACTCACCCCGTGCAGCCCCAGCCCGCAGCCCTCGGTGCTGCAGGCCGCAAGAGAGGGGGGCACCCCGCGATGGCGTGGCTAGGGGACCTTGAGTGCGATGCACGAAGAGCCTTTGCGCAACGGGGAGCCGAGGGATGGGACGCCTCTCACCTCGCCGAAGTCCGGGGCCGCTCTCTTCTCGCTCCTCTGCCCTGACTCGGGCTAGGAGAGGCCCCGGACCGCACCCCTGAGAAGCACTCTTGCTTGGGGAGGTAATGACCTCTCCCCGCCCGGCCACCTCCGCGGCGCGCTCCTGGTGCGGCGGCTCCAGCCCGGCCCGGGGCCGCGCATCACCAGCCCTGCTAAGTCCTTTTTCCCGGACGGCCGGCGCGATCCGGCCAAAGCTCAGATACCGGTCGAGGAGCGGTGAGAATCCTGGTTCTGCCACTTAGCGCGGTGACCTTGAGCAGTTACCCAACCTTTTAAGGTCGATGTTTTCCCACCCGTTAAGCGGGACCGAAGATGCTGTTTCCGCGGGCTCCCTGTGGGATGAAATGAAAGGATGGATGCCCAGCCTCGAGCTCCTAGTGCCCTGCCCCGTCTTCGTTCGATTCTGCTTCTTCTTTTCTGTTTTCTGCCTTATTTTTCCTCTGGCTTTTACTATCATTTTTCATCGTGTAAGTTTTCCCTTGGTTTTGTCTCCCCAATTTCTCGAAGAATCCTCTTTCTTCTCTTCTTTCATTTCTCCCTTTCCTCCCAGACTCATTATTGTAGCCAACAAATTCATCAAAGATTTGTTTCCACTTCCTACACCCTGGGGTCCCCAAGACAAATGCCCATAATCTCCATCGGCCCCCTCCCCGGGCCACCCCAAATAATCGGGCAGTCAAGGAAGGACTCGGCTTACTGTGTAAACACGGTCTCAAGAAACAAGTCCCCTCGCCCTACTTCCAACCATTAAATTTCTCCTCTGCGGGACCCCTGAGACCACCGCTGCCCTGAGGGCAGGGGCCACGGTGGCTTCTTTGTCACCGTGTCCTCGACGCCGGGCCCAGAAATCTATTCAAGGGCTCAGCAACCGTCCCCAAACGACCCGCGAACGGAACCTGGAAGCTGAAACCGGAACCCAGTCCTGAATTACTCGTCTTGAATTTTTACTAACAGACAAGCAAATTCATACATGATGTTCCATACTTACATGTAAACGTATTTTTTAATCTTCAAATACGCTGAAAGATACAGCGTAAAAAGAGCACAAGATACACTCAAGTGGTATTTTTTTTAAAGCATGTTCTCTAATTTTTACCTATAAAACCGAGATTTAGATCAAGTTCTTACTTATTGAGTGGTTAGAAGAGAGAGGAAACTGAATTGCCTAAAACTTGAATTGCCTAAAAATGAGCTGCACTTATGCTCATTTATTGAAACATTTTAAAGATGCCTGAAAATACATTATTTCTTTATAACAAAAAACCACTCTACACTATCATAGTATATGTAGTATAAAGAGTATAAATAAAATACCATAAACTATAACCAAAATTTGTATAAGAATTTTTTAAAAAGAAAAAAGCTAAAGCTAAATAGAGATTTTTGATTACTTGCCAGTTACCTCAAACCGAAAAGTATCAAGTTTCCTTTGAAATTATTTCTCATTTTCATTAAAATCTAATTGAAGATCACTTATAAAATGTTGGGGGAAGGAAAACAAGTGGAGAAATATCAATTCTATGCTTAGATTTTTGAAAGAGTAAAAGAACCACAGTACCACCTTGTGGGGACATGAGATTTTTTTTTTCATCTTCTCTATTATGGTTGTTTTATTTCCCTCTACTATATAGACACTCACACACATTTTAAATAAAAATAAATAAAGCCATTAACAAAAACTTGGGTCTATGTGAATAAAATGTGATAATATGCTTTCTCTATTATTTTAAACACACTAGCATGTTTATATGAAAATAACTTTTAAGTTTTATTAACAAGTTAAACATATCAATATATGTATGATATTAATTGTGCTTCTAGTACTACAAATAATTCCAGAAATCAAATGTTAGGCACAAAACAGTAAATATAAAATTATGTGCACATACTAAAAGAAGAATAATTCTTTAAAAAATTGGTTTAAATTTCACTATTAAATACTATTCATGGGTTTTTAAAATGTAGTTCTTTGTTCAGTTGCTTGGACCCGGAAAAGCCACATTCTTAGATAAATACAAAGTAATGTTTTATTTTTTTAAGCTATTTGTCTCATTACATTTAAGACTGGCAGAGCAGCCAGACATTTATAGAACCCATAACTGTTGGTTTAACAAAGCCGTTCTAGTCACCTTCAGAATATACAAAGGGCATAGATCATAGGGCTTGGAATTTAAGAAGTAAGATTATAAGACTCCAAAGCCAAGAAATGCAAAATAAAAAATGTTTCTCTTCTATTGTACATCTGGAAATATCTTACATGATACAAATGTTTCCTGCTCAAAACGTGTTTTCTGTAAAGCAAGAGAGAATTCCGGGGTTACCTGTAGGCATCCTTTATTCTCTGTGCTTTAGAATCACAGAGCTGGTATATCCCTCTGACCTTCAGGAAGGACTAAATCAAAAGCATCCCGGGAAGAGACCAGTGTATTTTAAACTGTGTTCAGCAGAGCCCTAGGGGCTGTCAAAAGATTATAAGGGGAGGGGAACACCAAGAGAAGCCCCTCACTCCCAGCTTCTACCAACTGACTCTGCTTTCGTCGTTTTCACACACAGGAATTCTGCCTATGATTGAGCTGAAACAACAGACTCCATGTCTCTAGAAATGTTAGAAAACCACTAATCTAATCTTACCTATTTTGTATAAGTCTAGTAAAGAATTGCCGTAAGAAATGTTCTGATGCTTCCTGCACGTTTGTTAACAAATGCACCTTAAGAGCAGCCCACCATGCTTCCACATACCGCATTCTCTTTTTTCTTTAGAAAATAGTTCATTACAAAATGTATATAGGTTGACTGTTAAAAAAAAAAAAAGTAAAACTGAGGTATCGATATATTAAATTAAAAATCTCTATATCTCAACCCCAAACCACTCACTTCCCAGGAATAACACAGTTAACATTTTGGTTTGTACCCTCCCAGACACTTTTTCTCTGTGGGCACACATACAAGCTTGTGTGGGCAAACACACACCCACACTGAGTGTTTGTTTCAAGAAAACAGGATCATATCACCTGTGTTTTGTCCCTCAATAATATAATATCTTTCTATGTCAGTACCTACAGCACTACCTCATTCATTATCCAAAGTATGGATGTATACAAGTTATCTAATCTCATCTCTATTGTTGAATATTTGGATTTTTGCTTTTATATTGTATATTTGCACTTGCTCTTCCTTCTATCTAAAATACATTTCCTACTCTCCACCTGGCCAACATCTAGACCCCAGAGTAACAACACTACCAACCTATAAGAAGCCAAAATTTTAAAACACAATTTCTCAATACAATATATTCTCTACCCCAACATTTTAAACACAATAAAACGGGGCTTTCCTTTTTTTTTTTTTTTAGCCTATTAATTTCTTCACAAGAAAACAAACCTATATCCTTTTCAGATTTTCCCAATGCCTCAAGAATGGAATCTATGCTTTTTGGAGAGCAATTTGATTGTGTCTATCAATATTTAAAATATGCATATCTTTCAGTCCAAAACCAGAGTAGCTTTCTATAGGCATATTTACACAAATTCACTAATTCATTCAACACAATTATTGAACCCATCTAAGTGTTAGTCATTTTGCTAGGTTCTTATGGAAATGCAGTTAAAAAAAAGAAAAAAAAATCCTCAGGGAGATTATAGTGTACTGGGATAAATCTACACTGGATAAATAATCACCTAGTATGTTTATCATTTATAAATTGTGATAAATAGTAGCAGGAAAATTACAATATAATAAACTACTTTAACAGAGTTTTCTTCTCAAAGAGCTACAAAATGTTACAAAATCTCTCATTATATTTACCTTTTTGACCTAATCTTTGATGGTATCTTTCTAAAGCATCCCAATATGTCCTTTCTTTTTTAAAAAATATACCTCAACATATAGACTAGCCACTTAAGTCTAATGAACCTCTGAGATTGACAAATCGCTGCTTTCAGCTCATTTAATAATTTTAATCTTTGTCCCAAATGTGTTATTAAGATACTTAGGCCTTTGTTTCTTACCAGCCCTTTCATTCTTCTATTGTGAATTCATTTTCAAATAAGGATAAAATATAATAGGATATTCAAATATTAAATAAATACTGCTGCTTGGATTAGGCCAAGAAAATAGGTGAAGCTAAATTTTTGGCTGACAGTTAGTGCCAACCCTGCACTATTTCAAAATCATTGCTGATAAGATGGTTTAGAAGAGTCCAAATTCAGTGTACAGAAGGTAGTGTGGGTGTGTCAATGTTTAAGGTATGAAAGTCTGTACTTTAATACATGAAAAGGGGGCTTCCCTGGTGGCGCAGTGGTTGAGGGTCTGCCTGCCAATGCAGGGGACACGGGTTCGAGCCCTGGTCTGGGAGGATCCCACATGCCACGGAGCAACTGGGCCCGTGAGCCACAATTACTGAGCCTGCGCGTCTGGAGCCTGTGCTCCGCAACAAGAGAGGCCGCGATGGTGAGAGGCCCGCGCACCGCGATGAAGAGCGGTCCCCACTTGCCGCAACTAGAGAAAGCCCTCGCACAGAAACGAAGACTCAACACAGTCATAAATAAATAAATAAAAGAACGTGAATTTCTTTAAAAAAAAAAAAAAATACATGAAAAGGAATGTATGAAAGCTAAAGGCCAACATAAAAAATAAAGTGTTTCCCATTGTACTGGAGGAGTAAAGGCTAGAAAAAAGGTATGGCCCTTACCAATGGTTTAGTTTTGAAGGATGTCATTTGTGATAGTAGCAACAGACACCAAGATGAAGCTGAGCCATGAATCCACAGAAAATTTAGACATGTCTAAGTATATCTACAGGTCAAGTGAGATTTGGCCACCAATGTTCTCTTTATGAAAGAGCCCAAGGGTGCTCCTGGAAAATAATTTATCCTTAGGTTAGCAGAGACTTTAGGAGTACCAGTTTGACCCAAATAAGTGTAACAAGCTAGTGTCAACACAGAGGGATGATTTGGGTCGTGTTAGGAAACCTATGCGAGACATGTTTGGAGACTGGTAAGAATTTAAAAGGCCAGAATGACCTCAGAATGGACCTGGGAGAATGGAGGGGAGGTGATAACCAGAGAAATACTGTATTGTTTCTGTTAGTGTAACCTTGTGACCTTTGACCCTATTTTTATTCTGTGTCTCCTGCACCCTGAGGAAACATGGATTAGGTGGCATAACACTAGGCCTAACTAGAGAAAGTCATTACAAAGCTGGCGCTGTGCCAGGTTCTTTTTTTTTTTTCCAGTTTTGGTTGATTTCAAATTTTGGAAGCAGAGCTCTTTCCTATTTGAATCATGAGAAGAACAGGTAACAACTGAAGAAAGATTATTTGAGGGCTCATTAATGATACTAACTGGTACAAATCAACATCTTGAAACTATGATTTTAAAAACCAAAACAGAACAGCCCTGGCCTCTAGGGGTTGGGGCAGGAATTGACTGGGAAAGGGCATGAGGGAACTTACTGGGATGATGGTAATGTTTTGTATCTCAATAGGGTTTAGATTATATAGATGTATTCATTTATCAAAACTCAACAAATGTACACTAAAGACCTGTGCATTTGTCATATGTAAAATTTACCTCAAGAGGAAAAAAAATACTGAACTCTTGTTAATGAGTGCTGAAGTATTTATGAGAAAATGTACCAATGCCTGCAATATACTTTCATCAATAAATACACCAAAAATTAAGATGTATTAATGGGTGGATAAAAGACTAAATGCATGGACAGAGATGTGATAAAACAATAAAAAAATGCTGATACAATCTAGGTGGTAAATACATAGGTGTTCGCAATAAAATTATTTCAAGTGTGCTGTATGTTTGAGATTTTTCACAATAAAATGGTGGGGAGAAAAATTAATTCCTTGCATCTAAGAAGGTCTGAAGTCTAAAAGGGACCAGAGACGGCTAAGATAGGAAGTGTCTATGCCACATTTAAAACCAACAAAGAACCAGAATGGGATAGGAATAGGCGAGATCAGTATGTCAGCTCATATTTTCCCTGCCTCTGACTCCCCGAGCATCTCCCAGCACCCCAGGTTACAGTGATTCTCTAACCTCTTCCTGCTTATCCAGATATTCCATGTGTTAGGCAGTCAGTATGAAAACAGATACAGTTGTCCAGTATACAACCTTCCACCACCCCTGCCAACTCATACACACATCATACTCCAAAACATAAGCTTAGAAGCTGACACACTTGCCCATATTCCCAGTCTCATCACTGGCTTCCAGGTTGCTGCCTGAGCCTCTTCTGCCCACAGTCATGCTTGGGATTGGAGCCCCTGTGATGACCAATGGGCTTCTGGGATTACCCAGCCCCTTTCAATTTCAACTCTGGGAAGTTCTAATTATAAGGGTGGAGTTTCTGCTTCGGTTTCTGTGATCACTCTCCCAGTTTGGTGCCTGAGGCCCAGGCTATCACATAAATAGATGATGACTGCTATACCAGAATGACCCCTAGAATAGATAGCTAAAGGAGAGGGCACAAAGGGTCCTTGACTTGGAAGGCATGAGGCTCAAAAAAGGGTTAAGGGCTTCCCTGGTGGCGCAGTGGTTGAGAATCTGCCTGCCAATGCAGGGGACACGGGTTCGAGCCCTGGTCTGGGAAGATCCCACATGCCGCGGAGCAACTGGGCCCGTGAGCCACAACTACTGAGCCTGAGCGTCTGGAGCCTCTGCTCCGCAACAAGAGAGGCCGCGATAGTGAGAGGCCCGCGCACTGCGATGAAGAGTGGCCCCCACTTGCCGCAACTGGAGAAAGCCCTCACACAGAAACGAAGACCCAACACAGCCAAAAATAAACATAATAAATAAATAATAAATAAAAATTTAAAAAAAAAAAAAAAAAAAAAGGGTTAAGACAGTAGAAGCTACATCTCAAGAGCCTGGGTCAAGCCACATAGTTATGCAACAAATATATTTAAGTCCCTACGATGTGCTAGGCACTATGCCAGGCACTGAGTAATCCAGTGGTGAACAAAACAAATATAGTCTCTGACCTCATAGAGCTTACAGTGGTGGGAAAGTTAGTAAATAAACACTAAAAAACAAATACTTATACATATATCTATTAGAATTTATTACAAATACTATGAAAAATAGGGTTCTTTGATAGAATATTAAGGAGATCTACTTTAAACTAAGTGGGGAGAAAATGTCTCTCTGAGGAAATGTCATTTAAGTTGTGACCACGTGAAGTATCAGGGAGCAGAGATAGTCAAGACGGAGAGGAGAAGATGTGAAAGTTTCTGAGACAGAGTAATATTTTTTTTAGGGAACGCACATATTATAGGAGTACAAACCTTCAAATAACAGACAACACACATAAGCTTTCTGTAATGTTTCCTCAAGTTTTGGCTGAGTGCAAGTTTCACGTGAACACTCCAAGCAATGCATGCACATGAAAAAAACATAGCTTTTAATTTATATATGGTAGAGAATTTATATATGTTTACCCTGACATGTGACAGGAAGGCAGTAACCATTTACAAGAATTTTATGCATATCTAAGAAAGTTTTAACTTAACATATTTTTAAATTACGTTGAAAATTGCCACAATGTGGAAAGCTTATTTCAAACTGATAATATACTATTCAGTATGGTATTAAGAACTATTTGTTTTGAACCACTTATTGACTTAATCAAAAATGTATTCAGTTTTGAGCATTTTTATACTTAATAAAAAACTTTAAAAATCTTAAGTAAAATATGGCTGAACCAAATATGAGAATATTGAAAAATGTCAACCTTAATGAGGTCAGTGTAATAATAAAATACACCTTGAAACAACAAAATTCTACAATAATGAAAAGTCATTATTGAAAGAGAATTCTTGAAAGAGAACGACTGAAACTGAAGAGGGAAAAAAAAGAACTAATTAAGTAGACCAATGAGATATGCAAAATCAGTAAGCAGCAATCAATATAGAAAAGTATGACAGAAGAAACGTATTACAACTCTGAGTCTTCCAATGCAAGAACTAGGAGCAAAAATTAAACACATTATGTAAAACCAATAACTTTCTATTAACAACTGTTAAGATTTGCAAGAACAGGGACTTCCCTGGTGGTCCAGTGGTTAAGAATCCGCCTTCCAATGCAGGGGACGTGGGTTCAGTACTTGGTCGGGGAACTAAGATCCCACATGCCGCGGGGCAACTAAGCCCGTGCGCTGCAACTATTGAGCCCACGCACCACAACTACTGAGCTCGCACACCACAACTACAGAGCCCACACACTCTGGAGCCCATGCACCACAACTAGAGAGAAGCCCGCGTGCCACAACAAAAGATCCTGAGTGCCGCAACTAAGACCCAACGCAGCCAAAACTAAGTTAAAAAAAAAAAAAAAAAGATTTGCAAGAACAGCACACATTTGCAGAACAGCATCTAAATATAGCTGGAAACAATAAAATAAGCTCAACTTCAAGCTTTCATGAGGGCAGACAGGTAAGACTAAGTAATCATTAGTCTTATTCACTGCTATATCTCTAAAGCCTGGAATAGTGCCTGGCACATAGTGGATATTCAATAAATTTTGTTCAGCTGAAGAAAGACATACATAATCACTCTATCCAGTTATTTCCATTATTTAAAGTGAACAATTTGGTGGATCACTTTGTGATCTCAAAATGAAACCAGTTAATCCAATACGTATTTATGTGAATGTGAATCTACAATCAAATATACCCAGAAAGATTCTGCCAGTCATATGTTGGGGTATATAGTTTTCAGGCCTGAAAAAAGATACAAAAATCCTACTCATTATTTGTATTTTGTATACTTGCACTGCCACAACCAAGATTCTACCTGGATTGTTAGGAGAATAACAAGTTCTTAGTTGGGTTTCCCCTAGAAGCAAATCCTGAAACAGGGATTGAATGCAACATAGCTTATTTAGAACAGTGACCCTAACAGGGAAATGGGAAGATGACATAGAAAATGAAAGGAAGTCAATACATGGTGTATTATTAAGCCAACTACCCCAGTGGATACTACAGAGAAGCTCTAGAATTATTCTAGCAAAGGGGTGAAGAGCCTGGGAATTTATACATTTACGCCACAGGTCCACTGGGTTAAGGGCCATCACCTGAGGGACATTAATTCCCATTCACTTTCAGCCTACCCAAGCATGTGGACAAAATGGATTTTGGCAACCCAAGGCTAGCCCCCCAACAGAGATGTAGTTGCTGGTCCCTGGAAGTCAAGCTGGCATGTGTGGAAGTAGTAAGAGAATCTGAGGGGATAAGTTGGAGTACTCACAGTGTCTGCTACACCAGGCAAGTAACAGCAATTGGTATGTAAGCAGAAGAGGCCCTAGAATACAGAGAGGATATGAAAGTAAAATATAACTGTAACTTCTTAGCACTAGGCTAAATAGCCTTTAAAGGCACTATAGTATAGCGGCCACTACTGTCTACACTCAATAAATCACTGTTGTTGATGAGGGAGTGAATAAACGATTTAGGACTCAACTATACAGAAACAGATACACCAGAATACCACACACAGCCATAAGAGCCCAGTTACACTGAGCTTTGAATATTAATTTATTTTCTAAATTTCACTTTTGACAACCTAGCTAAGAGGGGAGAGCTTTTATGCAGCACTTTTTCTTCCATAAGAGATAGTCACATACTCTGTTTTAGCCATAAAGTATCAAGAATAATAGAACAGATTAAACCTTAACGATTTTCCCTAATATGAACACAACTATACAGTCAATAAAAAATCTAAAGTAAAAAAGCATCTTGAAAGAAATAAAGTCATTTAACTTCTTGTTCTCCACATATCCTAAATCACCCACATTCTTTCTCAAGATCTAATGGCATTTAAAGGCTAAATTTTTAATCCAGATTTCACATCTTATTATGGTCCTACAGCTAAATTTTGTTGCTTTCAGAAATCATTTGCATGCCAGTTCAATATGCTTCAATTGGAGGTGAATTATCAATTCTGATGATATCTTTTTTAAATAAATTAAGCTAGAGACACAGGAAATAACACATTCTTTGTTTTCCTAAGGGGATCAATCTGACATTTATTAAAGTTGATATGAGTCCTTTAGAAAAAGGTAGAAATCAATTCTGAGCAGGAAAGTTAAGGTAAGCAATATTATATGAAATTGAAACCAAAGATGACTCCATTTTTGTTATGTTTAATAACCACCATATGTCAATTCAAATATGCTATTGTTTTTCTTTTAATGAAGATGGCTTATATGGATTAATAAACTTTTGAATTGTATGCATATATGAGGAGGTGTAAAACTTACTCTCACTTATTGATCAAGAATTGCTTAATTTGATCTCGGAATAAAATTGCCCTTCAGGCAGTGAACTGCATCCAGTTTGGATCAGGATAATGACATACTAACCTTAAGCAATTGCCATTTATCAAGGAAACTGGTAGTATTTACTAGAAAAGTTAAAGAAATTTAGAGATTTAAAACTCTAACATAAACTGAATGACAACATTTGCTATTTTTCATCCTCCCAAAATTACCAATTTCTATTTAATGGCGTACAGTATAACAATATTACATTTGATGCATTCATTATAGTATGACCACATTCCTAAACATCCTTGAGGATTCATTCCTGAGGATTAATTGACCTTCCACTCTTTAAAATATTTCACTGTCCTTAAATTTCAACTTCAATTTCTTCTCTCTGAAACCAAAGAATCTCACCACACCAGCCCCAAATTTAAGCATAATTGGCCTTAAATCAGTAGTAAATGATCAGATAAGAAAAGAAAGAGAATACTATTAGGAAAATCATAGTGATGCAATCCTAAAGTATAATTATCTCATTAAATAAATGAATAAAAAAGCCTTCTTCTTCCTGGGAAGGCCCATATTCTTCAGACAAATAAGATTACAATTAATCATTTGTCTTTAAGGGGCCCCATTATGCCCCAAAGAAATCTAAATATCTGATAGCTCAACAGAAGCCTAGAACTGCACTGTCTAGCAGCTACAATGAGTAATATAATAGAATCTAGCTCAAGAGCACAATAGAAGCCTAGAATTAGTAATCTAACTCTATGCTTTCAGGCAAGTAGGCTTTGGTGATTCTACAAAGACCCTCTAGGACCCATTAAAATAAGATGCCTTCCTATGGTTACAAAGCTAGTTGTCGTCTTTTTAAATAGTGCTCAGGTTGATAAAATGATATTATAGGACACTAGTGAGTTCATCACAACAAGACCAGTTTCTTTAAATACAACACCCCTCTCAAGCCTCCTTTTGTTAATCTACTGTAATTGTCCCCCGCTTAACTAGACTCCCTTTCTCCAGCCCCTTCCTCGGAAGGACTAGCATACATTATTAGCTTTTTAGTTCATATGGTCACTAGTGGTTTTGGCTAGGAGGAATCAAAAGGCTAATCATCCCTTGAGTGAATCACTAAAACTGAGTCACTGAATTTGCAAAACCAGAGATTACAGTCAAGATCAAGGTATCCTCACCAAGGTGAATTTTTGTCCCATGGACCCTACTAGAAACAGTCTTCAACTTTAGTTAAAAGAAATGTACTAGAAATCAGAACAGAATCACTACCATTAACTTTCTTCTTTTAAACAACAGGGAAATGGGTCCAAGATTAAAATGTTATCAATAATTTTCAGTTCTTCAAAATGAATTATTAAAATTATTTATTAAAATATATGCTGCTGCCTGTATGTGACCTTAACGGTTCTCAACTCCTACTGGGCTGTGAAATAGAAACTCGGGTTGCCTCAGCCACATTTTAGACCTACTGGATCAGAATCTCCAGAAGTAAACTCATTGATCTGGAGGCTGTGACTAACTTTTATTGTCACATCATGTCATCTATTTCTATGCCTTTATACAGTATTTCATTCATATTAACATTTTTGAACACCACATATTTTCTAGGCACTGTACTATATAGTTTCACACACCATTTGGAATACATTAAGATTTAGAGATGGAATGACATTTTATATTTAACAACATCGATATGATTCACATCCTTATTAACAGAAACAAAATATTTTAATATTGACAGGAATACAGCATAACTCATTTAACTCAATACTGACAGTATGGCTAGTCAGGCTTCAAATATTAAAGACTTACCAGATTACTTCTTTATTTAACAATTCAAGCTAACACTACCAGCATGTGTTTAATAATCCATACAAAAATTTCTGCACTTCAGGTAGATTCCATTAAAGAATAGTTGTCAAAATTCCACTTCCCGAATGTCTTCTAATACTTCTAATATTTCTTCAAATATCTGAGCACTAAATACTGATTTCCCAAACCTATCAAATGTGATAGAACAAGTAAATACTGAAGATCAAACTAAAACACTTTTGGGGTATGATTTTCTGTTTAGACTACCTCCCTTAACTTTCTGAATGCCTCTGGGCATACTTGAAATACCCTGTTACTTTTTCTGTACCATGTGTTAAAGTTTAAGTGCATTACATAATTGAATTAACAATTTTTAGAAGATTAATTAGCATCCGGACAGAAATTTAACAGAACTTTTCATTAATACCTTAATCTTGATAGTACCAGTTTTCCCCTCAGAACACTCTGAATTCCCAGAGATGGCTTCTAAATACGGAGCCTCTATTTACTTAATGGAGCTTTGCGCCCCTGAGAGGAGCTCTGTGGGGTGCTGGGAAACTCAGAGGAAAATGTGAAACGGGCTGCTTATGAATAAGAATGCAAACTAGGCCCTCTCAGCCTTGCAGGTTTCAAGCGCTATATATCCCTTACCCTGATTGCAACTTCAGCAGAGTGGAGTGGTTTGTTTGTTGAAATAATGAATAGTAGATGGCATCCACTTTAGTGGAAAGTTTTAATTTGTGATTCCCTGAGGCTGTGTGAAATGAAACACCCTTATTTATTCCCATAAATGAAGCCAAATTGCTTCTGGAATTTCTTCTGAAAAAGACCATCTAGGAACACTGATTTGACATATTAGCTTGTGAAATAAAACATTTAATGAATGTACTTTTGTAGTGAAGAGCACTATTTCTATGAAGACTATTGCTGAAGTATGTTCTTATCCGATTAAGTTTCTACTTTTAAAAACTGATGCTGAGGGGCTTCCCTGGTGGCGCAGTGGTTGAGAGTCTGCCTGCCAGTGCAGGGGACACGGGTTCGAGCCCTGGTCTGGGAGGATCCCACATGCCGCGGAGCAAGTGGGCCCGTGAGCCACAACTACTGAGCCTGCGCGTCTGGACCCTGTGCTCCCAACAAGAGAGGCCGCGATAGTGAGAGGCCCGCGCACCGCGATGAAGAGTGGCCCCCGCTCTCCGCAACTGGAGAAAACCCTCGCACAGAAACTAAGACCCAACACAGCCAAAAATAATAAATAAATTAATTAATTAATTAAAAAAATAATAATAAATAAATTAATTAATTAATTAAAAAAAAAAAGCTGATGCTGAGGTACATCAGGATGTTTAAGCTTGCCTCAGAAATTCAGAAAATAAAAATGTCTATCTTGATTTTACATGTTTTAGTTAAAATATCAGTTACTACTGAAAGCACTCATTAGTGCCCCAATAACACCTTATTATTAAATTTTAATAAACAGACAATTCAAATGGATTAAATAGTAGTGAGTGAAAGAAGAACTAAAGTTTACCCTTGCAAAATACAGAAAGAGAATTACCTTAAACATTAGTAATTTTAAGACTGAAGAGAGATTTAAATTGACCAGGAGAACAAAAGCACCTTCCAAATTCTCAAATACTTAAGAAATCTCCATGATAAATAATTTGGTATGCTGCTTTTATATCAATTTAGCTGTTTATTAAATCTTCCCTCAATGGTATTACAGGAAATATTTGGTTAACCTATTCCTTACCTGAAACAAATTAAACAGCATTTACTTAGGAATGTAGATACTCATTTAGGTTTTAGAAGATTATTAAGTGTCTACGTTTCAGGTGCTGTTCTAAATCCTGAGGAGACAGTGGTGAACACAAGGCTTACTGTCAATCCCTGTCTCAGTGGAACTAACATCCAATGGGTAGGAGTGGGAGGGGGTGGGAGGACAGAAAATAAACAAGGCAACAAATAAGTAAATAAGATAATGTCAGATAGGTAAAGGAATAGAAATAAAATAAAATTGAGTAATGGATAAAAAGTGAAGGGGTGGGGAGCTGAGTGCAGGTGATGGAGCTGAGACCTAAGTGATAAGATAAGAGACATCTATAGGAAATTTTGAGAAATTGCAAATGCAAGTTGGAAACATCTACATGTAGACCACTAGCACATAGGAATAGAAACTTAACATATATAAAAACAGGCCTTCTTCTAACATTTGTGGAGTCCAGGGCAAGAATACAAGTAGAGGCTCATATACCATACGTCAAAATATTTATAACTTCTAACTCAAGATAACTGGTAAAGGCAACAAATTCCATCCTCCTACATACCTTCACAAGAATGTGGTGGTATGAGCTCCTGACCTACCCTGCCCCCTCCTATTCTGGACTCAATTGTATACTGCAAGGAACCTTACACCCTCACATGTGGACAACCCAACCTACCCATCTGAGCCCATTCACACACCCTCCCCACAAAGAGATACGCCTTGGCTAACCTTCAGGAGGCAAGACCCAAATCCAATGGACACTCCTGAGTTTTTCTCATGTTTAGCTTCTTGACAGTATGCAACGCTGAAACTCCCTTTTATCTTGATTTCCACAACATCATAATTTTTAGTTTTCCACAAATTTTTTTGGCAGTTCCTCTGCCTCCACTCATGCCTTAAACATTTTATCCCTTAAGGCTCTGCTTTAATTCCTATTCTTTCTCACTTTACACATCTTCCCTAGGTGATCTCATCCATTTCCATGACCTAAATTATCATCAGCAGGCCAGTATCTATTTCTCTAGCACTGTCTTTTTCCGTAAGACTAGCTGCCTACTTGATAATGACACGTGGAACTCTCACAGGCACCTCGAGCTCAGTGTCTTAAACTGCTCTTTACTCTCTTCTCCCCCAACCTTGTTCCAGTCTTCCCTGCTTCTGAAAATAGCACCCTTCCCATCTGAGCTGCACGAGTAAGAAATCTGGAAATCACCCCTTACACTGCCCTTTCCTTTGCCTCCTTCCCCCACATACCACCAATTCTGTTTGCTCAGTATCTCTCATATCCATTTATCCATAACCCCTATGGCCGCTGACTACACTGTTCAAACCACTATTACTTCTGTTACTACCACAACAGCCTCCTAACTTGGTGCTCCTCAAACTTTTTCATGTCATGGCACAGGTTGAAAATGATAATATTGTAAGATACCCTGGAATAAACTGGAAAAGATTTTAAAGCATCTATTTGGGCTTAACTTAAAAAAATATTGCTTTTCTCACACTGTAATTTTGAAAAATAAATAAATATAAAGCGTTACAATGTTAAACACTGGAATTTTATAAATATCAAATATATTTTTCAAAATTTTAAGAGGAATTTTTTATAAGTTTTCCTTCATAAATATAACTTTTTAATATAAGCTTTTATCATTGAAATGTCTACTATCAATCCTGATCAAGACTTTTTAAAGATGAACTTCAAATTCCTGATAGGCATTATCTAAGAGAACTTATGTTCATACAAGGAAATGAAAAAAGTGTTTAAATATTTTTACAACCATTTTAAAATTTACAACAGTTGAAATCATATTTTAAAACTCTAACAGCTCTTCCTGTTATTTAAATAGCAAATATAATGTTCAAATTCCTTCCAATAACATGAATGGATTTTGAAACCAGCTGAACTTTTTCATATCAAGTATTTCAAAAACAATGATGGAAATTTTATCTGCAGGACACACGGGTACCATCAAATCAGTTGCCTTGCAGCTAGCACAGTGGACAGGAACAAAAAAGAACATCAGCTGCAAACAGAAATGTCAGCTATGTGTCATGTCAGAGAATGCCTTGGAGCTGCACCTCTACCCCACCTTTGCAAGCCCTCTCTGACCAGCCACACTGCGGGCACCTGGAACTAAAACCCTCCCAGCAGCCCCATGGACTGTGAAAGACCTAGAATGAAGATGTGGGGAGTAGAAAATACGGGATAAACCCAAACATCAAAGAAATGCAGGAATTTGGGGAGCCACTCTCCATTCAGCCACTCACTGAGTTGCTAAGGGGTTGGCTATCTTCTGTGTACTGCAGTTTTGAATATAATGAAGCAGAAAACTATTTCTGAACTTCCTGGAAAGAATACTATTTGATTGGGGTGGGCTAGCGTGGCTCTGGAACAGGCAGTAAAGACACACTTTCTAAGAATAGAGCTCAACCTGAATAGACATGAATAATGAACATTTGTTGGTTGCATTCCCAGCAACCATTCCCTGCCTTGCCCCTCTTAAAAGTCTCTAGATTTTTCTTCTGGTTAGCAGCTCCTCCTTCTCAAAGCTCATGACTCTTTGAGTCCTGGATCTAGGATAAACAAGACATTCGCAACCTTAAACACCCGTCCCCATTCTTCACTCAAGGGTACAGTTGCCAAGGGCTTAAAGTTCCCTGCTCTTCTGAAACAGCTACCAAAAGAGATGCTCTCTGTCATTGTACTGGACAACGTGATCTCATATGAAAAATGAAACTGCTAGAGCATGCATTCTTAATGGGGGTGATATCATTTCCCAGGGGGTGAAAACTGGGGAGAGAAAAAAAACTTACTCTCTTTAGGTATAAAGCATAAATATGCATACAGTACATAAACATATACACAATATATATGTGGTATTAAAATGCTGGGGGGCCATGAAGAAAAAGTCTTAAAAGGCTCCTTAGGGGATCAATAATGGGAAAAAAGTTGACAAACTCTTTTCTAGAGCAATGGCAAATACCACAAAAAGCAGAAGACAATAATGGAAACTAAATTATTGATGTTATCATTGTTTATGAAACAAATGACACCTGAAGCCTGTTCTAGCTCTTAGCTTCCCACTTAACCAAGCCAATAAATCCTCTTTATTGTTTAAGCAATGTTACCTTGAGTTTCCTGTTACTCTTCACAAAAGTCCTATTAACAGATAAAATATGGAACTCTTTCTCTGAGGTATTATATTGACACAGGGCAGTGCAACAGAATATTAAAGTGAAACTATTTTAGTCCACTTCTGCTAAGCCTCCATGAAAATAGGTGCCAGATACCTTCATAACCCAAATGAGCAAAGTAAGATGAGAATCCCACTTACAACATGCAAAGAGATGGTGAGAAATGGATTTCAAAACTCTTTGCCCTCATCCCCTGGGTACTATAAAAGGGTTAAAACTGAAGACAGTTGAAGGTTAGAGAGTAGTTATTAGGACACTGACATGAGGATGGGCGGTGGAGAGTCCTCAAACTGGGAGGGAATTCAAGGAGACCAGTTAAATAGCTTGATGTGTATCTCTGGAAATTTGTGGAGAGGCAATCGACTAGTGACTGAAGTTGACATGAAATTGTGAGGTTCAAGCTTTCATCTGTAACTCGTGAAAGTTAAAGAAGTTAAAAGGAATACAAAGTCAAAATTGAGGTAAACTGAGACAAATTCTCCTCCCTCATTTCTCTGGATTCAAACTACACTGCTTAGGTTTCTTTGATTGCAAGTGACAAAAATACAGGTTGAATCAGCTTAAATGAAAAATGGTAATTTATCGGCTCATAAAGTCAAAGCACAGAATGGGAGGGGTAGATTGGACCTTGGGGATGACTAGAGCCAGAGACATAAGCAGGGCTGAGAGCTGGGACTTTATTATCAGAAGCTAGTGAAGAGGTGCCAAGTAGGAAGGAAGGAAGGAAGGAAGGAAGGAAGGAAGGAAGGAAGGAAGGGAGGGAGGGAGGGAGGGCGTTAGGAAGGGAGGAAGGGAGGGGGGAAGGAAGGAAGGGGGGAAGGAAGGAAGAAAATCTGCAAGCAAATAGGACAAGAATTGATTTTAGATTACTATCAATATCAGAAGTCCAAATTGGTGTATAAAACACAGAAGGAGAAGTACAGTATTGGGGTAGATGTTCAAGATCATGTAGGAAATTCACTTTGAAATGCATCCAACAAAATAAGACAGATATATGAGTGGATGGATAGACAGATACATGATAAAACAGGTATAGTAAAATGTTAATGATAGCATCTTGGTGGTAAGTATATAGGTGTTTACTATAAAAGTCTTTCAACTTTTCTGTATGTTTGATATTTTTCTTAACAAAATTTGGGGGGAAAAAATCAAGCATAACAGCGTCACGGCTGTAGTGATTAGTCCCTTATCAGCAAGATTCTAGTCCTAAACTGAAGGTATAGAAAACAGATCTTGCACTCCAGGGAAAGTGAGGACTGGCAAAACTTATTCATTCAGCTAGAACATATAACAAATATATCTTGAATTCCCACTTGGTAGCATCCATTGTATTAAGATCAACGTGGTAAAAAGAGAAATTAGATATGACCTGCAGAGTGAAAGGACAAGGTTAAGAGGTGACCATCCTAGTTTGGGAATTTGAGTAAAAAAATGACAGGTAAAAATGGTTATCCCACTGATTTAATATGCTTCTATTTGGTTACTAGTGCACTAAGCATCACTTCACATGTAGAAATAAAGCTCTGATTTCTCACTTGGACAACTGAGTAGATGATGGGATCCTTCATGGAGACAGAAAATGCACACGGAAGAATATATCTGTGGTTGGTAATAACTTCTGAATTCGCTTTTGGAATCTTGAAGTTTGGGTGCTTACATTACATCTAAATAGAGATGTCCAATAGGTCCGGAATTCAGGAAAAATTTGAACAGTGGGAGAAACTGGGAGTTATCATCATAAAAGTGGTCAAGACCCTGGGTAAGATCATCCAGAGATTGTGCTGTGAGAAGACATTATTCTTTCTTTCATTCTCTTAGCCGTTCACCAAACTATCATTGAGTGTTACTAAAACTACAAAAAATGACAGAATGTTTTCCAGGAGTTCATAACTTCTTAATTGCCATATTCAATGACCTATTTGCAATCCCAAACTAGTTAAACTTACTTCTGTACAGCATTTATTTGGTTGACTATTCCTTAACTGAAAAGCTCTCCTACAGTGATATTCCGATCACCATTCCCCCACTTTTTCGCCAGTTCCTTTTCGGTCTCATACTGAGACTTAGAATTTGACATTCCCAGGGTTTCATCCTTGGTCCTTAAACCTTCATCTCTAACTCCTATTTTCCCAGTTAGGCTTCAGGTCAAACTGACTAAAGTTTAACAGCTAGTTTAAAACTAAAAATTGTGTTGATAGTATTGATACAACACCGGCATTACTTTCCGCCTTATAGATATTCGGACTTAGGTTCTACTAGCCTGTGAGAATCGTAATTGTTTTACTCTGAGCCTATTTTCTCAGGTCCTGAAAATGGCAACAAAAATATTTAACTTGCAAGGCTACTGTTAATGATTAAACTATAATTGTAAAGCATCCAGCACAGTGCTCTGCACTCCGACACGTACCATTAATACACCCCATAAATTCAGATAAACGACAAATTATGCCAAATTATAAGTATCTACCTTACCTAATATTAACTTCTGTTCGTGAGGCTACATAGTGTTAATCAGGTTACACGCGCTGGCTCGCTATGTATTATTTTCTTTAGAATCTCTCATAGCATCAGGGACTGGCTCAAAGTAACAGTAGCAACCGCTTCCTTCCAAACACATTGAGGGAAACACATTTTCCAAGGCTTTTTAAGAAATAGTTCAGTTTACCTTAGGGGTGAAACTGAAAAGTAAGCTTCGTCACAAAAACTCAAGCCAACACTACCGTCCGTCTGCAGGTCTCTGAGGGAAAAGGGAGCGGGGTCACAACATAGTTCACGAAGCAGATAGGTTTTATCTTTCCCGCTGGTTCCTAGAGGACCAACCATACTGATATTCCATCATGCTCTGCGCCACTTCCGTTCGCGCATTTTAATTACGTCACGCGCCAGCTCTCGCGGTATCTTCCGGTTGCTGAGGCCCTTTAACAAAGATCTCGCGAAATTTGTCCAACGGGTCCAAGCTAGCCTCTCACCCTCCCCCACTCCACCCCCAACCCGTCCTTCCTTTCTCTGTCTCTGTCACCAAACTCTCCCCTCCCCTCCCTTGAGCTCACCGCCCACCTCTGGTTTCCGATTTTAGGCCGGAACCGGAAGTTTGGTGGGCGGGGCCCGACGGAGGAAAACGCAGCGGAGCCGGAGCCGGGACTCGGCTGTGGCCGCAGCGCCTGTCCCCGCCACGGACCGCCGTGGCTCCAGGTTGAAGGTCGGTCCGGAGGCGGGTGGGCGCGGGTCTCGCCCGGACTGTCCGGGCCGCAACCTTCCCTGGCCCCCCGGGTTCCGCAAGGGATCATGTCTACAGCCTCCGCCGCTTCTTCGTCCTCCTCGTCTTCCGCCGGTGAGATGATCGAAGCCCCCTCCCAAGTCCTCAACTTTGAAGAGATCGACTACAAGGAGATCGAGGTGGAAGAGGTGAGCGAGGCCCGGCACGGAGGCGCCGGCCCCGGCCCCGGCCTGTCCAGGTCTCTTCCTGGTCCTGACTCTTAAGGTGCCTCCTCGACCCCTCTGTTTCGCGGGGTCCACCCGGGTGTCCCCACACCCCACGGAGACCGGGTGTAAAGGGGACTCTCCGCGTTCACCTGCTCCGGTATAGCTCTCTTTTTTCCTCACTTCGGCACTCTTGAGTTTGAATTTGATATTCCGGTGCTTGGATTTGGGTCGTCTCAAACAGAGAAGGATGAACTGGTGCGGTCGTGTGGTCCACCAGTTCTCCAATCTGTTCAGTAGTAAAATTCATCAAAGACCATGGCCGTTTTGGAGTTTTGGTTCTCTAAGGCATAGTGTTGTTAAGGGCCAAGGATTTTATTATGTTCGACTTCCAGCTCAGCGTCTGGCGCCCAGTGGGTGTTCTATGGATGCTTGATAAATTAATACATCCTGAGATCTAACACAGTTTTTCCCCGAGTACGGAATGGTTCTCAGTTTAGCCAATTCCATAGAGCAGTAGTCGTAATAGTAAATGTTCTGCCTTCAATTAGACTACTTTAGATTGATTTCACCTTTAGTACTGTAGACTGCTATACGATGAAAAGATGTTTCAAGTAGCATATTCTGAAGAGATAACTAATGATTTCGGTGACAACCAGAATATATCAGACCAAAAATCGCTGTTAGAAAACCCGAATCCATTCTTATTCTGCAATAAATTATTTTAGAGCAAGGTAGTAATGTGCCTTTAATACACTGCTTCTTTTCAGATTCACAGTTTGGTTGTAAAGTCCACAAAATTTAGAAAAGTAAGATCTGTATATATGTAAAGATACACTCTAGAAAGTGTTAAAACTTTGGTTGAAAATTGTGTCTATTATTTACCATTTGTTTATCATTTTTAAAATGTACTAAACACCTTACATTACATACACCAAGAAGAACCCTGTGTGTCCTATATTACAGACTATCAATTACCTCTACTCTAAAAATTCAAAATTATTTTTAGGTGGTGGCAAGCTAAAAGTAGTGAGATAATTATCCTTCAACAAATATTTTTTTTCTATACATGTTTTGGAAGAATAATGGATTATTTAATCATATTTTTACTTGAATAAAATAACCTTAAAGGTCACTGAAAACAACCTCATTTTACAAGATAGTGTAAGTGGGAAGAGCGAAGCCTTTGGAAGGAGTTAGATGAAGGTTCAGTATATCAGCTATGCCACTTATTAGCTGTATGATTTGGAGCAAGTCTCCTGACTGACTTTGTTGAGCTTTCATTTCCTTAACTGTAAAATAGGGATAATAATTTCTAGTTCATTTTATTTGTATAACAGATTTTATTAGGTAATACATGCAAAACACCCAACACTGCCTGACACACATTACTAGGAAACTGAGTTACAGAGAGGAACAGTGACCTGCTTTACGGTCACATGGCTAAAAGAAGGATCCATAGTTTGGAAAGAGGGGGGAATTGTGTGTGTGTGTGTGTGTGTGTGTGTGTGTGTGTGTGTGTGTGTGTGTGTGTGTGTGTGTTCTATTGAGCTATGATAAATTCCTTTTTAAGAATTGGATAGTTGATCCAGCTTTCATGGCTAACATTCTTTCTTTTTTAAGAATGAAAATTTGGTGAGTCAGTATAAAAGAATTACAGTTTTTAAATAAGCATTTACGTCTGCTCTGTGGTGAACTGCTATGCTTGTAGACTACAGATTGTCATATAATAATAACTTGTACTTCATGGTCTTCCAAATGCTTTCACAGACTTACATCATTTGATTTTTACCACCTTAGTTTTCCCACACTACTTTCTAAAGCATTTTACATTCTTGATTACTAAGGTGTCATTTATCATTTTACTGCTCTTCCTCCGAAGCCACTTAACTTCTGACTGAGGTTCTGTTTCCAAAGACCCTTCCTTCAGTTTAGATGATGTTTGATGTTTCAACTTTTCTTTGGTATTTTTAGGACATTCCTGAGGAGTAAATTTTTGTTTGTAGCTGAAGTTTTCTAATGTCAGGCAGTCATCTAATTTTATTCTTCTCACTTTTTTATTACACAGTTTAATTTCATGTTAAAGATTGAATTTAGACTTTTCTAATGTTAAAACTGTTACATAATTTTCATTATATTCTTTATTTTCACATTAAAACAGTGTTATATAATCTAGGGTGCAGGGCACTCAGTAACTATTTCTTAACTTAGATTCTGCTTCTAGCTTAAAATCATGAATAAGAGAACAGAGAAAGGTGACTAAAAACAAAAAGTATTTTATGTTGTTTTCAGTATTTTATGTGGTACCAGTATATTGTGTATAAGTAAAGAAAATCGTATTCTGTTTCTCAAATAACAGTGTAATTGAATCAGCATTATATCAATTCAGTTGGAAACTATGTAAGAAAAATACTCCAGCCATAGGCCAAATATGCACTCATTTCGTAGGTGCATATTTTTAAGGCATCAACTGATTTTACACCTTACATTTCTAATATCTCTAATATCAGGACTCAGTAATATCAGCGTGGAACTTCCTAAATTCAATTCTGATATCAAATTATGTTAGGTCTCAGCATCAGGAACCTATGTAGGTACTTTTTTTTTAAAGTCATTTAGCTTTTGTCATTGTGGATCTGAGTGTAGAGACTGTTGGAATAAATTGTGAGGTATGCACATTGTGGACTAGCTTGCAAGAAGTGGTGAAGGCAGTGTGGTGTGGTAAAAAAGTGTACCCAGTAGGCTGGGTATTTAGAAAATGTCGATGCCATACGGATTTTGCCATGATGTATTTCAGTAACTTTGAGCAAGTCACCTTATTTTTCTGGGCCTCTGATTTCTCATGTAAAATGAGAGATTGAACAAGATCATTTAAGGTCTCTTCCAGTTCTAAAATGAAAACACATTATTGTTTGCAGTGTTTATGCTGTGTTTCCACAGTAAGCTTTAAGGACAGTGATCGTGATCTCATGTGGACTGTAGTTTGTGACTGACTAATCCTGGTTAAATAGGGCAAATGATACCCCCATTTTACAGATACTGACAAATGGTCATAGAGTTTGATTTGCCAGAAGCCTCATGTCTAAGTAAATGGTAGAGCCAGGAAATGAATTTGCAATTTCTCACTCCTGAGTCATTTGCTCTTTCCATTTGGATTTACAGGGTCACTTCGGTTCTTTCTGAAGTACTCTGTAACCAAACCTTATTGTAAGAATGGGGAAACAAAATACTGATTTCCTTTATAATAGTTGGTCTTGAGCATTTAATGAACAGTGTCTTCTGTGGATAATACTGCTAAGATTATGGAAGATGAATAGAAGGATCCTAGGATTCTCTCCTTAAAAACTTTGACTTACTGTGAGACTAGATTTTCAGGACCACAAATTTAAAACTATGAATGTAGTGTAAATTGAGCACTTAACCCATAATTTGAAAGTAGAGTTTATCACAGAAGGCTCCATTGAGTGGGAAAGATTTTGAAACTACATTTTGAATAAAGTAAGCATCATAGATTGGGAAAGATACTAAGATGAATTTTCTTTGCAGTTGTTCCTCTGCCTCGAATGCTCTTTCCCCCAGAACTTCAAATGGCAGACTCCTCACCATTCAAGTCCCACTTCAAATGTTACTTCCTTAGAGAAGCCTTCCCTGAGCAACCTAGATCTTTGTCATTTTTGTTACCCTTCATGGCACTTACCAGTAACCAAAATTATGTATCCCCCCAGCAAAGTTTAACCTGTCTTATTCACACTTGTAACTCCAATGCCTAGCATCTAAAGGTTTTCTATAAATAGTTTTTCATAGTAAATTAAGAGCACAGTGGCATACATGCTTTTCCATGTAGTTTTAGTTTAGGTGGTTTTTTGTTTTTAAAAACCTGACTTGAATAAAGGAATGGAGTAGTCTTCCATCTTAAATTAGTTTTTAAAGGAGTTGCTTTCTTTAAACACATACACCAATTTCTGATTTTGGTTTTTGTGCCTTTTAATACTAATTGCATGGAAATATTCTATAATCATCTCTCTTCTTCTTCTGTACTTTTTATTAAGAAATTAAATTTAAATCTGCTTTATTACATGAGACTAAAGTTGTGGACTCAAAACCATGAGGGCTAAACCATAGGGGGAGAGCTACATATAATAAGAGAATTAATCTGAGAACATTTTAATTTAGAAAACATTCATAAATTCAGAAGGAAATGTTTCTAAATTGATTTCCCTTTTAAAACCAAGTTCTCTTTGCGTTCCTCTGTTCTTCTATTTTTACAGCTGAGGGATTGTGAAAAATGTCTGAAATATTTATTTCTAGGTTCACCATTTTGGATGGATGTGTGTGTTGGAGGGGATACTTGTAATTTGGATGTGCACCATTTTTTACACTCTTGGTGAAAACTGATCTTTGGGGAAAGCTGTCAGTTCAAACTAATTGTTAATGATAATATGTCAAAGAACCTTACTAAGATATGAATGCAATCCAAAAAGCATATTTGATTGTGAACTTGAATTAGAAATTTGGTAGTAAGTAAAAAGTGACTTCCTTTCAGTGTTTTGTAGTTTGAATATTAGTTTTATCATTGTTTACCTCAGTTGCCATTGTGTCGCAGTTTGCCATCTGTGCCACTCTTTTCCCCTGATCTACTATGTGTCAAGAAAAACATTAGGTTGCTCACAAGAATTCTCCTTTTCCTTTCTTCTTGCCCAAGATGTCATGTCCATATTATTTATGGAAAACTTCAGCAAGGGAGGGCTCTCTGGTCTATGTCATGGTTTCCAGTGAAGTGTCTTGTCTCACTATTAATTATGGTTTTAATATAACCTAATACAGTCATTCTCAAATATCACAATCACCTGAAGGGCTTGTTCAAACACAGATTGCTGGGCCCGACCCTCAGACTCAGTAATTCTGGGTGGGAACCTGAGAATTACATCTTCTCAAATTTCCAGGCAATGCAGATTCTTCCGGCACAGAGACCACACTTAGAGAGCCATTGGCTTAATGCTTTTGCTGTTTTTATGTCTGCTTTCTTCTTGAAACTCTTTTTTTTTTTGGCTTCTTGTGACGCTTTCCAGGTTTGCCTGCTACCTTATTGACTGCTGCATCTCAATTTTTGCTGGTTCCTTCTCCTCTGTGTTCTAAATGTTGAAGTGCTTCAAAGCTCAGTTCTGGGACTCCAGTATTTACATGTTATTTTTTGGTCACCGCATCCAGTTGATTGACTAGAAGTACCAACTAAATGCTGATGACTCTCCCAAGTTTTCATCTCCTGCCTGACTTCTCCCGACTCATGTTTCCACTTTCTTGATATCTCCGCTCGGATATCTAATAGGCATCTTAAGCTTTATATGACTAGATCAGAACTCTGTGCTGTTAAAAAAAAGAAGGAAAATCTGCTTGCTCCAGTCTTTCTTATCCTTCATCAAACTGGTGCTGAGTCTAGACGTTATCCTTGATTCATCTCTTTTCCTGTCCACCTGTCCTGCCTGCATGCAGATCATCAGCAGGCTCTTTTGATTTTACCTCTAAAACCTATCCCAGATCTGCCCATTTTTCTGCACTACCATCAACCTTGTCCTCGAAGCTCTTCTCTCTTGCTTGGGCTGCTTTTACAGCCTCTACCTGGTCTCTCTTTGTATATACGCTAGCTTCCCTACAATCCATTCTTCACACTAGAGCCAGAATGATTTTTTTTTTTTAAATGCAAAATCATGTCACATTCCTCCTTAAATTCCTCTAATTGCTTCCCATTACTTAGACTGAAATCCAAACTCCTTTTCATGGTGCCAGGAGCCGTTCAGGATCCAGTCTGCCTGTCTCTCCAGCGTTATCTTTTTTTTTTTTAAACATCTTTATTGGAGTATAATTGCTTTACAATGGTGTGTTAGTTTCTGCTGTATAACAAAGTGAATCAGCTATATGTATACATATGTCCCCATATCCCCTCCTTCTTGCGTCTCCCTCCCACCCTCCCTATCCCACCCCTCTAGGTGGTCACAAAGCACTGAGATGATCTCCCTGTGCTATGCAGTGATCTCCCTGTGCTATGCGGCTGCTTCCCACTAGCTATCTATTTTACATTTGGTAGTGTGTATATGTCAATGCCATCTCCACCTTTATCTTGCATCACTCTTCCCTTTTCCCACTATGCTCTGCTCACACCAAACACTCCAACTATTCCTCTAGGTCACCACTAAAGTATCACCTTTCTCAGTGAGGCCTTGCAGGACTATCCTGTTTAAAACTGGGGTGGGGTAGTGCACGCACGTGTACACACACACAATTATGCTGCTTTTCTGCTTAGTGCGCTTATTAGTTTCTAAAATATATCTTTTTTTTTTTTAATAAATCTTGCTTCCTCTTTATGTGTCTCCCTCCATGAGAATATAAGTAGTTAGAGCAAGGATTTTGGTTTGGTTTGTTCCCTTCTTTGTCTGGAATGCGTAGGATAACGCCTAGTCTATAGATGGGGTTCAAATATTGTTGAATAGGAAATGAGGGGGGTTTTTTCCCCTTTAGGGCCTTTACATTAGTTGTTTCTTCTTCTTTGCTTGGTTCCATGTGTCATTCAAATACCAAGTTAGTAACCTCCTCAGATGGCATTTCATACTATCCAGCCATAAGTTTCACCAGTCTCTTTGTCACATTATTCAATTTTTTGGTTTTCTACACAGCATTTATTTTACAAGCTGATATTTTTCTTATTCATCTTTTTGTCTACTGACTGTCTTTTCTTTCCTCTCCCCGCCCCCCTTAAATTGAAAGTACATTCCTCGTAGATCAGGGCCTTTGTCTTATTTACAGCTGTATCTCTTGTATCCCAGATGGTAGCTGGATATAGTAGACATTCAAGAAATATTGGTTTAAGGAGTAAAGAAATGAAGTTCATCATTCTCTTGGCATTAGCCTCACTTCACCCCTCGAAAGCAGGAGGTCTTACCCATTTTTCCCTGCTTGCTGACTAGGCCTTCCCCTTTGGCTTTCATTGATCCTCTGAAATTCAGCTGAGCTCTGCATTTAGCTCCCTGTATTTGAGCTGTCTACCATCCAACAGCCTCCTTCCTGCAGTCAGAAGACTTCAGTTTTCAGTTACCTTGTTTTTTCTCTTGGCAAGAGTTTTTCTGTATCATTTCCCTATACTGTCAGGGCTGAGAGAACCTGGGTAGGGCCTCCCTCTGACTCTCTCCCTTGCCACACTTACTCATTTGCAGCTTCCCATGTTGGCAAAGCATATCCTGTGAGGCTGCTTCCTCCTGGGGATCTCAGTGAGAAGTTGGGAGGGAGGGAACGCGGGAATATGTCTTTCCTGCCCTTGAAGCCCTAAGTCTGTCCTGAAAGCCGCCATCATGGACTCTCACCTTTGGCTCTCTTCAGCCGGGAAGTGTTTTTTAAAAAAATTTCAATGCTGTTGTTTTGTTTTGAATTTCTTCTCTACCTCATTTTCATCCCACAAAGGCAGGAATCAATTCTTTATATATTTTTTTTCTTTCACCCCTAATATTTATGCCATTTGAAAAAATGAGAAGTCACATTTTGATTCTGTGATATGGTGATTTATAAGAAATAGGTACTTAGCCATTCAAATGATCAAAATGTATTTCTCATATATATATTTGGTCTTTGTCTACGGTTCCTGGCTCACAGCTCCCCAAACCCTCTGATTTTCATAAGTGAAGAGAGAGATAAAGATGTCTCAAGGTTAATTTTGGACCACACCTAAGGATGGGGCTGGTTGCCAGGAGAACCAACAATGTGATTAGAGGGTTGGAACTTTCAGTCCCACCACTCTGACCTCTGGGGAGAGGAGAAGGGCTGGAGGTTGAATTCATGGCCCTGTAATAAAGCTCCATATAAACACAGAAGGACAGGGTTCAGAGAGCTTCCAGGTTGGTGAACACGTGAGGATTGGGGGAAAGTGGGGCACAGAGGGGGCGTGGAAGCTCCATGCCCTTTCCGCTTACCTTGCCCGGCTGTTCCTGAGTTATATCCTTGTGTAGTGAACTGGTAATCTAGTAAGTAAAGTGTTTGAGTGCTATGAACCACTTGAGCAAATTAATCGAACCCAAGGGAGGGGGTCACTGGTACCTCCAGTCTATAGCTGGTTATCAGAAGCACAGGTGACAGATAACCTGGCTTGGGACTGGCCTCTCAAGGGGGAGGGGGAGCACTCTGGTAGAACTGAGCCCTTAACCTGTGGCATCTGATGCTGTCTCCAGGTGGATAATGTCAGAATTGAGCTGAATGGTAGGACGTCCAGCTGGTATCTGAGAATTGCTTGGGAGTGTGGGGAAACCCCCCTCCACACCTTGGAACTGGTGATCAGAATCATTAGATACACAGAAATATAATTCGTTAAGCATTGACTCTGTGCCTCTAACCTTTGAATTCACAGCAGTTATTTTTTCTATCATGTATTTCAGTTTATGTGTACAACCTTGGGCATCTTACTTTATTATCATTTTAGATCCGTTGTTTCACCATACATGTGAAATATAATATGGCCCTAATGTGAATGGAGGCTTCTTAAGTACATGGGCTCTCATCTTACATGAATATGCCTGTTTGTATTTCAGACAGTTCAAAAAATTGCTTTCTTAAACAAAAGGGAGGAAGCTTATCATGTCCTTGCTTGTCCACATTTTGTTACCATAGTTTTACGTTGCAAACTCAGAGTCAGCCATCATCTCAGCACTAGGTGGCATTTGTGCATCACAGTTAGTCATGCACACCTTACACAGTTTTTACAACAGATGCATGATCCACAAATGCAATGTTTGGAATCCCTGCGGGGACATTTCTGAGAATAGGAAAATGAAACAAGAGGAGACCTACCAAGTACCAGTTGCTTTGATGTATTTGTAAATATATAATTGAAGAATATATTCAATTACTTCACAATCATTATTTCATAGTAATATCAATAGGTTGGCTGGTCTCCATCCATGCTTTCTTAGCCGACATTGTCATAAAGTTGAAATTCATTTTAGGACCTGTTTGCTATTCATCGTGGTTAATTGTGAGAGAAATGAGGAGTATAGCTCCTGAAACTGATTCATACCCAACTCCAAGCACTTATTATTCTTTTGTAGTATTGAAGAAAATGCCTGGTTTTGACTTATGAACACTATAGATATTCTCTGAGGAAAATGTAAGCATCTCCCTTTTACTGTTGAGAAAGCAAAAGCTCAAAGACATTACCAGTATTGGTAGCTAATAGGCAGACAGAACCTACATTTAAACTCAAGACTGTTAGGTTCCAGATACTAGGTGTGCTTTTTTTGTTATTCTGACGGTACCAGGTTTAACCAATAACCATTCATGTTAAAGTAACTGAATGACAAGTCCAAATAACTGACGTTGCTTCCTTTCCCTCATGAGAGCTGTGGAGGAGGGCTAGAGCCTAAGCAGGAGGTCCCTGAGCACCCAGGGCTAGGAATGGAAAAAGGGAAAGTCACTAAAGGAAAGACAGCCCAGATTCCTTTAAGTTAATGACATACAGAGGCTGAATATAGAGTGAATTGGTTATTACATACTCTAGGCTTCAAATCCTGGCTTCTCTGACCCTGTGATCTTGGGCAACTTGCAACCGCCTGACTCAGTTTACTACTTACCTTAATGGAGGAGGATTAAATGTGTTAATGCATGAAAGCACATAGACCTGGCACATGATAGGCATTCAATTAATGTTAACCATTTGGGTGGTTTTATACATTAAGCAACATGAGAAATGTCCATACTGCTTTGTGTAATGTTTGAAGTGGAATTTGAGCTATGGCTAGAATGGCCATCCACCTCAGTTTACAACTACTGTCCTGGTAGTTACAAGCACCCCTTTCTTACTCTACAAGGAGTCCCTGTACATGTAAGTTTGCCTAAAGTGAAGACTCCTCCTCCAAGAGAAGATATCACTGCTCCTTTCTGACATATAATACAGATATATGTATACAAATCAGGATCTCTAACATTCTGGTGTTAGACTTCCTGGCATCAGACTGCACTTGCTCTTTACTAGCTACATAGCCCTGAGCAAGTTAGTTGATTTCTTTAAACCTAGGTGCTTCATCTGTAAAATGAAGAAACCTCTAGTACTTGTCACCTAAGGTTGTGTAAATGATGTAATGTATGTAAAGCACTTAGCTTAGTGCCTACTGTATAGAAAGTACATCATAAATGAGAGCTGTACAGGGAATTAGATTTTTTGCTTAAGGAAGTACTTAGATCTGTTGGAAGTTGAAAGATTGGAGTAGATGGCACCTAACTAAGGTCATTTGCAGTGATAATGTAGAATGATTTTGCTCTAACAAGTATCTAAAGCTATTCTTTTGTTGTTGTTTTAATATTTTGGCAAATTTCAAACATTAATAAAAGTCGAATAGCCTGAGAGAGGAATGAATTCATGAGCCACCCATCAGCTTCAACAATAATGTAACATATCATCAATTTTTATTTTTAACTTTAAAAAAAGTAACTTTAATGAGATATATTTTACATATCATAAAATTTACCCATTTGAGGTGTACAATGATTTGTATAAATTTGCTAAGTTGTACAAACATCACCAGAAATCAGTTTTCAAACATTTTCATCACCTTGGTGTGTAGGATTCCTCCTACCCATTTACAGTTAATCCCAGTTTCCACTCTTAGCCCCAAACAACCACTGATCTACTTTCTACCTCTAAAGATTTGCCTTTTCTGGACATTTCATATAACTGGAATCATACAATATGTGATCTCTTGTGTCTGGCACTCGAGTGTAGTGTTTTTAAGGCTCATCCATGTTGTAGCATGTATCAGTAGTTCATTCCATTTTCTTGACAAATAATATTCCATTGTATAATATGATACTATGTTTTGTCTGTCCTTCACAGTGGCCAGTTTTTTATCATCTATATTTTTATCCTTTCCCCTCTACTCCCTACCCCCACTGAATTATTTAAAAGCTATTTTTTAATTTCATAAATATGAGAGCTTAAAACATTGATTATATGTTTCTGCTTTTTATTTATTTTTTTCCAAGCCATCTTCTCTCTGCCCTCTCATTCATCTTGCCTGTTTTAATTTGTTTTCTGTCTCTGTCTTTTTTGTTTGTTTTCGGTTTTGAGAATGAAGAGATGTCTAGACCATAAACTTTCAAAGACAGAGATAGTACATTTCATTATCTCCTCACTCTAATGTAAATTCATACCTGCTCAGTGGCAAATCCAGATCGTGATGATTTCTAAAAATCTTCTTTAATAAATCTTTCAGATTGGCTTCAGTGTTATGCATTAGGCTGTTATTTGTTTCTGATTCTCTTGGGTTTTTTGTTTTTTTTTTTTTTAAAGGTCGTTGGAAGAGGAGCTTTTGGAGTAGTATGCAAAGCTAAGTGGAGAGCAAAAGATGTTGCTATTAAACAAATAGAAAGTGAATCTGAGAGGAAAGCTTTTATTGTAGAGGTAAGTTGAAGTGTCATTTCTGTTGTGTAGTTCTTCACCTAAGATACTCTGTGAATTTAATATTATGAAAAAAAATGTTCCTCGGCTGTCATTTCTCTGTATACTTGAACATCAGCAGTTTGGTTGAACCAAAGGGAATGCCATAGGAACATTTTTTCATTCACACTCTTAATTCTGATTAAAAATTAGGGGAAAAGAGACTTAGCTACATAAATGAATTCATCCCTGAATTAAAATACAATCTCTTCCATGTAATTCAGATCTATTTCAAGGCATAGAATTTAAATTTTAAAATAGAAAAGAAATGGTAATCTCTCCCATTATCTAAAATTAAGAAGGGAAATTTTATGCTTTCATTTTTGACTGAACATTTTTAGAAATTCGAATGAGATTATTTTAAGGATAAACAATTTCAAATTGGTTTTTCTCATTTAGCACGAAAATTTACAACTCTCTTCTCTTACATATTTGATGATGGAGGAGAATTTGATAATCATGAGATTATTGTATTACCAGCTTCATTCTTTTATGCTGTTTTATATATTAGATCACAGTATTTCAATAAATCAATGGTTTTATCATTTTTTAACTTCATTGGCCAATAGATGAGTGGTCTTTACCTTATAAACCTTCTGAATTTATATCTGTGATTTTATTTAATTATAATTTCA
This sequence comes from Balaenoptera physalus, assembly GCF_965194825.1. Taxonomy (NCBI): domain Eukaryota; kingdom Metazoa; phylum Chordata; class Mammalia; order Artiodactyla; family Balaenopteridae; genus Balaenoptera; species Balaenoptera physalus. Next base: position 67,561,329 of record NC_138888.1, read on the forward strand.
AAATATACTTCATGATACTTTTTAATGTATAACATGAAGAAATGAGAACTTAGTTGTGAGATGATGAAGTGGATTTTTGTAATTAGTTGAATGAGTTGAGAAATGCTGATGAATGGTTTGATGTCATCATGAAGAAAGATGATCTATAGTAGTATGCTCCAGGAGTCTGGCTTTATCTTGCCTTATTCACAATTTTTGTTTATGGTTTATATGAGGTCATTGATCGTATACTGTTGTATTGGCAGTTTCCTAAAACTAGGTAAAAATATGTGTTAAAGGCTAGTAATCCAGAGTCAAAAAGCTCATAATAGCTTGGAGAAAAAAAGTTTCTCATCAAAGTTATGTATACATGTAATTTGTTGATAAATTGTCAAATGGTTCTCCACGTATTCTTACTAAAAAAAAAAACGTTAATCCCCGTCCTCCTCACATCAAGTTTTCTGCTTCTCAGAGGCAACTACTTTGAGCTCATCCCTTAGTTTTATATGGTATCCCCCAATCCAGAGACTCACACCTTCACTAAAGAAGGTATTATTATATTTCTATCTCTGTATTTATCTCTATATCTCTATATTAAATATATATCTCTATATTTAGGAAGGTATTACACCTTCTGTAAAGAATCAACCTCTAGTCTTTGAGACAGTAAAGAGGCAGTCACTAAGCTGTTTGAAGTCAGGGCTGGAGGGAATCTTTGGTCTAACTTTTAAGCAATCTCTGCTCTTTTATTAGCTTGTATGAATAGATACTTGGTACTACCACCACTCCTCCACCTTTTGGAAGGTTTGTGAGATAAATCTGGTTGCTTCTCACTTTTTCTTATTTCTTTTAGGTCTGCTGTGTCAGTTACTGCTAGTCATTTGCTGTCCAACTTCCAAAAATATGTGCTGTTTTCTCATTTCACATTCTCTTCATCCTTCTGAGTTTATGCCTTGAAAAAAGTACCTTTACCGTCTTAGTGGTATTTGAGGAGGGAACAGGAATAAATGCTTGAATAATCTGCTGTCTGAAGCTCAGTAATGAATCTTAATGAGATAAAATATAATAAATAGTGATTGTAATTCTATTAGGACTGAAAATCTACAAATGTTGGCTGTAGAAAAATACAGCTTTCTAAGTAGCTGTATTGTAGTAAAAAGGTTTACCTTAGTGGACTTCATATGAGCCAGCAGTATAATGTAGGTAGTAGAGAAGGAAAGGAAGAAGAAAGGGGGAGAAGCAGAAAAGGGGGAGAAGAAAGAGAAGAGAGAGCAAGGCGCAGTTTGGGGGGATATGTTAATAGAAATTTGAGATGTGGAGAAAGGGAAATGAGTATAGCCAAACCCCTCACTGACCTCCATATGAATCATTGGATTGGATTGGATAAAACTGGAAGTAAGGAGACCAGTTAGGAGAAGGCTGTAGTAATTACTACAGTGGTTCAGATTGGAATTGCTAAGGCAGTGGTAATGGGAATGGAGAAGAGGGAGTTAATCAAAGAGATAGAAGATGGAGGGAAGAGAATGCAGATTTTAAGTCAGACCAAGGTTCAAACCCTGGCTGTACTGTTTGCTAACTCTAGGGTATTTAGCAGCTCACTTAACCTTCTCTGAGCCGTATCTTAAAGGTACTTCATCTTTAAAATGAAAATGATAATACCTACCTTGCAAAGTTGTGAGAATTATACAATATCTGTAAAGTGCCCACCAGTGCCCAGCGTAGAGTAGGTCGGCTATTCATTCAACCATCACCTTTGAAGATGATGATGATGATGATGATAATATGGCTTCTTCTGGTTTGGATAACTCAGCTCAGTGCCATCTCGGGGATGGCATCCTAACATTTCTTGACAAAGTTAATTTCTTCTTCTAATTTGTACTTACGCCGTGTACATAACTCCTGTTATAGCACTTGGCACATTGCTTTAATTATTTGTGTACATGACTCTCCCCCAACTAAACTGTGAGAGCTCTGGGCAGGGATTTTGTGCCATTCTGGGCAGGCACTTAGGACCACAGTGCCTGCTACATAGGAAACAGTGATTGCTGATTGATTACACTAATGTTTTGTACAATGTTAAGATTTGAATGATACTGTGAGATCACTTCGTTAAAAGTTAGCACTTTTTAAAAGAAACCTTAATTTGTTACAGCTTCGGCAGTTATCCCGTGTGAACCATCCTAACATTGTAAAGCTATATGGAGCCTGCTTGAATCCAGTAAGTTTGTCACTTTTTCATTATACTCTGTCTATAAGAAATGACGTGGCAGATACGTGCAGCTGTGTAGTTTATGAAGCTATTTTGATCTGTCATTTCAAAAAAAAAATTGTACTGTATGTGTTTCTAATCTGTTAGCAACACAATATAAGAGAATAGTTGTCTTAGGTGGTCTTATCCAGTAACCTCATCTTCTTAGGAGGCTTACAATATCCTATGACAGCACCTGTTCATTTGCACTGGAAAAAGTCACCAAAGATCTCGTGATTATGTTTTTATGTACATCTGCACTCTTAGACAGTGGTCCCCTAGAAGACAAGGTCTTAGATCATAGATACCTTTTATTTCCTCTAGCACTATTCACATAGTAGGGGACAAAAGAATGATTTTTAATGCATATATAAAATCAGAGGTTGAACTAAGTTATCTCTCAAGTTCCCTAAGATGCTATAGCTCTGTGGTTAATTATTCTGGCATATGTTTCCTTTAGGTGTGTCTTGTGATGGAATATGCTGAAGGGGGCTCCTTGTATAATGGTGAGTGTCATTAAACCTGTCTTTATCTAGTAGAGTGAAATAATTGAAAAGCTTTTAATATAAACTGTAAGTTACTTAATGTTCTTCACAGTTTATCCTCAGAGTCCCAAAAGGAGGTAATTAAAAAAAGAAATCTGCTAAAGATTAAAAATGAAAAGACAAGATGCTACAACATTAGTATGTGAAATTTAGAAGTCTAAGGATATCAATCTTTTAAATTGATGGTACTCTGCATAATGTTAAAAGCATTTAAGTAAAGTCAAACTTGCTTTTTAAATAGATTTTAAAATATCTTCATACTTTTAATTTTTTCTTTTTGCCCTCTCTTAGCTTTCAGTCTCCTCTTTTAGAACTCTTTAACCACACATCCTTATTCTGCTTTATTTTGCTTTTTTCCCCAAAAATAAAATTGTGAAAACTCACTTCACAGAGCATTTTTTTTAAATACAGCAGGTTTTTATTAGTTATCTATTTTATACATGTTAGTGTATATATGTCATTTTGATAACAATGAAAGGAAACTGTATCGTTCAGTTACCTTTATAGAGCAGAGCTAACCCTTTCACTGTAAGAAACACCAAACATATATAAATATTCTCTTGTCACAGCATTTATATAAAATAAATTGTAGCATTTTATTTTTTAAATTAACATTATTTTATATAAACTAATACTTATATTTCCTGCTCATGTGATTGTCATTGTTAATGGCTATCTAATACTCCCGTGTTTTATTTGGTTGAACTATTTCTAGTTTTTAGCTATTATAGAAAGCATAATTGTAAACATCTTGATGCACATTTTGTTTCCTTCCATAGTATTTCTCTGTATCTCTCTTATAGTAGTATGTCATCACATTGCTTATAATTTATATTATTGTGTGAAGGACTGCATCTGTCAATATGAAAAAACGTGGTAATGTATATTAATTTTACTTGAATGTATGTATAACAGTTAATGGAATCCTATTAAATGTTAGGTATTTATGTGGTAGTTATCCATTTGAAATCATTAACTATTTCCATCTTTTTATTCAGAAAAGAATGAAAAGCAGGACCGATGGGAGCATGTGTAGGAAAATACCCAGTCGTGTGTTCTGATAGTGCTTGCATTCACCTTGTGTCTTTTGTTATATGCAATAAAGTTCTTTTTAGTTTGTGCCTTTCTTTTGCAGTGCTGCATGGTGCTGAACCATTGCCATATTACACTGCTGCCCACGCGATGAGTTGGTGTTTACAGTGTTCCCAAGGAGTGGCTTATCTTCATAGCATGCAACCCAAAGCTCTAATTCACAGGGACCTGAAACCACCAAAGTAAGTTCTAATAATGTGGTGTCTCTCTCTCTTGCCATCCCCTACCCACTCCCTAATTTAAGCTGGTCGTTGCACATCAGTTTTTCTTCTCTCATCCCTTTTGGCTTGCTCAAGAATGTTTGTTTTTTATTTTTTTAAGATTGTTTACTTTTAACTCACCTTCATCATTTAGTCATTTATCTAAGCTTGCATTTTAGAATGTTGTCTTTAGTGGGGTTTTTATTTTAGTTGAATTTTTATTTTTAATAACTTCTACCTTAGATTAGCGTAATTCTAGAATCTGTTAGTCTGTAAGTCCTATTTTGTGCCCACGGTATGTATTGTTTTCCCTAAATAGTTAGTTCCATGTCAGCAGAGAGAAGTCTGTCTTGTTCCCCACTCTATCCCTAATAAGCACAATGTCGACATTACACACAAATATGCAGAGTGGTTATTATTTGCCTTTTCAGAGGAAGGCAAAGGGCATTGCTGGCACATCTGAGTAGAAATTGAAAATATTCTGGATTTCTCCATATTGAGGATTCTGGGACTTTGAAAGAACTTCAAATTTCCCTACATAAGTATTTTTAAAGGCTAAAACTTTGTGGATTTTTTTGTTTCTGTGGGTACACAATTAAAGAAAACACATATTTTTGTCCCCATTTCTATTTTTTTTCTTCTCTGTCCACCTGTGAGAAAGTAAAAAGTCCCCATATGCTCTTTCCCCTCTACCCCTGGCCACCACATCAGTCCTCAGATAAGAGGTATCCCCTAGGAAATCAGTCTCAAGTATTCCATTCTCTTGATGCTGGTTTAAAGCATTAAAACATCCCTTCTGGGTATAACTTCTCACTCTCCTATCTAATCTGATACACTCTACATAGGTTTCAACTCTTGGAATCACTGTTCTCGCTAGTTAGTGTACCTTATTTCCACCTCCAAGCTTAAACTGATTTCCCTTTCCCCAGGTCCCTGGTCAAATAATGTTTAAGCCCTAGATTTATGATACTTTTATTTTTTTAACTTGACTCCTGAGGTTGTTGTTGCAGCTACCTGTCTTGGCTAGTAAAGAAGAAAGCACTTTTTTTTTTCCTAGTTTCGGAGATTGTGTCCTCCATTACCCCCCTTCCCCCCCCATTTAAAAGAGTTGAATTATCAAAGCAAACTCATGAAAATCATAGCTCTTATCCAGCAACAAATTGGCTGATTTAAAGGATACAGGCAAGTATCAGGCACAGGCAAAGCATCCTTTTCCTGGAGGAGCCAGAAACCATTAGATGCAACTCCCGAAAGTCACCCGTCTGCGTTAGGGCCTTTTTGGCTTTAGAATAACTGATGAGTTATTAAACAATATACTTTAAAATATCTCACAAAAAAGTTATTTTAGTTTTTTAACATCTTTTATATTCCATAATTACACAGCTTAAACAGCTACCTCCATTCTCCATCCAACCATACCCCAAAAATCCACAAATGTTAGGTTTATTTAACCAACGTATTTAGACAGACCAGATACGTCCTACCAAAATCATCTACAGATGAGGACTCTCCTTTTGCTAATAAATACCATCAACATATTTAGAAGAGGTCTGGTCTGTCTAGGTCATTCATTTCTCTCAGGCATCCTTATGGTTGGACTCATCCTGTAGTGTTGCACGTTTCCTGTGGGGCACCCAGCGTACAAATTGGGCTTTAGAATTAGAAGTGATTTTTCAGAATGTACTGGGGAAAAGAAAATTCTTGGGAATGACTGTGCTTTCATATATAATTGTATATACAAATGCATGTGCTGTATCTTATTGTCACTGGAAAACCTTTTGATTCTGTGGTCAGGAAGAGTTCCTCAGAATGGCATATAAAGAAGGGACCTGATGATGTGGTTAGGTGTTTTATACAGTATCAACTTGCACTAGTGCCCCTGTTTTATTTATCTTTTGCAAGTTCATCCAAAGTCTTATGAGTAAAGGAGTACTAATTATAGCAATAATAATATAAAAGTCATTCAGAAAAATTATTGTGATATTTTGAGTGTACCAGGATGAAACAAGGAAGTCAGTTACCGAATTCTTATCTTGGGTTAAAAGTAGTAAGAACTTAACAGCAATAAAACAAGGAAGAATTTTTTGTTTGTTGAAGTGCATGTAATTTGCGTTTAACATTCTTTCCACCTAAATTATCATAGAAGTATTTGTAGCATTATGGAGATGTGAATAGTAGTTTATCTGGCTTATCTTAGTCATGTTGGACTAAAAGAAAACTAACTTTCTAAGTAATCTCTCCAGTTAGAATTTTGTAACAAAATTATTTACAAAGAATTTATTAATTGAAATTATAATGAATCCCCAACCCGATGTTGAATATTACTACAATGTGATGATGCAAATTATATTACCCATCTTTATTTCTGTTTGTCATCAAAAGGAAAACCTGAATAAGAGTATGCTACTTGGTGATTATATTTGCGTAATATAGCACCTAGAAGAGTTGGAATCTTAAGTTCAGAAAATTTTCTGGAAATCTTTTATTGGGTCATTTTAATCATGATAGGGTTATACTCTTACCACACACACATACTCTAAACATAAAAATGGTTTTGGGATTGAACACTTTTAGTAACATCTTCAAAATAAGCACATTAAAAATAAGGACAGTTGTTTTCTTTCTTCTATATTGGTTTATTTTTACTTTACTTTCTTTAATTATGTATATGTTGTTATTTTTAAAAATGTAAAGTAAGTCTTTTCTGCCTCCCATTTCCAATCCTCAGAGATAAGCACTGTTTTGTTTTTTAAGCATGCATAGATTACACTATACATAATGTTGCTTTTTTCACTTACTGGGACTTTTTTTTCATATTACTACATACAGATATTTACCTCTTTATTTTTAATGGATAAATAATATTTCTTACTACCTCTTAAATAAAGTGAGTTATTAAAATAGAAACTCTTCTTGGCCTGATGGGCAGTCTTAGACTGGGAAGATTTAATTTATAGAGCTGTTTTTAGAAAATACAATGCTGCCGAATCAGTTGACATTTTTGAGATTCTGTAAGGCCCTAAATTCCTAAATTGGTGCTTCTCAGCTTTCCCCCCTACTCTCGTAACCCCCCAGAACAAAGTTATGATGTATATAACCTGAGTAAGTCTGAGAGTAGGGACAGAGCTTAAAAAGCCTTCTTAAGGAAAGTTGCATAAGAATTTTGCATTCGACTTCCTGTGTTATGCAATTTGTTTTGAAGTCACTGTTAGGATGTTAAAGATACTTACAGTTGAGTAAAAATGTTGGTCCAAGGAGATGTGCTGGCTTTAACCTGGGACTCTGTTGGCTCCCTGCCACTTATCCCAGCATACACTAATGTATTGGCAAAATTTCATACCTTATTTTGAGAAGCACATGAAATTTAAGCCATGATATGTATGCATTTAAAATCTAACATCCTGTGTGTGCTCACAGGGATAGCTTGGACTCTTATACTCACATGGTAAGAATTTTGACAGTCCAGCAATATGGCAAACCAGATAAACTGAAAAAACATCCTACAGCAAGCACCCAGAGATGCTACATATTACAACAAACATCCTTTTACATGCATAGGTGATCTTACAAGAAAATAAGGGAATCAATAAGCCAAAAGATGGAGAGAACTGAACCCTGAGTGGGAAGCCAAGGGCTCTCCTGTGAGCCTCTGCCAGTATCAAGAATGTAGAGGCCCAAATTTTAATGGCGTCTGTGTAACAGGCTGCAGACCCTTTGTTCTGTACCAGGTGAGGGAGCAGAACTGAGACCTCTGCCTAAGTTCAGTATCTTGGACGGAAGAACTAAAAGAAAAGTTGACTAGAAAAAAAAAATCCATTTTCTGACTAGACAAGCTTTTATTTTTTTAACTGAGAGTCTCCCCTCATGCTGTTGTGAGTTTGAATTTGCTCTACTTGCCCAATCAAAAAAATCCCAACAGGACAGGTTAAAAGTGCTTTGAGATTGGTGGTGTCTCAGGGCATTCAGGGTGACTGAAACTCTATTTTAAAGTCATATACTTTCAATTCAGGTCTTTAGGATTTTTCCAGATTAAGATCAATCAACTATGAAGCCACAGTAAAAATTACCACACCCATAAGGATGCAAGTTACCATGAGTAAAAGTCAGCATAAATAACACAAAGTGGAATAAAGCCCTCAAATAGTAAGACTCCAGATATTTGGAATTATCAAATATGGAGTATAAAATATATATGCTCAAATTATTTACAGAAATGAAGGAATTAAAATGTGCAAGGAATGAAAACTATCAACATGGCCAAAAGAACTAAATAAAACATTTAGAAATAATTAAAATTTTTAAATGGCAGATATGAAATAGGTGACAAGAAATTCAGTGAGCTGTAAGATATATCTGCAGTTACCCAGAATGCAACACAGACAAATAAATGAAAAAAATGATAGGTTAAGGAACATGGGGAGAAGGAAAGGGAGGACTAACAGCATAGAATTAGAATTCCAATAAAAGAAAATTGGATGGGGAGAGACTAATTCAAGAGGGGTTAGCCAGGAATTTTCCAAATAAAAGATATGAATTCTAAGCAGGATAAATGAAAAGAAATCTCCCCTATGACACACCATAATGAGGCTACAGAACAGCAAAAACAGAGGGGAGATTTTTCAATCAGCAAAGAGATTACCTGCAAAGGACTGACAGGTAGACTGAAGTATACCTTTCAACACCAGCAATGGAAGCTAGAGGACTGGAATCGTAACTTCACAGAGCTGAGAAAAAATAGCTCTCAGAATTGTGTACCTGCCCTAAATTACATTTAAGATATTGTGAAACAAAACCTGAGTGAATTCATCGTAAGTAGACCTTCATTAAAGGTGTTTGGGGAAGAAAGAAAATGATTACCTAAGGCGAGCATAAGATTCAAGAAGGAATAGTGAAATAAAATCAGTAAACATACATTAAAATAAACGTTGGTTATATAAAACAGTAGTACCTCTTTTGCATTTAAGAGAAGATGGTTGGAAGGGATTCAAAATAAAGAATTGTTTCTACTGGTTTGCAGAATAACCCACATGCCTATAAGCCTTTTAGGTAATGATGTAGAGAGTGATTTATATTTTTAAATGTATAATTAATTTTTAATAATAATATAATTAAAATTATCTTTTATGTTCATGGTTCTTTTTACACTTTCAGATATCTTTATATATTTCAGTTCTTATAGGAGTACCAAGTTGCATTGGGATATGAAAAACCTAAGACTATGAGTACCAGTTCCCTAAGAGAATCTAATAGCTGAGTATAGTAGTTGTTTTAACACTAGCTGCTATAGTCAACATGAGGCTTATCACAGCAGAAATTTATTTCTGACTCAGGTGAAATCCAAAACATATTCCTGTTCGACAGATGACCTTCCATATGGTCATTCAAGGGCCTAGTTAGGCTCCCTCCATCTTGTACTTCTGCCATCCTCCAGGACTTTGGGGACCTCTGCATTCAGCCAGCAGGTAAAGAGAAGGAAGCTGATGTATGAGAGGTTTGTGGAGCCAGACCCATGGAGTGACCCATGTCCCTTCTACCCACGTAGCAGTGGCCACAGCTCAATCTTAGCCACACCTACCTGCAAGAGAGGTTGGGAAATGTCTTCTGTGCTCCAGAGGAAGAAGGGATGGATTTGGTGAGCAGCTGGTCAGTCCCAGCCACATCTGCCTGTGGTCTCTACTACTCTTACCACACAAGTAGAACCACTTCCTGCCCTTTGCCAGTTAAACATCTTCCAGTCACCACCTGGCTCACGGTCCAGGATCTCAGGATGCTGTGTAGTCCTCTCCAACAGGTCTGGATGTAGCTCCTCACAGTCTGGAAACAAATGAATTAAAAAGAAAAGTTATCTGTCACCCCCCCACCTAACCCCTCCCAACACACGTACACACACACAAAATGGTAGAAGAGAGGTCCATCAGTAAAAGGCTCCATTGGGAAAAGGAAACAACAGAAACATACAGAAGCTACTGGTCTGTAGCAATGAAGTCCTGCATTTTCTGGTCCCTCTGCCCTGGAGTTGTGAGAGGTTTGTCTTTTGATCAGACTCTGATCCTGCCCTAGGAGAGGAATTCCTTTTTCCATTGCTTATGACTCCTAGCTTCACCCTTTTGTAGGCTTCTCCTTGTCCATTCTCTGTAGCAGTGTCAGGAGTAGGTGTTGGGCCATATACTCTCCTCAGAAGCTGTCCAGCTTTCATAGCCTGCTTCCTCCTTCTGCACGTCTGGGGTCCTGAGGGCATTGCACGACAGTCAGAAGCTTCTTTATTCCAGGCCTGTGTTTCCGTTGGCAGTATAATTTCCTCAGACGTGGGCTCTTGATGCCCCCGGTGCCAGTCAGTTCCATGTGCCTGTGACTAATACTACCACAGTTCTTTCTTAGACAAAATCTTGAGCCTGGTTTATTTGATTCCTGGCCTCAGTGCCTTTTCTCAACTAAATGGAGGCACCTTGAGGCCATGAAGCTGAGATGGGAAGTACTTTTCTCTTAATTTGTTCTTTGCTGCAATGCTGTCTTAATGGGCCTTTGTGAATCGTATTTCCTGCTGTTTGGAGTCGAGGAAGTCAGCTTTTCCAGTCCTTTAAAGCCACAGATCATCACGGGAGACAGATTTTACCAAACGTTTTGCCACGTCATTACATGGATCTTCTCTCTTCCCAGCTTCCACTTTCAGTGTTCTTGCTGCCTACTGCTAAACCAATACCAAATATGTTAGGTTTTTGTTATAGCAACACCCATTTCAATACCATTTCTCACACTGGTTACACTGACGCTGTTATATAAGCCCTGAAGTCTCATGGCTTAAAGTACAGAGTTTTTGGTTTCTGCTCGTGAAGTCCAAAGTGAATGTTCCTGATTCACATGGTGGATCAGGATCCCAGGTTCCTTCTGTCTTGTAGTTCAGAATCCTGTGCCTTCAGTGACATACGGGGAAAGGAAAAGGAGTTTATATATGTGAGAGTTCATATGGGCCGGGCTTGGAGGTGAAGTACATCACATTCTATTGACTAGAATTGTCATATAGCCATACGTAATTGCTCAGAAGGCTAAGAAATGTACCCAGAGAAGAAAGGAAATAGGGTCAGCGAACAGCTAACCAGTCTTGCTGTGTTAGGCTAAAGACTCATTTCTGCTCACTGCAAGGTTAATAAGAGCAAAGCAGGTTTGCAAACTTCAGAACCATCATCCACAGTAAGAAATACTTCACAATCTATCGTGTGTACATGTTAATGTATATAGAACTGAAACTGAACTTTCCTGAAACAATGTTTAATCTTAGTAGTTGTGATGCACTTTGGTATTTTCTAGTTTATTTTTTAAATGCTGTCATAGTCTACTGAATTGGTTTTGTGATGTAGGTTTCCAGATCTGTGATCTAGAATTTTATGACTAGGTTTCTGCCTGTAGCTTGAAAAACACTGGTTAAGGTTAAGTATAGGGGGCGAACAATTTATGAAAGTATTGATACCCATCCACTCCCATTTCAGGACACCATAATGTTCACTGGCTAGATGTTTTTTAAACCCCATGTTTTATTTTGGCCCAGAGAGAAGCATAGTCACGAAAAATTACAGAGATAGAAATGGAGACATCAAAATTTGGGTCTAGCAGTCTCCCTAAGAGAACTAGGTTAAGGTCAATTTTGCTGATATTCCTCTGTATTATTAAGCTGTTATAGGTGAGTGGGTAACATTTCACGGAAGTTGAATGGTGACATTTTGCTTAACCTTTTCTGTTTCCACAAATGTCTCTTCTTTTATTGTAGAATCAAATATTGGTCTTATAACCTTTTATTTTTTAAAACAGCTTGCTGCTGGTTGCAGGGGGGACAGTTTTAAAAATCTGTGATTTTGGTACAGCCTGTGACATTCAGACACACATGACCAATAATAAGGGGAGTGCTGCTTGGATGGCACCTGAAGTTTTTGAAGGTAAAATGGCAAAAGCGTGATGTGACTGATAATCTGCCTTATTACTCCATGTAAATCCAGTGTGTTTATGGCTTTGCCCTGTTTCCATGGTTTTATTTCTGCATAGTGTATAATTATAAGATACATACTAAAGTCTAAGGAGGTATTAAATAAATATAGCCTTAGATCTTGAATCTCACAGCAAGATTCACGTTGTCTAGCACCCTCTATGAAGTTCAAGCATATGTACGGTTGATCCTCATTCTCAGGTTCCATAACTGCAAAATTGCCTGCTTGTATCCTAAAATCAGTACTCATAATTCTTTCATAGTCATTCACAGGCGTGCACAAAGCAGGGAAAAATTTAGAGTCACCCAACACACACCTTCCCAGCTGAGGTCAAACAAGGCAATGCTCTGCCCTGTTGTATCAGTTCTCCTATTTTATCACTTCTGTGATGTATTTAGTGCCTCATTTTTTTCCTTTTTTTCTGCTTTGTGTTGATGATTTCACCGTTTAAAATGGCCTCTATGAGTAATACTGAAGTGCTTTCTAGTGTTCCTAAGTATCAGAAGGCTGTGATGTGTCTTTCAGAGAAAATACATGTGCTAGCTAATCTTCATTCAGGCATGAATTACAGTGCTGGTGGCCATGAGTTCAATATTAATGAATCAACAATTTATATTAAATGAGGTGTTTTAAACAGAAACACACATAAAACAAGGTTATGTATTGATCAGGCGACAAAAATGTCAACTGATCAGTATAGGAGCCCAACCCTGTAATTCCCCTAGGAGCAGATGATTCAGTGTTCACTAATTCAAGGTTCACAGCAACTTTGTAGAACAATACTGGGAATAATGAGGATCGACTGTGCTTTGTGTTGGTTTCCTAGCGATTAAGAATTAGCAGTTTAAAGTTTAAATGAGCATGCCTTAGAAAGAATGCAAGGACCACAAGTAAAGATACTAAGAACCTTAAGTAAAGGGTAAGCTTATGCTTACTTTGTGTTACATCTCTGTGTCTTACTGAAGTTCTAAAAGAGTAATCCATAAATTGCATATGAGGTTTCTATATAAAAACATCAAAAACATCAACTTATCTTTTAAATGAGAAAAGTTGAACTGAAGATGTGTGATTCATACGTTAGGAAGTATGAAAGCGCATAAAATTCAGAAACATTTAGTAATCAGATTCTGATTTTGACTTCTTTATTTTTGATGAATTTAAAATTTTTTGTTCTTTGTCTTTAGCCACCAAGAGAAAAAAAATTTGCTATGCAGCTGGTCACTTGAGTGGAGCTATTTTGCCACAAAATTCAGTTAAAAAGTTAGTGGACAAGCAAGTGTTAAATTATATAAAATAATGCCGCCTGTTTTCAAGTTTGTATACAGAATGCATATAATTGGCATTGTTTTAAAATTATTTGTTTATTTCATGTGCCTTTCTTTGAGTTAAAATAACACTGTAGTATGGAGAGCCGAAAGATTTGTTTATACAAAAGAACCCAGAAATAAAAGTTGCTGTTAATTGTTTAGAGCAACAAAGCTCAGACTGTTAGGCTATGTAGATTTCTTCATTTCTGAAAGATGTCAGCACCTGTAGCCCAAATCAGATTGTAAAGTCATTGTAACTCTTACAGTGCACTGCCTAGTGCCTTTGTAAAGTACATGCATAGCTATTGCTGTAATAATTGGTCACTCTTATAGTGGGTTGTTCGTGGGTTTGGGGGGTTTGTTTGTTTGGCTATTTAATTGTGCTGATTCACCAGCCAACTTAGTAATCATATAAATTTTGCTGCATAATCTGTTTACTGTAAATTTGTATTCATAGTTTTTCCTGCTTACAACTTATTTTTAAGTTTGCAAATTAATAATTTTATCTCACCAGATATTTTGAAAAGAAAATCTTAACACTAGATTAGAAATTTTTTCTGCTTTGATAGTAGTATTATCCATCAAGAGAATGGGAGAAGAACATTGAAGATTAAGAAATTATAGACAGGAGTGTACAAATGTTTTATACTTTGTCCCAGAGAAAATATAAGTCTAAATAAATAAAAGATAAGGTCTGTGTTTCTTGATGAGAAGGTAAAAAATGACCAGCTTCTAAAGTGGATTTTTTAGTGCATTATTAATACTTAACTCATTTTAAAAATGTATTTATTGCAAAGACTTGAGGTCTTTAGAAAGAGTAATTTCTCAGCTCTACATGTGGCATTCTCTTGTTTTTGTACATGATGCTCATTCTTAAAATTTATGAAAGCAGTTGCTTCTGTTAGTCATGTGGGAAAAAGTCTTGAAATTTTACTACCTTTTTTTTCTAGGTAGCAATTACAGTGAAAAATGTGATGTTTTCAGCTGGGGTATTATCCTCTGGGAAGTGATAACACGTCGGAAACCCTTTGATGAAATTGGTGGCCCAGCTTTCCGTATCATGTGGGCTGTTCATAATGGTTTGTGAAAATTTTTTCTTCAATATATTTTATATATTTTATTCCTATTTGGAAATTGTTACTCCCCTAAAGAAGACCATTTATCCCTAATATTAAAATATACAATTTATTACCAGTCTCCAGCCCTCCCCCCTACTCTAAAAACGGGCAAGGGCTGGGAGCAGTCCTGGCTTTGCACAAAGCTGAGAAGGTCTGCTGGCTGTGCTCATTAGGGAAAGGCCATCAGTAGACAGCCAGAGCCAACTACCTCGGTTGGCTCTCTGGAGGCGACAGAGAAGCACTGGACTGGACTCTGTTGGAAAAAATAAAACTTAAAGATTAAATTAAGAAAACGCAGGTTCATATCTTTGAAAGTTCGCAACTTGAAGGTTCGTATGTAGGGGACTTACTGTAATAAGGGTTGTTACTTAAGCTATTCATAAAGGCAAAACACAAAGTGCTTCACATAGTCTTTCTTTTTATCTTCTCATTCATTCTTATGAGGCGAGTACTATTATTGCCTCACTTTACAATTTTACACATTAGGAAACTGATACCTAGAGCAGTTAAGTAACTTGCCCAAGGTCACAAGATTAGTAAGTGGTGTTGCTGGGATTTAAATCCGGATCTTTCTGGCTCAAATGCCCATATTTTTAAGTTATATTGATTTATGGACACAATGTCTTTCATCCCTCCTATTCCTTTTATACCTGTAGTTACAATGTTTCTGACCACTCATGGTATTAGAATGCATCCTCATTAATCAAGTTACTTCCCAGTTGCTTTGGGAAAATAAACTTTTCGTGAAGGGAAATCGCTTAACCTTCTTCTAACTTTTAACATCACTCTCTGTTGTTTAATTTCTATCACTTGATTATAATTATTCTGATTAATGGCATTTTTAACACACTGTTCCACATGTGATAGAAATAAATATCTGCCTCACTATTTTGATCATTCTTAGACATGTCAAGCAGTCATCTGAGTAATCTCAAGTGTGTTTACCAGTTTCCTATACTACCTTTCATTGTACTACCTTTCTTGTCATTGTAGAGAATGCTAGAGCATTGACCAGGACAGTTTGTTTTCTTTTCTGTCAATTGTCAGTAAATAATTGAATGTCCATGAAGTAAGGAATAAAAGAACTAACTTATTAATTGATAAATTTACAAAGATTTCATTATACTTGAGTCCTTCATTAAGTTAGGGACCTTACTAATGATATTACAGTCTTGTTAATTACACAAAAATTGGCAGTTTTCAGCTTGTGAAATGATTGATTCACAGCAACCCTAAGACCTGTCTCCCACAAAAGAGCCATTTGGAGGTCAGTGAGTATAACACCATAGTTGATGACTTTTGACATATGGAAGATGATTTTTCAAACACATTTGAAGTTGTTACGATAAATCTGAAAATATAGTTCAAATAAGATTACCTCAAGCCACCATTTTATTCTTAATAAAATACACATTAAGCCATTATTATTTGTTAAAAGAGTGTTTATAGCAAATGAAATATTATTAACTCTCAGTCATAATGTATATAAAAATTTTAATTTGGCTTCTCAAAAGGTGTAGCTTCTACTTTATGAAAATATAATGTTAATCCAAAGGACAAAAAAAAGGTACTTTTAGTCCTAAAAAAATCTTAAATTACAAGATCTGTAAAATAAATAACACTTCAGAAATACATATTTTAAAAAAACTTACATCATTCTTTGAGTAAATACATTCTTTTCTCCCCTCCTCTAATGTTCAATTGTAGGTACTCGACCACCACTGATCAAAAATTTACCTAAGCCCATTGAGAGCCTGATGACTCGTTGTTGGTCTAAAGATCCTTCTCAGCGCCCTTCAATGGAGGAAATTGTGAAAATAATGACTCACTTGATGCGGGTATAATCCTTCTTTTGAGGGGCTTTGGGTTTAAGGGAATTTTATATATACTGACTTATAAGGGGGTTTTAAAGTAAAGGGACAGTATCGTTCTTTTTTTGCTTTATACTTATCTGTATTTTCCACGTTAGAATGGGTGTTCGTTACTCATATAATCAGAGGAGGAAACGTTATTTTGAAGAAAAAAAAAAAACTAGTTCTTTATAATTGAAAGATGGCAAGACTAGGTTTCTGGATGTGCTTTTTCCTTCTGCTTAACTTAGTGGACAGATGTGTTTGTTTCTGGGCCTGTTGCCTTATCTGTAATGTGAGAGAAGTTGAATTAGGTGATCTCTAAAGCCTTTACAGGACTTAGCTATTTTATGACTCTAATACTTGCTAAGTTTTAAATTTTCTTTAGTAGAGATCTTTATCAAGCAGTCATTTATGTAGTGCAATAGAGAGGTTGCGTTCCCAGACACATTTATCTAAGTGATTTTTACCTTTTGGTTTTTCATTGCATATTTTCAGCGTTTCATTTGCCATTAAAAAATTAAACTTTCTTCTAGGCTCTGTAGAATTTTGGAATTTAGAAGGATCGTTTTAAATGATTATTAGAATTTCCTAATCTATAAATCAAACACTTTTAGTATTTGAATAATTTTAGGCCTCTGGTTTTTGGTGCACTAACAAATCTATCAAGTGGTACCTTGACTTTAAAAAGTTTATGTACTTATGAAAGTGCCTAATTTCAGAACAATTTGCTAAGTAGAAGAATCTTTCAATCTCTTTAAATATCGATTAATTTTCTAAATGGCCAAAAATTTAGTTTTTTCATTCTATTGAAAATAACTTAGGCAAACCAGCTTGAACTAATTGATTAAAGCTTAACTGCATATTTGGATACTAGCTATATATAGAATCCTAGGACCTGAAGATACGTTCATAAGAAGACAGCTCAGATACCTTAAAACTTCGGGTTACATAAATTGTTCACGTTTTAACTGTGCTTTTATGTGCTTTGTGTAATTTGA
Organism: Balaenoptera physalus; assembly: GCF_965194825.1. Classification (NCBI taxonomy): domain Eukaryota; kingdom Metazoa; phylum Chordata; class Mammalia; order Artiodactyla; family Balaenopteridae; genus Balaenoptera; species Balaenoptera physalus. The sequence continues at coordinate 67,578,645 of NC_138888.1, forward strand.
GAAGAAAACCTTCCTTTTTTTCCCTAAATTCTAATTTTCATCCGACAGATATATCCAGTATTTTATCTCCAGTTCATAGAGGGACATTCATAATCTGTCCTTGATATTTAAAATATTGGTTCTAACAAATTATGGCATACCGTTTCAGTTGTCAGACTAAGTCATTTCAACAATTTGGAGGTTTACATCACTGCTGTGAGAACATAAATATGTTTCATATAATTAGGAGGAATGATACTACTGTATTTCATATGTTCCTCTGGAGGAATATTGGCAGTTTTCTTAAGACTATCTAGACTGTGTAAATAGATATGTAGGTAGATACACGGCATTGATAATAGTTGAAATTCAGAAGAGTAGCACATTGTTGTCTTTGTAAAATCAAAACCTTAGGTATTTACAAATTCAATGTATCCCTTAGTGAAAATAAAGCAGCAATTTTTGCTACATTCAAATCTCGAAAAGGAAGTAATTCAAATGTACCTTTCAAGTTAGTTTTCGCAAGATTTAATTTGTATTAAAGAAAGTTTAAATTGTTGTTTACTTTTTATATATATAGTACTTTCCAGGAGCAGATGAGCCATTACAATACCCATGTCAGTATTCAGATGAAGGACAGAGCAACTCTGCCACCAGTACAGGTAAACGGATAGAGTAGAACAGTAATAACCTAAATTTTTGTGTCTCTATTCCCATGAAATTATAATCAAGAAGCAATGAATGATGTCCTCACTTGCATTTTAATTGCAGATTGACTGCAATTTGAATTTCCAGGTGCACCATTGTTCATGCAGGTACCCAGATTAAAGAGTTGCTGAAGACCTGTTTCCAAGTCTTGAAATTCTTACACAGTTATATATAAGAAGATTGGATATTATATTGCTGTGAATGTCATTCTTTATTTGAAAAATAGTTCTTAGATACTGCTAGATCAAATAGTATCAGAAATTATTGTAAATATATATATATTGTAAATATATATATCATATATATAAATATATATATGTCATATGTATATATACACACACATACACCCATACATACATACATACTTATATATATAAAACAGCGTATTTCCTTTATCGTGAACACCCTACTTTTTGGTCTTTGTAGAACAATCTACAGCGACTCTTATTTAAAAATCTGTGTTTTAGTTCAGGAGTTCCTCAGCTCCATAGTTTGTGGTCATCAAAAAAGATAGTAGAGGGACTTCCCTGGTGGTCCAGTGGTTAAGAATCCACCTTCTAATGCAAGGGATGTGGGTTTGTTCCCTGGTCGGGGAACTAAGATCCCACATGCCGTGGGGCAACTAAGCCTGCGCGCTCCAGAGCCCAAGCGCCACACCTAGAGAGCCCACGTGCCGCAGGTACTGAGCCTGTATGCCACAACTAGAGATAAGCCCGAGCGCAGCAACAAAAGATCCCACATGCCACAACTAAGACCTGACACAGCCAAATAAATAAATAAATGTTTTTTAAAAAATGCTCCCCCAGCCCACTCTCCCCGCTGCCTGTATCTGTCCCTCTACTCTGCACTCTCTTCTGTTCCTGTGGCTGAACTATCTGTGCTCCTAGCCAAAGGCAAGCCTGTCTCCTTTGTGCAGCAGATCCCATCTGCTCTTCCTAGCAATTCTTCCCTGTCTCTTGCATCATCAGTTTTAGCCTTTCTACTGGGATCATTCCCAGAGCATATATACAGTAGTCCCCTCTTGTCCACGGTTTCACTTTCTGTGATTTCAGTTACCCCTGGTCAACTGTGGTCCAGAAATATTAAATGGAAAATTCCAGAACTAAATAATTCATAAGTTTTAAGTTGCAGACATCTTGAGTAGCATGATGAAATCTCACTCCATCCCTCCTGGGACGTGAATCATCCCTTTGTTCAGTGTATCCTGCCCTCTTGGTTGTCAGATCAACTGTCGAGGTATCACAATGCTTGTGTTCAAGGGACCCTTATTTTATTTAATAATGGCCCCAAAGCACAAGAGTAAAGATGCTGGCAATTCTGATATGCCAAAGAGAAGCCATAAAGTGCCTCCTCTAAATGAAAAGGTGAAAATTCTCAACTTTAATAAGGAAAGAAAAAAAAAAATCATATGCTGAGGTTGCCAAGATCTGCAGTAAGAACTTCTATCTGTGAAATTGTGACAAAGGAAAAAGAAATTTGTGCTGGTTTTGCTGTTATACCTCAAACTGCAAAAGTTACAGCCACGGTGCAGGATAAGTGCTTCGTTAGATGGAAAAGGTATTAAATTTGTACAATAAGGTAGTACAATTTGAGAGACCACATTCGTGTAACTTTTATTATGGTATATTATAATTGTTCTATTTTATTGTTAGCTACTGTTGTTAATCTCTTACTGTGCCTAATTTATAAATTAAACTTTATCATAGATATATATGTATAAGAGAAAACACAGTATATGAGGGTTCGGTACTATCCAGGGTTGCAGGCATCAACTGGGGATCTTGGAATGTATCCCCCCAGGATAAGGGGGGACTGCTGTAGTCTGTATTTGTATTTCTCTAGCTTCTCTCTTTCCATTCTCTCTTGTGCCCACTCCATTCAGTCTTTTATTATACTACTACTCCAGAATTGCTCTTGTCAAGGTCACCAGTTATTTTCACATTACTAAAATCTAAATGAATGATTTTTCAGTTCTCATCTTTTTTGATTCTCAGCAACCGTTGACACAGTTCATTACTCTCTACTTCTTTCAGCACTTTGAGTTGATCTCTAGGATACCATACCAGCCTGGGTTTCATCTTACATCTCTGGTCACTTGTTCTCATGGTTTCCTATGCTGTTTATTCCTCATCTTCCCAACCTATAAACGTGAGAGTGCTCAGGGCTCAGTTATTTGGCTCTTCGCTTATCTATCTAAATTCATTTCCTTGGTAATCTCATCCAGTGTCATGGCTTTGTATACCATGTATTTGCCAAAGTTTTGCTCCTTCCCAGACCTGAACTCCACACTCATATATCCAACTACTTGCTTGATATCTACTAGGAACTCAAAATTACCATTTCCTAACTGTGCTCACTTCAAAGTCATTCCTCCCGTGGTCTTCCTCATCTTGATTAATAGCCACTCCATTCTACTAGCTCAGGCTAAAAACCTTAAAGTCATCCTTGACTATTTGAAGACTAGGCGTTTTGGTTCCCTTTTTGTGCTATCCTTAAATTTCATTTAAAATGGGTTTGTTTGGGTATCTTCATTAGGTTGAAAAGTCTTCAATTTTATTTCTATTTATGTCTTGCTAGTTTAGAAAAGAATTTAAGTTGCATCTTATTGAATGAAGCATCTATATTATTCCCAACCTGTAGTCATAAATGTTTCTGCTTTCCTAGGCTCATTCATGGACATCACTTCTACAAATACCAGTAATAAAAGCGACACTAATATGGAGCAAGTTCCTGCCACAAATGATACTATTAAACGCTTAGAATCAAAATTGTTGAAAAACCAGGCAAAACAACAGGTTTGTTTTGTTACTAAAAGTAAAATCTTTCGATAACCTAACCAGTAGTCATGAGCATTATACTAACAAGTTAATTGTTTGTCATCTTCCACTATACAAGTCCTGAATCTTGTTCCTGAAACAGACAGGCAAGCTTAAGAGTAGAGATGTGTAATGATTTTCTTCTAGAATTCACTACCAGTCAAATCATTTCCCCTTCTGATGATTGCTGCCTTTGCCACTTGTGCAACTCCCGCCTTACAGTGATCCCTAACTTGAACGGTTGATGGTTACAAATGTAAAATGCATATTCCTTTCCCAGTTACAGGAATTGTTTTAGATCTCTCATTTCATATTATCCAGATTTATTATATTTTTGCTATTATTGGTTTTAAAACATTTTAAGGAGTGATTTTATTCATCTTGTCCGATGCATTTAGGTTAACCAATATTTGGGGCATTTAACTCCCAGCTCTAGTGACCAGCCTATCCTAAAGGCCAGTATCTGCAGCTTGTTCTCCCTCAGCCTTACAGCTCCCTCTCCCTGAAAACTTTCTATTTCTTTCAGAACAGAACCCCTAAGAATCCCAGTTGGTATATTCCTCCTTCTAGGCTGTCCAGGATTTTTAAATATAAAGAGCTTTAGTAATTCAAATTGACCTGTATTTTTAACAGAGCGAATCTGGACGTTTGAGCTTGGGAGCTTCTCGTGGGAGCAGTGTGGAGAGCTTGCCCCCAACCTCTGAAGGCAAGAGGATGAGTGCTGACATGTCTGAAATAGAAGCCAGAATTGCTGCAACCACAGGTAAAATGAAAATAAAAGTCTAAAGAGGAGTGAAAATGGTAGTTTCAATTGCTTCAGTAGTGGGAATGTCAGTGGTTTATTTGTGCGCGTCCTAAATTTTTTTTAAAGTAGGAAGTTAGTTTACAATATACTTCCTATGCGTCTAGCAAAAAGTGTCTCAAATTCCAAATAAGGAAAGCATGATTTGTAAAATTATTTGGATTATAAAATATACCTTCCTAATTACAGATTTTATCAAATGTAATTCAGCTCAAGCACAAGCTGAAAATCTAAGTGAGAAATTGAAATTTTGCCAAAACCAGGATGTTTTGGAGGATTGAGTGATGCTACTAGAATTTTGTGCTGAACTCAAGTAATAGCAAATGTTTTGCTTTGAAATTAGCAGGAAAATGTACTCCAGGTCCAAATATAATTTGGCCTTACTATCTGCTGCTGCTCCTACTTTCAGTGGCAAAAAGTAGCTAAGTTTATGATTGATTCTTTTAATTGTAAAATAAAAGATCACGGTAATTTTATTTGATCTTGAAAAAGCTAGCATTTATATTCCATTTTGTCAGAAAGACTGGTCAGCACAAAAATAATTACATGTTTTGTTACCTGAGTAAATTTCTAACCTTTTCTAACCAGGTTCATTTAGTAATGCTGGGTTAAATTGTTTTCTTTCTGATTCCCCCAGGGGTGGAGAGGAACTGATTACAAATACATTTCTATTGTGGAAAATGTGGAAATATAAACAAATAAAAATACCAGTCTTCCGTAATTGTCCCACTCAGAGATAAACACATCATTTTTGTGTATTTACCTCTAGTCTTTTAACTACATATGTGTATACAAGTATATTTCCAAGTGTATTAGCCTATTTTTTTTTTAACTTAGCTAACCAGGTTTTTGGGTTTTGTTTGGTTGGTTTTTTGTTTTTGTTCTCTTTTTTTTAGGTCTTTATGGTTTTTTTCTAAATAGAATATTTTCATTTTGTGTGAAGCTCTTTTCAGAAAGAAGTTGTCCAGAGGACCATCCTAACTATACTTGTCTTCAACTAATCACTTATTTTATCAGTTAGCATTAGAATCAGTTAGATATTACATAATATCCAAAATAACAGTGTCTAACATATAAGCTTTATTTTTCACACACAAACAAATCTGGAGGTAGGCTCCATGGTCATTAGGTAACTGGGTTTCTTCTGTCTCTCTGTGTCGTAATCCCTATTGTGTGGCTTTCATCCTGAAGGTTACTTTGTACTCCATAATGGCTATTACAGTTCCAATCATCACATCCGCAGTCCTGGCATCAGGAAGCAAGAATTAGGGGAAGGGCACATGCCCAGGCTTTTTTAAGGAGCTTTCCCGAAGTCCCTCCTAACAACTCCCACATAGATGTCATTGGCCATAGTGATAGGGTCAGATGGGAAGGAAGAGCCCTGTGGCTCCATGGGAAGGAAGGATCTGCAATCTTTTATCTAGGAGCATTGCTGTCCTGAGTAAAGTTGGGGTTCTGTTGAGCTGGTGACCAGGAGTCTCTGCCACACAGATGGGTCTTTAGAAACGATCAAGTTGAATGGAGGTCACCAGCCACTGTCGAGCTTTCCTGGCCTCCATGAGTCAAGCGTTTCTGTGTGGAGTCGGGGTGTCGCAGCGTAGTGTCCAATGAACAGTGTACACAGGAACACATGCTTACACTTTGGCAGCCTTTTTCATTTCAGGAATATCATTCAAGTTAGACCTGCCAAATAGTGGTTGCTACCCTAAAACAGGAAATGCTCTGTAATGTAATAACAGTAATTTTATATCTTCTCGTGTCAATTTTTTAGTCAGGTACTGGTTTATAAGTATTCTTTACAGAAGTGGTATTTCACTAGATTAAAGATAACCACACACATTTGAATTACCCTATCCTTTCTCTGCCTAAATGTAAAACAGATGGTTGAACATCCGTTGGTGAACTGTCTTACTTTGAAAGGTTCATATTTTCCAGCCTTTCAGTACTTTTCAAGTTTTGCAGGAATATACCCTAAACTTGGGAAACTACAATAAATATTCAGTTTACCGGAAGTATGTTCAAATATTTATAATTATAAAAGCATAAACATTTCATACTTTGATTCAGTAATTATCATTTAATCACTGAATTTTACTTTATAGCACACTTCAAGAAACACCTAATTGGACATACATTCCTGTGTTTGTTCATTTAAAACAAATATGGCAGCTTATTTCTTTTTAACTCCTCTTTTCCTTCCCAGTTTCATCCTAGACCCCCCATTGCACTTCAGTGGTTTTACTTAGGTAGATTATTTCTATGAACATGTTTGAAATCTAGCTTTCTCATTACCCTGCAGCTTTGTTTGTCTCGGCCCTATTTTTTTTTCCTGCTAATTAAAGCCAGTATGTGAAACATCTTGTATTGGTAGTTGTTTGCTCCTTAATCACGCCTTTTCTAAGCATGGATGAAAAGTTAGATAGTTCTGCATGCCATTCTGCATGAAGTGTTATTAACATAACTATTTGAAAAGTATTCTGTTTTTGTTCATCGTTTTCTATTACTATTTGTAGTTGTTTGCATGTATACTGTATATATGTGTTTTTGCAGCCTTTTCCAAGCCTAAACGGGGCCACCGTAAAACTGCTTCATTTGGCAACATTCTGGATGTCCCTGAGATCGTCATATCAGGTATCATAGACCACCTGAGTCGGTCTAATAGCTGTGGAACTGGAATAATGATCCCTGGTACTTAAAAAATGCTTCTTGCTCCAATTTGATAGAACGTGAAAATAGATACCTTGCATGCAGTCATTAGGGAGACAGATTAAAAACTGTATACGTTTATCTACACTGAAGTGGGCTTGGCAGGAAACCTCACATCTCCAAAACTGAGGATAAAATAGAAGGCAAAGTGAACGTTTTCACGGAAGGGAGAATACCAGTCCAGAATTCCACCAAGTTCCTCTCATCTTTTAAGTGAGCGGAAGAGCTGAACCCAGACCTTTTTTGCACCCAGCAGAAAGAGGAAACAATCCTTTAAAAATATTTGTTGTCCTTCACTCCTTTCCTTCCTTCGTTACTACTTTGGGGCTCCCTCTAGGCGTTCTATCCCAGCCTCTTTCTGTTGGGAGCAAGTGAAATATGAAGTTGAGAAAAGAGTTGCTAAATACCGTTTTGCCTTAGCCTAGAAAACAGAAATGAAGTAAAACTAAATGAGATTTGCTGTTCTGTTTGGTATCCTGCCAAAGAATTATGGTCAGTTCTGATTCCTGTGTATTATCAGGAGAATCTTCTTGCAAATTACGTGTTTTTATACCTAACTCACACGTGGTATCTCCGTGTCTCATATTGGCAAATTGCTTTTATTTCTTATGGTGATCATTTCACAGATGCATCTAAATCACCATTTTCAATAGAAACTTAAATGGCATATGTGACCTTCAGTATTGGTTAATATATGTTATCAAAATCATCATTTATTTACCCTTCTGCTTTAGGTTTTCCTCCACCTCTTCCCCTGAAATTTTGACAGGGAAATACAGTTTTCCCCGCACAGTCATGGGCGTAGTTAGGTGAATGCTCCAGCACACTGTCCTTTGCCTGTGATTGTGCTTTTAGCATAGTATTGGATTATATATGAATGCCTAGTAGTTCTTTTCTCCTCCAGTAAACTGAAACCTGAGGATAGAGGCCATGCCTTTGTGATTTATTATTGATGGCACCAGCAGTATCTGGCTCAGTGCCTCACACATTGTGTCTAATAAATATGTGCCTATTACATAAATGAACAAACTATTACTGAGCTCCAGCAGCTAGGAACTATGATACATGTAAAATTTGTATATAACAGATATGTGTAAAATATAAGTTATACAATTCTTAGGGGCCATTTTGTCTATACAAAACCATTTTATTTATAGAGTAATTAACTTTTATTCTAGTTATCAAAGTGGTTTATTTTACAACATTTTCACTGTTGCCGTTCAGAGAATACCGTTAACCCATTCTTCACATAGTAATTTTATTTATTGAGTCATGAGCTGCTTTCAAAATTAGCAAAGTACTTAGGATCATTTTACCTCTACACTGAAAGGTCCCAAGCGTAAGGGAATAATATTCTGACTGAAGAAGTGGCAACATTTAAACATACATACTGCTGAGCTGTGATTATCTTAAACGTTTGAGGGAATCAGGAAAATTTAGGCACATGGCACAATAATAGTAATCTGGGTCTTATGGGTAAGCATTAAGAACAGATACACCCACACATAGTGGGTGAAATAGCCAATGGTGTACAAGATAAGGAGGGAGAGAGAAGAGGAGAAAGAATGATAGTCTCAGTGGTTCTCCTCCAGGGTGAATTTGCCCCCTAGGGGACATTTGGCAACATCTGGAAACATTTTTGATTGTCAAAACTAATAGGTGCTACTGGCATATGGTGGACAGAAGCCAAGGATGCCGCTACACGTTCTGCAATGTCCCGGGCAGCTTCCCACAGCCAAGAATTATCCAGCCGGAAGTGTCAGCAGTGCCGAGGTTGAGAAACCCTGGTTAGATGTGCTGTGTGGCCTATAAAGTAGTTTAAAGCACATCATCTTAATTAACCTTCGTAAGTCTTATAACTAGGTTATCAGATAAAATTATAGCCATTTTACAGATGAAAATCTTAGATCTGATGATGTTGAATGGTTTTCCCAGAGTCACACAGCCAGGATCCCATCCTAGATCTTCTGATGCCAAATTACATCCGTGTTCTCTTGTTTTGTTTGAGTCAGAGAAGTTAGAATAATTCTGCCTTGCACTTCATTAGGGTTCGTATTAAATTTAAGTGAGCTCTTCAGCCAGGAGACGCTTTTTTATGACATTGGATACTTACGGAGTCAGGAAAGCTTAATTCTGCTCTTAATTGCCAGAGTAACAATGCTGTTCAAATGGAAATATTATTCGGTAATACATTTTATTAAATATTCTTGTTGGGTTTTTTCCCAGATATTCAAACATTAACCTAATCAGTTTCACTTCCTTTAATAAAAGGATGCAAGCACTGGAATTGAAACAATTGGACATAAAAGCTAAACATTAATTTGTTCTTAGGTTATACTTTTAAGTTAAACATAAAGATAAAACCCGTGCTTTGGGAATATCTCAAATGTCTTACATGGCCATTTTAATTGTAAAGGAGGACGAAATTTAATTCCCCCAATTTTTTAATACCTTCTAGAATTTTTTTCCTCGAGGTTGGTTTCCCTACAAGCTCTGTGGTTATATTACCAGATACTTCTTGATATATCCAAACTGGCATTAATTAGCATTGGATCCCATTTGTAAGCATTTTTTTAAATATAGCTGTACTTTTTATCTTATCTGTTATGGATAAGTAGTTGCAATAATATTTTCCTTTGGCCAAGTGCAGTATGCTGTCTAATGTACCTCTTGGAATAAACGGCCTCTTTTTAATAGGAGTGCTCATTTAAGCATCACATAAATTTTTATGTGTATTTATTGGCAGTGTACAAATGTATCTTTTCTGAAGTGTTTGTTGTTTCTTGCATTTTTTAAAACCTTACCAAGTTTTAAACGTTTTTAAATACACACTACTACTCTAAAGATTTTTTTTAATACATCTTTATAATGACTAAAATGCCTAACCTAGTCATAGGTCAGCAAATTTAAATCTTGTGTTTTGCCTGCTTTTCAACACTATTATATACTCTGTCACCAACAAATGAGGAAGAACAAGCAACTTACAGCTAACACCAATATTCATCAATTTAACAGTCTCTCAGGTTGTGCAAAAATGAACCTTTAATACCTCAGGGCTTCCTATGGATCAGACTACACAATTTTTTGTACCCCTTCTACCTTGGCCCTGGCTCTAAAGAGGTATTGGCAAACTTTGGTATGGACAAACCTTCCTTCCACTTTCCCCTGCCCACAGAGAGTGGCTATAGATCGATCTGGCTCCTTTTTACCAAGCAAGACACATAATTATGAGCAAATTACCAATAGAGTATGACATTTTGCTAACTCTTCATTTGTGAAGAAGGTCCTGCCCACTAACGGTGTGCTACCTAAGCAAAGTTAATGTAAATGTAGAAGTCTCTTGCCCAGAATTTAAACCATTTGATCTAGTTTTCTAATCCATTTGTTTATTGAACATTATAAGACTTCCAGGAAAGGAAATAGGCTTTCTTAAATGTTTTCCATTAAAACTTGGAGTTTTAAAAGCATAATCCTTTCTCCTTTTCAACCAGTACATTTTAATTTGTATTACTTTTATTTGAAGAAAAAAGAATGGGTGGCATACTATTGGATTGCTTTAAATGTTTCTATTTTTTTTTCCCTTTAAGACTTTAATAAGAACATGGATTTTTGTTTATTCGGTTCTTTTACTTGGATTTTAGAATGCTTTGACCAAAGAGCATTACGTACTGTCTTACATACTGTTCTTAAGGATTTGATAAAGAAGATTGAATATGCAAATGTTTTGAGTCAATCTTGTTAATATATATAAAATATTTTTGCCCAGGTCCCTGAATTTAATTGATATTTCTCGTTTATAATATTCTTGAAGCTGAAAAGAAACTTTACGAATCCTTATGATTTCAGCTGCATTTAGATCTCTTAACTGAGAAAATTTTAATGACTATTCATTCACTTTTAATTTCAGTCAGGTACATTTAGCTCTGTTGTATATTGGGTATTTTCCAAAAGTAAATGTTAATATATAGTTAAGTAGAATAAGTAGAATATAGAAAGGACCAAGGGCCAAACATAATATTTAACAGAAAGTAAATGGGTAGTTAGCTTTCTAATACCTATGTGTTGCTTTCCTCCTTCAGAAGTTTCAAATATCTTAGGTAATTTAGATGGGGGTGCCGGGGGTGGAGGGGAGTGGTGAGGACCTTGTAGAATGCTGGGCAGCTGGAGGCCGAGATACTGTGCAGAGACACCTGGGCACCACTTTGCTTTTTCCATCAGGACGGAAATATAACCTTCTAATACTATATTTGGTTCAAGAACCAGTAGATACTGTTTGTAAACATTCCTATAACTGTATGTACGTAAATTATTAGTGCAGTTCTTCCCCTTTTTAAATAGTGCAGCGCCAATGTGAAGAGAGCATGAGATAGAAAGAACTGAGCTTTTCTAGATCTTCAAGTTCCTACCTTGCACAGTGTCATTAACAGCTGTAAACCTTTATTTAGGGACACTGAGGCCCAAGGAGAGCGCTACTGAGATATACTATACCTACTTCTGCCAAGAGTAGCCACCTCACCTTCAGCAGAATTCTATATTTGTGGCTAATTAAATAAGGAAGTGCATCTAACCTTACAGTGAATATTTAGGTAGTCTCTTTGCACCATATTGTGGTCTACCAAGATCATTTTTCTTTAATCTAAATAATTGAACTCTAACCTAATGAAGTAGGTTTATTAGAAAGCAAAACTCATCAATAATAATTGCTTTCCTTTGGTAGGGGGGAAAAAAACCCCACCCTAAAGGAGGCTTTATTCTAAGAAACCAGCCAGGTACTTCCCTGGCGGTCCAGTGGTTAAGACTTGGCCTTCCAATGCAGGGGGTGCAGGTTCGATCTCTGGTCGGGGAGCTAAGATCCCACATGCCTCGCAGCCAAAAAACCAAAACATAAAAAAAAAAACAAAACAGAAGCAGTACTGTAACAGATTCAATAAAGACTTTAAAAATGGTCCACATCAAAAAAAATCTTTAAAAAAAAAAAAAACAGCCAGAATTGTTGAAACTAGTAAAGGAATATGAAACTTGTGCCAACTTTAATATATATATATATATATATATATATATATATATATATATATATATATATATATTTTAACATCTTTATTGGAGTATAATTGCTTTACAATGTTGTGTTAGTTTCTGGTTTATAACAAACTGAATCAGTTATATGTGTACATATACCCCATATCCCCTCCCTCTTGTGACTCACTTCGTCCCAGCTTACCCTTCCTCCTCCCCATGTCCTCAAGTCCATTCTCTATGTCTGCGTCTTTATTCCTGTCCTGCCCCTAGGTTCTTCAGTCTTTTTTTTTTTTTTTTAGATTCCATATATATGTGTTAGCATACAGCATTTGTTTTTCTCTTTCTGACTTACTTCACTCTGTATGACAGACTCTACGTCCATCCACCTCACTACAAATAACTCAATTTCGTTTCTTTTTATGGCTGAGTAATATTCCATTGTATATATGTGCCACATCTTCTTTATCCATTCATCTGTCGATGGACACTTAGGTTGCTTCCATGTCCTGACTATTGTAAATAGGGCTTCAATGAACATTGTGATATATGACTCTTTTTGAATTATGGTTTTCTCAGGGTATACGCCCAGTAGTGGGATTTTTGGGTCATATGGTAGTTTTTTTTTGTTTTGTTTTGTTTTTTTTGACCACAACAAAAGCAACAATGATTGCAATTACCAAACATGAAACACACTCATACTATGTCATAATATTGACATTCAGTCCAGTAATCCTCCACTGTAACAGCTCCTTTACTTTGCAGTGAAAATTGATTTCTATATTCTTTGCCTCTGAGTCCTTGTGGAATTTTTTTTTTTTAATTCAAACAGAAAGTCACAAAGATTATAATCATCCTCATCAGTTCGCTCAGTCCCATGTAATTAATTTTTTTTTCATCTTGATCTTTTGTTAGCACTTTTATGAGTTCATCAGTTTTTCATTAGAGTTGTGAAAATGCTTATTCATTCAGTTCAGCACTACAGTCAGTTACCAGAAACCTGTACTTGTCAGAGTCTTTTCTATGAATTCCTTGAAGATGAAACCCTTTTATAGGAACATATTTGCAAAAGCATCAGAGTACACCCAGAACTGTCTGTAACTGACAAACGACTTAAAAATGACCACGGTTAAAGATTTGATGGAAGTTCATAATAATGCAATTGACAAGGAAATTTAGTTTTTTCTGAGATATACATTTTAAAGTAATAACTAGAATTATGACTTATAACATTATACCAGAACATATAAGATTTTTAGAAATTTCACATAATGTCTGAAACATTTATATTAACATACTTCCATACAGATAACCCAATGAAAGTTTAGTATTAGTTGTTTTGTTTGTTTGGTTTTTTATACTGCAGGTTCTTACTAGTCATCAATTTTATACAAATCAGTGTATACATGTCAATCCCAATCGTCCAATTCAGCACACCACCATCCCCACCCCACCACAGTTTTCCCCCTCATATGGTAGTTCTATTTTTAGTTTTTTAAGGAACCTCCATACTGTTCTCCATAGTGGCTGTATCAATTTACATTCCCACCAACAGTGCAAGAGGGTTCCCTTTTCTCCACACCCTCTCCAGCAATTATTGTTTGTAGATTTTTTGATGATGGCCGTTCTGACCGGTGTGAGATGACACCTCGTTGTACTTTTGATTTGCATTTCTCTAATGATTAGTGATGTTGAGCATCCTTTCATGTGTTCATTGGCAGTCTGTATATCTTCTTTGGAGAAATGTCTGTTTAGGTCTTCTGGCCATTTTTGGATTGGGTTGTTTGTTTTTTTGATATTGAGCTGCATGAGCTGCTTGTATATTTTGGAGATTAATCCTTTGTCACTTGCTTCGTTTGCAAGTATTTTCTCCCATTCTGAGGGTTGTCTTTTCATCTTGTTTATGGTTTCCTTTGCTGTGCAAAAGCTTTTAAGTTTCATTAGGTCCCATTTGTTTATTTCTGTTTTTATTTCCATTTCTGTAGGAGGTGGGTCAAAAAGGATCTTGCTGTGATTTATGTCAAAGAGTGTTCCTCCTATGTTTTCCTCTAAGAGTTTTATAGTATCTGGCCTTACATTTAGGTCTTTAATCCATTTTGAGTTTATTTTTGTGTATGGTGTTAGGAAGTGTTCTAATTTCATTCTTTTACATGTAGCTGTCCAGTTTTCCCAGCACCACTTATTGAAGAGACTGTCTTTTCTCCATTGTGTATTCTTGCCTCTTTTATCAAAGATAGGGTGACCATATGTGCATGGGTTTATCTCTGGGCTTTCTATCCTGTTCCATTGATCTGTATTTCTGTTTTTGTGCCAGTACCATACTGTCTTGATAACTGTAGCTTTGTAGTATAGTCTGAACTCTGGGAGCCTGATTTCCTCCAGCTCCATTTTTCTTTCTCAAGATTGATTTGGCTATTCGGGGTCTTTTGTGTTTCCATACAAATTGTGAAATATTTTGTTCTAGTTCTGTGAAAAATGCCATTGGTAGTTTGATAGGGATTGCATTGAATCTGTAGATCGCTTTGGGTAGTAGAGTCATTTTCACAATGTTGATTCTTCCAATCCAAGAACATGGTATATCTCTGCATCTGTTTGTATCATCTTTAATTTCTTTCATCAGTGTCTTATAGTTTTCTGCATACAGGTCTTTTGTCTCCTTAGGTAGGTTTATTCCTAGGTATTTTATTCTTTTTGTTGCAGTGGTAAATGGGAGTGTTTCCTTAATTTCTCTTTCAGATTTTTCATCATTAGTATATAGGAATGCAAGAGATTTCTGTGCATTAATTTTGTATCCTGCTACTTTACCAGATTCATTGATTAGCTCTGGTAGTTTTCTGGTAGCATCTTTAGATTCTCTATGTATAGTATCATGTCATCTGCAAACAGTGACAGTTTTACTTCTTTTAATTTCTTTTTCTTCTCCGATTGCTGTGGCTAAAACTTCCAAAACTATGTTGAATAATAGTGGTGAGAGTGGGCAACCTTGTCTTGTTCCTGATCTTAGTGGAAACGGTTTCAGTTTTTCACCATTGAGAACGCTGTTGGCTGTGGGTTTGTCATATATGACCTTTATTATGTTGAGGTAGGTTCCCTCTATGCTTACTTTCTGGAGAGTTTTTATCATAAATGGGTGTTGAATTTTGTCAAAAGCTTTTTCTGCATCTACTGAGATAATCACATGGTTTTTAACCTTCTGTTTGTTAATATGGTGTGTCACATTGATTTGCGTATATTGAAGAATCCTTGCATTCCTGGGATAAATCCCACTTGATCATGGTGTATGATCCTTTTAATGTGCTGTTGGCTTCTGTTTGCTAGTATTTTGTTGAGGATTTTTGCATCTACGTTCATCGGCGATATTGGCCTGTAGTTTTCTTTTTTTGTGACATCTTTGTCTGGTTTTGGTATCAGGGTGATGGTGGCCTCACAATGAATTTGGGAGTGTTCCTCTCTCTGCTATATTTTGGAAGAGTTAGAGAAGGATAGGTGTTAGCCCTTCTCTAAATGTTTGACAGAATTCGCCTGTGAAGCCATCTGGTCTTGGGCTTTTGTTTGCTGGAAGATTTTTAATCACAGTTTCAATTTCAGTTCTTGTGATTGGTCTGTTTATATTTTCTATTTCTTCCTGGTTCAGTCTCGGAAGGTTGTGCTTTTCTGAGAATTTGTCCATTTCTTCCAGGTTGTCCATTTTATTGGCATATAGTTGCTTGTAGTAATCTCTCATGATCCTTTGTATTTCTGCAGTGTCAGTTAACATATATTTTTAAATTACATATTCAGTTTACCATGAAGCATTAGTATAATCCTGCAGTGTATAGTGCTGTGTGAATTTTTTAAATCTTGTGTATTTTACACATAAGGTTAGTGTCCCATAATTTTTGGTATTCAAAACTTATGGGGGCTTCCCTGGTGGCGCAGTGGTTGAGAGTCTGCCTGCCAATGCGGGGGACACGGGTTCGAGCCCTGGTCTGGGAGGATCCCACATGCCGCGGAGCGGCTGGGCCCGTGAGCCACAACTACTGAGCCTGAGCGTCTGGAGCCTCTGCTCCGCAACAAGAGAGGCCGCGATAGTGAGAGGCCCGCGCACTGCGATGAAGAGTGGCCCCCACTCGCCGCAACTGGAGAGAGCCCTCACACAGAAACGAAGACCCAACACAGCCAAAAATAAACATAATAAATAAATAATAAATAAAAATTAAAAAAAAAAAAAAAAACTTATGAATATCAGAATTTCCAACATTTTGTTTAAGAGATGTCTCCAGGAAAATGTGTTGATTTTTACATGAAGAGAGTCTTCAGGAAGTTGGAACATAGGAAAATATAAGTAGTTCAGGTAAGGAAACCAATAAGAAAAACCTCAAGAATTACTCTCTGGGACCTGATCCAGCAGTCTCTGGAGAGACTCTGTGATGACTTTCAAATACCAGCTCAGGAAGTCAGTTGTACTTAAAAAGAGCAGCTTTTTGAAGAGATGGATTTTGTTTTAGTGTGGTAGAAATGATCAACCTATCAGCTGCCATTCCAACCACCCTGTTAGGTGGGGGAGGGGCTTAGGGCTATAGTGTATTCCTTTTGTTGCTCTTACTTAGAAAAGTTATTCTTAAAAATATCATTTGTTCCCTGCCCGAAGTCGTGAAAGTTCCAGAATTCATTACAGAATAAAATACTTACGACATCATTTACAGGTTTCATATTCCTTGATTAAGCATCTGTTAACATCATATTGTCCCTCATTTCTACTTCTTTTTTCCTTTGTACTGCCATGTGTAATATAGTTATGCACATATTAAAGAACCCTGAAAAAGTGTAGAGTTAGTTTCTAAATTAGTGTTTAGTTACCAAAAAATTCAAAATCAATCTAAATTTACTGAGTACACACCCAGTAATTTTCATTTGCGATAATAGGAGCTTGATGTTTTTTACATTCATATTTCTAAATTATGACTTAAAACTTAATATTGGAGCAACAAGTATTTGTTGATTGTAGTCCTTTTTTGCTTTGTCTGAACTGTTTGCCAGATGGTTTCTGCCATGGTTATGCTAATGAAAATGCATTACCTAGTATTGCTTGCTTTGACTCATATTGTAGCTTGAAGATTTCTCATTTTATGGCATTTGTTAACTGTCAGCTCTCCTTTACCCTACTTAAAAGCTTTTATTCCCCTTTCCTCCTTCCCTCACCTAGATTGGAGCTTGTTTTTGTTGTTATTGCAATGGTGATGTACTGATTTTTAGACACGTGTGCTGGGTGGTTCCCGAGATTCACAAATGTTGCTAATCTGAAAAGAGAATTCCAGACACTTTTACAAGCCTGTCTCATCTAAGCTAATTTTAGAATGATTGTGTCGAATGAAATGTGCCTGAAATTGCTTATTCGTCATGGTGGTAGGGATCCTTTTTGTCCCCGGGAAACAGGGATAATTAAAAGTTTTCACAGAAATATCTTAATGTGCCTGATTGAGTAAATGTGCAGTTTGTTGTTATGTCAAATTTAATTGAAAGTTGGAGCTTGGAATAAAATGAAACTCGAAGTAAATTTGAGTTAAGATTATGCAAAGAATTCTAAAACATAGCTTTAAATAGAAAAGAGTTACACTTTCAAGGTGGCTGTAAATTTGAGTTTTTCTGTTCACTACACGTATTATTGCATTAAACATTATTCTTCTGTTGTAAGGACCTTTTAGTTTATGTGCAGAACAATAGGGTCACCTTGATTAAGATGCTAAATTATATTGCTGATTGGTTTAAAATAAGATACTGAAGGTTATGGAAATACAAAATTTTAAGAATGAATTCTGTCTGCTAATCAGGCCACAACTATTCGAGTACAAGATCTGAGTGCTGCCCACTAGTTAAGAAATTACATAATATAGCTTTCAGAGTCAAAAGAATTTTGACTTTTTTGTCAGCTGTTACTCATAATATTTTGGTGTTTCCTTTTAGACAGCTGATCTCTCATCTTAGAAGATACTGTATAAACAGCCCTATTCCCAAGTAAAAGTGCTGAGTGAAGCTGTTGATTAATTCATTCCATTTTACTGAAGACTTACATTTGTAGAGTTCTTTCATAAACTGATTTTTAATTAAATTATTTTTAGCATAGACGTTCCTGAAGCAGGATTAACACACTAGCCCATTTCAACAAACTGTATATTTGGGAATGGAATGAGAGTCATTCATCTCCACTAGGAAATTAAGACTTGTTGTTCACAAATAATAAACTACTAGATTCTGACAAAGACTAATGGGATTAGGTAAGTGTGACTCAGTGTAATAAATTCAAGCCTAAGCATCCTTTCAGGACCTGAATCAAACCAGGTACTGCTGTTGGTTAAAGTCAGTCATGGCTTACAACCTGCTAGCTGTCTTGCTGTAGAAACTGTAACGTAAGGCCCTTGAAATAGATGCCGTCATCAGCCCCAGCCCCCAAGCATTCATCTATTTAAACACATGACAGAAGATGGTAGAAGAGAATTCAGCAGCTCTTCGTGTAGTAGGAGTGGTTATTGTATCAGGACATACTTTGTTGTAGGCCAGCAACTTTTCAGTTAAAATACTATAGCTGTTTCTCTTCCTCTCCTTACATCTTTCTTTCACTCTTTTTTTTTTTTTAGGCAATAAACTCACTTATTTTTCTCACAAACATTTTGTGTAGATCCAAGGAGCAACAGATTCCAACTTCCTCCTGTAGCAGTTAAACCCATATTGTCTCTTCAAGTAGATTTCAGTATTTTACTTCTTTTATTTTTTAAAAGGCAACGGGCAGCCAAGACGTAGATCCATCCAAGACTTGACTGTTACTGGAACAGAACCTGGTCAGGTAAGACTTAATATTTGAATTCTCTGTCTTTGAAGAATAGTAATGGGCAGAAATCAAGAATTAACTATAATATATATATATATATATATATATATATATAGTCTGCAAAATTAGTTTTATGAGTTGACTAAAATTATGATAGAGAAATTCGTTATCACCAGAACTTAAATACTTAAGAGAAAAAATGTATAGATGCCATTATTGATTTAACTTGAATGAAAATTTGTGAAAATAGGTTGATTAATTCAATAGTGCTCTATGTATGTTATGTGGTTTTTATATATGCTTTAATAAGGAAGTATTCAATTTTGTAATTTAACAATTTGTCATTAACATTGTTCTCTAAAATGAATCATTAGTATTATCTCCTTTTTACTAATGAGGGGAATAAATATCTCCCCAAAAGATGTCAGCTCCTCCGGGATCACAGGCACTGACATACTTGGTGGACTCTTAACATCTTTTAATTCGTCATATCCCCTAGATTTATATTTTTGTGTAACATCCTTAGGACAGTATTTACTAAGCAGATGGATAAACTCTAGAAAGTCTTCTATCCCAGTTGTTCAGGTTTTTATTCTTCATCTTTATATTTCTGGATGTTCTTCTAAATGCCCCTTACCTCTCTGTAGATGACCCAGACAGTGCTATAATTTAAGCCATTTCTGACGAGTGCAGAGTTTTAACCAACCAAGTATATAAAAGTAGCAGTCATTGCTTTTTCTGTTACTCAGGTCAATAGACTTAACATATATAATTTATATCACATTCTTAAAATGAATTGAAAACTAATTATGAGGTTTTGTTGTTACTTTCAGTTTTGCTGAAATAAATAAATTTTAAGACTATAGCATGCATCTGAAGTAATAAAAATACCACATATGGTCCATATTCATGAAAAATTATAGGATTATATGTTATAAACAATGGGATTTAATTTTTGGTAAAATGTATTAGTGCTTTTCATCTAAAAGGTGTTTTATTATTATTTCATTTTTATAACACACTTGAAATTTTAGAGATTCTTTGTAGTCATTAATAAAAATTTGAAAACCTTTTCTAGCCATCAGCTAACTTAACTAACAAAACCACTTGAGATATTTAAATGATAGATAGCCTTGATCTTCATTTATATCTGGAAATATTTTTATTTCTCGCAATACCCATACACATAATCAAATACATACATACACACATATGTACATATAATATATATACATAATACATATTAATTTATTATATATTTTATGATATTAGGTGACCTTAAATCTTGGTTTTATTTATTTAATAGCAGCTCTTTCAGTATATCTGCTTTCGTGAGATGCCAGAAGTTTTGAATGAAGTTTCCCACTTTCTCTCCCCTCAAATACTTAAAGTATTAAGCAGGGCATTTAGTAACAGATAGCTTGACATCTGGTATTTGCTTTGATTCCTTAGAGGCTTGATGAGCTCAGTCTTTTTAATGCTATTTACTATTGCCATTGACATTCCAGTTATGAGAAACTCTAGCCAAGTGTTCTCCCTTTGACTAGGAATGAGCGGCTTGCTCTGAGACAGTTCAGGAGCATCTGCCAGTGCCAGTGCTCTTCTCTGTATTCTGTAATAAAGGCATTGCTATATTTCAGCACTGACCTCACCATACCAAGCCTTGCTTATTTCCTCACAAACTCCGTATTACTTGAGACTTTGATCATTACCATTTTCTTCTATAAAACACTGGAACTGAGGCAGACTTTGATTGTGGGACGGTCACCTGCATGAATTGTTATGGACTACTCCAAAAGATTCAGAGTGAGGGGGAGTTTGTTATGGTGGTAAAACCTATTCTAAAGCAGGTGCTGTGTAGCCCTTGTCTAGCCAGTTTTTAAAACTGATCTGCTCTTTCAGAATTACTTAAGTATTACAAACTTAAAATGCCTAATATCCAGTTTGGGGTGAGAATGACAAATGGTAATCCTTATATACTATGAAAACATTTTCCCCTGAAAATGTTATGATAAATGACCATTAAATCTTTTTAATTACTACTGAAAATAACATTCATTATTTGAAGAAGAAAAATGTGCATAATCTGGATTTTCAAAATTGAAGGTATAGTTCTTTTTAAAATCTGGCTAAGCAGTGATTAAACAGATGCATAGCAGTTTTTTTTTGTTTGTTTTGGCCATGGAAATTGATAAAGAACATAAAAGTATTTGCCCAGTCAGTACAATCATCAGAGGAAAAGAGAGAGCTTACTAATGAAGTTTACTGTCACATCTCATAGGGGAAAGTGATCTGATGAGAGTTTCTACTATGACTCTTGATTCGAGACTGATCTTAATAAAATCACTTAAACTTTTCATCTGTCAACTAAAATTAAATTGGTTGTTTTTATACTGCCATTTCTATTGAGAGGAGGAATAGTGAACGTAGCAAGCTTCTTAATTAAAAGTGGTTGTGTAAGTATTCATGTAAAAGATTGCATCCACACAACATACAACTCACTTTTAAATTAATTGATTAAGGTTTTTATTAATTCAGGAAGCTCATTAAGCACATGTAATGGATTTGGCCTCCATTTGAGAAGATACTGAGAAAAAAGCTGCCCCTGATATCCAGGAACTGATACTAAAGCCTTGGTGTTGTTAGAAGCTGGACATAAAGAATATCTCAGAACACCAATAGACAAAGTGACTCTGAGACCATGATAAAATGAGACGAAACAAGACCATTTTATAGTGTTGTCTAAGCACAGACAAAAACAAGGTCACTGTGCCACCCACAAAATACAAACATTGCCCTCTCCAAGCGGATATGAGTGACTGATGCTTCTTTACCCTGACTCTAGACTGCCCTCCCTGTAGAATTGCCACTGCTTGCTGACAGTAGCCAATCTAGAGTGAACGCCTCTTTCCTTGGAGCCTCCTCAAGATCATTCAACAAAAGCCCAGATCCTCTAGTAAGCTCTTTCTAAAACCCTCTTACACCCCAAAGTGCCCCAGGGTGAGCGCTTTGCTTTACTGCAACAAATACTAAACCCAACTCACTCCACTACCGGTGTGTTTGTGGTAGCCTTTGGCCAGGGTGCATTGACAGTACCAAAAAGGCCCAGTCTCCAGGAGCTTATTTGGGCAGATCAGACTTACGCCCAGATCAACTAGAGAACTTCAACAGTAACGGCTGCCTTTTATTTATTGTGCACCCATTTCGTGCCTTTAATGTCAGGCCTTTAATATATATTATTTAAATCTTAACCCTATAAGTTTGGTACTTTTTATTTGCCCCATTTTGCAGGTGGATAAACTGAGGGTTAGAGGAACTTACCTAAGTCTTTACTTCCCTTACACTGGCCAGTAATTGCTGTAACCAAGTTTTGAATCCAGATCTGATTCCAAAAGCACACAATATACTCTATCACTCTGTCTTGCATATAAAACTGAATGCAGTGCAAGGTAAAGTAATCCTAGACCTCTTCAGTTTCAAGTGTTTTGCCTTCAGGTGGTCTGCATCATCATTAATTATTTAAATATTGTTTATTGATGATCATTTTTTGCTGTATTATATTGTTGAGCAAGGCTAACCCACCTTGATAATAAATTTCTTTTTTTTTTAATTTATTTATTTATTTTTGGCTGCATTGGGTCTTCGTTGCTGCACACGGGCTTTCTCTAGTTGCAGCAAGCGGGGGCTACTCTTCGTTGTGGTGCATGGGCTTCTCATTGCTGTGGCTTCTCTTGTCGTGGAGCACGGGCTCTAGGCATACGGGCTTCAGTAGTTGTGGCACATGGGCTCTAGAGCGCAGGCTCAGTAATTGTGGTGCACGGGCTTAGGTGCTCCACGGCATGTGGAGTCTTCCCGGACCAGGACTCAAACCCGTGTCCCCTGCATTGGCAGGCGGATTCTTAACCACTGCGCCCCCAGGGAAGTCCTGCTATTGCTTTTGTAGGGTAGGTTTTTTTCCCTAGTTTACTGAGAGTGAAGCCTTTCTTGGGTTTTGGCTTTAAGCAGGGTGTTCGCCAGTCCTACTCACATCCAACAAAGACGCAAGACTTTATGCCTGTTTCTCTGAGTGCTGCAGGCAGTCAGAACAAAAGCTACATGCCATTGGGGTTCAATTGAATTCCCAGGGCTAGCAGCTTAAGCACTTGCTAGACTTTATTTCTGGTCTCAGAGCTTTTCCCTTACTTCCTTGCAAGCTTATCAGTTTTTTAAGAGGTATTTTATGTGAGTGCATATAAATTTTTTTAACATATGTATATTTATCTAATATTCTTAGAGGATTTATTTGTTTTTTGCAAGTGTTTTGGGACCTCTTCTGATAGAAATGGAAGTCTCTCCTGTGTCTTAGAATGGAAATTTTCTCTTGTTATTTTTGTTTTCATATCAAAATCACACTTTGTTCCTCCTGTCACTTCTTGCAGGTGAGCAGTAGGTCATCCAGTCCTAGCGTCAGAATGATCACTACCTCAGGACCAACCTCAGAAAAGCCAGCTCGCAGTCATCCATGGACCCCTGATGATTCCACAGGTGACCAGTTTATTTCCTCATTATAATTATAAAGTTGAATTTATCATGTTTATGTTCATTTAATCATGTCATTACTCTAATGCTTACAAAGGCAGGCATTATACAGTAGTTTAGATTTTCCTGTTAATAAGATCAAATATTTAGCAATAAATTTTAAAATGCCTTTTTGAGTGCTAAGACAGAGACTACCTTGCCCCATGTGTTTTTTTCCCCCAGATACTAAACATGTATTTTGAAGATGGTTTGTTTGGGGACTTTTTTCAAATAGGAAGATACTCTATTCTTGATATTTCAGTCTGATTGTCCTATTGCAATCCATCCTTCTCAATGATAGTAGTAAATTCTCATCTTTTGATAACTAAAATCAGAATGGTAAAATAATCATCTTCATCTCAGTCTTGTTTTAAAAATACAAGATATTATGTACCTTGATAAGAAAAGCATTTCTGACCATTAACCTTTTGAATCATTTTTAACTGAGAGGGAGACCTCATTTCAGTTACGTAAATATTCTGTTAAATAGACTTTTAAAAGCCTTGTAAGAGTTATTAAAACTCCCAGCATGAAAAACTAACTGGTCAGAATCAAAATATTAGTATTAAAACCTGCCTGTCTGAAGGTAGTAAGGGAATAATTTCATTATGGGTAAGCAGGAAATTATGTGCCATAATAGAATTAACTTTTCTTTAGCATTAAGGGGATACCTTGATAAATACACAGCAATATACTTCTGTAAAAATTATCTATATGTTACTATGTCAGAGAAGGAAGATGATCTCTTAGATCTTGGAAAATTAAACAACTTGGGATTTTATATAAGATCAACTATGTTATTAATTGTGGCAATTAAAAAGTCAGCTTTCTGTCTTTACAAACTAAAATTCTGCTTACAAGTGTTTATAGATACTTGTCATGGTTTAGTCAAGTTCATAATTTAATTTAAAAAATTAACTGGGTGGCTTTTCTCCACGTCATGTAAGATAGAACTATGTTTAGCCTTGGGTGTACTCACTAGTTTTAGTAAGTTTAAATTCATTGGCGGCAAAAACTCCTAAGTTTCACCCTCAGCACAGCACAGCCTAGGATTATCCAGAACATTCACCACTACTCAGCACATGTGCAGAATTTATCATGACGTACTTCTCCTCAGAGGTGGGCAGGGAAATGCTCTCGACAGATTTGATCATTAACATTCAGGTAGTGTCAGCTCTTTTTGGTTCCTACATCCTTCGGTGAGGGCATGCTCGCCCTGACATTACAGCATTTGGTGGGTCTCCTCACTTCAGCCTGGACTAATCTAGACATGCCAGTCAACGTGTGGCAGATAGTGAATTCATGAGGGAAAAATCAAAATTCTCCTAAGTCCCTCTCACTTAACTGCTGCATTTTGTTTCTTTTCTGGGACCTAAAATACCACAAAATAGCAATAGCTAGACATCATACATAGGTCCAGGTTGCAGTATCAACTGAATTTTGACTTTGCCTTGAAATACACTGCAAATGTGTGGTTATCGTTTTTAAATATTTTGAATACAATTTTAGAAGTTGAGAATCTGGTTTAAGTTTATAATTAATGAAGTTCAGCTTTGCACTGTTTCTAAGAAAAATATTGATAATCAAGCTAACAGAATAAATTGTAGGAAAGAGACAGGTAAAACCTTTTTCTTTGAAGGCCCACTGACCCAGAAAAAAATTAGAAGTGCCTACATAAGTTAAAACAATGTAATTAATTAGATTTTTTAATTTAAAAGGGCAGAGGTTTTTGTGCTTTTTCAGAGAAAAAGAGCACAATGATTTAATAATCATAACACATAAGTACTCTTGGGTTTCTACTTAGAATGTATTGGGGATAGAGAAAGACATACATACCCAAAAGCAGCTAGTGAAAGAGATGCCTAGACCCAGTAGAGGGTCCCACAGTGGGCGGGGAACGGTGCACAGGGGGAACATTCACTCAAGAGTTTGTCCTGTTCTTAGTACTTTGCAAAGATAGAAATATAAGACATGCCCCATTGCTTGCATTCTGATTACAGTTATAATACCGACACATTAAAAATAAATTCATCATGCTGTATAACAAACTACTACACCGAATGTTTTAATAGTTATAAATAAGCATAATCCTGGCATAGTCTGTGACTTTTTTGTAAAATAGTGAGATTAGTCACTATTGTTCTTTAGTCATAAAGCAGAAAGGAGAAGACAGCATTCCACATGAAGGGAGCACATAGAGAATATGAGATAGTTATAAGTATTGTGTTTAAGGGGCTAGAAAAGAGATTCCACCTAACTTAACCAAATCAGTGTGAATCTGGACATTTAGGAAAAGAGGTTACATTTGATCAGCAATTAAAAGACAAACTTGTGGCATAGCCTTGCTGTCTTGTAACCAGAAACTGAAAGCTAAATTTCAGTTTAAGTGAGAAAATCTCATGTCTTGGTTTCAGAGAACAGATGAAATTCAATAAAGGACCTTAAGTTCCCCACTCTCAAAGGGCTTTAAAATTGTTTGACTAGCACAATCCTTGGACTTTTTTTTTCACCCCCAGAATACTGTGAAACACTGATATATTTAATTCTGAAATATGTATCGGATATAGGGGACTGATTTAATAGGAGATATCAAGTATCAAAGATTTAAGAAAGAGCAATAGGAGTGGAAATATTAAGTTGAAAAAACTCTTTCAAGACACTTAATTTTTCCAGTAAGGTCAGAGGGAAGTCACTTTTAATCAGTTTAATTTTGTGGAAAGCAGTGTTTGGTGGGAGCATTATTTGAAACTATTGTAATGGGGTGGGGAGAGGTTTCGTCAGAGAAATAAATGTATTTCTTATTTAGCCATTTCAGAAAAACCTTTATGTTAATATATAATTTTAGGGTAAAGGCTCTCTTAGGCAGTCCTCTGTTATTCCTTCTTTATTGCACTCCAGTATTTGATTAACATTACTTTTTTAATCTGAAATGTAAACTTGAGTGTTTAAAATTGCCCTCCTTTCCCAATTCTTCGTTTAGTATCAATAACAATAATTTTAAAACAATAATAATAACCACCACCAGCACCGCGTGTTGAGTGTTCACCATAGGCTAGCTAGCACTGCACGGTATTCCTTACATGCATTATCTCATTTGGTCTGATTTAGCTTCGCTTCTGGAGTTATTTGCAAGAACATTCTTCATGGCCTTTTAAAAAAAAACTGAAGCTAGAATATCAGTCAGCAGTAAATTAGGAGGTTACTGAACCATCAAACTGTCTTGGTTTCCTATTGCATTTGAGGCAGAGCCTTGCGGCCGTCCTGACCTTGCCTGCCTTCATCCACACCACTCTTTCAAGGAGTCGCTTATCAGAAAAAGGGCTGAACAGCTCACTTGTTTAGCTCACTTGTTCTCTATTATAAACGATGGGAAAGCAGCTACTTCTGAAGTAGAAAAGTCCATATTACTTCACAGTGATTCTTCCTGCTTCTGGAACTGTTGTACACAAATGTTAATATTGGGAAGCAACCATCCCATGCTTCTCTTGCAAGTTGTTATGGCAGTTTTACCTCTTTTGAAATACAAACAAAACCTATCTGTTCAAATAGTGTGATGAAATTGGCTGGTTGTTTGAATTAACCCTTTTAACTGTTTTTGGCATGATACTGAGTCACAGTTTCCATACTGTCAATGTGTGTAATATACTCCCGTCAATAACATCGCTCATTTTCTGCAGTGATTCTCATTGGGAGGAGTGGGATGGGCAGCTCATGTTAGAATCTATACTAATTGAAGGTGATCCACTGGAAGAGAAAGTGCCTCTTGCTTTCCCCCTTTCCCTGTGAAGGAACACTGATGTTGCCGGAGTTGACACAGCCTTAGAGTAAACTTAGCATGATCAAGGAAAGAAAGAATGTGGGATTTGATTAGGTAGAGTTAGTTACGACTGAATTTAAAATATAAACGTCCCATATCACTGTTTTTGTTTTTAATTAAACAAGGGCTTACATGCTTTAATATACTGTGTTCTATTCAACTTATAGCCAACTTAAATTGTAGGTGTGAGAGTATGGTTGTATTCCAATGATCTGTAATTGGATGTCCTCTGTTTACTTTTAGAATTCAAAAATTACCAGCGGCAATAACTTTTATTTTACTCTAAGAAAAACAATACCATTATCTCATGCATGCTTTCTTGCTTTTTGTTTCTAATCATTTGTGACAGAAAATAAATAAAATACATGCTTTAATTTCAGATACCAATGGATCAGATAATTCCATCCCAATGGCTTATCTTACACTGGATCACCAACTACAGGTAAAGGAGTACTTTCTCAGCAAAGTTTGCTTTTTCCTTTTACAGAAGTTTATCTTTAAAGCTGATGGTTGTGTTCCTATCTGTTACTGTATATTCATTTATTTATGCTTTTAATTGATCTCCTTAAACTTTTAAAAATCAAGCCGAAATAACTGATTCTCAGTTAAGTCAATCAAAATGAAAATTGCCAAAATCATATGTTCCTGTTCTAACAATCATCTTAAAATACGCATATCTTTGTTCAAGACTGCCAAAAATAGCATTTTGCTCTTTATTTTTAGTGCATTAAAATGTAAAAGCCATATAAGCTCATTTCTGCTTAATAGATTTTGTGGTACTTTGGCATGTTCATGGTTACTGAAAATACAAGTAATGTACTTCAGTGTCTCCTCATGAGTGTGAGAGCTATAAACATCTTTCAGTATAATAAAGTCTGGCAACCTGAAATGTAAAACCAGAGGCCAAGAGTACTCTAGTCATGGTTCTCTGTAACAACGAGAAAGTGTTAAAGCAGCAAGTGTAAATTTAAGATCTGAGTTAACGCTGACAAAAGGGCACTGAGATTTTCTAGGCCTGGTTTAACACTTATTTTTAAAAGATCATTGCTTTAGTGCTATAAAAATATATCACAGTCTCTGTCTTAACTCTCAGTTAGATACTGAGTTTGATTTAATTATGTTTTAACATTCCTGATTTATTTTCAGCCTCTAGCACCATGCCCAAACTCCAAAGAATCTATGGCAGTGTTTGAACAGCATTGTAAAATGGCACAAGAATATATGAAAGTCCAAACAGAAATTGCATTGTTATTACAGAGAAAGTAAGTTATCTTTTATGAATAAAAATAAATCATTAGTATTTTGAGTTTAAAATGTGTTTAAGGTGCAATATTGTTTAAAGACATGAAAACTTAATAATTTTTAGAATTAATCACTAAGCATATTTCTAACGTGGAGATTTTCTCTACGTTTATGTTTAAGTTTTAAGTACCCTTCGGCCAATTTTCCCTGCAAAACTCATCTCTTTTGACTATTTCTTATTATATTAGGAAAAATATAACTAAGGGAAATAAACCAGTGTTCATAACCATGTGTTTTATGTTCTCAGAATTTTAAAGTTAAAAGCTGTTTAGATTTATTGTTACAAAGATTTATTGTTTCTTTGGACAAAGGTAAAATAATTTGATTTACTAATGTTCAGTTGTGCTTTATCTTAGAAACATATATGTAGATATATTCTTGCCAGGTGTATGTTTAGGAGAGTAGAATTACTTATTAGAGGGCTTTATTTCATATCTGTGAGTGTTTTTCTAGGGAGTTTTGTACTTACATGCATTTTTCTGGGAGATACAGAGACTGCTTTACTCCCCTTTTAAAGAAATACAGTCGCATTTCCATACTTCTCTATTTGAGATTCTTTAAAAAACAGTATTTCAGTTTTCTTAAACGTGACCTTCATGAAATAACCTATGAAGCTGATTTATGGTGGTAGGTAGTTTTTTTACAGTTCACTAATACAGTGATGTAGATGAATTCAACTTAATATTTTAAAGGCTAAATAGGAGATTAAATATTGGAGTCTGCAAACTGTAGAACTAATTATGGAACTCTGTGGCACTTTATGATAAGAAAAAAACTGTATTTCTTATGTCTGAATATGTATTTCTTACACTTAACCTATACTTTTTCATACTTTAATCATTTGAAAGAGGAGTTCTATGCTAGAGGAAAACAAATGGTGAGTTGTGGGCACTGTGAAAAATATGATAGTTTTAATTGATTTTTAAATACTTTAAATGAGAAATGTTACTAGTAACTTTTTGTTTGAGGACTTTTCATTAATTATTCAGTTATTTCCAGCAGCCTCACTTTAGGAGCTAATACATAATATCCCCCAAATAAAAGGCACTTAAAGAAGTTTATCAGGCTGGGGGTCTTCCCTGGTGGCGCAGTGGTTAAGAATCTGCCTGCCAATGCAGGGGACACGGATTCGAGCCCTGGTCCGGGAAGATCCCACATGCCACGGAACAACTAAGCCCGTGCGCCATAACTACTGAGCCTGCGCTCTAGAGCCCGCGAGCCACAACTACTGAGCCCGCATGCCACAACTACTGAAGCCCATGCGCCTAGAGCCCGTGCTCCGCAACAAGAGAAGCCACGACAATGAGAAGCCTGCGCACCACAACGAAGAGCAGTCCCCACTAGCCACAACTAGAGAAAGCCCATGCGTATCAACAAAGACCCAGCACAGCCATAAATAAATAAATAAATAAATAAATTTTTTAAAAAACAAAAAAAATTTATCAGCCTATAAAAGACTCTGGTTTTTCCCGAAAACGTTTGCAAGAGTAAGTGGTTCAAAAGTGGTATTTTGTATTCTTCTCATTATTTTAAAATAGGAAAGAGATTTAGGTTGGATAGCACCTATTTTAATTAGCTTGCAAATGTTTTGTTAGCTACCACTTTGCACTGTAGTTAAATAGAATTGTGGTTTCAGAATATGAATACGAATACGTGAGTATAAAAGTAGAATGTGAATGATTAAAGCTTCAAGTGTTATTTTCAAGTATAGCTAGATAAAGCCCTTCCCAGCCTTTTTTTCTTCCTTCCTGCACAAAAGGGATACCAAATGAAATTTCTGCCACTTTCATTATACCATTTTATCTGTTTTCACTACTTATCTAAGTACAGTTGCTTATTAAAAGGATTATGATATTTGTATGGTTACGCCAGAAGAACAGATGATAGTTTCCATTCCAGCCCATAATTATATTTGAGTAGTGTACCTAAGATGCATAATGATAGACCCAGAATAAAAGTTCTAATTAATTGAGCTCCCATCATCAGCTATTAAGGTATGAATATTTCCATCCTGTGTAATATGTGGTATTTGTCTTTAGGCAAGAACTAGTTGCAGAACTGGACCAGGATGAAAAGGACCAGCAAAATACATCTCGTCTGGTACAGGAACATAAAAAGCTTTTAGATGAAAACAAAAGCCTTTCTACTTACTATCAGCAGTGCAAAAAACAACTAGAGGTCATCAGGAGTCAGCAGCAAAAACGACAAGGCACTTCATGATTCTCTGGGACCGTTAAATTTTAAAATATGCAAAGAAAGACTTTTTTTTTAAAGGAAAGAAAAACTCTTATAATGACAATTCATGAGTGTTAGCTTTTTGGCGTGTTCTGAATGCCAGCTGCCTATATTTGCTGCATTTGTTTCATCGTTTATTTTCCTTTTCTCATGGTGGACATGCAATTCAACTGTCTCCTTATATAACATGGGGGCATCTGTACTTGAATAAGCAGCAGTTCTCAACTTCAAAACAGATGCAGTAAACCGTGGCTGTATATGCATGCTCGTTGTGTGAAGGCTAGCCTAACAAAAGGGGTATCAAAAACTAGCTGCTATGAGCAATCATCGTCTTTTTTTCGAGGTGGAACCTCAAGAATGATTTTGTTCTTGTATCTCATCTCAAAAAACCAATAATTTTTTTTTTCCAAAAGATGGTATATACCAAGATAAAGACAGGGTATTATAAATCTAGAATAATTGGTGGTACATTATAGAAATACAGAACCTTTAGGGATAGTTGAGAGTGAGGGCTTTGATGCCAGCATCCTTGGATCAGTACTGAACTTTATCCATGAAATATTTAAAGGTAAGTGGCGGCTGCTGTATTTAATAAAAGCATATTTCATTAGACTAAACTTTGTCTATGATACATTGAACAAAATGGAACCCTTTTTTTTTTAAAGGTATAAAGATTTTTAATTCTGTGATTGCGTGTATGTGTGCTGAAACTGTAAAGCTTTTATGACTCTAATATTAATATCCCTCAAATGAAATTAAAAGATAAATGAACATGATCCAGCTTAAATGATCATTCCTTCCTGCAATGATTATTGGATTGTTCTACTGTATATTTGAAAAACTGAAGAGAAATCATGGAAATTGGAAATAATTGCTCCAGCCAAAAGGCATGGGCCTAGATTTATTTTACAGTACCAAATGAGCAAAAAACCTGGCAAATCAGGACAAGTTAATGAGGAAGTTAAAGGAGTAAATCTAAATTCATCAAGTATCCTATTATTGATACTGGAATGATTGATTTTCCTTGCAAGCCCACCCTAGGATGCCTGCTGCCTTTCAACACTTTTAAAGGAATTTCACTTATAAATAGAAAATTTATATTGTTAACAGTAACTTTGCTACCAACTTTGAAAATAAAAGTAATAATAAAACTTCATTGAAATAATAAACTATATAAGCTCTATTTTTTCAGTTGGTATTAAAATTAATTACATTTTGATACCAGTACAAGGTGTCTTTTAAGTAGGGATGTCATCGACCTCATTTTTATAGCATTAATGTTTTATGAAGAGAAAATTTAAAATGAAAGCATAATTGCTGTGATTATTAGAATTATATCGTGATTGTATTGTAGTTTTGCTCTATTTCAGATAAGCAAGTTGATCTAAGAAGTTATCAAAACTATTCTTAAAAATACTAAAGCAGGTAACTTTTTCTTCCATTATTTTTTCTTCTTCCCACTGAGTTTTATAATGTATTCCTTGTGTATACAAGCAATAAAGGTAAAGGACAGTTTGTACTAAACTGTGTCATTTTTAGCTTCTTCAGAATCTATTATTAAAAAGTTTCTGGTAAATAAATATCGACCATCACTTCATTTAAATAAAAGGAGGTTTTCATTCCCAAATAATTTAATTACCTAGCTGAAAGTGTTATTAGGCTTAATGTATTAATAGTAAAATAAAATTGGCACAGAAAATAACTGTAAGGAAAAGCTTCACTCTTGCATAGTATTGCTGCTTGTCTGTACATCTGTCACTCCACCAAAAGGGACCTAGTCAATGTTTAGAGACTTTTCTAATTATCGCAGAGCATGAGGTAGCCAAGTGTGGATGCTAAGGCTGAACTTTTCCATTAGGATTTATCATTTTAGATTTCAGGTTTTATTTCTAGTCACGAATGTGTTTTTGCTATACACTACACACTTAAAGAGAAAGTTTGTTATTGTTATTACTACATGCAATCACTTCATTAAAATATCCCAAATAAGTAAATGGAAGAAAATAGTAGTTTTAAGTCATGATGCCAAATGCAAAAAAGGCTGTTGAACACTTGCTCGCTTGTTTACAGTATGTTCCTGGGGATTTTCAGTACTGTAGCTGTCCTGTACACTGAGTGCAATTCAGCCTTACTTGGTTTTTAAGTACTTGCGTTGCCAAGCTCATATTTTTTAAGTACTTATTATCCTTGATGATGGGAGAAAAGGATAGCAGGGATGATTAAAATCCACAGCCAGTTTCATCAGTGTTCTCACCCATCAACCCTTCAAACAGAGATATTAACAAGGAGCCAAATTTGTTATTAATTCTGGTCTTACCATTTATTCTAACCCTCGTTTTTTGGGGTGGAAATAGCAAACAGACAAGCAAGTATCTAAGAGGCCCCAGTCTGAAAAATTCACAAACAATCCTTGAATAAGCCCTAATTACATTTTATTTTTACCTCCAGGGAAGGAAAACAAAGCTTTTATCTAACTTACAGGGAAATACTCCTCAGCAGTAAAAATAGGTTTTTGAGTCAAATAAAAATCAGTTAAGAATATTTACCTTATAGCAACATAGCATATTGAAGAGATCTGTTTAAAAGCTGTTTACAAATGTTTGACTATTTTTGGTGAAGTATTTTAGAGCATCAAATGTCTTTTTTTTTTTCTGCAAGTTTCTTTTATGTTCCTAGTTTCAGCTCCTGCCTGTAGCCAGATCACAGGCCTTCCCTGTGAAACTTTTGTTTCTTTCTGTAAGTGTGTGTGGTTTTCAGTGGTCAGCTCCTTTCTTCAAATGGTAGGAAGTTCTACTTCTGTCGTGCAGAACATTTTATGTAAAATGATGTGATGCAGAAATCCTTGTGCATACTGTATAATTGAAGGAAGCTTTTTAGATTTATTTTTGTTTGTAATAAAATTCAGATTGTTACTCTAAACTTGGTCATAAAAATGGTGAATGATTTATATCAGCAAATGAGCTGTGAGGTGTTCTGCTCGAGCAGCATGTTTACGTTATACAAAATCGAATAAAAACTGAAAAGTCAGTAATCCTAATACTCAGTGCTGTTGTAACATAATCATGATTTTTGAGAGGCTGGGTGATTGGCCAGTTAATACATCATTTCCTCCAATTCTAATTTTTGGTTAAATGGATTCTCTTCACAGTTTCAGTGAATCCTGATTTGTATGAAGTATAACACGGTGTACATCACTACACTTCTGCTCATTAGAAACCTGATTTCTTGTAGTCTATCTAAATTACATTAAGTATTTCATTTCTTTATCAACCTACTAGCCCTCTAACCTACACATCTGTGCACACACACATTCTTATAAACTCTGCCTTCACTTTAGTAAATATACCTGCTTATTCACTCATTCCTCAACAAATATTTATTGGACACCTGTGATAAGCCAAGCTGCTGTGGCTAATGCCAAGTGACATGTCCATTTCAGTCACATGGTAGTTAGATGGTGTTCCCATTTCACAGGTGGGAAAATAGGCTTCTAAAGGTTAAGACTTGTGCCTGAGTCTGCTTTTCCATCATCATCTGATTTCAGCAGAATTACATGCCTGGAGACTCAGCAGCCACTATCAGCCCACATGAAGGAAAATGGAATGGCAAACAAAGGAAGGGGAACGTGAGGTAACTTTAAACTTGCAGGCACAGGGACTTTGGGACCACTTTTAAACCCAACATTGAGACCCATATTTGTCTTTTAAAGCCAAGTCTGTGTTTTCAGCCACTTGGCTATGCTGTAACTTAAAATGCTCACCAAGTCCCGAGGTGCTTCGGCTCTTTCACTCACTTACTGGATGGGTGAGGTTATCTCCAGTCTTCCGCCCCACCCTGCACCCACATACCTGAAGGATGCGCTGCAAATGGAACTACAGGTCGTGGGGCTGTGAGGCTTGGTCTTTAGCCTCGTTCTCCACTCTGCAGGAAAATGAGACTTAGCCCAGGTTTTCTTGTTTTTGGTTTGTTTTGTTTTTTGCCCCTTTTGCGGGTGTGGGGGTCTTATTAAAGAATAATTGGGGTATAATTTTTATACGGTAAACTGCATCCATTTAAAGCGTGCAATTTATTGAGTTTGACATATTGTATACACTTGTAAAACCACCCAGCAGCCAACATCCTGGTCATTGCCATCACCTCCAGAAGTTCTCTCATCTCTTGCCATCTATCTCTCCCTTCACTCCAAGCCCCAGACACTGGTCTGCTCTCTAACAATATAAAATAGTTCTCATTTTCTAGAATTTTACATAAATGATACAATATGTACTTTTTTTAAGCTTTTTTCTCCTCTCGAAGGGTTATTTTAACTCCTTTGAGAGGATTTTTTTTTTTAAGAATTTTTTGATGTGGACCATTTTTAAAGTCTTTATTGAATTTGTTATAATATTGATTCTGTTTTATGTTTTTGGTTTCTTGGCCACGAGGCATGAGGGATTTTAGCTCCCCGACCGGGGATCGAACCCACACCCCCTGCATTGGAAGGTGAAGTTTTAACCACAGGACCGCTAGGGAAGTCCCAGGAATTTTTAATTAGACCATTTTTAGTGATGCTTGAAAATCTTTCAGTATCAGTTTTTGAGGGCAAATGTAGGTTTTAGAGGGCTGTAGGTATGTCCAGTATGGCCTGCTTGATTGTGCAATGTTACCATCTTCTGAAACATTTAAGATCACTTTATTTTTATGTTCTTACAGAACCTTAATACTTCACTCACAAAATCCCTTGCATTTGTTTGTTAAAGTAAGTATATTTGTATATGTATTGCTTCAGGTGTTAGAAATGTGAATGGACATGGCAAGTAACATTAGTAAGTACTTGGTGGTTTTCAGCAAATATGCTTCATAAATGTAATTTTTTTTAAGTTTTCTCCTTTTTTTTTTAGGTTGTAGCTGCTTTTTGCTTGCTCAAAAAAGGAAAGATTAGGTTGATTATACCACAAAACAATAACGCAGAAAAATATTTTAAATACCAATGAAAACAATCTTCTTTAAAAAGTATTTGACATGGTATCTCATTCAGGTGCCTACCAGTGGTCCTACCTGGTATAGTGGTGCCCATAGACATAAGTAAGAGTGCATTGGCAGACTGTGTACTGCTTACCACCAGGACCTGTACTCCTTTTCCATCAGTGGCTAATCACTGCTCCAGTGTATCTTAGGCCCCTGCCACAAGGTCCCACTAAAACTGAAAACTACTGTTTAAATGACCTGCCCTTCATGTCAGTTTTTTCAGTGAAACTGTTCTGAGAAACAAATGGTTATTTAACTTTATCTGAGTTTCATGGTACTTTTACATTTCCAAGTAGTGAAATGCATTCTTTATTCTGTAATTTAATGGTTAGTGATATCTTGTAAATGCCATATGGCAGCAGGATAATTGCTTTGAAAGCACCAGAAATTATTGAGCAAATGCTGAATATTTATCTTCTGAAAAGCAAAAGTAATTCACAAAATGAAATTACCTTGCAGCCTTATTGCTTGTTTCTCTTTGTGGATACCTGCCTCTTCTTTAGTTATTACAGGAATGACTATATTAGTCATTGATTGATACATTTACTAAATTCAAAATAGAGACTAAAGAAACCTGAAAATGTGTGCAACTTTTTCTGTGGTTGAAGGAAAAATGGTGATACTTCTTCCGCAGACACTCTAGAACCCTTCTGACTTTTAATCTGTTTCCTACAAAGATACTTAACTAAATATACATCTGAAATGTGATGAGCATGACAAAAGAAGAGAAAGAACTAGAGAGATGCCTCAGTTTTAAAGCTACTTCAGCTTATTCTCACATTTACAAGGCATCAGGTGAGTCTGTTTTTTCCAGTATTAGCCATGCCAACTATCACAGTTCAAACTACGTGATACTACCTTAAGTGACTTTCTTAAAACCAACAGGAATCACATGCAGCAGTCCCCCCTTATCCGCAGGGGATGCGTTCCAAGACGCCCAGTGGATGCCTGAAACCGCAGATACTACCGAACCCTTTTTTTCTTATACATACATACCTGTCACAAAGTTTAATTTATAAATTATGTACAGTAGGATATTAACAACAATAACTAATAATAAAATAGAACAATTATAACAACATACTGTAATAAAAGTTAAGTGAATGTGGTCTCTCTCTCAAAATACCTTATTTTACAAATTTGATGCTTTTCTGTCTTAACTATACACTTATCATGCTAGCACAAATTTCTTTTTCCTTCTTTATAATTTCACAGATAGAAGATTTGTTCCTACCATAGAGCGTAGCGACCTTAGCGTATGATTTTTTTTTCCTTATTAAGTCAGAAACTTTCACCCTTATCACTTAGAGGAAGCAGTTTATGGCTTCTCTTTGGCATATCCGAATTGCCAGCACTGCTACTCTTGTGCTTTGGGGCCATCATTAAGTAAAATAAGGGTCACTTGGGCACGAGCACGGAGATACCGCAACAGTCAGTCCGACAAAGGAAAGGGCTATTAAGTGACTAACGTCACAGAGGGTACACTGGAAGGATAGGTGACTCAAGTCCCCTGCAGGACAGCACAAAATTACATCACACTACTCAGAATGGCTTGAAGTTTAAAACTTACGAATTGTTCGTTTCTGAAATTTCCTATTTAATATTTGGGACTGTGGTTGACTTCTGGTAACTGAAACCACAGAAAGCAAAACCGTGGGCAAGGGGGAAATGCTGGTCGTCTTTGGGCAGGTCTGTAAATCAAAAAGTACAGGAAATCTGCATTTAATTTCCTTCCTTGCCCAAACAAGGTAGTACCCGAGCCAGTTTTGCTGCCTGAAATGTTTAAGCATTGCTATAATTGTTCCTTGGAACTTCATTTAGGATCTGAACAACGTGCCATTCCCCTTAAATAAGAGCCTGTCACAGTGACACATGTGGAGGTGGTTGGTCGACGATGTGAGCAGGTCTCAGCAGACGGTCCCGCGCAAGAGCATGAGGCCCATCCACTAACGTGGGACAGCCACATGTGCCCCCAGACGCAGTGCTTTGGCTCTGGGGGGAAAAAAGATCTTATTTTACACTTAAAAATAGCCAAATGGGACTTAAATATTTGTTACTTAAAAGATTTCCTGTACCACCTTTGTCCCAAGAGCTCTTATTCTGCTGGCTGTTAGGAATGAGACATTTTATTATCCATTAAGACATGATATTTCATCCCACAGGACTGTCCTCTACAAACTGACTTCAAGAACACATGGATATGCTGCTTTAACTTCTCCTTGGTGAATAGCCGTCTATTTTTTAAGTGATTTTTTTTTTTTTTTTTTTAGTGTAAAGAAAAGGAGGAAAAAGAAAAGAGCTGAAGTAATGGGGACAAGGTCAGACTATTTACTGACATAACCATCTCGAGTTTGTATTATTCGTAATTCCAAGGTAGGCATGCCAACTATAGATGTAGTGGTAATAGGTACATTTCTGCTTTGTCTTAACGTCAGCATTCATCAAATCGCTCCTTGATGTAGGGAAGACGCTGCAGTCATCAAATGAGCTTTACCTTGGAGCCTGAAAACGGGAGGGTTGTAGCTGGCTGTGTGAGAGCTGGCAAAGACCTGGGAGGCAGACTGGCTCTGGTCCTGGCTGGACGCCACCTTGCTGTTGGGAGAAGTGGGAGGCTGGGCCCCAAGTTTCATCATTGGTAAACACGGGAATGGCCTAAATCCAATTCTAAATGCCTGTAATCTCAGTATTTAATATTACCTTCCCCATTCTCTGCTAGGGCTGATTCATATCGTCTTGTCACATTATACCTCAGGCGTTGATGAGAGAAGAATGATTCAAAATGTTGGGGAAAATAGAATTGAATGCTTATTTGTGGATTCCTTCTTTCAGAAAAGATTCTAAATCCTCTGATTTACAATAACACCAGTGTTACCATAAATTCTTCGTAGTCCTTTAGAAAATGTTACCTGGATTTAGGAATCAGTGAACGTTCTGGGAACAAAAGTAAAAGTCAGGCTCCCCATGGAAGACCTCTAGGACTGTAGGGAGAGTCCTGGATTGGGGGCAAATTGCTGCTGCTCTGCTCCAGAGACACGTTTGCAAGCTCAGCACAATGGGAAGAGTCTCTCTCAGTAAAATGGCATTCCCAGATACAACATGTGACCCATTTTAAGTCTTGCTGTATTAAACCTGAGGGACGCTGAGAGAAAAAGCTGCCTCCAAACATAAGTGGAAATTGAACTTAATACTCTAATCACCATAAATTGTAGTGATTATTTGTGTAAAACCATAAATGTACACTATGACTAAATGAGTCATTTACGGAATATCCTTTCAGTTATTAACTTGGCATAAATACTAATCCCTAAAGATTAAGCTGAACACTAATCACTTGGAGTATTCAAGGACCTTTTGTAATCCAAGTATCATATTTTCATATGGTAATTTCCCCCGTGGTAGCTGAGTGGGGCGGCTCACTGCTATGTAAGCAGTAATGTATGACAAGGATGCTGTAACCAGGAACGGGGTTTTCATCTCTTCTCCCAACCCTTCCCCCTTCACTCCCAATTTGAGCTTAATTAAAACTCCTAAAAAAATAAACTCCTCAGAACTTGGCTCTGCTTATTAACAAGAGGGCAAAACCAACCCTGAAATGCTGACACCTCCTCTACTTCTGCCTGCTGGGTGGGCTCATTAAGGGTCATGATTGGAGAGCACCTCCACAGCGGCCTGGCCATAGATCAGAGGCAGGAATTCTCAGAGCAAAGAAGCAGAACACACCTCAGCAAGTAAATCAACAGTTTGCCTGACTTTTTAAAAATGCATTTTTAAAGATGAGTTTTAATTTTTTAAGGTAAAACATGCACATAGCTTTAAATCAAATTTATCTTATACAAAATGAACAGCTGCTGTCCCACCCCCTGCTCTCAACCCATTCTAAATATTTGCCCCATATTTGTAAATAATAAGTTATACTGCTATTTCTTCATTTATCAAATTTGCATACCAAAATTCTGACTTTGTATTACGGTTGCGGAGGATTTAGCTGCGTTACACACACAGCACTCAGTTTCCCCTACTCTTTTATCCCAACATAACACATCACAATTTTGGATTAAGTCAGCCAAAATTACATTATCATGACTATGTAACTAGTGTTCACTGCTGAGCCAAGTAAAGTATGACTATACTTATATTGCCTGTCTCTAAAAAATATGTTTCTCCTAGTACTTTTTTTCATTTGCCTATAGATTTATCACCTTTTTAAATAAATGCTTCCAACAGAAGTATCACCCACACCCATCAATAACTTTTCATATTCTCAAACACAGTTACAGATCCGTTTCCCCTGTGGAGCCAACGTTCTCCCTGCCCAGTTCAGCTCCTCCAGCTGCCGCAGAGGCTTGGTGCTTTCCAGGCCAGTGCTGAGCTGTCATCCTGTGAGCCCCGCCTTCGCTGCTTTCTCGGGCTGGATCCCTGTTTCCTGGACTTCATGTCTGTCTGTTTCATGATCTACTCCCTCATTTTGCTGAAGTATATCATCCAACACCTTCAGAAAGAACACAAGCGAGGTAAACTTTATGATTCATTATGTGTTTGAAAGCGCCCAATGACCCATATGTTTCTCCCCAGGGTGCACCCTGTTCTATAATCTCTGCATCCCCTGAAGACCGGGTACCTCCAGATCAAAGGACCCTAAAATGTCCCTCTTGCTCAACTGTTTTCTGGACCATTTTAAGCTAGAAGAACTGATCTTTTCAGCATTCCAGTGTCCCCACTCTTAGTGTGTAGGAAATTCTTCCTGCCTTATAGTTATATACTTCTCTTTTCATTATATCCTTGGGCTTTTTCTGTTTAAGGACATGGATTGGCATAAGGGGAGGGAGGAGGCCTAAGAACTCAACTGCCTGAAATTGACTCTCCTTGGCCTAGGAAGGCTTGGCAGTTTTCAAAGAGAGTGTAAGGTAGTATTCTCTTGGGCTGCCCCTTCCAGGCGTTGGTGCCCCACCTCACCGTGGGTCACGCGTTCTGGGGGCTCATATGCAAAACACCTGACCCTGAAGAGTCGGGATTGGCCAATCTCAGAGGGGAGTGAGCTGTAAACCTGTGAGAACATCCATACCATTTTTTCCTAAAGGAGCCAAAGCAATTAAGGTGCTTCTGACAAGGAAGAGGGAAAGTTTTTCTAGGGTGCTGCTCAAATTAAGGGGGAAGCGGGGGGAAAGATTTATGTAAAAAAAATTGTGTAAAAAAGATTTCCAGCAACCACTGTCTCCACCATGCTTCTCCCTTGCCTGCTTCCTTCTATAGAAGCGGGAAACATAAGATTTGCATTTCAAGCTCTTGTTACTGCTTGGAGTGGCTAAGTGACCTATATAAGGCCAATGGGCAGTTGAAGGGGAAGACTGCTAGGAGGCTTCTGAAAAGGCCTTCTCTTTCCAGACAGCAGAGGCTTGGAAGAAAGAAGTCTTCTGCTCCCATGTCTCCTTCCTGCATAGGATCCAGTGTGAGGACCTAATACATAGAACTATCATATGACAGTGGTGACAGAGAGCCCACTTGTCAGGATGATGGAGCTGAGGATGGGAATGACCTTGATGGGTTGCCCCACCAACCCTGAGATCACACTCTCCAGACAGAAGCAATAAATGTCCCTATGCAATAAGCCACAGCAACTCGAATTTTCAGCCACTTGCAGTTGAAAGCTTGCCTAAACGATGCCTACATAGCTTTTCCTACCACCACGCTCAGCCATGCTCCTCCATGCAGCTCGGCTCAGTCCTGTCCACAGATGGGGAGTGTGGGCCATTCAGGGACTCAACATCAGGGCCCCCTTACTGCTTATACGGCTCTGAGGTGGTGCCCTAGTAGGAGGACAGCTCCCCTTTAGCGCTGGATTCCTGCCTTGATCTTGGCCATTGCAGACGCTAATCCCACCAACCCGCACCGTGGAATCTGGACCCTGTTAGCAGCTGACCTAAGCTTCTTGGGCTGGCCGGTTCCTGCTTATCTGACATCCAAATACGGTCTGTTCCCAGATGCTCTGTTCTGGAGCTCATGGCACCCTGTCACCTCTTGCTAGAACTTTCCAAGCTCAGCTACTTGCCTTACCTTCTGTTGGGCACCCTGCTGTCTGTACACCAGGCTCCACCTGCCTGGCTGAACTGCCTTCCTGACCTTCAGCTGAATTTGCTGACCTTTCCTCTCCCAAACCCCAGCAAGGTGTCTGGCCCCATGTCCTGCCCCCTGAGTAGAATCACAGGTGTCGAGTAGATGGTGTCTGAGCCATCTGCATCCCCTATATGGTTGCTAGTCTACATTTAGTCCCTCATCCTATTACCCACTATAGTGAGATTATGGACTGCTTCTACATTTTGAGGCAAGCAGGGCATAAATGCTCTTTATAATATACCAATGTATATAAAGTATATAAAAATACCAATATAAATACCAATAAAGGTTAATGAGAAAGTTAATAGAGGCAAAAAGTAGCAATGGCTCAATCATGTCAGTTTTTCTTAGCTGAAGAAAAAATCATCCAAAAGAAGTATTTTCCATTTCTAAGTATCCCTGGTACTGTCCCAGACTGTCCCAAATTTTAGCTTTTTCATAGCAATTGTTTTTAATTAAGTTTTAAGTTAATTAAGTTTTTAACTGCTATGAAAATTAAGTTAAAGCTATAATGTCAGGGAATGTTCTTTTTTTTTTTTCCTTTTTTTCAGTGGGTGATGATATTTTCAAAACAGCCTAGGCCTTCAAGAAACTATTTTTATCTG
Organism: Balaenoptera physalus; assembly: GCF_965194825.1. Taxonomy (NCBI): domain Eukaryota; kingdom Metazoa; phylum Chordata; class Mammalia; order Artiodactyla; family Balaenopteridae; genus Balaenoptera; species Balaenoptera physalus. The sequence continues at coordinate 67,621,111 of NC_138888.1, forward strand.
TTCGATCAGTGGGAAAGCACCAGGACAATCAGATCAGAGCTCCTGAAGCTACCGTGGCTCAGAAAGATAGGTTCTGTTCTCAGGGGGGTTGCCAGAGCCCGCTCCCCAGGTGGAGCCCCGTCTTCCCATGTGGGACGTCGGCTGGCCTGTCCTCCTCCTGCCCGTGGCCCTGTGCGGAGGGGAGGTCCCGGCTGCCCCAGCACACACAGCTCCTCCTGTTCTCTTTCCCCTCCCTCGGAAGGTATTTGTTGCCACTGCAAACGCCAGCCACTGTCCTGAGCGTGTTTCAAGTACTAACCTGCTTAGGGTTCACGAACTTTCTGAGGTAGGCACTGTTATCCCCAGTTCATACCCGAGGAGGACAGAAGGCATGGAGAGGTGGAATCTTTGCCTGAGGCGACCCAGCTAGGGCGTGGCCAAGGTGGGGTGCAGTGGCAGGCAGCTTGGGCTCTTAACATTATGCTGAAGTCTAAACCTCACTCAGGGAGACAAAGGCCAATGTTTTGAAAAAAGGTATAAGGTCTCGAGTAACAATGAAATGAATATATTTTAAAAATCACATCCTCAAGAGAGTAAAAACTGGACAAGCACTTGCAATGCGAGCATTAGAAGTCCATTAGAACTATAATGTCATTATTAAAATCCATTCTAAACTGATAATTTCAGATTAAAGAACTAGAAATGTCATTTAAAAAGGAAGGAAACTATCCTAGAAAAGTATGTCAGCATTTTCCATTTTGTGCTCTTTCTGAACAAAAGCAACGGTGAGAGGCTTGTTCACCATCGAGAAGCCTGGAGCACTGAAATGTGATTAGTATTTGATAAGGATGGAGATTCTGAAAAGTGAAGACAAGGGACAGTATCTGTGGGCGGGTGGGAATGAACATCTTCAGGAAAAAAAGAAATGTTAACTGAGAACTCTAGGGAAAGCTCGAGGAGAGCCACCTAGAGTCCTGACTCATGGCTGTTGAGAGCATTCCTGCATCTACCCCCAGGCATGGCACTGGGGACACCAGGACAAAGGCGTGCCTGCCTCAAGGCGATCGCAGGTTAATGGAAAAAAACCAAAGTGGTAAAACAGGCAAGGACCACCCATTGTGATGTGAGCCATCATGGTATAAGGTCAGGGTGCTAGAGGGAGCTCCAAAGGGAGGCCCTGTGGGTAGCCTGGGAGCTGGACAGCATTTGGGAAGAAGTGATGCCTTAGCTGAATGCTGATGGTTGCAGAGAAGTTGGCCAGGCAAATAAAACAGAGAAATGGTCCAGAAGTAGGAGTAAGATGTTCAAAGGCCTGAAGCGGAAGAGATTGTGATACCTTTTGGACTCAGAAGTACTGAGGGCCCTTCCTTATGGCTGGAGCAGAGGCAGGGTGAGAGGCGAGCCTGAGGAACCAGGAAGGGACGAGGTGGTCATGATGTGCCCGCGTGTCCCTGGAGGGATGTGGACCAAATTGACAGCCCCAGGGAGCCTTAGTCCAAGTCACTGTCATTCCTCACTTGAGCTGCTGTGGTCGCATCCTTCCTGCATCCCTCTTCTGCTCCCGTTCCCCTGCAGTCCATTCCCAGGAAGCAGCAAGGGTAAGATTGTATTGTGACTGCCCCTGGCTTAACTCACTTCATTAAGATCTGAGACACTTTACATGCCTACAAATCCTCACCTCCTCCAGGCTGCCGATGGCAATCACTCACTAAATAATGCCGTGCACTCTTTATGACTCTGCAGATGTAATCAGAACAAATGGGTCCAAGGTAAGGGGACAAGATTTCAGCCTAAATGAACAATGCTCTAATGTAAGCTCTGTGAGAGCAGGACCACATCCATGTTGTTCCCTTTGGTATCCCCAGTGCCCGCCACAGAGTGAGGACACACTGTTGACTGAATGTGTAGTAAGTGAGACTGACAAAGGTGGAATGGGCAGCCTGTGAGGTCGAGAGCCACTCATCACTGGAAGTAATCAGGCCAACATTGAATGTCCACCTGCCCAAGACGCAGGAGAGGAAAGCCTGCCCTGGTAGGACCACAGACGCATTGACCGCAGAGATCCCTTACAATTCTGGGATGCTTTGTGTTCTTTGATGACCCTTGTGAGACAGCAAATTCCTCCAGGGCAAGAATTGGGAATGAAGAAATAAAACAGTGTCTCTAGAGATAAGAGCTACCAAACATAGTACTTTTATTATCTCTCATGGGAAAAGAAAAACATTCAAAATGACTCAAAACTGAATATGATGAAAGAAAGTGAAATTTGGGATTTTCTCAGGAGTCTAAGTTTAAAGATAAAGGAAAGCTTCACAGAAAGCTAGCAGCCTGAATCTCAAAAAGATACTTGCACACCCATGTTCATGGCAGCATTATTCACAGTACCCAAAACGTGGAAGCAACCGAAGTGTCCACCCATAGATGAATGGATAAATGTGTGTGTGTGTGTGTGTGTGTGTGTGTGTGTGTGTGATGGAATATTATTCAGCCTTGAAAAAAAAAGGAAATTCTGCCAATTGCAACAACATGGATGAACCCGAAGGACATTATGCTAAGCAAAATAGCCAGACACAAATACTACAATACAAATATTTTCTTATATGTGGGATCTAAAATCGTCAAACTCATAGGAGCACAGAGTAGGATGGTGGTTGCCAGGGACTTGGGGTGAGCTGGGAGGGGAATGGGGAGATGTTGGTCAAAGGATACAAACTTTCAGGTATAAGATGTATAAGTTATGGGGACGTAATGTATAGCATGATGACTAAAAATAATATTGTATTGCATACTTGAAATTCACTAAGAGGGTAGATCTTAAAAGTTCTCACCACAAAAAAAAAAATAGTAAAGGAGAGAAAGAAAATAGTAACTGTGTAAGGAGATGAATATGTTAACTGGCTTTATTGTAATGATCTTTTCACAATATATACATATAGCAAAACATCAAGTTGTGTATCTTACAACTTTTTTTTTTTTTGGCTGTGTTGGGTCTTCGTTTCTGTGCGAGGGCTTTCTTTAGTTGCGGCAAGCGGGGGCCACTCTTCATCACGGTGCACAGGCCTCTCACTATCGCGGTCTCTCTTGTTGCGGAGCACAGGCTCCAGACGCGCAGGCTCAGTAGTTGTGGCTCACGGGCCCAGTTGCTCCGCGGCATGTGGGATCTTCCCAGACCAGGGCTCGAACCCATGTCCCCTGCATTAGCAGGCAGATTCTCAACCACTGCGCCACCAGGGAAGCCCCCTTACAACTTTTATACGATTTTAATTTTTAAATTATACTTCAAAAAAGTGTGTGTGGGGAAGCTAGAAACCTGAGACTCTCATATAATTATGTTTTGCTTAATGGGCTTTTCTTTAGCAACTGCAGAAACTTTCATATTTTCCAATTGGAAAATTTCAAGTATTCTTTTCATTGTGGTAAAACATACATAACATAAAGTTTACCATTTTAACCATTTTTAAGTGTACAGTTCAGTAGCATTAAGTCCATTCACATTATACAACCTCACCACTATCCATCTCCAAAACTTTTTCATCATCCCAATATAAATATTTTTAAATATTAATATTTTACCTAGCAAATGTGTTCAAAAGTTAGAGGTAAGCTATTAATCAACAATTAGCTTTAAAAAAAAAAAACACAAACAGGAAAACCAATAGAATGTTATTTTTTGCTAAAATCAAATGAAGTTGCTTTCAAAAGGAATAAAATAGCTGAATTTCCTGAGTAGGAACAGAGCTTTCAAGGTATTTTCTATGTTTGTAAACTGATGTAAATGACATTTATTTGAGTATCCAGAGATTAAAAACCATATAGATTTCATGCCTATCAATCACACTGGTCAATAAAACCCCCAAACACCTTCTATTCCCAGAGTCAATACATGAAGCTTTACAAGCATAGGTTCTCCTGGAAAATCTTAAATCATCAGCCTCATGTAATTTGGTTACTTGCTTTATTTGCACCTGTTTGAACTACAGTTGCTTTCACAGTAGGGGTATAATGAACTCCACGTGCCCATAGCAGAATCTCAGAGATAAGACTTGAAATGCATTAACAATCAAAGTCATTTTTGACAACAGAGCTAGTTTCTATCTCTTCTCCAGCTGACCTCACGGGGGCCTCTCCACGCAGGTCTGCTTGCATGCTGGTCTCCGCTGCCAGAGACCAGTGCAGAGGTGGGCCTGGGCCACAGAAATCACAGACCCCCAGGGTGCTCCATAAGACAGCCCATGACAGTACCTGACGAGCGTGCACAGCGGGGCCAGTCAGACCGATTATAATCAGCTTCACATTGTTTCATTTTACTTCCTCCATTTGCTAGAATCACCAAATTCAAAAGATTACTGGGCAGCAAAGGTGAATGAAGCAAACAGCTAATATCAGACACCATTTCAAAAGCAACTGCTTGGATAAGCCTTTAATAGAATTTCCCAGTTTACAACTCTGAAGATGAAGAAGGCAAGTTACCATGGAAACAAATAGTCTCTTAGAAAGAGAGAGAGGCTCCTCTCCTGGTCTGAGCTTGTTCCACAAGGGAGGAGGGTGGAGGGAGGTGGGAAAAGGCAGGCCAAGCATCTGCGAATAGAACAATGAAGGGAAGTCTTCTCATTAAAATCTTAGCAATGAAATAAGCTTGGCGGGTCAGCACAAGACAATTTTTTTTTTCTTGGCTGTACTATTGAAAAAACCTCATCAGATATTTTGAGACACTTAAGCAAAATGACATTTTATTGGTAGTTTCTTTAATTTTTTTTCTTTATTCAATTAGTGACACATGCTGGTGACAAGTGAAAGCTTCCAGTACCTGACATAAAAGGCAAAGAGGACTCGCTTTTCCTGGTCTTCTGTCACCAACACATACCATTGAGGTAACACGCCATTGGCTGCTTTTCTCTGCCTCTTCCCTGTTTATATATATATATATATATATATATATATATATATATATATATTTCTGTGTGTGTGTGTATACATACATTTAAAAGAATATATACAAAAAACCTAATTTAAAAATTGGACAAAGGACTTAAATAGCTATTTCTCCAAAAAAGATATACAAATGACCAATAAGCACATTAAACGATGCTCAACATCACTAACCATTAGGGAAATACAAATCAAAGATATCACAATGAGATGCCACTTCACACCCGCTAGGAGAGCTATTATTAAAAAAAGAAAAAGAAAAGAAGTGTTGTTAAAGATGTGGAGAAATTGGAAACTTTACACACTGATGGTGCAGCCACTATGGAAAATAGTATGATACTTCCTCAAAAAATTAAACAGAATTACCACATGATCCAACAATTCCACTTCTGAGTATATACCCCAAAGAATTGGAAACAGAGACTTGAACAGATGTTTGCATACCCATGTTCATAGCAACAGTATTTACAATAGCTAAAGAGTGGAAGCAACCCAAATGTCCATAGATGGGTAAATGGATAAACAAAATGCGGTATATATGTACAATGGAATATTATTCAGCCTTAAAAAGGAAGAAAATTCTGACACATGCTACAGTATGGTTGAACCTATAAGACATTATGCTAAGTGGTCTAAGGCAGCCATAATACTGTATGATTCCACTTATATGAGGTACCTAGATTAGTCAAAGTCACAGAGAAAGAGGGTAGAAGGGTGGTTACCTGGGGCTGAGGGGAGGTGAGAGTGGGAAGCTAGTGTTAAATGGGTACAGAGTTTCAATCTGGGAAGAGGAAAAAGATCAAGAGATGGATAGTGGTGATGGTTGTACAGCAATATGAATGTACTTAGTGCCATAAAACTGTACATGTTAAAGAGGTAAATTTTATGTGAATTTTAACACAATAAAAATTTTTAGATAAATATATATTTATATATATATGTATGTACAGGAGTTCTTTTGTATACACAGATGTTTTGTATATGTAGATGTACAGGGATTTTGTTTTTGCCCTTGACTGCTTACTTTTTTTTTTTTTTTTTTAATTTTATAGCTACTTTTTATTTTTATTTATTTATTTTTATTTTTGGCTGTGCTGGGTCTTTCGGTTCGCGTGAGGGCTTTCTCCAGTTGCGGCAAGTGGGGGCCACTCTTCATCGCGGTGCGCGGGCCCCTCACTATCGCGGCCCCTCCCGCTGCGGGGCACAGGCTCCAGACGCGCAGGCTCAGCAGCCGTGGCCCACGGGCCCAGCCGCTCCGCGGCATGTGGGATCCTCCCAGACCAGGGCTCGAACCCGTGCCCCCTGCATCAGCAGGCAGACTCCCAACCACTGCGCCACCAGGGAAGCCCTGAGTGCTTACTTTTGCTAAAAGAATTATACTACACACGTGTTCCTTATGTAACAAACCCCAAACCTTAATGGTATAAAGCGACCATTTAATTATGCTTTGAATTAAGGATTCTATGGATCAGGAATTTGACCTGGGCAGAGAAGGGACAGCTGTCTCTTCTTCATGGTGTCTGAGGCCTCCTCCAGGAAGACGCAAAGGCTGGAGCAAGAGGCTTCTTCACTTGACTATCCGGCAGTTGCTGTTGGATCCTCACTTGGGCTGTTGACCAGAACGTCCACATGTGGGCTCTCCACCTGGGCTGCTCCTCTGAGCTCCCTCATAGCATGGCAGCTGAATTCCAAGGGCAGCATTCCAAGAGAACAGAGCAGAGTACATGGCTTTTTACAACGTAGCCCCAAAAGTCACATTGCATCGTTCGGTATACTCAATTGGTTGATGGAGGGGCGATGCCATTGTGCCCTCTTTGGAAAATACAACCTGCCATAGCACATTGATTCATCTTCTACCTGCTTTTACAATATCTCATTGACAATCCCTAAAACTCAGTAAAGATGTAATTTTTCAGTTTTTCTCATTTCTTTATAATGACAAAACTACTTTAAATTCTAAAAGTAATATAAGTATAGGAACAAAACTTGGAAAACATAAAAATCTCTTCACAATTCCCCCCCTTCAACCAATCATGGTAATCATTTTTAGACTTTTTATTCCATAATTTCCTCATAATGTTCATAGAGTTTATGTTTGTTTTTTAAAATTTCCCCTTAGCACATAAGCCCCCAAATTCACATCTCAACATTATCTTCTTTATTTTTCTTGTGTGGACAAAGCAAAAATAAGAGTAGGGTACACCATGGGATAAGGTCTTCAGGTAGGAACTTGCTTAGCCTAATCCTACTGACAACTACTAGGAAAAATCACATCAAGGCTTCAAGTCTTCCATCTTTCTAAGGAGCATAAAGCAGAGACATAACACACTAACTCCGGAAAAGTAATGTCATGAGTGAGCTGTGCCTTCTGCCACGTTTGTGTAAGGAGCAGGTGACTGACCTCGGTGTGGAATACCAGCTGGTGACCTTTCACTGTTCTCTGCTACAAAGGCTTGGCTTTGGGGTTTCAACAAAATACGTGGATCTAGCAAGTAAAGTTCGGCAAAGCCTGTGTCTCCCAAACTCAGCTCCAAACTATCGATGGTTTTCATTGGCCTGCTGTGAAATGACAAAAGTAACAACAGTGGGGTGAGTTTTTCATGAGCTAAATGGATTCAATTTTTTTAAAAGCTGGGCTTTATTCAGAGATCATTCCTCTTTTAAAAATGTCAATATTGGGAATTCCCTGGTGGTCCAGTGGTTAGGACTTGGCATTTTCACTGCCGTGGCCCAGGTTCAATCCCTGGTCAGGGAACTAAGATCTCACAAGCCGCACAGCCAAAATAAAGGAATAAATAAAGAAAATAAAAATAAAAATGTCAATATTTTATAACATAATTCTGAACATAGATTTTCTTAGCATTCCTAATTAGCAAGGTAAAAAGTTGGCAAATCTAAACTTAGTTTCAATCATCTGACTGATCTGTGACATCCCAAATTCTGAGAAACACTGATCCCGTCTCCTTATGAAGAGCCTTTGGGTGTGATGTACATTATTTGTCAAGCGGGATTATACTCTGAGGTTGGGGAAAAAAACTGCTTGACATGGGAAGAGGATGCAAAACTCTGGGCTCTGCTTGTGATGGTCCAGTTGTGTGGCCTTGAGCACATCATTTATGCTCAGAGCCTCTTCAGCCATCAAATCCAGTCCACAACGCTGGCCTTCTCCACAGAGCAAGCGGGGGTGAAAGACTTAATTGTGGAAAGTGTAGAGAGCTGTGTAAATGCTGAGTGTCTCATTGCTGCATCCTCGTAGCTTTCCCTCACAAAGAATGCTCAGTGGGCCCTGTAATAGCTGGTGAAAAACGTGAGGAGGGACATCCCAAGTATTTCCCTGGGAGTTCCTAATTTTAATGAGAAGAATATTCTCTAATTAAAATGGCGCCGCAGAAATTTTTTTAAAACAAATTGCCATCTAATTTCCCTTTGATCTGTTTTTTCCACTTGGGTTGCAAGGTTTTACAGAATTTTCCCCAAACGCTTGGAGTCTGCAGTAATTTCATTTCATTCTGATTAAACTTCAAAGGAGAAAACACCAAGCCACCAGAACAAGCTCAGCTTTTTTCCACTTCATTTATTCAATAAGCATTCTCGGGGCATCTGCAACGTGCCTGACATTGTGCTGAGTGTTGCAGATACAAAGATGAATAAATACAACTCGGCCCTTGCCCTCGCTGGGTTCAGTGTTTCCAGGACCTGATCAAGCCACAAACAAAACATTGTAATGCAATGGGATGACAGTAGAAACACCACCACACAGCCATCTTCTGTAGGGTCTTGTGGGAGCAAAGTGGCGGCCCTGGCTAAGCTGACACTTTAAATGAAACTTAAAGTGACTAAAATTTAATCAAAAGAAGGCATGAAGGACATCCCAGGCAGAAGAGACAACAGGTCCAGGGGTGGGAAATGGCATGGCCTCTGGTGTATGTGCACGTATGTATGTGATCATGTCCATGTATATGTATATGTATGCATCGATGTATGTGTGCATGCCTGTGTTTGTGTGTGTGTGATTGTGTTTCCAGAAGAGGAAAGGGCTGGAGTAGGTATCATCAGGAGACTCTACTGCGTGGCATGGGGACAGGCAAGTTAACCTGAAGCAAGCTGGCAGCAGCCTATATTCGCTGTGGGTCTCAGGGAAAGAGATTCAAAAATTTGCTTTAGACAACCTAGAAAGAAGAATAAAACACTCCTACATGGAATGTTAAACTAAATTTGACTTTAATGCATGTTTTGAACACACACCTGTTGGAGGCTCTGCAGACACCAGCGCTGACCCTGGAAAGAAGGACCCGAGTTCTCCTGTAGAGGTGACGCGGAGGCGCGATCCAGGGCTGCTCAAGCCTTGATGTCCATATGTATCACTGGAGATCTTGTCAAGGTGCAGATTCTGACTCAGTGGCCTGGATTCTGCATTTCCATCCAGCTCCCAGGTGATGCGAGTGCTGCTGGTCCGCGGAGCACACTTTGAGTAGCGAGATCAAATGCACTTGTTGCCCGATGGCCTGCCAACCTAGACCTGCCAAAGGGGATTCACTGCCCTCAGCTCAGCGCAGAGACCTCCAGAGGACCGTATTCAGATCCTCCCTTCAACCAGGCACAGGGCCCCATCCAGCAGGAGTCCAGGCCCTCTGGTCTGAGAGACCACAGACCTAGAATTGAAGGGTGGAAGTGGGGAGGAAGGAGGCAGAAATGGTGAGATGGGGCTGGCACTTGCTCAGAAAATAGGCCCAGAGTGCTCCTGTGACAGGAATTAAGTGAGACACTAGGGCCACAAGAAAAGGAAGCAGGAGCTCAGACAAGGGCCCAGGCAGAGCCTCAGTGTCAGGGCAATGAACACTGATCATGTGCCAGGGACTGTCTTCATGCTTTACATAGATGTCACATTCATCTTCACCCAAAGCCCTTGCAAAGCAGACTGTAAATCCCTTCTCACAGATGAGGCACTTGAAGTGCAGAGCAGTTCAGTGAATCACCCGACCACCCAGCAGGCACACAGTGGAGCCACAGCTCACACCCAGCTCTGCAGGATCTGAAAGCCCAGGTCTTCCAGGGACCACACACTGCCTGCTTTAACGATGGACGAGATCCAGGCCCTGTGCCTGGGCCTAAGGGGCCCTAGGCTAGGGTCTTTCGATATCTGAATCCAAAAGCAAGTGATGTCAGCCATGAGTGTCAGGCCAGGAGGAAGCAGGTCAAGAGAAGTCGGCATCTGAAGAAGACCTGGTATCTGGAACTGGACCACCCTTGGACAAAGAGGCCCAGCCCTCCTGGTCCTGAAGGAGATCTGCCTCCATGTAGGCCAGCCAGGGGTCCAACACGGCCCTCATGGTCTTGGTATGTGCAGAGGTAGACAAACTGGTTAGTGGGCATCTTAAAGCCATCTTGGATAGAAATCTTGGCAGAAATGGAATATGTGCCTGAGAAGAAGGAAGACAGAGCACTAAATGGGAAGTACTGTCATCCAACAAATTGTCCTGAACATAGTGATCAGTAACTGGGAGCTGCTGTTACTATTATTATTGTTGTTATGGAGTGCTGTTTCTGTGCATTGCTGCAGAACCAACCAGCGATATACTAGGAACATTCCAGGCATAATTAGATATGAAATATTCCCAGGAAACCAGAGTCTAAAGGAGTCCAGCCAGGTAACTAAACAAACCAGCTGAAGCTTCATGCTGTATGAGGGAGGAGCATTCATCCCCCCAACGTTTTGTAGTCACTAATATTCAGATATCAGGATGCAGTTTGCACATGGTCGCTGCTTATGCCCACTGCTTCCTCCTCGTTGGGCTATCATAGTTCAAAAATTGTATTTCTAAATGCCAGGAGCCTTCCTATAGAAAGAGCCTCAGACTGGAGCTGAAAGACCCACTCTCCTCCTCACTGACACTCTCTCTTTCTCTTTACCCTTGAAATGGAGACGACTGCACCTGTGGTACCTGCCTCAGGACCAAAGGAGATGCAGTGAGTAGAAGGAGGTAAAGACTGCCGAGCCCTACACACAGAGAAGCTGTGATATTACCCTGACGATGTCTTGCCATTCTATTCTAATTTGGGAATGAATTCTTTATTAATGTTATTATTGTTCTAATATCCTCTCTGTTTCTTCTAAACTGCCTCGATCCTTCGAGGAATAAGGTAGCATTTACTAACATACATATATCCATAAAAGTCTACATGGAACCTAAAAACAAACTTATAGATAGATCTTATGTATAGATATAAATACACCTAATATGTATATAGACATATGTATGTATGTATACAGACATATATATGTGTATATATACAGCTATATATACACACACACACACACACACACATATATATATATGTAATTTTTCTTCTGTACTAAACTCAAAGAACTACTTGTTAAAGCAGGTGAGACATCTGCACAATTAGTTTAAAAGATTATTATTTAAAAATGGAAATAGCTTGGAGCAGATGACTGGAAATCATTCCTCGCTGCAACTCAAATGGAGGAAGCTGTCTAATTCTTGGAAATTTAGACATTCTTCTAGTAATTTAGCACAAAAATCGGCCTGACTCAATCTGTTCTTCACATTTTGGTAATTTAAAAGGACATAACGGAATTTTATTTTAATGGTAATTGCAAACTCATGCAGAAAATGTAAATGCACATTTCATGATTAGCTTACAGCATAAACTATGGCTTCTATTAATGTATTCCAATTTGTAATTCTTTTCACAGTGTGAGATTTGAAAGCTGTGATTAAAATTAATTAGGTTAAGTAAAGTTTATCCCCCCTGAGCACTGCTATTGGGAAAAAGCAAGAGGAAAATGCGAGCTACATCTGGCTCTGCAGGAAGCTGTGTCTTCACACGAAGTAGGCTGACTTCTCTTCTCCCCACAGAGGTTGCATGCTGCTTATTTGGCATATCTCAAGCACCATGTAGCTCCTCAAGGAGCTGATTGAACCATTAAACTATTCTTTGCTGGCTCACAAAACCACATAGACTGACTACCTCATCTTCAAATAAGGATGTTAGGTAGATCCATCGATTGTTTAAACACAATACATCTTGGGGGAAAAACACGTACGTCTGGCAAACCTAAGGTAATGTGGCCACCCAGAATTGAGCACCATAATTGTGTGAAAGAGGTGCCAAATGAGGGAACAATAATAAAGATAATAACTAATCCACAATTGTACAGAGCCCTCTGCTTTGCACAGAATTGTCTTGAATATTACCTCACTTGATCTCCTCAACAATCCTGACAAGAAATCCTTACTGTTGTCCCATTTCACAGATGAGGGTACTGAGGTTAAGTGAGGTACCCAGGATCAAAGAGTGCTGGAGAACAGACCCAGGTCTTCTGAATTCCCATCCTGCACTCCTTCTATGGCTCAGCTCTACAGCTACTGAAAACAAAACTAAACTAAACTTTTAACCTATACCTTGTCTATGTTTTCACAACGGGTTGAAATTCATTACCAAGTTTCCTAGGATATGAACTAAGGCAAAGTTTAACAACTCCAGAACGGTGTTGTACATCCCAGTAAGCAGAGCCTAAATCTGGAGGGCCAAGACAAGACAGAGTGAAAAGCTGGCACAGCGACACTCTCTTCTTATTGAAGATCTTGGTTAGAGTTCTCCAGTCTTCCCTAACTGTCCTTTGGCTTAATACCCAGCCACTCAGGCCACCCCTGGCTCGTCTTGTTTCCTTTGGCACAATGGAGCCCCAACTCTGGTCCAGGCCGGGAAATACAGATGTGGATGACACACGCCCTGCCTCTGGCTTTGCCTGACCCATGCCCTGAGTCATGATGGACCCTCATCTCCTGTGACTCATTCTTCCTGGCTCTCCACACTGCCTGACCTGGCTTCTTCCAGGGAGGACTAGATGGTCCTATCTGTTAACTTGTGATGATGTGTATTAACATGCCACTGAGAAACTCCTCCCCTGGGTAGTTTAAATGACACCTCCTCCAGTGTAGTGAAGAGAAGAGTAGCTTTCAAGTATGGAAAAATGGGTTTCATTCATAGTTCTGCCGAGGCCCTTGAGTGAAGCATTTAATCGCTCCTCTGTTTTTAAAATCAGTGCTTTTGTCTACCAGCACTATCTGATAGAAATTCTGTGATAATGGAAATGTTCTACTTCTGTGCTTTAAATATGGTAGCCACTAGCCACAAATGGCCATTAAGCCCTTGAAATATGGCTAGTGTCAGTGAGAAACCATCTTTTAAAACTTCTTATTTAACTTTAATTAGTTTCAATTTAGATAGCCACATGTGGCTAGTGGCTGCAGTGTTGGACAAAGAAAGTCAATGACCTCATCAGCCTCCTTCATCACTAGAGCTCTATATAGAATAAAATCTAAAGGTGAGAATCTCTAGCTCATATGATAGTAGATAGTGGGAAAGATGGGGGAGTGGATGTAGACCTAGTAATGACCCTTATATCCAGCCGCATGGAAAACTACAAGCTCCCGGAGATTAGACACAAAATACATCTTTGCTTTTAAGGTGGAGGATGGTGTAAGAAGACTTTTTCTCTATTGCCAGTTGAGTTTGGGCCAAGGAAGCCCAGTTCAACGTTCATACGTAGGTAGTTCCTACTACACACAGCTGGTGTGGTGTATCTGCTAAAATATCAACAAGTGAGCAGGGATGAGTCTTCAGAACCGTTTGCTTACAGAGGCTCCCAGTACTCTTGTTCTTTCCTCCTGCTGCCTGTCAGTAAGGATCTGGTGAGCTCCTCTCCCTTCTACCCAGCTATGAGGAATGCATTACCCGGAAACATGTCTTAGTTCTGCTGGGGAATGACATTCTATTAGAGCTGTCCAGCAACAAATAGACTAAACAAACCTGTGAACTCCTTTACTAAAATCCATTCAATTCAACAAACAGGGACAGCACTGAACCAAGGCCGTAGAAATACAAAACATGAGACATGTATGAGACCTGACCCCTGACCTTTAGTCAGGAACTATCTAGGGGATGAGTGAGAATTCACGGCCCTGTGCTACTGGTTAGAGGCAACAGACTATTATGGGAAGTTTATAAACAGGCTTAGATTTTTTTATGTATACATTTGTAAATATTCCCTATGACCACAAAACACTTGATACGTTTCTAAAATTAGCTAATGCAACTTCCCTGGCGGTCCAATGGTTAAGACTCCGTGCTTCCACTGCAGGGGGGTCGGGTTCGATCCCTGGTCGGGGGAACCTAAGATCCCACGTGCCGCATGGTGTGGCCAAAAAAATAAAAAATAAAAGAATAATTTAAAAAATTAGCTAAAAGTGTGTTTACAGACTATTAACTGTCAGGAGGAATTCTGAAACTATCACTTAAATACATCTCCCAAATTTTGTGTCTCAGGAAATTGGCGCATTGTGGAGTAAAATTCTGGATTAATTGCTGCTGAGTCAAGGAGAAAACCTGCACAGAGGACAAGGCCAGGTGAGCATTGCTTGATATTCTTAAGGAAGCTGATTCAAGGGAACAACCCCACATGCTGAAACCAAGGAGTCTCCAGAAACAAAGGATATTTCCCTGAAATTCAGGAATTAAATGAAGGATTGATGTTTTACATGATAGTTCAATTAAAAAAACAAACAGCCTGTGCTTAGAAGTTGGAGAACACAGTTGGGGTTGTGGAGCGGGGGAGGTGGGCGTCCTCCAGGCTGGAGGCCGGGTGGATCCCTGTTAAATGGAGGGCATATCTTTGTTCTCAGACCTTTCCCTTCCCCACACAAAAATGTCCATATTCCATCATAGAACCATGGAAGTCAGAGGTCAGGAGATCTTGGGGAGTGTTTTGTCCAGCCCCTCCATTTAACAGCAAGAAAACAGAAGTTCAGAGGTTCACATAGACTCTGAGCAGGGAGTCCCAGCTCTGTCTGGCCTTCGGCCAACCTGACAAACTAATCCTGCTTGATGTAACCCCTCCCGGTCCAGGAAATCTTCAGCTGTGGGAGAAACCCTTCAGCAAACCCCGAATGCTGCTGTTTGGGTCCTGCTTTCCCACTTCCCAGTCAGCAGAGCCGGACTGACTTGGACAAGGAGGTAGAGGTTACAGTTTCCAACTTTGAGGTCAAACATCACATTTCCACAAGTTTCTAGAACTGGCAACTCTGAGCAAATTACTTAACTTCACTAAGCTTTTGTTTCCTTTTTAAATAATACAATCAACTCATAATGCTTTTGTGAGGAACAAATGCAGCAGTAAAGCCTTTACAAAGATTAAGCACTCCATAAATGTCAACTTATTTTATATTACTATCAAAAGTTGACAATTGTGAACTTGTACGATTAGTCTGGGGCTTTAGAAGCAGGCAGACTCTACTTCTGGGGCCTTGAGGGCATTACCTAACCTCTCCTAGCTCAGCTTCCCTCTGCAGAGCGGGGCGCGCACCTGTCTCTCAGGATGGCTTTGGGGATTAAATGGCACAATATATGTACATGAACCAGTAGCACTTGTGTCTAGTAGCTGCTGGAGGGCTGCTCCTCTTACTTCAGCAAATCCTGACAAGAGTCCTCTCAGGAGAGTCAGAAGATGCTGGAACACAAAGCAAGAAAGCTGGCCTCTGTGTCCGAGGTTCTCACCGTGCATGGCCGCAGTCTTCTGAGATGGCTGATGAGGAAGGTGTAATTTGCGAAGAGAATCATGGTTCCTCCTCATGCCTGACTCCCCTCCTGGCAGAGGTCTCCTCCATCTCTGCGTTCATGACGGGGCTTCAGGAGAGGGTCCACCTCATATGTCCTATTTCTATTTCAAAGTTTGGGAGATGTATTTAAGTGATAGTTTCAAAATCCTTCCTGAGAGTTGAGTCTGTAAACATACTTGTAGCTAATTTTTAAAACTTTTCAAGTGTTTTGTGCTCGTAGGGAATATTTACAAATATATTTTTAAAAACCTAAGCCCGTGGGGCCGCACCCACTCCAGGGCATAGGCGTGATGATATATACATTATATTTTAATTTCTCATCCTTTTAAAATGTCTGTCTTTGTGGAAGTCCTATAATATACATGATGTATTAATACAGTAGTGCATATATATACTGAAATCAATATTCATAGTGAGGTGTGTGCTTAAAGTGATTTTACAGATAGGGGTGCCTCATCATCAAGTTTGGAGACCTCTGCCCTAGAGGTCAGCTGGGGATGGAGGACACACAGTGAGGCCCAGCCAGCCCCTCAGAAGATGAGGGGTAGGGGGCTGAGCTAGGGGAGCCCATTCAGGTGTGCAGAATCTCAGATCCCTGGAGAATTTCAGAGATCAGAGAAGGGCTGAGCAGAGCAGGAAGTGGTTCTGAGGAGGCCTCCACCCAGGTCAGGCAGGAAGGCCCAGGCCCAGGGCCAGGGCTGAGGCTGGGGAACAAGCAGAACCCTCTGCTTGTCTCTGCTTGGGGAGCCATCACTCGGTGTAAACGCAGCATGACCTGTCAGGGTCCGGGTGTGCACCTCAGGGTGTGCGATGCCCTCTGAATGAAGTTTTCTCCTGGTAATGCGGGCTGTGAATGGCAGGGGTCTCCCTTGACTCTTTTCATTGTTAACTGTCCCATAAGCACATCCGGGGCTGGATCTTTCCCATTTTTTGTTTTTGTTTGGTTTTTGTGTGCTTTCTATTTTCAGCACTACTAAGGGAGAGGGGTCCTCCACTTCCTGGGGGAGAAGAGGGGTTGGCTGATAGGTTTTACTGAAACGGGGGTGTGGGCATCGGGATGCAGAGAGGCAGAATCCCGGGGACGCAGGAGCAGGATGCTAGAAAGGGGAGAACATATGGTTTATAAAGGGGCTTCACACTCAGACCTCACAGCCGCCTAAACCCTGGGTATTGTTAGATTCCATTTTTCTAAGAGAAAATGGAAGATTTAAGCCACTTCCCCAAAGTTGAACAGTGAGCTAGTGACTCAGATGAGCCTTTAGACTCCTAGACTGGTGCTTTTGCCCCTACCTTGAATCTCACAGCGTTTCAGTGCTTTGGTCGGGGTGATCAAATTAAATCAAATTAAATTAGGAAATTGGGTTGTAAATCTGTGAATAAAATGTTCAACTTATAACATTTCTGTGAGGAGGATGTTGGTGATCATTGCCCAGGTGGGTCTGTCTGTGGGTCCAGAATCCTTCCCAGACTGAGTCTTGCTTTTTGTAACCACTAGGTGGCAGTGCAAGCACAGCCTTCCAGGGTCCCCTTACCAATAACGATCCCGTGCGGTGACAAGTGGAGTTTCCTACACCAGGCTGGGATGAGTCATCCCACAACTCCTGTGTGGTGGTATCAGTTTCAGTGTGTCTGATTATCTGGAGTTTTCTCTGTGCTCTCCAATCTCACCAGAGGCTGCTCTATCTGCATAGACATACCTGCTGTGGGACCTTCTACTGAATTAAGTAGAATTAGTGAATGACGGAGATGCTTAACGGGGCTGCCCACCCTTTGAATACTAAGTAGTTGACATCCTTCTGAGTAAGCAGGGCTGCCCGGCATCCTAGAAGGAAAATTCCAGGTCTCCTGCTCTGTGCCTCAAAACCAAATCCTCAGGCTATGTAACATCTTGGTCACTTTCAGTTGCGACCAGTTACAGAGTTAAGTGCTGTTAATAGGAAATCAGAGACTCAGAGGTGGTGAGCTAAGTTCTCCCAAAATGCAGTGTGTAACATTCTCATTGCAAAGAAGGGCATCTTTGGGGTGTGACCTAGCCTGCCTAACTCTAGAAACAAGCACCCTGCACCAAAATTAATTATATTATTCATATTAGTTAATGCATATTGAGCACACAGGAAGCACTGTGCTATACACTTACTATAGATGACCTCCTTTACTCTGACAGTGGCTAACAGAGGTATATGTCGTCATGATCCCGACCTTCAGATGAAGAGACTGAGGATTAGAGAGGGGAAGTGATTTACCCAAGCCATGGAATCTGCATGAGGGTCTCTCGGATTGAAAGCCTACCATCTGTGTCACTCTGTGAGGAGTGAGCACATTCTTTCACCACGTATAGTGTCTCACCCCAGCTCTGCCACAGAAGGGGACTCGGGTTCTAGTGCAAATTCTTTGATGAGGTAGAGCAAGATGCAAAGATGCCCACCCAGCTGGGACCGGCGGGAAGTCCCCAGAGGCCTGGCTCAGCGACATTCAGCTAGACAGGGCCCATCCCGAAGGCGAGGTTGGCCTGACACAGGCAAAGAGAGAGGTAGTCCAGACCATGAGGCAGGTAGTTCAACAGCAATGCAGCCAACATGGGGGCAGGTAGCCCATGTGCTTGTCTAGACACGTGCTTCCCTAGTGTCTTTTATCAAACCCAGCTTGACTGAATGGCAATTCCTGCTTCTCCTTTGTGCCTCCAGATGGAAACCCTACTTAAGTCTTAGGATCAGTTTGGAAGTAAGATAATGCGAGGATCTTGATTTCACTCTGGAATGGCACATTTTCCTCTAGGTTATTTCCCAAAGGCTTGATCATGATGACTCTTCCACGGGTCTGCATGAAAATGAGAACACAAGGACAATGTGGTGAGTTTTTCATAAAGCGACATTTATTACATTGAGAAGACAATCCCTAATTTTGAGATTCTGCCCTTCCTATTTCTCTATGGTTAAAATGTTTCTCTTAGGAAGCAGTGGAAGTTGATTTATATCTTAATAATGTTCCCCGGAAAAATAAAAACTTGACAGACCTACAGAGCGCTCCCCTTTTCTTCTTCTTCATTAAAAAATTTTACAGATTAATATCTGGGAACCCCAGCTCTGGGTGGTCCTCAAACTTCGCTCCCCTGAGCACCTTAGGAGTGTTTCATATACTGCCATCTAGTGGTCATCCCAGCTCACGCTTGCTGATTCCTCCCTTTGAGAAAATAGTGTGTATGAACACAAGGGGTGTGTGTGTGTGTGTGTGTGTGAACTCAATTAGATGCCGACAAGCAGAGATATGTTAGCATGGAAAAATGCAGGTTTTGAAAACTGTGTAGAAAGATTCGGAGTGAACAGCCCTCCTACTCCCAACCCACGTGGGCAGAATTGAAAGCAGTTGTGTGGGATTAGCACTCTATTTTTTTCCAACATCCACCTTCAAAAGGGCAGCAGCACAGAGCCGTTCGTGCTCAGGAGTGCAGTCAGCTAATAGGACGTGAGAAGTTGAAGAGGAGAAGCTTTCAAGACTAAACTTGAACCAAATGTTTTCCCAATTTAGCTCATACCTTTTGAACCACAGAGGCATCCCTTCCAACTCTGGGAGGATGCATCAACCTTTCAGAAACGGGTGAGTGTAGATTTCTGCAGGCGCCTGGTGTACTTGGGAGCGTGGCAGGAAATGTGGGTTTGCAAATATCAGACAGGCCTGACCTTTGGAGTGACCTATGTGTAGAGGTGGCTGCCAGTAGCAGCTGGTATATCCCACCTCTGTCCTTCACGGCTGCCGCAGCCTCTGGAGTTCTCTATCTGCAGCCTCCTGCTGACCTCCTCCAAGCTGGCTGCTCATCCTCTAGCTCGTTTCAGACTGCTAGAGGGAGAGCAAGGGGAAAGGGGAGAAATGCACAAGTCACGTCTAGGGTAGACAGGAGACGGGGTTGCTTCCTTAGAAGGCCTGCACAGCCCTTCCAAACCCGAGAAGACCTTGTGTAGAAGGGCCTTAAACCACATGGTGTTCTGTAACTCACCTGAGTTGTCCTGAATTGAGTCAGGGGATTCAGGTTCTGGACACTGGTGCGCGAGCTGACAGGCTATAACTTGCTAACGGGGTGTATTCTGAAAGGTTACACGTATATTAGCTCTAGTTGAAATTTGAAATACGTTTACACATAAAACCAATGAGCTACAGTGCTTAGGTTCTCAGGCTGGCTCGGAAAACCCATTTAACCTCATCTGTGTTTCTGAGCTGCACTTTGGACCTCCTTTGAGCCACCTGAGCTTTCGCTGAGTGGGGCACATGGTGGGGATGGGGAGGTTCTGCAGGGACTTAATCACTGATTCTTTTAATAATTCCCAGTAGAAATTCCTTAACACATCAGAAGAGGACCCAGGGGGGAAAAACTAGAAATAAAGAAATAAATCTGAATATAATTAATCACATTTGCCAAGGGGATGTATTCAAAGAATGCTTAGATAAGACAGCAGCCAATAATTAAAGGAAGAAATTGCAAGGGTACAAACGGACTTGCTACGGTGCCCTTGCTCCCCGGGCTCTGGACACCCAGGGCTCACTTGTGCCCCTTTCAGTCTTCTCCTCAGCTGTCTGTGATCCTAGACAGCTCTGCAGCCCTTAGGTCTGGCTCATAGTAGGTGCTCAATAAGCATCTAATGAGTAGAACTGCCAAGAGCAGGCATAACCTCCTGCATTCATTCTACACGTAGTAATCAAGTGTCTGCTGCGATGTGGGTGTGTGCTAAGTACTGGATCAACAGAGGGCTGGGAGGTTGGGTCCCTGCCTTTGTACCTTGTGGCAGACTGAATACTGGCCCACCAAAGTGCCAACATCCTAATCCCTGGAACCTTGAGTATGTTGTTACCTGACATGGCAAAAGGGACTTTTCAGACATCATGAAGTTAAGGATCTTGAGATGGGGAGATCATCCTGCATTATCCAGGTGGGCCGAATGTACTCACTGAGGTTCTTATGAGAGGTCACAGTGATGCAGGCCCACAAGCCAAGGAATATAGGCGGCCGTAAGAAGCTGGAAAAGGCAGGAAACAGATTCTCCCCTGAATCCTTGAGAAAGATCACTGCCCTGCTGACAACTTGATTTTACTCTGGAAAACTGCTTTCAGACTTCTGACCTCCAGATCTGGAAGATAATAAGTTTGTGTTGTGTTTGTTTGTTTGTTTGTTTGTTTATTTATGGCTGTGTTGGGTCTTTGTTATGCGCAGGCTTTTTCTCTAGTTGCGGTGAGCGGGGGCTACTCTTCGTTGCAGTGCGAGGGCTTCTCACTGCGGTGGCTTCTCTTGTTGCGGAGCACCGGCTCTAGGTGCGTGGGCTTCAGTAGTTGTGGAGTGTGGGCTCAGTAGTTGTGGCTTGCGGGCTGTAGAGCGCAGGCTCAGTAGTTGTGGCCCACGGGCTTAGTTGCTCCGCTGCATGTGGGATCTTCCTGGACCAGGGCTCGAACCCATGTCCCCTGCATTGGCAGGTGGATTCTTAACCACTGCACCACCAGGGAAGCCTTATGTTGTGTTTAAAGCCACTCAGTTTATGGTAATATGTTACAGCAGCAATAGGACATGAATATAAGATGAATAGAGTTGTAGCTTATTAACTATTTTGTATAAAGCGTAACAGACATTAAAAAAGTAATCCCAATAAATTATGATAATAGAG
The DNA here is from genome assembly GCF_965194825.1 of Balaenoptera physalus. NCBI lineage: Eukaryota > Metazoa > Chordata > Mammalia > Artiodactyla > Balaenopteridae > Balaenoptera > Balaenoptera physalus. Next base: position 67,642,304 of record NC_138888.1, read on the forward strand.
AAAGTATAGAATGTCGATTCTCTCTTCACAGGTTGGCTTAATAATTCATTCTTCTCTTCGCCAGTCAGAGTAACTGTCTGAGGCTGTACCTCTCTGGGGGCGTAGCAATTCACTTCGCAGCTTCCAACATCAGGTCCTGAGGCTCCAAATGCTTATGAAAAACATTTTGATATAAAATCCCTCCCTATAATAACAACTTTTACTTAGGAGGGATAGTGTTCCTTAATTGACAGTCAAGTTCAACTTGGATTTTTGGTTACAGCACCCTAAAAAAGAGAGAGAAGATCTTATTTGCATCCCATTTCTCCAATGAGGAAACAAGCACAGATCTGATCAAGTTTGCTTCGCCACCCACGAGCAAGAATATGAGCTCAGCTCTTTTGACCCGTCAACCAAGGGCGTTCCCTTGGCCTCAGCTCTTTGTTTTAAAGGCATTAAGAAGGGGGAAAAGAGGTGTTAAACACGCAGGCGAGGGGCAATAGTCAGCTTGCTACAGAGAAAGGAGAGGAATTCTGGAGAAACACTAATAGTCAGAACCTCTGTAATAAGAGAGCCTCCAGTTTGTAAATTAAAACAAGGGGGAAAATTTGACAATCGGATGAGTTTCATTTTGAAACTCATTTAACCCGAAAAGTCAAAACGAAACTCCAGGGGTGCAAACCCACAACAATCAAAATAAAAACAAGTTTTCACAACCCCATTGCAAAGCTAAATATAGGTTTTTCAGGTAGACCCACTCAGCTTCAAATTCATGACTTTTGAGAACTATTTCAAACATTATTTTAAAAAGAATGTCAATCAAAAGAAAAATAGTTTCTCGTGGGAGGTATGGTAAGGCTGGGCTTGTGTGTGTGTGTGTGTGATGGGGGAGCATTTCTCTGACTTAGCTTCCCCCCAAAACCGTCAAGCTGGTTTTAAATACCATTTGTGGTCACCTGCCCTGGCAATATGTTCTAACTGTGGTCAAAAGAAGCTGACTAAAGGTTTGTGTGTTTGTTCCAGGGGGAAACTGTCAAATGCCAGGGCCTTAGTGGATGGCCCTCAGTCACTTTATTTCTCACCTGGTTCGCTGGTGCATCTGTGTGACCCTCTCTGCATTCTGACATCATAAAGAACACAATTCACATTGGAAACCAAAGTACTCTGGCTACAGCAGGGACAGTGCATAGGGCCTTTCCTTTTCCTGCTCCTACGGCCTCACCTCTGTGCCCAGGAGGAGGTGGAGAGAGGGGCTGGAATCACCTGGGGCCCGAGGGTCGCCCCCGAAAGAAGGCCCCTCGGTTCCTCGATGTGCGGTGAGGGCTTTGAGCCAGGACTTTGAACTGCTCAGCAATTTCTTAGTAAGACGTGAGCACCAGAGTGTCAGCTGGAGCTTTAGGCTTTTGTCTGTGGTGGGCTGTTTTCCTGCCACGGTTGTTGTGGTTTACCGTCTACCTGAGTGTTCAAAACTGCTTTGCAGAATCCAGTGACTGAGCTTCAGATTTGGTACCACTCCTTCCCCGCCCAGCTGTGGCCCTTGGGACACACGTTCCACTGTGCGTCTCCTCCCACGCCCTGCTGCGTTTCCATCGGGAGGAGAATCATTAGTGAACAGGCACCCACATTGTCAGATCTTCAGTGTGTATTTCCAGGAATGGTAATTTGGGGAAAACTAAGATAGGTCCCCAGACTGCTGTACCAAAGATGATTTCCCCAAACGGACAGTGGAGATCAATCATAACACCACGCAGCCCAAGAAAGGACTCGGGACCTCAAAAGTCTTAGAATTTTGGGAACCACGCCTAATTTATGCTCAGTAAATAACCACGAATATGTAAAAAATTTTTCAAAAATAAAGTCACAAGGATATTTATTAGGAGTTTACCTATAATAACAAAAAATGGGAAAAAATCTAAATAGCCGATAGGTTATTGATTGAATAAATTATGTTATACTCGTATTTTTGTCACAATCAATAACTAGCAATTGTTGCATGCTTACCATGTCCTGGATATTATGTATTAGCTTTATGTGTGTTATCGCATTTAGTCCTTAAAATAACCCCAGGAACTTACACTTAGAGAGGTAAAATTCCTTATCCATGAACACAGTGCTAATATAGTGAGATAAACAGTGTCTCCCCAAAATTCATGTCCACCTGGAACCTCAGAATGTGCCCTTGTTTAGAAATAGCATCTTTGCAAAGGTAATTAAGGATCTAAAGACAAAGTCACCCTGGATTCACCTATGACTGGTATCCTTACATGAGAAGAGAGAGAGCGATTTGAGACCCACAGAGACACAGGACAGAAGTCTACGGGGGGGGTAGAGAGGAGGGAGGGCAGAGACTGGAGCACTGTGTCTACAAGCCGGGGGACGCCAAGGGTTGCTGGCAGCCGCCCGTAGCTCACAGAGAGAGGCATGGAACAGATTCTCCCTCAGAGTTCCAGAAGGAACCAGCCCTGCTGACACTTTGATTTCAGACTTCTCACCTCCTGAACTATGAGAGAATAAATGTCTGTTGTTTTACGCCACCCAGTTTGTGGTAATTTGTTATGGCAGCCACAGGAAATGAATACAGATAGTGAGTAGTACACACAGGATTTGAACCCAGGCTGACTCCAGAACCAGAGCTCGCCCACTGTGCTATGTAGACTCCAACAGGCTTAACATTGTATGTTTAATGTCACATTTGGGTAAAAAGTTTGAATATATGCATAGAAAAGAACTGGAAGAATATACGGCAAAATGTTTATTTCTGGGTAGCAAGACTCCAGATGGATTTTAATTTTCTTCTTTTTGCTTATCTGCTTTTTCCTTTTTCAGCATTGAAGTGCAATACTTTTCATAGTAAGATACACACTGAATGATGTAGGAGTGAAGGGGCATCGTGCTACAACTTACGCTCAAATGGTTCAGGCAAAAAACTAATAAATATGTATCTATGCAGAGAGAAAATGATCAAGCAAATGCGGGAAAATGTCAGCCATTGGAGAATCTGGGTAAAAGGTATATAGGAATCCTTTGTACTATTCTTGCAGCTTTTCAGAAATACTGAAATTATTTCAAAATTTAAAAGTTACCCCCCGCCCCAAGAAAGAGTCCTAACATGGAAGATATTCAAAGTTGAAACAGAAACAACTTTATAAACATAATGCCAAGACACGGCCAACTAGTGTATTCCAAGAATCAGAAAAATTTATTTTGGAATAAGAGCAAGTATTTGCATTACAGCAAAGATGAGTCTCAAAGGAAAAAAAAAAATGCAGACATAGAAAGAGACAGAGTAAGAGGTGATAGAAGAAAGTAATACCAAAAAAAAGTCCCTGTTGAACTATTGCTATGAGGCCAGGACATCTGGGCAGCCCACTCCAGCCCTCCAATGCCATTTCTGGCACATACTCGAGACCAGTGATTTCGGGCCAGGCCTGGACAAAGAGTCAGAAGATGAGGGTTTGCCCAACCTGTAGGGGAGGAGTGTGGTCTAGATCATCTTTACAGTCCCTTCGAGTTCTGATGGTGGCTTTCAGTCACTGGTTACTCGTTCCCCAGAGGGTGGTCGTTTGTTAGTAATACATATACGGGTTACATTTTTAAAATAATATGGATAGACAAACTAGAAAAGGATTTCCTGGCCCTTTGGAGATGTAAAATTATTGACAGGCCACTTGATATTTTTATTTTAGTAGAACAGAAATTCTAATTGTGTGCCAATTTTAAAGCTCACTTCCAACAGGCGAGTCTAGTTTACCATCTTGGTGAATACAGGGAAGAGTACGTCCATAATTTGGACTTAGCTAGAAGGGAAAAAAGTCACATTCCTAAATGGCTTTATTTCAGATGGTCCCTTTCTCTATCGCCAATTCCTATAAAAATCTGTAACCATTATGAAAAATAACTCAGTGTGTTGGCATCATTTTACCTGTGTACAAGATATTGTGCGACCAGGCTAGTTCTCATCCGTTTGCAGAAACCACTAGTTCCTTCCATTCCATGGTGGGTGAGGGGCAGGGCTGGTATGAATGGGTCTCGCTTAGAAGTAGCCCCACCCTCGCCCTCAAACAGCACAGATAAATATATGGTTTGGCAAAAGCATATTGAATACATTATGTGCGCTTAATTGAGTCAAAGAATAATAGGTCCATTTTTATTCCATTCTCAAGTTGTTGCACGTTCAACATTCCTTCCTTACAAAGGTTTGCTAATTGTTCCAATTTGCAGTGCCAAGTAATTTGCACCTAGTAATTCCATAAATGTTTGCATTTCTGGGTTCCTACAAAGCAATTCCTGTTCACAGTGCCTCTAAGTCACCTTTTGGAGGGAAAGGATCCCACAAAGACCCGTCCTACCGTCATACATGCGTGTGCTCAACGTCCCCAAAGCCACGGAGAGTAGTGCCATGGTGCCCAGGATGCCACCACAGACCATCCAGAGAGAATTACCAGCCAGTGGGAGGGTGTCTGAGTGGGAGGTTTGCTGTGTGTGTAAATTTTTTTCCTGAATGTATTTAAAACTAGTTTGAAGTTCAGATGGGAAGAGTCCCTTTTTAGCCTTTCCTTTATTGAAAGAAAAGCAGATTCTTGGTAAGATTCCAGACCGTCAGCCCCACCTCCACGTTAAGCTCTTTGACCTCATTTCTGATGGTTTTATTAACGTCTTCTGCTTTACAACATCCTCATGGTGTACAGAGAATGCATCCCTTTGAGTCCTAAACCTTCCTTTTCAAGGGAAATATCCTCCCAAAGCCTGGCCATGGCCTTTTGGATTTTTGTTCTTATTTGGGGGGTAATAGCAATAGTGCTTACAAATTTATGCATTAAAGCATGACCTAGCAATGATAACGAACCCTGAGTCCAAGGGCAGTATTTAAGCCCTTTTTGTTCAGTCAGCCTTAACAGGTGAGTGAGGAACTGGTGACACTGATTAAGACGCTTGCATCCAACCTGGACCACCAGACTCACACTCCGGAGAGGAAGGATGGAAGCCATCTACTGAGGAGTTTTCAGCTGAACTGATGATAAAGGCTTCCTTTTGGAAATGACATTAAAACAGAGTTATCCTGGTCAAAAATGGCCAGTATCTTCGTGATTTTGGTGGAGACTTCTCATATTTGAACTCTGTGCACTTAACCCACATGCATTCTTGTGTTCTTCCAGCCCACCTTATAAAGGAGGTGGAAACCAGATCCTTGCAATTCCTTGCCTAGTAATAGCACACAAGGATTATGTATATTGTGTGTGATGAATTCCAATTTTTCCATTTCCAGCACAAGAAGTCTAGGGTCAGAAAGACGGTTTTCCTGAAGGCTTACACACGGAGTTCATGATGCTTGGGTCCAAGGTCTCTTCCAAGGCTACTTGTTTCTTAGGGACCTCAGGTAGTACTGACCCCTGAACCTGCAGTCAGTGTAATGGTCACCAGGTGAGCAAATATGCCTTGGGTTTAGGGTGGCGGCTCTCAGACTCCAGTGTGCATAAGAATCACCCAATGTTGGGGGTGGGGAATGGTTAAAAATGTAGGCTCTGGAACCCCTACTCAGGTATAGATTCTGCAGGATAGGGGGCATGTGCATTTTTAAAAAATACTCTGCGTGATTCTGATGCAAGTAGTTTGCAACGAGAAACACCGTCCTATAAACTCTGATGGAGAATATCTGGACATGTGCCTTCCTTCATCGTTTTTTGGTTTTCTTATTTTCCACTCAAAATTCTATTATTTAAAATATTTTTTCCTAATACGCAAACATTTAGGACAAGAAAAGACACTCAACATCATTGTCACTGGGGAAATGCAATTGAAAATTCCAATGAGATACTACAGCACACCCATTAGAATGGCTATAATCAAAAAGACTTATAATACCAAATACAGAGAGAGGATGTGGAGAAACTGGAACCCTGATGTACTGCTGATGAGAGTATAAAATGGTAAAGCCACTTGGGAAACAGTCTGGCAGTTTCTTAAGAAGTTAAACATATACTTATCGTGTGATCTAGTAATTCTGCTCCTAGGTATGTGCCCAAGAGAAATGAAAACAGATGTCCACACAAAGGCTTGCACATGAATGTTCATGGTAGCATTATTCATAATCGCCCTAAATTAGAAACAACCCAAATGTCCACCTACTGGTGAATGGATAAACAAAATGTGTTATAGCTATACAATGGAACATTATTCAGTATTTTAAAAAAAGAACGAGCTACTTATATCTGGTACAACATGGATGAATCTCAAAAACATCACATGAAATGAAATAAGCCAGACACAAAAGACCACAGATCACATAATTCCATTTAGATAAAATTTCTAGAAAAGGCAAATCTATAGAGATATAAAACAGATCAGTAGTTGCCTGGGGCTGGGAGCAGGACTGACTATGAGGAGACAAAAGGGAACTTTCTGTCCATATGGAAAAGTTCTAAAACTGGATGGGAGGAATGACTCAGAACTCTATAAAGTTACTAAAAAATCATTAAACTACAAAGTTACCATGGTTGAATTTTAAAGTATATAATTTTTTTTTTTTTTAGAAAGATATTCGCCATGTATTTCTTCTTTAGGTCTTTTTTTTTCTTTTTTTTAATTTATTTTTGTCTGTGTTGGGTCTTCGTTTCTGTGCGAGGGCTTTCTCTAGTTGGGGCGAGCCACTCTTCATCGCGGTGCGCAGGCCTCTCACTATCGCGGCCTCTCCCATTGCAGAGCACAGGCTCCAGATGCGCAGGCTCAGTAGTTGTGGCTCATGGGCCTAGTTGCTCCTCGGCATGTGGGATCTTCCCAGACCAGGGCTCGAACCGTGTCCCCTGCATTGGCAGGCAGATTCTCAACCACTGCGCCACCAGGGAAGCCCTAAAGTATATAATTTTTATCTCAATAAAAGGTGTTTAAACAAACAACAGGCTCTCAAAAATGGCAATTGAATGGTACAGGAGTGAATGAATCAATCAAAAAACATTTCAAAGTATTTAGGAGATGGTGTTCAAAGAAATATATCTACATATGATTAAGCCTTCCGCACATTGTTACAGCCTAACGTGAGTCTCATTAGTAGGTGGCTTTTTTCTTTTCAGCACGCTTTGAGTCACAGTTTCAGCCTCAGCGTTCACCAACTTATCCCCAACTTTCCAGCTGCTCTCAGCTTTTCTCAACCTTAACCACCACTAGTCTCTCCCTTTAGGCTAACAGGCAATTCTGGCAGTTTAGCTTTCTTAACAGGCAGAAAGGACCGTCTACCAGTCCCTCTGACTCATCTGCTTTCTTTTCCGTATGGCAGGAGAAGAAAAAAGAGTTTTCAGTCCCATCATATGTCTCCGTGTCAGCAATTCAATTGTTCCCTTAGCAACCATAGCTTTTACTGCCGGCTTTCTGATACACACTGCTTTCTCAAAGAGCTCAGGCTCACAGATTATCTGGTTCATGCCAGAAGCAGTTTTCTAAAAAGGCCAATATCTCTTCTAGAGCCAGCTATTTTTAAAACAATATTCTAACAAAACATACTGGTTTTAGACAAAGGTGTTAATGGGGATAGCGCTGAGGAGATGATGCCTCCTAGGAACATTTGGCTGAGACATGGGAGGGTGAGAAGCCCCAGCTCCCTGCTCCCCTCCCGGTCGGTGGATGTCGTGGGTCACGGGGGAAATCAGAAGCGGAGGAGGGAGAATCACACCGGGTGGGAGCAATCCAGTGACTTTCCTTTGCTGATGGAACAATCGAGGCATTATTTTTGCATTCGAAGTTTTCCAGATTTTCCATTTTTCAATCTACTTATGGGAGCATACTGCCTTCAATGTATTCCTACATCCAGGTGAAAACTAAGACCAAGGGATAGTTCAGAAGTGTGGTTCCCTTTATTATTCCATCCATTATTTATTTTCCAAGAGAATCTGTAATTTTTCTCCCTTTTAAAAAAAAAGACACATTGGGACTTCCCTGGTGGTACAGTGGTTAAGAATCCGCCTGCCAATGCAGGGGACACGGGTTCGAGCCCTGGTCTGGGAAGATCCCACATGCCGCGGAGCAACTAAGCCGGTGAGCCACAACTACTGAGCCTGCGCTCTAGAGCCCGCGAGCCACAACTACTGAGCCTGCGTGCCACAACTACTGAGCCCGCGTGCCCAGAGCCCATGCTCTGCAACAAGAGAAGCCACCCGCGCACTGCAATAGAGTAGCCCCTGCTCGCCGCAACTAGAGAAAGCCCTCATGCAGCAACGAAGACTCAGCGCAGCCATAAATTAATTAATTAATTTTAAAAAGGCACATTTCCTATGTCAGCTGCTGAGTGAGAAACAAGGGTGTCTCAGATGTTGGATATCATGTGAATAGTCTCTCAAGGAAATTCCCAAACACCATGAGAAGGATTTGGAATTTACAATATTCTATTTCATAGGTCCACCTATAGGAATAAAACTCACTCAATAATAATGGTAACAGTGGTAGTTTCTTCTTTAATTAGCAAGAGTGAAGAGGTATTTTATCACTATTTAAGAACACTGGCTTTTCAGCATTTCAGAACACCTGTACTTCAAACAATTGATACCAAAGATCTTGCTGAACCTCTGCTAAATATGAAGTGCACTAGGGTTGAATACATTACTGACAAGATTTTGGTACCTACCTTATTTTAATATATGTGCATATTTGGGGTGGGTTTTTTTTTTTCATTTTATTGCCCTTTGCTTTATTGCACTGTGCAGATACCACGTTTACAAAATTTTTTAAATTTATTTTTTATCAAGGTAACACATGACATTAAGTTTCATGAGTACAACATCTACTTCTGCATACACTACAGTGTGAACAAACCAAACCAAACAAAAACAAAGGTGTAGCTACAGAGAACAGAGTAGTGGGGTTTTGTCTTTTTTTAATTCCTTCTATTTCAACTTTTCCTTTCAATCAGTTCTGTTCCTAATTTAGGCGGTTTTCCTTGATATTAGCCCAAATTAAGGAGATTTCCCTGTATATATACATATTTTTCAACTATTAACACAGGAGCTATTGACCCAGTGGGCTTACAAAAGAGGAGGAAATCCTCTGGCATGTTTTATAACCCTCGAGGATAGAGACTCACAGTTGTAAACGTGTTCCTGCAGGTCCCAGCTCTGCAGCCCGGACGTCCCCAAACTAGTCCTCCAAGCCATTTTAAGAGGTTGTATTTAAGGCCAACCCACTCTCTTAGGGTTTCCCAAAATAATGCAAAGTCACCAAGAATGAAACACTCAGAACCACAAATTAAGGTTCTAAGTCCACTCCCAAAGCCTTAAGGATAAAATTCACAGGCGATTTATCACAAATAGCCTGAAGGCAAACACCGCCAACCTTTCCCCACCCACAGAAAGAAAAAGAGGCGGCTCCTTTTCAGTTCAGAAGGGGTAAAGGGAGTCCTAACAATTGGAGTCTGCCTTGGAGGAGTCAATAACATTCTGTTTTATTCTGACTAAACAAGAATAAAGGTCTTCCTAATTCCTCCATATTCTCTGAAGTCTGTCACTTTGAGACTTAGGTAGGTAAATGAGTTTGGGTCTGATCTACTGTAGCTGAGCTGCTGAAGAACAAGGTTTTTCCTCTCTAACATCTTTGGGCATCAGTTTCCCCACCTGCTGAGACAGTGGGGTGGGATATGAATATCCTCCAGGCCCTTCCATGGCTATAATCTGTGTTTCTATCTACTTCCTCTGGGCCTCGACTGTGGAATTCCATGATTTTCCGTGAGTCTGCCCCAGCTGCCCGGACCTTCTCTGGAGCCCTTTCTTCCTCCGGGAACCAGGCAGCTCTCACGTGCATTGTTCATACATTCTGGTTCACACAAGCCTTTCTTCTCACCACCACCCAAGTCCGAGCCAGAGGTGTGAAAGGGAAGAAGGAAAAAATATACACAGACACGTAAGTATATGTATCTATAAAACTATGTGTTCTAGGCAAGTCCAAGGCCCGGGGTAGCCCAGAGCTTAGTGCTCTGAGCCTCACAAGGTAGGTGACTGTCCTCGGCAGGAAATGACCCGTCACATCCTGCTCTGTCTCGGGGCGGTGAAGGTGCCTATCACACATCCTGTTCCTGGCTGGGGAGGCTTGCCTGCCACAGCCTTGCTTTCTAGGCTGGATGGCCAACTGGGGAGCTCTTAATGGCAATTTCTGCATTAAGTTATAGTGCAGTTTAGCTCAGGACCTGGCACGCCACCAGTCCAGTCCCAGGTATGCAGCCTCCCCAGTCCTGTTACAAGAGCCACATGCTGACAACCTGTCCTCCCAGTGGAAAGTCACCCTGAGTTCAAATGTAGTGGCAGAGTCTAAAGCCATTCTGCTATCAAGGCAGGCCGATCATCCTACAAATGATCCTATGAGTCCTAAGGTTTTGGACACTCATTCAGGAAACAAGAAGCAAAAGTCTCCCCATGCTCTTGTCTCCCTACCCTTTTTTTGGTCACCCACCCCTTTCTCTGGCCCATCAAAAACAGGTCAGTGCCAAGATGATTCCTATGGCAGGTGGGGTCTTCAAGGCTGTGCCTTGGAGTCTTTTTTTAAGGGAATGAATGGATGATTGATTACTGTGTGACCGCCGAGGTCATACGGATGTTCATTGGAGAAACGGGTTTCTGGGCTTGGGGGGTGTAACAAGACGGTGACAGTGGGGAACAGGAAAGGGGGGAGGCGGGGGCAATCAAAATAGGAGAAGAAATATGAAGACCACACTTATGAATGCATATACATTTATGTGCACATGCATATATTAAATTATATTAAAAGATTTGGAAAGAGTTGGAAAATGTAGAATAGTTCCAGGAAAAGTAAAATAAAATCTACAACTTTGCTTCCCAGAGAGAACTCTTGCTAACTTTACATCACTCCTGTAACCATCCGAGGGATTTGTTATTTATTTTCTGACTTACGATGGAGCGTTTGGTTTTGACCTGGGTTCAGTGACAGAATCATTCCATCTTCAGACCCACAGAACGACAGCCTGCGATCCTGCAAATCGAACCCCTCGTTTCACAGATGAGAAAACTGAGGCCCGAGCCGCAGCCAAACACAGGACTGGACCCCTATCGACCGCTCCTGGTCTGTTTCCACCACACCACGGCCACAAGCGTGAAACAGCTTCTCCTTCAGCAAGCAGCCCAGGATGAGAAGCGTCAAGGTGGGAAAGGGGTGCAGCCTCGCCGGGATCAGTGGAGCGGGCTCAGCCTCCCCCAGTAGCGCCATGGCTGGGGGGCACGAAGGGCAGGCTGGGGACCGGGCAGGATACAGTGGGTCAACAGCCCAGCTGCTCTCACCGAGCCCAGAGGAGACATCCTGCTGGTCCAGGGAAGGGGGACTCGCCGGTTGAAGGCACAGCTCTGCCTTCTAGATGCAGAACTGGGCCACTTCTCACCACCTCCTCCACTGATGCCCCATTCAGCCACGCCTTCCCTCTCCTGGGTTATGGCAGGAGCTCCTTACTGGGATCCCTGCTTCCATCCTGCCCACCTCAGCCACCACAGTGATCTCCTACCACAGCCAGTGGGCTCCTTTTAAAATGCAAAACTACTCAAAACCTGCGTTCTACCTTACTCTGGCTAACGGCCAAAGTTCTTACAATGTCCCCAGCCATCGGCCCCTCTGTCCTCCTACTTGTCTCCCCGCCTTACTGGGCTCCTGCCTCTCTCGCCTCCTCGGTCTTTCTCACACTTGCCTCGGAGCCATTGCACTTGCCGGTCCTTCTGCCTGGAATGCTCTTCCCCACATACCGTCCTGGTTTGCATTCTCATCTGCTTTGGGTTTCGGCTCAGACACCACATTCTCAGTGGGGCTTTCCCTGAGCATTTTAAGCTGGGGTCCCTACTCAGGATTTTAGATGCTTTCCTTCCCTCTTCCCTGATTTGATTTTCCCTGGCCCTCATCGCTACGGGACATACCACATACTCCACTTACTTTTCCTTGTCCGTCTCCCTCCACTTGAATGCAAGCTCTAGGGGTTTTGTCTGCTCACATAATTAGCGAAGGTCTTTTGTTGCAAGTCATGGGAACTAACTGCAGCTTAAGGGGGAAGGGAGGCCATGTATCCCAAGGAGTCATGAAACCCAAGGGCCAAAGGGAAGTCTGGACTCAAGAAGGAATTGGGACCCACAGAGAAAGCTCTTGCTCCCCTCTTTGTAAGTCTGCTTCCTTCTTCTCTGTACATCCTGACTCTCCTGCTTCTCTAGACCATAGAACAGAATATGGCCACCCTGCAGCTTCCATGCATCAAGGCAACTACGATTTGTTGGGTATAGGACTTGCCAGGCACTGGCCTAGGTGCTCAGGCTGCCTCAGTGAGCAAAGCGGAGGCCTGCCTTCATGGAGTGTACATTCTAGTGGGAGAGAGAGCCTGCAAACCGAATCAATGGGCACATACTACAGCACATTAGATGAGAAGGCTTTTCTAAGAGAATTCTGAGCCTACAGGACTAGCTCAGAAGACCCTCCTTGGATGTTCACAGCCTCATCTGAATTGTTAGCCTTTGAAAAGGAGACAATTAGTACTTATAAATTTACGAATTTAGAGGCCTCAGACCCCATTATTAGAACCAAGGAATGTAGGACTCTTGTGAAGTTCAAACACAGCATGTAGTTCCTCTCTGGCTGTGGGGTCACGGCAGAGCTCTTGGCTGACTTCTGAGTACAGAGATTCGCCCACTACACTCCCACTCCACCAGTGCTTATAGGCAGTAGAGACTGAGGCCCTCGTATGTGGATGAAGATGTCACAGGTAAGGTAGAGAGATGGCAGAACCACAGAAATGTCCTGTGTGCCGTGGCCAAAAGAAGAAAGTGTGTATGTGGGCTCTCAGCCCCTGGGGGCCCTTTATGGGGGCTGAGTGCCTAAGACATCCAAGCCTGGAGAATAAGCAAGTGCCAAATCTGGCTTGCATCAATCCAAGAGCCAGAGGCTACCAGCAGCTCCTTGGGAGACAGAAGAGCCATTGTCCCTGGGTCACCTTTGATCACCTGCCTCTTCAGAGTAAGCAGCAAAGGCAGCATCACAAGCAAAATGGAGTATTTACAAGAGTCAAAATCAGGAAAATGTTTTCCGATTTGCTTTTGAGTCTCAAGAGAATGTTAAGCACTGAGTAGCTTGCAAATACAGGCTGTTATTATACTTACCTGGGCTTCCATGGTTTGAAATAGATCCCTTGGGGACTGCCATCCATCCCCATCTCTGACTGTTCAAGAGACCACAAAACAGGGACCTGAAAAGTGTTTCTGGAGAATGCTACTGTGATCACAGGCTGGTCTCTAAAGCTTGAGAATCTTAGCTTTATTAACCCAGTAAGGAAATGTCTCCGGGGGTTTTCTGGAGCAGAAGGAAAGCCTCGCAAATCCAGCTGGCTCCTCTTTTTACCGAAAGTTCCATCTAAGGAGTTGCCCGGAGGTCAGTTTCTCTGCTGCATCTTGTCACGTCTCCTGTAAATCAGACTTGAATAAGAAAGGCCCCTCTGCCTAAGGTGGGTCCACTGCCCGGGCCAGCCTCCCGGAGGCTGGGATCCAAGGGTTGCACAATGGCCGTGCGGAGCGCCCAGCCCATCATCACCGAGCTCCGCCGCCGCCTCCGGGTCGAGTCCGCCCCAGGAATAAAGGCTTGACCTTGCCAGTGTAAAATCTATTTCTATGCCAGAAATAACACGACCATACCGCTTTGTCTTTTCAAACTGCGCGTCCCAGTATTTCCCAGAGATCTTGCTGAATTCCTGGAAAGATTGGCAACACGAAGCTGTCTGTCGAGCGGCGCTTCCAGGGGTGGGAGCGCGAGAGCAGAAGGAGAGAGTGCGCATGCAGGGCCGGGGCCGCGTCCCAGGCCGAGCTGGCTGTCCCGACGTGTGACCACAGTACTTGGGAGATGTCTTCAACATCAGGATGACTTTCTTCTCTTGAATAACTTAAAGGAGTTGTAAGGGGGCAGCAGGTGGGTACGAGACGGAGCCTGCTATAAAAAGAATGTTGTAGTGATTATGAAAAATCTATATTTCTTCGTGTGTGTGGATCACTCAAGACTATTTTTGATCCAGGTATAGAGGCCCTGCCTGCACTGGGAAAGAGCATACGCTTTGGAGCCATAGAGACTGAAGTTCAAATCCCAGCTCATTCACTTCTTAGGATGTAGCCTTGGGCAAACCGTTTACCCTCTCTGAGCCTCAGAGAGGCTGTTTACTTACCTGTGAAATAGGGGCAGCGATTTTCACCTTGCAGGGCGTATTATTGTAGTTGGATTAGAGGCAAGGTAGAAGAATCAGCTAACACAATGCCTGGCACACAGTAAGTAGTCAATAAATGATAGTTGCAGCTGCTATTGCCATTTTTAATAAAATTGATGACATTAAAGGTAATAAAAAAAAACCTGAATGATTCAGAGAGGTGCAGTAAGACACTTTCCCTGATGCCAGGGAAGTTAATGGATTAGGCATATGGATAGACAAAATGTGCTGACTGGCCATTCTTAACCTTCTTTCCTCCTTGTCCCTTCACCCTGGAGGCAAGGAAAGCTAAACAGTCACTTTTCCAACCTCCCTGGCAGCAAAAGATTGCCATAAGACACAGTTCTGGTCCAAGAGATGTGAACAGTGATCTTCTTCCTTGATAGAGACATGGCGAGTGCTACTCTTCCTTTCTTTCCTCCTGCCTTGAATGTGGATGTGATGCCTGGAGCAGAGGCAGCCATATTGTAGTCATGGTGTAATAAGCCACATGGTAGGGATGTCAGGAGAGAACAAGAAAAAGGTCCTAGGTTCTTGTTGACATCATTGAACTGCTGCACCAGCCCTGGGCTACCTACTTTCAGACTTCTTAGTCTTGTAAGAAAAATACCCTTCTATTTGTTTAAGTGACTCAGATGGGTTTTCTGTTGCTTACTGCTGAAAACACTCTTATCTGATAAAGAACTTTGTGATAAGCTACTGAAATACCTTGCTGACCTAGCAGAAAAATCGACAGTCACTTTGACTCTCAAACTCTCAAGAGCATGGGCTTTGTAGGCATTAAATAATCCTAAATATTTTAATGAAAATGAATATATATCTAGGAATGTAGGATACACACACATACATTTATACAGTAGTTTATGAAACCTGGAAGGCTTGCTTTAATGCAATTCTCAACCTTTAGTGTGCATAATCACAGTGAAACATGCCCATACCTGGGCTCCGACCCTGGAGATTCTGGCTTCATATTTCTGGGATGAGTTCAGGGCATCACAAAATTTTAAAGCTGCACAGGTAGCTGTGAGGCACAGGGCTTAGGGAGAACTATGCTATAGCCTTCCTTAGCAGGGATCTAAACTCAGCAAATCCTAGGTACTAAAATAAAGCCTTCAAGAGTCAGACTGGAAGGGTAAAATAACCTTACAGGCAGTGTGGCACAGCTTTGTTATTTTAACTCAACAGAATAATTCCTCACAATTACAAAGAGTTATCAGGTTTCATAAAACACAGGATTTATATGCAGTCCTCTATTGCCAGTTACACAGGGTTCCTCTTTAATTTTGCATAGCACCTGGTGTGGATAAACCAGCATTCAACCTGCCCAGGGATCAGAAATAACAGAACTGCTGCCTTATGACCTTATTTTAGTAACTCGAATGACCATGATAGAAACTCCATAAGATAGGATGGGGCTCATCAGCTAAGCCCGACATATTCACATATGGACAGACTAGGGCCCTTCTGATGGGAGGGCAGCCAGCTAACTCCTTGTCTTTGGAATGTTACTGTAATGTGATAGGAAGTGCCCACGTGGTAAGATCAGAATCACTGACATTGCTGACCCAACATGTTTACTTTGAATTTGTAAGTTTTCATAGTTTCTATGGTTTCTCTGTCAGAGTTACATATTCGCTTATATTTCCTGAATAGATTTTTAAATGAGAGCTTTATACGTATAAATAAATATGCATAAGGTCTCAAAGGTTGTTTTCTGTTTTTTGGTGTTTTTTTTTTTTTTTTTTACCCAGCAGCAAATTATTTTATGGGCCAAATCTATCACCTTGTCCATTAAACTTCTAGTATACTTGGTGGCAGTTATTGCTAAATCATCTTACGTTTGTACATAGAGTACTGTGTATATTCCTTTGTCAACCCAATTCTGAGAAATAATTGCTGGGCTTCACATTTTCATACCTGTTGATACAATTTACAGCAGCCCATCCTCTTATTGCATTTTTAGTTTTTACTACTAATAAAAATCCTATAACTTTAATGAGCCCTAACTGTATAACAGACACTGTACTATAATCTTTACATCAATATTTTATTTAATCCTTACTACAACCCAATGAAGGAGGGTACTATTGTCATGACCATTTTACAGGTGAGTAAACTGACTTTGGGAAGTCAAATTACTTATCCTCTCACAAAGCCTGGAGCTCATAGAGCCAAGCTTTGAATCTAGGTAATTCTTTATCCCAAAGTCCACCCTCTTAACCACCATGCTATGTTAGCACCATTTATCATCCACGCTTATCAACCTTATTTTTCTTGGGTCATGCTGTAAGAATCTTTTAACGGTTATTCTATTATGAATCACCGTCATCAAATCCGTCAGCCATATTCTGCTACAGCATCATTTTAAAAATCTTTTCAAAACAGATACGGTCATGGGTCTGAGTTTTACTTGTTTCTGCGACCGCACTTGTTCTGAGTCACTTCCATGGATGCTGGTGCGATAGAAGAACATGAGTTTTGTAGTCAGATGCTTTGCTTACATGACCCATGCTGGACATTTATTCCCTTTAAGTTACAGTTTGGAACATCTCTAAAGGGGAAGTATTCATGCTACCTTCTCACTCCCCAGGATTATGTGATGACCAAACAAGTTAATGGGTGTGAGAGGTGCTTTGAGAACGATGGGGTGATACACACATTATTATTATTTAATTGAAATGCACTTTACTTACCATATTTTATTAGTTTCAGGTATACGGCATAGTGATTCATGTTTCTTTTTGCAAATTATGTCCCATTATGAGTTATTACAAGATATTCACATCATTATTTTATAGAACTTTCTTTTCAATACGATGTTCCTGACTAGTTTCACTTCAATTCACAGCCACAAAATCTCCAACTGGCCTTCAGCCCTGCCTGGTAACCTTACCCCACTCCACATCTGTGAGCTTTCCCACTCTCCAAAGTGACTGTTTCACATCTTCTCTCTTCAGTTTTAGTTGAGGACCTCGCCTCCTCACACTTCCTCCAGAAAACTGAAGCAACCAGAAGGGCCTCCGTCATCACATCACCACCAAGACGAACACCCTATGTCCTCAGGGCTTCCTTCCCACGGTCACCAAGGATCAGGTGTCCTTCTCTCCAGAGACCAGCCGCCCTCTGGCTCCCATCTTTCCTCATCCGTCTCAGGGACTTTGTTCCTCCAATTATTCCTTCTCTTCAGCACCATCCCTTTTACTCCCTCTATCAGAGTGCGATCCTGTGCTTCCCATATTAAAAAGTAGAAAGGAAAAAAACAAAACTTCCTCTACCCCACATTTTCACACAGCCACGGCCCTATTTCTCTGCTGTCCTTCACAGAGAAATTTCATGAAGGTTGCTTACTGTCTCTGCCTCTACTTCCTCTTCTCCATTTCTCCCCTCAGCCCCTTCTGCCTGGTCCTGCTCCACTGAGCCTCAAGCTGCAAAATCAACACACGTGCCCTGCCCTCATCCTACCCCTCCTCTCACACAGAGTGTACCACTCCCTCCTTGTAGACCACTCTCTCCTCCTGACTGTGAACACACTCTACCGGTTCTGCTGCCCATTTGCTGGTTGACTCTTGACCAGCTCTTTTGCCAAATTTGCTTCATTTTTCTGACCTCTGAGCATTAGAGTGGCCTAGGGTTTACGCAATGACCCCTTCTCTTCCACGTCCTCATGCATCCTCTAAGGAGTCTCATCCAGCGTTCTGGCTTTATACAGCATCTGTATATCAGCCACTCCCACTCTCTTGCACCAACTATTTGGACTATTTGGCATTGCCATGTGGATTTTAGGCAAGCATCTCAGACTTACGGCCAATCAACATTCTTGATTTTCCTTCCCAAAGTGTCTCCGCCAGTCTTCTCTATGTCAAGGAGTGCCGTAACGGTGCCACCAACTGGTGCCATTAAATGGTACCACTTGCTCATGACAAAAATCTAGAAATCACCCTTGATAACTTTTTTTGCATCACCCCCCACATGGAAACCATTAGCAAAATCTCTCAAGTTCATCTCTAAAACAGAGCCTGAATCTATCCATTTCTCCCCATCCCTCTGCTAACACATCTTGAGATAAGCCATTTACACTTCTTATGTGGAATGCTGCAATAGCCTCCTAACTGTTCTCCTTGCTTTGCTTTTATCTTCCCTACTTTCTCTTTTTTAACACACACACACACACACACACACACACACACAGAAAGGAAAGTTCTTCCCTACAGCTGAATTCCAAATAATAAATAAAGTGTGATGGATTCAGAAATTCAACAATGGATGCTAAAACTTGTCAAGTTTGATGAGCAACAAGATATTTACACAGAGTTTCAAAGAAACTCCCTGCAAATCAGTTACTAATTACAAAGGGAGAAATAGTATCTTTATAGAGGCGAGACCTGGGGAACATCACCTTAACCAAGTGATCAAAGCTAACATCACTAGTATAGGGACAAACCACATCATGTGCCTCTTGATATCATGCACTGAGGTGGACATCACAATATTTCTTTGAAATCCTGCCAAAAATTCACAACTTGAATCTAATCATGAGAAAAAATCAGACAAGCCCAAATTGAGGGACACTGTACAATACAAAATATTTGTTCTGTGTTCTTTAAAAACATCAAGGTCAAGAAAGACAAAGAAAGCCTGAGGTCTGTTCCAGATTGAAGGAAACTAAAGACACAAGACAAAGTACATGCAACACTTGATCCTAGATTGAATACAGGACCTGGAAAAAGAAGTAGCTTATAAAGTACATTATTGGGACAATTAATGAAATTTCAATGTGGACTACAGATTAGAATAATAATACTGTGTAAGTATTAAATGTCCTAATTTTCGATGAGTGCTGCAGTTACACAAGAGGATGTTTTTGTGGTTCAGGAAATATATTTTCGAAGTGTTTAATGTTACAAGAGTGTGATGTCTCTGTTTTATGTTCAAGTGGTTTGGGGAAACACGCATATACTTATAAGAATATACAGCTAGCCTGCTGTATCCACCAGTTCCACATCCTCAGGTTCAACCAACAGCAGATCGAAAATATTCAGAAAAAAAAATTCCAGAAAGTTCCCAAAAGGAAAATTTGAAGTTACCATGTGCTGGCAACTATTTATATAACATTTACATTATATTTACAACTATTTACATAGCATTTACATTGTATTAGGTATTATAAGTAATCTAGAGATGATTTAAAGTACATGGGAGGATGTGCATAGGCTATATGCAAATACTACACCATTTTCTATAAGGGACTTGAGCATCTGCAGACTTTGGTATCCATAGGGGCTCCTGGAACCAATCCCCCACAGATACAGAGGGACAACTGTACAGAGAGAGATAATGGTAAATAAATAGGACCAAAAATGTAATCAACTGGTAAATCTGGGTAACAGTTCATAGGAGCTCTTACTTATTTTGCAACTTTTCTGTAAGTTTGAAATCATAGCAAAATAAAAAGCTTTCAAAACACTATGCATATCTGACCATGTCATCTTCCTGTTTATTGCCCCTCCAATAGCTTCCCAGCAAATTTATAATAAAATTCAAATCCTTCCCGTGGCTAACACAGCCCTGCGTGACCTGGCCCCTGCCTGCCTCTCAGATTTCACACCCTACCATTCTTTCTCACTTACCTTGCTCGGCCAGGTCAGGTGTCTTTCTGTCTTTGAAATATTCCAAGCTCATTCTCATCTTAGAGCCTGGAAGCTGTTTCTCTACCTGGAGTGCTCTTCCCCTCAACTTTGCATTTTACTTGGTTCTTCCTTGACAGTCAGAAATGGGCTTCCAGGTCACCTGCTCAAAGAGGCCTTCCCTGAGCAACCCCTGTCTCTCTCTCTCTCTCTCTCACCCCACCCAATATTTAACTCTCTGCAAAGCACTTACCATTCTATGTGTTTTTTATTTGTCTGTGTGTTAGCTTATGCTCCCACTGAACTGTCAACCCACCAGAGCTGGTATTTTGTCACATTCACAGCTACATCCTTTGTGCCCAGAATAGTGCTGGCTCAATAAATAGTTGCTGAGTGAACCTGGGTGTGTCTCATGTATTTTGATAATGCCGTATGTTACTCCCACATTGAAATAAGTCTCCTACTAGTAGAGAGAATCTCCTTCTCATCAGTCATGAGTACCCTTTCCTATATAACCCCAGGGTTTTCTGATCCTGAGGATCATTCTGGTTACACCGAGAACAATAGATACTTTGTTTCATTTCCTATTTTCTAGGAAGCCAAAGCTCATTAAGCCCCTTCCCCATTAAGACGCTTGGGGACCAACTAGGAGGACAATGGGTATTATGTCTCCTACACTTCCCAGAAACGATGCCTGCATCTCATAAACGGCAGGGCCTCAGTATGCAGTGATATTATTTTTATCCTCACTGTTTTGACACAGCTGATGAAATACCTTCATATGCCAATTCCTAAGAGCCATACAATAGCCGTAGATGCCCTAAGTTGGGACCGGGAGAGAAGTTTGATCCTGCTGTCTTCTGCCAACTCCGAGTGGGGTCTCAGATTTGCCATTTGACTTCTCTCTGGCAGCTGCCTCCCTTTGAATTTAGAAAGCGGCTCTTTCAACTTTGTGAATGAAGCATGGGTCCAACAGAATCAGAAACACGGGCCTCCTTCCCGCTGCTAACCAGTCTTCACAGTTTCCTGTATTAGCCACGTTCGTGAACAACAGAAACTCTAAGGACAATGCCATGTAACAGAGACACTTGATCTGATCCATAAAATTCATACCTGTCGTCATCTTTCATCCACTCCAGGAGGCCTGTCAATAGGACTGCCCTTCAAAATTGTCCCCAAATGCTCAGGAATATTGCGTCTCCCTGTTAACCCACAGAAAACGAGGATGGGGGAAATGAGTGCTGACATAAAATAAGTCTCTCTCGGTGCCTGTGATCTCAGAGAGGCTGGTGTTGCTGCAGATTCACAGGAACAGATGTGCATGGTGAGAGGGTGCTGCTGGGAGGCACCGCTGGGCAGATGGTCTCATTACACCACCTAATAAAAAGCAGTGACTCGCTGCGGCCTGAGGGAAGGAAGGTTAGAGTCATAAAGAAGATACAGGCACTTGGACACGTGTGCATGCAGAGATGTGCAGATGGGGAATAAATGACAGGACGGGCCAGGTAAGAAGATGCTCGTGTTCCTCTGAGGACGGCCAGAGAGCTCCGCCTGCATCCGGTTTACGTCCAGACCCACGCTGCACGGGAGCCAGTGTGACCAGCAAGGTATCATGACCACTAGTCATCATCACAAATTATACAAACCCACTATGAAACAATGGATGGAAATAGGATGAAGTGGATTTAGATGGGTACAGTGTGGTGGTAATCCTGCTTCCTATTAATTGCCAGCTGGTGACCTTGGGCATTTTAATTAACTTCCTAAGTCTCAACCTACTTATCTATAAAATGGAGGTAATAATAGTATCCACCTCATAGGGTTAATGTGAGGTGTAAAGGTCAGGATATATAAAAACCCTAAGGCTTGAGAAGCACTGAACTTGCCCATTTCTGGACAAAGCCTCCACCAATTCCAAAGGTAATAAATCAACACCATTGTATCTGTCACCCTGACTTCTCAGCCTCTGCACAGTCTGAACATCTGCCTCCAAAAACCCAAGTCAGCATTTTTAGCGGTTCTTCCATAAGCTGCTGCTTCCTCCATAAGCCCAATCTTTCAACCCAGAGGCAGTTAATTGGATTTTATGAACAAAAGCAAAACAAAGATAAGAGACCATCCTTTATAACACTTAGGAGTGTTATTCACGTGTCAACTGATCTGAGTCTCAGTCACAGCATATCATTGTCACTGTTGAATAATGTCATAGGTAGATAGGAATTCAGTGCACTGTCCTAGGATAGGGAGTATGGTGATCTCCATTTAGGAAGTAGACGAGGAAAGCAAGGAGTTAGATCATAAGATTCTCCTGCCTAGTTCTGCTGTTTTCTTGCTAATGATGCTTAAATTGTCCTGCCCTTGAGGTTCAATGGCCAGTAAAAGATTTTAAAATAAAGTTTAAAATGACTTGTATTTGTTGCATAAAGACATTTCCAGAAAGGTTAAATGTATTGTTTGAGACTGCAATTAAAGTTCACAAGTTTCTTAAATCCTGAACCAGTACATTGTCTAGAAGTAGTATTAGTAGTAATAACACTATAGGTAGCAATTACCAGGATTGAGGTCACCATTTCTTCACAAATATTATTGCCAGATATTATTTCCATTTTTACCTCCCAGAGAACTAAGATCTGGCCACTGATATGGTGACCATGATTGAAACCTCAGCAACAGCTCAACCTGTCAAACCACCCAACACACATACACACACGCTGATATTAAATTTGGGTTCGCTGCCAGATGGGCTAAAAATAAGAATAACTTCAGCCAAATGCAACCACATCAGAGAATTCACACTAAAAAAAGTCACTTTCACAAAAGGAATGCACTGAAAGGTCAGATGGAAATTTCCCCTTCCCACCCCCAAGTGCTCAAAGAGTGAATAAATATATAGCTCACTATTGGGGCGAGTATCTTCAAGGAGGTAGCTGTGGGCAAGAATCATCACTCCTCTTCTCTGATCTGTAGAAACGGTTTTAAGAAGAAACATGAAAATAAGTGCAAGGATTCAGGCAGGTGGGAGTTAGGTGATTTTCCACCATCTGAGGTCAAGTGTAGAGGATGTAATTTATTTCCTATATAAACCTCAAAGTCAATTTTCTAAAATAGAAAAAAAATTAAAAGGGGGGTTGCTTGAACTGACTCTCTGGCCCTTTGTTCTCATTGCTTGCATTACCCATTCAAGTTAACTTACCACTCAGAAAAAGTGATGAGAAAAATTAGACAATGTCTTCAGAAAGTCCACATCGTTCTAATGGTCATTCACTTTTTTTCTCGGTGATTTTGACTTTGTTAATAAAACTTAGGCAATAGAATTGTACTTTGAGGTAAATATTAAACTAGACCAACCCACCAGTGGGCAGCCATTCCTTTCCAGGAAATGAAGTGAATAATTAGAAAAATGGAGAAACATTTTCCATAGCGCTTGCTTCCTGCTTTCCCTTTCTTCTTTCTGTGTAATTTCCTTTCACAAAGTACTTTTTATGACGCTAGTTCTTAATGAGGAGCCTTATCTCTTGCCCTGAAATAACTGACCAGGTGAAGGAAGTTCTCTGTTTTAATGTTGCCTCTCCGAGCGTGGCCTTTGTCTCTTTCCCTTTTTTCTATGCTCTCTTTCAAAGGAGTTGACTGAACATCTCGAATTCGTTATGTTAATATAGAGCAATAAGAATGTGTTCAAATTGTTTCATTCTGCCATCTTGTATGAAAATCCTATCCAATAAATGTTTTCAAATGGCCGTTTATCTATAATTTAACATTAAAAGCATTAAATATAAGATTAACCCAAATGAGGTCTGTGGGGGAAAAAAAACACCAGCTTAGTCAGAGTCTAGTCTATCTCTTATTTCAGCTAAACATTCATTGCCTTCCCTCTTCTTCCTCCTCAAATTTTCCATCTCCACAGGATGGATACTAACTCTGGATGTTTGAGGTACAGCAGTTTCCCCTTATCCGCAGTTTTGCTTTCTGTGGTTTCAGTTACTCAGGGTCAACTGAGGTCCGAAATATTAAATGGAAAATTCCAGAAATAAACAATAAGTTTTTTTTCAGATTTCTTTTTTTTTTTTTAATTTTATTTTATACTGGAGTATCGTTAATTAACCATGTTGTGTTAGTTTCAGGTGTAAATTGTACTCCATCCTGAGGAGCGTGAAGAAATGTGATGCTGTCCCCCTGTGCCCTGCCCGGCCGTGGTGAATCATCTCTCTGTCCAGCCCATACCCACACTGTATTCTCTACCCACCCATTAGTCATTTAGTAGCCATCTGGGTTGTCAGATCAACTGCCGTGGTATTGCAATGCTTGTGTTCAAGTGACCCTTATAACTTTTATTACAATTAGTATATTGTTATAATTGTTCTATTTTACTATTAGTTATTGTTGTTAATCTCTTACTGTCCTTACTTTATAAATTAAATTTTATCATAGGTATGTATGTATAGAAAAAAACATGACATATATAGGGTTGAGTACTATCCGAGGTTTCAGGCATGCACTGGGGGTCTTGGAATGTATTTCTCGCAGGTAAGGAGGGGCTACTGTATTTTATTTTTGTAACTTTACACTAACCCAACAATGCAATTTATAGCATTTACAAGGAGCCCTCCATGTTCTAATCAATTGCAGCTCTTCTGCTCTGCGTAGCAGCACCAGACGTTATGTTTCCCACGAGCCTTTGATTAACACAGAACCAATGCTTCAGACAGAAACTGAAAAAGCAGCAAAGACATGAAGCTTTTTTTTTTTTTTTCCAGCACTGATTTAATGTTGGTCTAGCAGAGAGAAATTGCATGGAGAAGTTGACTATCATCACATGGCTGGTTCTTTGAGACTGATCTGACTTTTCCACTTGAAGGATTCTCAGCACTCAGAATGTCATGCATAACCTCAAGACATCCTATGCCTGGTTCTCAAAGACTGGGCTCAAGGAGCTCCACCTTCCAAAATCAAGCTGCAGCTGGAGGTCTGGGAAAGTCCACAGCTGTGCTCTGAAAGAACCTTGTCCGACGTATGTCAGGAAAGAAACTTCAGATGGCCTAGAGAACATCGAGAATCTCTCGTGCTGTTTCAGAGTAAGGAAATGTTAGAAACCCCATTGCTATGATTTGGAGGCTAGAACCTCCTGGCCATAGACACAAAAACTTCTACAAAATAATCTGACCATTCAAAACAAGCTTTTGGTGAATTCAGACTTGAGCATTGCTTTTTTCATAATTCAACCTGAAATTGTTTTTCATTTGATTCCACTTTTCAAAGAAGAGAGGGGTCTGGGATTTAAAAAATGTACCCTTCAAGCTCTACATTAAAACAAAGCCACATATTTTACTAAAATACATATCGTCAAGACCACGCAAATCTCAATCCTTGTTTCTAGGTTATAACTACTTTTGCTTGTCTACCTGTTTCTGGCCCAAGCCCTTAATGCCTGTTACCAAAGGATAGGTAGAGAATAGGTGTGCTTGCCTGAGGACAAGGAAGACCATAGCCCAAGGCCGGGGAACCTTAAGACATGAAGAGAAGAAAAACTGGGAAAGCCAAATGCCCAGTCTTAAAGCATATGGTCACACTCAATATATAGCCATTATTTTTAGCACAAGAATCTGTGTTACTGCAGCTCAGTAACAGCAGTCCCTCCGTCTACACTAAATCAGATAATTATCTTCATGAACTCATCACCACTGACTGCTGTTTTTTTCTCTATTACACGCTCTCCTGCCTCCCTCCAAGTCTTTCCAATTCTCCCTTTGCTTCACCCTTTTTTCCCTACTCCAAGGCCAACGCTGTTATTACACTAAACTTGACCAATTCACTATACCCTAGTTTGTCTGCCTGCCTCTAGTCTTTTTCCTTGCCCAATCCATCCTACATCCCATCACTGAGCTATTTTCCTAAAACTCCATGTTTTCTTCATGTTAGCTCCATGGATAAGAACAAGCAAGGACTTCCCATTGTCCACACGATTCAGTCTAGTGTTCCAGAGCCCTTCCCCATCCGCCTCTGCCCTCATCCCTACAGCGTCACCTGCCACCACTCCCTTGAGGGAACGGCCTCCCTCCAATAGTCCGTTAAGATGTTGTCCATTGAAAGTCTGTCATACTGAGATTCTCAGTGGTCATTCTGATGGGAAAGGAGGGAAGAGGACACCCGAATCACTTGAAAGGGGCTGAGCTGGGAAAGAGCAGCCATTCCTTGGACTTAAAATCCATCAGATGTCTTTGCTCTGCAAATGAGCTGAGAGTAGAGATGCCTCCCTCTCAGACTGGGAAGGGGAATTCCGTGGGGTGTTGCGTTGGGGCAGATCTTGGAAACAGATCCTTCTGTTAGCTAAGGCTGGAACTGGATTGAGGCACATGGCTCCATTGCCCACATGCTCCAGGGAAGGCAAGTCTGGTGTTAGCTCAGCTGCCAACCCAGAATCATGGATGAAGACAGACCCAAGCATCACTACCTTAACACACTGTGAGTGGATGCACTTCAGGCAAACTTCTCAGATGCAACTCGAGGGCCATGTCCTCTGCGAAGCCTTCTCTGACCTTATGTCATGTCTGTATGACCTCCCCTGAGCTCCCTTCCCATTCCACAGTGACCTAAACCAGAGATCCGAGCTCACGGAAGGCAGTTCTCTGTTTTCTCACCTGTCTCTTCCACTCCCAAGAGATCTTGTCACACAATGCCTGGTATGTGGAGCAGCTCAGTAAATGAAGCCAAGCGGTTCTGAAAGAAAAAGCCAGGGGAAGAGTAAAGTGGATTGGAAGCTTTTCATGTGAGCGGGACTTTGTCATACACATCTTTCCTCCGCAGAGCCCAGCTTAGGACTGCACGCAAATAAGGCACTTGCTGAGTGAGTCAGTGATTGATAAGCAAATGCCATTTTTTTTATATTGTAGTGTCCCCTTCATTTCTTTCTCAGATCAAATGTGAAAGTCCAACACTGTTACTACTGTAATTCTAAGAGCTTTATTTTCAAAACTAATGGTTAAAATTATGCCAGTAAAATTTCCACATGTGCAGCTTTAGTGCAACTGTCTTAGAGGGCAGATAGATATATTTAACCTTCTACATCATGGTGCACATGACTTTGGAGGATTTACAAGGTTGTCTGTGACTTGATTTCCAGATGGGGCTGCAGCAGCAGGGCAGCAGCTCCCCTAACTGGACGTATTGCTGGTGAGGGGGAGGGGTTTGCCGTTGCCTTTTTGTGTACACATTTCTCTCTGATGCACACGTGCTCTAATTTAAAGCACAGCTTAGACTGCTGGTTGGGGAAATCTGGCCTGCAGGGTCTGACTTCAAAAACAGAAAAAAAGAGAACTCCCAATCCTGGTTTCCACTCTGGCCTTAACTAGCTCCTATTATGTCCATATGGCAGGACATATGTTTCCCACTGCACAAATTTAAAACATCTGAAAATAATATTTTCCTGATTGAGCAGCCATTAGGGATGAAGCAGCATTTTCTGAGTGAAAGCCTGAGTCAGTGGCGAACCCAAGAGGAAGGATCCCAAGGACAAGGTCACAGCTCACTGTGGCTCATCCCAAGTCCAGGAACAACCTATGAGTCCTGGGGTGGGAAGCAGAGCGTCGTCACGCTGCCCCCAGCCCTCCCCGCAGGCTCACAGTTCTCTGCCTGGAGTGTGAGCTTCATAATAAAAAAGAACAAACCATGCACATTATGTAAAAAGCAGTATTGAAATACACATATTCGAATAGATTAATTTTTGTGATCTTATCTGTGTTTTCCATCAAGTAGTTTTTAGGCCTTGGAGGATTGTGGGAGAAAAAGTGGAAAGCCTTTCCCATAAATTACCCTGGATTTGGCAAGAGCGGGGGAAACTGACAGCTCAGATGAGGAAGTGTTACTATTTTGCTGATGGTGTGGCCCTGTAATGCCCTGAGATCCTGGAAGGCGATTGGTTGGCAAGGAGACGGAAGGGCTCGGGTAGGAGATGTTTGGAGTCTTTGGGTTATGAAAGGGTAAAAGGCAGAGAGAACGATAGTAAAGCCCAAGACAGCCCCATTAATAATGGACGCTGAGCTGGGCAGCCAGAGCGGCCCATAGGAGGCCTGGGGTGAGGGCAGCCTTCTCACAGAATTCCTGAGTTAGGGAGCTCTGCAGAGTCAGCACGCAGCCACCCTTGTACAGGAGTTTCAAGTAAGCCAAGAGAGCTGCCCAGGGTCCAAACAGGAGGGAAGGAAGGAGGGAGGGAGGGAGGGAGGGAGGGAGGGAGGGAAGGGATACGGGGAAAGCCTGGAAGGAAGGACCACATTCAAACCTGCTTCAGAGCAAGGGCATGTGTTCTCCCTCATCTAAAGTGTCACCTGACACTTCAGACCCCCCTCCCATCCCTTAGTTTTCCTAACATACCAAGTATTTTTCTCACTTACCTTGTTTTTTCCTCCCCGACTAGAACGCTAACTCCATAAAGATAGGAAACAGTGTTTATTTGGTTCCCAGCGCTGTGCCCTCTTAAATGAAGTGTCAGCAAAACTGCCCTCATTCCAGGTGGAGTCTCATGGCCTTGAGCTGATGAGGAAGGTACAATAATCAGGTGCAGGAGAGGAGGCCAAAGAGGCCAGCAGGAAACTCCTGAAACCCTGGGCTGGCAAGGAGAGACCCCTCTCCCCAAAGGAGGTAGCCGCACGAGGCTCCCACGCGGCTCCCACACTCCGTGCCCATCGGCCAAGCTCAGGCGACACCCTGCAGCCACACTATGTCCTCCTATTCTCCCAGCTCAAGGAGGCGTGCACTATTTTTAACTTTATATTTTATATAAGATAACTGAGGAGCAGAGAGGTAAAGAATTAGGTTGAGCCATATACAACTGTCATTGTGTACCTAAAAATTATAAAATAGGGACAATATCATAGAGTTTGACCCAACTGCATGCTCAAGATCATTAAATTTCTTAAGCGGCACAAGGCAGATACAAATGCATGTCTGTCCATCTAACTCCCCAGTTCAAGGGCAAAGCCATTCCTGGTGGAAGGACACCATGGGGAACCAATGCCCTTAGATCTTGTTAGAAGAGTCATACAATGAGGCCTCGGAGAGAGAAGAGAGGATTGGGAATAACTGCCTGTGTGAGCTATAGCCATATGGTCTTCCTAAAATACCTCAATTTTAAAATGAAGACTCCTTATTCAGCCTTAAAAAAGAATGAAATTCTGACACATGCTCCAGCATACATGAACCTTGAAGACATTATGCTAAGTGAAACAAGCCAGGCATAAAAGGACAGTATATGATTCCACTTACATGAGGCACCTACAGTAGAGAAATTCATACAGACAGTAAGTAGAATAGTGGTTGCCAGGGGCTGGGGGGAGGGAAGATGGGGTGGGATCCAGAGTTTCAGTAGGGGAAGATAAAAATATTCTGAAGATGGATGGTGGTGATGGTTACACGACAATGGGAATGTACTTAATGCCACTGAACTGCACACTTAAAAATGGTTAAAATGGTAAATTTTATGTTGTGTATATTTCATCACAATGGAAAAAAAAAAAGAAGGCAGCTCTTGCTTCAGTTTGGATCTGTTGAGTAATAAGCATCGTTGGATACTTTGATGCTAAAAAAAAGACTATTATTTCAACTTTATGCCTTTATGACATAAAGCGTACATGTGTATGCAAATATAGTTGTGTGTACTCTATGCAAATACTGCTACTACTACTAATGAAGATAGCTAATGTTTATTGAGCACTCACCTCTTGCCAGACTCATTAAATGCTGCACATGTATCATGGCATTCCAAGTTCACAGGAACCCTGCAAAACAGGTACTTGGATGACCTGCTTTGTTTCGTATGTATCGCCCTGTAACGCATTAGAGTCCAGTCACCTTTTTTCCTTCTGTGTGGAGATTCCCTGGAGAACTCCAAGAACAAAAGACTGTAAAGAAAACGGATTTGAAGCAGAGGCTTGTCCTCAATAAATTTTTGTTAAGTGAATCGCCACATGACCCAAGAAGAGTTCCTCGGGTTTTCTGATTATATTCCTTAATGTTTGTCATCAGAGGTTTAAATAAGAGGAAGTGAAAGAAAAAAAAAAAAATCACAGTGAAAATTTCTGCCAAAATGCATTCTGATATTTTTACCAAGTAGAAACATGACTAAATATAGTCTACAAAAGCTGGCTATATTTAGAAATGGCCTTTTTTTTTGTTTGTTTCACCCAAAGTGTAGTATCGTAAAAGGTCTCAGCCTTTTCAGATGAAGGAAATTTCATGAAATGGTTTTGGGGGAGTCTGCCTGTTGTTTCTGTGGGTGATATTATCGTCCCTCGCTACTCTCAGCCCAGGCTCCTTAGAAGCAGGACCGTCTACAGTTTGACCACAGGGCATTTTTAGTTCCTTCTGGCACGACTGGAACTGGGTTAGGATAGTCAGCTAATAGTTCTAATTGTCACACTTACTGCACAGAAACTAGGGGGGAAGAAATATGATTGAAGCTTCAGTCACAATCCTCCTGGAAAACGTGTGATGTCTGTCAGCTCTTCAAGAGTTAAGCAGCATATCTTGCACTTTCAAAGCCCGTTGTTTTGCAAGAAGTCTTAGGTGCAAACAATGAGACAAAAGCACGCTTTGTGAAAGACAATGACATCCATTCAAATGCCTCTCATTATATGCTCTGATTTTGCAGAGCCTTGTATCCAGAATTATCCTGTTCTATTAACTAGTCTGGTATAGTCTCAAAAAAAAAAAGATTTTTTTTCTTAAATGTGGAGTTAGTGGGTGGAGAAAAAAATTAAAGCAGAAAGATATCTCTTTCAAGTCATTCAGTCCCAGCGTTCACTGGTCTTGTCACACGTCCCTTTTAGCTCTTTATGGAAAGAGCTCAGATCTCAGAAGCGTAGATCCCCAAGTGCGCACTTGAAGTTTACAATAACTCACTTCTCTACAAATGGAGTAATCCCCACAGTAAGAGACAAAGGGAAATGTCTGTTTCTTTTCTTCCCTCCTTCCATCCTTTTCTCCTTTCTTTTTCTTTCTTTCTTTCTCTTTCTTTTTCTTTCTTTCTCTCTCTCTTTCTTCCTTTCTTTCTTTCTTTCTTCTTTTCTTTCTCTCTTCCTTTCTTTCTTCTTTCCTTCCTTTCTTTCTTTCTTTTTTGCTTTCTTTCATTCAACTTGTTGAACACGTTTTGTTACAAAAATCCTGGAAATTGGGGAGGAAAACAGCTCATTAGTTCTCTGGTCCACTCTGTTTCTGTCTCCTTCAACACATTCCTCAGAGATGAATTCCATCAGATCTTAAATCTGGTGAACAAAGTCATGCCCACCACTTCCCAAGGAGCTGAGCCGACAATTTATGAGATTTTGTGGTCAGGATGTTTAGACTTTTGGTCTGTGGTTCAAGGTTATTGCAGTTCAAGTTCATAGGGCTCAGGGTGTGAGGGAAATGGATGGCAGGAAGGTGATCTCCGGGCAAAGCTGAAGGCAAGGAGAGGAGGCGGGGCGGGACTGGCTGATCACTGGCTGGGGGCCTGGGTTTGGGTGAGGGGAATGATGCTCCGAGGCTTCCTGGATGGGTGGGGGAGTGGGCTGCAGCCTTTGGGATGCACCTGCCAGTGGACAGCCCATCAGACTGGGGAACTCTGAACTCAAGGCCCTTTACAACAGCGGTCCCCAACCTTTTTGGCACCAGGGACCGGTTTCGCGGAAGACAATTTTTCCATGGACCAGGGGCGGGGGGATGGTTTGGGGATGATTCAAGCACATTACATTTATTGTGCACTTTATTTCCATTATTATTACATTGTAATATATAATGAAATAATTGTATAACTCACCATAATGCAGGATCCATGGGAGCCCTGAGCTTGTTTTCACTTGTCTCTCACTGATAGGGTTTTGATATGTGTCTGCACGCAATTGATTTGTTATGGTCTCTGTGCAGTCAAACCTCTCTGCTAACGATGAGCTGTATTTGCAGCCGCTCCCCAGCACTAGCATCACTGCCTCAGCTCCACCTCAGATCATCGGGCATTAGATTCCATAAGGAGCGCGCAGCCTAGATCCCTTGCACACGCAGTTCACAGTAGGGTCCACGCCCCTGTGAGAATCTAATGCTGCCGCTGATCTGACAGGAAGCAGAGCTCACGCGGTAATGTGAGCGATGGGGAGCAGCTGTGAATACAGATGAAGCTTTGCTCACCCGCCGCTCACCTCCTGCTGTGTGGCCCGGTTCCTAACAGGCCATGGACCGGTACCAGTCCATGGCCCAGGCGTTGGGGACCCCTGCTTTACAAACTTCATCAGCAGGAGAAACATAAGCAAGCAACCACAAAACAGGAAGCTCCATGTGAAAAGGCCCAGGTTGCTGGGCCACCTGGTCCCACCCATCACGGGGGATAGTTTC
This sequence comes from Balaenoptera physalus, assembly GCF_965194825.1. Lineage (NCBI taxonomy): Eukaryota > Metazoa > Chordata > Mammalia > Artiodactyla > Balaenopteridae > Balaenoptera > Balaenoptera physalus. The sequence continues at coordinate 67,674,464 of NC_138888.1, forward strand.
CTCCTGCAGTAACATCTTTTCACCTAAATAATTAGAGATTGTATTTATCTATCTAATCGCTGTGCCCTGGTTTCACCAACCCGCAAAACACAAAAGAGGTCATATTTACAATTAGGCCTAAATGACAAGGGCTTCAAGCCCCCGTTGCTTCCAGCAAGAATTCCAGTCTTTTCCAGAGTAGCTTTCCAAATATTTCAGAACTTCTCCAGAGCTGTCTGCACGTATCCATGAACAAGTCTTCACTATCATCCCCGGGCAGTGGCTGCAGAAACCCAAACAGAGCCTTCTATGCCAGATTCCCTGATCGCTGGCCCACTCCGGCAGCCTGCTTGGCCAGCATTCCGTAATGCTACGGTTAATGCTGTAACCGTAAGGCTACAATCAAGCTACCTGTTCACTGACCCTCATGCCTTGCTGTCACCACTGTCACCATCTCCTCCAACACACCACCACCCCCCTTCACCAACCCCAGGGTAGACCTTTGACAATTTGCCTGGCTAGTGTGGTTCCTGGTGATGAGTGGAGATGCTTCTCCCTGTTATTCTCTCCAGAGAAGACCCACAGCACCATTGCTTGGGCCCCAGATATCACAGCGCTTCGACTGAATATCACAGCTCTTTCAGTTGCCATGTTTGCAGCCATTTCCCCAAAGCTCTCCCTCGGCACCAGGTGGCTGCTTCTGCAGAGCTGCTAGTATCTTTCCTGGGATCAGCCCTCACAAGGTGACCAGCTCACCTCTTCAGACCCGCCCTCCCTATGGTGAGCCTCTCGCCAGAGGCCCTACTATCCTCTCCCTCAAACTCATCTGGGACGCTGCAGGCCAGCAGTCAGTTTTATGTCTTCATTTCTCCTTTGTAGAGCCAGGGGTAAGCCCCTCCATCCCTATGTAAATTTGTGGTGGGACAGGGCTCAAACACAAATGGCTATATTGGGGGAGAGATAATGCTTTTAGCATCTGAGCCCCAGACGCTGAGTTAGGCCACATTATCCTGATGTGAACACAAACTGAATCAGATTCTCTCTGTGCCCACTCAGACTGAGGTGATCAAATGTCTATGGGCATTCATTCACCCATTTATTGATCCAGCATTTATTGAACACCTCTTATGTGCCTGGCACTGTACTAGGCTTTGGAAACACAAAGATAAACAAAACAGAGTCCTTTAACTCAAAGCAGTCTATGAAAAAAGACAGATACATAAGTTACTTACAATGTAATGTTGTAATGTTCTCTGTAATAGGGCTAGTCCATGCTATGGAGAGCAGAAAAATGGAAGATTCCTTCTGTCCGGCAGAATCAGGGATCTCAGAGGCAGCTTCTGAGAACAGAAGACATTTAGGCTGGGTATTGAAAGATGAATAGGAGTGCCTTAGGAAGGGAGGTGTAGCGAATTGCAGAGAGAGAGCTGGTAATGAGCATTGGCCGAGAAGCATGGAATTTCAGGGCTTACTTAGGAAAGCACTGGAATTAGGTGTGGTTACAGCAGAGGGACAGAAGAGAGACTGGAATAGCAGGAAATGAGGCTGCTCAGATTCACTGGGGCAGCTCACAGAGCAGTTAGTATGCCCTTCTAAGAACCTGTGCTTTTGTTCCATTCAGAAAACATTTATGAAGCACCTACTAGACACCTGACCTTCTGCTGGGCACCAGGAGTGGAAAGATGACTAAAGCATGGCCCTATCCTTTAGGAGGTTAAGTCACCCGGGGAGACAAACTTATAGAGATAATTTCAATATGATGCTAGGGCATGCATAAACATAGGATGCTCTGGGGCACACAGGCTGGAGGGAGAAGGGGTGGGAGCATGTCGGGGGTACACTTGCTGAAAGCGTTATTGCTGAAGTTTAATCTTGAAGGATGAGTGGGTATAACCCAGGATGAAAAGGGAGGAAGAGCTTTCCAGGCAGATGGAAGAAACACAGTGAGCAAAGGCACAGGGACACCAAACAGCATCATTTATTGTTTTTATTTACTTTGGAGGAGGAGATAAGCATCTCAGTGTTGCTGACGTAAGAAGTGAGAAGTTGGAAGTGGCAGGAGGTAAGGATGGGGAGAGAGGTAAGAGCTAGGACACTGCGGGCCTGATATTTCAGGCTAAGGCCTTTAGACTGTGTCTTGTAGGAAATAGGGAGCTATAGAAAAGTCTTAAGCACGTAGAGAATGGACTTGAGGACACAGGGAGGGGGAAGGGTAAGCTGGAACGAAGTGAGAGAGTGGCATGGACATATATACACTACCAAATGTAAAATAGCTAGTGGGAAGCAGCCGCATAGCACAGGGAGATCACCTCGGTGCTTTGTGACCACTTAGAGGGGTGGGATAGGGAGGGTGGGAGGGAGGGAGATGCAAGAGGGAGGAGATATGGGGACCTATGTATATGTATAGCTGATTCACTTTGTTATAAAGCAGAAACTAACACACCACTGTAAAGCAATTATACTCCAATAAAGATGTTAAAAATAAAAAAGGGAAAAGTAAATAACAATAAAGTGGATTTAAATTTTTTTTAAAAGTCTTAAGCAGAGGAGGGATGTGATCAATTTTGCAATTATATAGATCACTCTAGTGGCAGTACAAGGCTACTGTAATGTCCAGGCAAGAAATGAGAAAGCCCTGAAGGAAGGGAATGCACAGAGAGATGACTTGGTTGTTTGTGTTGATACCTTCTATTGAGCTAATTTCTAAATGACGCTATTAGGCTAAATGTGACACTTTAGGTCCCTATCTGTTGTTAGTTCCTATCCCCCCTGTGTAGCTCCTAGACAGAAAGAAAATGACTGCCTTAAGAGTGAGTCTAGAACCCATGTTCAGAGCTGCACTAGTCACAATAGCCAAAGGTAGAAGCTACCCAGGTGTCCATCATCAACAGATGAATGGATAAAGTGTGGTATATACACACAATGAAATATTATTCAGCCTTAAAAAGGTAGGAAATTCCCACACATGCTACAACATAGATGAACCTTGAAGACATCATGCTAAGTGAATAAGCCAGACATATAAGGACAGTGTATGATTTCATTTATATGAGGCACCTAGAATAGTCAAATTCATACAGACGGAAAGTAGAATGGCTGTTGTCAGAAGCTGAGGGGAGAGGGGAGAATGGAGAGTTAAATTTTTAATGGGTACCGCATTTCAGATGAAGAAGATGGAATTTTTCTGGAGATGGATACAGGTGATGATTATACAACAGTGTGAATGGACTTAATGCCACTGAACCATACACTTAAAAATGATTCAAATGGTCGGATTTATGTTATGTGTATTTTACCACAATTGAAGAAAAGAACACTGAAAAGAAGATAAAGCTGTGCAATATTTATGGTAGGTATCGATGTTTTTCAAATAACTAATAGAAATGAAGAAAATCTAAGTGGTAGGATGATACTGGCTGAGTAATCCAATTCATGGAAAACCTTCTCAAAACCAAGAATGACCTCTACCTTGAACTGTGAGATTTACTAACACTAAAATATAATCTTGCACCAATTCTTAAAAAAAGAGTCTAGATCAGCCAACCACATTTTTTTAAAATTAATTTTGATTGGAGTGGAGTTGCTTTACAATGTTGTGTCAGTTTCTACTGTACAGAAAAGAGAATCAGCTCTACGTATACATATATCCCCTCCCTTTTGGACTTCCTTCCCATTCAAGTCACCACAGTGCATTCCACCTGTTTTTGTAAACACAGTTTTATTGGGACCCCGTCACACCACACCCGCTGTGTTATGTATTGTTTGTGGTTGCTTCTGCTTAACCACAGCAGAGCTGAGTAGCTGCCACAGAGACTGTCTGACCTGCAAAGTCAAAAATGTTTACTATCTGGCCCTTTATAGAAAAAGTTTGCTGAACCCTCTTCTAGACATTTGAATATGGATTGTATATTGGATAATAGCTATTGGATAATAGCTTTGTGCCAACGTTAAATTTGTGGTTATTGGTGAGAATACTCTTGTTCTTAGGAAAGAAATGCTGAAGATATATAAGGGAACATTCCAGTGGTAGGCGATAGACAGACAGAGAAGCAGGCATGCAAGCAGACAGACAGACAAATAGAGACAGAAAAAATATGGCAAAATACTAACACTTTGTGCATTTTGCTGAAGGGTAGAAAAGTGTTAATTGTATTATTCTTGCAACTTTTCTAAAGTTTGAAGATTGTCACAATAGAAGAGGAAAAAAGGAATTAATCTACCTCTAGAGCTGAATTCCTTCTGTCCTCTGCAGCTTCTTGGACACTGGTGACTTTATGACTTTATAGGATTGCAGATTAGAATAAAGTGTGAAAACCAAGTACAAGATCATGCCCTCTCTGCCTTGTGAGGGGTGTACACCAACCAGTCACAACCCATTTGTTCCTGGATTCTTTCTGGTGTTAATTTCTTCTTCTTTTGGATAATTGTGTTTTGGACTCTCCACATGCCGTACAAGTCATGCCAGCAAATCCTCTTGTGGATGGGCTATAAAAATAGCAAGTAAGTGGCATAATTTCCCTACTTGTATTTCTATAGTCACACAGAAGTGGAATGATTCTTCTTGTGTTCCACATGCCACTTTGAGTCTCTACTTATCCCAGTGTTGGACCTGATTTCTCTTTGCTATTTTTTGTTTTAAGGTCTAAAAGCTGACCCCGTAGCTCACAAGCTAATTAGGGATATACAACACATACCCAGAAGAAGATACTGAAGAACCATTAGCAAGGAACATACAGTTTCATTCTCTATCTTAATAATTCCACTCCTTGAAACATAGCCTAAAGAAATTTCCAACACAAGCTACAAAGTGACATGCACGGGGGCTTTCTTTGCAGTTGCTGGTGGGGAACTGAAGGTACTCTGGGAATCAGTGGGGGATTGAATAGGTAAAATGCGTAAATGCCCACCTTGGAGCATCCTTAAGAAGCACGGAGTAGATACGTGCATAGCAACGTGTGCAAAGCAAAAAAAAAAAAAAAAAATGGTGCTTGGTGAAACAAATGTGAGGAACAGAGTGATAAATAACAACACAGAAGTACATGCACACAGACGAGTACACATTTTATAAGAATACTTAAAAGCTAAGCAATACACATTAAATATTTTAGAACAGTTGCTAGTGGAAGAGGGAACTAGGGTAGAAGAGAATATATGATTAAACTGAACATTTCTTAATTCTTAAAAAGAGAGAAGGGCATGGCAGCACCAATGATGACGTTTAAGGAAAAGAAAAAATAACTTCTAGGAAGAGCCAGCTACCAACATGCCATATATATGTGATGAATTCATGAAGCAAAGAAGTAATCAGAGCGGGTGGTGATGGGGAAATCTTCCTGGAAAATGTGACTTTTAGGCATAGTGCTTTATCTCTCACCACCCCAACACTTCTTCTGTTCATCCCACAAAATACTGCCATCACATAAACTAATAATACTTAAGGATAACACTAACTATATTTGGAACATTCAAAATACAGTGACAAAATACAATTCTAAATAATTTACACACATTATTTAATTTACCCTCCACAAAACTCTTCTGAGATAGGGATTATTATCATCCTATTTCACAGATGGGGAAACTGAGGCTTAGATTAACTTGTCCCAAATGACATAGCTAGAATGTGGCAAAACAAGATTGATATCCAGTCCTGTTTCACTCCAAAGGCTGTGCTCTTAACATCTTTTCTGGTGAAGACACATAGCAGACACTCAAAATAATGTCATGACACACAGCAAACTCACACACAAAAAAAGTGTTGCTTAATGCCAAACCAAGGAAGGCAATATCGTTTTTAGAGCTTCCTTCCAAGTTTGAAGCCACACAAATGGCAGCCAAAACAAATTCTTGTTAATTAACATGCTTGTTACAACATGACAGGTAGCCCCAGCCTTGGATCTGTCCAGGTTTACTCATTCATTGAAAAATTTTGATTTGATCAAGAATCTGTATTGTGCCAGGTACTGTTCTGAGGTTACAGCAGTGAACAATTCAGGCTAGCTTCCTGCTTTCATGGAGTTACACTGTAGTGGAAGGGGACTGAAAATTGACACAAAAATGAACAAGAAAAGTTTCTGAAAATAGCTCAGAAATGAACAGTTAGTGGTAAAGTCCTATGAAGAGAATAAAACAGGGGTGGGACATGTCTTGGAGGCTGCTTAAATTGGCTGGTCAGGGAAGGTGATGTCTGTGCTGAGATTTGAATGACAATAATGAATCAACCACGAGATAATGGGGGAAAAGAGTATATCATGTGCTCTATTAGGTGATGCAAAGTCTTAAAGCAGGAACCTTATTCAAGGAAGAGAGAGAGAGAAGGCTGGTGTGGCTGAAGGTGGAGAGGAGTTCCAAAGATTCTGACGATTGCAGAGAAAGGCAGACCTTAGGTCGTGGTGGACTTTGTAGGCTACAGTGAGTGTTACGATCCAACTTAAATTTTTATAAGACCACTCGGTTCTGGGTGGAGAATAGATTGTAGGGGCATGACTGGGGACAGAAAGCTCATTTGAGGGCTTGTTAAGAAGCCCAACCAGGCTTCTAGTTTTGCTATAAAAGAGTAGCTGATATTGTACTCATCCTCCTACCATGAAGAGCTATAAACCCCGAACAAATACAACAACTCTTTTCAGACATTGGATGGCAACTAATACAGAGAAACACACAAAGTGCACCTGACATTCACCCTAAGAGCACTTCCCAAACTGGCACCTAGAAATCAAGCCCAAATAGAAATCAGTGATGGTCTCTCAGGGTATAGGAAATAACAGATGGAAATTTGAGGCTGCTGGAGTGGCCAGAATTTGAGAGGTACTGGAAAGGACCTCTCACACAGAAAAAGAGACTTCAAAATTTGAGTGATGATTCCTTACGTTCTTAGTTGCCCCCTTGTGATGGTTAATTTTACGTGTCAACTTGTCTAGGCCATAGCACCCAGATATTTGGTCAAATGCCAGTGTAGATATTGTTGAGAAGATTTTTTTAGATGAGGCTAACATCTAAATCAAAAGACCTTGAGTAAAGCAGATTACCCTCCATAATGTGGGTGGGCCTCATCCAGTCAGTTGAAGGCCTTAAGAGAAAATAGACTAAGGTCCCTGAGGAAGAGGGAATTCTGCTTCCAAACTGCCTTGGGAATTGAAAAGCAACATCAATTCTTGCCTGGGTCTCCAGCCCGCTGGCCTGCTCTTAGATTTTGGACTTGCCAGTCCCACAGTTGTGTGCGTCTCTCAATCCCTCTCTCTGTTTCTCTCTCTCTCTGTCTCTCTCTCTCTCTCTCTCTCAGACACACACACACACACACACACACACACACACACACACACTACTGGTTTTGTTTCTCCAGAGAACCCTTACTAATACACCTCTTAAGCCGTCCATGCACAGGGTAGCAGATATGTAATAAGTCTAGAGAACAACCAGTCCAGCTGGAGCAGAAAGGAAGGAACTATTAAGGATTTTCCAGATAAATAATGGAAATAAAGATTATTCAGATGGTCGAACCATATAGAAACTATAGGAAGTTGTAGGGAAATTAATCCATCAAGTTCAAAGAAAATGAAGCCAATGAAAAATTGAGGCAATTACATTTAAATAAAAGAATGTAGCTTTCTGACTCAGCAGCGAACAATAGTTACAAAGTCATAAAATGAAAACACTAAATATGGATTTAACCATAATTGTAATACAAATATATGGGGGAGGTGGGAGGGTAAAGGGGTTATATGAAAGCTAAAACTATCATCTGCCATAGTAAGTCAAAAGAAAATTAAAAGTATTAAGAGGTAGCTATATACATCTATTATTTAAAGGAAACATACAGGTAAATATCAAAAGAAACAGCTAAAAATATTTAATACAGTTGCCACTGTAATTTAATATAGTTGCCGCTGCAGAGTGGGATTGGTCTGTGTAGTGTATGTGTCAGTATTTTTTTTTTATAACCTTTTAGTATCATGTGAAATTTTAAACTGCACACTTGCATTACTTTATTAAAACAAACCACACAACAAAGTTACCATTTACCAAACCAGGAAGGACTTTGAAAGATACAGGCAGATATGACAAATGAGTCATGCTTTTTCCAATTTATTCAGAGCCTTGAAGGCGTCAGAGAAATACCCCCTTCCTCCAAGTGTTATATCACAAAATTTCAGAGGATTTACTGTCTATTCAATAGATAATAAAAGGATTTGAGGCCCATAATTTTAAGAAAAGTTGGGAAAATCTGTAAAGTCATAAAGCACATTTGCTTGCTATTTGGATATTTACCAAAACAAAAAGTATGTTCACAAGAAGCCACATTTAAAGAATTTTTAACTAGTTCAAATCACTAACTACCAACAGAGTTAAATTCAACAGTCACAGGTGAAGTTTTGCAAACACAGGCAGGAAGACTAAATAATACTGATAGGTTACACAGAGCTAGCTGTATATTAAGAATGACTGGGGAAGATCTCAGATTACTGTAGATATGAAAAAGAAGATTGAAATCAAAATTCAACTTCACCTTTTAAAAAGAACCATGTACAAAGAACATAACATGATGGAGGAAATTGCCCATGGTTTATGTGACAATTACGTGAAGCCAAGTAGGCCACGTGTGCGTCAGACTCTGACACTGATGCATCACCTGCCCTGGACTGTTATCTCAGCTAAGGCCGGGGGAATAACTATAAATTTTGCCAGCACTTACCACTACTATTTTCCTGATTCTTGTGTCTCCAACTTCACTGTCATTATTTTCTGCCGTAATATTCAATTACAGTACTTGATTTGAGGAGATTCTAGAAAATTTGAAGAAAGACTCCAAGATGCTGACAGTTGGGTAAATAATTCCTAAGAGAAAAACTAAAAGATCTTGATCAATGATGTCAGAAGTAAGATAAGAGAACATACACATTTTTTTCTTCAGTTTGTATCCAGACCAACAAAAGAACATAGGCATGTGATCTGTCAACATGAAACTAGAGGTCATTAATTTTTAATTAGTTAACTTTTGCTGCTTTGTCCTTCTACCCATTTCCCAGACTAGGTTCCCAATGGCTTCCTAATAAATTAGTCCTAATGAAATCAAATAAATTCTAAAAGGAACCAGTCTTCTTTCTCCTAGGATTATCTCTAGGTCATTAAAGACAGTTGACAGAGAAAAATCATAGGTTACTTTCAAGACTTAATCTGTATCAACCAGCTCAAATATTATTAGTTTTCAGGTATTACATTTCCCTGAACAAATAGCACTCACTTTCTCGCCATCTTAAAATTAAGCGATGCAGGCATGACTTTGAACTAGACAGGGGATTTCCACATTTTCACCATCTTCACTTTTATAAAATTCCTCAGTTTTATCCAGCTGTACTTGAAAAATCCAGACTTTGACTCTAAGAAAGGAAAGAGTAGAGTATTATAGTTCAGTAGATATTTAAATTAAAATTTCACGTATTATAGGCACCATTCATAAAACTACATATGAATTTTAGAACTTTAATTAGTTTATCATTTATCAAAAAAGTTGGAGGAGAGGGAGGAGTAGGAAGAAGAAACAGATAAGGCTAGAGATATGGTGACTTGAATCAGGATCTTCGGAGAAATAAAAATTGAAAGCATCCAGTATATGTTTTGGAAGTCAATGAATAATAACAGGTAGCAAGATGATGGCAAGAGAGGTGGCAAGGATGATTCCTAAGTTTTTAGCTCAAGTGACTAGAGAGGTGGGGTGCCATTTACAGGGATGTGTAGACTAGGGTCAGGTGTAAGGCTCGGACCATTTTAATTTAGTGGGCATTTTAATTTTAAGGTGTCTAGTAGACTTCCTAATGAAGATGGCAGGTAGGATGTTAGATACGTGACTTTGGAGTTTCTGGGCCAGGTCAGAGCCACTGGTACAGATTTGGGGTTCACGGATATATAGACAGTATTTAAAGCCATAGGTCCCAGGGAAATTACCTAGGAACACAGTGTAAATATAAGAGGACTGGGACTGAGGACCTAACCCTCAGACATGTCACAGTTTAGAGGTTTTACAAAGAAGAGGCAAACGAAACCAAGAAGTCGTGAAGAGAGAGGAGGAACACCAAGAGTATGAATGATGTCACAGAAACTGAGAAAAGAAACTAACACTTCCTGCTGAAAGAAGTGGTAAAATGAGAAAAGAAAATGACCTCTCACTTTGGCTACGTGAAAGTCAGTAGGTCATTGGTGATCTTGACTAGAACCTTCACATAACTTCATGGAATAGAGGGGACAAAAGCCTGAACGGAAGGTGAGGAAGTGGAAATTGTGTCTGGAGTCAGATCTTTCAAGAAGTTTTGCTGGGAAAGGAGACCCAGAAATGGTATAGTGGTGAGAGGGAACTGTCAGGCCAAAACATTTGCTTTGTTGATGCTATTGTTTTTACTTTTCACTGCGGATATTTTCATACTTAACGTATGCAAAACCAGAGGATAAATATTATTTATGTGTCTTCAGGAACTCATCACTCAACTTCAACAATTATCCATTTTATGCTTGTTTCATCTAATGCCCCATTTTAATTTTTTTAAAACATTAAGATATAATTTACATATACTAAAATTCACTCTTTTTGGTATACATTTGTATGAGTTTGTATAAACACATACAGCTAAATAAACACTACCAAAATCAAGATATAGAACAGTCCTACCACCCCTAAATTGTCCCTCATGCACCTACGTAATCAAGCTTTCCTTTCACCCACAGACTCTGGCAACCACTGACTAGCCTGTTTCCTGCCACCATAGCCTTGCCTTTCCAGAATGCCATATAAATGGAATCACACAGTATGCAGCCTGTATGATCTGCCTTCTTTCACTAAGCATAATGCATATAAAATTCATCCATGTTGCTGCATGTATTCGTAGAGTGTTCTTTTTTATTGCTGAGTAGTATTTCACTGTATGGATGTGTCACAGTTTGTTTTTCCTTTCAACAGTTGAAGGACACTTGGTTTGTTGCCAGTTTGGGGCCATTATGAATAAAACCTCTATAAATATTCATGTACAGGTTTTGGTGTGAACATGTTTTCTTTTCTCTTGGTTAACAGGTAGGAGAAGGATGTCTCGGTCTTATGGTAAGTATATATTTAAATGTATAAGAACCTGCCTAACTATTTTCCAAAGTGGCTTATCATTTGTAATCCCTCCAATAATAAATGAGAGTTCCGGTGCTTGGCAGCCTTGCCAGCTGTTGGTAACGTCATGTTTTTTTAAATTGAAGTACAGTGGATTTATTATATCATATTAGTTTCAGGTGTATAACATAGATATTCAAAAATTTTATAGATTATATTCCATTTAAAGTTATTTTAAAATATTGGCTATATTCCCTGTGCTTTGCAATATATCCTTGTAGCTTACTTATTTTATACATAGTAGTTTGTACCTCTTAATCCCCTACCTCAATCTTGCCCCTCCCTTGTTCCTTCTTTCCATTGGTAACCACTAGTTTGTTCTCTATATCTGTGACTCTGTTTCTGTTTTGTTATATTCATTTATTTGTTTCATTTTTTAGATTCCACATGTAAATGATAACATACAGTATTTGTCTGACTTATTTCACTAAACATAATACCCTCCAGGTCCTTTCACATTGTTGCAAATGGCAAGATTTTATTCTTTTTTATGTCTGAGGGTAATGTCTTTAAAAAAAAATTTTACCCATTTTAATACATGTGCTTTCAGGGGTATCACATTGTGGTTTAATTTGCATTTCTCTAATAACTAATGAGGCTGAGCATCTTTTCAAGTGCTTTTTTCGCTGTCTATGTGTCTTCTTTGGTGAAGTATCTTTTACCCATCATTTATTTGGCTGATTGTTTTCTTATTATCAAGTTCTGAGAGGATTTTTGTTTTGTTTTGTTTTGTTTTTACTGTATTCTGGAAAAAAGTCCTTTGACAGATATGCGTTTTGCAAATAATATCTCTTGACATGTGGCTTATTTTCCATTCTCTTAACAATGTCTTTTGTAGAGAAGAAGTTTCAATTTTGATAAAATCCGATTTGTCAATATTTTCTCTTATGAATCATGCTTTTTGTGTCATATCAAAAAATAGTTGCCAAACCCAAGGTCACAAAGATTTGTCTCTATGTTTTCTAAGACCATAGTTTTAGATCTTACATTTACATCTATGATCTACTTCCAGTTAATTTCTGCATAAGGTGTATGGTATGGGTTAAGATTAATTTTTTTTGCATATAATGTTCAATTGTTCCAGCACCATCCATTTGTTGAAAAGATTATCCTTTCTCCATTAAATTGCCTTTGCACTTTTATCAAAAAAATTAACCATAGATGTGTGGTCTCCCTATACTGTTCCATTTATCTATTCATCTATCCTTCCACCAATTTGATACTCTTTTAATTACTGCAGCTTTACACTAACTTTTGAAATAAGGAAGTATGGATTCTTTTTGTTCTTTTTAAAATTTTTTTAGCAATTCTAGTTCCTCGGTCTTTCCATATAGATTTTTTTTTTTTTACCATCTTTATTGGAGTATAATTGCTTTACAATGGTGTGTTAGTTTCTGCTTTATAACAAAGTGCATCAGTTATACATATACATATGTTCCCATATCTCTTCCCTCTTGTGTCTCCCTCCCTCCCACTCTCCCTATCCCACCCCTCTAGGTGGTCACAAAGCACCGAGCTGATCTCCCTGTGCTATGCGGCTGCTTCCCACTAGCTATCTATTTTACATTTGGTAGTGTATATATGTCCATGCCACTCTCTCACCATATAGATTTTAGAATCAACTTGTCAATTTTTTTAAAAGCCTGCAGATTTTCATGGGGATTGAATTGAATCTTTAGCAGTCCTATGACCTGCACTTGAGAACTTTTCTTAAGTGATAAGGATGGTGATCCAATGAGCCAGAGCTTTTCTGTGACCCTTTGGAGACAGAACCATGTCCTGTATGCAGCCAGGTCACTAGAAGGCATAAAAGACTTGAGTTATTTAGTAGCCAAGTTCACATACCAAAAGCAATGCCCCCGGTGGAAAATCGTACTAAAGTTGCTTTCGTCTTACTATTCAGTGTTGCCCTGGATCACCATTCAGAAAAGGAACTATTTAAATCAGTTCTGGATTGGAACACAATGCTTACTGGGAGGAAACAAAGTAGATATATTGCCCTGAAAGAAGATAAAAGAATGAAGACATGGGAAAACCAGGAATCCAGGAATGTAGTAAATAGAAATTATAGGAGAACTTAAATAGGAAAAAAAAGAATGAATGAAAGAAAATAGACCAAACCATTGAAACCAAATCAGTTTGGTTTCAGACAAGGAGAAAGTGCAGTAAAGGAAGTAGGGAAAGAAAAAATTACAGACAATGTACTACACGGTTTTTATTGCTCTGCTTTATGTGAAGATTTTCTGCCAAAATATTAAACACATGAAATCATGATTTACATGCTGTGTATAAAACTAAATAAAATATACGTAACCTGCAAATAAATGGTCATTATATTTTACTTGTAATCAATAATGCCCCGTTATAGAGGCATCTGGAATACCATATTTAGACACTTTAAAAAAAAAATCAATTTATTTTATTATTTTATTTTTTGGCTGAGTTGGGTCTTCATTGCTGCATGTGGGCTTTTCTCTGCTTGCGATGAGTGGGGGCTACTCTTCATTGCAGTGTGCGGGTTTCTCATTGAGGTGGCTTCTCTTGTTGCAGAGCATGGGCTCTAGGCACACGGGCTTCAGTAGTTGTGGCATGCGGGCTTAGTTGCTCCGTGGCATATGGGATCTTCCCAGACCAGGGATTGAACCCATGTGCCCTGCATTGGCAGGCGGATTCTTAACCACTGCGCCACCAGGGAAGCCCTAGACACTTTTTGAAAGCAAGAAACAACAAATGTTCTTTGACATATGTAGAACAGATATTAGTGTATTACTCATATAAGCGTGTGATTTTAACTTTCCACTTTATTTTATTTCTGGGGCATTTTCAAGTATTGTCCTTAATATACCTCTTACATGGTGGTAGGGAAATACAAGCTGTTTGAGAATCAATTGTAAGAAATTAGGGGGAGTGAGTTATATGGAGTGGTGCTTATTTTTAGCTTCTCAACCCTAAAACTACACATCTGATATTTAAAAATGAAAATCAAATACAATTCTCTTGGATGCCTGCCTCAGCTTCTGCCTCACATGTGATCATTTTGGCCACAGTGCTGCTCTCAGCATGTCTTTACATGACAGGTTTTTTTCTCCCTGTTTTCAAGCATCACCTACTTCCCCACTCTCTCTGGACCCCTCCAGGCATATTGTGGTCCAGCCCTCATCTCACGGCCCTATAATTATGTTGTGGGCAGGAAGCAGGATGGAAAGGATGGCAACTGTAGACATGTCTGCCAGCAGATGAGTGAAAATGTGTCTTCACTTGTCTTTATGCACTGGGAATATCTCTGATAGAAAAGAAAAAAAAAATATACACACACACACACACACACACACACACACATATATATATATATGACCTCTGTCATGCTGTCAGGGCAGCCAAACCCATTGTGATCTACTATGTAGATGTCAACTCCTCCACTTTCTAGTGCCTGGAGACAGACTTAAGCTCAGGAATCAGATGCAATCTAAAGTCAGCTCTCTGAAATCTAAGTGAAATGCACCTATTTTCCTCCTTTCTCCATTTATTAAGATTATCTGGAAATTTTCATCTGTTTCTATTTATAGAACCTCATTCTGTATTTTATCATTTTGAAGTTTCCCCTAATCACCAGGCAATGGCTCAACATAATATTGTTGTAGCTTGAACAGTCACTTCTAGCAAGATGATTTGTCACCTTAATGATCCTGTGACCTTTAGGAATAAGGAATATATAAACACTCACTGTTTCCATTAGAAACAGTGTTCCCTTCCACCTTAAAAAGATATATATATATCATGTTCATATATTGAGTATAAAGTAATAGAAACCCCATTCTAAACTTGGAAGAAACTGCCGTGCATTTGTTATTATAATGTCTTAAGTTATACATTGAATTTACCCATAAGATTCTCTGTGGCTGCAGTGGACTAACCCGCATGCTCTCTGAAAATACACTGGTATAATTTCTAGTAAATATGGTAGATTTAACTGACATGTTCAGGCCAACTTCCTACTTAAAACACCTAGATGAAATAAAGCTGGATGAAATAAAGCAAAAACTATTTATTTAATGCATAGTTGAGTTCAAACTAAAGAACGTTTCCAGGGGCTGAAAAAGAAGCAGTCACCAAAACCTACAGTGGTAAGAATTGTAGCCAACAGGCCCTGGCATGGACTTTTTGGGGCTTGAGACTAATATTTTAATGCCTTTACGGGAACAGAAGAGTCAAGGCCTTAGACTATTGAGAGGCAAGGTGGGGGAATAGAACACCATTTTTCTCCAAGTCATCTGTGAAGTAAGACCCTGGCCAGCTCCACCCACAAACATGAAGAAGCATCTCCTATGTGTTAGGTAAAGAGAATCACCTGTGAACAGTCAGAGACCTAGGCCACTGGCTGTGGTATCTGAATGCGCAATACCAGCATGGTATAGGAATTGACAATAATTGGTCCAAGACAGACAAGAATCCTAGGGTCTCTGCAGAGGAAGACATAAAGACAACCCAGCTCCAATGAGGCTGCTCAGAAAAGAACTTGGAGCAGTGAAGTTCACAGTGAAATATTACACTCACAAAAGGAAAGAAACTGCCATGAGGGCATGAAGAACCAGGAACCTAAGGTCATAGAACAATCCAAAAAGGCTTATAAAACAAGTATGATTAAAATATTTAAATAGAGTTTAAGGGTGACATAGAAAGCAATTGGCTAAGACTTTTACTTGTGATGAACTAAGATGGGATGGATACAGGTGGAAGGGGATACAGTAGCTGGTGCAATATCTCAGGCCTATGAGGGATGTGATAATTACAAGGACTGTGGAATTGGGTGGATATTGCTAAGTACCACTGATTCATCAAAGAGAGAAATTGACAGGTTCAGACTTATTAATCAACAACTTAAAGCGCTAGAGTTCGGGGGGTTCCTCAGCAGCCTTTAAAGAGACTCTGACTTCATGCAATCAGACGGCAGATGCAGCAAAGAAACAGGCACAGGGTTTAATCCTAAGAGTGACAGGATTTCAGGGAAGGCTGAATTCTCAGCCTTGGTCAGTCTCCTGTGCCAAAAGCAGGGCCCTGATGGGGAATGAGAGGAAGCCTGAGAGTTGGGATGAAACATCTGGATAGATTCGGTTGAGAACCTTGAATCTCCAAGTTCTCCTGAAACCTCTGGAACCATAGAAAGATTGAGGCCCCCTCCTCCTGCTTTCTAAAAAACTTCACAGAAGCGCCAACCAAAGCAGGAGCCTTACACGACAATGCTTGCTCTCTGGGATCTGCTCCCACCTCTTCTCTTGGCCACTGGCTCCATAGTTAGGTGTACAGACACATGTAGTGGTCATTTCCTTGGCTCCCACACATACATTCTGAATGGACTTACTTAGAACTTGGCAGAAACCTGACATTTGTTTTTTGACCCATAGAATAGAGCTCTGGGCGTAGGAAAAGCCAAGTAGAAATCCCTGAAACTGTCCCTTGGCTAAGATAGTAAATAAAACAATATCAGTACTGGAGGGGATGACAGATATTCCTGTTGCTCCCAAAACTTAGAGGATCCAGGGTGGTGATCCTTGTTACGTAGCCCCATCTAATTCACCAGTCAGGCCCTACAAAAACTGAATGGATGAAGGCCCCTGACAGCCAACTACTACAGCTTAAACCAGCAGTGCCCTGACTGCAGCTTCTGTGCCCAATGTGCTATCTTTGCTATAGCAGATGAACACAGCCTCAAGTACATTGTATGAGGTCACTGGTTTGGCATGAAAAAGGATCAGAAACAGTTTGCGTTCGCATGGGACAGACGACAGTAGACACTTATGGTTTTATCCCAGGGCTATGTTAACTCTCCTGATCTGTCACAATATAGTCTGAGGCTATGATGTTAGGTCATGTGGAAGGCTGCTAGCTTTGAGACCAAGAAAGGGCTCTGCAGCAGGTCTTAGCTGCAGTACAAGCAGCCTTGCCACTTGGTCTGTGTGACCTAAAAGATCACTCATTACTTCAAGTTATCTGTGGTAGAGAATGACTGTGTGTGGAGCCCGTGGGCAAGTGTTAACAAGAGACTCATAGGGTTCTGGGGTAAGACCACACAGTCTACAGCACAGAACCATGGACCATTTGAAAAGTAGCTCCTAACGTGCTACTGGGCCCTGGTGGAAACTGGTTTCTGACCATGCAACCAGAAGCTGGATAATATCAGACTCAACAGGGCCTAAAGCTGGATGGGCCCTGACACTCCACTGTAAAATGGAAGTGGTATATCTGGAATCAGGCTCAAGAGGGTCCAGAGGGCACAAGTATCCTGCATAAGAAGGTGACCAAGGCCCCTATGACACCTTTCTCTGTTACATGCCTGTCCCTCCTCAGTTCATACCTATGGCAACATTTGAGGCAGGGGTCCCCTATGACCCGCTAATGGAGAAGGAAGAGTTTGAGCTTAGTTCGTGGTGGATTGGCTTGGTATGAGGGTACAAGATGAAAATGGAATGCTTCTGCACTACAGCCCAATGCCGGGTATCTGAGAAGGACAGTTGTGAGGGAAAATTGCTCTGATGAATAGATTCAGACGATGCACTTCATCACCCACTTTGTGTAGAAAGAGAAGAGTCCCAACATAAAGATATACATGAACTCATGGGCAATGGACGATGGCTGAGCTGATTAGTCAGGGTCCTGGAAGGATTAAGACGGAAGTATTGCCCAAAGGAAGACTGGGAAAGAGACATGTGGATTGACCTGCATGAATAGGTTTACAAAGTATGAGAGCATCCACTTCTGTATGAGAAAGTACACCAAAAACAAGAGACAACCAACAAGTTGGAGGACGTATTTGCAAATCGGTATGCCAAAAACACTTGGAAAATCCTACCTTGCATGCCAAGGGTGTCAGATATTTATTTGCCATCTTACAATTCTTCCTTCCTCTGGGAGGAGATAAAACACTGGCACTAGCATTTTTAGAAGCACTGTACACAAAGCCCTCGCCATTTCATTCCAGGAGGTAATTCATACAAAATACAAGCAGGGAAAGACTAAGGGCATGTCATTCTCAAATCTCACTCTTTATTCAGAAAAGTGGTGTATGCTTGATTGTTTATAATATATTTTCTATTAATGAGAGCCCACTTCTCAGTGCCCTTAATAAGAAAAGAACAGTTATAATTGGATTCCATATCTGCCAATCATTCTATCTTATAAAAAAGGCATCCAGACACCTTCCTTGACTAGAAACAGTTGCAAGGTCATGTCCACAGAATGACAACGTTTCTTTTAATCCACCTCTTTTAAGATGAGTTGGGGCAGAGGGGCTGGCTCTTAAGTATGCAGAGTTTTGAAATACAAGAAGGAACCTGAGTAGCAGAAGCTGAGAAAACACTGTAGTTAGTAGCTGTTATGATCTAATATTATCTTGGTTATAAAACAAAAGAGATTTGTATGAAAAACCTTTGAGTTGACATTTGTCTCCTGTGTTAATTTGTATCTCACAGTTTTATAAAAGAACCAACTAATTAATTTGTGTCTGACATAGAGAAGGGCAACATTCCTGCTCTTGCCAAGTAATCCTAAAATATCCATATAACCAACAATGTATCACTGCCCAGAGTACTTGAAGATCTCTTACAAATAAAGAAGATTAAGAAAATCCAAAAGAGAAGATGGGAAAACAATTCACAGAAGAGGGAAACCTGAATGATCCAAAAAAACACATAAAGGGATATTCACCTTCAATAGTAATCAGAAATGGAAATTAAGACAGTGGCAAAATGTTACTCATACTTTACTGAGTATTGGCAAGGTTGTGGGGAACGAGAATTCTCATAGTTCTGATTAGGTATGTAACCACCTTGGAGAGCAATTTAGTAATAGCCAGAAAGTGGAAGCTTTGCACACCACACTAGAAATACCATCGCACAAGTGCGCGAGAAGACATACACAATATTTTTAGTCTCATTGTTGTCATAGAATAAAAAATTGGAAGCAACCCAAATGTCCGTCAGTTGGGGAATAGAAACATAATTACGATGCATTCCCAAATGGAAAACTCTGTCGTAATTTAAAATATGAATGAACTAGTTCTACAAACATCAAAATAGGTAAATCTTGAAAACACCATGTTGAGGGAAAAACAGCAAAATACGATTTATGTAAACATTTTAAATACCTGAAACAGCACTATATTCAGCGCTGTTTGTGAATCCATACATATGCCATAAATATGAAAGCAGGGACAAGAAACAAGAACCAATTTTAAGAGAGTGGTTCGCTCTGGGAAGGGAGAAAGAGATTTCCATTCTGTATGTAATTTGTTTATATCTTAAAAAGAAACAATCTGAAGCAAATAGAGCGAAATACCAACATTTGTTAAGTCTGGGTGGTGTATACTTTTATGATGGTTTGAAATGTTTTGTCATTTAAAAAATAAACATATTTCAGTGGATTAATTAAAATCGGAAATAAAGCAGAGGAGACTCCAGGCCTGTGCCAGGGTGACTGTGCAGCTCACCCTGGGCCAGAAGACATGGGTGGAGCTCAGGAGAGCCAGGCCCCCAGCGCAGTGTGGGTCCAGGGCCCCGGCTGCGGCCACAAGTCAGCCGCGGGCAGCAGGGGACCTGGTGGGAGGGAGTAAGGCACCTGGGCTGGGTTGGGTCGTACTCAGCTGGAGAAGGACAGAGCTGGGCCCTGAGTCTTGGGCTCTCCGGTCCAGCTGAGTCAGCACTGGTGAAAGGGATGACATTTGGGCTGAGTGTCAAAACCCTCCAGGGGAAGGTTTGGGGGCTGACTCATGGGGACCCTGCTCCTCCCCCGCCCCCTCCCCCTTCCTGCATCTCTCTCCTGCCCCCTCGCCTCCCCATCCTCTTCCTCACTCAGGAACCCTCTTTCCCTTTCTCCAGGTCTCCATCATGGGCACCTCTGTTTTGCCTATGCTATAGCATTGATGTCTATATTAATGTATTCGCTCTATTTAGTAAGAAGCTGAGGTTCCTCGTGGTAACTTAAAATAAATTGGTTTAATTATTTTCACATCACTAGAAATTAAAATAATTTAAAAAATTTTTGTGACTTCTAATAGACAGACCCTCACTCTAGCCCTGCTCAGTGGCCCTTGAGGGAAAAAAGGGGGGTTTCTCTCCCAGTATACTTCATTTCAAGTCTTTTCTAAAAATAGTAATCTGTTAAACATCTACTGCGTGCCAACCATTGTGTGGGCTCAGTGTTTTACATGAATTATTTCATTTAATTCTTTTTTAAAAAATCCACAAGCAATCCTATGAGGGAACTAATCCCCATGTTACGGGTTATTTCCATCCCATAAATGTGAAAACTAATGTTTGAAGAGCTTAGCTAACTTAGGTAAGTTCTAGAAAATGGCCCAGCAGAAAGTTAAATCCAGTCAGCTTCCAGAGCTCAGGCCGTGAGGGAAGAATTGTCCCTGATGGGAAGTCTGGACAGGACCCTTGAGCATACTATTTCCCTCAGTATTATAAGTTCCAGGAATTCATGTTTTCTGGTAAATTTAGGACTTTGTGCCTTCTCAGTGTAAGTGCTCAAATGATTCAATTTTCAACAACAAAACAGAATTTTATTTTGAGGGTGTCACATCACCCTCAAATATGGAAAGCTATATTATAAAATAAATATCAAACATCTAATTTGGGGCTTCCTTGGTGGCGCAGTGGTTAAGACTCCGAGCTCCCAAGGCAGGGGGCCCGGGTTCAATCCCTGGTCCGGGAACTAGATCCCACATGCCTGCCACAACTAAGGAGATGACGAACCGCAACTAAGGAACCTGCAGGCCGCAACTAAGGAGCCCGCCTGCCACAACAAAGACCCGATGCAACCAAATGAATGCATTAAAAAAAAAAAAAAAAAAGACTCTGGCCTTAGTGATGATGAAAATGATGATGATCGTCATCATAGTTGAGGCACGTTATTAAGGTCTCACATTAAAAAAAAAGCATCTAATTAAAAAACCCATTTCTCTCTGTCACACACACACACACACACACACACTCACCTTCAGGCACCCACACTTCTGGATCGACTAACCTAAATCAGCAGGCTAAAGGGTTTCTCAGACTCCCTCAGCATGAAGGTTGCTAATTGCTACCCTAGCAGCTACTGGAAGATCAAAGACCTGCTCGCAGAGCAGAGCTGCGCTGTTTCATCTTCCACAGACCAAACGCTAACACTGCCCATGGCCCACCATCCATCTCCCCTTCCGAGCTGCCACACTGGACCAATTCCCCTTCCCCTTTCCCTTCCCCACATGCTCTCCCCGCCCCTAAAATAACTGTGTCAAAAATAAACACTCCGAAAAATGCTTGCGGAATGAATGGAGAAAGGTAACTTCACTATCATTATGTTTCCCTTCTAATTACCATGGTTTTGTCCAAGGATGTGCTTGCTTGTTTGTGGTAGCGAGTCAGAAACCCACCACAGGGAACCCTGCCCGGTCTGTCTCCCGGGAGCTGGGGCAGGAATGCTGTGGCCTGTCATCCCGCCGGCACTGAAGGCTCTGGACCCAAACCATGCGTCACCACCCCGTCACCCTGCCCCTGGTCCTCAAGTGCGGCATGAAGTCAGGAGGCTTTCACTCAGGACAGTTCTGCATTCTGCTGGCGAGCGGGGCTACGGGAAAGGGTCCCCTTTCTGGAGCAAGACATCCCCCCTTGGAGGCTGGCACAATGGAAGGGGTCTTCTGTCACGCATTGCAAAGTGGAGTTGGAACAACCAGAGAGATTCGATCCCCCTCATGAGGCAAACCGTCTGACCTTGAGTGGATGAATGAGGCCCTCTCCACACTCTCGGGGCCTCCAGAAAAGCTGTTCCAAGTTCCCTCAGGAGGAAAAATGAGATGCGACTACATAGCAAGCCAAGGAGCCCGTCGGAGTGGAGTGAAGAGAGAGAGAGAGTCTCAGAGGAGGGTCTCCCTAGGGAGCCTGGGTCAAGGTGACTATGAGTGAGGTGTCCCTTGTGCATCAACTCATCAGGTGCCCCCAACCAAAGATGGCACCCTGTGCACCGCAGTGGACAACTTGAGTCTTCAGGGAGACGTCGTGTGGCACCGAAATGGGTCCCACTCATGCAGGGATCCGCTTCCTCCTCACCCTCTGGACAAGGGGCCTCTCTCCACTGCCATCCCAGGCAGGCAGGCTCAGCTCCTGCAGCTCCAGGCACTAATGGATCCAGTCCAAGTTCACACTTGGGTCCCTGCCCTGGGCTCCCAGAGTCAGCTGAGCCCCGTTCCCAGCCCTACCTCCTCTGCCAAAATGTGGGCTTCACGTCCTGGAGCCCCAGCTTTCCAGGCCCTCCACCCCATGCTTAGTTTTCTTACTCTGTTCTGGCCTGTAGAGATTTTAATGTTATTTTTCCTCCCTCCCTCCCTCCTTCCCTCCTTGCCTCCTTCTCTCTTTCTCTCTTCTTTCCATGGTTTTCCCCCAAAGAAGTGCTTCTAAAACCCATCCCCACCTTTCCACATCTGCCTCAGTCTCTCTGGTATAGGGTTTGTCTCCCCTGGACCCATCAGTCTCCTAACAGTTCTCTCAAGTCTATTAGAAACCACAGCCACGTGCAATCTTCTCTAAGCATGGCCTGTGCATTGCACTCTCTTGCTCAATGCCCTCAATGGCCCCTATCAAGACTTTATTATTTATGCTGCATCAAGGATCCCTGCGTGGTGGTGTGTAAGGGAACTATCAACCTTGAGTTCTAACTAGTGCAGTCTTTCTATCTGGGCAGCTGGGCCTGGCCCACAGAAGTCCGAGCTGCAGAAAAGTCCTAAGAGCCTGAGAACAAGATACAGACTAAATGACCTGGTGCTGGCTTTTGGCCACCAAGATCGAGACCCCCCAAGCTGTTGCTGGGTAGGAAAAGGACATACCCCGGGGGCTAGAGATTCAGGACGCATATGTTTGTTCTGGGAACAATGGTTAGAGGATATGTGAATATATACAGTGCAGAGTCACCTAAATGGTCTTCCATCCAAAATTCCTCATCTCTACCCTCCCTTCTAGCGCCAGCTTCCCAGGATAAAAAGTGAAGGGAAGATAGGATGTGAAACGGGGCAAGTGCAAGATGAGAAACAGCCGAGCTGCTGTCACAGACGCGATCTTCTGACAGGACCATTCCTTCGCTGAAGTCAGCGAGAAGGCAGGGTAGCCAAGTCCTCACAATGGAGGTGGCAACCTGAGTGACAGAGGCAGCCATGAGTGGTGACATGAGCACTGCAAGCCCAGGCCACTCAGAGAGTCACAGGGAAGACCAAGGCTTAATGTTGAGCTCCCATGTGACACACCCCAGGAATCCCTTGGGTGGAAAGGCAAGAGTATATGGATGCCCCTCTCCAGGTGGGATCTGAGTCAGTGCCATTAGAGTGACAGCCATCCCTCATTTACATACTCAGCCCAGTAACCTGAGGGTATGTTGGTTGTAGTTGAATAACTTGTAAACTGAACAAAGAAAGTCCCTTTTCCTTAGCTAGCATTCAGTTTTGGTCCCTAATCCACAGACTAAATATGAACAGTTCAACCCTCACTGAACACACCCGAAACATCACTGCTGCCATGCTTTTGTTCATGCTATATTTGGTTGGGGTGCTCTTCCTTCCTCCACTTCTCTGGATTTAGTTCTTAAAATTTTATGCATCCTTTAGGGCTCAATGCCACCTCTTACATGAAGTCTTCCTTGATTACCTCAGTTCTAAGTGATTTTTCTCCGCTGAGTTCATATGGCCGTTTCTACTTGCATGATGATTCCTCACATCCCACTTTGTGATGGAGCTATTCGTGTGGGTCTCAGGTCACAGTGACTCCAGGTGGTTAAATCCCATGGGCATTTTTCGTTGCCATCTTACTTGATCTTTCAATAGTGTTTAATACTATTGAATATATTCTCCTTTTTGGAATACTCATTGCTGTGGCATCTATATAGACATCTGGGGTTTGCCTGCCTGGCTTCTCTGCCTTCTTCGGATAACAGCACCCTGATTTTCTTTTCAGGAACTTTCTGGCCACGAGTTATGGGCAGGATTGATTCCAACCTCCAGCTCAGAGACTAACATGTAACCTGAGCCGCACCAACAAGAGTGATACCTGGTGTCTTGCTGAGACCAATAAAAGAGAGAGGTTTTCTTCACCTGAGGTAGGATGTAAACCTGAAGTTTCTGACAGTGACCTGATGAGGCCACCACATAGAATGACCCACTCAGCAAAGAACTGAGCAATGGAGAGAGAGGCAGGTTCCTGAGGACCTGTTTAAGTACTTGGATCCAGACACATCTGGCTAGTCCTGAGTTTAGGTTATAAGAGTCAACAAATGCTTCTTCTGCTTCTCCTTCCTTTTTTCTTAAATCAGTTGAAGATGGACTTCAGTAGCATGTATTTGAATATTTGAAAGCGTCTAGTTCAGCCTCCAGGACAAAACACCCTCTTGGCTTTCCTCCTGCTGGGTTATTCCTGCTCAGTCTCCTTTGCTGATGAATCCTCCTCTACCCAGACTTTAAATGTCACAATCCATCAAAGACTGGTCCTAGTTCCCCTGTTCTTCTGTTCTTTACGTCTCCCTTGGCAATCTCAGCCACACCTCTGGCTTCAATCACCGTCTCAAATTTGTAGCTTTAACCCAGGTCTCTCTTAGGACTCCAAATATATAAATTCACCTGTGTACTCAGTGTGTCTACTTGAATGCCTCAAAAGCATCTTGGGCTGGTCACATCAATCATGAATTGTGACTTTTTCTCCCCAAATAGCTTCCCTCCTCTGTTCCTATCACAGCAAACAGCACAAGACAAAAACCTGGGGTCATCTAATCTATCCTCCACACTTTAGCCAAAGTGATTTTTTTTTTTTTTCAAAGTGATCTTTTTTTTAACACAAATTAGATCAAGTCTCTTTTGCCTAAATGTTTCCAAAACCTTCCTATGGCTCATGGGACATGTCCAGAACCAGGAACGTGGAGCCTGAGGCCCTGCCCAGTGTGGTTCCCGCCCATCTTGTCTTTCAATGCTCTTCGCTTCCTCCCCGAGCTCCCTCACTCTGCCTCTTATCACTTCCTCAAAAGTGGCATGCTCAGGCTCCCTCCTCAGGGCCTTTGCACTCACCCTTCCCTCTGCCTGGAACCTCTCCCCCATCTCCAGCAAGTTCACTGCCATCATCCTCAG
The DNA here is from genome assembly GCF_965194825.1 of Balaenoptera physalus. NCBI lineage: Eukaryota > Metazoa > Chordata > Mammalia > Artiodactyla > Balaenopteridae > Balaenoptera > Balaenoptera physalus. Next base: position 67,699,726 of record NC_138888.1, read on the forward strand.
GTCTGCGCTAGAAGATCCGAGAAGCCGTGCCTTACCCTTCCAGATTGCATCAGGCCACCATAACCCACTTTCCTAGCACCTGGTAACTTTCACTCATCATACTCATGATATCAGTTTTAGTCTTTAATTCCCTAGGAGACTAAGCTGCAAGGGGCAGAGACTGTGTCCATTTTTCTCATTCATGTTTCCTTAGCACTCAGGCCTGCTGAGGGATGGCCAGTGGGCACCAACGAACATTTGGAGAAGAAAGCGCTGGATCCTTGATGTCTCCCGCTACATGAATAAGGTCTTGGAGACAATGAGGAAGCAGGTGGGTATGCAGGCAGACAACATCAGAGCAGTGAGACCGATGGTGATGAGGAAAGAGCGTGGAAAGGGGAATTTCCAAGGGAAATAGCACCCCAATGGGTAGATAGAAGCCTGCAGAGCAGCAGGGCGAGACCATCCTAATTAAAGTCATGCTGATAAGGGGAAGTAGGATGAGACACTATCATGGGACAGTGAGTTTGTAGATACCTATTTGCTTGGCTGCGCTGTTTAGTTGAGAATGGAGTGGAAAGTCCCAGGTGACATTTTCTAATACAGATGCATTTTGAGGATAAGCATTTATAACTTAATCAAAGAGTTTCTAACATGTGCGTGATGTGTATCATGGATAAAATTAAAGACGTGGTGTGGGCTTGTCATGGATCATTCTGTGATGTAATTTAAGGTGTGTGATGTACACGCTACCGTCACGTGTTAAAACCTTAGAAGGAAATGGGACCTAGCACTGCTGAAAAATTCATAGGCAGGGGCAGAGAAGCATCACTCTCTATAAACTCTCTGTGGCAGGAGATTTTTCTGTGCTGCCAAACAGTGCATGTCACCTGGACACGGAAGTCAAGAACAAAAAATGAAAGGTTCATTTTTAAAAATTTAACAAAAATGTGTTGGACACTTAATTTATGCCATTTCTGGGACTTCCTAAGTCTGTGATCTCATTTAACTTCTTTGCGCCTCAGTAAAATTGGGATAATAAGGTCTGTTAGGAAGAGCAAATAGATAATAATACATTGAGGGTCTCAAAAACAGTGCCTGGTCCAATATAAAGAGTTAGCTGTTATTATTTTCTAATGTTTCTAATGTGTATTAGTTTCTAATGTTTCTAATGTGTCCTTTCTAAGAACTGAGGTTACAGTTGTGAAGAAGACAGATGGGACTCTCATGAAGCTTCTATACCAGTTAAGGTGGAGGCCAATTAGTAAGTAAACTAGTGAACAAGGTCATTTCAGAGAGGGACAGATGCAAAGAAGGTGATGGGGTGGGGCATTCCTGTGGGCAGAGGCCACTTTCAAAGGAGCCGACAGGAAAGGCCTCTTTGAAGAGGCGACATTGGAGCTGGAACCCGAACAGTGGGAGACAGGAGAAGAATCCTAGCAAAGGCAGTCCAGGCCAGATGCACAGCAAGTGCAAAGGCCCTGAGGCAGAACTGAGTTGAAGTGTGAGAGGCAGGAAAATGCAGCGTGCCTGGGGTATGGTGAGAGAGGAAGAAAGTGGTATGAGATGAGATCAGATGTGATGAGATGGAGAAAACCATCAGCACCAGGCTGGACTGACCAAGGAACAAATGGCCAGAATCATGATGGAACATTCCTGCTTGTAGGAGACTACAGTTCAGCAGAGTGTGACCCTAAGGTACCCAGGAGCCAGGGCCCTGAGCTTAGAGGAAAGAACGGCTGAGGCAGAGCCTTGCCACGGGTCTTGGCCTCCAAGGAACCATGGTCTCAAGAAGGCAGGGCTTCTCTGCTGGCCACCAATCTCCCTCCCTACCTGTTACAGGAAATAAAGCGAGTTGCTTAACCCGTGTCCATTCCCTCTCCCTTCCTTATTGGCACAAGTTTGATTTTGCTCATGGCAGCAACAGTCCATCCCCAAGTGAAACCGGATTAGTCTAACCCAGTCAAAACCAGCCTGCAACTTGAAGCCTGTGGTAAAGGGGTGCTTAGAAGCCCAGCCCCAGGGAAGCTTCTCTCTTAGGTCTGAGAACCAAAACCATCTCTCCTCCACACCCAACCTAGACACAAAACTGCAACTACTCCCTGGGGTCTACACTCACATAACTTAGCTATCCCACTGTCTTCCTTAGAATGACTGTACTTTTCCAGGACTGTCTCACCTGAGTTTCAAGATTCATGAACTCTTCAGTGGAAAGGATCAACAGTACTCACCCTAAGCTTCTTTCACGCCTTCTCTCAAAATCCTTACCTTGCTGTTTCCACTGATCTTACCTTTAATCAACTTCTAATTCTCAGAAAAATCTGATGTCACCTTCCCTGCCCTGAGATACTGCCCAACCTCTGTCGAGGTGTGTTTTCTGTTATCAAAAGGTGATGTTGGTAATGCTCAGGAAGCCAGCCTTTGACAAGCCTGTCGGTCAGCGGAAACGCTGCCTAATGTAACCTAATGCAAGTAAACACATACAAGTTATAGGTGTATTTCAAAAGCTAAAGATTTCCAAGGGGATAGAGGCCTGATTTAAAGGAGTGCAGGTAAACATGTATCAACTTTTGGATATCCCTCTGAAATTTGTTCAAATGCCTTTTACTAGAAAATCAGTTTATAAATCTAGTGCAGTTTCCAGAAGTTCTCAATTAGAGACCAGAGGCCACAAGTCCGTTTTAAAAAAATATTTTCCTTAATGTTTGAAATCATCCATTATGTAAGCTCTTATCTGTCTTACTAACAAATAAAAGATACTACATAATTAATTGATCTTTATTATTTTCTGTGCTATTAGGATCAGAAAGCATGATAATATCCTATTTTTAAAAAATCATTTCTGTGTTTGGAGTTCTGGACAATGGTTCATTATTATTACCTATATATAATCATTCTTTGGTTGATAAGTAATTCATTAAATTGTTTGATTTAATCAATAGACCAGGCTCCATGGTCAATGGACTTAGCAGGTTTTACATTTCTTTGTAAAATGAAGCAAATTGTCACCTACTGTTCTGTGAAAACAAAAAATTCAAGAGAGAAGTCTTGACAACTGCTTTTACAATATGCAACAAACTCACATCATTGAGTGTTTTACTCTGCGAGGCAGACTCACGAGTGAGGGCCTGGGGTGAGGGAGAAAGCACGGGAGACTGTGGGCCGAGGTGCAGTCCTGGGGCTACCGCTAACCAGGGGCCAGAACCCAGGCAGGCGACAAGCACATTATTTAGATCATCTTATCACCAACACTCTGTGAACTAGGTACATGCTACTTAATGTGCCTTTACTGAAGAAAAAATTTAGGCACAGAGAAGTTAAATAATACACAGAAGATCACACAGCCTAGTAAGCGCCAGGACCAGAATGCAAGCCGAGGCCATCTGTCACAGCCTCTATGAAATAACACCTGTTAGTGGAGGTGCCCTGGCAGAGGCAGAGGAGAACAAGAGAGAGCCAAGTGAGGCAAGGCTGGGAGCCTCTGGGGAGCCGGTGAGTAGGCTGGGAGGATCGTATTACACATTGCATCAAACTCGAGGCCAAACTCGAGGAGCAGAGATAAGATCCTCCCTTGTTTCCAGCTGTGAGACTTGGGCCAGACCCAGAAGCTGCCGCCCTTTCCTGTAGCAGTCCCATCTTGAACATTCAATGTCAAGGAGGTCTCGTTAATAATGCAGGCTTGTAACACAGAGCAGGATGGCAGTTTTGAAGAGATGCCTGCCATTGCCCACCTCCCCTCTCTGAACACGGGCAGAGGGAGAATGACAGCAAGACATCCAAGATGCTAGATGAGCTGAAGGTAGCCAGCCAGAGAGTGGGCTGTGGATTCCATTAGGATGTAGTGAAGAATAAGGTCCAAGGAGATCGAAAAGCTGAGGACATGAGGATGTGGCAGAGATTGCAGAGACATGTCAGTCAGAAACGGGCTGCCTACTGAAATGAATTAAAAGAAAAAGGCAGAATAGAGAGAGCAGTAGGTAAATACGGGGGAAGGAACATGAAGAAAACAGTGTGAAAACAGACGATCAGGGATCACAAGAGGTGATGTTGTAATGGAGCAGGACCTTAAGGGGCCTTAACGGGACAGACCCCCCCCCCCCCGCCCCAGGTCCTCTGCCTGCCTCTTGTCTGTAGAAAACCCTCAGTTAAAGAATAAATTTAATCAGAGAAGTGAGAAAATACAGAGGCAAAGGGAAACAGTCAAATAAGACAAAATGATAATAGTTTAGCCATCAAACAAAGTCAAGGACATTTAGTTCCTCCTCAAGGGCTATAGATAATATTCTGAGCCACGTCCTTTGAGCTGTTTTGCAGATACTGAAACCCGCACCAGGTGGAAGAAGTTAACTACATGATGACCAGACTGTAGCCATGACATAAGCTGCCACAATTCTGAGAACTGGCTTCAAGGAGATGGGAACAAACCGATCCTGGAACCGAAGACTAACTGTACTTAAAACCATCAAGATGTTGCTGCTCAGACCACGGCATGACCGATTTCAAGATGACTGTCAGAGCTGACTGCGCTATTCTGCATGTAGCCCCTCCCTCCACTTATACACCCCTAAAACTCCCCTTTGAAAGCTCTTGCCCCCTGAAGCATAGGGGGGAGTTGGCTTTTGGTCATGAGTCTACCTTCTCCCCAGATTGCTGGGCTCCTGAAAAAGCAAACTTTCCTTTCCTACCAACACTTGTCTCTCGATTATTGGCTTTTGAGCAGCAAGCAGCCAGACCTGAGTTTGGTAACAATTCCTTTGAGGGGAAAAAATAATTACTTGGAGATGAAAGTTATTAGGACAGAAAAGAACCCCTAAGTGGGGTCTGCTTGTGTGTGACATGGTTCTGACGTGACACGTGCACATGATTATCGGGGAACACTCCTTAGCCCCTGTTGGGAATATGATGGGATGTTTCTGCGGCCAACATCACTGGCCTCATATCTGTGAGGATGACCAAGCTATGCCATGGTCAAGACCATGATGATGTTACTCACCACTGTATCTCCAGGACCCAGCACAATGCCTGGGACGTGGTACGTGCTCAATTAGTATTTCTTGAGTAAAAAAAGGAAAGAAGGAAGGAAAGAAAGGAGGGCAGGGAGGGGAAGTTGTGCCCCAGGGCAGCTATGCCTGGCTAGCCAAACTGACCACCTTCAGGAAGGCTACATGCAAATGGCTTCCTGCCTCTTCTTGCCTCCCTGCCTCTTCTTGCCTCTCCACCTCCTCTCCCAACACACATGCAGCAGCTCCATGCCTCCTGCTCAAACTACAAAAGGGGGCCAAACAACCCAGGGCATGCATAGCAAAGCACTAAGGAGGCTTCAGGGAGCCTGTGCCCCCATGCCCAGGTCATCCCAGTGCACTAGATCAGTCTCTATGGCTGCCCTGGCATTGACCTCTGAGCCTTGGGAGTCTTCAAAGCCCAACCCAACCAGTGAGCTGGTTTAAAACACGCTCACAAGTTCTCCACTGCTCAGTAAGCCCAGTGCCACACCAGGAGCTTGACGGGGCCTCCTCTCTTCAGACAAATACTGCCCCTGCTCCCACACTGGGACACCCCTGCTATTATGGTCAAGGGGAAGAGGGCTAAACCTTGTGTTTCAGTCAGCATAGGCTAGTTCATGCTGCAGTAACAACTCCAATAGCTCAGCGACTGAAAAACAGGTGCATTTCTCACTCACACTACCTATTCATCAGTGGTTGGCTGAGGCTTGATCCTCCATCCCTTTCCCTGGGATCCAGGCTAAAAGAGCAACCACCCTGTATCTATGGTAGAGGGAAGAAGAACTGCGGAGGTTCTCACAGTGGCATTTAAATACTTCAGTCTGGAAGTCACACACGCATCAATCACCTTCACGCACGTGCACAGTCATTGACTGGAAGAGTCACTCACACCCTCCCCCGGCCCCCGCCCCAAGGGGTCTGGGAATACAGTCCTGCCACAGGTCGGGAGGGCAGAGAGCTGGAAATAGTGACCCCAGTCTGGAACTGAGCCTTAGACGTGCGACCCAATTAATCCTAAGCCCCTTCCCCTTAGCAAAGTGCCAAGGGCTGGACACCCTCCGCAGAGGAAGTGTGGGAGGCCCAGCCGAGAAGGATGGAGGTGCTTTCTAGTCAAGCCTGATGCACAGGGGGACCCCGTTCCATACTTTCCTATCTGAGGCTCCTCTCCTGCTAGGCAGTCTTAGCTCTCCCGAGGCAGGGACAGCCCAGAGGGGGACAGTGCGGAGGCAGGCCTGCCATCCTGCTGTCCCAGCTGGCGGAGGACGGACTTCTCCACGCTGCACTCCCAGGAAGGGTCCAGTGACAGCAGTAGTGCAGTAAACAACAGCAGCAAAGGGGCAGGCTTGAGGATGCACTTTCTTTTTTAAAAAAAATAGCATGGACGTTTTCCCCTCCCTCATTTCAGAAATCGAGCACCATTGTTCCTTACCAAACAGCCCACATGTCAAAACTGCCGGGATGGGTTTCAGGGGAAGCAGGGTGGACGGGGGCAGGGAGGCAGAAAGGCAAGGGAGGTGTCGGGAGAGAAGCACAGTCAGGCAGGGGGGTGGGGAAGGCAGTGGCAGCGAGCAGACAGGCTTGGCTATGGGGAGAGCGCGGGACATGGAGAAAGAGAAGGTCACAGAGAAAGCGCTCTTATCACATCCCTTCTCAAAGACATCCCAGCGGCTGGAAAGGCGAATTCGCTCTTTACCAACGGTTTCTGCTTCTTCAAAAGTGGATCAGAGGGTCTGTGATTGCGTGAATCAAGAGGAGGACGCACATGGCGCCTGGGCTGAGGATCACCACCCCTGGGACAAGGCCAATGCAGAACACTTAAGGCTTCCAGGAGAGGAAGACGTTTGGAAACCAGAGGTCCCAGGGGAGCTGGTCACTTGCACTGACTCCTATGCCAGGGTAGATAAGAGTGTGGGGTAGCTGAGGAAAACTGAGAGCCAGATGTCTTAAAAATATCAAATGAAGCTCCGTCTAACTTTTGGTCTAGACCTCAAAAGAGCTGAACCAGATGACTTCTGCCAGATCTTTTGGTTTGGGGGTTTTGTTCTGTTTTGTTTTTCTGTGTTTGTCCTATGAAAAGCTGGGTGGTCGCAGCTTGCCCGGGTTCTGGAACCTTCTGGAACCTACATAACCAGTATGGGCCTCAGAGGGGAGTGGAGAAAGCAGAAATCTCAAAATATAGAGAAAGAAAGAAAAAGAAAAAAAAGGAAGGGAGGGAGGGAGGAAGGAAGGAAGGAAGGATGGAGGAAGGAAGGAAGGGAGGAAGGAATAGAGAGGAAAAGAGAAAAGAAAGGAAAAAAGAAAGACACCACCCCCTTCACTTCTCTTCACTGCCCACACAAAAGCCGGTGACGCTTCGCCACTGCTCCCCAAGTAGCCAGGCTGCACCTCACTAACCGGGGTCATATCTTTCATTTCATTTATTTATTTATTTATTTTTGGCTGCATTGGGTCTTTGTTGCTGTGCACGGGCTTTTCCCTAGTTGCTGCGAGCAGGGACTACTCTTCATTGTGGTGCACGGGCTTCTCATTGGGTGGCTTCTCTTGTTGCAGAGCACGGGCTCTAGGCGCGCGGGCTTCAATAGTTGTGGCACTCGGGCTCAATAGTTGTGGCACTCGGGCTCAATAGTTGTGGCTCGTGGGCTCCAGAGCACAGGCTCAGTAGTTGTGGCGCACAGGCTTAGTTGCTCCGCGACATGTGAGATCTTCCAGGACCAGGGCTCGAACCCGTGTCCCCTGCATTGGCAGGTGGATTCTTAACCGCTGCGCCACCAGGGAAGCCCAGGGTCATTATCTTTCTTGACCTAAGCTGTGCTCTAGGCCCAGTGACAGCAATCAGAAATAATCAGGCTAGATCAAGCCCATGCCATCCTGGAGAACGGGTACAGTGATTTCCGATTTCCGCTGAGGCCTCCCTAGTAACTTTCCCTCTCTGAGCAGGGGAAACACGCGGGCGGCTGCTGAAACACCAAGGGAGGCTCAGGAAAGATGCGCGACTCTCTAACAGAGGACAGCCGGGGGGGTGGTTAGCCAAGAAGGGGGCCGACGGCACAGGGCAGCCAGCAGGGGCGAGGCCGCGACAGGGTGGCTGGGGAATGCTCCCACCGGCGGGGTGAGAAAGCTTCCGTGGCCGTGGAAATCTTGATAAAGAGATGACTCGCCCTGCAGCAGCATCCTGAGGGCTGCCGATCCGCCCACGCGCCCACGGTGGGCAGGCGCGTCCCACGCTGTCATCGTCTAAGTTGGCAGGCACCGGCACACTTAATTACCAGGGAAGCAGAATCAGATCACACTTCCTATGCCAGCTCCTGATTTCATTTGTGTTGTCATTTTTTTTTTTTTTTTTTTTTGGTCCTTTTCCATAACTCAGCTGAATGGATCCAAAAGATGTCCAGAACACTGGGTTATCATCAGGGATACAGAGATGAGGAATTTCATTCATGCATCCTTTCACTGACAGAATAAATATTTATTGAGTGCCTGCTGTATGCCTGGCACTGTGCTTGGTGGTAGGGAGATTCTCATTTTTGTGTAGCGGTTGAGATTTGGACAGCATTTGCCATCCTTTTCTATGTTGTGGAGGGAGGGGCTGTGATATTTGGACACCACAATGGGGCAAACCGGAGGTGATCCCTGCCGAGAGGAGGCCACCTGGCTCCTGGGAGTTGAAGGGATTGGTTGCCATTTCACAGATGGGTTACTCTGCCTTAGAGCTGGGCTTTTGCGTTGTTTCTATTAATGAAGTATAATGTGGTGCCTCTAATCCGGTTCTGGCAATCTCCTCAAATGCCCTCGAGGGAAATCTTCCCTCCCATGGCCTTTTCTTTCTTGTTTGAGCTTTGAGGGCTTGTCAGAAGGGAGTTTGTACAGAGAAATGCTGGCCATTGGGTTAGCCACTTCATGAAGGTAAATGATTTAGCATAATTTTTTCTGCAGTTGGGAATCTCAAGTCAAGTCTGTAGGAATCCTTTAAAGAATAGGTATTCAGACTCTAGTTAGTGTTTCTCATAATCATTAATACAGGATTATTTAGAAAACTGACTGGAATGAATATTCCCAAACTCTTGGTCCTCCTGGACAGAAAAGACTCCCTCTTCTTTGACTGGTGAGACTAGGAAAGCAGCTTTCACAGAGCATATTTCCTATATTAAGAGAAAGAAAGAGAGAGAGAAGAAAGAAAGACAGAAGAAAGGCGGGAAGAAAAAGGAAGGAAGGAAGGAAGGAGGGAAGGAAGGAAGGGAGGAAGGGAGGGAGGGAGGGAGGAAGGAAGGAAGAAAGAAAGAAGGAAAGAGAAAGAAAGGGAGAGAAAGTCCAAACCACACATTCACCAGAGGAGGAGACCAAGGCCCAGGAAGGCCACAAGACTTACCAGGCTCACACAGCCTCACAGAACTAGCACTGGAGTACAGGTGGACTTCCCGCTGCACACCTAAGTTATCTTCTCTCTTTAGCCAAAGACACCAAGGCCTTTGACTTCAGTCACAGGTTTTTAGGGAACACGTAACATACTGGTTTTTTTTTTTGTTTTTTTGTTTTTAATCTATATTGTTGTTGTTTTTTTAAAACTTTATAGCTACTTTATTTATTTATTTATTTATTTATTATTTTTGGCTGTGTTGGGTCTTCGGTTCGTGCGAGGGCTTTCTCTAGTTGCGGCAAGCGGGGGCCACTCTTCATCGCGGTGCGGGGACCGCTCTTCATCGCGGTGCGCGGGCCTTTCACTATCGCGGCCCCTCCCGTTGCGGGGCACAGGCTCCAGACGCGCAGGCTCAGTAGTTGTGGCTCACGGGCCCAGCTGCTCCGTGGCATGTGGGATCTTCCCAGACCAGGGCTTGAACCCGTGTCCCCTGCATTAGCAGGCAGATTCTCAACCACTGCGCCACCAGGGAAGCTCAACATACTGGTTTTTGCTTACCTTTTATTTAGCAATTTTCCAAATGAACTTCTATCAGACCTCTGCTGATTTGCTTTATTTAATTAGAGAGATTCTTGAGGAAGAGAGCCCCAGATAAATATTTTTATCTGGCTAAAGCTAAAGACAATCTTGTTATGGCAAAGCTGAGGTGCTGTGATGAACCCCGTCTGTTGGACTCCTGCTGTCTCCTCGTTGGGGGCAGGACACGTAAAGCAGGCAGCCTGGGAGAGGCAGCTGTAGCACTAATACAGCCCTCACCTTCCTCCACAATAGTGTAGAAGATAACCTTTGGCTGGGAGAGGAGGCAGATGCTTGGGCTAAACCAACATATATAATGACAAGATCTCATCAAAACAAATTATTTCCTTTTCACCATCACCTTAGTAGTCAACTTTTCCATTATTGCCCAGCTTTATCTTTCTGTCAGCATAAAAAAAATACCATCATGAGGTAAAATGTACATGGTATCCACACAAAGGCATACCGTCAGGAGGTTTCACGGCTGTAAACGTGCCCTCGTGTTCCCCCCATTTCCTCCTGCTTGGTGCTTGCATGCGGGTGCCTGGCAACCCGGTGCCTGCTGTGGTAGCTTACCCGGGGGGGCAGGCAAGAGGCAATAGCCCAGGCGAATGCCCCGCAAAAGGGCAGATCCGGCCAAGGACTGTTATCAGATGAGGTGGAGGGGTGTGAGGTGACTCAGACACTGTGAAAAGGCATTATGCATGTATAACCATACTTCCCTTTATCAGAAAGCGTGCCCTTGAAATGCTGCGACTAAACCAAGTTCTGCAAATCCAGTCCTGTGTTCAAGGAGTTGGGAGAAACTTGCTATTCACACGATTCCTATAAAGCATCCTTTATCTACCAAAGCTACCATTTGTTTGTTCATTCATTTGTTCATTTCACAACTATATATTTATTCAGGACTTTGAGCAGGGCACTGGGTCAGGTACTGGGAATATGGGGGAGGCGGGGAGATAAGACTTTTCCTGTGCTTGTGAGCTTCAAATCATTACACAAACATTACCAGAGAAATACAGGTGTGCTAATTGATTTTTTTTTTTTTTTTTTTTGCCAAAATGGGTCTTCAGAAATATCTGCTTATCAGCAGACTAGTGACTAAATAGAACTGTGTTCTGGGGCACCTGCCCCCTCTTCCCTGACCCATCCACGGCAGTTTGTTCCTCCAGGGCAGGATTTCCAACCTCTTTCCCCAAATGTTTTAGTTTTAGTTTTGCTTTGATCCAAATCTTTTCTTGCCAGCCTATGTGAAGTACAATGTGATCTGTCAGCTTGAATCCCAAGCGCATCTGGGAAAATGACCCTTGGAAGAGAGAGAGTCGCTTTGGAGATAAGAGCACCTAGTTTGGGAATAAAGATCATTTGAAACGTCTCATTAACACATAGGTCTCTGCCTGCTTATGGTCAGGTACCTAAGAGAGTGACAAGAGAGCAATTAGCAGCAGGTGGAAAGATCAAGCACCAAGGCTGATCTGGCTGCTGCGCTGCCGAGTGTCTGATCTGTCACCAGCGGAAACCAACATGAGGACCTGATATGATACCATCCCTGGAGGAAAAAACCAGCCACTTAGTCGAAAGCTGATTTCACCCCCGGGGTGGTGTAGGGCAGTAGTTTGTCCCTGCTGAGATTGATACGGGTGAGTCTTCCTACCCACAACGCCTTGGCCTGCCCCACCATCTGACACCTTCCAGAGTGTCTGATTTGCAGACTTGAGATCACACAACCCATCTCCTCTGACCCAGGGACCCACTTTACAGCCAAGGAGGTGCCACGATGGCCCACGACCTCAGGATCCAGTGTCCCTTCCGTACACTGCACAGTCTGGAGGCTGCCAGCTGGGGAGGGTCAGAAAGGCCTCTACAGGGCCCACATTCTGTGCCAGTTTTGGCACAAAGTCTTCCTTTAAGATGCACAGTATACCTTGGACACTTCGAATAGGGGGCAGAAGTGGCCCCTCTTCTCACATATCTAAGTGGTCTAAGTCACTTATCTAAGTGACCTGATTGGGAGCTTTGTGCTTCTTATTCCTTAAAGGCACAATAACCGGATGCAATCAGAGCCTGACAAAAACCTGGTCACCGGACAGACTAGGATTCTTGGGCGGCGGGGGGATCTCAGGGTTACCCCACAGGACCAGCAACCTAGACCAGCAAAACTGCCATCTGAGACGGTGAGCATCAATCTTGCCTCAGGGGGCTTCCCTGGTGGCGCAGTGGTTGAAAATCTGCCTACCAATGCAGGGGACACAGGTCTGAGCCCTGGTCTGGGAAGATCCCACACGCCACAGAGCAACTAAGCCCATGTGCCACAACTACTGAGCCTGCGCGTCTGGAGTCTGTGCTCCGCAACAAGAGAGGCCGTAATAGTGAGAGGCCCGCACACCGTGATGAAGAGTGGCCCCCGCTTGCCGCAACTAGAGAAAGCCCTCGCACAGAAATGAAGACCCAACACAGCCATAAATAAATAAATAAATAAATAAATAAATTAAGAAAAAATCATGCCTCAGGGTAGCATCAGGGACTGTAGTTTGTCCAACCAACCTCCCTGTTGTACATCTTTTTTTTTTTTTTTTTTTCATTTAAAGGAATTGAGAGAAAACCAGCTGAGTGTGAAGTAAGCCATCACCTTGAAGAATCAGCGATGGGCCAGAGTGAATTTAATATGAAGCGTGAGTGGATTTGAGCAATGTAAGAGGTGGATGGGGGCCAAGGCTGCCGGTGCCTCATCCGTAGGCCTTCAGGGCCCATGTGCCCTATGCACACCCGGTGCCTCTTACTGCAAGCGCCTGCTGCCCGGAGCTTTGTCTGGACTTCGGGGGTGCTTGACCTTGCGCAGGGCAGGCCAGGGGCGCTGGGGAATTGATGCACTTGGGAACAGGTCTCATTAAAGCACAGCAGGCGGTATGACTGGGAAAGGGGTTTGGAGAACATATAACAGAGAAACCTAGCGCCCAGGAATGGCCTCTCTGAGACGTGAAGGATGAGCGGGGGTCAGCCAGACAAAGAGAAAGAAGAAGAGTGCTGACAGGCACAGAGATAAAGGGAGGCCATCGTGCATACAGGGAAACGGCAGGAGCACAGAATGGACAGAAACAGGCAGGGGTTATACCAGAAGGGTCTTAGCATCCTTGTTTTGGAATCTCAGTTATTTCCTAAGAGCAACAGAAACCCACTGAAGGTTTTTTTTCACAGAAGGTGACAAGATCCAACTTACGTGTTGGGAGATTACTCTGGCATAGTATGGAGAAAGGTTTTGAAAGAACAAGGCTGGAGACTGGGAGACCAGGATTCCTTCTGGCATTTGGATATATGAGTCTGGTGTACAGGGACATGGTGTGACTAATGATACAGTAATTAAAGCCCACTGTACAGGGCATAAGATGTTCCAAAGGGAATGTAAAAAATGAGAAGAGCGGACAGCCCAGGCCTAAGCCCCGTGGACACAAACATTGAAGGAAAAGGTAGGGGCAGAGGAGACCCCAAAGAAGACCAAGGAAGAATAGCCAGAGAGGTACATGAAAAACTGAATAGGATGGCAGCTAGGGAACCCTAAGGGAGAGAGTATCTGGCCAGCAGCATCTAATGTTGTTAAGAGGATAAGCGAGATTAGTCTCATTCACTGCTTCTGACAAAATAAAATACAACCTTTTAGGAAAATAATTGGAGGTGTACCTCGAGCACAATAACCCGACTCCTGAGAATTTATTCAGAGGAAATAATTCAAGTGGAGGGAAAAAAACCTACTTATGTAACTATGATGATATTATTTATAATGGTAAAACAAACAGATAGTAAAAAACCTTTCATGCCTCTGATAGAGAATTGACTCAGAAAATTATGAGCCATAAACTTAATGAAATATTTTGCAACCATTAAATATTATAATTATGACTGCCATGACACCACATTAAAATGTATATAAAATAGCATCAAGTGAAAAAACAAAATGCAAGATTCTATGTAAAAAGTAAAATATGCATAAGGGTAAAGATGGAAAGAGCATGGAAAATATAAATACTTCAAATGTTAGAGAAGTAGAATTGTGAATTTTAAAAATTATTCCCAGTATTATTGTTATACTCTTTATAGACAATAAATTACAATCAGGAAGGGAAAAGAAAAACATACTACAGAGCAACTTTACAATAGGTAGAAAAACCTCGTACAATGCCAAACAACTTGCTGTCTGTGTAAGGATGAGAAAACAAAACATAAATGTTGCCACCTATAGCAGGGTTTTGTGGAAGTGTTTATTGCTTTCTGGACCAAAGAGGGTCAGACAACCGAATAGATACTTAATGCTCATCTAGAGAGAATAAATGTCCAAATAACCCTTAGTGTGAAAACTGTTTACTCTTGGAAGCCATGAAAATAAAAGGAAATTAAGTTAAATGCAGCCTGATAGTCACTATATTCATAATATTCACTATAAATTCTACACACTCTCCCGCTTACAGGGAGGAGCAAGGGAATTCACATCTTTTGAGGACCAACACGTGCCAAGAATGCTGCTGGTCACTTACACACAATGGTGCGCACCCCCGAGGGAGCGTGAGGACGCCTGCATCTTCTTACGTTCTCCAGTCAACAAGCATCAAAATCCCCAGAGTCTGCTCCTGCTTTGTTCACCCCCTCTCAGCTCCCAGTGGAGAATTCAGTGAATTTCAGTAACCACCTTGTACAACTGGACAAGAGTGGAGACGTGGCTTTGTTTCCCCAGCTTACTAAATTTCAAAGTCACCTCTTCCCTTTCCATTTCATCTCCTCCTTTCTCTCCTCTTAGCTCTGCCATCATAGTTCTGAAATTCATTCATGCGTGAGCCTAGGGCTGAATCTCTGTTGTGTAATGTTCCTTTATTCTAGTAGCTAATCTTCTTTTCATCTCACCCACATACAGCATTTGAGCTCCATGCCTACTACAACATTGTGGAACGTCGGGGCACTCCCTTCTAGTTGACTTCTAAGGAGGATTTCATTTCATCCCTTGATAATCACATCCTGGGTTTATTCACTTTTCTAATAATTCTATTAGAATGTTTATAAGATGACGTGCTTTTAATTGTTTCCCTCACCTCAAAGGTACAGAGAGTAAGTTTCTCTAATGGTTTTGTAACTCCCATCCTTTATTTTTTATTGCTAATGGACTCTCCAGTAATATAAAATGACTGATGAGTGCAGTCAGAGAAAAGCAGAAAAATCAATACCTGCCCAGACTCCACGTTAGTTAAAAGCAAGTGAGGAGCTGAGGCTGGCAGACAATAGAATTTTCTCTGGCTCTTAAGTATCTGAAAGAAGAAAAAATTAGCTCAGATGGGCTGTAGAGCTCTCAACAAAGGAGACTTTTCTTTATAAACACAGGGTGTTGGAACAAGAGAATAATACCAAGGTAGGTTGGGTGTTCCTTAGACATCTGTTGTGCTCACTGTCTCCAGTAGAGGGCAGTGGTAGACGCAGACACTGACCCCAGGCACCACCAAACCAGCGCTGCCTCTCCTGAGCGCCTCTCCTCCCCTCCCCTTGCAATAGAAGGTCATGCTGCGGTGACTCGGACCAAATCCAAACCACACCCTTGCGCAGATGTGGTCATCGTTAGCAGAGCCTCAGAGACTGCAAGTTCTTATTTGATAAACTAGGGTCCGCACAGCAAACGTACTAGGCATTGTACACGCATCACCTCGAGTCGTCACAACAGCCCTATGATATGGGTACTATGATCATCATCATCTCCATTTACAGATGAGAAAAATGAGCTTGGTCCGCTTTCCCAAGGACACCCAGCCAGTGGATAGAGCTGATATTGGAAGTGGTTCCAGTCTGCAACCCAAGAGCCCAGCCACCATGCTATGAATGGCTGGCCTTACAACCTGTTCTGTTCACATGCACCATTTATTATCTTACTCTGGGAACTTACTTGACAGCAGGAACCTTAGGTAACTCATCCTTTCATCCACTCACAGCTAGCAGAGGGCTTTGCACATGGTAGGTGGTCAGTAAATAAGTCTGATTCATCATTCAGAAGTGCTTTAGTGTGTCTTTTGATGGTATTGTGATGGGTGGAATAGGTTCAACATATTCCTCAGTTTGTCTTCATTCACGATCTAAGGCAGCGGACAGCAATGACACAGATGAACCTGTTGAAGACACAGACAAGTGAGAAATAAACTTGAACTAATACCCACCTGGATGCAGTATTTAGGTTACAAATATAAACCAAGGACAAAAGGCTAAGGTGATCTTCTATGCTTGTTTCTTTAACCTTCCCACTCTGCTACTCCCAGGTTTCTTAAAAACTTCCATGAAAGTCCAGATTAATTACAACTTTGGATCACTGTCTCCAGAATTTTCTGCCAGCTGCCACCCCCAGAGCAGAGTGGGTGTGGGTGGATTTCTGCTCCCAGAAATCTTTTCCTTTCAAGATTTCAGCCAACTACCCCTGTCCTGGTATCACTCAGAGTTTAGTACCACTCATCCCAGAGCACTCGCCCTCATCACCATTCCTATCAAAGGCAATGAGACTGGGACTTCCCTGGTGGCACAGTGGTTAAGAATCCGCCTGCCAATGCAGGGGACATGGGTTTGATCCCTGGTCCGGGAAGATCCCACATGCCGCGGAGCAACTAAGCCTCTGTGCCACAAATACCGAGCCCGTGAGCCACAACTACTGAGCCCACGTGCTGCAACTACTGAAGCCTGCGCACCTAGAGCCCGTGCTCTGCAACAAGAGAAACCACAGCAATAAGAAGCCCATGCACCGCAACGAAGAGTAGCTCCCACTCGCCACAACTAGAGAAAGCCCGCGCACAGCAACGAAGACCCAATGCAGCCAAAAATCAATCAATCAATAAATAAAAATTTTTTTAAAAGGCAATGAGACTAAATCCATGCTTATCTATAATTTCTCACCCTTGTTAGGACTATGTAGATAAGTACGTTTTAATGTGTCTACATGTCACTCCTTTTATCACCTCTATTACTAGCAGGGCTTTTATACTAATTAATTAATACAGCACTGTAGCCTTGATGGTTAACTAAGGTAATCATGGATAGAATCAGGACATATTTTTATACTTTAAAGAATTAAAGAACATTATATTGTAATGATGTCTAAGAGCTCGAGAGTAGAGAATTAAATGACTTTCTCAAACTGGGGCTCACAGATGATTTCTCAGAGGTCCTAGAGCTCTCTGGGAGAAACTTTTGTGTTGCATTTTTATTATATTTCATGAAAAATTAATATAAGCATATTGTGGGTTATGGTTACCTTTGAGAGGCTGTAGAACATAGTGGTTAAGCAGACTGCCTGTGTTTACATCCCGACTTTGCCTTTACTGGCTGTGTGACCTTGGAAATACTCAGCACCTCAGTTTCCTCATTTGTACAATAAGGCTACTTCATAGGGTAATAGTAAGGGTTACATGGATTGAAACATATAAAGCACTTGGAGCAGTGTCTGGTACACAGTAAGGACTTTATACATGTTAGTCATTATTTTAATTATTACCAAAAAATGCCTTATGATTTCAAGGTTTGTGTTTGCCTGTGTATTTATAGTCACATAGTAACCAATACTACTTGAACTTCAGAGCTAAGAGGGGGAAAAAAAGGAGCCTGGATACATAAATGATGTGTTCACATGTACTGAAGTCCAAATGCTATCACAATATGCTATACGGTGGTGGATTTTTTTAAAATTAATTAATTAATTAATTAATTAATTATTTTGGCTGTGTTGGGGTTTTGTTTCTGTGCGAGGGCTTTCTCTAGTTGCGGCAAGCGGGGGCCACTCGTCATCGCGGTGCGCGGGCCTCTCACTATCGTGCCCTTTCTTGTTGCAGAGCACAGGCTCCAGACGCTCAGGCTCAGTAGTTGTGGCTCACGGGCCCAGTTGCTCCGCGGCATGTGGGATCTTCCCAGACCTGGGCTTGAACCCGTGTCCCCTGCATTGGCAGGCAGGTTCTCAACCACTGCGCCACCAGGGAAGCCCCGGTGGTGGATTTTTAGGAGCGAAAAGGAGTGGGAGAGTTGAGTCATTCCCAAAAGCTTGCAGTGGTAGAGAAACACTGAACTCAAAAGAATGTGTATTATAGTGGAAAACACCATATTCCATGGCAAGAGGCATTATGTGCTCAGCAAAATCTCATCTGTCAGTATGAATTAATGGTGTGAATTTAAATTTTCTTTACATTTACTTTTATTTTTACTTAATTTATCAATTTTGTTTTAGAATTGTATAAGAGCTTTAAGCAGGAGTTTATGTCTCCTTTTTGTTTTACATATATAAATAACATTATTCTAGATTAATACTGGGACTCCAGAGGATTTTTTTTCTTTGAAAGAATTTCTAAACTTCCCAAGCTTAAAAACACTGTGCCTAATTGTTCTAACAGCCTTGCCCTTTGGTTTGGCTGGTGGACCAGCAATGAACCAAGCTCATTTAGGTCCAAGTTTTGCTCTGCCTCTAATATTCCCTCCTATTCATGTGACATTGGAAGCATATATATCCCCCAAATACCGTAACCACTCCCTTATTGTTATTATTTACTTACTTAACTTCAAAGTCTCTTAACTTTTAATGTTTAAAAATGTTCTCAAGGCTTAGAATAGCTTGTCCTACACTAGTGTGTAGGACTATACTATAGTCACATATATAAATAAAATATATTTCTTCAAATATGCAAACACACACAAACAAAGCAGCAAGCAGCAGCACTGTAGAGCATGGTCCTGACGAAATAAAGAGTCATCTGCACAGCCAGCAGCCCCTATGCTTTCCATGAGGAGAATTCAGTGAGGAAAGCCCCTGAAAAGACTTGACCTCCAGCTCCAAGTGGTGTGAGAGTTTGGCCAGAGTTGGGCTGAGGTAACAAGTCCAAGGTCACAGCCACTCTGGGGACTTCCTCATGCTTCACAGTTTGCCTTCACTTGGAAGGCCCCCAGCAATATAAAGGGATGGTCCACCTCCATTTTTTCCTATACCTTTGTGCTTTCTCTAATTCTCCTACCATGCATGCATACCGAGTGTTCCGGTGCTGCAGAGGAAGAATTGTATTTACAGAGGCCATGAGGTTTTAATTAACTGGTCTAAATTGTTGAATAAATGCCTGCATCCCTAGGGATCAAACCCCAGCTGAACAAGAGGAAAGAAGCTAAGTGTATCAACTGAGACAAATTCCTAGGAGTAATGTCTAATTAGTGGCTCTTTCTCTACCCAAGAAGCAAAGGACTATTGACGTCACCCTAAAATTTAAGAGTTTTCATGAGATCTTGAAGGTAGATGTATGATCAGTCATTTTCAACATGAAGAATGCAAGGCAGGGGTGCTATTCAAATTAGTTCACAACTGGGAGGAAAAGGGGTTCCAACAACCAAGCCAGTTGCCCTGAAGGCCCAGCTACACCAGGTGTTAGCCGTTTGGCTGCTACATCCTGGGGGGTGGTCCAGGAGGTCCCAGAGGAGGGCAAGGGAGGGATACGCAAGGGGCTCAGAGCACAGCGATTTACCAGCCAATGGAGAAATATTACACTATTTTATAATAGCTACGACTATAGCAATGTTTGCTGGCTAACTGTCAGCTTGAATTTACCACTCCTTGGGTCCCAAGCTGGGGAAACAAAGAGGCTGGTCGTCAGCCTTACCTCAGGTTAGGAGTTTAGAAATTTGCTTATTTTCCATTAGGGCATGAGGACAGGAGCACCTTTCAACACGAGGCAGTTATGACTAATTGAGTAAAGGTGAAGAAGGAGACCTCAACGTGGGGAGGGGGTGGGAGTGTCAGAACCTATCTCATTTTGAAGACAAGATCTTAGATTTCCGCTGGTGTGTCATCACTCCTGGACAGATGGTGGGTTTTAAACCACATTCGAAATGTACAGTTAGTGTTTCAGTGAAGGTTTCCTCTTAGATGGGAATCAAATTCCAAAGCATTTGCTTGGTGGGTTTTTTTAAACGCATGTTCTCTAGCTAATATCAAGCCAGTCACAAAAAGAAATGCTCATCGATCAATGGAGGATGTAGACCCGTATTTTTCTGGGGTCGTTTTAATTTGCTGCCGGCCTAGGGCATACTGTTTTTTCACCTCTTCTGCCAACACAGCCATTTTAGGTAGAAAGGGAGAAGTCAGTATACTCATGAAAGGGAGAAGCCAAGGTAAGCTTCTGTGTGAAAGCAAAGTCTGTGCTTTTATGAATGGCAGGGTGGGTGTTCCAAAGATAATTGCTTTTTGATCTGAGTGATTGAAGGAAATGACTTTTCTGAACGAACCTTGCACGGAATTCAGTCAGTCAGGGCACAATTTCTTTCACATGCCACAGTTCACCCATCAATCCCACCCCCAGATCCCCCGCTTCCCGTGTGGACTCTGCTTGGTGCGCAGAACAGCCCACACCCGCTTTCCAACCACCATCAAAGAGCAACAAAGGAGAACAAACAAGCTCTCACCATCTCTGAAGCTGTAAACTAAAATCATTATCCCCATTCCCTTGTCGCCTACAGAGTTTTCAGTCCAGGCAAAGTTTTTATGCTTTTTTAAATGAAGTTCTTCGAGGCAGGATGTTTGAAGCAGTCATCCAAGCTTGTCATTTAATGGAAACTGTGTGCAGGAAATTGCCAAGATGGAGATATTTGAGTCAAGCAGCCCTCTAACTGGGGGGAGGGAAGTGAAGCAAATTCTCCCGTCTACATCTTCTGAGTTCTATGGGGGAGGGTTATTAAGAAGACCAGTCCCCCTCCCAGAGGATGGGGGATTGGGAACACCGGCTTTAGTGTGGAAAATCTCTCTCTCTCTCTCTCTCACACACACGCACACACAGACACGCACACACACACACCCCAAATTGCAGTTTGTCAGAGCTACACATCACCACCTCTCCCCTACTCCCACTCCCTGGGAGAGAAGGAGGAGAGCGCAGCTCAAAAGCAGTGCCTAAACCCAGGTCTAAGAATAAACTGGACCAAATCTTTCTGGTGACTGTAATTGTCAACATTTATGATCCGAGAAACAGGTTTAATTGTCTTCTGGAAAATGGGTGGTCTTGTGTTGTCACCTAGACAAAACGACAGCTGTCTCATGCCCTTATCTGGGCTCAGCTTTGCCAAACATTGTGTGTGCTAATTAGCAGGTCCTCACAGCCGCCCTGTGAAGGCAGGTGAGGGGCCCATTCAGCGGCCCTGGGAGGTGGGAGTGAAAAGCTGGCACTTTGTGGCCACCACCCCTCCTTCCATGGCAGCCAACGTGCCCAGCTGAAGGGCTCCCCTGAGCACTGAGCCCGAGCAGGGGAATTGTGTGTTCTGACATCCTTTGCTAATGACCCCAGATGCCATGCCATTAAAAAACCCTATAGCTTTTTCCTCTGATAGCAGTTTTGAAAGGAGAGAAAGGGAAATGGGTGTTAAGTGAATGCCTCTTCTATACCAGGCAGTGGCTGATTTAATTTTCCCCAGAGCTATTATACCATTTTCCAGATGAGGAAACTGAGGCTCACAGAGAGAGAAGATGGATTAGGAAAAGGGGATTAGGTTAGAGAGGAGAAAGGGCACCTCCCATCCCTACCACCAAAAAACAAAAACAAAAACCAACTCTGAGGTCCAGGCAACTCACACTGACCGGACCAAAAGTACCGTTTTCCTAGTAGCACCAACCAAATCTAGGCTGGCACACAGAAGGTGGTGGCGACCTCCCAGGATCTCCGCCCCGTCCTTTATCCAGTAGATTCTAATCCTAAAGGGAACCAGTGACTGTCATAGTCTACCTGGCATGGCTCTCACCAGTCCTGCTCCTTCCTTACACCTCTCCAGGTGATTTCTCTGTCTTGTCCCATTTCCCTTCTTAATTACAGGATCCCTCACCCCACGAAATCCAATCCCTAGCTGATTACTTGCCTGGCAGACAACTTTTAAGTACTCTCCATGGCAGTCTGTAAAGCCAGAATAGTAACCCCCAACACTCACACCTGGAGATTTTGCACAGTAACTTGTCAGTGGTTTGGAAAACATTAACCCCACCATAAACGCGCAGATAAAACCCTGTCTTCCCTCTCAGTTCTTTTTTTCTTAACTCAAGCACAAATCTTCCTGCCCACTAGAAAGCTGATATTTTCTTTTCGATAACTATAAAAATTAGCAACTTGGATGCACTGGGGAAAAAAAGATAAACTGCATATGTTCTTGCTTCTCTTTTTATCTAACCGAACAGTACAGTGTTCCTGGGACACAGATGCCTGCTCTGTGTAAGTGATCGTCATATAGGGCTTGGCATCCCTCATCTATCACACTGCCCTCTGTGTATCTACAGGGCTTTGAATAATCAAATCTGGGGGGCTGTATACCTTCTTGTTGTCCAAGTTCATTTCACAACACATTGGTTAAGCTGGATTTTTAATATGTCATCCAGGTCAATGTCAGTGAGCAACTCTGAAGGCCTAATGAAGGTGTTTCAGTAGACAGAAGACGGGCAAAGTGGTGCCATGTTCCCCAGGGGGGTCTCTCCCTGAGCAATTCCACCCGAACCTTATAAACACACACTCTTCCTTGCTAACCTCCAGTGAGTCAAGGCTGTCAGTCATTCCCAAGCCAGCAGTGGTTTTATAAAATGCACAAAGGATAATTACAGAAAGACACCCCCACGAATGTTCACATGTAATCTTACCCTAAGACTTGAACCCAGGCTCCCACTTGAACCGTTTCCTACATAACTTCAATCTGGCAAACACAATAGTATGCAACTGCTTGGAGGGAGAGAAGGAAGCAGGGGTGGAGGTGGGAAAGGGGAAGTTCAGACTAGCACAGCCCTGATCTTGAAGATTACTGTAAATCCTTTAGCACTGTTGAAACAATTAGATCACTTGATTGGCCTTAACCATGGCCTTGTGACCATGTCTATAATGATACGTAGAAATGTGGTTTTTGTCCCTAACATTTTATTTTTAAAAATTACTTTTGCTTTAGACATCGCATGAATAAAAATTTTATTTACTGCACTCAGTTTCAAAAGTTGTTTTAAACAAATTTTAAACTGCACTCAGTTTCAAAAGTTGTTTTCTTCCTCAAAATTTGGAAGTAGATATTTTGAAAAGGTAAATTTCACTCAAAAGAGTTTTTTTTCAAACACCGTCTTTTACAAGTTGTAAATACTAATACTTCTGAGATGCAAATATTCACACAGCATGAAGTACTGTGCTATCTACCACTGTCACACTAAAACAAATAGAACATATGGTCCCTGATGTTTTATGTCTCCTGAATTATAAAACCAAATAAACAAATAAGCACGTATATCCATCACAGAGCCCATAAAACTAAAAAGATACATGTCAAGTTCATTATTAATTCTCACGCATGTCTCAAGAAATATAGATGAGACAGACAGAGAGAGATACAGAAGAGAGAAAGGGAGAGGGAAGCAGAGAAGGCAAAAAGAGAGAAAGAAGAAAGTACAAAATCAACCCCTGGGGCTCCAGAGCAGGGCTACCGCTGGGGGAAGTCGGGGGCTCCTCGAGGATGGGGGGGGAGGCACCTTTTCCCATTACATCCCAGGATGGCAGAGGAAGCAACAGGCTCTGACAAGATGGGACCAAAGATGGTTGATTATGTCACAGTAATCAACCCTAAAATAATGCTAACTATGTGCCAGACACCTTAAATGTATTAACCACCTAAATCTTCCTAACAACCTGTGAGATTTAAACCCCTGTTCAGATGAGTTTAAATACAAGGAGTCTAAGGAACTTGCCCAAGGTCATGCAGCCAGAAACTGGCAGAGTCAAGATTAGAACCCAGAAGGCAGGCTCCAAGAATGCATGCACTTAGCAGCCGCTGGGCTCTGTTGCAAACACACTAGAACTCACCCCACCGTGTGCGTTACTCCATCAGGCCAGGCGCCTGAGAGGCTTTGCCGATAAAGGACCCTGCCTAAAGACATGCTCAGCCTTTGGGTCACCTCTGTCCGTGTGATACAGTCCTCTGACCCTGCTTTGGCACAGTCTTTAGCTTCTTGGAACTAGATTCGAGTTTTTGGAACTACCAAAAATCAGAGCCGTGCATGGTGAACAGGGTGAGCTCTGGAAAATAAGTTTTTAGGTGAACAACAGTGGATGATGGTGACGTAATGAAACTATTTTCCTCATGTGGCCCAGGAACTGCTTTGATAGAACCAAGAGGGGGTCCACGCGTGTTACAGGCAATTGTGCATTATTGAAATTCACATGCAGGGGTCATTTGGATCTTTCTGAGAAGTTTGCTTGTTTTGATCACTTTCCAGTCAATTCCACACTCTGTCACTTCTCACCGTGTTTGAGGAGCGTTTCCTTTTAAGTATAATATTTATCTTTAGTATAGTCTCTTGTAACTTCAGCTCTCCCACACAGGCATCTAGAGCACTCTTGTCTTTCCTGATAAAAAGCAGTAGGTGTAATGACTTTGGTAGGACTGAAATAGGAATCCTGATCTTTTTTTTTTTTTAAATAAATTTATTTATTTAATTATTATTTTTTTTTATTTTTGGCTGCGTTGGGTCTTGGTTGCTGCGCCGGCTTTCTCTGGTTGCGGCGCGGGGGCTACTCTTCGTTGCGGTGCTCCTCGTTGCGGTGGCTTCTCTTGTTGCAGAGCACGGGCTCTAGGCGCGTGGGCTTCAGTAGTTGTGGCTTGCAGGCTCTAGAATGCAGGCTCAGTAGTTGTGGCGCACGGGCTTAGTTGCTCCGTGGCATGTGGGATCTTCCCGGACCAGGGCTCGAACCCACGTCCCCTGCATTGGCAGACGGATTCTTAACCACTGCACCACCAGGGAAGCCCAGGAATCCTGTTCTTTTCAACTCTGATATCTAATGAGAGATTTACCAGAGAGAAGTAAAACGACTTCAGTTGCCAGACCCCACAGGCTGCAGTGCTTGGGGAATTCCCAAAATCCAAGGGGTCAGTATTGCTGGCTCCAGGAGTTGAATTTATTAGTTCAGGCAGAGTTAACTAATTAGAATGAAGGGAACTGACTCACACTAACTCTACACATTAGAAACTGATGTATAAACCAGACTAGACGTTTATTTATTTGCCATGGAGGAACTGTCCTTCCCATAATTATACAACCTATTGTGACCAAACACAGTGTATTTCTCCAGTGTGTTAGAACTGATTTCTCTTTCTGGATTTCAAGAAGGCTCTTGATCATTTGTCACCATTCCATCACTTCAGACTGTAGACATTACGATAGATTAAGCTACTAATCCTACATTAGGTTATTTGTTTCAACCATTTCTTCGTATTATCTTCTATGCTTGGTCATCTCAAATGGACTGGCTATTTCCCAGCCCATCTACAACTCACCTCTTGATTTGGGCAACCATATAGAATTTCTCAGTTAATGATCTATGTTCCTTACTTGGTGCGTTAGAATTCACTTGTATGTTAGTACTAAATTTAAACTAAATAAAAACAAAAGTTTAACTGTTCCCTCCTCACTAAAGACAATTACAATAATAGCTGACATTTGTTGACTTCCTACTATTACCCAGGCTCTGCTATAAGCACTTTGCAGGTATTAACTTATTTAACCCTCACTACCCTAGGAGGTAGCTTCCATGATTCTCCACATCTCACAGATGAGGAAACTGACCTGAGAAATAACTTTCTCAGGGTCAAAGGGTTAATAAGTGGCAGAGCTAAGATGCAAACACAGTTTGATACCCACAGTCTTAACCACAACACTAAATTACCCTCTTAGACTCTTTGCTACTTGGGTGTTATGACTATTACAAATGAAAACAAAACAAAACAAAAAAAGGAAGCAGCTGTTTTTCTCACTTGCCCTGACTCTAGCTAACTGTTCTTCACTTTTTTGCATTTTATCCATGCAGAACAAAGCTATATTTGTAATTAAACTCCAGATAAGTAAGTACCTGTTTTTAGCAGGGCCAAAAATTTGAGAAGGTTTAGCTGCAGCTGATAAAATATTTAAATCTGATGATGTTTAGGATGGAATGTAAAGATTCTTTCCTGTGTCATCAAAGCCTTGGGATATCCATAGATCGTTCCATTCTGCACTTTCCTAGTCGTTCCCTCACAGACATCGCAACCCTCTCCTCGAGTTTCTGGGGCCCCCAGCTGGGGACAGCTACACCTGGGCGTGAGAACAGGGAGCATGACGGCTGCAGGCAGGACAAGCAGATAGATGAGAACAAAAGATGATGGAAATATTGGGCAACTGTAACTATTGTCCACTTCTGACTGAGAAATCTTAGGCAGGTCATTTAATTGTTCTGCCTCCGTTTTTCTCCCTTTGAAATGGCATTAGCAGTACTTGCTTCTGCCCACCTCATGAGGGGAGTTTTGACACTAAAGAGGCAATGTTTAGAAAAGTTTTTTGCTCGCTTCAGAATGTCCAAATAGAATCCAAATTTGTTGTGTATTTTCTACTGCTGAACACCTGCATGAGACTATTTTTAAGCTACTTTCTTTTAGCCTTCTTATAGCAGCAGGTAGATTTGCACAGTTTGACCTTGGCCCAGTCTTAAAAAAATGATCCAGCAAAGCAAATGGCCCGCGTTGGTGATGGCTGAGGTGTAGTGGGAAGGACTTGGAGTGAGGATGCTTGGGTTTGAGTCCTGAGTTCAGGCCCTGCCATCTGAGTTGGGTGAAATGGAGGCAGTCACATCCTCTCTCGGACTCAGTTTCTTCATCTGTAAAATGGGATGTTTTAGAGTTGTGATGAGGACATAGGGGAATGCATATGAAGGGGTGTCATGATTGCACAAATCTAACTCCTAGTCTACTTCTCCTTCGTTTAGCATTGGAAGAGACCTCACACATTGCCTGGTCCCATCTTTCCATTTACAGGTCAGAAAACTAAGGCTCAAGGAGGTCAGATGACTTCTCCAGGGCCTTGTCTCCTGACTCCTGTTCTCACTCCCTCTCTACTTTCCCTGGTTTTTGAGTGGCTTCTTACAACAGAATATGCAGGGCACCTCTGTGGACAAGCAGCTTCTGAAAGGACAGAGAGACAGAGGGCACCCTCCCAGGATGCTAGTCAGCTTGTACCTCAAGTGTAAAGAAGAAAAGTCTACACTCAGATGTCAGCCAGAGCTTGGAAGAAATAGATTCAGCCATTAAAGTAATCCTCGCACACCTCAGTGAGTAAATACAGTCATCCATATAGGAACGAGGTAGGAATAAAACAACAGGTGTTTTGAGATGATTACATGTATTTGTTACCGGGGACATGCAAAAGCCATTTCCAAGCATTTATTATTTTCATTTAACATTTATTCAATGAAGAGTGTTGCAGAGCACGCTATCATAATCTGAGCCCCTTTTGACTGTGTGCACAGCTTTTCAGATACCTGCAATTTCTTCCTCTTACTTACAAAGATGTTTATTGAACTACAAGAGGTAAGTAAACACCTGGAGAGATCTCAGAGGAAACCTGTTGAATGGTTCCTCTCCCTAATAGAAGGGATCAGATAGATACCTGAACTTCAGTGCATCCCAAAATACTCCAGCAGAAGGAATTAAGCCTTTAAATGTCCATACTACTGGTAGGCAGAGAGAAGCAGAAAATTTCAGGGTTGGAAGAAACATTATGATGGGGTCTGGATGCCCCAGGATTTTGTTAAAATGTAGATTCTGGATCAATCAGTCTGCAGGTGGATTCTGAAGTTTTGTGTTTCTAACAAGTTCCCAGGTGATGTTGACACCGGTTTGGGACCACACTTTGAGTAACAACTCCATTCACTATGCACCTGTTCTTAGCTATTATTGGATAAAGCAAATAAAGCTTTGCAAAGCCTTTTGGGTGCTTGTATTAAGAAAAAATATAAGTTGATCAAGATATCACTTATATGTGGAATCTAAAAAAATGGTACAAATGAACTTATGTACAAAATAGAAATAGAGTTACAGATGTGGAAAACAAACTTATGGTTACCAAGGGGGAGGGGGGAGGGATAAATTGGGAGGTTGGTATTGACATTTACACACTGCTATATATAAAATAGATAACTAATAAGAACCTACTGATAGCACAGGGAACTCTACTCAGTACTCTGTAATGACCTGTATGGGAAAAGAATCTAAAAAAGACTGGATATATGTATATGTATAACTGATTCACTTTGCTGTACAGCAGAAATTAACACAGCATTGTAAATCAACTCTACTCCAATAAAAATTAATTTAAAAAAAAAAGATTGTCTCTAAGTAGAGGAGAAACAAGTGCTACCTCTATCACCAAAAAGAGATAACTGAAAGTCCTAGTTAAGATTAAGGAATTTGCAATTTAATGTATCACTTTCTCCAAGGGGATCTACCTTTGAATCGGGGCTGGAGGGAAAAGAGAATGCTGAATGCAGCGTTCCTCTAATAGCGCCATGGCAGGCCCAAGGGGAGGGTTGGTGGGAGATGTATCTGGGGGAATGTGCCCTTTCTAGCACTCCACAGCACTTTCAAATATTCTGACTCTGGAACCTATGTCTTTTGAATCCTATACCTGAAATAACCAAAAATAAATATCTGTATGTAATTTTATAGACATTTCAGCCAATTTCCAAGTGTAGAAGTTTAACTTAAAGGACTACAATCACCATAGCTTAAGCAACTTTGCATTTCCCATGGTATTTAGCACAATGCCTTGCTCAAAGTAAAGCCCTAATAAATATATTTTGACTGGAGGTGGGGGTGAGTAGAAATATATTCATAGCCCTGGGAGGTATGGTGACAGGAAAAACTACTAGTTTTTCATTGGTTCCCATAGGCAAAATTACTATACACACTGGAAAATTCAATTATTTTGCCCTCAATCAATTGTTCTCTTGTAATCAATTCAGTCTTAAACTTTACCGAGTAGGTCCTGGATTCAGCCTCTCTACACGGAGAATTTCTGGTGTTTGGGGGCTCATGTAGCAACCAGTTTGTCACCTAGGACCATAAAAATTCCAATACTCTAAAAAAGGTCTTCACACGACAGTTGATCCAATGTGACAGTAGATCAACGAATGTAAAGATGTATTGACCCTTAAAGGACTCTACAGTCACTGAATAAATGATATAAAGTTATTCTGATTATGAACAAATTTATTTCAACTTTCCTTTTTTCACCGAATATTTGTTAATACATTGAATTCAAAACACCAGTTTTTTTTTCAGTTGAAGAACTTCAATCCTAAGATGACAGATTAGAAAACATTTTAAATCACAAACCTTTTTATTAAACGTGGGGGGAAATGAATTAGGGTGAACTCAATAGAAGGTAAACATAGAGTTTTCAAATTGCAATTATATACAGCTCAGTCACAAAGCTCTGTACGCTTTTTTTTCCAAACAGCTTTACTGAGGTGTGAGTTAAAGTGTGCAGCTTGATGAGTTTTGACAAAGATGACTGCCACTACCACCAAGATATAGAATACTTGTCTCATCCCCAAAATTTCCTTCAATCCCTTTATGATCAATGCCCACCAACCTTGACAACTACAGATCTGCTTTATGTCACTATGGTTTTGCCTTTTCTAGTTGTTTATATAAGTGGAATCACACAGCAGGTAGTCTTTTTGGTCCCGCTTCTTCCACTTAGTCTGTTGCTTTTGCGATTCATCCTATGTTGTTGTGTCTAGCAGCAGTTTGCTCCTTTTTATTGCTAAGTAATATTCCATTGTGCGGATATATCATAATTGGTTTATCCATTCAGCAGCTGATGGACATTTGGGTTGTTCCTAGTTTGGGCCTATTGTGAACAAAACTTCTATGAACACCCGTGTACAGGTCTTTGTGCTGGACATAGCTTTCATTTACCCTGGGTAAATACCTTCGATGTGGGATTGGTGAATCATATAGGAAGTATATATTTAACTTTATAAGAAACTGCCAGACTGTTTCTCTGAAAATGGCTGTGTCATTTTGCATTTCCACCAGCAGATTATGAAAGTTCTAGTTGCTTTACATTTTCACCAAAACTTGGTACTGTTAGTCTTTTTCATATTTGCCACTCTAGTGGGTGTAGCAGTTATCTCGGTATCTTAATTTGCATTTCCCTAATGACTAATGATGCTGAATATCTTTTTTGTTCCTATCGGTCATTCATATATCTCCTTTAATTCACAATTGTTTATAATGGTTTTAGAGTAAAGGTGGCCCCACTTTAAAGATCCATGAACTAAGGCCACAGAAAGAAAATGTAAATGCTCACATTTATGCCACAGAGCTCCTGAGACAATGTCCTCAAGGAAGAAATGAGAGGTTTTATTAAACAGAGTTAGGAAAACTGGTATGTGTGAATTTCCACGAGTACATTTGCTAGTCTACTAAATAGAGAGAGAGAGATTTTTAAACATAATAGTATAATTTTCAAGTGAGAAAAAAATTAAATCCTAAATTAAATGAGGGGAAAGAAAATACCTTAAAATGTTAATTCACAATTTTTAAAAATCTCAGCTTTAGGTAAGATTTTGACATAAAGTGAATATAGTATGGTAGTTTAGAGTGTTGGCGGTAAAGCCAGACAGTCTGGATTCAAATCCTGGCTCTGGCACATATGTGCTGATAAGCCAGGTTGTTGAGCACTCTGAGTCTAATGTCTTTAATGTATGAAATGTATAAAATGAAAATAAGAATATTATTATTATAAACAATAATAATAAACAAAGGTTTGTTGGGATAACACATGTATTTAGAATGGTGTCTGGCATGTATTAAGTGTAATGTAATAAATATTAGTCATTGTTATAATTATGATGATATTATTATTATATAGACACTTGAAAGCATGAGATTGAAATACGTAGCCACTGAGCTAAACAAACAAACATAATTTTCTCTATAAATAGACCCTTTACAAGATTGACACTTGAGATCAATCCAGGTCACCACTGGTTGGAATGAGGTCTATTTGCCACCTCAGAACACGTTTAAGGAAGACTCATTTCTGCAAAATCATCCCAGGTAATATGCTAGATGAATTGTCCTCCTTTCTAAAAGGAAGACTTCACCTCTTCCAGTACTAAGAAAAAAGAGCTGAGAGAATGGTTTCCTGAAAACAAACCCATAATTTGATGTTCTTCAACCCAAATAATTAGTCAGTGGCTCCTAAGGAGTTTCTTTGTAAGATATTCTGGATATGAGGCCAATCACTTGCTAGAACAGCAGCTTCTAACCTAAGCTATATTAAGGTAAAAATAAATTAATTAAAAATTATTATAATCAATTATTAAAAAATTATAACCAATGAATTATAATTTTTATTTTTTATTTTTATTGAACTATAGTAGATTTACAATGTATTTGTTTCAGATGTACAGCAAAATTATTGAGTTATATGTATAAATGTATATATTCTTTTTTTACATTCTCTTCCATTATAGGTTATTACAAGATATTGAGTATAGTTCCCTGCGCTATACAGTAGGCCCTTGTTGATTATTTTATATATAGTAGTGTATATATTTTAATCCCAAACTCCTAGTTTATCCTTCCCCCCATTTCCCCTTTGGTAACCATAAGTTTGTTTTCTATGTCTGTGGGTCTATTTCTATTTTGTAAATAAGTTCATTTGTATCCTTTTTTTTTTAGATTCCTCATATAAGCAATATCACATGATATTTGTCTTTCTCTGTCTGGCTTACTTCACTTAGTGTGAAAATCTCTAGGTCTATCCATGTTGCTGCAAATGGCATTATTTCATTCTTTTTTATGGCTGAGTGATATTCTAATGTGTATATATATATCACATCTTCTTTGTCCATTTATCTGTTGATAGACACTTAGCACCAATAATTTGATACTGTATTTAAATTAACATTTTAGTAATCATTTCATTTTCTACCTACTTGCGAAAAATAGTACACATATATGTAGGGCAGTTATTCCTTAAATCAACTAAAAACGCTTGCTGAGGCCCCTTGCAATCACTCCAAGTACCCCCCAGGGTCTAGGGCTCACAGATGGGGAACCTCTATACCAGAACATACATGCAGATTTTTTCAGCCTTGGCTCTCCTGAGAGAATTCCCCCATGTTGTGTTCAGTGACATCTTCTTGCACTAAGAGCGTAACAATTTCACCGAGAGTTCTGTGTTTATCGTGTAGAATGTGTGTACAAGCCACATACCGTTGTAAAGGCCTCTAAGCCCAGGAGAGACCGTCCAATTTCTTCAAATACTTAAATGTTCTCTGCGTTCTTGACTGTGGCTTGTGGTATCTTCCTTCTGATTCTAGCAGGATCCTTTCTGTAACTGGTCCTAACTGCTTTCTGTAAGGATGCAGATTGCAGAGACAGTTCCAACTTAACTCAGTGAAGGCCCTCCAACTTCTGGACTTTTTTTCTTCTGCATGACAAAGATGAGACTTCTTCTCCGTAGAGATCACAGGTGCATCTGTACAGGTGTGAGTCCCTTGTGAACCCCTAGGAGAAGCCATGACTTGTGGGGTCAGGTCCCACCCATTCATCTCCTCTTCACGCAATGGTGGAAAGCCAATAGCATTAACACAGGCAGGGAGGTGAGTCAGCAACGAATTGTTCTTATGCAGCAAAGACCAACTGGTGGTTCACTTTTTTAGTGAATTCCAAAAATCTGGAGTCATTTGAGTCCAAAGGGGGAACTTGTGAGAGTGAGGGCAGGGCAGGGGGAACAAGGAAAAAATAGAAGCAACAAAAGTATGCCTTCAGTGTTTGCCTGCTCATTAGACCATCACTGAGCCAGTACTCCTATGGCCTGAATAACTGATACTTTTTATAAGTAACTGAAGAGCTATAAAAAGCTTAGCATTTAAGAAAACAACAAACAGCTGTGTCGAATGAGCAAGAAAAATCTAAAGAAAGAGCCTGTCTGAGTGGCAAGAGGTCACACTGCTTCATGAGGAAGTGCTAAAACATGACTAACATTTGCTACATCAGTGTGTTTTCCTGGCTGGTCATACTACTCTTCCTTTCACCTCAGCGCCACTTCCCCATTGAAATAGAAAAACAAATGCATGTCACCAGAACGCTCAGCAATATTTCCTGGAAACAGCATTTCTTTTCTGTGCACTTAACCATGTGTTAGGCAGTGGTACACACGAGGGGTTCCCGATCAGCAGAGTGAACAAACACCTTATGCAGTCAGGCTGAGCCTCACTGCCCTGGGACCCCTGGGCTTAGTTCACATGTGTCTTGAGGTCCCACACAGCTGCCCTTCACTTTAACGGAAAATGCCATCTGCAGGAACAACAGCTAGCAAAAGGCAGCAATAACCCTCCCTACTTCCTCTGGTAATTAATTATCCATGAACTCAATAATGAGGCAATTACCAGTGGGAGGCAGTATGGTAAAGTGATCAAATATATGGGCTTGGGGCTCTGAATTCCAACTCCTGCACTTACTCCTGGGTGACCTTGCGAAGTTAACTAACCTCTCTGCACCCCAGCTCCCTTAATAGTAATTAGTAAGTCAAACAAAGTCATCTTCCCCTAGCCTTCAGCTGAGCCTTTGGTGGGCTTGTTAGACAATGGTCTATGATAACTCTAAGAGGGCATACATCCATCTTCCCTAATTTCCAAGCTTTAGGTATCTTTTCTTAATGGTACATAATAAACGTTAGTTGGGACAAACAATAAGTGAATAGGAAAATGCAGACCTAGATCCAATCATATCAATAATTACATTAAATTTAGGTGGATTCAACACTATTATTTAAAAAGCAGAGATGGTCAGAACAGATAAAAAGTAAAACCCAGCTATGTATTGCCTATAAGAGATATACTTTAAACATAAGGATTCAGATCAGTTGAAATGAATTGGATGGAAAATGTGTGTCATGCAGACAATAAACATAAGGCTGGAGCAGCTATAATAATATTAGATAAAGCAGACTTCATTACAAAGAGTTTGCCATAGGAAAAGAGGGACTTCTCATAATTCAACAGAAAGACATAATAATTATAAATGTATATGCACCTAATAACAGAGTTTAAAATACATGCAATAAAAAAGGCACTTAAAGGGAGAAAAGACAATTCTATAATCATAGCTGGAGATTTTTAACACACACCCCCATAGCAATTGATAGAGTAGCTAGACCAAAAAATCCCTAAAAATGTAGAGGATTTGAACCATACTATTAATAAATATCAGCCATAATTTTCTTTTCCTTTGATACACATTTTCAGACACTTGCAAAGCTGCCAGTTCTGGCTCCCCACCAGCAAGGAAGCCACTCAGTCCATTGTCCCTTCAAAAGGCACAGAAGTGTGGATGGTGTCATACTTGGAGGAGCCTTTCAAAACTTAGTCTACGGAGAAGTGTCTGAATGCTGCAAGGTGGCTACATCTTGTTGTTTTTTTTTTTTTCCTCTTCAGCCTGTTTTATATGAACCAACTCTAGAATCACCAGTCTGTTCCCACAGCCATCCTGCCATCTGCTAGGCTTGACAGCCATTGCTGGAGCTTTCAGAATCCTTCCCTAAGATATCTGGAGTGTCGCCACAACAGATGTTTAGCCATCACATTTCATACGTACTGCCTAGGGCAAGACCTCCCTCCGTATGAGGAAAGTGTTGGAGGTCATGTGGAATATTAAAATCCTTTGAAACTGTCCATAGCAAAAGAATTTACACTTTGGCTCTGCCCCTTAGGTGAACTCCAAACAAACATAGCCCCCATTTATCTTTATTAGCAATTACTCAGATAAAATTGAAGATTGTATTGGAAAGAAAAAATAAATAACAAAAAAAATCGAACTTTTGAAAAATGTAAAAGATCAGGTTGTACCTTGAAAATATTTGCTGCTGCCTCTTTTCTGCCTAAGGCTGTGAGTTACATTGCAGCCTTGCATTCCACGGAGTGTCTGCAGAGTGAGATATGTGTGATCCAAGGGCCTTATTATCCCAGGTGACCTGGGCAAAGACTTCCCCAAATAAGCAACTTATTTTTCTTTCACTTGAGGACATGGACCTCAGGTAGATAAAGTTTCAGTTAAAAGGTCTGCCTGCAGAGAATTAGACACTTCCAAGGCTTGTGGATTTCACATGTGTTGGCATCTCTAACCACCATAAATCCCCTTTCCAGCATTCCATTCATCCCAACAGCCCTTGCTCTGCCAAGGCCATGATGGAGGTTAGACAAAGTCTAGGGATTATGGATGTGGGACAAGAGGGGGCCTTTGCAAAGGTTTTCTTTAAGACCCGTGATTTAAATAGTCCATTCAGGGGACTTCCCTGGTGGTCCAGTGGTAAAGAATCCGCCTGCCAATGCAGGGGACGCGGGTTCGATTCCTGGGCAAGTAACTAAGATCCCACATGCCTTGGGGCAACTAAACCCGCACGCCACAACTACTGAGCCTGCGCGCCTCTACTAGAGAGAAGCCCGCACACTGCAATGAAGACCCGCTGCAGCCAAAAAAATTTTTAAATTTAAAAAGAAAATTAATTAATTAATTAATTAAATATTTTTTAAAAAGTAGTCCATTCAGTCATAGGCTAGGGCAACAGAAGATCATGGCATTGATAGAGGCAGAGAAACCATTTCTGAATAGTGAAGGCTTCTTGTCTCAGGATGCCCTCCCAACAAAGCAGTAGCTCCCAGAGAGAAGAATCTACTATTTTCAAGCCCTTTTGCCTCTAATCCCATTGGCAATGTCGGTATTCTCTCCTTAAGGAACATTCCTAGCACTTCGTCTCCCAAGTGGCAATACCAAAGCCCAGTCAGCTGCAGAAGACGTGGCCATCAATCACAAGATCTTTCCCCACCTTTAGGATCTTGTTTACCTGGACTCTTCCCCATGATATGGCCTGTTAAAAAGGAACACAATTATACGATTCTCCCCTTCTTCAACAGAGTATTATTCTTTGCTCAGAAAGAGAATCTGGTTCATTCCATGATTAATCTTTTCAGTGCTCTGGAAGGGCCAATAGGTGACAGGCATGAGGGGAAAGCACTTCCACGAACACATTTTTTACTGGAACTTGTCCTTTTGCAAAGCTCTTCTGCCAGATTCCATTAGGAAATTGCAAGCAGATTCATATATCCAAGTGCTTCTCTCTCTCCTCCTCATAAATATATAGACATCACATGGCAGAGAGGGAGAAGGCGCTGACTCTCTTGCATGGCATACCCTGCACAGCAGACGTGTAGGCAAATGCCAATACTGAACGCGGTAGTGCGTGCATATATGCATATGAATATATATCATGTTATTACTCCTTGGCAATGAGATTCCAAGTAGCTACAGAGGGGAGGGAAAAGTCATAATCAATACAGCTGCACTTCAGAATGTCAACTGAAGGCAGACTATGATAAGAAGATGGGCAAGGCTGTCCCTAGCAACATGAAAATAAGAGCCAGGACCACCTAAGGATTGACTAGGGACTGGGCCAAATTCCAGCCCTAAACTCATCACAAATTATGCTAAGAGCTCCCCAGGGAAGGCTCCAATTGGCATTTTTGAGCCACACATCCCATTCTTTTGATACAGACATCAGGACTGCCTGGGAGACTGTCGGAGAATAAAAACGCAAAGCAAAAGATGAATTCGGAAAGGGCTGCTCTCCCTTCCAAATTCTTTCAAGTTTCCCGAGAAATCCTTCAGCTCCTTTCAGACAAGCTGATATTATTATTCCACTTTGTCATTCAGGTCCCTGATGAAGGGCACAGCCAGCACGCAGAAAGGTAAAGAGAACAGTAGATGAAAATGTCAGCGGACGGGTAGGAAGGCTGCAGCATGGCAGAGCCTTCCAGCTGGAATGAGAGAAGAACCACCCCCCAACCAAAACCTATTTTTCAGGGAATACACTTTAAGACTGTTTTCCTTCTTCTTCCAGGAACACTTAGGTCTTGTCTTTTTGTAGACAGAGACATACACTTAATCACAAGCATATTGTATGAAAGAAAAATGTATAGACCTTCTAGACCTCCAAATATATAGCAACGGTTCCAATTTTCATTACCAGAAATAACTAGAGGAAATGAGAAGCAGGTGTGGGAAGGCTTCCCTGAGCGATGCCAGGGCTTCGTTTTAATTCAGTCGTGTATGGCCTGCCACTACCTCCCGGCCCTGCGGCTCACATGCTCAGAGGTCAGGCTATTAAAATCAGCCAGATACACACAAATTCATTTCTTTTAGACCCCAGCTCTACATGCCTTGCCAGCAGAACACTGCACCAACTTCTGACAGAAGCATCACTGTATCTCTAAGGTAATAGAGGTTCTTCTTAGGTGACACAAAATGTTTGGGGCATAGCTTTGGGGAACTCAGAATTCATCAGAAGAGAAGTGCTCATATACAAAAGCATGGAACGTCTTTTGGGTGGGTGGTAGAAATCTAAAATAAGTTCCATATTTCTTCTATTGGTAAAGTAAATCTTAATGGAGTATGGAATATGTGGCTTGTTGGTATTGGGAACTGTTCAGATCACATACATTTTTGATAATGGCCTTTGTTTGAGGACTACTGCCTGGAGAAGAGGAAGGATGAGGTAGATCTGAGGATCTACCTTTTTTTTCCTTTTCATAAATAACCCACATTTGCTTCTTTTCCGTCTTTAGGCAGCCCTTTGAATGTTTCGAAAATTTAGAGCTGCCCACAAATTAAAAAGAGGACATTAGCATCTGCTTTGAATATATCTACCAGAGACCAAAGCCCACAGAGGAAGAATAACGGTTAATTTACTGGACAGGAGTCCATTGCAAGTGCCTGTTGTAGGATAGTTCTTTGTTAGTTTACAACACAGCTCTGGGATGATCACATATGGCAGTTTCAGTAGAGAAAGTAGGGTCAGGAATGGACTCAAGCCCTGGTTCTGCCACCTCCTGGTTGCTGACCTTTGATGAGTGACTTAACCTCTGTAGAACTTAATTTCCTTATCTATACAATGGGAGGTTGAACTAGATGATTCCCAAGGTCATCTTCTGTTATAAAATTTAATGATTCTAAGTCTCCAGCCCTCTTGGAAAAAGCATATCTGGCTATGTTTGTATGAATTGACTACACTAAGCATTGTAATGAGCTAAAAAGATTCCAAAGTAACAAACCATTATAACTGACACTAAGAGGGTAGCCATGATCCTAATGAATGAATTTGCTCATAATTCATCTCCATGGAAAGAATGGAGACACAATAGGGGTCTTTAGCTATGGTAGACTGTTTGGGACCAGGCCTCAGCAAAAGAAGCTCCCACAAAGAAAGGTCAGAGCCTCAACTTCAGTGCTTAAACTCACCTCCCCTGGAATTTCACCCACTGGATGTCCCAAGAATGCCAACTCTCCCTTCCTAAGCCTCTAATCCAACAAGGAGACAGGCTGTGACTTCGCATGTGGATGTATAGAGCTCCTGGACAGATAGAAATAAGTTCTTGCTGAAGGGATGGGTATTTACACTGGCTGGTCAGGCACTTTCAAAGCCAAAATGCTCATCTTTTGTGCTTGAGTCAGAGATAAAGGGCCTCACTCCAGAAATCTGACACCATCCTAAGACCTAAAATTCATCCAGAACCGCATTTATTCTTAGGTCTACATTTCTGCTCGTCTTGCTCTTTAACTATGGTAACCCCAGTGTTCCTCTCTCCCTTGACTGCCTACGTTCACCCTGATTTACATGATGGACTTCTAAGTGTTGGAAACAGCACTGACACAAATATGTACACTGTACTCACAGCGGGTGGGTGTACATGGACGCACTCACACAGGTGCACACTTCCTTTTCAAAGATTTTTGTCAAAAAAAAAAATTAAGCTCCTTGGGCAACCTCAAAGTTAAAGTCTTAAAGTCTTAAAGGGTGGTATTTGCATTCAAAAATACTAGTGTATTTATAGGGCATTGTACCAAGATGATCCAAAAAATGTTTGCTGAGTTGAATTACTCTTTTTTTTTAGGTTAGAGTGTCTCCCTCATTGTAAAATAATTACTCCTTATATATGTGAAATATATTCAAAGTTTTTTAGAACTCTGAACTTTTCTTCTGGACTTAATAAAGAAAATAACATTGACTACTGTGAAATTTTAAATGAACCTATTACTTTTGGAATAAGTTATCTCTGGCTGATAGGTAAGCAGCTGTTATGGGTTCAATTTTGTCCTCCTCCTCCAGATTCATATGTTGAAGTCCTAACCTCCAGTCCTGAGAATATGATCTTATTTGGAGATAGAGTCATTGCAGATGTAATTAGCTGAGATGAGGTCATAGTGGAGCAGGGTGGGCCCCTAATCCAATATGACTGGTGTCCTTATAAAAAGGGGAAATTTGGAGAAGGACACATATAGGGAGAACATGATGTGAAAATGAAGGCAGAGATCAGGGTGATGCTTCTTCAAGTCAAGGAACAGCACAGTTTGCCAGCAAAACACCAGAAGCTAGAAGAGAGGCATGCACCAGATTCTCCCTCACAGCACTCAGAAGGAACCAACCCTGCCAACACCTTGACCTTGGACTTCTAGTCTCTAGGACGGTGAGACAATAAATTGTCTGCTGTTTAAGCCTCCATTTATAGCACTTTGTTATGTCAGCCATAGGAAACTAAAACAATAACCAAATTTGGGCATTTTCTTCTCTAGGCTTATTTCTAAATTATCTAGACAGAATGCCTCTAACAATTTGTATAAGTCTGCTTTGTTCATTCTACTAACCACACACACACACACACACACACACACACACACACACACAGATGGCCACGTCCCTACACGGAGATAAGTGTCTGGACTCAGCCCTATTGAGAAGGGTTGCTGGGAATGCCCCGGAGACCATGCCGTAATGGTAGACGTCAACAGGGGTTGTGTTTTCTTACTCTTAGTCTTGAATCAGTAAAAGACGAAGAAAAAAAGCACACTTGCGTATTCACTGGTTTAGGCCCAGTCATGATTCCTTTAAAGACGCTGCCAACAGATTTTAGTCATTCTCTGGCAAAGGTTTCTCTTCAACCACAAACACTACACATAGTTGCGGAATGAGTCACCACCTTGAGTAATCTAATTCCTTGACCAGTACACGTCTGCTGCTCATAGCACAAAGTGTCTTTCGTTGTGTATTTTGTTTTGCTCTGTTCTCGGGAGCTTCTTTAATACTTTCTTAAGGGTACAGTAAAGGATTCACTCTGAATCCTCAGTTTCCTCAGCAGCCTGCGACCTGCCTAGTCATCAAGAACCAAAATGTTAAGTTTTATTACGCTTTCTCATACCTTCAGTTAAGCTAGAGGGGGCATGATTACTGCAAAAAAGCAGTAAGTGTAGGTTAAAAAAAATTTTTTTTCCCCCAAGCTGGAAGCCGTTTGCTAAAGAATCCAGGGGAAAAACAAAAGGGAATGAACTGAATGATGGTCCAGGGAAGATGGGGGAGTGGAGTCCACACCGTGTCACCAGCCAGGTTCCCACAGAGGCTCAACTTACATCACCAAATAACACCCAAGAGTTATTTCTATCAATAAAGTTTAAAGCAAATAAACCTCTGAGCTTATTTTTGCATGATTTTTTTTTAAAAAGTGTTCCTTAAAGATATTTTCCAGTCCAACATATTATAACCACAACCAGGAAATATTTTTTTCTCCAAGGCTGATAAATTGAAACATTTTGAATATTTGTAACCTGTTCTTTTAAGAAGAATTTTTTATGAGTATCTGGTGAGCACTTTTTGAGTTTTTTTCTCTTTCTTTTCCCATGAGTGGGTACCAATATTATGGAAATACAAATTGGAGAAATGAAACCAACAACAAAATGAAAAAGCAACCTACTGAATGGGAGAAAACATTTGCAAATTGCATATCTGGTAAGGGATTAATATTTAAGATACATAAGGAACTTACACAACTCAACAACAAAAAACCAAATAATCCAATTTAAAAATGGACAGAGGATCTGAATAAACATTTTTCCAAAGAAGACATACAGATGGCCAACAAACACATGAAAAGATGCTCAATATCACAAATCATCAGGGAAATGCAAATCAAAACCATAATGAGATACTACCTCACACCTGTCAGTATGACTATTATCAAAAGAACAACAAGTAACAAGTGTTTGCAAGGATGTGGAGAAAAGGGAACACTCTTGCACTGTTGGTGGGAATGTAAATTGGTGCAGCCACTATGGAGAACAGTATGGAGGTTCCTCAAAAAGTTAAAGACAGAACTACCATACGACCCAGCAATCCCACTGCTGGGTATTTAACCAAAGAAAATGAAAACACTACCTTGAAAAGGTATCTGCACCTCCATGTTCACTGCAGCATTATTTACAATAGCCAAGACATGGAAATAATTTAAGTGTCCATTGATGGATGAATGGATAAAGAAGATACACACACACACACACACACACACATACACACACACTGGAATGTTATTCAGCCATAAAAAATAAAATCTTGTCAAAAAATAGATAAAATAAAACCCTGTCATTTGCAACAACATGAATGGACCTTGAAGGCATTATGCTAAGTGAGGTAAGTCGGAGAAAGACAAACAGCTCATGATCTCACTTATATGTGGAATCTAAACAAGCAAACAAACAAAACCAAGCTCATAGGTACAGAGCACAGACTGGTGGTTGCCAGAGTTAGGGGGTGGGAGGTGGGCAAAAATGGGTGAAGGGGGTCAAAAGATACAAATTTCCAGTTATAAAATAAATAATTCATGGGGATATAATGTACAGCATTTTGACTATAGTTAATAATACTGTCTTGTATATTTGAAAGTTGCTAAGAGAATAGATCTTAAAAATTCTCTGGGGCTTCCCTGGTGGCGCAGTGGTTGAGAATCTGCCTGCCAATGCAGGGGACACGGGTTCGAGCCCTGGTCTGGGAAGATCCCACATGCCGCGGAGCAACTAGGCCCGTGAGCCACAACTACTGAGCCTGCGCGTCTGGAGCCTGTGCTCCGCAACAAGAGAGGCCGCGATAGTGAGAGGCCCGCACATCGCGATGAAGAGTGGCCCTCTCTTGCCGCAACTAGAGAAAGCCCTCGCACAGAAACAAAGACCCAACACAGCCAAAAATAAATAATAAATAAATAATAAATAAATTAAAAAAAAATTCTCATCACAAGAAAAAAATGTTCTGTAACTATGTATAGGGACAGAAGTTAACTAGACTCATTGTGGTGATCATTTCACAATATATACAAATATCAAGTCATTATGTTGTACACCTGAAACTAATATAATGTTGTATGTCAATTAATTATACCTTAATTTTTTTTAAAAAGAAAGAAATTGGAGAAATAAAAGTACTTTAAATTCATTTCTACTATGCTGCTCTATTCCATAACCAAATGCAGAAGGGAGAAAGACACATCTTAAGTGTATGCTGTAAATGAGAGAGCTTTCAGAACAAGCTGAAGAGTGGCTGTTTAATAGTATTATTCATAACTTATATTTGCACGGCAATACACAACTCTCACAAAACTCACTTCACCCTCAAAACAGCCCTGAGAACTAGATATACTACCATCAAGGAAACAGAAGTTCCCAGGTTCTATGGAAGGTGGTGGAGCTAGGACCCTCAGCTTAGTGCTCTTTGTTCAGCATTCTCTAAGGCAACTTGCCCCAGACAGGAAGCGCAGCCATCTGCCACAGAGAATTCTCTAGTTAACGTAGGGTGAGACTCCTCTCCACCTAAGGACAGTGAAGTGAGCCACAAAACTTCTCTGAGCTTCTGTTTTCTCATCTGCAAAATAAGGACAATGCCACCCATCCCCACAAGATAAGGTGAGAGTAAAATCAAATGATGCCAGCGAAAGAAGCTTAATAAACCATAAGTGTTACGCACATGTTATACAAATCCCTTCTCCCGTCCCGGAGCTATATCGCAGAGTGAATAAGGACGCTTATTTACTGTTTGACCTTAGGCAAGTTTCTTAATATTTCTAAGGCTCAGCTTCCTTATCGGTAAAACAAGAATACGACAAGGACCTTGCCCATGAGATTATGGTTGAAGCGTAGAGGAGATAATCCATGCCCAAGCACTCAGCACTGGTCACTGCATGGACATAGCCAGTCCTCAATAAATGTTGGCTTTCATTAGTAAAGCTGTGTTTGATCCCAGCACTTTACCAGCTCAAGTATAAGCAAACAGCCCAAATCGTGTCTATCCAGGCTCTTTGCTCTGATGGCAGTTTCAACTCTATTCTCTCAAAAGACAGTTTTGGATGAGTTCCACTTACCCTTTGTTTTGCAAAATCAACATCTCCGGTCCACAACAAACTTTCAGCCACTGAACATGGTTTGCCCTACTTTTATTCCTACAGCATAGGATTGGGTTGGACAATATTTACCCCATCCTGATAGGCAGGGAACAGAACCAATGCACTCCTCACCTTGGTGTTCCTCTCCAAAGAGGGGCAGTGCGACAGTGTTACTTCAAAAGTTATTTGGTGAAATTGAGTTATTTGTGGTGAGGTGGATGGACCTAGAGTCTGTCATACAGAGTGAAGTAAGTCAGAAAGAGAAAAACAAATACCGTATGCTAACACATATATATGGAATCTAAAAAAAGAAAAAAAAAATGGTTCTGATGAACCTAGGAGCAGGACAGGAATAAAGATGCAGACGTAGAGAATGGACACAAGGAAGGGGGAAGGTTAGGCTGGGACGAAGTGAGAGAGTGGCATGGACATATATACACTACCAAATGTAAAATAGATAGCTAGTGGGAAGCAGCTGCATTGCACAGGGAGATCAGCTTGGTGTTTTACGACCACTTGGAGTGGTGGGATAGGGAGGGTGAGAGGGAGACGCAAGAGGGAGGAGATATGGGGATATATGTATATGTATAGCTGATTCACTTTGTCATAAAGCAGAAACTAACATAACATTGTAAAGCAATTATACTCCAATAAAGATGTTAAAAAAAAAAGTTATTTGGCAGTTACGGAGCCAAGTTTTATGAAACACAGAGGAGAATGAATTATTTTATGTACTAACTAGGAAAAGTCAACTCTAGCTGTCAGTGAGTAAAGGAGTGTAAAAAGCGGCAAAGCACCTGACATATAATTGGCACATAAGACAAGCTGCGCCAGAAGAGAAAAAGTAACAAGGTGTCTTCCGGATTGGATTGATGTCTGATCATGGCTTTGAAGAATGTTTTAACAGGAAAAGAAGAATAAACACCAGCACAAACTAATCTTAAAATCTCATTCGTCTCTGGCTAGGAACACTACTTCTTAATTTAATCAGGTAACTACATTTTTCTGTAACTTAGATCATCTGAATATATATATATATATATATATATAATATATATATATATATATATATCTTTACGCATTGCCTGAGGGTCATATAAATTACACATATCAACATTCACATGAATGGAAGCTGTTTACCTGTGCTCAGGT
The DNA here is from genome assembly GCF_965194825.1 of Balaenoptera physalus. NCBI lineage: Eukaryota > Metazoa > Chordata > Mammalia > Artiodactyla > Balaenopteridae > Balaenoptera > Balaenoptera physalus. The sequence continues at coordinate 67,743,906 of NC_138888.1, forward strand.
ACGATGGCGGCGCGTGGGCCGTTTCCTCAGACTTGCTTTTAGGGAATGTTGAAACCCTGAGATGTCCCAGTGATTTTCAGAGGAGAGAAACTGAAACTCAGGAACTAGATGCAGATGGAGACATCCTGAAATCCTTGCCATTTCCTTATTCCTGAGCATTTCAGAAGTAAATGTGTTCATCCTCAAACATTTCATTTTCCTCTTAATTCTTCCCTCTGGGTGGTCTTACAGGGTCTGTGTTTCAGATCTTAGACTTCCTACCCTGTCTGCTGTGTTTTCTTTAGAACTTCCAACATTTGAACATATGACTCACTATCTTATGGGAACTTGATTCAGTCAGTGAACATTTATTAAGTGCCTGCTACCTAAAAGGCATGTACAGGGCACTGGGGTTGATACTGTAAACCCCCAGACATCTGCAAACAATGTCAAGGTACCAAGCCCCGAAGATGTGAATTTGAAGAAAGCCTAGCTCTTGCACTCTAATATATAGACAAGTGAGAGATGGAGGGAGAGAAATAATTAAAACACAACGTGAAAAGTGCAAAACAACCAGCTGGTCTGTGGGTTTCCCCCCTTTTCTGACCTTCCTGCTGAAATTTGTGAACGGTCGTGGTGGCGATGTCTGGGCTCCTCCTGGAGAAATGGGACGCTCGAGCTCCAGCCCCAGCATAGACCCCGGCAATGGATGGAAATCCAACCCATTCACCAGGCACCCCCATCTCCCCATATTCCCACAGAGCACATGTTTTTTCTTTCTCATAAGAGCCATAGATTTTTCCTATAGCTCTGGAAAGAGCCTTTCACTGGGGCCTCCGACCCTTCCCTCAATTCCCGCTCTAGTCTCGTTTTTTCTCCCTGCCCCCCACGTCTCTAGGTGTCTGTGACTTCCTTCCTGTTCCATTGTTCCAATGCCGTCATCCCCTCATCATGCTGGGCCTCCCCCAAATGACATCGTGGAAACGGCCGCCTCCCTGGAATACAAGAAAGTTATGTCTTTTGCACCGTGGGTAGTTACAGTATGTTACACTGAAAGAGTCTGACGCTATCCTATTTACATGCTGCATTTTTAAACTGAAAGCAAGCATGTATAGATAAAATATTTCTCTTTCTAAGACAATCAAAGTGCAATTTGAAGAAAACCCATAAGGAGCCTTTACCTTTCTGCACTCATGACTTTGACCCAAATGAAAGCATGAGGAAAAGAAAATTATGTAATTGTAAGAACTTCCTCTCTGTTTCAGGATCTATACATTCCTGGAGAAATCAAGAAACAGAGAGACACGCAGGAGGCGGGCTGAGCCAGGGGTGAGCATTTCTCTCTGTGGCGGCCCCCTCAGGGGCTGTGGCTTTGGATGCCTCGTCTCTAACTGGTGAAACAAGAATGCCATTGTTGCAGCTCTCACCACAGTTCTGGGAATGAAGAATAGCAACGTTCCCTATTTTTGCATCCCAATATCATCTCTTTATTCAAGGCCTACATTTCAGAAGGTCTCAATTTGACATGTGGATCTTGGAAAACCCCGTCTAGAAATCAGGAAGTCAGCCGGGGGCGCCCAGGAGGTCGAGCCGTGCTCCCGATTCAACCTGTGGCTGTGAAGATGCCCTGACCCGTGGCCCGAGGCCAGGCGGTCGGGGTCCTCCCCTGCTCCAGGCTGGGGTCCTCCCCTGCTCCAGGACGGGGTCCTCCCCTGCTCCAGGCCAGCTAGGAGGCAGTGCTGCGGCTCCAAGCCTGCTGGGGCTGAGCCCAGACTCTAGAACCTAACGGACGGCAGGCAAACCCCGGCCGCATCACTTACGATGTGATTTTGAGCTGGTTACTAAACTTCTCTGTGCCTCAGTTTCCTCCCTGTGAAATGGGGAAAACAAAAAGAACCTCATGGGGTCCTCATGGGGGTAAAGTGAGTTAGTATTTACGGGGTTCCCAGAGCTGTGTTGGACATGTAGTAAACACTTCACGCATGTTTACTAGTAAGATGCCCAAGACTCCAGGGCAAATCCAATTAATGGTAAAATGGTCTCCTTTATCTGGACATAAACTATGAAATACCAGCACTCGATATACTTACATCTCAAGTCACATAATGCCAGATCCTAAAGACAGGTTTTTAAAAAGGCATAATTCCTGGTAATACTGTAACCAACAAATACAACAGAGGTAGCAACACAATATATAGGATACCACTGAGCCATTTCATGGCAAAAGAGGCATCTACCCAACAGGAATAGGTTTGTGCCCTTGCCCTTGTGCGTGCATGCCCTTCAGGACTCAGGTGTGTATGTGCTTCCAAAAAATGAGCCCACTGAGATGGGCAGACTTTCTCCCCAGATTCCTGGGTTCAGAGAAACCCACAGTTCACTAAGGCAGTTTGCTCAACTCTAATTAGGAATCTGATTGCTGGTTGGCCTTGCACAAAGGACTTTTAATTAGGGCTGAGAACGCTTAGAAAAATCCACTTGGCAAGTCGACTCCTTCCCTCTATCTCTTTTTTAACATCTTGCCAAGATCATAAGGAAAGGGAGAGCTTAATTACAGTTGGTGTATATATCTTTAAGAAAAAAATACATTAAGTGCTTTAAAATAGGCTCTCTTGGCTCTGTGATCACAAGGATTTTACTCACTTCTTATCCCTGATTGGTCTCATTCTCAGTTACAGATGAATCAGACACATTTTGAGCAGCTTTAAGATTTGCTTTTCATCCAAAGCCAAGTAGGCAAATGGCAGTGAATTCACAAGCTTTTCCAAATGATCTCATAGGTTCCTCCGGCTCCCCTGTGGGGACCGTTTGACCTCTGCAATGCTGTTATCTTAAACACCCCCGGCCTGCTTGTGTCTCAGGGGAGGCTGCCACATAGGGCTGGGAGAGGCACTCCACTTTCTAGAAGGCGAGTTTCAGTACCTTAATGTGTGCATGTGGTAGCCGTGAATTGAAAAAGAAAATAAGCACAGACAAGACCCTCAGCCAGAAATTTGGGCCCGGAGGAGATGGGACGGACACAGAGCCTTGGAGAGGGATGCTGCCTTGAAATCAGCGTTTCTCAGTGAATCGGTAGAGCCACCCTCTCTTTAAGTCTCCCAGCCTGGAAACAGGTGACCCACGCTCCCCTTCAATCCACTGGAACCTGGCCCTGGCAGCCAGTGACTTTCTAATCATTTATATGAGTTATCTGACAGTACAGAGTGGCTGAACCGGTGTAATATATGCACAGGGCGACTCTGTGAACCTCAAATCAGCCCCTCGGATGCGTGAGATTTCCCGACTGACGTTCACGTTTACCACTCCTTTAATCTCTGCCTTTTTTTAAACAAGCCTTTGTGCCTCGGTGCTAAGGATCCCTTTCATCTAATCTCAGGCACCTGAAGCTCTGCTATTGAATTACATTTCTTCACTTATATTTATGTTTGATGCAAAAATAAAAAAGCGGGTAGAAGCATAAGACGCTGTCACTTAACGTCTGAAAGGGATCTGTCGATCATCCCGGAGCCCCATCCAGCTCTTTCACACTTTTTCTACGTGATGCTTCTGTGCAGGCTCTTGACTTTGGCTCCGTGGAATGATCTTAAAATTCAGGCACATCCCTCTCTGCTGAGCTTGTGCGGCTCTTGGTCAATAGGGATTTTAAACTCTTCTGCCTTTTGACTTAGACAACTGGTGAGGGGTGGAGGGTTTCCCAAGCCCTAGGAATATGTGCCGGCTACCTGAGTGCCTTCCAATACAGACATCTTTCTAAGGTTGCCCTGGTCCTGCAGTGGCAGCCGCGACATATACATTTCATGATTTTATGGCAAAATGTCATGGACTAAAAACTCCTTAATATCAAAGAAAGTATTGGAGGGGGAGCAGCTTTCTAATTCAAGCCAGGTGAACTTCGAAGATATGGGGCTGATTTATCACACCATATGTATGCCTCTCCTGGACATTGCTGTTACCCCATCTTAAAAGAGAGATCAGACATGAATTTATCACCATTACGTTCTTCCTGCTTTTAAAAATAATCAGGTTTCTGTGTTACCTTCCTTCTCAACTGCCAAGAACATGCTCCAGAACTTAGCATTAGCTCTTCTGATGAGTTGGAGAGGGAAATGTCATTATCCTTGTTTTACAGATGGAGAAATCTGAGGCTCAGGGAGGCTGTTTTGCCTAAGGTGAAAGTATTGTTTTAATCCTAGACTTTTATTCTTATCTCTTCAAATTTCTTCCTGAGGGTGGTAATGAGCTTGGAGGATTCATCAGGACTCAACCTTGTCTGAAGACTTGTTTATAAAATTATTTCAGTAAAATCCGCAATCAGATTGGCTGAGGTGTGTCTTCAAACCGAGCGGCTTCCCTAATGAGCACGCCCAGCCGGCTGCTTCTCCCACGCTTTATCAAGGCGGGCGGAGGAGGGGGCCTGGTGTAAGTTTATTAGTAATAAAGACCAGAGCCCTAGGAGCTTTCATTTTTATTGATGAATTCCTTAGTTGGATGTGTCTAATTTTTTTCATCTCTTCAACAGTTGATGGACATTTGGATTGTTTCCAGTTTGGGGCTATTATGAATAATGCTACTATGAATAGCTGCATACAACTCTTTGCGTGGATGTATGTTTCATTTCTCTTGGTGGATTCTAGGAGTAAAATAGACGGTCCTCTTTTTAAATGTCCATCATATGGTGAGTGGATAAACAGAATTTAGCAGATTTCAAACTTACTTATGTTCCTGAATGGTTTAACATAACAGAAATCACATGCTTTCTAAAACTTCGAAAGAATTCTTGGTAAGCCACCAGGACCTGGAGAGGTTTTGAAAGGAGTTTTGTTTGATAACTTTGTCAATTCCTTCTCAAAGTTATTGGTTTTTTCATATGTATAATTTATTTAATGAATTTTAGCAATTTCCCCCAGAAATCATCCATTTCTTAATATTTTCACACGTATTAACATACAACATTATCTTATTCCATTTAATCTCCTTGCAGTATGTTCATATCCATTTTCTATTTCTAATATTATTTGTTTGTATTTCCCTTTTTTCTGGATTCAAATGGGTAAAAAGTATTTCCATTTTGTTAGCCTTTAAAAATAGTAAAACACTTGATCAATTATACTTTATTTTCTAATTTGTAAATTTCTGTATTTATCTTTCTTGTCTATTTCTGCTTATTTGGATTTGTTTTATTCTTCTATTTCTAATTTTTTTAGTCATATGATTAGTTTTAAAATTTTCATTATTTTTGGTTTAATATTGATAGTATTTGAGGCCCTAAGCATACTTCCTGGTACTAACCTGGCCACATTCCATGAATGCTTACATATAATTTTCAAAACTTTCTAAATAGCTTGCAATTATAGTTTTGATTTTCTTTTTTTATGAGATCCTCATAAAGAATTATTTATATTTCTAAGTGGTTGAGAGTTCAGATTTGTTATTCTTATTTAAACTTGTGTAGGTTTTTCTATCTAAAAGATAAAAGTTTTCTTTGTGGTCTTATATATTGTTTTGCTCAGGGTTTCAAATAATACTTTTTAAAAAGGCCATTTTTGTTAGGGACCAAAATTCAATATTGGCCTATAAATCAACTTTAATAATTACAGTATTTCAGAATTTGGTGTCCTCTTTTTTGGTTGTCAAAATCTGGTATTTAGGTCTCCTAAAGACAATTGTTTTACTGTCAATTTTTGTTTTTTAATGTTTAATGCTGTGCTTTCATCACATGACTTTTATCACTGTAATATTTTCATTCTGCATTATACCTTTTATCAATATAAAATGCCAAATCGATCCTTTATCCCAAGGAATGCTTTATGATGAATCCTACTTTGTCTAATTATTACTGCCATTCATCTTTTTATTTGCATCTCCTTGATAAAGACTTGGCCATTGTTTTTTTCTTTTAACTATTTAGAATTAATTTTAACACTTACTGATATTTTTCCTGATTTCCAAGTGAATTCATGTTCATTGCAGAAACACTGGCAACTATAGAAAAGCACAGACACACCAAATCATCCATTACCCAGTATCCAGAGTCTTCTCTTTTTCCACCCTCTTCTTTTAAATTTTTCTTTTATATGTTCAAAGAAAGCAGAAGAGCCTACATCGGGGCCTACAGGTCACAGGCCAATTAAACCAGAAACCGGATCCTTCCACAGTCCAGAGCATGGAGAGACAAAGTTATCAGGAAACCAGCTCTCATTTCTGCTTCATTTCTTGAAATTCAAAAACAGCAAATCACATTCCTCTCTTGTCTACTGTGGGAGCGGAGAAATAAAGTGATTAGATTGCCTAGGATTCAAAGCAAGAATGACGTGAATCTGCTGCAGTCAGGAAGGGAAGCCAGGCAGCTCCCTTGTGTCAGGAGTTCAGAGAAGGTGATTCCAGCGGGTGCCTCTGAGAAGCAAAAGCTTGGTTTCAGCATGGGCCTGGGGCGTGGGTCAGTGTATACGTGTGTTATTGTGTATTTGTGTGTGTGTGTGTCGTGTGTATGTTGTGTTTTGTTGTGGTGTGTATGTTGTGTGTGCATTGCTGTTTGTGTGTGTTGTTGGTGTGGGTGTTTTTGTATTTGTTTGTGTGTTGTTGCTGGGTGTATGTGTTTTGTGTGTTTGCATGTGTGTATTGTTTTGTGCTGTGTTGTTTTTTGGGGGGTTGCACAGTAGCGGAAAGGGTTTGGCGGTCCAGAGGCCCTGCTGGGGCTAAGCAGATAGGCAGCACAGCTGAGTCGTTTTCTTCTGGAGGTCAAGAAACTCTGGGTCTGGGACGTCCCTGGTGGTATAGTGGTTAAGAATCTGCTTGCCAATGCAGGGGACACGGGTTCGAGCCCTGGTCCTGGAAGATCCCACATGCCACGGAGCAACTAAGCCCGTGCGCCACAACTACTGAGCCTACGCTCTAGAGCCTGCGTGCCACAACTACTGAGCCCACACGCCACAACTACTGAGCCCGCATGCCACAACTACTGAAGCCCGTGCGCCTAGAGCTCATGCTCCACAACAAGAGAAGCCACTGCAGTGAGAAGCCCGTGCTCCGCAGGGAAGACCCCGCTCACTTCAACTAGAGAAAGCCCGCGTGCAGCAACCAAGACCCAACACAGCCGAAAATGAATAAATAAATATTTTTTAAAAAAGTAAGTTTTAAAAAAAAAGAAAGAAAGAAACTTTGGGTCTTCGATCTGCCTCAAGTCACGTTCTGGCTGAAAAGTAAGGTCCAGAGCTTAAGCAAAAATGTGTCCTACGTCAAAGAATTTGAAAATAGGCTCTTCAAGGTAAGGTTAAAAGGACTGAACCCTTTAACATAAAGGAAGAACAGGTTAAGTGGCTACGTAATTACTACAATCAAATCCATGAAGATTCTCTTAAAGAGAGTATTCAGTGGTTTTCCACTTTCTATAGAAGACAGAAAGGGTGAAATGCAATCCACTTAAAACAATGGAAAGATTAAGGAGTTTCTCAGGCCTCAGATTAGTACAACATGGAACAGTCTTCAGGGAAAGATTATAGAATTCCCAGTCCCAGTGATCTTTGAAGTGAGATAAATAGCCCTCCAGAATGCAGGGGCCATGAAGTGCTGGAAACCAGCACAACCTCTGGGCCAGGCAGACCTGGGCTAGAATTCCAGCTCTGCACAACCTCCTAAGGATTACCAACCTCTTTACTCTGAGCTTCCTCATCTGTAAAATGGGCATAATGACAACTGTAACACAGATTTTTGTTGGATTAAATCAAATGACAACCTATATAAATCTCCCAGCCCAGTACCTGGTATATAGCAGGTACCCAATAAATGTTAGTTTCCTCCCCCTTTCAATTGTCTTTTGATGAGCAGTTAATCTTGTACATCCTTTGACCATGAAAGAGAACCCTACCCCAATTCCATTCACTAAATATTTACTGAGCACCTCCTTTATATAAGGCACTAGCGTCGACCCTAGGCCTCCCAGCACCCACTCACCTACCTTCGGTACGCCTCCAACTTTTGGGTGTGACCCCACCCACTCACCCTCTCAGTCGGTGTGGTTTTGCTGGAGCTGACTGGGTGACACGTGACCCAGGCATTGCCAATCAAAACATCTGGTCGTTCCATCAAGAGGAATTGGTTCAGGAAGGGGAACGTGACCCAGTCAGAGACAGTGAGACCCAAGGGGCTTTGCTTGAGCTTGCTGGACAGCAGACACTCACTTCTCCCAAAGCCCGGGAAGCCCGGGAGGCTGAAGCAAGTACATCCATCTAACCTCCTCGAGAGCCTGAGAATCACAGTACACAGAGGAGAGCAAAGCTGAGTTTAGAAACAGGGAGAAGCCAGCTCAATCCCCGGACTTTTCAGTTACGTGACCCAATAAATTCCACTTTTTGTTGAAGCCAGTTGAGTTGGGGTTTTATGTTGCCAAATGCATCCAAACTGATATAGGCTGTGTAAAACATACAAAAATAAAAAAGACCGAAAAGCTTATAAATTATAAATAAGATGTTTACAAAAATAATAATAGTACAGGGCAAAGTATTTATTATATACTATTTATCTAGGGCTTACTACAGGCCAGACACCATGCTAGTGCTAAATTCTTTGCACACATTGTTTTATTTAATCCTCATGACAGCTACTTTTACGGAACGAGCAGCATTTGACTTTGAACTTGAGAGATGGGTAGAAATTGGACAGGTGTGAGAGGAGAGTAAAGAGGGTAAGTGGAAGAGGGAACAAATGGTGACAGGAAAACGCAGGGACAGTTTGGGAAACAACCGGCAATCCTATTCACTGGGGCTTGGAGGGCACGAAGGACAGTAATGGGAAATAGAAGTGAAAAGGCAGACTGAGGTCAACTCATTGGGAATTCAGGAACACCAAGGCAAGGAATCTGTGTTATTAACATGAGGCTTCTCAAGCAAAGAAGGAAGAGACCCCAAATTTACTCTCACATAGCTTAGATTTTATCTGGGGAAAATATTCTTATGCAGGAAATAAAGATTGTCTCCAAGGTTGAGTATAGAAGAGGGGAAATAATTGAAGTGTAAGTATTCACAACTTTTGCCTCATCCTTAACTTTGATAGAGACTGACTCTTCCTTTTGGGTCAGCAGTCAGGTGTTCTCAACCGTGCAGAGTTTAGGTAACGAGGAAAACACAGCAAAGACTTTCAAAATCTGAGAGGGTAGGTTGGTCTGTAGAAAGAAGGGTTTAGGTGATGGGCAAGGGAGAGGGATGGCAAGCCTTGAGTTGGAGCTTGCAGGATTGGAACTTGAGGAGGAAAAAAGGAGAGATTCTTAGGGAGCTGTTGCCATCCATGTGAAGGAAACTGAGAGAGATGGGAAAGAGGGTTTTTAGAATGTGGTGCTGTGAGGTTTCTTGAGAGAAAAAGCAAAGATCTGAGGCACGTCCTCGTAATTACTTTTTCACGCCCAGGCTGCAGATGCTGGGATTTGTTATCATGGGGAAGAAGAGCTAGTTTTGATCCTTATTGAAGAGTATGACTGGCTGACGATGGGGAAGAGGAAAAGCATTTTGTGCTCAGCTTGAGGAAAGACACTGGATGGATCTGCCCAGGGAATGTGCTGGGAAGCAGCCTACCTTGAGAAAGAGGCACCAAAAAAGCAAAGTGAGAACGTGCCAGTATGTCAAACCTATGTGAGGGGCTCCTCCAAAAGGTAAACCAAGAATTGCCATATGATCCAGCAATTCCACTTCTGGGTATAGACCCAAGAGAATTGAAAGCAGGGGCTCTAACAGGCACCTGCACACTGGTGTTCACAGCAGCACTATTCACTGAAGGCAAAAAGTGGAAACAATCCAAGTGTCCGTCAACGGATAAATGGATCAACAAAATGTGGTATATACAATGGAATAGTACTCAGCCATAACAAGGAAGGAAATTCTGCTATATGCTGCAACATGAATGAACCTCAAAAACACTATGCTAAGTGAAATAAGCCAGATACAAAAGGACAAATAGTGTAAGATTCCACTTATATGAGGTACCTAATATAGGCAAATTCATAGAAAGTAGAGTAGAGGTGACCAGAGCCTGGTGGCGGGGAGGTGAGGAGTTATTGTTTAATGGGTACAGAGTTTCTGTTTGAGATGATGAAAAAGTTCTGGAAATGGAATAGTGGTGATGGTTGCATAATACTGTGAATATACTTAATGCAGCTGAATTGTACACTTAAAAAAGGTTAAAATGGTAACATGTGTTATGTATGTTTTACCAGTTTTTTTTTTAACATCTTTATTGGAGTATAATTGTTTTACAATGGTGTGTTAGTTTCTGCTGTATAACAAAGTGAATCAGCTGTACATATACATATATCCCCATATCTCCTCCCTCTTGTGTCTCCCTCCCACCCTCCCTATCCCACCCCTCTAGGTGGACACAAAGCACCGAGCTGATCTCCCTGTGCTATGCAGCTGCTTCCCATTAGCTATCTATTTTACATTTTACCATAGTTTTTTTAAAGCCACATGTCATGTAAAGTTATCGATGCTAGACTAGGAACTGGGGGTTGTCTACTGTCCCCAGACACAAGTCTGGATCAGAAGGGAGAGCTGTCAAATGTTGTTCTAAGAAGATTAATCAATAGCCATGAGGGAGAGAAGCTTGGACCAACGCCAACTACTGGCCTAAGGTGTGAACTTTCAAACCAATGAGGACATGGTAATTCTAAGAGCCAGACAAAGGGAGAATTGAAGGGATTTTTAATTGCTGGATGGGGAGAGAGGCATTGGGGAAGCCAGGCAGTTTTCATGATTTAAGCATGTCTTTTTTCCTTACAAAATATTTGCTACAGTGGTTGATTTCCATTTTTTAACAAACCAAGTATTTCCTTCTGAATATTACCTAACTTTACCTTTCTCAACTGCTGCCATAAATAGAACTCATCAACCACAAAGTCTCTAGAAAACTGTCAACCTCAGCCAATAAATAGCACTCAACCATATGGAAAAAAGTGGGCAGTCATGACTCAGGCAAAGTGACTCTGCTTTTCTGAATGGAAAAAACATTCCACATTTTGATCTTGACCAAGAATGTTACTGAATGCAGCTCTGAGGTCTGTAAATAAACCTTTTTTTTTTTTTCTTTTTGGTACTGCAATGTTTCCTATTGCATAACCATATGCTTTGACAAAGAGACAAATGTCACACTCTCATCTGACCAATATAAAAGCCATCTTACAACCTATTTTTCAGGATCTCCTCTTTTACTTAAGTTTTTATCACCTTACTATTCCTGTAATATATCTTAAATCTTTACACAGAATCCAAAGCAAAGTACACACTGAAGTAAAATCCTGAATTCCTAAAGGTTCAGAAACGGTGTGTTGCCCCCTTAGATACAGCTTAGATTTGTTCTATTATCAAAGGGGCCCTGAAGTCTCTTAACCACAAATGAAGTTAAAGCAGTTAATCTGTTTAGCCCACTTACCACCCATCGTCACACAGTAGCAGAGCAGAGTCTTCAGAGACTGGGAAAGGGGGAAATATGTTTTGATAATGAGATGAAGGGTCTGACACTGAACCAGGTCAGTGCTAAAGAGATGGGCCAGACTGAGGGCCGCAGTGAGAGGCTCTGGGCAGCTCACAGAAGCAGAAAGACAGAGAGAAGAGAGGATGAGAGTGCTTGCAGCTGATATGATACCTTTGCCTTCTTCAGCCCACGTGTTACACGCAAAAGGAAAGTAGCTGGGCTGTACCAAACTAGATCACTCCCACAGCTGGAGATGGGTGATATTCTTCTCCAAGGCATCTATTTGCATCCACTGATCTTTGTGGAACTTTGGGGGCCTTATAGGAAAAATACTTGAACCACGTCCACTTCAGGAAGATGCAGATATATGCACTCCACAAATATTTACTGAGTGCTTCCTACTAAGTCAGACACTGTGCAAAGTCCTGAGGATAAGGCTGTGAAGACAAGAGCCCTGTCCTTCAAGAGCTTACAATCTTAGTGGAGGAGAGCACAATAAATAAGATAATAAATAAACAAGATAAGTAATGACCGTGAGAACTACAATGAAGGGAAAGTACAAGAGTAAGGAAGTAAATAGAAACTGCAGAAGGCCACCTCAGATAGGATGTTCAGGGATGTCCTTAGAAGTGTGTAACATCTGAGCTTGATCATCAAGGATGAGAAGGAACCAGCCAGCCTCCCCGTGGGGAAGCTTCTCAGAGCAACGCAGGTGCTGGGCCTGAAAACACGTGTTCGAGAGAGAGAACAGAAGCTGGAGTGGCTGTGACTATGATATAAGATGGTTTGCAGAGCTGGCAGAAGCCAGATCTTGAGGACCTTGTAGACCACATCGGGGTGGTCAGAAGCCACTGAAGAGTTTTAAGCAGGAGACTAACATGATTTTATTTACATTTTTAGATGATCACTCAGACTGCTGTAAGGAAATGGAGGTAAAAGTGGAAGCAGATTACTCAGGAAGCGACAATGATAATCCAGATAAGTGATGATGGCAGCTTAGACTAGGGAAGTGGTTCTCAAAGTGGGGTCCCTGGGCCAGCAGCAGCAGCAGCACCTGACAACTTGTTAGCAATGCAAATTCTTAGGCCCTACCCCCGCCCCACTGAATCAGAGACTCTGGGGTGGGACCCAGCCATACATGTATTAACAACTCCTCCAGGTGATTCTAATGCACACTGAAATTTGAGAACCTCTAGATTAGGGGTATGGAAATAGAGAAGGTGTTATGGGTCGAGTTTTTGTATCTCCCTGAAGTTCACATATTGAAGTTCTAACCCCCACACTGTGGTTGTATTTGGAGATGGGGCCCCTAAGGAAGTAATTTTAAGGTGAAGCAAGGTTATAAGGATGGGGTCCTGATCCAATAGGATTAGTGGCATTATAATCAGAGAGCTTTTTCTCTCTCCCTCTCTCTCTCCCCCTTTCTTTCTTTCTCTCTTTTTCTCCCTTTCTTTCTCTTTCTCTCTCTCTCTCCCCCCCCCATCTCTCCCTTTCTCTGTTTCTCCATGCATGCACAAGGAAGAGGTCATGTGATCACAGAGGGAGACAGCAGCTGCCTACAAGCCCAGAGAAGAGGCCTCAGAATGAAACCTATCTTGCCAACACCTTGATCTTGGACTTCTCAGCCTCTAGAACTGTGAGAAAATAAATTTCTGTTGTTTAAGTCACCCAGTCTGTGGTATTTTGTTGTGGCAGCCAGAGCAGACTAAGACAGAAGAGAAGAAGTGAACTGCAGTGGGAATAAATTTTGAAAGCAGAACTTGGCAATGCATTGAATGTAAAGAGTGAGCTCACAGAGTTGTTATAAAAGGCATAGCTGTGAAATCCTTCTTAACCAGGAGAGGAAGGAGTTAATTCAGAGTAACAGTGAGTACATTCCCCCCCCATACTGAGACTCTTCGGAATATGAGGAAGAAGCATGATTTGGCAGCCCAGCATCTGAACCCCCTTCCTAATTCAGAATATCACCTTGTATGTGGGTCCTAGTGGGAGACACAGCCCTGTATCCCCCTATAGACATTGAAGGAGGAGTGGTTTCCCTCTCATAACTCATTGTCATCCAGGGCTTGGGAACATGACCTAGGCTCAGACAACCAGATGCCCTCTAGGGACTTGCCTCTGGAAGGAGCGTATTCATGGCTTTGGCAGTGGAGTCAAGGTTCATTGGAAAGGATGGTGAGGATCCAGTGACAGCATCCCAACCCATGACATGACCTTGGCCAAATTATTTCCCCAGATGGTTTTCCCACCCTTTCCATCTATTTATGAGCAGTAAGATGCTTCCAATAAACTCTTTTTCTGCCTAAGTTAACTAGAGTTTTCAGCCAAGTTCCCTGACTGGCCAAGAGAGGAACTCTATAAAGACTGGACTTCTTATGTGTACATGGGGGCTGAGAGCCCTTAATATTTGGTTACTAATTTAATTATTTGTACTCACAGGCTGCAGCCAGAGACATCTGGGTTACAGGGAGCCAAAGGCAATAGCTTCAGTCAGTTGCTTCCCCAAACTATGTCTCTTCATCTAAGTGCACAATCAACAGGTAACTGAGACTTTAAATAACAGAATTTCCATTTTTTTTCTAATATCTGACCCCATGCCTCATCTTCGAGCCAACTGCCTCATCTCACTGATGACTTTGTAAGGGCCTCCCGATTATCCCTGGCCTCTGGCCTTCTCCACTGCAGTGGGTCATCCCAGAGCACTGCCGTGACCATGCCATGCCCGCTCAAACATCATTAATAAACTGTTCAGAATAAACTCCAAACTATTAGGTTGATATTCAAGGTCCCACACAATTTTGTTTCTTCCTATTTTTCTAACTTACCTTCTAGTACTTTCCAATATATACCTTATACTTAAAAAAGGTTGGCCTATTTGTTGTGCCCTGGGCATGCAACATGTATTCCCACCCTGGCCTCCTGTGCCCCAATCTAGAATGCCTCTCCTCTCCACCTTCTCTCCAAATCTTTCCTACCCTTCCAGACCCACTTCTGTCCCCACCTCTCTTGAGAAATCCTCCTTGAACTTCCTTTCCCACAATGATCTCTCTCTTCTCTAAGTTTTTAAACTCCTACTGTCCGTGCCAGTCATCTGTTGCTCTTCACGCATTGCCTGGCATGATTTGTTTCCTTTTCATGGTCTTGTGCCTTACTGCATCAACCAGATTATAACCCCATTTAGAGCAAACGTCACTTTCTACACAGTGATTCACTGCTCTGATTACGCGACCTCACATCTCCTAGACTAGATCATGGAGCATGATGGAGAACATGAGGGAAACCTAGATAAGCAAGGATATAATAAACAGGTCTCATTGTCTGCCCAATCCATAGCCCCTTCTAGAGAATCTTCTGCATCCCTCTATACTGCATGACCCTCCTCCAACCCAAAGCAGCGACTCCATTGTAAGAAAAGCACGATATGGCCTGATAAGGCACTTCCAGATGAGAATTCGCCTGAAGAGACAGAGACTGTTGTCAGCTGGTGGTTGTTACTGGAGCTTGGAGAGCGTGATGGAGAGCTGCACTGGCAGCTGTGTTGCATGAAGTAAGCAAGATGACTGTGCAAAGGGAGCTGGCTTTGATGAGAGGTAAAAAGAGGAGATTTTCAGAGACAGAGATTGTGCAGCTCCTGGAAATGGAGAGAAGGGCTCAGCTCCTTGTGGCCTCCTGGTTCTTAGGTCCCGTCTTTCACTCAGCAGGGTCTGGCTGTATTTCCTGTCCATGAGATCGATCCCCCTTTAACATCTCAGGAGACTGGAGCTGGGTGCAGCAGGTTTCTGGTTTTTGCTTTCAAAGGAACTTTGGCTAGAAAAGAGGCAGCACAGGCTGATAATAATCCTTACCCTCCACTCTTGATATTACTCCCAGGCAGGGGTCCTTGGGTCCTGCCCCTTCCCTTCTCCTAGGACTGTCACAGCAAAGCGTGACTACTAAATTCCTAGCACGGAAAACCAAGAGGCAATTGCTAAAATGCTGTCAAAAGTGACATTCACGTTTGAGTGACAATGATGGCTTTGGTCCTGTCCCCATCCACGTCTCTATTTTTAGTTCTGCTCCTGCTCCCTGCAATTACAATGCCTAGCGCTGAAGCAGTTGCCAGGAGTTATTTAACAAGTACCTTGCCCTTCTCTGAAGACAGTGCTTTGATCCTGAGCTTACATTCTCCTCTCGGTGACAGAGACTTCAAAATGTGCCGTTTCACCAAACACCGAGCCTCTTCTGGTATTTTCTTTGAATGATGGGCTTGAGCCCATGGATTGATCCTAGAAATTGGAGCTTATCATAAAGAAGTTTCCCCAAACCCCAGTGTCTTCAGCAAGTCACTCTCCATCTCTAAAATGGGACTAACATGCCCAAGCTTTCTCAAAGATGCCAGGAAATAAATCAATATAACAGATGGAAAGTGCTTTGTAAATTAACCCAAATAGTATTATTATTCTAATTATCAATGCCCATGTATCTTCAGGTAGATCATTCAAAGTGTAAATGTCATGTACAAAGAACTACGCAACACTCAGAGCTGTGTTGGGATGCAGGGGGCTACTTTGGCTCTCCTACTAAATGATGCTGATGGGCATGCCAGTGGACATGCTGTAGTGGCAACTCACGCGTGCACACGTATTTCTCTAATATTTGAATTTTTTACATTAAACACAAATGACTTGTCCCATGAGAAAACCCTATGAGTGAATTAGGATCAATCAAGGGTAGGAAAATTGGGGAGGGAAGGGATTAGGGAAAGAGTTTATGCAAATAAGAAAAATGTCACCCTTATCCGAAGAATGACAGTTCTTGGAGTAATGATTCTAATCATTCTTGGAGTAAGAATGATTCTTACTCCAAAGTGGATCTCCATCCTTCAGCATCAAGAGTATATCACCAAGAGTTACAGATCAGGTCCCCCAGAAACCTACGGGAATGCAGGAAGTTTACTGGGGAGTCCTTTGGGGAACCACAGCTGTGGGAGAGTGAAGGAAGCTGGACTTGGGCTTCATTCTGTCACAACAAAAGCCTCATTGGAACCCGAGGACACTCTTAAGCTGGGCTGACCCTGTAGACTTGTCCCAAATGAAGCCAAGAGGCAGGACTCTGTCCCCACCCTGTCAGTCACCGGGTACAGACTGCCCCCAGGAAGCGGTAAGATGGCTCTCTTCATCTGAGGGCAATTTCTGGGAGGTCTTACTCAGCCATGAGCTGGGGAATGAGCTTGAAGCAGGGGCTGAAGCAGGGGCTGCAAGGATCTGGGCATAATGCAGGGTCCATCACAATGGGCCAGAGCCACGCTTGTGTTTCATGTGTCAATGAAATAAGCAACTAATAAGGAATTCCCTGAAGAAAAGGTGATCTTCACAACAGTATTCTTGTCCTTCCAAGGACACACTGTAGGGGATGGAACATATCTCAGACTAACTGGTATCTGGCCCACAGGGCTAACAGGAGAATCTGTGGCAGAGACACAGAAAGCTCCAGACACTACCCTGCGCCTACACCCCAGACAACAACACACACACACCGCTGTCTCTTTAACCCACGGACTTGCATCTCTCGTCACTGTTATTTCACTCTGAGTGAGGTCTTGGCCTTAGCCCAGCTGAAAGGATTATTTTTCCTTTTCAAGTTTGCTCGTTCCTTTAGTACATACACCTAAGAGCTGACGGTATTATTATTTCAAAGAGACTTATGGGTATTAGCCTCAAATTAAAAGGTTATTATCAGAAACAACTTGGAGAATTAGAAGATCAAAAATAACATCTGGGGGCTTCCCAGGTGGCGCAGTGGTTGAGAGTCTGCCTGCCAATGCAGGGGACATGGGTTCGAGCCCTGGTCTGGGAAGATCCCACATGCTGCGGAGCGATTGGGCCCGTGAGCCACAATTACTGAGCCTGTGCGTCTAGAGCTTGTGCTCTGCAACAAGAGAGGCCGCGATAGTGAGAGGCCCGCGCACCGCGATGAAGAGTGGCCCCCACTTGCCATAACTAGAGAAAGCCCTCGCACAGAAACGAAGACCCAACACAGCCATAAATTTAAAAAAAAATAAATAAATAACATCTGAAACCCTTGCAATTCCCCCATTAAATGATAGGACGTGCTAAAACTTATCTACACATCATTTTGCAGGAGGAAATCCTTCCAGGCTTTCTTAAACTTTTACACATATTTATTCCTTGCAACATTTTTATAAAACTCACTGGAATACATTGCAAAGAAAAACACCCTTGATTTTTATCAAAACTATATTTTTCCTTTAATTTCTGAGGAAGGGCATTCTCTCTCACCTAATGAAATTCTAAACTGGCAGCTCTAATGGCTTCTTTGTCCCGTCTTGCTGACTACTTTAGCACAGAAATTTATCAGTTCAAGAAGATGTATTAACTTCCGGGTTAATTCAAAGATTGTATTCTATGATTTTCGTTCACCTATAATGGATAATGTGTCTGTTTATTACCTGCTAAGAGGATCACCATTTAAGCTTTTCCTGGATGCTCAATTCTTCTTTGTACATTTGCTAGGATTTTTATCTTCAGCCAGGAAAAAAATGTATGTTGTCCTACATTAATGGTTTGGCAGATTATAAACAACCATTGTTCCTTTCTCTTTTTGATGGTCTTCAGATTTTTTAAAGTGACTTTAACAAGTTCTTTGGGTCTCCCCAGTCCTTTCCAACTTATCACAATCATATTGTTGATGTACCTCATTGATAGATGAATAACCATTTATCTTTTCTGCCTGAGTATGAAACCAGTCCCTGCCTGCACTTGTTGGTATGAGCGGGTTCTCACCAGTGTGTGAAGCTGTATAAATTACAGATACCAGTCATACCCAGCACATCTGAGTACTGGACCAGTGAGGCTTCCAGCAGTTCCTGTGTGAGGAGAGACTGCAGCCTGACATCAAAATCCACGCCTTTGTGCAATCTATATATACCTGGACCCAGTTAATCTGGTATAGGAAGAAAGAGAAATCCACTTACTTTGGTATTTTCCCAGCTTTCCTAAATTAAACTTGATTCTATATTTATCTACCCATTCATTCATTCATTCATTTGTCCATTCATTCATTTAACAGGTTCATATACAGCATTCACTAAGGGCAGGGCACTGCTCTAAGTACTTTAGAGATTAACGCATTTAGTCCTTACAATACCGTATCAATGGTGCAGCTCTGCACACACACACACCCACACACAGACAAACACACACACAGACAAACACACACACAAAACATCCCTTGCCCCTGACGTGTGTCTACTTCTTTGTCTATGCCTTGTATGCGATCACGAGTTATACACTTATTTATGTGTTTGTATCATCCCAAACTGGATTATTGGCTCCTAACAGGCAAGAACTCTCTGCAGACATTTATCCAAATGCTGTGACTTGCAGGGACTTCAACAGTTACATTCCCTGCCTGGCAAACTGTTGAAAAGGGTGCCACTTGCTGAGGCTGGAGCTTCCTGACAATAAACTAGCTGGCTCCCCCTTCCTCTTTTCCAGGGTGTCTGTCCAAACAATCACCACTGCCACGTGTACTGTTGCTTCTACACAACACACACCCGCCCCCACTCAGATAACTCAGCATGGCTGGGGATACCTGGAAAGACGGCATTTCTCCTGTCAAATTGCAGGACTCTGGATGAGGGCTAGAGCCATAGAATTTGCTCCTGTGCCTGGGCCTGGCTCCATCACAGCCGGCTCTACCACAGCAGTGAAACTCTATGGGGTTCTTAGTGCAACACTCTGGAAATTAGGGGCTTGACAAATGGTTTTTCATGATGCTGAAGCTGAGGATCAGGGAACAAAATATTCCCTGGAACAAAGGGGCACGTTGTGAGTGAATTCACCTTTTATTACAGGCTGTCTGGCCATCAGATCCCTCTGTGCCCAGCACGTAGGGAAACGAGACCACAAACACGAACACAGGACTGGACACGTAGAGATTGGGACCACGGCACCAAGCGCTTCAGCACCAAAATGTCTCTACCGCGCAAAAAAAAGGTCCTTAATTTAACAACCAAGTTGGGGAACTATGAACAGACACAAAGGATTAGGAACTCACAAACCAGCCTGAGCAAAAAACCCCGACAGATTCCAAGCTCAGTAGCAAGTGTTTATTCAAAAACACTAATTAGCAGGCAAAATGTGGGTTCATGAAACAGTACTCTTCAGAAAGTGAGGAAGGATGGAGAAGGTAGGGGGAAAAAGAGTAAGACAATTTCCCTAGCGAGAATGATGAGAGAATTTCTTGCTCAAGGGCAAGTTTTATAGAAAACCATGATCCAGTGCTAACAGAGGAGAAAACTTTCCAAGGAGTTAATGGAGCAGTTAGAGAAATTCAGGTTCAGTAAATCATGAGGACTGGGAGTATTGATCCAAACATTCTGGTGGATGAAAATATGGAGCTGAGCTGCTGACCAAACTATATAATAGAACATCTCTTCCAAAGAGGCTGGGGATTTCAGTTGCTGAGTCGATGCTGGAGTCTTGCCCACCCAGCTCTCCCTCCCAAGCTGGTTCTCTTAAGAAATACTTCCCACTCTGTCCTGGAAGTTAGTCGACTAACCTCCCACTCACATAACTGCCCTTCTTATCTCTGGTGATTCCCAAATCCACAGCCTCCACCTCAATCTCTCATCTGATCTCCAGGGGGATATTTCCAAGTCTCTCAATGAATCGGGCAACTCACCATCACAGCTAATTAGACACTCATCCTGCCCAGTGGTCTCACCACCATCACCAATGAGAAAACAAAACAAAGCAAGCGAACAAACAATAAATCCATCCCAATTGTGTCCCCTGTCTGCCAGCCTCAGAAACATGGATTTACCTGTGATCCCTCCCACTTTTTCAGCTCCTCTACCCAAGTTGCCAATAATATCAGCATTTAACCTTGGCCAGTTATTCCAGTTATTTCTCTAATTCTGGTACGTCATCTGGAGAATGCGAATAATAAGAGATTGAGGTGAGGACTGACCAAGGCCACGTGTGTGGAGCACTCAGAACGATACCTGGCATTTCATTATACACACAAACCGTCATTTTGACCAGCACTGGCATTGCATGAAAATATTTCTTCACTTCTTTCCCCTATACACTCCACCAGCATCATATCAATGCCTTCATCGCCTGAGCCATTAGAGTTTGAGACATTAATGTCCCAAACCTTTAGAGCCAGGAGACTCCTAAGAGAAATCAAGACCAGTCCTTGCTGCGTGCCACAATCTGCTGGGAGCTTTAAAAACAAATACAGGGGACTTCCCAGGTGATGCAGTGGTTAAGAATCAGCCTGACAATGCACGGGACACAGGTTCAATCCCTGGTCCAGGAAGATCCCACGTGCCACGGAGCAACAAAGCCCGTGCGCCACAACTACTGAACCTGCACTCTAGAGCCCATGAGCCACAACTACTGAGCCCACGTGCCACAATTACTGAAGCCCACGTGCCTAGAGCCTGTGTTCCGCAACAAGAGAAGCCACTGCAATGAGAAGCCCGCACACTGCAACGAAGAGTAGCCCCCGCTCGCTACAACTAGAGAAAGCCCGCGTGCAGCAACGAAGACCCAACATAGCCAAATAAATAAATAAATAAAAATAAAATAATAAAAGAAAATAAATTTTTAAAAAATAATTAAAAAAATACAGATCCCAAGTCCTGCCCCCAGACTTCCTGAATCTGAAACTTGGAGGAAGGTGTACCTAGAAACAGTTTTGTTTTTTTTTTTCCCAACAGCTTCTCTGTGTCTTCTGCTGCAAAGTCACGTATGGGAATCACTATCTAAGACAATCCTATTGAATGCTCTCATTCTATAGATGAGGAAACTGAAGCAGAGAGAGATTTAGAGACCGGATCAAGGACACGGAGCTGGGAAGTAGCAGAGCCAGGAGGAGCCCAGATCCTGTGATTCTCAATCCAAGTACTTTCAGGTCAACCACCATGGCTGCTCTTAGCCTTGTGGATGCCATAGCTCTCTCCCTGCTCTTCTCCACCTCCAGTGTCTCCCCTTCTAAATACTTGGTCTACATCAGCCTCTGTTCAAGAACGTATAGTTGTTCCCAGGGCAGGGCTACTACCCCTGGGGAGTGTGAGCTGTAGGCAAATATATTTTGCAGGGTCATGTATATACAAATGTTTTGTTAGAAAATTAACCCATGTAAGGCATAGTGATTTACTGGTGAAGATTTAGAACAATGGGTACTTATTTATTGCCCAACGTGAAAATTCTCGTCTTCTTCATCTCTTGTGAATGACAGTTACCCCAAATCAGCAAGTCAGCACCATTCTACCAGTCCAATGTCATGCAATATTGCAAAAGAAATAA
This sequence comes from Balaenoptera physalus, assembly GCF_965194825.1. Taxonomy (NCBI): domain Eukaryota; kingdom Metazoa; phylum Chordata; class Mammalia; order Artiodactyla; family Balaenopteridae; genus Balaenoptera; species Balaenoptera physalus. Next base: position 67,765,658 of record NC_138888.1, read on the forward strand.
CTTGCTAGTCAGTGTTAGTGGGAACCTATTCTGACCAGGCTGATCTCCTGAGTTAGGCCTGACCTTTGCTCTAGGATCCCATAGGTATGAATGTTAGAGCTCCTCTGGATATCTGGTCAACCTTACAGGCTGGATAAAGAGTAGGATCATGCCCTGAAGGGGAGAAATAGGTTCTGGTTTGGACACCCTGTCCAAATAGCGCTGCAGGCTGGGGACTTCCTTCATGGAAAGCCATCCAAATTGTGGGGATCTCTGAGGTGTGGGGACCCAAGATGGGGGTCCTTCCCATGGGTAAGAGCAGTACTGTCTCATCAGCTGGTTAACAGATGGGGATCTATGGAAGAGTACTTCAGAGCCACTTTTCATAGCTTTATATAGATGTCCGGCCAATTGCATTATATGTTAAATAAGTAGGACTTGGAGGCATTAAAAATTAATAGAAAATTGTATGAATAATGAATCTGTGGCGGTGTATAAAATGATCATACATTACCTCCATGTTAGACAATGCATCCTTGAAATGGTATGAGCTATGTGACCTTATAGTATTCTCACTGGTGGCCTGAGGAGAAGAGGAACAAAGGAGAAAGTAGATAAAATCTGGGCTGGGTGAAGGACAACATTCAGCTGCACAAGTTACTTATTCCTTGAAGCAATGTGCCTAAGGGTCTCTCCACACCCCCTCCCTGTGGGAGACATGCCCCACAGCCTTGAGCCTCTGAGCCCAAATTGCACATGATGAGGCTGATCGCAGCCTCCTAGGATAGAAAGACCCCTTAGGATACAAGTAGAGCAGGTTAGGTCAGCCACCTTGGAGCCATGTCTGCCAGGGATGTGGTATAAGGAATTGCATGGATCTGGTGTGGCCCACAGAGGATCAGGCAGGGGGAGAACCAAATTTAAGGCCATGTTCACCAAACTCCCACCTCCACCCCTTGCTCCTCCCCCTCCCCAAGCCTGCTTTGGGGTTTCCCAAGAAAAGTACCATGTCTGTCTCCAGCCTCCCGAGGTCATTTTCCAAAGGTTTGGTAGTCTCCCATGCTTCCTTCTCGTCCTGCCAGTATCCAATTACTTGGTCATCACACACACAGTAGTGGAACATTTTGGCTTACAGAGTTTTAGATAATATGTTGGCTCAACAAGAAACAAAAAATAACAAAACAAAACAAAACAAAAAAAGGAGCACTTCCTGGCAAATTAGAGGCAGGCAGAGCCTGGTAACGCAGGTGATGGGGTGAACATTTACAAAGTCTGCCTCCCAACACTGTTTCTTTGATGCAATTCTTTTTTGCCCTAAAGGAATTTCATGGTAATGAAATCTGTACTCAAAAATCAAGCCTTCCTAACTAGAGATACCTTGGGACTGTTTGTTCTGTGCTGTGTAGCTGTGTGTGGCATGACCCTGTTTCTGAGTAAGTGTTAGGGGGATGGGGGTTGTTGCTATCAATGTATGATCTAAGTCTGCTTTGAAAGCTGATCCCACGGGGTAAAAGAAGATAGGGATCTAATCTGATGAGACATTAAGATCTTCTGACCTGTCTTATCTAACAGAATTCTGGTGCTTGTTTTTCATTATAAAGATCTGGGGTAATAATTTTATTAAGTGCTTTCATTTCCTGCCCCCCCCCCCCCGCCGCCAGATTTCTAGTGGAAAGTCAAAGATCCTGATTTACAAACAGAGGTTTCTTAAGTACTATTTTTAGAACAATGCTGTACCAGATTTATAAGGGTCTTGGGGGGAGAAACTACAGTCACTTTCGAGCAAAGTAGCATTTCACTGCATAATAATGAAGTACTAATTGCTCATTGTCATCACTTTTTATGCAAATTGCCCTGGAGCATTTGCCCAATATGCATTTTACATTTCAACAAAGAAAGTGGAGTCTTGACAAACAAGAATCGTATACCCAAGCAAAAATTAAAATATCAGCTATAAAATAAAACTGCTTAAGGTACATTCTCTATGGATATAAATTTTTCTATTATATCATCCTCATTATTAGATCTATTTGACCAATAAGATTCCTTTGAATCTAAAATAACGGTTTATGTGTCAGGCAAAAAATAAGTTTGTGTGCAAAACCTGCATATTTTGCCCATCGTACAATTTGCAATGGAAGTTTGATGTGAAAATTATGTTCCCAGCAGAATTTAAATAGACCAAGTCAAATCAAAATCTAGATTGTCAAAGGAATCAAATTGTATCAAAGCATTTATTACAGGCACAAATCTCACTATTTTAGAGGTTTCAGTTATTCTAATGGTTCCCATTTTCATAGAGACAGTCATCAGCATTATCAAAAAAGAAACATGATTTTGCATGTCACAAATAGGTAGAGAGTTGAAAACATATCTCAAGGATGTGTGTTCAGATTCCAGTCTGGAGGTGGTTACTAGTCACTATCACGGTGACACCAGGCAACAGAGGAAAAAAAAGAGAAATGTGATTTATAAGTTTTCTGGGACCTTCAGAGAAATCTAAAATTCAAACCTGGCCTTCTAGGTCATTATGAAGATATATTTATCAAGGTAAGAGGATAGAACATATTTTATTTAACAGTCTGTTAGTTTGATCTATACCATTTAAATATTTAAACATATGGCACGTGGGCCTCCATTTGTACTGTTGCCCCAAGCCCCACAAATGTTAGAGGCAGCCCTACTTCTTAGAACCACTCCTCCACTTCCAATTCCCCAGCTTCCATCAAATCTGTACCTGCTCATTCTAAAAATAGAATACAATTGACTTTAAAGGCAGCTGACTTCGAGGGCCATCACCTATGCTATTCAGTAAATCCACACTTTGCAAATCGAAAAATACATTACGTGACCAGGTACTGTTTACAAAGCAAAAGAGGATTTCTTCCCAGATGTACAGAAATGAACGGTTGCCTTATTAAATGACCATTGTAGAGTCTAATTTCCAAAGTAGGATAATTCCCAGAATAATAATTAATAACGGGAAGCCTGCTTAATTCCACACTTCTAAGCCATTTACAGCCCTAAAGTCATTAGTCCACAGTCTCTTCTTCTGAGCTGGATCCACAAGTTATCCACTCACTTTTACAAGCGCCCAACCCCAGGCTCAGAAAAGTATTGCCTAAAATCACTGAATGAGTCTGGGGACAAGTGAAGAGCAGAACCACTCATGGGCCCAGACACCCTCCATTAGGCAACCTGATTATGAGATGAAACGCTGGTAAACATGAGCTTCTGTACCCAGGAAATGCGCTGTGAAGGGCATAATGAATTTCTTATACTGTGTAGTTTATGTATAAATCATATTAAAGCATGCTGAATAGTACATTATCATACTTCTATTTTGCATTACAAAAGTAACTAATGTAAGCTGCAAAGTGTACTTTTAATCCATTATTCATTTCTAAAAGTAGTCAGACCAGTATTCAAATACCATAAAAGACTACCAGGATAAGCAAATCTGCTTTTCAATGGATGAAGATGAAACAGCAAGATTTTAAAATCAATTTTAAATTAGTCAAGCTGTATTTATCAAAATTTATGTCAAATCTATGCATTCCTAGTTCAGATGGAGGAATTATGACAAACCATAACTTCTTCCCCTCAAAAGATTATATTTCTCCAGTCTAGAATCAATATAATTACTTTCATTATATGTGATTCTCTGATATTGTCTGTTTTACCTCACTTTCAATGTTCACATTGGGTCAAAACATATTTTTAGTTTCCTTGCTCATTTGGGTTCAGCTCTGTACATTCTCATTTTCCACAGGGACTGCCTCAAGTACTTAGCACTTCTACAAATGTTTCCCCAGCACACAAGCAAGGAGTTGGGGTGTCTCTATCAAGCCCTGAGCACCCCATCTAAAGTACCTCTCAAAGGCCTTTCTAGTCAGAGTTCAAAATCCAGAAGTCATAAAAGAAAAGATTGAGGGCTTCCCTGGTGGTACAGTGGTTGAGAGTCTGCCTGCCAATGCAGGGGACACGGGTTCGAGCCCTGGTCTGGTAGGATCCCACATGCCGCGGTGCAACTGGGCCCGTGAGCCACAACTACTGAGCCTGCACGTCTGGAGCCTGTGCTCTGCAACAAGGGGGCGCGACAGTGAGAGGCCCGCGCACTGCGATGAAGAGTGGCCCCCTCTTGCCGCAACTAGAGAAAGCCCTCGCACAGAAACAAAGACCCAACACAGCCAAAAATAAATAAATAAATAAATTAATTAATTCTTTTTAAAAAAAGAAAAGATTGATACAAATTGATACAAAAGCAACATAAGCACAAAACACAAGTGACAGACTAAGAAAATGTTTGCAACCTAAATCACAAAAGACCAAGCCCCTTAATGTTTAGTGAGTCTTAGAAATTGAGAAACAGTCCAACTGAACAAAGGACAGGAACAAAAAATTTACAGAGGGAGAAATATAAATGGTCCTTAAACATGGAAAAAGATGTGCAACTTCACTCAAAAAGTGCAATTCAAATTAAAGCTCCATGATGATACCATTTTAAAATGGCAAAAATTTCCCAAAGTTTGATAATATAACTGTTGACAGGGCTGTAGTGAAACAAACACATATGCTGGTGGGACTGCAAATTAGAATAAACCTAGGGGATGGCAATAGGGCAATCCCTAACAAAGTTCCTTGCTTTGACCCAGTAATCCCTCTTCTGGAATTTATCCTACATATAGATTCACCTGCACACTTATGAAATGCTATATATGCAAGCTTATTCATTACAGTATTATCTGTAGTAGCAAAACTTGGTCCATTAATAGATTTGATGGTTAATTATATATGTCAACTTGACTGGGCCACAGGGTGCAGATATTTGGCCAAATGTTATTCTGGGTACAGCTGTGATGGAGTTTCTGTTTTTTGTGTTTTGTGTTTTTTTTATGTGCTCATTTATTTATTTTTAAAAATTTTTTATTGCAGTATAGTTGATTTACAATGTTGTGTTAGTTTCTGTTGTACAGCAAAGTGAATCAGTTATACATATACATATATCCACTCTTTTTTAGATTCTATTCCCATATAGGTCATTAAAGAGTATTGAATAGAGTTTCCTGTGCTATACAGTAGGCCCTTATTAATTATCTATTTTATATATAGTGGTGTGTATATGTCAATCCCAATCTCCCAATTTATCCCTCTCCCCCCTGACCCCGCTTTCCCCCCTAGTAACCTTAAGTTTGTTTTCTATATCTGTGACTCTATTTGTTTTGTAAATAAGTCCATAAAAAAGAACAAAGTCATGCTATTTGCAGCAAAATGGATGGACCTAGAGATTGTCATACTGAGTGAAGTAAGTCAGACAGAGAAAGACAAATATCATATGACATCACTTCTATGTGGAATCTAAAAAATGGCACCTTTGAGCGTGTTTTTGGATGAGACTAACATTTAAATCTGAATAAAGCAGACTGCCCTCCCTAATATGGGTAGGTCGGTTGAAGGCCTGAACAGAACAAAAAGGCTGACTCTCCCTTCCCCTCCCCCTCCATATAGTAAGAGAGAATCAGCTTTTTCTTGTTTTCAAATTGAAATATCTGCTCTTCCTGGGTCTCGAGCCTGCTGGCCTTCAGGTTGGAACTACACTGTCAACTCTCCTGGGCCTCCAGCTTGCCAACTCATTCTGCAGATCCTGGGACATCCTTTTGGATTGGTTTCTCTGGGAAACCTGACTAATACACTAGGGAATTGATTACATAAACTATCATGCACATATTAGGAATAGTACTCAGCTATAGAAAAAAAAAATGGGGATGATCTTGGTGCAATCCAGGGCATATTAACTAAATAAGTTATATGCAGAACAAGATGTATTATATGCCAACCTTTACATGAAAGGGGAGATACGGATACATATTTGTAATTGCTTATATTCACATTAAGAAACATTGAAAAGAAACACAAAATTAGTGAATAAAATTATTCTATTTGGGGTGAAAGTGAACCAGGACACATACTTGTAAAGGAATACACTGGATACCAAACTCCACGGATGCTCACATGCCTTGTATAAAATAGCATAGTACTTGCGTCCTACACACATTCTCCCATACACTTTATTTTTTATTTATTTTTTTAAAAATAAATTTATTTATTTATTATTTTTGGCTGTGTTGGGTCTTCGTTTCTGTGCCAGGACTTTCTCTAGTTGCGGCAAGCGGGGGCCACTCTTCATCGCGGTGCGCGGGCCTCTCACTGTCGCGGCCTCTCTTGCTGTGGAGCACAGGGTCCAGACGCACAGGCTCAGTAGTTGTGGCTCACGGGCCCAGTTGCTCCACGGCGTGTGGGATCTTCCCAGACCAGGGCTCGAACCCGTGTCCCCTGCATTGGCAGGCTGATTCTCAACCACTGCGCCACCAGGGAAGCCCTCCCATATACTTTAAATCATCTCTAGATTAGTTATACTATCTAATACAATGTAAATGCTATGTAAATAGTTGCTGGCACATGGCAGATTCAAGTTTTGCTTTTTCAGAACTTTCTGGAATTTTGTTTTTTGAGTATTTTTGATCTTTAAATCCAGCTGCAGAATGTGAGAATATGGTGGGCCGACTGTATGGACTAGTGTTGCTCTAAGTGGGGTTCAGGGAATGGTGCCCATCCAGGAATTGTTTGTCACTGAGTTTACAAGCTTACAATTGTCAATTCTACATCATTCTGACCCTCAGTTTCTGAGCGGAATTAGGTAGAACTTTTTCCCCACTCACTCAAAGTCATTACCTTTAACTCACCTTTAAGAGACAATGCCCAGATGGAAATGCTATGCTGATACCTAAATGCTGTAGAGCAGCTTGGTATAAAAAACTCTCTTCCCTTTGTTCCCTTCTCTAATAAGAGGTCCTCACCACCAGCTTAGACAGTATCTAATGGAAGTTGTTTCCTAACTAGTTGTCTTGTCTAGGAGTGGCTGACCAGCAGCTAGTTCCACTTCCCTTACTCTCCTATCATGATCACCATGCACCACCATCAACACAAAGGAAGCTGAAAAAGAAATCAAATAGCACCTAGAACATTTTCATCCTCTTGGGAGATTACAACCACATGGCCATGATTTCCAATCACAGATTGGTAACTTTCACAGTTTTCCAGGAGATGAAATACTTCCCATCCCAAACTTAAGTTTTTAGCCTTTGAATCTAGAGAGTCTATATTTCTCATTGTAAAACAATGGTTCCCATGGGAACAAAGTATCAGTTTCTCTTAGCAACCGCTGCAGCTTCTATAACATCGATAAACTTGCTATCAACATGAAACTACTTTTACTAAGTGCTTATTATTACTGTAAAACCAAGCTTACCCTAGTATAACTGAAAAAAAAATCTAAGCAGGATACAAAATTACATATAAATTGTGGTAAGTATGTACAAAATAACATATGTATAAAACATAAAAAGACCTCAAAGAAATAAATTAAAATATTAACTCTTTCTTTCTTCGTGTCCATGTTTTCTAAATTTTTGTTTTGTGCACAAAATAACTATCACGCCAAAAAAAGAGATAACTCTAAACACAATACAACTGAATTTTAACTTAGAGATGGAGGATATAAGTATCATATAAGCTCTATGCTGTGTGTCACAGCGTTTTCTTCTCTCTCTGGCTTCATGACTATATCACTGGATGCCAGTGCCAATCACTTAACCACTGGCCTGCAGATTCTTTCCATGAAAATTGATGTCTAAGTTTCTTTTGAACTCTAAAAGTCAAAGACTTCATAATTTTACTTTTCCACAATAATTATATGCAGGGGGTTGCCCCAATTTTGGAGCAGGTTTTAGAGGGTATAAAAATCACCAGGAGAATAAGAAATAACAAGTGCTGATGAGGATGTAGAGAGAAGGGAACCCTTGTACACTAATGGTGGAAATGTAAATTGGTACAGCCACTATGGAAAACAGTATGGAGGTTCCTCAAAAAATTAAAAATAAAACTACCATACAATCCAGCAATTCCACTTCTGGGTATACATCTGAAAGAAACAAAATCACTATCTGGAAGAGATACCTGCACTCTACTGTTCATTGCAACATTATTTACAATAGCCAAGACATGGAAACAACCTAGGACCAACCAAAGTTAACATGGACAGACCTGAAGGCCTCATGTTAAGTGAAACAAGTCAGACAGGGAAAGACAAATGCTGTATGATCTCACATGTGGAATCTAGGTAGACTGAACTCATAGATACAGAAAACAGATTGGTTACAAGAAGTGGGGAGTGACGGGTGGGCAAAATGGGTAAACGTGGTCCAAAGGTAGACTTACAGTTATAAAATAAATAAGTTCTGGGGATGTAATATACAACATGGTGACTATAGTTAACAATACTATTTTGTATATTTGAAAGTTGCTAAGAGAGTAGATCTTAAAAGTTCTCATCAAAAGAAAAAATAGTATAACTATGTGAGCTAAGAGATTTTAACCAAACTTACTGAGGCAAGCATTTTGCAATATATACCTATATAAATCATTATGTTGTACACCTTAAACTAATACCATGTTATATGTCAATTATATCTCAATAAAACTGGGAAAAATAAAATAAAATAAAGTAAAATAAATAAAAAATAAAATCACCAGGGGAGTTTCTTATAAACTGGTGCCTGGGCTGCAACCTCATAGATTCCCCATGAGTAGGTTAGACTAGGGCCCAAGCATCTGCATTTTTATCATGGCTTCCAGGAGATTCTAATGTAGACCACATTTGGACACTAATCCACGTTCTATGCACAAGTCTTGAGACATAAACATGATCTAAGAAAAGAAACCATTTGGCACAAGAGAATGAGTCTTCCTTGAGATCATCCAAAACCAAGTGGTACAATTGGAACTTGGGCAGTTTTTGCCCTAAAATATTTAACTCAGACTCATCTATTCTCCCCTGTCACCTTGTTATATTAATCCTTGATCTCGGCTCCATCAGGTATTTTTTTCACCTTTTGAAGCATCACTCTGCACCACCTGCAACATCCTCTGTGACTCATCACTGAAACATAGACTCCCTTCACACGTGGGGCCTGGCACGCGGAAACGCCCGCGCTCTGCCCTCCGCGAGGAGGCCTGCCTCACGTTCTCGAATAGAAACGATGCTTGCTTTGTCAAATGCGACAGCAGCGGACCTGCCACTGGTGGCCACTGGTGGAAGGCTAACAATAAATGATGGAGACAATGTAAAACAGATTGTGTGTTATATATAATCCTCCATATTCAGAAGATGTTGACAAACTAAACCACAGAACCAGCAGGCTTTTACTGGGAACTTTTCCTGTCCCGGGAATGTGAAACTAGGACCCACCGGTGAGCAGAAAGGAAAAGTCCTCCCTAAAGGGGCTGCTTCTTAAAGAAAAGCAAATTTTTAGAATTCACAACAGAAATGTCTGTTCTAGATGTTTATTGTAGAAAGACAGTTTTTAATTTAATAACCAGGAGAAAACACTCTTAAGGACTGCACGGTGTTGAGTTCTGATGTGAGGCTGGGATGGGAAAGGTGTTCATGTCTTGTTGCTTATTATTGTTCAACATAAGTTCTATTTACTTAAAAAAAATTTTTTTTTGCCCACTCCTAAGTGTTTTTACCAAATTACATAACCATCAGTCATAGATGAATGTCCCCGTGGCTACACATCACTGCCCATCTCTGATGATGTCGAAGTTTTAAAGTACGTGCCAAACATCGGATGGGGAAAAAAGTGTTTCATTGTTGCTTCTCTCTGTCTTTACATGATTACTAATAAAGTTGATCAGCTTTCTCAAGTCACAGGCCATCTGTTGCCTCTTTTGTGAAATGCCATTTAATTGCTTTGCTTATATTTCTACTGGATGTTTTCTGTTTTTATTTGCATGTAGACGTGCTTTGTATACTCTGATGTTGGTGCTTGGCCATAGGTTCTCTTTAAACACATCATGGGTTTAACAAAACACAAGGTATGAAAATTGGTGCATAAAACACAGTGGGGCATAATGAAACACATTTCAAATGCATCCTTACCTTTACAAAAAGATTATTTATATATGCTTTGAAATAAGAATATTCCCTTCAGCATTTAAAATATCATTAGTTTGCCTGGTAATATTTTATTTCTCTATCTGGGTGCTGGTTATATGTATGGGTGGTTCACTTTTTGAAAATTCGTGGAGCTGTAAATGCATGGTTTGTGCCCTTTACAATAAGTATATTTTAGTAACAAGTATACCTAAAAATTCATTAGATTTATATTCTAATGTGCGTATAACTTTTCATGGATGTAAGTCTGCTATACCCTTTGAAGATGGCATGTTAGAAAACTCAGCGAGGGAGGGAAAAGGGAACTAGATAGAATGAGTTCTATGAGTTCCAGTGAGGCCACAGGTGGTGAGAAGGGAGACCCAAGTCTAGGTAAAGTGTAACCCAATGTCAACAGGATGGCGTGGCCATCTAATATGGCCTTTTTTAGGGTAAAGTCAAATGTCAGAGCTGACCATTCTTATTAGTTTCTCTCATTAAGAAAACTAATAAATCAAGATACAAATTGGGGCCACGAAGGTAAAAATAAGTCTCGCCACATGACTGGAACTCCATTCCCAAGAGATGTAGTGTGAAATCACAGAAGACGGGATTTGAATACTGAACTGGCCACTCCCTGCCCATCTGAGCCCTCGTTTACTCATCTGTAAAAGGGAGATAATAGAAACAACTTTGTGGGGTTGTTGTGAAGATTAAGAAAAGAACACATATGAAGTACTGGTCCAGGGTCTGCCTCAAATAAGAGTAATTATTATTGCTCCTGTCCCAAGATGTGAAAATTTTGAGGAAAAAATTGTGTTTCTGTTTGGAATTACTTAAATTTTTTTAAAGGCAAAATTGAATTTTCTTTTTCCATGGAGAACTAAAGATACTTTCAGGACCAATATATGATTTCTATGTGATGAAAGAGTGTGATCTGGTGTTTTTCTCTTCCAGTTCTTGAGAAAGGTGTGGAACATGCAGGCTTCTAAGTAGGTACTGACTATTGGTGCTTAAGCTCTTAGCAGTTAATATAAACCCTGGATTTACATGGCTTTCAATTTCCTTTACAACAGTTGCCTGAGTCAGGTTTATCACCCTTGTCCTGGTGCACTCGGGAGAGCAGACAAGGTGAACAAAACAATCAAGCTGGTGAGACTGTCTTAATGTGAAAATGTTGGAGCAAAGCACGAGCTTTAATTTTTCCACCCAAATCAAAATCTGATGAAGTTGTGTTTAGACAGGGCTTGGTTCTAGATCTCAAATTTACTTGTGCATACTCATCTAAATACCTAAGGATTCAGGTGGGGTGTTTTTTTTTTTTTTCCTATAAATTACTTTTATAGTAATCATATGCTGTTTGGTTAGCATCGGAGAGATCTCTATCTACAAAAAGCTTTCTTAATATTAGCATGCTACAAAAAGCAGGAATCTGTGAACATAAAAACCCTTGAAAATAATACTGGAGCCCAGATTAAACCCACAAATGCAAGAAGGTCCAGGGGTCGAGGGACAGCCTCTCCTCCTTTGCCCTGCTGTTGTGATTGTTGAGACTTGGTGAACTGGAACAAAATTGACAAGGGGCAAGCCTGTCGTTTCAAGTCTCCCAGATTAAATTGACACCTTGTTTTTAATTTCATTTCCTTTTTTATTTAAAAAAAGAACTTGTTATTCACATCTTGAAATTACGCTAAAGTGTAACTTAACTGTCCTAGCACTGCCTCTCTGCCTGGTTGCTCACTGGACAAAACACAAATGTATTATCAAAAATAGCCTCTCAGCCATAAGACAAGAATGAAGTAATGCCATTTGCAGCAACATGGGTGGACCTAGAGATGATCATACTAAGTGAAGTAAGTCAGACAGAGAAAGACAAGTATCATATAATATCACTTATACGTGGAATCTAAAAAAAAAAAAAAATGATACAGATGAGTTTGTTACAAAACAGAAATAGACTCACAGACACAGAAAGCAAACTTATGGTTACCAAAGGGGAAAAGAGGGGGGTAAGGAATAAATTAGCAGTTTGGGATTAACATATACATACTGCTATACATAAAATAGATAAACAACAAGGTCCTACTGTATAGCACAGGGAACTATATTCAGTATCTTGTAATAACCTATAATGGAAAAGAATCTGAATATATATAACTGAATCACTTTGCTGTACACCTGAAACTAACACAACATTGTAAATCAACTATACTTTAATTTTTTAAAAAAGTTAAAAAAAGAAATAGTCTCAATGCAGGCAGCCCAACACAAACATAAGCGTTGGCTGGGGAGTGGCCTAAGGAACGAAGTAACCATCATCTGGGAATCCCCTACCCAGTGCTGTACAAAATATCACCAAGATCTGTATACTCAAGTCCACTGCAGGTATTGGAAAACAAAGGCAGGAATTTAGTCTATATTTTAAGAGGAAATTATTGGGGAAATGGAATTAGTCTTTGATATGAGCAAAGATTCCATGCTAACAGTTCTCTGGTTGCTAAACCTTGACTCTGTTATTTAGTCTTTGTCATTCACGGCAAGACTTTGTGACTCAATCTTACTATCTATGACACAGGAATAACACAAGCATGCTCTATCTTCTGCAATTGTTGTACCCTTGAAAACTGTGTGAACTGAGTTGTGGAAAATAAAATTACAATCTCTGACTATATTAGGAGGAAAAAAATCAGTATTTTAGGAAACCTCAAGATGAATCCTTTTGTCAAGTGAAGAATCCTTTTATACCTTATCTTAAAAAATAAATTCCATGTTTAGTATTATATTCTTTAAAACTGGAATGTATTTTAAAAGGGAAAGTATGATGATTTTTATGGGCTTTATGCTATCGGTCAGACCCGGGTTCCCTACCCCTTGGCCTCTAAGGAGGTTTCTAAAAATATACCTTGTTTCCCGTTCATCTCCATGCTGCAGCGCTGGAGTGAGAATGGGGGTGGCCACGGAGGGATCTGTTGTGGAAGATGATACTCCAGGCCATAAAAAATAACTCTGTGTTCCTGGGAGGATTAAAGGAATGGGAAGTAGAAGCGGAAGCTGGAGGGAAGGGATGAAAAAGAAGAGGTAGGGCTAGGGCTGGTGAAGGAGTTTAGAGCAGAACTGGTAGAGAGCTTGACATGTTTGGGAAACCTAAAGATGAGCGTGATTAAAAGGTGGTGAAGGAAGGGGACAAGGACAGAAAGTTGGAGAGAGAGGCAAGGACCCAGTTTTGCAAGGTCTTGTGTACCATGATATGATGCTTGGATTCTATTCTAACCTCAGTGGGAAGCCATTAAGGGCTCAAAGCCCTAAGGGTGACATGCCACAGTTGATTGAAGGCAGGCAAGGGTGGAAGCAAAGAGACCATTTAGAAGCGACTGAACCTGCAGTGGTCCAGGAAGGAGAGTCTTCACTAAGGGAAGGGAGTGGAAATGGATGGAAGTGGACAGACGCAGAATAAAATCTGAAGACAGAATCGTCAGGTGTGACTGAAAGACTGAATATAGGACATGAGGGGATGGAGGAATCAAGGATGACTCCCAGGTTTCTGGAATGAGGGACTGAGTGCCATTTGCTCTCCCCATATTTCTCTGTAGTTTTTGGGCATAATCTCGTGATTCCCATTATTTCAGCTCTAGCTATATTCAGGATTCTCTCTCTCCTGCCCCAACCCCTCTCCTGAATTCCAGATCCATATTGCCAACTGCCTGCTATACATCGAATGCCAATCCTCTTCCTCTTCTGCCTCAATTCCAAAACTTGAGAACTTAGGTTGTTTTAAAAATTTACTTCCTTCTCTGTCGCTCCCCAACATCAAGTCAGTTTCCAAGAACTGAGAGACTTTACCTCCAAAAGAGCCATCAGTTCTACCCCTTGCTCTTTTCCTCCCACCCCTTCTTCAACCAGGCCTCCTCCGCTCCTGCCCTGACTCCCGTGAGAGCCTCCTTCCTGCTTCCTCACTGCCTCTCCTGCTCTCTCAATCCATCCTGCACTCCGCTTCCAGACTGAGCTCCCCAAAGTGAGAAATTCAGTCATTTCGCGCCCAGGCTCAAAAGTCATAAATGGATCACCATTGATGGAGGAATTAGGTGCAAACACCTTTGTCTGGCATTCAAGACCCTCCGCCACATAAACACCAGTACATTTTAGGGGTATTGTCCGCAGAGGTGGCACGACAATGTGAAACATTGGGAGAGGACAGTCAGAAGGGGTGGGTATTGGGGGGTGGATGAGAAAAATTGAATATGAGGTTGTACCTGGACTGTCCGTACAGAGTCGCTCCTCTTCAAGAAGGCTTTTCACAAATGTCAGAATTAGACCGATCCCGGCTCAAAATAAGCACCTCAAGGAAACTGCGCTTGACAGGGGCTGCTTTTGTCTACCTGGCACCTCTTTCTCTTTCAAGATGGGACTGTGCCAGTCATGGTTTTTATTTCCCTTTCTAAAATGATGGGCCCATGGCATGGGCATGTGACCCAGCAGGGCCGATCAAAAGCTTGATATATGGACCCCGGAAGAGAAGGTGTTGTCGCCCCTCCCCAGAGATGTTGAGCAGGGAGGTCCACATGATCTTGGAGCTGCTGGGGACCACCTTTTCCATGGTTTCACATAGCAAGCACTCACTGGACTGCGAGACCAACAAAGAGGAGAAATGGAGCTGAGGGAGAACCAGAGACCATGTGACTGTGTCCTGGACTTCCCAGTTACACAAGCCACACAGATGTTATAAGAATGGTGGCAGAAGAGGGGAATGCAAAACATTCCAACCCACTGTCCTTATCATAGTGAGTCAAGGTTTCATTTCACTTAAACCTGTCCTTTGCCCTTGGGATGCTCTTTGTCCAATGCCATCCATCTCAGCCCTGTGCCTCTACTCAAGCCAAGGAGGGCCCGCCATGGTTTCCTTTCACCTCCCACCTTGCAGGGGACATCTGTGCAGGCAACACTCCTGGTTCCTCTCTGCCCAGCCCAAGCATCCCTGCTGCACTGGAGCTTTGGGAAGTGCACGTGGTGAGTTTGCTGGCTCTATTCTCTGTCATCAAACTGCCACCCACCCAGTGTTCCTCAGCGGAGTATCCCAACCCTAAATAGAATTAATTGTCTCTACAACGTACTGAGCCTCGTTCAAGGTAAATTATGGTACTATTCCACCAGAGCTGGCTACGAAATGTAACCTCAGTTATTTGAGATTAAAAGCAGGAGCGTTGTGTGACATGTCCACACATACAAACATCACTCCACAAAACTTTTGAGTTAGTAAGGTTTGGATTATCCAAGATTTTTACAATGGAATAACAGTATGTGTCTATTTCAGGTGAAGACCAGCAATTGCTTTGAGTTACTTGTGGTTTTAAATGAACTGATAATAGATTGGAGCAATTTTATTGCATTCCATTATACACCTGGGCCAGGCTGTCTCTGTACCTTCCTCTTTAGGTGAACAAAGCATGAAGCATGCTGTTCCATCACGACTGACTCTTTCATAAGCCACGACAGTTACTGTAGTGGAATACTAAACGTGACCCTAGTGGCCTGGTGGCATTAGTGCATCTTCCAAAAGTGCCCAGTTTTCTCCTGGGAAGTAATTTCATCAGTGATAGGCTACAACTGAGGAATTTCTGATAAGCAATGAGCACATATCATTTAAGGTTTTATACTGTTAGCAGAGCTATAGCAGGGGCTGACTGTTAAAAAGCATCTGTGAAAAGCAGATTATGGAAGCAGGAGGTAATATTCAAGTGGAGGCAGCTCAGCCTTTAAATAAATGTGTTTTTAATCATAAACTGTCACTGTTCTACAGACCTGTTTTTCCTATTAGCATGTTGGAGATAATGTTAATGAGATTTAGTGTTTTAAGGGCAGTTAAAGTCTTATTATGAAAGGCAGCATAAAAGGACACAGCAGGATTCTTCTGAAGCTGTGAATCATTATTTATCTGTGTGAAATCTGATGGCACTTAAATCTATATGCGAATCATCTAAGCAACAAAAACTCAGGCTTAGGTGATGACACAAGTTGTGTCCCCAAACACTTCTCCTCTTTGTTACTTTTCATACTGCTGAGAAGAAAAACAAAAAAAACCAAGGTTGGAAGTTTGAATATCAGGGGGAGGGGGTCACAAGTCAGTATTTCAGAAGACAGCTCACTTTTGTCATATGAATGTAACTGAGGTATTGATTACTGCGTTTATCCACCAGTAGCCCCCCCTAAAAAGGAAATGACCTACACACAGGGGCAGCTGAAGGGGAAGGATTGGATGACCTTGTTCCTTGTGGCACCCTTCCCCTCTCCCCAGCCCCCTCTCCAGTTTGTATCTGATTGTATCAGAGGTGGGCTCCTAACCCACCCAAGGCAGCCAGTCTGGCCATCTGATGTCTGGCCATCAACCAGACCGATCAGATTTCTTCTCTCACAATGCTGAAATAAGAAAGACCTAGTAAATAAGATAACATGCGACAGGAGTTTAAGCTGAAAAGATGTATGTAAAGGTGTCGTAAAGAAGAGTCAGAGCCTTAAAAAGGAACAAATTTCATTTGTTCCTGAAATTTTTAGGGAACAGAAATTATGGGCATAAGTGGGTGTCTTGGTTGGGCCCCTCTCTGAGACTCAGCTCGGCTTGGATGTGAGAGGGCAGATCTCATCTCTCCCATAGATCCTCTGCACTCAGCTGCATTGCCCAGTTTTCCTGGGGTTGCACATACCCGTGTCTGACAAGACAGAGGAGGAGAGAGGAGAGTAACAGAGGCTACATCGCAGGGAGCAACCTCAGAACCCCTGAGAGGAAAACAAAACAAAACAAAACCTCCTAAGCAGTGAAGAAATCCATTGGGCTGGAAGGGTGGGCTGGACGACGCTATGAGGGCTGGGTATCAGGAGAGAATTGTGGTTTGGGTACAGTCTGAGGGTCTACCTGAAAGCTAGAAGCTCTCCTTCCTAACCTCCCCTCCCTCCTCCAGCCCCTCCCAGGAGAGGGTGTGTGTAGGCATTTCCCCAGGACAGAGAAGCACATGAGTGAATGAGCAGAAGCCCTGGCGTGTATCAGAGGGCAGGGCTGGTCCGCGCCACCATGGGGCATCGTGGGCTGTGCTGGCGGGAAACCTCAGCGAGGGCTAGACTGACAGCCAGCACAGCAGAGGGCAGAGCCCCAGAAGCTGTGATGCCTAATTTTAAGTGTCAACTTGATTGGGCTAAAGGATGCCCAGGTAACTGGTAAAACATTATTTCTGGGTGTGCCTGTAAGAGGTTAGCATTTGAATGAGTAAACTGAGTGAAGAAGATCATCCTCCCCAGTGTGGGTGGGCACCATCCAATCCATCGAAGGTCTGAATAGAACAAAAAGGCAGAGGAAGGGTGAATTTGCTCTTTCTCCTAGAGCTGGGACGCCTATCTTCTGCCCTTGGACGTCAGACCTCCTGGTTCTTGGGTCTTTAGACTCCAACTCAATTATTCCACCGGCTTTCCTGATTTACCAGCTTGCAGATGGCAGACTGTGGGACTTCTCAGCTTCCACAACTGCATGAGTCAATTCCTATAATAAATCTCTCCTATCTATCTATCTATCATTTATCATCTATCTATCATCTATCATTTATCATCTATCCACCTATCATCTATAATCTATCATCTATCTTTCTATCATCTATCTTTTATCATCTATCATCTATCATTTATCATCTATCTATCTTCTATCTATCATCTATCTATCTTCTATCATCTATCACTATCACCTATCATCTATCATTTATCATCTGTCTATCATCTATCACTATCATCTATCAATCATCTATCATCTATCATCATTTATCATCTATCTTCTATCATCTATCTATTATCTATCATCTATCATCTATCTATCATCTATCATTTATCATCTATCATCTATCATCTATCAATCATCTATCATCTATCTGTCATCTATCATCTATCTATCATCTATCATTTATCATCTATCTTCTATCTATCATCTATCTATTATCTATCATCTATCTATCATCTATCATCTATCATCTACCTATCATTTATCATCTATCATCTATCATCTATCTTTCTATCATCTATCTATCATCTATCTATCATCTATCATCTATCTATCATCTACCTATCTATCACTTATCATTATCTATCATCTATCTATCTATCATCTATCTAACTATCATCTATCTACTTATCTATCTTGTTCTTTCTGTTCCTCTGGTGAATCCTGACTAATACAGAAGCTAAATGAGCTACCTCCCTACACACACTCTGAGCAGGAGCAGAGCTAATGTTTTGCCACCTGGCAAAAGAAGACTAGGACTAAGGTGTAAGCTAACTGTTGATGTTCCACAGAGATGACAGAGGAAGTGGAGGAGATGAAAGCCCACCACAGAGAACCGGAATCTCACCTTGCTCCTCCCTGCCTTAAAGTGACTCCCCCCCACCCAACCCCGACAATGCAGGTCTGGTTCTCATGTTCACTCTCACCAAAATAAAAGGCACAACCAAAAGCAGAATAAACCAAATCTGAGACCCAGGGAGTCTAGAAAGCAATCTTCAGCATTTTGTCAGCAATAAAGTATGAGTTTCCATTTTTAATTTTGGGAAATTTTATATTGGGCAATTTACTATTTTTCCTAGAGCTGCCAGTACTATTTGCCATCCATTTGGTATCTGGACCAAACCCAAGCATTTACTTGCAGAGGCTGCTTTCACTGGTTTGGGCAGCATTGTGTATTGGTTAGGAGAACAAGCTCTGGAGCTAGACCTCACGAGTTCAAATCCTGCCTTGGATACTTTTTTTAGTTTTCTAAGACAGTTTATTGTAAAATTTTCATCCTAATATGAATTTTTTTAAACATCTTTATTGGAGTATAATTGCTTTACAATGGTGTGTTCGTTTCTGCTGTATAAGCAAAGTGAATCAGCTATACATATACATATATCCCCATATCCCCTCCCTCTTGTGTCTCCCTCCCACCCTACTTATCCCACCCCTCTAGGTGGTCACAGAGCACCGAGCTGATCTCCCTGTGCTATGCGGCTGCTTCCCACTAGCTATCTATTTTACATCTGGTAGTGAACACATGTCCATGCCACTCTCTCACTTCATCCCAGCTTACCCTTCCCCCTCCCCGTGTCCTCAAATCCATTCTCTAGTAGGTCAGTGTCTTTATTCCCGTCCTGCCCCTAGGTTCTTCATAACCATTTTTTTTTTTAGATTCCATATGTGTTAGCATACGGTGTTTGTTTTTCTCTTTCTGCCTTACTTCAATCTGTATGACAGACTCTAGGTCCATCCACCCCATTACAAATAACTCAATTTCGTTTCTTTTTATCTGCCTCGGATACTTGATGGAGGTACCTCTTTAGGAAAGCACTCCACTCCTCTGTGACAAGATTCCTGCTTCCCCAGGTGGTGGTGAAGATAAAACAAAGTGACCAACCCTCCTGGTCTGCCCGGGGCTGAAGGGCTTTCCAGGATGCTGGACTTTCATTGCAAAAACTGGGAAAGTCCTGGGAAAACTAGGATGTGTCGGTCACCCAAGGATAAAATAAGCTATTGCAGGTAAAGCACTAAGAACAATGGGTGCTCAACAAATATTAGCCATTGATATTAGTGAACCCACCGCAAATGTGGCTATTGCAATGGTCATTGCTTCCCCTGAACTTGGAGGTCTGGGACGAGTGTCCTGGTCTTTTCTAAAGGGGAAGATGTTTCTCCAGAGCCCTGGAATCACTGGAAACAGGGCAAAGACAAGGGTGGTGTGCCTGCGCTGAAAGCAAAGTCTGCACACAGAGGGAGGGTGAGCCAGACTCTAGCTTCCGCTTCTGGCCTGAGATAATGCTCGAAATGCCGTTCACGCTCCCTTAATGCCCTCCCCACCCTGCGATGGGTCCACCTGAGCCATGCTGGCTGTCTGGCTGGTCTGCACTGGAGATCTACAGACAGAGCTTGATCTACTGAGTGAAGACTTCTAGTCTGTAGAGTCAGATTTCTCCTCAGGACACCCTGAGTCTCCCCAGGAGTTCCTAGTGAATTTCTGAAAAATGAAAGGGCCTCCCGGGAGGTTCCAGTTCTCGCAGACCCTTCACACATTTTATCCCTCAGGGGCTTGTAAGTTTCCTCATTGCCTGGTCTCAAATATAGGGGAGAATGGTGTACATGGGGGGGCACTTTAGTGCAGGGCTTAGGTACTTAGGGATTCTAGACTGCCTGGGAGTGATCACGGGCAGCTTTTCCTCTTTATACCTCGGCTCCCATATTTACCAAGTTGAGATAATAATTGCTAAGATTTACGAAGCACTTACTATGTGCTGAGAAATTGACATAAAATATCTTAATTAATCCTGAGTACAAATCAAGGGGTGTGCATTTTAGGAATCCCATATTATAGAAATCTGAGGCACAAAGAGATGAAGTAACTTGTCCAAGAGCACACAGTTTGTGAGTGCAAGAACCAGGTTCAAATTCGGGAAGTCTGGCTCCAGAACACTAGCTTTCAACAAGGTATATTCTGACTCTATGCCCACCTCACTGGGTTGTTGTGAGAAATGAAGTAAAACATACAAAGATGCTTAGCAACTGACAAAGGATTAATCTCCAAAATATACAAGCAGCTCATGCAGCTCAATATCAAAAAAACAAAAAACCCAACCCAAAAATGGGCAGAAGACCTAGACATTTCTCCAAAGAAGACATATAGATGGCCAACAAACACATGAAAAGATGCTCAACGTCACTAATTATTAGAGAAATGCAAATCAAAACTACAATGAGGTATCACCTCACACCGGTCAGAATGGCCATCACCAAAATATCTACGAACAATAAATGCTGGAGAGGGTGTGCAGAAAAGGGAACCCTCTTTCACTGCTGGTGGGAATGTAAATTGATACAGCCACTATGGAGAACAGTACGGAGGTTCCCTAAAAAACTAAAAATAGGATTACCATATGACCCAGCAATCCCACTACTGGGCATGTACCCCGAGAAAACCATAATTCAAAAAGAGTCATGTACCACAATGTTCATTGCAGCACTATTTACAACAGCCAGGACACGGAAGAAACCTAAATACCCATCAAGAGAGGAATGGATAAAGAAGATGTGGTACATATATACAATCAAATATTAGTCAGCCATAAAAAGGAACGAAACTGGGTCATTTGTAGAGACGTGGATGGACCTAGAGACTGTTGTACAGAGTAAGTCTGAAAGAGAAAAACAAATATTGTATATTAATGCATATATGTGAAGTCTGAAAAATCTGGTATGGATAATCTTATTTACAAAGCAGAAATAGAGACACAGATGTAGAGAACAAACGTATGGATACCAAGGGGGAAAAGGGGAGGGTGGGAAGAATTGGGAGATTGGGATTGACATATATACACTATTGATACTATGTATAAAATAGATAACTAATGAGAACCTACTGTATAGCACGGAGAACTCTACTCAGTGCTCTATGGTGACCTAAATGAGAAGGAAATCCAAAAAAGAGGGGGTATATGTATACGTATAGCTGATTCACTTTTCTGTACAGCATAAACTAACACAATATTGTAAAGCAACTATACTCCAATTAAAAAAATAATTAAAAAAGAATTTATCAAATTAAAAAAAATACAAAGATGCTTAGCATACAGTAAGCACTGAATAAATACTGGTTTTATTTTTTTTTAAGGGTGGAGGGCTGAAAAGATAGTCAAGATAAATGGTTCATCATCAGCATAATCTTCATTCACATACAAGAATAGACAGTGAGTCTACTAAGCCAGCCTGACACTGTTAGAAAAATTTAACCAGTATTTATTGAGCATGTATTCAGTGACTACCACTATACTAAGAACTTGGGGTGGAGCTGTGAGTGAAACCAGACACTGTTTCTACACTCCTGAAGCTTACAGCCTAAAGAAAGAGATTAAAATTGAACAAATCATTCCACTCCGAAAAGAGGAAACAAATGAACAATCCAAAAACTAAATTGAGAAAACAATTCCGTTTACAATAGCATCAAAAGAATAAAGTACTTAGGAATAACTTAACCAAAAATGCAAAGACTTGTACCCTTGAAAACTGCAAAATGTTGCTGAAAGAAATTTTAAAAGACATAAATGAATGGAAAAAGCATCCCATGTTCATGGACTGGAAGACTTAATACTGTTAAGATGTCAATACTGCCTAAAGTGATCTACAGATTTAATGCAATCCCTATTAAAATCCCAATGGCGTTTTTTGCAAAAAATAGAAAAATCCATTCTAAAATTCATATGAAATCTCAAAAGACCCTGAAGAGACAAAACAATCTTGAAAAAGAAGAATAAAGTTGGAGGTGTCACATATCCTGATTTCAAAACTTACTATTGAGTTGGCCAAAAAGTTTCTGAAGATGTTACAGAAAAGCCCGAACAAACTTTTTGGCCAATTCAATACAAAGCTACAGTAATCAAAGCAATGCTGTACTGTCATAAAGACAGACACAGAGACCAATCGAATAAAATAGAGAATTCAGAAATAAACCCTTGCATACATGGTCAAATAATTTTTGACAAGGGTACCAACATCATTCAATGGGGAAAAGATAGCCTTTTTAACAAATAGCATTAGGAAAACTGGATATCCATATGCAAAAGAATGAAGTTGAATCCTTACCTTACACAATATACAAAAATTAATCCAAAATGGATCAAATACCTAAACATAAGAGCTAAAACTATAAAACTCTTAGAAGAAAACATAGGGGAAAACTCCTTGACATTGGATTTGGCAATAATTTCTTGGATATGACACCAGAAGCACAGGCAACATAAATGAAAATAGATAAATTGAACTACATGAGTTAAAAACTTCTGTTCATCAAAGGACACAATCAACAGAGTGAAAAAGCAACCTAGAGGATGGGAGAAAATATTTGCAATTTATATATCTGATAAAGAATGAGTACCCTGAATATATAAAGAACTCCTACAACTCAACAACAAGGAAACAAATAACCTGATCAAAAAATTGGCAAAGAACTTGAAAAGACATTTCCCCAAAAAAGATATACAAATGGCCAACAAGCACATGAAAGAGTGCTCAAGGTCACTAATCATAAGGGAAATGCAAATCAAAACTGCAGTGAGATACCACCTCACACTCATCAGGATGGCAACTATCAAAACACAAAAACAAAAATAACAAGTGTTGGCAAGGATGTGGATAAACTGGTACCTAGAGTAGTCAAATTCATAGAGAAAAAAAGGAGAAGAGAGGGTGCAAAGGGCTGAGAGGAGGGAAGAAAAGGGAGTTGATTCTGGATACAGAGTTTCCATTTTGCAAGATGCAAAGAGTTCTGGAGGTGGATGGTAGTGATGGTTGCACAACAATGGGAATGTACCCAACATTACTGAACACTACACTTAAAAATATTTAAGATGGTAAATGTTACGTGCATTTTACCACAATTTTAAAAATACATTTAAAAAGAGGAGTGGAATATAAATGTAATGAATGCTGCAAAGGACTGGGTCCAAGGTACACATAAAGCAGCTCTGACCTGGGGGGGTGGTGAAAAGTTTCACTAAATGCAGAGTGGGATGAATAGGAGTTTGCTGGGGAAGAAAAGAGGCAAAGAGAAGAGCATATGCAAAGTCCTTGTGAGGTGAGGGATCTTCATTCACTTGGGATGCTTTATTAATTATGCACTAAGTACAAACATTTGTTTTCACCTGGTTCTTTCTTTTTTTAAAAAAAAAAACTGAGACATAACTTACAAAGATTGCACAAATCTTAAATGAACAGCTCAGTAAATTTAGTACCAACACTTTGAATCAAGTAACAGTCAAAAGGAGTATTGTCATGCTTCCTTTCCCCCTTCCTGGCCCTTTCCCTGGAGGCAGTGGTAGGGCAGGAGCTGAGGAGACATCACCAGGGAGCTGGTCCAGATGGAAGAAGAACAAAGAAATGCGGCAACTAAATGCAACCAGTGAACCTGAATTGGATCTTGGACCAGAAAGGGAAAAGACGTTATTGGGACAGTTGGTGAAATTTGAATAGGATCTCTGGATTGGCGGGCAGCAATGCTGACTTCCTGATTTGGATGTTGCATTGTGTGTAGGACAGAGTTGTTACCTTTTGAAAATACCCTCTGATGTATTTAGGGGTTGATGGGCATCATGCTGAAACTTGCTTTCAAATATTCAGAAAAAGAATAATAATAATGGGTGTGTATGTGGATACCTATAGAAATAAGGGGTGGGGGAGAAAGAGAGCAAGAACACACAAGTGTGTCAAAATATTAACAATTGGGATATCTCGGGGGAGGTGATACGGGAGTTCTGTGTATTAATCTTGCACGTTTCCCAAAAGTTTGAAATTATTTCCAAATAAGTTATTTTTCAAAGATATTCTCTATGATTGAAAGGAACCCACAGGTGAGGCTGAGGTCAAAAAGGAAGAGAAACATGTTGTCTATCACTGAATTTGAAACAGGAACGTTTGAGAGAAAAGAATTTTTAGTGTTCCGTTTCTGCTCTCTCCAGACTGAAGTAGGCTATCCTGAAAATAACCCACCGGAGATTATAATACACTAATAAGCAAACATTCTGATTCAGTATCTGCTTTGGATCACACGAACTGGTCATCAGATCTGGGAATCTGGGTCCCCTTCTCTGGATCACGGCCCAGCACGATCCCGAGACACTCCTAGACCAACCTTCACACCGCCCTTTCCAGCCTCAGAAAATGAAGGATGGAGGAAACCTACCAACAGGATTTGGCTGGCGATGACAGACCTGGGCAAAGCTGTAAATCCAGAGGGTGCTGAAGTGAAACTGGAACAAACACAGGGCCTCAGTGTTTTCATCCATCTGCAAAATCACCCGACACCCCATTTAAGTCTGGGCATGAGTCACCGGGTTTCCACACACACCTACCCTCTGAAGTGCAGTGAGGTGAGCGCCTAGGTGTGCGGTGCTGAGGGAGACTGCTTGTAGGAAGCATCTCCGGAAAATGGAGAGACAGACGAGGCCCAGAGCTCGGTCATCCACACAGGCACCGTGCCTGACGCATCCACGTGGGCGCAGGACAGCTGTGCTGACCAGCTCTCAGCTGTCACCAGCGTTCAGGTTGGATGCTCTTGTGTAGTTTATATCACATAAACAGGTTTATTTTTAAAAACAGACTAGAAACTATAAGTATAGTCATATATTTTTGGGGGAAACTGCTATAGAATTAGTGAACTCAGCTCTATGCCCCTCAAAAACTCAGAAGCTGGGTTGAGGAAAAAATTGTCAAGTTCGAGTACATTTGTATTAGAATAAAATCATCAAGGCTTTCTTTTCATAGTCATCCAAAAATTGTCAGATTACTTGTGTCTACAGCCAGACTTTTTCAAGGTTCTTAAGCAAAGATGTAATGATTGGTGAAAATAATCAGTTTATTGACCACAGCAGGCAGTTTCTCCCATAACTTTCTGATCTACCTTTCTTGATGTCATAACATCTCACTCCTTCCTAACACTCCAACACATGGACGCTTTGGTCAGACCAAAGTCCAGCCTCTGGGGATCCTTTTGTGTTGAATGTCCAGCCACTTTTCCTCCTCTGAATCCTTCCCAGCCTTGACGTTCAACTCAAATTCCACCTTCTCGGTGAAAACCTTCCTCGCTGTTTCAGCCCTCATAAATATTTTTTCCTCTTAACACCTACAACACTTAAGTTCTTATTAGAATTTAATTACACACATCTTGAATTTTATAACTTTTATTGGCTTTCTTTATTACAGAAGTCATACATTTATATTAGAGAAAAAAATTAAAAACCTGTTAAGCAAAAAGAAAAACCACTCATAAGCTCTTCATCTTGAGGGAACTACTTTAATACGGTCTGTATATATCCTTCCACACTTTTTTCTATGGACGCTTAGACAATTTTTCCACTTTGGGGATAATACTGCTTTGCAATTAAAAAAAAATGTACTGGGCTTCCCTGGTGGCGCAGTGGTTGAGAATCTGCCTGCCAATGCAGGGGACACGGGTTCGAGCCCTGGTCTGGGAGGATCCCACGTGCCGCGGAGCAACTAGGCCCGTGAGCCACAACTACTGAGCCTGCGCGTCTGGAGCCTGTGCTCCGCAACAAGAGAGGCCGCGATAGTGAGAGGCCCGCGCACTGCGATGAAGAGTGGCCCCCGCTCGCCACAACTAGAGAAAGCCCTCACACAGTAAATGAAGACCCAACACAGCCACAAATAAAAAAAAAAAAAGAGTACTAATAAAGCATTGAAATACCAGTATATGTACTTCTTCAACATCATTTTTGATGAACCCATGATATTCAATTTTATATATGAGCCACCACTTATTCAGCTAATTCTCTGCTGTAAGGCATTTAGATTTTTCTATTTTCTTTTTGCTATTATACCAAAACAATCTTTCTGAATAGTCAATTTTTTCAATAGTATAAATTCCAATAAATACAATTTCTATGTGAATAATTTTAAATATTAATTATGAGTAATACATGAAATAATTAATAAAAGTAATTAAATATAAAATCACTGCATTTGTCAATTGTTTAATTTATGTTAGCTTTGACTCCCCACCTAAATTTAAGTTCCTTAAGGATAAGATCCAGTGTTTTCTAATTTTTCATCTCTCATCGGCACAAGAAATATTCAATCGTGCATGAAGAAGAATTAATGTATTTCACTTAAATTTTATGTGGCATCAATTCTTCATGGTAATAGAAGATCTTGGGTTATGTTACCATAGATAATGATGTAAGAACATATTTTCTTCTTAAGGACTATTTCCAAAGTCCTTCTTAGGAACTGAGGTGATCTTGGGGGAGATAAAGATGGGATAAATAAGAGGGATGTGTTGTTAAAAAGCAAAAAGGCTGCCAGCCAAATTTAACAATAGCTAGAAGTAAAATTTCTGCATGATCCTAGTTACTCCGGAAAATTACAATGTTCTCTAGTCTGGAATACACTGATTATTTTTCAAAACTTGTATGAGATTTTATACAATGAGAAATAACTCTTCCTGGCAGTGGCATGTCCACAAAGACTCTAGCAGCAACCCTCAAACTTTGTGCTGCCCAGCAGTCCTGCTACATCGCCCTGCACTGGTTCACTTTTTCTCTCTCCTCCAACTCCTACATCCATCCCTCCTCCACCATCAGCTGATCTCCTCGCTTCTGAGTCCCCTAAGAAAACAGAATCACTCAGACAAGGACTCCCAGCATCTCCTACCACCCCATACCAGCATCCCTGAGCATCCCCACCTGAGCTGCCTTCCCTCCTCTTGTGGGGATGAACTGGCCCTACCTGACTCAAGTACTTCACTCCAAAAGTTATCCCCTCTCTCTTGGCTTCAACAGTTTCCCCTCTTGACTGGATTCGTCTCACCAACAAGCTCTAATTTCTCTCATTGCCCTCTACCCATGTCCCCATTTTGTCTTTAACAGCAAAGCTCCTCTAGAGAGTGGTCCATATCCATTGCCTCCACTTCCTCTCCTCCCAGTCTCTCTCAAATCCACTCCAGCCAGGGTTAGTCTCTACCACTCCCCTCCATCAAAGACACCAATGCCCTCAGATCATTAAAAAATCAATGGTATGTTCTCATCAGTAACACCCATCAGCAGCACTGACCCAACGGATTACCCCCTGCTTTTCGAGACATCCTATTTTACTTGGCTTCTAGGATGCTACACTCCCCTCTCCCCTTCTCTCTCACTGGGGCTGTTTCTCAGCTACCTTGGCCAGATCTTCATTTTCTTCATCTTCTGACCTATAAATGTTGGCATGCCCCAGGTCTCGTCCTCCGACCTCTTCTTTTCTTCACCCATGCTAACAGATTCTCTATGCTGATGACACACAGGTATCCATCTCTAGTCTGGACCTCTCTCTTGAAGTCTCAATTCCCATGTTTAATTGTCTACTCGACGTTTTCACTTAGATGTCGACAGGCATCTGAAGTTTACTTTATCCAGATGCAAACACTTCAACCTCCCCCCATACCTGCTCCTCCTGTAGCCTTCCCCATCTCATGAAATGGAATCTCTGTTAATCAGCTATTTAGGCCAAAGTCTAGGATTTCCTCTGACTCCGCTTTCTCTCACATCCCACAGTTGAATTGTCAATAAATCCTATCTAGTTTACTTTGAATATATATCTAGATTTCATTTATAGCTATCATCGCAGTCCAAATTACCATCACCTCCCTCTTGGTCTATCTCAATAGCCTCCTAAGTGGTCTCTGTGCTCCCTCTCTTGTCCTCCCCTCGACTTAGCAAACGAAATGATCTTTTAGGAGTTGAGGCCAGGTCATGTTCTTTCTCTGCAGAAACCCCTGTAGATTTCACCTAAACTAGAACCTACTGGCTAGCCCTCTGGCATCATCTCCTGCTACTCTCCTTCTTGCTCTTCTGCATCAGGCACTGTGGCCCTTTTGGTGTCCCTGGAGCATGCCAAGTCCACTCTACCTCAGTCCACTCTACCTTTGCACCTGTTCTTCTCCGTATCTGAAAAGCTTTTCCCCAGGATAGCTGCAGAGCTCACCCCCTCACTTCACTCATATCTCTGCTCAAATGCCTCCTCATCAGGGACAACTTCTCTGACCCAATCACCCTGTCTAAGAATGGCCCCACCCCTGGCACTCCTGAGCTCCTATTTTATTTGATTTCACAGCACACTCTTCACCTCCAGATATTACAACATACAACTTGACATATATATACATATATATATATACATAAATATATATACATATATATATATATATATATATATATATATATATATAGTCAGTTCATTTTCTGTCTCCCTCCCCCATCCCATCTCATCACTAGAATGAGAATTCTGCATGCCAGCTTGTAAAACAGTGCCTGCCACATATAGGTGGCTCAATAATTTTTGAACAAAACACCACTCAAAGCTATCCAGATTTCACCAGTTTTCCCAGGTGTCACCTGTGCAGTACTGAGCTGAGGTTTTATGGTTCCGATACACTTGAAAACATCTGGTTTTGAAATCATAAACCTCAGTCATAATTCTGAGGAATTTGCCCAATGAGTAGAACTCAGTTTCTTCTTAACAGAACTTCCTTCAGTGCGTTGGCTCCTCCTGACTTTGGTATCCTCCCTCTAAAGATCTCACTCCGTTCTCTCTCATCTGATGTTAACTTTCTCCTGCTATGTCTCGTTTAAGGTACCACATTTCAAATTCTGCCTGAGAAAACCCATTATATCTTCTCAACATCCTCAAATCCTATAAGAGGGTGCTGGAGAGCAAAAAAATCAAAGACTTGGGAACTGCTCACTTCTTTCTTCTGTCTTCCTTTGCTCAGCTTTTTGTTTCCTGCATATTTTAATCTTTCCTATTTTATTTTACAAAATCAAGGAGATTTATAGGGATAAAGTTTACTGACTTCAATGTTATGGTACAAATTATTGTCCCTGGAAATCATATCCTGCCTTAGAAATGCATCACAGATGAAACCCATATTCTGGATCAGCACACACATCTAATTATGTAGGAAAAAGAAAAGTATATCAGGAAATGTTGAATGTTGCAGGCACGGGAAATAAATTGACCCCTACACAAGTTACCGCCATGAATATACAGAGGGAAGGACCTGCATCTGTTTCACATTGTAAAAGCCTGAAGTGCCCAAAGCAGCACTGCAAACCCAGGGAATGGCCGGCAAACGTTCACGACGGGAGTGCTAAGGCCGTCCACAGCTTAACCTCTGCAACAGTTCTGCTAAAAGTGTCCAGTTCTTGATTTACCATCCTAATTTCATGTAATTCTGAATATGCTTTACAGGCTTTAATTCAAATTACCCACTTCTAACTTTGAAAATGCAGTAACTAACTCCCTACCAGACTTCCAGCTCCTCAAAGGCAGAGATTTTGTCTTACTGACAGCCACAGAGGCACATGATTGCACTACTGGACGTGACCTTAGAGATCAACTTGGCCTAGTTCAACCTCCTTGAATGACTAAATAATACAACCTATCATAGTTGCATTTGTTTTTTTTCACCTCTAATTGCTGTCCCATTCCATACTTGAGAATTTCAAACTAAGAAAGCTCCAGTCTGAGTCTTTGGCAAATAGACTAACTGAAATGACCTAATAGCCTTTGTTGTATCCATCTGGGACCAGAAGCAAGGTGGCAAAATGGGCTTGTAGTACCCCCTTCCACCCCCTCTCCACACCCCACACTGATGCACCCAACTCCATTCACAGCTGGGCGGCCACGGCCTGTTTCAAGAGAAATGAATTTACTGGACCCTCATAGGGATCTTCTCAAGCCTGGCTCTTGTGAGAAAAACATTTCTTGGCCCTACAAAAACGCAAAAAGTTATCGCATTGACACTCACATGCTTACAAGAATGAGGAATGCAGAAACATCACTGTTCATAAGACTATAAGAAATGGTCCCGTCAAGGCAGATCACGCATCCCAGGCAGGGACCTCACAAGCAGGGTGTTTTGTCAAAGGGGGCACCAGACCCACAGCCAGGAGGCTGAGGACCCCTCCTACCTCTGAGACGTCTGTTCATCTGAAAACTGGAGATGCTGGCAGAGGAAAACTCCCAGCGTGGGTCTCCACCTACCCAACGAATCTCTGCGATGCTGTTAGAAAAATTACCTTGGCCTCTTCCGCTTCCTTTCGGCCATCGCTTAGCTTTCCACGCAGACGTTCAAAACGGGGCCTTTTAAAACTCTGCCCTCAAACGAAGGTGGTTCAGAGCAACACTTTGGCTGATATCACAAGACTCCCAGGGCAGCGCTTCACTGCTTCCTCAGCATAGGCCAGTGCCATTTTACGGGGGGAGGGGGGGAGGGGAATTTATGATCCTCTCAGTTGAGCGAGCCAAAGTTTTATAATATTCATTAGAGATCAGCACCACATGTAATAATACGATACTGCCTGTACACAAGGGGCCCAAGTTATAGGTGTTCAGGGAACGTGGCAGAATTTCTTGGCCTCAACAGGCGTAAAGTGGCAGGCACCAGCACTACGCTAACACAACCTTCTTTTATTGCAAATGTTCCTTCAGTCGAAGTCCTAATTACTTTCTGTAAAACCCTTACCACCATCAAGCTTTCTTCCGACTGGGCAGCCACACGATGGCCTTGAAGTGCAGCAGCAACACCCTGGCGGCCTCCAGAGCAGGCGGCAGGGGGGAGGTTGGAACCCATCAGGAGCTGAGGATTTGCAGCTGGGAGGTAGGCTTTTCAGTGAGCTTCGCGATTGCTCGCGCCCCTTCCAAAACCCTGGCGTGGGGACTTAGAGGCTCCCTCGGTGGGACAGGCCGAGGCCCTCCTGGAAAGGATTCAAACGTCAGTATCAGTGTTAGGTCAGAAGCTACTCTTCCTCGCCCCACCCCCTCCCAAGAGGGGGACCGGTCAGCTTCGAGGGGCCCGTGGAGCATCTTTTCCTGCCCCTCCTGGGAAACGCTAGGCAAACCCGGAATCCCAGGTCTCGAGGTCTGGCTCCCGTTCCTGGGTCTAGTGCCATGGGCTCTGCCCCCCACCTCCCCAGGTGCCACACCAGCCCTCACCTCTCCCCCGACCCCAGTAGCCCCCAGCCCTGGCCTTTCAAGGCCCCTGCGAGTCGCGGGCAAGGCCGCACCGAGCCAGGCGGCCGACGGGACCGGAGCAAGAGGCCCTCCAGGCCGCGCGGACGCACAAAGCGGGGAGTGCGGCGGCGGCAGCGTGAGGCGCGCCCCCTCCCGCGAGCGGGCCGAGCGCGCGCCCGCCCCCCGTCCCCCGCCTCAGCCCCCGGAGCGCCATTCGCGGAGCGGCTTACGCTAGTCGCCGGGCGTACGGCGCCCCAGCGGCCGGGGAGGTGCGCTGCCCGGCTCCCGTAAAGTTATTGTGAATGGGGAGCGGGTGACGTCAGCGCCGAATGTCAACAATGTAGCGATTGAGAGTGTGGGCGTTCCGGGGAGAGCGGGAGCCGAGCGGCCCGGAGCAAACAGCGCCGAACAGCCGCCGCCTCAGCAGCAGCAGCAGCGGCAGCAGTAGCGACCGTGCACGCCCGGGCTGCGGCCGCAGCAGCCCTAACGCGAGCGCCCGCCGCCGCCCTAGCCACCCCGCCTGCCCACTCTCGCTGCCGCCGGGCTCTCGCTTTCTCCCCGGCCTCCCCTCGACCCTTCCCCTCCCCCTTCCCGGCACACTCGGGGGGCTGGGAACGTGCTGCCATGTGATGCGCGTCCTCTCCGCGAGCTTTCGGTGACCCCCCTCCCAGGCTGCGGGCCGGGAGGACGCGGGGAAGAGGAGGCGAAAAAGGACGCAAAGTTCTCTGACGAGGTGAGTCCCCGGCCGCGGGTCCCGGGCCCCGGCGGCGGGCGGGGCGGCGGCGGGGCAAGTTGGCGGCGGGGGGAGCGGGCGCGCGGGGCAGGAGGGGAAGCGTGGGGAAGCGGCGCGGGAAGGGAGCCGCGGCCGCCGGGCGCGCAGCCGCCCGCCGAGCGCCCTGCCCGCTTTTATGGCATTTTCTAGGAACGGTAAGGGGGTGGAAGCCGAGACGGCGGACGCGCTGCGACGACTGTGCGCTCTCTCGCCTGGCTGTTTACGGCGGGCGAGGCGGCATTGTATTTTGCTCGCGTCGACGGGTGTTTTGGAACAGCAGGGGGAGGAGGAGCAGAGGGTAATAAGTCAGGCGTGGGGAGGGCGGGCTGGAGGGAGGCGCGCGTCCGCGCGAGCCGAAGCAGCTGTCAGACCCACGGCTCGCTCCCGGCCCCGCGAGGCCCGGGCGCCCCGGCCCCCAGCCCGCGCCCGCGGTGCCAGGCCGGGCGGCCTCCTCCCTGCCCGCGGCGTCCGCGCCCGGGGCTGCTCCGCGAAGCTTTGCGCTCGGCTGTCAGTCGCCGCCGGGTAGCTGGGACCACAGCGACTGGCGGGGCATCAAAGCCCAAGTTTAGGGTCCCGGGAAGAGGCAGGCTGCTGGCTCGCGGCGCAGACCTTGGGCTGCGCGCTGGGTGGAATCACTAATACCAATGACCAGGTTGTTGAAATGCGTCCCAGGGAGCTCAAGCCGAGGGGCACGTGCCTTCAGAGAGGGAAATCTTGCACCTTCCTCCCCCAAGATTCTGCATGAAATCTAAGTGCAACACACACCCTCCTCTCCCTGCCCACACTTCAGTCTGCAAGCCCCAGAAGCTCCACCTAGGAGAGGAGTTTATCCAGGGGACACCTCCCCACCTACCCCACGCCGAGGCTCCCTGTGGGGTCTCGCACTTTTCCTCCTCTCACTGGGTGGGTGCTCAGGAGCCGAGCGCCGATGGAGAGGGAGGCGGGCGGCGCTCCTGGGCTACCCCGGCTGCGAGAGGGGACTCGAGTGAGCATCTCGGCGACCTCCGTTTGGCCGAGGATTTGCAGGAACTCGGACCGTGAGAGGAAGCCTGCAGGGCCGGGTGTACGCGTGTGAAAGGGGCCGCGCACCCCTGGCTTCGGGGGTCGTGGGCGCGCAGGGTATCCCCAGCATCCTCTCGCGTGTAGGGGAGTTTGATAACTTGGGGGAAGTTCCTGCACAACCGCTGTCCGATGGTTTTGTCTGTGGCCCGAGAAGGAGGGCCTCGCAATTTGCCTGTCCGGTCACCGTCGTCGCCGCGACCCTTGGGCCCTGGGAAACAAGAGGGACGAGGGCGCCTCACCCCCGACTGAGCTGCACACTCCCGGCTGTCGGGCGGGCGGCGGGACGCGGCGTTCCTCGGTTTTCACCTTCAATGTCTAGTGCTGCAGTCTCTGACTCCCTGTGTAAATTTCATCTGTTGAGTGTGTTTAACTAAAATGGGTAATTACTTTAGATAAAAATCCTTTCCTGCCTAGTGCGAACCTTGGCGGAGATGATGCCTAATGAGATATTTTGCTTTTGTCTGTTTAGAGTAAAATTAGAGATGTTAACTCTGATAACGGTTTTCTCAGATCATTTAAATGTAGCATGTAGGAAAGGCATGTCGAGCTGCGAAGGCTCCGGCTGACATGAAAGAAGCTGAGCGGGAAGGGCTGCTCCTCCTTCGGTGGAGAGGCTCTTTTGGTAAGGCGGCGGCGTCTTGCTTAAAATGTGAGATTGCCTCCACCCTGGTGCTCCGGCAGCTCGGAGCTCGCAGCTCGCAGCTCGCGAGCAAACGGCGTTTTTCCTTCTTCCAGGTAATAGTAAACGTGAGTCAAAATGACATCTTGTTAGAATTAGTCTTTAGTCTGTAAGAGAGATTGCTAAATAAGTGTTGCGTTCAAACTGCTCCCGTGAAAGGTCTGTCAGCATTTCCATTATAAATTCAGGTTTTCAGGAGTTTATCATTTCACCCCAAAACTTTGAGTGGCTGAAATGTTTTTCCCTCCTAGTGTTCTGCCTTAAAAAAATGCATTGATTGTCCACTTCCATCCTATTTGCTGTTCCTGAAACTTGAATAGCATTCAAATGGGGGTCCCAGAAATGGAAAACACAACCATGGAATAAAGTACTTTTGTTAGAACATATTTTATTTGCGCTGAATATTTTCATTTTGGATTTTGGAAGACATGACGTTTGCCACTTGGTAGTCATAAATGCGTTAATTCTTTTGGTGTCCGTCAGTTCTGCAGGTGGATTGAAATGTCAGTTCGTGTTGTATATGCCAGGATTACGTGGAAGAACATTCTCACATATGTGTGTGTCTGAGCTCATAGCTAAATTATATGCATGCCTGTTAGGTACCTGTCAGTTCTTTATATGTTGCATGTGAGGATCTTCCATAGAGGAGAAGAGGTAAGGCAGAAAGGGAGGGAGGGAGGCAGGGACACCCGCACCCCCCAAGTCACTTTTCAGTATTATCAGTGCCTGGAAGAGAGCCATTCTTTTGAGTTATGCCTTTGACTCAGTGTCCTTAGGCAAGTCCCTTCCAGCCACTCACCTCCGGCTGCAGTGTGAGGGGCTTAATTATTTGCAAACTACTCTGACATCCCTGGATGAAAGGCACTGCATGAATGCAAAGTATTGTTATTCTGATATGGAATTTAATGATCCATTACAGTTCATCAGGAAAATGCACTTTGCGGTGGTAGTCAGAAACGTTTCCACCTGATGGAGGGTAATAATAACCGCCTAAAAGTAGGTTCAGATTACAGATGAGACAATTAACTCTAGCCATGTGCTCTTCAATTTGTTGCAATTCATTTTGTGATCAAAGTGAGTCGCAGAGAGCCAGATGGTCAGGTTCACGTTCACGTCTCTCCTAGGCCAGCGCTTCACTTCTGAGCCCACTGTCTGCACAGCCAATGGGGATTTAACTCATTAGCGCTTGTGAGCTGTTCCTCAGAATTTGTGATCGAGGCTCCTGTGATGCCAACAAAGGGCTCAGGCCAATCTGTATTGTTGGGAGCAGTTTAATTTTACTTGGATTAACTCATGCTTAGTGTCTCTGGTATGGATCCAGCCTTAACAAGGGAGGAGAGAGATCCTAGTGGCTGTCTAGCTCAGCAGGGCTGGGCTCCACTGCTCTACTTTTTGTATACCTCAGATTTCAGGGGGTACAGTGTCTGGCTTCTTGTAAATGTTGGCTTATACTCGGTTAAATAAATACCCTCCCTGTCTGGCTGAGGGGTTGCGGAGCAGGACCAGTTTCGTGGGCATGTGACCTGCACTGTTGCACAGGGCCCCTTCCCCCTCTCAGAAGGACCTCACACGTGGTTAATCTTCTGCTGTTGTCTTCTTGAGAGCCTTAATAATTCTTGAACATGGGGCCCTTCATTTTCATTTCTCTCTGGTCTCCGTGAGGAGGGGGCACGACGTGGAGTGGCAGGCAACCACTACTATGTCTCAGTTCCTTGTCGTCGACTGTTGCCAGGCAGGAATGGGTGGGAATACTGGCTTTGTGTCGCCACATCTTCTGATTTTTCCGAGGGAGGCTGGATATCAGGGGTTTTAATGTGGAATCCGCTAATTTTTAAATATTCACTCAAACATTTTCTAAATGCTGGGTGGGAACATTGTAAGTGCCAGAGCTGGCCTGCAGGCTGCCTGGCTTCCACTGCTGAGTGAGCTAAAACATCTTATTGTTTAATATTTCTGTATTTGGCGATTTCCTAAAGGCCTGGCACATAGGAGACGGTTTGTGAGTCTCCACCAAGTGAATGGTTAACAGCGGTCAGGAAAACTGAAAAATGCAAGAAAAACAGAACTCTAAATCAAACGAAATCAACACTGAGTCCCACTCAGGGATCGATAGCTTTCTTTTTAACAGAGAATACAACGTGAAAGTCCAAATAATTAATATCAAGGACACTGTATAATCCTCTGCAGGTAAATAATCCATTGCTTTTGGGTCACCTGCCCTCTATGTAGTTGTTATTGACCAAATGGGGTAACATGCCTGTTTAATGCCTAAGGGCTCCTCCATGAGAATTTGACATTTGTGAACACCCACTAAAACAATAGCTGTGATTTATCGAATGTTCACCATGTGCCAGAAACAGTGCTAACTGCTTTCCCTGCACATAATCTTGTTAACTCCTCAAGGCAACCCTATGAAGCAGGCATTGTGCCCATTCTACAGAAGAGGAAGGTTCTCGTTGGAAAGAATTTCATCAGAATGCAGTGTGTGTTGTCCTGACTGTCTAAAGGTTATTTCCCTGTCCTATATACACAATCCAGCCCTGAGTCAATGACTGGGCGTGGGGTAGGGGTCATAGCATACAGAGAACCCAGTTCCTACCCTCACGTACAAGGAACAGGGAACAATGCAATATGCAACATATCTGTCAAAATCTGCGATTCAGACAGCAAACACCGCATCTGCTTCCCTGTCTCCTCCTTTCCTTGTTGGGATGTTGAAGAGGCTCCAGTGACATATGACCCTGTCAGAGGCACTAGCAGTTCAGAAGTCAGGGCTGCTTGCAAAAATTGGCATTACTCTGGAAAAGAAAATAAGAAGCTTTTGGCAAAGCTGAAGCCGAGTTAGGGAAAGCAGCACCAAGGCCTTGGGAATGACAGAAAATCACTCCTGTATTGTCGATGACAGCATATAACCCATTCCTATTCCATTTTTAAATTTTATGTAAATATTTACAAATTGTTCAAGTCCAAACTGAAACCTGCTGTGAATTAAACATTTTGTAAACTCAGATTGCCCAGAATATTACTCATCTTTTTTGGTCTGGGATGATATTTAATAGAAAAGTAGTTCTTCCTTTGTCAATTCAAGGTTTTTACTTTTTTTCCCTTTTTTTCTTTTTGTTAGGTTCAAATGTCAGTTCCCCTAAAACTGAAACTTACTCTTAGCATCAGTATGCTACTCAGCTTCCCTAAAGCTGGAAGTCTCCTTAAAACCACCAGGATGTCCTTTTCAAGGACCATTTCTTTTCTAAAGAATATGGAAATTGAACCTTGTCCTACTAATGGCACTACTTCAAAAATCAGGCAGGAATGTTGCCTTTGTTTTTCCTTGAGCTATTTTTTTCCAAAATAATAAATCTCCCCAATCTGAAAGCATTTCACGTGCTTGTTCATCCTAGTCATTGGAATTACAGCCAAAATGTCTCTCAGTCTTCCCCAGTGACCTCATAATCACCACTTCTCCAGCATATTCCCCTGGTTAGCTTCTCTTTTGTTCCTCAGCCTGATAATAAATTGGCCTTTGGTTCTGAGCTGTGTCATTTGCCTCCCTGACCTCTTCGTTCCTCTCCTGGTGGCGGTAGGACACGGCGCTGATGCCCCTGCTAGCGGCTCCCTCTCCTGCTCGTGTCAGCTCTCATCTCCTCCTTTCCCAAGCATTGAAATACTCCCCTTTCCAGTCCTCCCATACTTCTCGTGATTGTCTCCATTTGTTTCTGAGCCTGCAGCTGGCATGTGGACAAACTCCAGGTTAGTCGCAGAGGGAAACTTTTTGAGTTTCCAAGTCCATTGTCAAGTTCAGTCTTGCGCCATCCTTTTGTCTCTCCCCTGCGATTGCTTCAGGAGTTTCCTCCGGACTCTTCACAAGTCTACTCCAGAGAAGGCTTAGCTTGGACTTTCACTTTGGAGTTTAAAGCTGGGAGAGCCTAGCGTGTTTACTCCCGTTCTTTTAAGTAGGGAAACAAAGTGAAGGTGCAGCTCAGGAAGTTTGCTTAGTCTCCTAGTACCAACAGATTATCGGCAGGTTTTATTTTCCTGTATTCTCCTGAGCAACAGGAGCTCGTGGATGCCATAAAATGGGCCAAGTGTCCAGAAATGCCAGCCTTTAGAGGCAAGTGCCTCATTCATTCACTAAACAAATGTGTATCTCTTACGTGGCAGGCGCAGTGCTAGGTGATCATGGTGCTAGTGGAGAGCAAAGCCAGTCCTGGCCCTACCCCCATGAAGCACCCCATCTGGTAGGAGGGATGGCATTTATCAGACAGCCACAGATAACTTATTGCAAGTTCTGTGAAGGAAAGGTATTTTATGCACTGGAGAATGTACTGGGGAATGTGACCTGGTTGGGAGGTTGGAGCTGCCCTCCCCGAGGAATTGTGGAGTGAGCTACCATTAGGGCCTGTCTGAAACTGGAGGCTAGCTCTCCCAAACCTATTAATTTGCTCCTGTCTGTGGCCCTTTGGAGTATTGCATAAACCATGCTATAACCCGTGGAGTCATTTTGGCAAATAATGGTTCCTGTATACAGAGTCCAGAATTGATTTATTTACCTGTGTCTTTAGAACCTGATAAAAACAGAATTGTTAATTGCCAAGAATACTGTTCGCTTCTATACTTGGAAAAAAATGCAAGTTAGCATTCTTATTTTGGACACATTGAGGGTCGTTTTGACAATATTTGAATGATTAGAAGCTACCCAGCCGTGCCCTCCCAGTTGGCTGATGTGTGTGGGCCCTGGGCGAGGGTCTCTAGTGAAAATGTGAGTCCAGCTTATTGGAAGCCCCTGCCTACCCGAGAGTGGGAGGGTCTCCAGCCTCTGCAGACCGAGGATGATTATATAGACCATTCTTAGCACAATTTAGGAGTGCGGGCAGTGTCTATTTAAAACAAATTGACCTTAGTGTATGCTGAAACTCCTCTATTTTCTTTTTCTCTGATGGTAGCTAACCTGTGTTGGGAGCCTGCTATGTGTGTTACTGATATTAACTCATTGAATCCATATAACCACCTAGAGGCAGGTGTGATCATTAGAAGGTGAGGCACAGATGTCATCCAGCTAATGAGTAGCTGAGCTGGGATTGGACACTAGGTGTCTGATGCTAGAACTTGTTCTCTTAACCACTGTGCTATTCTGCGCCCCCTTTTCCTTTTTGCTCTCTACCAGGTCTCAGAAGTGGAAATATAGGCCATCTCACTCTGAAATACTGGATATGTTATTGACATCTATCTGAAAGATAAAATTGAAAAATAATTTCTCAGTGAACCTGAGTGAATGTTGTCTTTCATCTGACTCACTTTCTAAGAATTGCATTCCTCACTTCTAAGTGTCCATCTGGGGATCAGAGCATTGAAGTGATGACATGTAAAGACAAAGGAAGAACTAGACACAAAACATGAATCCCATGACTCTGGTCCCAGGGTTTTCCTGTAACTCATGCTCCTACCCTCTTGTTATGTGAATAATTTGTTTATAGCTTTCTTCCTTCCTTCCTTCCTTTCTTTCTTTTTGGATGAGGAAGGAAAAGGTGTAGGAAACCATTCCTATAATAGGTAGATTATTCTACTGAGGAGGAAGAATTTCATTCAGAACCAATTCCATTAGAGTTCCTAATTAGAAATATTAGCTGCTAGTAACAGATAAAAGCAGGTAACCTTTGCTCTCATTCTAGTCAATTTCAGGAAGAGATTATCTTGCCAGATTAGCATGTTGCAACCTTCAACAGGAGATTTGAATGGTTTTAAAGGACTCTGCTAGGCAGTTGGTTTGGCAGTGACCCTGATTACCCCGGGTTTGCAGGGTCACTGTTTAGAACGCTGACTCAGCTCTGTCCTGGGCTGGACGTCCAAGTTGTCATCTTTAGTCAAGCGGCATTATCTTTGGAGCTGCTGGAACATTAAGCATATGCTTGAAGCTTAATTTGGGAAATGATCAAGCGTATGAATGTACTGTGCTTATTTTTCAGTATTTAGTTCAAATTTTGGAGATGGCTAAATGGGGAGATGCTTAGTGTGTCACTGTTGGAGGTTTTAAGTGATTAAAAAAATCAAGCAGATGAGTGCATAAAGATTTCTATGCAAACAATGATGAGCTTAAATTAAAGCTGCTGATTTAGTATGAGAATTACTTGCATTGATTTGTAGAACATCTATATAGGTTCAAGCTTCCATATTATGCAAATGAATGAGCCCTGAAGAGTCAAACTGTGAAAAAAAATGAAATTAACTATAAAAGACATTATTACCCATTCAGCAAGAGGAAAATGTAGACATACTTAGCATTAACCCTTACTTTTCACATATCTCCTTGGGAAGATCTGCATCAGGGTGGCGGTCCTTGCTGC
The DNA here is from genome assembly GCF_965194825.1 of Balaenoptera physalus. NCBI lineage: Eukaryota > Metazoa > Chordata > Mammalia > Artiodactyla > Balaenopteridae > Balaenoptera > Balaenoptera physalus. The sequence continues at coordinate 67,806,029 of NC_138888.1, forward strand.
AATTGTAAAGAAACCAGCAAGGCTCACTCTCAGTTCTCCCAGTGGCCGCTTTCTGCCCTGACTTCTTCACTCTGTGCTTTGCTGCCTTTAGGCCACCCAATGCTCTTAACCAGTCCCCGCCTTCCCTTTCAAAACCAATCTCAGAAAAGGATTTTTATGAAAACCATATTACTAGGGTATAAGTAACTGAGCATACCTCGTGCATTAGTTCTTTCTGAAGCATCAGCTTATTAACAGGAGACAGAGCCAAAGAAGTAAAACCCTAGAGATGGGACTAGTAGAATTTCATACACTGGTAGGTACCCTGGTGATGGGAGGGAATTCCTGAGTGAAGAGAGGGCTCTTTATAAACCCAACCCTGGAGACAGAGAATATAGACAAGCAGATTAGAGCATATAAACCACTGTAATATTGAAAATACAAAGGGCAAACCTAAGTGTCCATTGACAGATGAATGGATAAAGAAGATGTGGCACATATATACAATGGAATATTACTCAGCCATAAACAGAAACGAAATCGAGTTATTTGTAGTGAGGTGGATGGACCTAGAGTCTGTCATACAGAGTGAAGTAAGTCAGAAAGAGAAAAACAAATACCGTATGCTAACACATATATACATGGAATCTAAAAAAAAAAATTAAAAAAAAAAAGGTTTTGAAGAACCTAGGGGCAGGACAGGGATAAAGACACAGACATAGAGAATGGACTTGAGGACATGGGGAGGGGGAAGGGTAAGCTAGGACGAAGTGAGAGAGTGGCATGGACATATACACACTACCAAATGTAAAATAGATAGCTAGTGGGAAGCAGCCGCATAGCACAGGGAGATCAGCTCGGTGCTTTGTGTCCACCTAGAGGGGTGGGATAGGGAGGGTGGGAGGGAGACGCAAGAGGGAGGAGATATGGGGATATATGTATACATATAGCTGATTCACTTTGTTATACAGCAGAAACTAACACACTATTGTAAAGCAATTATACTCCAATAAAGATGTTAAAAAAATATGAAGGGCAGGTAATTTTTAATGTGATAATATGTTTGCCAGCGAGCATCACCTTTCTCTTGCCAGATACTGGATCTGATCGCATAAACCCGGGTAACGAGATGGTATGTTATTTGACATTTAAACAGAGCTTCAGGGGAAAACCACTTGGTGTATGATTAGGAATTTTTGTCAGTTAGTCAGTAGCAGTGAACCCGAAATACTCTATTATCCTTAAATGTTGAATTTTAAAAGAAAAAAAAAAAAAAAAGCAATGGATTTTACTTATCTGCCTCCCCAGCCTACAGTTTTATTATAAAAATTGAGTTAAGTCTATTTCAAAATTGGCATGCCCCGTGCGTTTAGCACGGTTGGTGGTGACATCTGGACATTTGGAGAAGTTGATTGATTAATGAAGCCATGCTTCTTTTGTATAGAAGTGTTGCAGGCTGAATACCCAGCTGTGAAGAGTCTGAACTGCCCTCCATTCTACCCCTCCCCGACGCAGACGCCTCCAGCAACCATGCTATGTTGAGTTGATGGCGCCATCTAGCGCCAGTCTGTGGAAATGTCCTGCTGGACTCACCTTTCATTCTTCCTTTGAGGTCGGATCTCTGAGCAGCTGGGTGACGAGTTTCCCCCCTTCTCTCGGAGTACACTGTCTAGTTTTTTTTTTTTTTTTCTCCCTAATTCCTACTTTTCCTCTGCCTTCTGTTTAGTTATGCCTCTGTGCCTTCCTCGCTCCCTGACTCCATTTCTTTCTGTTCCCCTCTCCCTGGTATCCCCTCTTTGTAGCCCTTCTTCCTTTCTTTTTTTTTCTTCCAACTCTTGATCAACTTTTTGGAGCATACAAAACAAAACAAACAGTACTCACAACTGTAAAGATTTTTCTAATGATATGTTATGCCAAAGTAAGAGAACGTCATGCATTTTAAAGTGAAATTAACCATTTAAATCATGCTTAGAGAACCAGGGTGAAACTAGACAGAGTCCAAAAAGTCTCATCTAGAAGACTGTCCGCCATCTTCCTCTAATTAGACGTTTCCTCAGTCAATCAAGAGTTTTTAATTGGCTTTGGAAGAACTACAGTTATAGTATTATTTTCTCTTTTTAAACTATAAATGTAACCTCTCACTCATATTTTAAATTTGAGACAGCCTTCATGGAATATTCTGAACATAGCGTTCTTTCTATGGGAAAATGTGTTCTGAGTTCCAGACAACCCATTTTCCTCTAGATTTTTGGCTCCGGTATTAAGTGAGAGAAGGGAGATGAAGGATGGATAGGACTCAGTCTGAGATGTGATTACACCAGAACGTTTGTGGGATCTGAGTTTGTGTTCAGGTTTAAGCTCCCACATCAAACAATAAATTTTAAGTTTCCACTTATGTTAAGCATCTCGATATTGTGGGTTTGAAAGTAAGTCCCCTCTGAAAAACAGGAACTGTGCTTGTCTGTTACCAGTTTTTGTGGTCGATAGGGTAACTATTTTGATTTTTTTCAGAAGGGAGGAAAAGCAGTTAAATCCAGTTAAAATTAAAACCGGTTAAAATTAACTGGCTCGTGAGATTTGAACGCAGCTGTTCCACACATCACATCACGGAGAGCGAGTTGTTTATTACCAGTATTCATTATTATCAGTTGTGACTACTGCTTTTTGAGCGGCGGCATAGATTGTGTCTATTTGGGGTTTAACCTTGGAAAACAGGAACTGCGAGGGAAGAGAGGTTCCTCCTGTTGGCCGATTTGCATGTACCTTGTTTTTGTTTTGGCCGGGTAGGTGTGTGCACCTCCTGCCTGCGCGAGTCATTCAGCATGTCAGCAGTTTCCTACCAGCAGCGAGTGCTGACTCATGCAGCTGTTACAGCCCTCAGCTGGCCCCTCTGTAATCTGCCCACAGCACCAGCGCTGCCTTGGAGAGCACCTCGGCCACTTAGCTGCTGGGAGGCTATTTTCAGATCTGTGGTCACTGCCGACCTTGGTTCCCAGGTAGAAAACTGGGCATATTTCTGCCTTGGCCGAGACTGCATAAGCATCACAGCGTTTCTGGGAAGCCCCCAAGAAAACCGATTTTTACTTCCTTTTAATTTTCTGGGACTCTTTTGGGGCCAGGGGAAGGGGGATGAGAGTAAAGGGAAGGGACTATGCTGTTATTTCCTCCGAAGCACCAGAAGGAACCTTCCTGAACCGTTGACTTAGGCTTTCCTGGTATAAGCCGGACCTGACCCACTTCTCCCTGCACGAGTAAGGAACGTGTGCCCGGAGCAGGGCAGCGGGCAGGGGGATGCTCAGCGGCCAGCCCCACTTTGTTTTGTGTGGTTCAAGTCCTTAAGTAATGACAGATTTTGTTTATATCTGTTGCATGCTATTAAGGTTAAAAAAAAAAAACAAAACCCAAAACCCCAAACCTGACCTTGGGTCATTTTAAAGCTGGCATGTGTTTTCAGAAATGGTTTCACTGTTTGTTTTTGGAGTTCAGTTCTGCTTATTTTCATCGGAAAGTGAAAATGTTACTTTTTTGAGGTTTATAAATAAACTTCCTTTTGCAGATACACGTTTATCAGAGCATCCTAAACTATCTTGAGAAGGATGATTAAAGTTAGATCAGCTGGGGAAAGGAAAGCTTTGCACTCCCTTGTGGAGTTCGCCTCCTTTTTTTTTTTTTTTTTTTGGCTTCAATAAGCATGCTGAAGCTGCTTTGACCAGTAATAAAGAAAAAGCCAAGCCACAGTGACTGTGTGTAACATGATGTTGATGGAAGTTCTTGGTTTCCGCCGATACAAATGACTCATCAGTATCGATAGAATTGTGACTTCTAATAATAACACAGTGCAAGACCTTCAAAACATGTGGTTTTAGCCCTAGCTGTTAGTGAAAGGTTGGAAAATATTAGTTTGAGCTTTTTTTTTTCCTGATCTCTTGATTTCACCCAAGTATAAAGTTGTTTTTTGTAGGTGTGACGATCACACTATTGTTTTTTCGTCTTACTGTTTTTAGTTTCGTTATGACCAAGTCGCCAAACTCAGATCATTTCATCGTTTAGAAATCTGTGCAGTAAGCATCTCCTGTCGGGGCTGTGTTTTGAGGGAAATGTGGCTGAAAAGCAAATCCTCCCTGAACAGAGAAAGGAAAAAACTGGTCCAGACTCTGGTCGGCCAAGCTGCCCGCCTCCTACACAGCGTCTATTGTGGTGGGCTGTGGGACCGCTGACTAGCCTATTGCCATGTGAGTCATTGTCAGAGGATTCCAAGAGGAAGGGTCACAGAAAATGCGAGTCAGAGGAAACAGCCGAGTGGAGAAGGAGCAGCTATCACAGGAAGGAGGGTGCTGCCCCGTTTCCACGGCTGCAGGGCTGCCCAGAAACCTTTGAGCATCACAGGGAATTTAGGTGTGTGTTTGTATGTTGCAGCCTATCTATCTACTTGCATCTCTGTGTGGGAGCATTCTTGTTTTGTTGTTTTGTTTTGGTTTGTTTTGCCTGCAGTTTGGTCAGACCAACAGCAATCACTCTCTTAGCTCTGTACTGCAAAGGTCTTACCCAAGAGCCTTTCCTTTTTACATTCTGTAGTGAAAGCAACTGAATTTCCAGACTATGAGACTAGCATCTGCATTTACATTTATAGTTATTTTCATTCTAAACACTTCATCTTTAGAAATGTTCCATCACTTGTCTCCTAGCTACTAGAGCCAGTGGCCTTTGTGCCTTGCTTGCTACATCAGCCTTGATCTGGGATATACATGCTTTATAAAGAGAAGTGCAAAATAAGAACGTTATTAGTTGAAATTTTGTGTCGGTCTTGCCTCTTTCACACTTCCTTTTAGATGGATCTTTTTGTTGTTGTTTTCTGCCATCTTCTCAGCATTTTTGATTTTTAATACTTATACTTCCCTGTTACTCTTTTTACCCTGGTGTCTTGCTAGCTGGTAGAGTTTCCTTTCTGGGCCTCTTGTTCTTTCTCTCTCTTGGCAAGTTTTGCATTTCTTTCTCTGTGTGAACACTCATCTCTTCTCATTTGCTCTCGTAGGTTCTTTTTGCTCCTGCCTACATGCCCACACCCTTTCTCACATCGTTCTTGGACAGACCCAGGCATGTTGCACACATATGCACGCACTCTATATACATATATGTAACACTCATGTGAACACACGTGCACCGACATGGTTCCCCTCCCTGACCCTGGCCTCTTGCTCATGGAGGCCCTGCAGTGGCCTCGGGTCCTCCTGTTGCCATCCCTGCCCACAGCTGGTTTCTGGGAGGGGTCTTTCAGGCGAGAAGAAAATTGGAAGGGGAGCCTGAACTGGCTTCCCACCTGTGTCTAAGAACGCATCCTGGGAAGGAGGCTGGATTCTGAGGAACCACGAAAAAACCCAAGGGAGGCCCCAGCTTCGGAAGCCAGGGAGGAAGTAGGCCTGGATTCAGGGAAATCTGCAAAGGAGGACAAGACGTTGAGATGGCTCTGCCACCAGCCTGGAGTTGGAGAATCCCCATGGGGTCAGAGATGCATCAGGATGGGGTGGGGTGACTGGGGAGACTTAGGGGGAGGAGGAGGCTGAGAACTCAGGGTGTGAAAGAGGGTAGGGATCTTCGAATTGCCTTCTTGCTGTTAAAATGCTCGTACAGCCTGGTAGGTCTGGGGGAATGGGAAGGAGATCCCGGGGGACACACAGTCTTCCCTTGTGGCCTTGAGCTGTCTCCTGCCCCCATCAGAGAGGCCTTCCCTGACCCTGTGGAGTTGGGGGGAACCATCCTCCTTCCCAGGCACCCCAAGCCCACTCCTCTCCTTCCTTTTCTCCATAGCTTTTATCACCCTCTGGCCTCCTGTATGTACTGCTTGCTTGTGCATCTGTCTCCCTCACTATGAAATCAGCTCCGGGACTCAGGGGCCCTTGTCTCCTCTGGTCACTGTGGAAGTCCAAGGGCCTGGAAGAGTGTCTGGCCTTAAGGGGCTGCTCATTAAACACGTATTTGTTGAATGAATGAATGGACTTACTGACTGTCCTCAGCAGAGCCTGTAAAGCTCCTTATAACCTGTTCCCACGCTACCATTTCAGATATATTTTTCATCAATGTTTTCTTCTCACTCAACTTCTGTTAAATATCTTTTGAACTGTTTATGTTTTTATTTTGTACAGTTTCCTAATGTATGAGTTATACATGTTGGCTCTGAAGTTCTCTTAATTTGTCCTAAACTTTCTTCTTGCACAAATCAAGAATTACTTTAATTTTTCCTAAACTTTCTTCTTGCACAAATCAAGAATTACTTTAATTTGTCCTAAACTTTCTTCTTGCACAAATCAAGAATTACTTTAATTTGTCCTAAACTTTCTTCTTGCGCAAATCAAGAATTACTTTAATTTGTCCTAAACTTTCTTCTTGCACAAATCAAGAATTACTTATCGAGGGGCTTGCTCTTTGCAGCAAACTCTGTTAGGCCCAGGATGTGGTGTGTGAAATACAGTCCCAGTCTGTAGGGAAGTTACATTTCGTCTTGGAGGTGACATATATAAGCATGAAGCATTTGAAGTACAGTGCACGGCAGCATGTGATCAAGGGCCAGGATGAATAGTAGAGGTAAGTGTGGTGGGTGTTGGGAGAAAAGAGAGCTGGCAAAGACTGGACAACAGGAAAGCCTTAAAAGGAGGAGTTGGATCTGTATATGTCCTCGAAATATTGCGGGATTTGCTGAAATGGTCCAAATTCCCAAGTTGATATCCTTTGAGATTTTATAGACTTCAGGTTCATCAGCTTTATTGTTCCATATCAGTCATTGTCAGCATACTGTCCTTTTCTTGACCACTCCCAAATTAGACTTTCTTAAGATATAATTAATGAAAAGATATGAAGGATTCTAAGTGCAGCCCTAGGAAATTCTTCTGTAATAGTACAAAAAGTTTAAAATGTGTGAGGAGGCCTTCACTTCTGTTGTTTGAAAAAATTGTGAATAGAACTTCCGTTCATTAAAACATGAAGAGTGAGAAAACAAGCACAATGTGGTTGATTGATATTTGTGGGACATTTATGGTACTGGTCCAGCATATGTAAAGAACACATGAATCAATAAGAAAAAGCCAGACAACCCAATAGAAAAATGATGCTGTACATTCATATGCTTAAACAAGCACTTCACAAAAGAAACCCAGACAGCTAGTTTAATAATCAAACATATGCAAGTTAAAATCGTAGTAATATACCATACCCTCTGGATTGGCAGACATTTACATACCTGACGTACCATGTGTTGGTAAGGATGTGGAGGGATGGGAGTTCTTATAGATAGTTGGTAGAAGTATAACTTGATACAATTACATTGGAAAACAGTTTATTACCTAACCAGGTTCAACCTGTTACTAACTTACAATCTAGCAATCTTACTCCTAGATAATACATTTAGGAAAAAGTCTTACTCATGTGCTTCAAGAAACACTGACAAGAATGTTCAAAGAAACATTGCTTATAAGAGCAAAAACTGGAAACAACCCAAATACTCATCAACATCATATTGAATCAACTGGTTTTGCTGTACTTAGGCACTGGGATACTCTTTGGCCATGAAAGAAAAGAGCCAATAACACCACATACAGGAGGGTGTGGAGAGATGTGCTGAAGAGCAAGGATTCTGCCTGGGTTCAAAATCCAGGTCTGCCACTTAATTTTGTGACCTTGGGCAAGTTTCTTAACCTCACGGCAGGTCAGTTTCCTCATCTGTATGCTGGGGAAAATGATAGTGTCTACCTGATAGTGTTGTTAGGAAGATTAAATGAGTTAATATTTTTGACATGCTTAGGAGAGTGACTGGCATGTAGTAAGTTCTGTGTAAGTGTCTGTTAAACGAAAATGCATGAACCACTATGGATGAATCTTAGAAACATAATGTCCAATGAAAGAAGCAAGACACAGAAGAATATGTACAGAATGATTCCATTTATGTTAAGTTCAGAAGCATGCAAAACTAAGTAGATTGTTTAGGGATGTATATATAGATGTTACAACTGTAAAGAAAATTAAGGGAATGATTGCCACCCAAAAAGATCAGCGTAGTGGTTACCTCTAGAGGTGATGGAGTGGGATAGGGTGGGGAAGGAACTCTTTGGGGGCTTCCAAGGTCCTCAAAATGTTTTATTTTCCAGCCTGAAAAGTGGTCCCAGCGATGTTCTTTTTTATAATTATTTTTTAACAGTGTGTGGGTTTTTTGCATATGTGTATACATATTACGTATTAGATAATAAATTTGAAATGGATTTTGTGAGTTGTTCTTTCCTGAGAATATTTCTCATTTGATTTGTTATTTTTAAATTACCTCAGAAAATGCCAAGCCAAAAGTAGCAAGATGACATTTAACAGGAATAAATGTAAATTCCTACATTTGGGTTAAAAAAAAAATAACCTGTTCAGGTACAGAATTTGCACACCTGCTTGGTACCAGTTTCTCTACAAGATTGTGAGCTGCCAGTGCAGTGTGGTCTTTGGTGCTTACAGAAGGTGAGACTTGCATAGAGCCAGGTTAAGTGAACCGTGCCATTTAGATGGGGCAATGCAGTGGTCTTGCTCAGCTATTCCCAGGCCTGGCTGTCCCATGTAGGGAATACTGCGCCCCGTCCCAAGGGACTATTTTAAGGAAGATGTTGACCATGGAGGGAGCATCCTCTGTGATCAGGATGTTAGGGATCTGGAAACTGATCACTTCTAAGAGTAGCCAAGGAAGTGGGGAAGTTTACCTTGGAAAAAAGGAGATGTAGGGAGAGAAAGGGTGTCTCTCTTCCATCATTAGAAGAGGAAGCCAACTTTCTTTGTTGCTCCACAAGTCAGATCCCTGCAGCGTCTACCGGTGCAGGCAGTTTTCAGGTCCTGGTGGCTGGAGATGCCCAAGCAAAAGCTGTGGGGTCTCCTTTAGGCTTGACTGGAGCCTCGGTACCCGACGTGTGGTTCCTGGACCAGTAGCATGGGCATCACCCAGAGCTTGTTAGAATGCAGAATCTCAGGCCCACTCCACATCTATGGACTCACAATCAGCATTTTATCAGAATCTCTCTGGGGACTCACTTACACATTAAAGTTTGAGAGGCACTGGGCTCAATGTTTCTAAGGTCCTTCTTCATAATTCTTAAGATTCAGTGATTTTATTTAGTAAACTATAAACTCAACTGAAAATTACCAGTTCATAGGTGACATTATCAATTTAAAACGCCTGACTATAGTTAATAATACAGTATTCTATATTTGAAAGTTACTAAGAGAGTAGATTTTTAAAACTACTCGTCGTAAGAAAAAATAAATTTGTAATTATGTGTGGTGATGGATGTTAACTGGACTTACTTGGGTGATCATTTCACAATATATTGTCACTATGTTGTAGACCTGAAACAAATGTAATGTTATATGTCAATTATATCTCAATTTTTAAAAAGTAAAAAAAAAAATCTGTATGTTATGTATACATAAAGCAAAACAAATTTTCGTTGCTGAATTAGTTTGAAATTGATGTGTCCATTTTTCCCCTAAAGTAAAAGTTAGGTTGCTTGTGTACTGGGGCAGCTTATAGCAATTAAAATGTAATATAATAGTGATTTTTTTCTTTTTAATATATAAGATGAGATTCTTATTTTAAAATTATGTTAATTTCTTCAAATTTTTTTCTTCTGTATTCTTTAAAATTTCCAGAGTGGATTAAGGTTCTGAGTACCTGTTAAGAATACTCAAAAGAGACATTTAAATAATAAAAGCATCTCATAATGGATTGATTTTATATTTAGCCTTTTTTTTTTTTTTTTTTTTGCTTGTACATATTCCATATTTTGACCTTATAGGAACCTTTGAAGTCTGAGTATTTTACAGTGATTCTCCACAGTGCCCCTTATCTTTTAGATTCTAGATCTGATATCAGGCAAGTAAAATAGTTTTACCTTTTCCCCCTCAAAAGACCATGACTAATTTAAGCTCATCTCTTTTTTTCCTTAAAGATTTTGCTACTCATCCTTTTAACGATGAAGTTCAGGTGGAACCCATGATTCATTTCATCCTTTTCCCTTTATGTAATTAGTCATTTATTCTTTTGATGTCCATAGTAAAACTAATACTTAACATGATAGTCATAAGATTCCAAAATAAAGAAGTAAATGTAAATGACTTACAATCAGATATAAAGTATGCTTCACTATATGGCAAAAATGAATAGGGAAAACTTTTCATGAATAAAAGATGTTTTTTTAAGGCCGTGTAACCATGAGTTACTTGGTTTGAGCACATATTTCCAGATCTATTTTCTTTTGGCGTATAGGATAAAGAAACTGTACTCTGATGGTTGGCTTAGATAATATGTGGTGTATATATGTCATCTAGATGAGATAATATATGACAGATGGCTTTATAAAATGTAAAGTACTATAGACATTTTAATAACTTTAGTGCATTATAATTCTGTTTTAATTTTAATTTAGCAGGGTTTCCCCTCCTTTTATAGGATTGACTTAACATCTAAATTCCATCTTAGTGTGATTCTTCAAGTTTTGATTTCTTTATCCATAAATGACTGTGAATAAATGTCACCACACGTTATCATATTAGTAATTGTGAGGTGGAAAGCTAGACTTTTTGCTACCAGCTTGCTTGCTTGTTTTGTTCGTTCTTTCATTCATTCATTCATCATGAATATATACTGAGCACTTCCTGTGTTCAAAGCTCTGGGCTGAGTGCTCTGGGAAGACATAAAATGAATAAGACAGTCCCAGGTCCAAAATTTTTTATAATTTATAAACTTGTTTTTAATAATTTTAGCATCTTACTGAATTTTAGATTGATCACCGTTTTAAATACTGAGTAGGTAATGAGGTTGATGTTGAACTTAATAGCTGTTAAAAATACAATTGCCTTTCTCTAATGATTAGTGATGTTGAGCATCCTTTCATGTGTTTGTTGGCAATCTGTATGTCTTATGTGGAGAAATGTCTACTTAGGTCTTCTGCCCATTTTTGGATTAGGTTGTTTGTTTTTTTGACATTGAGCTGCATGAGCTGCTTGTATATTTTGGAGATTAATCCTTTGTCAGTTGCTTCATTTGCAAATATTTTCACACTGGTCAGAATGGCCATCATCAAAAAATCTACAAACAATAAATGCTGGAGAGGGTGTGGAGAAAAGGGAACCCTCTTGCACTGTTGGTGGGAATGTAAATTGATACAGCCACTATAGAGAACAGTATGGAGGTTCCTTAAAAAACTAAAAATAAAACTACCATATGACCCAGCAGTCCCACTACTGGGCATATACCCTGAGAAAACCATAATTCAAAAAGAGTCACGTACCACAATGTTCATTGCAGCACTATTTACAATAGCCAGGACATGGAAGCAACCTAAGCGTCCATCGACAGATGAATGGACAAAGAAGATGTGGCACATATATACAATGGAATATTACTCAGCCATAAAAAGAAACGAAATTGAGTTATTTGTAGTGAGGTGGATGGACCTAGAAACTGTCATACAGAGTGAAGTAAGTCAGAAAGAGAAAAACAAATACTGTATGCTAACACATATATATGGAATCTAAAAAAAAAAAATGGTTCTGATGAACCTAGGGGCCGGACAGGAATAAAGACTCAGACATAGAGAATGGACTTGAGGACATGGAGAGGGGGAAGGGTAAGCTTGGACGAAGTGAGAGAGTAGTATTGACATATATACACTACCAAATGTAAGATAGATAGCTAGTGGGAAGCAGCTGCATAGCACAGGGAGATCAGCACGTACTTTGTGACCACCTAGAGGGGTGGGATAGGGAGGGTGGGAGGGAGACGCAAGAGGGAGGGTATAGGGGGATATATGTATACGTATAGCTGATTCACTTTGTTATACAGCAGAAACTAACACGCCATTGTAAAGCAATTATACTCCAATAAGGATGCTAAAAAATAAATACAATTGCCTGAAGTATATTCTTCAATTTTTAAGAGCAAGGTTTAGGAAGATTACTGCATATTTCTATAAGGTTTACCTGATTTTAGATTTTTTCAGAATGCTTTGAAATCACATATTCCAGTCTAGCCTGTGCTGTTCAGTATGGTAGCCACTAGCTACATGTGGCTTTTGAGCCCTTGAAATGTGGCTAGTCCAAATCCAGGTGTGCCGTGAGTATAAAATATACACTGGATCTCAAAGATTTAGTATACCAAAAAGGACAAAATGTCTCTTTAATAATTTTTTATGCTGTTTCCATGTTGAAATGGTAATATATAAGTTTAAGTAAAAAATGTTTTAAATTTTACCTGTTTCTTTTTACTTTTTTTTTTAATGTGGCTACTAGAAAATTTTAAATTACAGATGTGGCTCACATTATATTTCTATTTGAAAGTGCTAGTCTGGATTCTAAAGTGTAGCGTGGTTGAGAGCTCTCAGAGAAAATAATATCAGAGCTTAACACAGAGAGTTGTAGAGATGAGATGCCACCGACAGAATCCACTTACTCGAAGAAGAAACCCCAGTCTGTGCCTTTGTCCTACTTTCAGAGATGCCTGCTTTCCTGAACACACAAAAAGAGCAACGGTATAGCAAGCATTTATTTAGTGTCTACAATGTACAGAGCATTGAGGGCGATTAAAATAAATATCACACAGGTCCCTGCCTTTAGGAAAAAATACAGCCTACTAGGGAGACCAGATATGAGCATATGACTTGTTAAATGATGATATGAGAGATAAATAGCTATTCAACACTCTGATCCAAGAACTGTCGCAAACACTTGGTAGAGGCACTCAATCAAGAAAGAAAGAAAGTTCACCATGGCCTGGAGGGGTGCCCCAAGGAAGGAGTGCCTTGACCGGGCACTCAAGAGTGGGCAGGCTTCCACCAGGCAGAGGGAAGAGGGCATGGCGGGGTAGGAAGGGAGTAGAGTGGGAACAAGAGAGAAAAGATGGGAAGGCACGAGGCAGTTGAGAGGTCAGCTGAGTCTGAGGATGAAGGAGTGTAAGGTCTAAGTAGTGTAAATGTTGCATATCTTTAATTGTTAGGAAGTCCTTTAAATAACAAAATTTGTAATACTGTATTTCCAGTTACATTTATATTAACATTAGTATACAACCTTATAACTTAAAGAATTCTCGGTAAGTATAATATCATTTAATATTTCAGGCAACAGTGATAAGCATTTGCATATCTTTTTTTTTTTTTTTTTTTTGCTAAAGGTATACTGTTATGTCATTCAGTCTTTGCTGTTGGCTCCATTTTATAGAAGTAGAAGGCAGAGAAGCCAAGATTGCATGATGAATGATAAAATCTTGAATTTGAATCCAGCTCTTTAGCTCAGTTTTGCTATGCTGAACCACTCGAATGTTCACACCTGTTATTCTATTTGCTTTGCCTGTTTTTGAACTTTATATACCTGGAATCATGTAGCATGTACTGTTTTGTGTCTGGCTTCTTTTCATTCAGTGTTTGTGAAATCCATTCATGCTGTTGCATATAATGGTCGATCTTTTATGCTTGGTGCTATATAGTATTCCATTGTGTGAATATACCACTGTTTGTCTCTATGTGTAGTTTTCAGTTTTCTGGCCGTTATGAATAGCAGTGATGTTGAACATTCTAGTAGGTATCTTTGGGTGAACACACAATGCATTTCTGTTGGGCATATATGTAGAAGTAGAATTACAAAGGCAGTTTAGTTATTAAATTATCTTGGAGATGAGGCTGAAACTTGGCTTTGTGAAGAAAAGCCAAAACTGCAGTTAAAAACTGCAAACTTTTTAAAAATGGAAGTACAGTTGATTTACAATGTTGTGTTAGTTTCTGGTATCCAGCAAAGCGATTCATACATGTATTCTTTTCCATGATGGTTTATTATAGGATATTGAATATAGATACCTGTGCTATACAGTAGGACCTTGATGTTTATATATAGTATTAGTATTTTACTATTTTATATATAGTAAAAAACTGCAGACTTTTGTTACCTCAAATACTATATCAAAATAAATATTAAGGCAGCCTTTACAAAAGGATCTAAGGTGGAAGAATTTTTCTGCCTTAACACATTTTCGGAAGGAAGAATGAAAATAGTAAACTCTTTCATCTAGATAGAGTTTGAAAGGGGTAAGATATTAAAAGACTGAATTTGTATTACTAAGTTTCTCTTACAGTTACGCTTTTCTTTCTCCAAGAGAAGTTCTGGCAAATGAATAGTGCATAATTAAGATGAGATTGTTACCAGGACGGCATTATCCTAGGGTATAACGAGGAATGAGTACCTGGGGTCATGTTTATTGGGGGATGAGGAATTGGAGGTGGGGATAAATGGTAGGAAATTAAATCCCCAAATCTATAATGAAAGCTACAGTTCCCATAACTTTATTGAACTTTCCTCCAATCCTCCCTCTTTTTATTAGGGGAATCTGCAGGCAATTGAATTTGCATTCTTGCAAAGAAGGCAATTACAAATTCCCTAACCTGTTTTTAGAAAAAAAAAAAAAAAATGAAGTCAGACATTTATCCATAGGTGTGTCCTGTGTGAAGGAAGGGTAGTTCTAGGATTTACCAGCACAGAAGACTTCAGTGTCTACCTTTGCAGCTTCTTAACGTTAATGCTGCTCATTTAAAGATGGGTATTTTATATTTAGACTGACAAGAGTTGTCAACCTTAAGCAGACTGGGCAGAGGAAGAAATCCTCCTTTTTCTCTGTGCTCTGACTCAGGGTGGCCCTAGGCAAGTTACATGGCAAATGGAAACGTGGCCCAGTGGACAAAGACCGTTGTTGCTATCATTGGTGGTTTTAGAGTGAAGAATAGGACATGAACTTATGACATAGTGCTTAGGGACTGAAAGTTTCATACCTGTATTGCTGTGATGGACATCTCTTGCGTTTTCTAGAAAGTCCCTCCTTGTTACTGTGATGTCAGTGAAGTGTGTATTTTGGATTATGGGTATATGTTTAAAAGTCACATTTTTCTTTAATGTCCACTGATGATTTCTTTAGGATTACACGTCAGGATTAGGGTCAGAATTTGAGCTTATTCAATTTTGCCTCTCGCTTTCCAAATTAAATATCAAATGAGAGCATGATGGGGGAATCAAGTTATTTTCAAGTCATATTGGAAGAGCAGGTGTGTTCTCTCCTGATTTACAGGGCAGGTGCATTTTAATTTAACTCCTTAAAATGGTGATTAAAGAATTATTGAAGTGGAACAGAGCAAAGTTTTAAAAATGACTTATGAGCAGTTGCTCTTATTTTTTCCCTGTTTTCGCTCCACTTGACTTACATAACGTGAACTTCTGAAGCAGCCCCCTCCAAGAATACTGCTCCAAACGTGTGAATTACACTCATTCAGTAAGATCCAGCCTTTTCATTGGTAGGACAATGTGGAGGTCACAGGGCCCTGGGTCTTTTCTTTGTCAAGCCTGATTGTAAGGCAGGGAACAGTCCTCCCTCCTTTTGAACCCAGTGACATATTTCCATTGGTCATTGAACACCAGGGGGAGCAGAACTACAGAACCCAAAGTACCCCCACCCCCACCCCCCGCAACCGTGGGCTCCCACCCTCCGCCAGAGAATTTGCTGCTTTGGTCTTTTAAGTGCCCCGAATATTTGATGGTGAGATCGTGCCCTCGGGTAGCCAGTTATCAGGCTTGTGTGGGTGTGTGTAGAGGGGTCTCCCCTTAAGCTTCGCATTAGGTCTTGGTGACAGAATCTAAATAACACAGGTTACTCATCACGAGTTGAAGATTTTCCCCTTTTCACAGTGATGCTGCTGATATAATGTCGTACGTTGGCTGGTGATGTGTGCGTACTTAGTGGCTGCCGAGATGCATCTGGAAAGTGTATGGGGGTTGTCTGCTTCCTCTGAGGCTGCTCCGGGTGGTCAGGTGGGGGGCGGCCGTGAGGAAGGTACAGCACCACTTCCGGCAGCGTGTCTTGTGAGCGCTGTAACCCACTCCCTGCACCCGGGTCCCACTTCAACCCTGGTTCTCCCCCGCGTACTTTATCTTTCGCTGCTTCTGATTTGCCTGCTGTGGGTTTATGACTAAGGTTGTGGTTCAAAATTCCCTTTTTAGCTATGAAAAATCTTTCAGATTACTTTGTGTTGCCATTTCTCTTTCTTCTTTTGCTGTGGACTTTCTGGATTTTGTAAAAATGTGTCCTAAAAAAAAGGTCTTAATATCATATAAGAGTTAGCTAAAGGTGAGGTGGATCATATAATCCCTCATTAGAGCAAACATAAAATCAGCTTATGTTCTTGGCATATTGAGTGTGTGAAAATGCATTTTATGTTGGAAGCTGTCAGTTATTTAGCACAGTTATGGAAAATCCCATTTCAGAATATTGACAGAGAATCACTAGACTTGGAAAGGGTTCAGTTATATCGGTCTGCCCTTCACCTACGGGTCTTTTGAATTTCTGCATCGTACTGTCCTTGGAGCTGGGAGAAACGTGAGCTGCTCTTGAGGGGTTTACAGTCTCACTGGCGGGGAACCAGTGTTTATTAATATGCCTGACAAAGTGATGATCTTATTTCTTTACATGATCTTATTCAGTCTTTGAGAAAACTTTATCAGTGAGGTAATAGTATAACTTTTTCAGAGAAAGAAGCTGAGGGGCAGAGACCTTGAGCACTCACTTAGGGGAACTCGTAGCAAAGAGTCAGGCCTCTAGCTCTAGAACCAATGCTCTCTGCAGTTTGTGGGCTGCCTCTCACACTTGGGCATTTAAAGAACAACTTGATTTAGGGACATCCAGAAAGTATTATGGAAGTTCAAGGACAGGAGCCACAGGTGCAGCTGGAGTAATTGGAGAAGAGCCACTGGCTGGGTGGGAATTATCCCTGAGCCTTGACGATGGGTAGAATTTGTATCAAGCAGCCAGGAGGAGAAAGGGTCTGCCGCCCAGTATAAGCTGGATGAGGGCAGGGATGACAACGGGAGAAGAACACACCGGATAGGCCAGTCTAGCTGGGAGCCATCAGAGGTTAGCACCGAACCAGTGCTCACTGCACAAGGCACTATTCCAAGTTCTTTACATCTATTAACTAATCCTATCCTCACAGCAGCCCTCTCAGGAAGATATTATCAACTTCATTTAAGGGTTTAGGAGACAGAGGGCAATGAATTGGTGGCACTGGGATTCAAAGCCAGGCCGTCAGGCTCCAGAGCCTGAGCTCTGGGCAACTCTGCTCTACTTAACCCCTCATTACTAGGCGATGCCGGTGATGGGGAGCGTTCTTGAATCGCTGGGGACAGTGATGGAAAGATCAAAATGACAGGGGTGGTGATTGGAAGATCAAAATGACAGCAGCGAGTTGGCCAATTTGGGAAGAAGAGGAGAAGCAGTTACTCTGAGCTAAACGGGATCTGGTCAGTACCAGTGGGTAGCAAGAGACAGAGGTGAGATTTAACGAATCAACAGGCCTTGGCTGATTGGAATTGAAGGTGTAAAGAAGGCTCTATGATTAGGGGACTGTGTGGCATTTCTGCTGTTGAAGAAGTGAGTGAGGTCACGAGAGAAGCTCTTTTGTATGAGGCAGTCACACAAGGGGAAGAAATGAAGGCTTTCGAATGGGTTAAATATGCAGTAGAGGCACCACGTGCTAGAAAAATGGTTCACTGGAGAGCTGAAAATAAGGGAGAGGAGTCCAAGGGAGGGGATAGGGATGGTTTGGGGGTTATCTGCGAGGAGAGAATTGATGCCCTGCAAACAGATGATTTCTCAGCGCGAGAAGCCCAGGGCCTTGGGAAGCACCCTTGGTCAAGCAGAGGAGGGAAAGAGAGGAGCAGTAGCCAAGGAGGAAACAGGAGAAACAGCTAAGCCGTGGGGGAGAGGATAATTGAAAGAGAAAATAAAAAACAGTGTCAGCTGTTGCAAAGAGGTCAGGGGGACAAAGAGTGAAAAGGGGGCATAAGGTTTGACAAAGGGGACGACCATTTGTACCCTGCGCAGTAGGCTTGGTGGAAATCCAGGGGAGGTGAAATCCAGCTGGACTAAGGATTTTGGAGTTCTTCCTCAGCGGACCTTTTCTAAGCGCTAAATTTACAGGTAATTCACAATCACTGCAGAGTGAGAGCTTCGTAAATACCACGGGGTTGCCTGAGACTGCATTTTGTTAACACTGATCTGTCTGGCGTAACATACTTTGCCTTTCGGTTGCATTCATTCACATAGCTCCCGGGTGCTGACAGAGGAAGTGTTTTTAATTGATCACTGCCCACTGAAGACATCATTTGGGGGCCAATTTGATGTGCCCTTGAAGCAGAGCAGGTGAGGCAGAAGAGTGTCCCTTGGGAACCATGCTTTAAAAGGTCACTCAGCTGCCCACCACCTGCCCCACTTCCCAGGGCCATAGACTCATTTACTTCTCAGCCTCTTTTGAATACAGTGTTTGTTACAAGGAATCCATATCGTATCATAGCACTGCCATATACAGGGCTTCTTTTCATTTTAGGGTGCCCTTGTCATATAAAGTCCAACTGATATGAAAATAACCCAATTTTTTCTAACTTCTCAGAAATCCTCAAAATACCAAACTGTGTCATAGATCTTCCAATGCCTGTGTCCCCTTTGGTGAGAATCCAGGATTTCCCTATTTCAGCACTACAGCTGTGAATTGTAAAGCATTTCATCCACCACCGTGGCATTCACAGTTATTTTTATTTAAGCTGCCAGATTTGGAAGTGCACCTCACTTTAGCATTAGTTTAAAAATTTTAGGGAGGAGAGAAGAAATTTGCATTTACAAATGATCATGGTTTTTATTTTAGCTTTTGGCTGGAAGCCTATTTGGTTCTTTCTTCTTCCAGCCAGTTTTTCTTGGTAACGATAACTTGGTGCATTCTGATTTTAGAAAATATGTCTCGGTGTGGAAAACTCACAAGACTTAGGAGGATGTAAACGCTTTCTCTCCCAGCCCCTCCCCACCCCCAGTGTAGATTACTGGTAAGTGAAACTTAAAAGAGAGTCAACTCAGGAAAGTCAGACCCCCGCCTCCCACCCCTTCGGGCCCCTGGCTTCTCTTTCTTACTGCCTTTCTCTGTCATCATTAGCATCTTGACTCAGAAGTATGAGAGGGGAGAAAAATGAAAGTCAGTCAACTTTGTTTCTTATCCACAGTTTTGGCAAAAGTTTGTCTTTGGTTGAACTCTTGGTAGTTGGTTTTTGGAGTTGTCTGGGGTTTCATTTATTCTCCAGTTCTCTTAGTTTTCACGTATAAATATAACCTAGAGTTCATTGTTCTTAACGAGAGAAACTGCTTAATCATTTACTTAGGTTAGAAATCTGTTCTGATTACCCGAAAGTTTTCTTCTCATCTATTTGGTACCTTTTCATAAGAGTTTGATTATATTAGCATAGTCCTAATATGTTTAATAAGATTTAACCTTTCATTATTAAAGTTCCTAAATATATTACTATGTTTTATCATTATGAACATCAACTCTCATTGTTTAGAACTGTGCTTCATTAACCGTTTTGTTTGAGTCATGGACTGATAATTTTATAAAATACAATAAAAATGAATTACTAGAAAAATGAAATAAAAAACATAAAAACATAAGCCTGATTAAGATTTTTTTTAAATTGTTACATTCAGCAGACATGAAATTACTCTGGCAAACTGCTATAACGTCTCTAAACTCTACTCCCAGTTTCTGGGTCTGGGGGTAGTCTGCAGGTCCCACTTTGAGTCCCACTGTCTAGGTGGAATACAGTTAGGAGGCTGAAGATGAATCCCTCAACTTCAGGACATACCCTCAAAGTAGGTTTTGGTGGGATCGTCATCTCCATATTTCTTGGATTTATATTTATCACTCATAAAAGTCAAGTGCAGGAAAAAAATCCTGTTTATTTAAAGCTTTTCTACTTAAAAAAAAAGTCACAGGACAATACATGATTGTTAAAATGTTTCAAACAACATAAAGGTGAATACTGAAAAGTTCATTGTCTTTCTCCCCACTTCTCAGATTATTTCTTTTCCTTTCTCTGACTGCAATATATACACCAACATATACATGTATGTATATATATATAAGATAATTTTTCTCTCTCTCTAAAAATGAAATCATAAATAGTACTCTGCAACTTATTGCTTTTACTTAATATTATGTCACAGCATTTTTCCTTATCAATAATCATAAATCTAATGCCTCTTTTTAATATAAATTGAATGTCTCTTATGTTATAGCTGTACCATAGTTTCTTTAAATATTCCTCAGTTGATGGGCATTCAGGAACATCCTAGGTTTTTACCATTCCCCAAAACACCACAGTTAAAATTCTTGTGCATATATTCTTACTTCCTTACTTTGATATTTGAAGGATAGATTCCTAAGAGCTGAGTCAAAGATAATGCCATTCCAAAGATGGCATTCCAAAAAAGTTGCATCAATGGAGTCTCACCAGCAAAATATGAAGTACCTGGTTACCTCACCACAGCTACAGAATTGGAATCTTTTACAGTTTTCCCACTCTGATGGATGGAAAGTGATTCCCTAGTTGTTTTTGTTTGAATATCCCTGATTACCAGCAAGATTGTGCCTCTTTTCATATGTTTAAGGGCCTGTTGGATCTTTCTATTTAATTTGGGGGGCAACCTACAACAGATTTCATTTTATTGGGTCTTTTAAGTACCAGTTTTTCTGTGTGTGGTATACTCAGTGATTGGGGTTTATGTTTGGTTTAGTGGGATAGGGGAGATAGAAAGATGAAAAAGATACAGTGTTGAGTCTTGTTTTGTTTTGTTGAGTTGGCTTAAGTCTCATTTTCTTTCTCTAACATTTTTTTTCTACAAGATCAGCTTACTTACAGGAAATCCGTCTCTGTCTATTTGTGTGTAATGTAAAAAGAGCCCTGGGTGGGGCATCTTTATGGCTTGGCATACTGTACATCGTTATTCAAGACTGCCCAGGGAGTGTGCATTCACATGTGTGCATTTTTTTATTGAAGTAAATTTACATAACATGAAATTAACCCTCTTAAAGTATACAATTTAGTGTGCAGTCATCACCTCTATTTAGTTCCAAAACATTTTCATCACCCTAAAGGAATCCCCATACCTGTTAAGAAGTCACTCCCATTCCCCTCATTTTTCATCCCCTGGAAACCACTAATCTGCTTTCTGCTTCTATGGATTTACCTCTTCTGGATGCTTCGTATAAATGGAATCATATAATATGTGACTTTTGGGGTCTGGCTTCTTTCATTTAGCATAATGTTTTTGAGGTTCGTCCACATTGTAGCATGTATCAGATATTTCAGTCCTTCTTATGACTGGATAATATTCCATTGTATGCCACAAATATACCACAATTTGTTTACCCATTCATCAGTTGATAGACATTTGGGTAGTTTCCACCTTTAGCTATTGTGAATAATTACACATGTAAATTTAGACCCCAAGTTAGTCATACAGAGGGAGGTATGAGGGACAAGCAGGAAGGCAGCTGAAAAGAGCCTTCCAGTGGGTCTTCTAGAGCTTTCCCCTCTCTCGGTGATTGGTCATTTACAGGATCTTGAGAAGGCTGAGTCAATCTTGGGGTCAGATTGGCAATTTGTGTACATTCAGCTTTAAACTCTGGGTTAAACCAGAACACAAGGCCTCCCAGTAGATCACATCCTCTAGATTTAAAGAGAAACTTGCTTTCCCCCCTAGGGCATGGTTGCGTATTTCCCAGGTACCGGCTTTCTGTAGCCTTAGTGGATGCAATGACCAGAAGGTGATATTTGTGGTAGTCCCCTCCATGGCCATTACCTCTGCCCCCAGCTTGGAGCTTGTGGAGTATGGTGACCAGAGGGAGGAATTGTGCCCATGATACATAAGGGGGTTCAGTTCCCAGCTCAGCAATCTTGGTTGAGTTATTTACCTCTCAGTTTTCTCCTCTGTAAAATGGGGTTACTGATACTTACGTCCTAGGGTTGTAGAGAAGAGTTAAGTGGGATAACGTATAAAGAGTGCTGTTAACAGTGCCACGTGGTAGTGCTTGATGCATGTTCATTTCCCCTTCTCAGAGCTTCCTTGTTCTCTCCTGTCCAGCGCCTCTAACATTACCTCCTAGTGTGTACTGAGAACAATATGAGCTCATCATGTGCATGGCATGGTTCCTAGCACCATGCCTGCTGCATAAGTAAACACTCACTATAGATAGGTCAAAGGATACCTTACCTTGCAATCTGTATTTCTTATTGAGAAAACGCCATCTAGTTGATTACAAGCCATCTAAACTGCTTTAGGTGGTAAAGATTTCATCTGGGTTTACTGAGTTCTTCTGAAGCTTTGTATTTATTACCCCAGACATATCAGGCTAATTACAAGACAACCATGTTCAGGAGAGATAGACTGTAGCCAAGATCCTGGCGTGTGAGTTAGAAATTTAGCATCCTATTAGCACAAACACATTAAAGAAAGTTATGTTTATATCAAATTGTTACATCCCAAAGAAAATATCATGTGGACAGTGTCAAATCATCTCTCTGAAGCTGACATTTCTGTCTGGCCTTTGAAAACAGTTGTTTAGTGCCCTGTTTTGAGTACAGTTTGGGTGCCTTCATTTAGAAATCCCGTCTTAGGGCAAATGGAAAGTGATTTTAGAAAAAATAGTTACAAGGAGAAGAAACTGTCTTCTGCCACCTTCCCTCTCAACAAGCATACTCTGTAAGGATGAAGTCGACCACCCCAACATGCCTGCTGAAAGGAAATGTTTCAAATGTCCTCTTGGGACTTCCCTGGTGGTCCAGTGGTTAGGACTCCGTGCTTTCACTGCCGAGGGCTTGGGTTTGATCCCTGATAGGGGAACCAAGATCCCGCAAGCCATGCAGTGTGGCAAAAAAAAAATGTCTTCTTGTCATCGGTGCCAGTATAACTGAAGGAGAAAGAGAATTCATGTTTTGTCAGAAATGAAGCATACCTTTAGTTCCAGTCTTCTGTCTCTCTGACCAGATCTGTACTGATTAGAATAGCAAATCACTTGCGTAAGATTTGCACATAAATATCTGAAGAAGCATTTTAGACTCAGCTGAAATTTTGAAAGCATTTAAGAATATTTATAACACTTATATTTTAAAATTAAGAGGTCTAACACTCAGCTGTTTATTTGGCAAATTCATCCCATGTGTGTGCTTTGAATCTACCCCCAAACCCTTACTGAACTTCCAGACATTTCCCAGGAGCTACAGGTAGATGCTGGAGAGAGGGCAAGTAACCAGGAGCTCACTGGGAGGTAGAGACCAGGAGACCCCTAGGCCCCAGCTTTCTGGGACTTCTGGAGGAAAGTGCCTAGATTGTGGATGTATTCATCCAGCCCTCCATCTTCATCCCAGACTCCAATCTCATCTGCCTCCAGGACTTGCAAACTGAATCAAGGTCGTGCCTCTGCAAGACAATCAAACGTGTCTTTTGTTGGTCCTGACATCTCTTTAGTACAAGGTCCCCCAAATTTTAGGTTTGTGATACCAAAAAGATGCATTTATGATATGGAAAGCTGGTACTCATTAAGTGGAGTAATTCTTGTAAACTTTATTCCTCTTTGTTTTGAAAAAGTCAAACTAGAGGAAAGATGAAAGAATATAAGGAACACTTCTATACCCTAACTTTACACTCAGTGATTATTAACATTTGTTACTGTATCTCTCTATGTATACTTTTGTGTATCTGTATTGGGGAAAGGGGCTCATTTTTTTTAGAATCATTTGAAAGTACGTTGCAGACCTCATGACGTGTTACCCCTAAACACTTCAGCATCATCTCTGAAGAATAAGAACATTTCTCTCCATAACCACAAACAGTGTTGTAGAGTAACTCTTAGTTGAAAACTTCAGACCAAGGGCAAAGAATAAAAAGGGCAGAGATGGAACAGTACTGAGATTGAACTTGAAAAGTATAAGGAGAAGAAAGAGAAGGAAATCATTCAAATTCCTATTTGGTTTGTTAAAGGATAAATTTTGTACGTACCAATGAACCACCCAATTGATACAGATTTTCCCTGAATATTTCTTTAGTTTAAGGAGTTTCTCCTGGTGCTCTGAAGTGTTTAAGCTCTTCAGCCTGCAAATGCATTTCTTTAGCATCATTAGTCTAAAACCTGAGAGGTCACATCTACTTAGACTTGGGTGGTTATGAGCAAACTTCCAAGGGGATTTGCTGGTGCCATTGCATTGAGAACATGGGACCTTCAGTTATTACAGTCAGAGATGGTTATTAATGGGCAAGAGGAGTAAACATGGAAGTCCTTTCCTGACGTTTCATTTAGGTTTGTCTAAAAGCTGATATACTAGCACACTATTTTGAGAAATAATTTTACTGGCCTGGCAAAAATGTTAAGCTTGATGTCATCCCAGACTTTTTGCAGATTTAAGCCTCAGGTTTCAGTTCCAGGAAAACAGCTACTCTTTTAAAGCTGAACAGCAGGGGCTAAGTCAAGTGGATGGTGTATATAAGCATCACTGATTTGTGTATTCTGTAACAAAAATACGCATTTTCTTGATACCATTAGCTCATAGAACATTAAATAAATTAAAAGCTTTCTTTGGACTGTGTCCCTGAAAACATCCATCTTTGGCAGGATTTAATATTTTACGAGAACTATGTTTGGGATTTATTTTTCAAATTTTATAAAAGCTATTCTGACTAAGCTTTGGGATGGGAACCATATTAAGCTGTCTCTCTGGATAAGCACATCATGCATCATCATGTCAGGTATGAGAAAAAGTGGGTTTCCTTTAACAGCAGATATGTCATAGAGATGTTTGACCCATGATTTTTCATAAAAAGTTCCATTTTCCGTAAACCCTTGTGTTTACCCAGTACATTGAATGTGATAACTGGCCTCCCACTGATCAGGCAGAAGGGTAGATGCATCCCAGAGAGTTTGAAACTGTGTATTTTATCTTTCATTTCCTTTTTCTTTTTACTCTTTTAGTATTCAGTGGCCATGGAGATTTCTAATTTTAAATTCCTATTTACATATTAAATTTACAAGCGATGACTTTTAGGATAATTTTTGTACTACGTTCTGTGAGCACATTACAACAGCGTTTAATGTAAAATGCATATGTAGTTCCTTGTGTTTCAAAGCCACACTTTTCTTTGCCTGGTTTAACTGTCTCCTGTTTCCAATTTGTGTTAGAAAGTCCTGTGTGAAACGTGAACCCTGGTTTATACAGTTACCGAGGATGAATGCACGTCCTTTGGGGTAATAGCCCTTGAGCTATCTTTACGGTGATCTTATGTAGAATATTTGAATCTTTCTCCTCTGATGCCAAGTGCTCACTTTTCACGTGTAAATTGAAGATGGCACTACTTGAACTTGGCCATCAGTGCGTGCCTGTAATGTTGATCAGCGTCATCATGGTTTTTGGCCACTCTGAGAATTTTGTTTTTAAGAGGCAAGTTTTATCAGGACGAACTCAAGAGGGAGGGTTGGATTTATTCATCATTCATTCTTTCCATCAGTAAACATTCATTAAGTGCCTGCTTTGTGTCAATGCTGTTCAGAAAGGAACAGGATAATACTGCTGTCCTGGAATCATGTGGCAGGTGCCATGAACTGGTACTAGCTGTACAAGAGCCACTTGAATGGTCTGGGATGGGGGTGTGGAGATGGGAAGGGGCCCCACAGAAGGGTGAGTTAGTGAGTAAAGACATCTCTGAACAAATGAATCCCACACTGAATACTGAAAGAATTTGTAATAAGTTCTCCCAGTGGGACAAGGGTAGTGGAAGGAGCATTCAAGGCAAAAGGAGTGTACAAAGCTGTAGAAGCACAGAACACATTGTGTGAATTTCAGTTAGTTCAGTATGATTAGAGCTTGGGAACGTGGAGGAAGATCAGACTAAAACATAAACGGGAGCCCGAGTATGAAGGATACTGTTCTAAGGAGATTGGCCTTTGTCCTGTAGGCAGTGAGAAACCACTTCTGGAATTTCAATGAAGAATTTTCACGGTCCAATTTGTGCTTTAGAGCTATTGTCTTACAGCTATGTAGACATGTGACGAAGGGAATGAAATCAGAGGATTAGGTCCTATGCTCCTACGGCAGTCCACGGGAAAAGCGATGGGGCAGTGGCAGTAGGGGTGGGGATTAGGAGCTGATGGTGCTGAGAGCCAGTTTAGAAATAGAATCCTCAGAACTTGGTGACTGATTGGATATAGGTATTGAGAGGGAGGAATGAATTGCGGACAACTCCCAGGTTTCAGGTTTGGGTGACTGCATGGGTGATGTCATCGGTGTATGGTGTTCGATTAAGTCACGACGCTGGTGCTGCTGGGGGTGGGTGAGATTAATGTGAGAGATAGAGAACAGAGAGAACCAAGAGTAGAAGCCCTGGGAAGTGGACATTTCAGGAGGAGGCCAATAAAAAGAAGCCTTAGAAGGAATGATCTGCAGGAGGAGGAAAACCTAAGGATAGGGTGTCCCAGGACTCAAAGCCGGAGTTTCCAGAAGGAAGGAGTGGTCAAAAGTGCTAAACATTTCAGAGAGGTTGGCACAGGTTCCAGGATATGTCAACTTTTGTAGGTTTGCGTAATCCTAATGAGAGCAGTTGGTGAGCACTAAAAAATAAGAAATGAGACAGTCCACTCACACTGCTCTTGCAAAAAGTTGAGATGGGAAGGGAAGGAAAGAAAGAGGGTCCATGAACATTTTTAAATCTTAATTTTTAATAGCCAAGACATGGAAGCAACCTGTGTCCATTGACAGATGAATGGATAAAGAAGATGTGGTATGTATATATACGATAGAATACTATTCAGCCATAAAAAAGAATGAAATAATGCCATTTACAGCAACATGGATGGACCTAGAGATTATCATAGTAAGTGAAGTAAGTCAGGAAGAGAAAGACAAACATCATATGACATCACTTATATGTGGAATCCAAAAAAATGATACAAGTGAACTTATTTACAAAACAGAAATAGACTCACAGACATAGAAAACTAACTTATGGTTACCAAAAGGGAAAGGGGCAGGAGGGATAAATTTGGAATTTGGGATTAACAGATACACACTTTATATATAAAATAGATGAACAACAAGGTCCTACTATATAGCACAGGGAACTGTATTCAATATCTTGTAATAACCTATAATGGAAAAGAATCTAAAAAAGAATAGATGTATATATATATAGCTGAATCACTTTGCTGTACACCTGAAACATTGTAAATCAACTATACTTCAGTAAAAAAATTTTTTTTAAATCTTAGTTTTTTTTGTTTTTTTTTTTTGTTTTTGTTTTTATATTTGTTGTGATGATCTGTGATCATTGATCTTATTTATTTATTTATTTATTTATTTATTTATTTATTTATGGCTGCGTTGGGTCTTCGTTGCTGTGCATGGGCTCTCTCCAATTGCGGCAAGTGGGGGCCACTCTTCGTTGCTTCTCCTTGCGGTGGCTTCTCTTGTTG
The DNA here is from genome assembly GCF_965194825.1 of Balaenoptera physalus. NCBI lineage: Eukaryota > Metazoa > Chordata > Mammalia > Artiodactyla > Balaenopteridae > Balaenoptera > Balaenoptera physalus. The sequence goes on from NC_138888.1 coordinate 67,833,391, forward strand.
CGGAGCACGGGCTCTAGGCGCGCGGGCTTCATCAGTTGTGGCTCGCAGGCTCTAGAGCGCAGGCTCACTAGTTGTGGCGCACAGGCTTAGGCGCTCCATAGCATGTGGGATCCTCCCGGACCAGGGCTCGAACCTGCGTCCCCTGCACTGGCAGGCGGACTCCCAACCACTGCGCCACCAGAGAAGCCCTAAATCTTAGTTTTTAAGTTTGAAAATCTCGAGCAGGTTTGCATACTAGAGGATAGATAGGATCCAGAAGTGAGGAAGAGGAAGGAGACAATTAATGGAATGACGTCTCTAAGAAGATCTGAGGACCTATTAGCTGGAATACATGGAGAGATTAGCTTTGGACTAGAGAAAGAATAACTCTTCTTAAAAGACAGGAGCAAAGGAGGAAAGGGTAAGTGTGCATTTGGGTAAATGGAAGGAGGAAAGGGAAGGTAGGACTTGAAATTTGAAAGTTTAAGGAGTGTGGTATCCATAACCATGAGCTGCTCACATCTGCAGCTGGAGCATAGTTGACTGATGGCCCAGTTGGTGCCCCTCTGGAGCTACCTCTGCATTGATACTAAGACCACGCTGAGCCCCTGGCCTCCTCCCCATCAGTGAATTGCGGGTTTCCATTGCAGCCTCATTCCCGTGGGATGCAGGATTTTTCTAGTGGGCCATGTTGGCTTGAGAACTCCCACTGGCTTGACCAGAGCTTTCTTGGAACTGTGCTGCAGTCTGAGATTTCCTGTTCATCCTCCTCCCTTCCCTCTCTCTGTCCACATTGTAGTCTGATGGACCTCTTATCTTCCCAGTAAATCATTTGCATTTCTAATCCTGTCTTGGTGCCTACTTCTCAGTAGACCCAAACTAATGCAAAGAACATTGTCAGAATTTGTGTATTATTAAGATAATGTTAGCTGCTTGTAAAGATAACCCCTCAAATCTCAAGGTCCAAAATGGGTGTTAATGAATAGTAAGTGACATTCCTCCTGGTTGTCCTTCAGAAATCCAGATTACTTCCATTCTGTAGTTTCTCCATTTCCAATGCATGGCTTCCACAGCTACTGGGGCTTTTTGCATCACATCAAGAGAGGAGGAAAGAACACAGAGGATCGCACTTGGAAGGTTTTTATGGACCAGGCCTGGAAATTAGCGTAATCCCTTTTGTTCACATTTCATTGGTAGAACTCAGTCACACATCAAAAACTAACTGCAAGGGAGGCTGGGAAATGTGATATAACCTAGCTATGTGCGAGGAGAGGAGGCTGTAAGTCTGATGAAATAGCCCCTCTAGGAAACAAGAGGACCAGCTGAGTCAGGGGACCTGATGCTGTGCAGCCTGGACGTACCAAATCCCACAGTTATATGATTTTTTTTTCCAAGCAGCTTCAGCATTCAGTGACCTGTGAAGGAACAGAGAAAGCAGGTAGGTGGTTGGGTTAATTCAGAGTTTAGAGGTTCTCCTCTTATTTCAAAACCGAACAGTTTTAAAAGGAAGAATAAGGCAAGTTTCCACTGGTAAATGTCTTTTCGGAGTCTCAGTACCTTTTGGATTGATGGGAGAAAGTCTTAGTCACAAGGCATGTCGCTCTGTGGCTTCCTGGGTTTAGTCCGGGACCTGGACATCTGGCCAGGATTTGCCTCTTCCTTCTTGCTTCATGCTGGGCCCTTCTGAGGCTGAGCACTCAGTCAGAGAGTATAACTTACAGAGAGAGGAAGATGATTTTTCAGACCCTGTGAGTCCTTTGCTCCTTAAGGTGAACCATTTATCTTGGGCCTTTCTCCAGCGTGGATGCGTGAACCCTGCTTCTCGCTAGCACCCTCCCTTACCTGCTCTTCTGGTGTACCCAATACTTTTCGCCATTTTTGCTTTTGCAGATTCTGCTCATTGTGTTTTCTCTGCTTGAAGTCTTCTCTCTTCTCCTTCCCTTTAATCTTTGCCAAGCAAAATCCACGACATCCTGTCTTCTCAGGGCCAATTCACGTGACACCTCCTCCACTATCTCTCCCCATTTACCACAGCCGAGCACCTCTTTTCTCCTTGGCCACCCTTGGGTCTTGGTTTCATCATTCAGGTGCCATTGGGATGCCTTGGAGAGTAGACACTTGTGTATGAGTCTTTCATCCACTAGATTGAAAACTCATTGATGATGGGACTGTGAATTTCTAGTACCACCTGCCCCAGCTCTTTGTCTTGCACAGAGTAAAATTTTAATAATTAATTGTTGAATGGAAATGAATAAATCTGGCTGATGGTGGAGAGGCAATAGCAGACACATAATGAGGTTCAGTTGGGAAAATCAGGCTTGTGTGGCCACAGATCACTTGAAGAATATCAAGTATTTAAAAAAAGAAAACCCCAAACACCTCAGATAATGTGTTTGAAGAGAGGGGATGGTCTATATTGACTTCTTGCATCTCCAATGATGATAGGGATATTGTTTGTATTATTTATAGGCGCTACACAAGGGGATATATTATGGTTCTGAAATCTGTGAAGGCTATTTCCACCCATCTGTTGTTGAAAAAGTCAGTCAGTCGATTGGGAACCCACTATTTTTAACAATCTTGACTTACTTCGGAGGGTTCATGGAGGCAAATTGAGATTTTGGCTGGCTGTAGGGAGTCTAAGGTATATGAACCCTTGGGATGATAGTTTTGAGTTTGAAACATTACAATAGCTCCTTCAGGCCTTTTAAAATGTAGTAAAGTACTTGTAAGTGGAAGATAATGAGTTGACAGGAGACCTCTTTATACAGCCAGAAAACATCAAGCTGTTGTTCCTTTGCTATAAATCCCCTAGCACATTGGTTTCTGTTGGTACTGGTTTTTATTGCTTTTGCAGTTGTAGTTGGTTTATTGTAGGATAAAAGTCCAAGAAAAAATAGTTTTTAAATATAAGGTACATACTTTAAATATAAGATACAGACACTCAGTATAAGTTAATATACCTTTTTTTGGCTGTAGGTCCTTTTTTTTTTCCTTAAAGCCGAACATATTGTGAATTCAAAGAGGTGGAGAGCAAGCAATTAAAAACTGGCCTGAAATCTCCCTTTGTCAACTAAGTTTGCAGGGCATTACACCATTGGGTGATTCAGGCCTTATACACAGCAGGCTATTTTATCACCACTTCCTTAGAGCAACAGGTCCGGCTGCTTCATTTTATTAGCATGATTTAATATATCAGTTTTCTTTGTGTTTGGTAAATATTGTCAAGTAGTTTTGAAAAGATCTAGGAAGACACACACACACAGTTATTTTTTCACGAATCAATTATGCTCTATACCTAACTGAGCCATTCTGTAGGGAGCATTTATTTCTATTCACCAACTATTTGCCAAACTCTGTGCTCAATATTGAGATTATAGTCTATTGATTTGCTTCTCTCTATATATTTTTCTAATATGTCTTATCTTTTGGGTTTTATTTCTGGCCCTAGAGTCTTTTACTTAAGCGCTTTTAGCTGGTTGTGATTTGTTGCTAAAGTACCTGCATTTAAATTTTTATAAATGGATGTAGATATTTTGAAAACTATTTTTTTAGGATGCCAAAGAGTAAGACAAAAATAAATATATATTGCACTACTGTGTACAAATGGTCTTTCGGAATAAGAATTGTTTGTATGTTGAAAGCAACTTGTGCAATGATAGCTTTTAAAGAATAGTTCAGCAGTGATGTTTTCATTTATTTCTATGTACATATTCTGTTTGACCACAGAAGTCCTTTATGATGACTAAGGCTTCTGTGTGGCCAATTTTCGGTCAAATATGAAATATATGGTATAGCTACTGCTGTGTTTTCTCTTTCTAATACACTTGGACTTGTCTGTGAGATGTATTAAAAATCATTATTGCAGTTTGGGTTGCCCTTCCATTCACTAGCTTGGCTAGAAAAGAACAACTCTGCAATCCATGATGAAGAAAATCTGTTGGTACAGCCCCAGGCCAATTCTTGGTGTTTGATTCATGAAGAGTGTGACACTTTCCCCCATGTAATTACCAGTTTTGCGAGTGGGCAGGGCATTAAACATCTTCAAGTTCAATACCATCTGATGCAGGTGCCTCCTCTAGGGATCCTAGTTTCGTTTTTTTAAATTGAAATTTAGTTGATTTACAGTGTTGTGCCCATCTTTGCTGTACAGCAAAGTGACTCAGTTTTATACATACATACATTCTTTTTTTAATATTCTTTTTCATTATGGTTTATCCCAGGAGATTGGATATAGTTCCCTGTGCTCTACAGTAGGACCTTGTTGTTTATCCATTCTAAACGTAATAGTTTGCATCTACCGACCCCAAATTCCCGGGAAGGGATCCTAATTTCTATGTAGCAAATAAGTCTAACAATTCTCACAGCAGATCTTCAGTTATTTGAATAAAGACAGCACCACGATCTCTGTAAGTCTTCTTTTTCCAAGCTGTTTATGCTAGAATCCCTTTAGTATTCCTCAAGTGGAGTTCCTTCCTCATCCTGGTCCTTCCTCCTCTTTAGAGTCTCCAGTTTATGAGAAGGTACCTTAAAATGTAGTGGGCAAAATTTAAAGCCATTCTCCGTGAGTAGTTTGACTTGGAGTCCTGCCAAGTATGGTGGGACTTGGATTTCTCTGGTCTGAGAACAGTGTCTTTATTCACGCAGCCAAAAGGGCATCTTGGCAGCCCTGTCACACCGCCTCTATTGAATCAGGAAGCTGCCACCTCTACAGACCAACTGGGCAGAACTTCACGTTGGAGCCTCGTCAACTAGACCGTATTCATTTGAGGGCCCATTTCTAACCTTGCAGGAACTTTTACAATTCTGTTTCTGGCATCCCTAGTGTTCCATTTTCATACCAGTAGGTCTTCTGTATCTTTGTGATTCATCAGTCTTTGGTGAAATGAGCCAAAGTGGTGATAACGAGTCATGCTCTGTCCAGGATGATATATCCATTGATTTTGCTTTGGTTAGAGTCTTACTGTCAATCATCTGTGCCTGGGGAAGTTGAATGATAAAGCCGGAAGAAGACATGCTTCCTAATCATTCCAAATTTTACTCTTTTATTTTAGTATTTATTTATTTAAAATTTTTTTTTTAATTTTATTTTTGGCTGCATCAGGTCTTAGTTGCGGCATGCAAGATCTCTCGCTGTGGTGCACGGGCTTCTCTCTAGTTGTGGCGCTTGGGCTCCAGAGTGCATGGGCTCAGTAGTTGCAGTGCACAGGCTCTCTAGTTGTGGCACGCAGGCTCAGTAGTTGCAGTGCGTGGGCTTAGTTGCCCTGCAGCATGTGAGATCTTAGTTCCCCAACCAGGGATCAAACCCGTGTCCCCTGCATTGGAAGGCGGATTCTTAACCACTGGACCACCAGGGAAGTCCCCAGATTTTACTCTTAAGGAAAGAGATTTTTTAAAAAATTAAGCTAAGTAGAAAATTTAGATTTTATTAGCATGGTCTCATACATCTTAGGAGACCTAAAACTGTCGGAGGAAACAAAATGGTTTACACCAAAGCCTGGTTTTAACTTTCCCCTTGAGGGCCCATAGGTGTGGGATGTGGGATACTGGTGGTTTGCCCAGGACTGTCCCAGTTCACACCTGTGTTCTGGATTAATTAACAACATCCCCTTTCACTCTTGAAAATGTCCCTTTTAGACAATACATTATGTATTCACCCTAAAGCTCTGTCTCCGCTGAGTGTTTTTTTTTTTTTTTTTAACACATGATGTTTTTTAACTACCTCTCTTTGGTTTGGGCCAGAGACCTTCTCACGTTCCAAGGAATTTTGATTATGGAAAGTGATGTGATAAGTCTTCAACCAATTTGGCTGGAGGGAAAAAGCTGTCTGGTACCAAGTTGTGTTAATCTTTGTGTTATTAAATAAGGATAACTGGCAATCTGAAAACCAGTGGGCTTTAAAATACTGTGGTGTAGATGTTTGTCTAGGCCGGCTACTCCTGTTTCACTACAACGTAGTGCTGCTTACACCATAGTTGGAAATTTGACGCTAAGCACTACGTATTTGAACAGAGTAGAGTCTAAATAAATTATTTCCTTTCTTTCTTCCTTCCCCCTTTCTTCCTTCTTTCTGTCCTGAAATCTATGCATCGTACTTTCCCACCCCTGGAAAAACAGGTCAGAGAGTGCATCTCCTGTCACTACTGTTATCTTCCTATATTAGTAGATTTATACTGTGTGTCCTCAGATCAACCTGAATAACGTCTATAAATTGTAGAACAAAATAACTTTCCATTAAGATCCTAACAAGTGTTATAAAGGCTACTTGCCTGGGGAGGTTTTTCTCACATGCTGTGAGATGTATTGCGCTGAGGGGAAAGTTGCATCTTCATTAGTTACCCATGACTTAGTCCAGGTGTCACCTCCTAAGTTAGGAAGAGAGGGGGCAACCTCGCACAAAGTGCCCTGGTGACACATTTGGTTTTTAAGGGAGAAAAATTCTGAAACCGAAAGAGTTTTCTTTTTTTATATGACTAGCAAAATCATTGCAAGACAAGTCAAGCAGGTGCTGGGTATGTGCTAAACTATTTAATGGTTTTCAGAGTACTGAGGGGCTATTTTTAAGTGTTTCTATATTATTCTCAGCCAAGCTGCTGGATGAAAAGTACAAAGGGCTAAAAATATTTACAGTTTCAGTAATGTCTGTTTTAAAAGAAACCATCCTGTGTGATTTTTTTTTCCATTGGTAGGAAAAGCATATTATGGCTTAGAGAGAAATGGTCACAAGCAGTTTGTCCAACACTTAGGTTTTTAGGCAAAATAACCATCAAAAGGGCAGTAAGTTGGGCTGTAAATCATTAAGAGTTTAAAAACCAAATTGCAGAATGAAAACAGAGGTGATTACAGCTACTTTTACTATTATAGTACTATTACTACTCTTTTCCTACTGTTAACTGTAGTTCCAATTGAAAATAGTATTGCTTATTTTCAAAACTTTGTGTACGTAAGGAAACATTTTAACTTGTTAGGAGACAAGTTGGGCTTGCATCTCAGCTCCATCCCTTGGATATGTAATCTTGGGTAAGTTGCTTTCCCCCTCTGTGTCTCAGTGTACCTATCTGTAAAATGGGGATAATAGCAGTGCTTACCTCCTAAGGTTATTGTGAGGATTAAGTGAGAGGACACTCTGCTGAGGGTAGAACCTAGTATATAGTAAGTGCTCAGTAAATATTGGCTACATGTATTTTTGACCTTTTTAGAATTTATTTTAGTTTTGTGGTAAGAAACACATAATATCAAATGTACCCTCTTAACCATTTTTTAAGTGTATAGTTCAGTGGTGTTAACTATGTTTACACTGGTGTGTAAAAGCTCTCTAGAACTTTTTCATCTTGTAAAACTGAAATGTTTATTATTTTTTAAAAGCTCATTTTCCTTCACAATCACTTCTATAGCTCTGTGGGCATAACATGAGAATTCAGGCTCCACTGGGGTAGGCATTTAGCCTGTTCTGTTCACTGCTGTATCCCAAGTGCTGTATCCCAGTGCCTGGCCCATAGCAGGGACTCAATTAATATTTGCCAAATAAATGAATAGATGGATGGATGGGCAGGGAACAGTGCCCTGGGAACAGGGAACAGGGCAGGGAACACATCATTCAACAAACTAGGTGTGTTTTTGAAAAATTATCTCTTAAACAGTAAACTCATTTTTATAAGTGATCTTCAGTACACATGGAAAACTGACTCCTTAGGAAATGATTTTTAAAACAAATAACTATTTCTTAATTGTTTATAAATTCTGATTTGGGTAGGTCAGCTTTTCTTAAACTGGAAAAAAAAGCAGTGTACTGAATGGTGACATGGTAAAAGAGAAAAGGATATGTTAAATGATTTGTCTAAAATTTGAGCAGGATTCACTTTAAGTGCAAACCTTTTTACTTTCATTCACATCTGGCCGCCAGACCTGCTTTTTCCTTAAGGCATATGTGAATCATCTTGTTCTTTCTTTTAGAAAGCAAAACTTCAGGTCTCGATCAGTATTTACCAAAACTGGTGGAACACTGCCTTTCCACTGAGGTGTGCGTCACCTCTTTTTGCATCTTTTGAAAGAATGTCAGCTGAACATCCTCTAGAAATGGCCCAAACTCTGTGGGTGGGAAGAAAGGAAGGAAGAACATGTCTGTCACTTAGAACCTACCACCTATGGAATAAATTGTAGTCTTGTTCTGTGAAGTTTGTACTTAAGTTATCTCCTCTGCTGGGAAAAATGTTAATTTTTGATAGAGTTTATTTCCTCCTGGGTAAAACAGTGTTACTTTTTATTGCCCAACCTTAGCTTTTGTTTTTATAACACATTAAAATGTTCCAATGAACATTTTATTTTGTATCTAAGGATTACTCTTAGGTATTAGGCACAAAATGTGGCTTACACAGAGGTTCACTGCCGTCTCCCAGGGAGAGGGGACCTGCACTGCCACAGACTTTGCAGTCCCGGGAGGAAGATGATGGGAAGCCGTGTCACCTGCCCAGATTTTTTTGGGGTACCATCCCAACACAGCGCCTGGCTGTAACCAGGAGCAAAAGTACATCTCTCCTTTCAGCTGACAGTTGGCAAAACCCTCACTCTGTTCCCATGGCAGAGACCGTCTTCCAAAAGGTGCCATCTTCAGTCATTTCCATTATGATTCTGGTCTGTTTTCTGAAAAGTGACACAGGAAAATGATCTTACCTAGTCACTCTTTCCCAGCCCACAAGACAGAGCTTGCCTCTGAATCAGAGACTGTAAGTAAACCTTCTGAAAGGTCTCCATTATTTCTCTGAGTTGTTAATATTTTTGTGTTTGAATTCTCTGATAGCAGGAAAGTGTATAAAATCTTGCCCGTTTTTTCAATTGCCTTTTGATTCCATACCTAAAGAGGAACAGAAACCAAATCAAAGGCAGTTCCATGGTCTGGACTCTTGAGGACAGGATAATAGTGAAGCAGTCAGCTCATCCTACCCCTCATCTGCCCTCCCACGGCTTCCTACTGCGCAGAGAATCCAGCCTCCTCCCCTACGCAGTTCTGCTGACCTGGCCCCAGCCAGGCACTCCAGTCTCATCGAGACGTTTTCCCTTCATTGACCTCTCATCAGCCACTCCAACCAGGGACCAAGCTCTTCCTCGAGGCTGCTGATTCTCCTGAAAATGCCCACCCACCCCCCACTTTTCATTTTTCGAACTCTTGCTCATCCTTCAATCTCATCTTAATATCACTTCTTCCGAGAAGCCTTCCCTGATTTCCACCAACCTTAACAAGCAACCCCCTCTCAGTTGTTCATACTTTCCCTCCTTCTGTCTTTCTTAGGCCTTATTAGAATTTTAATTACATATTTACCTCTGGGTTTGTTTATTTGATGGCTTTCTCTCCCATTTGACAAAAAGCCCCATCGGGGATCATGGCTGTTTGTCTGCTCTTTGTAACATCCACTTAGCCCCCTTTGAAGCATAAGGTAGGAGACAGTGACTAGGAAAAATCTCAGAATGATAAAGTAGGTAGAAGCTATACTTTAGAGGAATGAAAAATTCCTCTAAGATCAGAAAAGGATAATTTTAATTACCTTAATGCACTGATGATGTCACCATTGCTGTTTGAGAGCCCTTAATAAATGAGTACTTGCCCACATACATGTCTGATGTGCTGTAACAGTCCTCTATAAATGAGACTAAAAAAAGAGTCTCTTACTTTTTAAACTGTATCCATGTTCTTGCTATAGTAGTAGCATGCAGGCTAACCATTTATACGTGGTCTTTAGTCTTTTATCATAAAAATAAAAACGGTAAAAACATTTTTATAGTAACTGACACTTGAAGTCCTTTTCCCATTTGTAATATCAAAAACTTGACTCTCAAACGGGTATCCTAAATTGAAAAATACACTTTTCATGTGTATTGAAAGGACATTTTCATACAACTTTAATGTTACGTTTCTTTTGAATGCTTCCACGTGCTATACCTAACAATTTCAGTGTAAATCCTTGTTTTCCTGATCAAATTCAGTTTAACTACTACCACACTGGTGTTTGAGCAGAGATACCCTGGAGTATCTGTGTTCTCAGAAAGTTTGTTATGAAATATGATTTTCTGAATCAGATTGTACTATAATAGACTTGGCCATCCTTTACTTAAATTATTCCTTCAATAAATCCAGTTATATCATCTAGTTTATCTTTTCTAAATCTGAATTTTAGTAAGTACCCATTTTTCTTGAATTGGGGGTAACCCTGCAAAGAATAAACCAAGTAAATGATTTTTTTTTTTCAATCTGTATTCTTTAAGAGAATGTGTTATTTTGTTTCAGGTGAGCATACCTTAGTTAATTCACTTTCCTGCATCCTAGAGCCAACAGGGAGGGGTCGGGGGAGACAGAGGGAACTCAACACCAACATAACTGATTTTCTCTTTTGCCTGGAAACTTGTTGGAACCTGTCTTAAAGAATTCTGAGCAGATGTTGAAGGATGAACATGAGGTTTTCACTTTAGTTGGAGAAAATTGGTTTTAGTGGATAACAATAATAATAAAAGTGGGACAATTATATTTAAAGTAGATATTTTATAACTTTTGGAAATTGATCATTTCCATGGTACACACTACACTTATAAAAGCACAGTAATTTACTTTAATTTTTACCTACTTTGTGCCGATTATTTAAACGGCAAGAGAGTATAGTAGAGGCACCCTAGGTTTATGTACGTTTAAGATTAATTGTAAGTTAGTGGTTCCTAGCTTTCACCTTTCTAGTTCAAGTAAAGGACCCTCTGTTCATTCTGTTCCAGCAATAATCACTCAGACTTAACCTACCAATTTATCACTCCAGTTTAACTTCTGTCACTTCTTTCCCACTCCTCTTCCCTTGAGAGCTTCTTGAGCTGTCACCCATTCTACTTCGTTGTGCCTCGTTATTCTGTCACTGCCAGTCTCCTGTCATGGAATGAGGATCTAGGCCTGAAGACCTTTGAAGCAGATTCCTGGAGAGCAAGCCTTTGGAGATTTTCGTCAACTCTATTTCCGCCTCCTTAAAAAAATTTTTTTAATCTAAAATACTAAAGATTTTTAAAATTCAGACTTCTCTTATTTCAAATTCAAATTATTTCTAGTCCCCTCATAGCTAGGGCTGAAGTTCATATGTGTAGGAATGGAGCTAACTAAACTAGTGAATGTAAATGAACATGTAAAGATATACTTACCCACTTAAGAGAACAAATTACTTTCAGCCACATAGAAATGTCTACTTATTTTTCAAAATGAATTATATGTAAAGGAAGAGTTTGCAATGCTTAAACAATTGTTTTTACCAGTTTATTAAAAATCACTAGAATCTCTTTTCAAAGCAAAACTTTTATTAGCGTTGTTTATCCTTCATGGTTCTTGCTGGGTTATAATTTCCGCAGATTAAGGAAGATTAGCTGGAGCTGGAAGGACCTGTGAGAGTAGGTGAGGGCTCAAGGGAGATAGGAACAGCTTCTGTGGAGGAGTCAAGTCCAGAGGGTAACATGCCATGTGTCCGATATGCTACCAGACCATGGTCCCGAGAGCATGGCAGCATCTCTGAGGCACAGTCCAGAGCACACACAAGGGCAGGTTTATGTGTTTGTATGCACTTGAGTGTGGGGTGAGAGGAGGGTCCTACTAGGTGGGCAGTAGACACACATGGAGACCCCAGAAGCCATTGATATTGCTCTGTCCAAGTAGGCAGCAGTATTCACAAGAATTTTGGATCTAGCCATCATCCAGGGGCTCTGGGGCAGAGCTGCAAGTCCTAAGAGGGAGGCTGGAGAGATCACAGAGCCACTGCTTGACTTTCCTGAGCTTCAGTTCCTGATTCCATAAAATGGAAATGATAATAGTAATTATCTCATGAGGTTATTTTGAAGGCAAATTGAAAGAATATATGTGAAGACCCTAGAGTAGCATCTGGTGCACAGGAAGTATTTAAATGTTTGTTATTATTATATTTACATGAAAATAATAAAACTGTATTTCTTTTTAAATGTCCCATAACTGAGCTTTATTATTCCTCAATTCGGTTATTACAGTCAATGAAATTTTACTGCATTATATGTAGGTGATTTCTAGAGGTGTTGGGGAGGCAGTAGGGTAGGGAACTGTTTCAGTAGTAAATCTGTTCATGACAAAGGAAAGTATTTAAATGCTGAGAAAAGAAATTTTCATTTTTTGGACAAATCTTTATTTTTGCTAAGTTCATATAGTTGGTACCCAGTGGTACCAAACTGTAAAGTTCATGGGAAAGAGGATGCAAGATTTACTTTATAATGTTAGGGTAGGTGTAGAAATAAGGGATAAACATTATGTAAAGACCATAATACTAGTCAGAAGATGTCTCCAACGAGAAGATAATGTTTTCTTCTGTTAGCGGGACAAAACTTTCATGACCTAAAACCAAAACAGTAACAAAAACAACAACTCAACAGTCCAAGTGGTTTTCACTATCTTGATCATTAAACATGTTCTCCAAAGTCTAAACTACAGTTTGTTAAGGGTTCATTGAAATTACACCAAAACAAATTAGTTTAAAAGTCAAATGGAATTATTGACATCACAGAAATCATAATTTCCCTCTTAAGAATTGCATAAGATTTCATAACTATAAGGGATTTTAAAGATGGTCTTCATGACTAGTTACATTTTTTGAGGCTGTAGAAGTCAGGTATTTGCCCAAAGTCATCCGTCAGGATTCCTGAATTTTTCAGTCTTATAAGTTTGGTCATACTCTGAAAGTTAACTGTTCCTCACTTAGACAGATCACAGAAAATATACTAGGAGTGTTTCCTAGTCACACTGTATAGATAGAATAAGATGCACTTTGGTAGATGGATTTTTAAATATTACAGAAGATAGATTGATACAGCCACTTTGGAAGACAGTTGGGCAGTTTCTTACAAAGCTCATCATAGGCTTGTCATATAATTCAGCAATTGTGATTATAGACATTTACCCAAATGAGTGGAAAACTTATGTCTACACAAAACCTGCACATGAATATTTATAGCAGCCTTATTCATAATTGCCCCAAACTAGAGGCTACCAAGGTATCCTTCAATAGATGAATGGATGAATTGTGATACATCCATACAATGGAATATTACTCAGCACTAAAAAGAAATGAGCTATCCAGACATGGAGGAACCTTAAATGCATATTGTCAATGAAAAAAGCCAATCTGAAAAGGCCACATACTATATGATTCCAGCTACAGGAAAGGCCAAACTACAGAGACAGTAAAAAGAGCAGTGGTTGTCAGAGCCTTGCGGGAAGTAGAGGCAGCCTGAATAGGTGAAGCACAGTGGATTTTTAAAGCAGTGACACTATTCTGTATGATATTGTAATGGTGGATAGATGACACTGAACATGTGTCAAACCCATAGAACAATGTAACACAAAGAGTGAAACCTAATGCAAAACTGTGGATTTGGGTTGGTAATAATGTATCAATATTGATGCACTAATTGTAACAATGGCACCATACTAAAGTAAGATGTTAATAACAGGAGACACTAGGAGGTGGGAGACCTTTCTGCTCTATAATTTTTCTATAAACCTAAATCTTCTCTTAAAAAGTCTACTAATAAAAATACCTTAAAAGTAACTTTTAAAAAATAGACCATAGTCAGCTACAACAGACTAATATCCCAACAGAAAACAAACAAACAAACCCTGGATATAACTTCTGTTATATAATCTGCCCCTACCTTGTACCTCTGGTCCTTTTTTAAAATTTCTTTTCATTTAGCTCACATTGTATCTCATTAACCTTTAGCTAGTAACGAATGGGTGGTTGAAAAAGTAAAAGGTAGTTTTATTGTTTACTTATAGTTCCCTGTGGCAAACATGTCAGGTTGTAGGGGGCAGGTCGGGGCAGGAGAGCTGCCGCCAACGTGGCTGACATCTTCCTGCTCACATCCCACCCCTCTTTCCTCTCTTTAGCTGGGTCCCTGCTGACTGTTGGCAGCAGACAGGGGCTAAGGGTGAAAATGGGGTAGTAGTTATTGTGCTTTTAGTATTGTGCTACTGTGTTTTATTTTTACAGTATCTCTTTTAAACCTCACATTTTGTAGTTGAGGAAATGAGACCACCGGTGGAGGGAAGGTCCATATGCACGCAGTCTAACTGCGTAACTGCCAGGCGAACGTGAATATGTATGACTCTGTCCCAACCTGCCCGCCCCAACCGCCGTGGGAGTAGGTGAGAAGGGGAGCCATTTGGACAAGCTGGTCCCGGCCCAGGTGCCATTGAAGTGATCAGATAACAGGACAAGGTTGGTTCTAGCTGGAGTAGATACCACCACCCTACAAACCAGCAGCTGCCATTAAGAAGTCTTATCTCAGCACTTTTAATTCATGATTAAGTGATACGTGATTATCACTTATACATATATATTATTGTATTATATATTATGAGAACCGTATGTGCATTTAGTCAATTCTTAATCTCTAGTCTCATAGAAAAGAGTGATAGAGTTCAAACGTATCTATTTGACTTTGGAAATGGCAATATATTATTTTGGTGGGAGTTAGCGGCTTTAACTTCTTAAATTTGTTTGGCTGGAGGTGATATTAACATTTGGGTGTCTTTTGCAGCCTGCACATGTTTGTGATGTGGAGAGAGGGACTTGATCCCTAGCAAGGTAGAGCTAAATGTGGTAATCAGTATTTACCCCAGCTAATCCACAGAGCTGGTAATCTACATGCTGAGGATTAGTAGTTGACTTTGTGGAAACCATGGTTTTGAAAGTCAGTTTGCTTTCTCATTTTGTGATGAATATTTAAGAATTTTGAACTGTGTCTCCGCTTATTTAATTTAAGAATTTTGAACTATATCTCCTCTTAATTTGTAATTCTTGTAAGATTCCATTATAGTGGGGGATGGGAAATAACGCTTTTTCTTGTGTTCTTTTTTCTTAACATAAGAATTTTGTAAAGCAGACAGTAGCAGAGTATTTTACAAATCTTGACTAAATATTATGGATTTCATCCTTGACCAAAGCATAATATTTTCAAACTGTTTGGAAAATTCGTCATCACATAAATAATATTTTAAAATAGTATCATTTAAATTAAAATTTTTGAATAGTTTTCCTCCTTGAAACATAAAACATTCCTCATTGATCTTAGAATTACTTTGCAACCTACTTTACATTTTTTATGAGGCAAAATAAACTTTCCAACTTTTTAATAATTAATAAAAATTATACATTAAAACATAACATTTTTCATTTACTCTAAAATGTTTCGAATTAGGGACTTCCCTGGTGGTGCAGTGGTTAAGAATCTGCCTGCCAATACAGGGGACATGGGTTCAAGTCCTGGTCTGGGAAGATTCCACATGCCGTGGAGCAACTAAGCCCGTGAGCCACACCTGCTGAGCCCACGCACCACAACTACTGAAGCCTGCGCGCCTAGAGCCCATGCTCCGCAACAAGAGAAGCTACCGCAATGAGAAGCCCGTGCACCGCAACGAAGAGTAGCGACTGGTCGCCGCAACTAGAGAAAGCCCGCACGCAGCAACAAAGACCCAACGCAGCCAAAAATAAATAAATAAATAATTTTATTTTTAAAAAATATATTATTTAAAACATAAACAAACAAATAAAATGTTTCTCATTAAACTTTTTTTAACCTAGTACATAACTAGTGCAAATAGAACTTTTTAAGGTTACAATATACCTGTGACCTATAAGATTAATTTTTATGTCTTTATTTTACTTAGCAAGTCTGCAGTAGTAGTAGAGGTTTGTTCTGGGGTTGATCCATATATTTGTTTTTCTAGTCATCCCACTAACTGAGCCTTGTATGTTTTTTTTCTTTTTTTAATTTTTAGAAATAGTCATAATATACTGTATAATATATGTATGTGCTTATATATTTATGATAGAAAAACAAACATGACCTTTGATCCTACTGGAGATAACCATCATCTCTCAGTCATACAGAAGATAAGGTCCCTCTCTTAGTTATATAGGTAAGATTTACATCTTAGTCATATGTAGTTACAGATATAAATATATGCTTGTTGCCAGAGATTATTGAAATATGTACATCCACGCATATAGACTTTTGGAAGCAAAAAGAGAATCATAATGTTTTATAGAGTGGCTGTATCTTTTTAATGTCTCTCCAGGATCTTGCTGTAATTCTAGAGCCAGCACCTGGTTCAGGTTCACCCATGACATTTTCAGTTGATCATTCTCTTGTTTTCTTTTGTAGTTGACCTTCAAACAGAAAGTTCATAGCCTCTTCTCAGCTGTTAATGTGATTTACTTCTGTCTGGAAGTCAGGATTGTTGCTGAATTCATTGTTTGAAGGGGATTGAGGTTCTTGGCTTAAAGCCAGACTGTTCCCTGCTGACAGAAAACTCAATCCACCAACCCTAATTTCAAAGATTCCTGGGTGTGTGGCCCGTGGACATCTTAGACCCTGGGTCCAGCGATTGTTAGGCTGTTCCTGGCACACCTCATATGTCCTGGGTTGTCTACTGATTATAATCCAAGTATCATTATAGCGCTGATCATTGAACACCCCAGTCAGTGGCTTGCAGTCGGAAGAATTTAGTGCAGCAACTAACCTGCTGTTCCTTGTGCTTTAAAGATAGTATTTGAGTTAGTCCGTGTTTAACTTTGCAATTCTGATCTTTGTATTAAGATATGTAATTTTTCTTAATTTTCAAACTAAGGAGTGCCACTGTTGGCTTTGTAGAGCCCTAAGGCCACAGGAAGTACACTGTTAAACATAAGTGAAAAGGAGACATCTGATGAGCCCCACATATGGCAATATTACAACTCTTACTCCATCAGGGAGGAAATAGGTCATTCTCACATTGTGAGAGAGAGCTGTCTTGCCATGGACAAAGGAGATTAAGTATTAGTTTAATTAAAAGCAATTTGCCCGACCCCCAGATGTAGAGAAAAAACTAGTGGTTACAGTGGAGAGAGGGAATGGGGTGGAGGGCAAGATAAGGTAGGGGATTAAGAGGTACAAACTACTATATAGAAAATAAATAAGCTACAAGGATATTTCTTAAAAAGCAGTTTACCAGAGTTGTTGTCTAATGAGTTGACCTGGGGAACATTAGCACCAATGGTTTGAAAGCCATCAAGAGCCTCCCCCGAGGAAGACCACGCTGGTTTCCTTAGATTCCTGTCTTTGTGCCTTTACCACTCTCACTTCAGTATGAAACAGTATGAAACAGTATGAAACAGTGGAAAGGCAGAGAAAGACTTTTTAGAATCAGCTTATTAAGAATGAATTTTTCTTTAGATATTAGTAACCTAGAAGGAGAACTACGTTAAATAATCTTTAAAACATATAATTTCAGGTGGATGCCAGCAGTTGTGCTGTTGAATGGCTATGCAAATACTCTAAGAAATTTAATATTTTATCAAAAGGCACAACTGCAAAACCGAAACCCACCGACTTGTTTCTATGGTAACCACTACTGAAATGTGTCTAGCCAGTATGTGTCTTTCCATAATTTTTCTCTGAGAGTTTCAGGGAGCTCATTCATTTTACTTTCCTAACACTGACCAGATAGATAGATACAGAGATACAAATATGCATATATTTTTCAATGGGGATGTGAGACTATTACAAAATTCCCTTAGATTCATATAGAATATGACTTCATCCTAATGCATAAATATTTTTGGCTAAAAGATAAGTCCACTGTTTTATAAATTTAATTAAACTAATGATGAAACCAGGTAAGTACTGATTTCTAAAAGAAAGATGGTTCCGGCTTCCTAAATGTTCTCTGGTATTTATAGGTGGAACTATGGGCTTCAGCACGTGTCTCTTAAAAGTAAAATTCATTTGGGTGTCTCTACAAGACCCACCAGGCCATCAGGCTCCACTGGATGGAGTTTTGACTCGGATCTAATTAACCCTCCTTGTGGTCCTTCTTCCTTGTCAGAGGTTGTATGTGGTAAATACAATGGAAGTCACAACTTATTTCTTCAGCGATCTCAATATTTCCCAACAGGGTCATTCAGAAAAGCTGACTACGACATAACCAAGGGATTCCATTGCACTTTATACTTAAGATGAAATGTACTACTGATTTGTTTTGAGAACTTCCCCACCTTTCTCTCAAGGCCTGAGTGTCACAAAACAAACAGATGCAGCCAGGTGTTCTTGTGATGTGAAATGTATGCTCACTGAGAGTGTTAACATTACAGCAGGGCTCATGGCATTTATCTAGTCAAGTGGCAAGAAAGAGATACTGAGGAAATGAAACTACACTGGGCCCCATAGTAGGGGAATCTCACTTAGTTCACCAGGATGATGGAGAAGCCAGGGTGTTTCCGAGCCTGTTAGACATGGTTGCTCATGATAATACTTAATTGCTTGCTGAGGAGGAATGAGTATTTAACTTAAGGCCCTCTGTCTATATTTTCAAGTTCTCCCAGGCTCCTCAAATAAGAGCATTGCCACTCCTGGGTCATGCGGAATGGCTTTGCAGTTTCACAGATCCCATTGCTGTAGCATAAACACACGTAGTCTTCAGTTTTCTTTTAATTGAAGTATAGTTGATCTACAGTGTTTTGTTCGTTTCTTGTGTACAGCAAAATGATTCCGTTTATATATATTCTTTTTCAGATTCTTTTCCATTATAGGTTATTATAAGATATTGAATGTAGTTCTCTGTGCTATATAGTAAGTCCTTGTTTATCTATTTTATATATAGTAGTGTGTATCTGTTAATCCCAAACTCCTAATTTATCCTTCCCTTTCCCCTTTGGTAACCATAAGCTTCTTTTCTATGTCTGTGGGTCTATTTCTGTTTTGTAAATAAGTTCATTTATATCATTTTTTAGATTTCACATATGTGATATCATATGATATTTGTCTTTCTCTGACTTACTTCACTTAGTATGATAATCTCTAGGTCCATCCGTGTTGCTGCAATGGCATTATATCATTCTTTTTTATGGCTGAGTAATATTCCATTGTGTATATGTTCCACATCTTCTTTATTCATTTATCTGTTGATGGACATTTAGGTTGCTTCCATGTCCTGGCTATTGTAAATAGTGCTGCAGTGAACATTGGGGTGCATGTATATTTTCAGATTAGAGTTTTCTCTGGATATATGCCCAGAACTGGGATTGCTGGATCATATGGTAGCTCTATTTTTAGTTTTTTGAGGAATCTCTATACTGTTTTCCATAGGGGCTGTACCAATTTATATTCCCATCAACAGCGTAGGAGGGTTCCCTTTTCTCCACATCCCCTCCAGGATTTACTGTTTTAGGCTTTTTGGTGATGGCCATTCTGACTGGTGTGAGATGATACCTCGTTGTAGGTTTTTTATTTTTTTAATATTTATTTTTGGCTGTGTTGGGTCTTTGTTTCTGTGCGAGGGCTTTCTCTAGTTGCGGCAAGCAGGGGCCACTCTTCATTGCGGTGTGCAGGCCTCTTCACTATCTCGGCCTCTCCTGTTGCAGAGCACAGGCTCCAGACGCACAGGCTCAGTAGTTGTGGCTCACGGGCCCAGTTGCTCCGCGGCATGTGGGATCTTCCCAGACCAGGGCTCGAACCCGCATCCCCTGCACTAGCAGGCAGATTCTCAACCACTGCGCCACCAGGGAAGCCCCATCGTTGTAGTTTTGATTTGCATTTCTCTAATAATTAGCAATGTGGAGCATCTTTTCATGTACCTTCTTGAAGTAGCTGAACAGTGACAGGTCCACAGTGTCCAGTGAGCTGAAGAAGCATAGCTTCACAGAATCCAGTTCTCCCGTTTTCTGGAATCCCAGAGTCTTTCTTTTTTGCTTCATCCTTTTTTCCCCCTGTATTCAGGCTTTACCACTTCTTTTCTGGGTAAACACAGTACCCTCTTTACTTTACTCCTCCCAGTTTCCACATATGGCCCCTTCATTTATCTTTCATACTGCCAGTCAGAATGATCTTTCTAAAGGCAAAACCGAGTCTTGTGGTGACTTTCTTACAGTCTTTCAAAGACTCCTCTTCCTTAGCTGAGCACATTTCCTTCCCAGGGGACCTAACATCCCAGAATGTCTAAGACCTACATACCTTTCCTGTCAGCATCCTTTTCCCCCTCCGCCCCTTCTGTGCTCTGGACAAACCTTTGCTTTCCCAAAAGCTTTGCGCTGAATGCCTGAATTCCGCAGGCCTGAGCTCTCCTCGGGCCTCAGGTACACTTCTGTCCTAGCACTCTGTTTTCTAATGGTCCGTTGACTTCCTTTCCTCACTAGACTCTAAGCACCTTGCTTGTGTTTTATCCAGCACCTAGCCCAGCACCTGACACATAGTGCTCAATATAAGTTTATTATATGAATGAGTGAATGAGTGATTATGTCCCACACAAAGCAGAGAGGAAGGAGAAGCTGCATTTAATTAGTATATGAAATAGGCTTGAGTTGCAGTTAATACAAATTTCAACAAGAGTGAGGCTGGCTGGTTGATCCGGGTGGTCACCCTAAGGACACAGCCCTGGGGGATAGCCACAGGACCAAAATCAGTTTTATTAGTTCTAGAGAGATGTGACTTGCAAGAATTGACTTATGATTAAATTGATGACAGATTAATTCATAACTGAGATCTTTTGACAGTGAGAAAGAGAGAGATGAGGCAGCACAATTAATGGGGATCATTTGCTCAGGCCATATCCTCTTGGTCAGTAAATTCTCAGGGGACCAAATATTAGAGCTGGCTAAGTTCTAAGATGAGGAATTGAATTCTTTCTAATTGTCCTTCAGGGATTTTTCCATCAAGCTGGATTATCTGGAAGAATGACTCTTTTCTTTTTAAATTTTTATTGGGGTAGAGTTGATCCACAGTGTTGTGTCAGTTTCCGCTGCACAGCAAAGTGAGTCAGTCACACACGTACATATATCCACTGTTTTTTAGATTCTCTTCCCGTATAGGTCATCACAGAGTACTGAGTAGAGTTCCCTGAGAATGATTCTTTTCCTATGGAAGATAAACAAGTCTAGATCAGTGACTTTCACACAGTTCTTAATAGCAGTCAGAGCTGCTCTTTCTTTGTAATCATGATAGCTAATATTTATGGAACGTTTACTGCTGCATGTCAGGCACTGTTCTAAAGGCTTTATCTCCGTTGGCTCAATTCTCAAAACTCTACTTGTGAAGGGAGCTGGGATTTGAACCCATGCAGTCAGACTCCAGCACCTATGCTGACCAACCTTTGGAAAAATGCCACCAGCCTTTCTTGTGGTTGCTTTACAGTACTTCATTTAATTCTCATAGCAACTCTTAAAAATGAGGTGTGTTAACCAAGACCTTTTAGGTTGCGAGTAGCAGACTAACTTGAGTGAAAAAGATTTAACTGTATTTTGTAACTAAGCTGTCTTTGTGTCATGTGACCAGCTGTGACACTGGGTATCCCAGTGGGTGTGGAGAGGCAGTTCTTCACAGAGGAAGAGGAGCCGGTGATGGACAAACAAAAATCACACTAGGAATCGGAAGTTGAGAGAGGTTAAGTAGCTTGGCCAGGGTCACTCAGCTAGGGAATGGCAAACGTGGAATTCGGAACTAGGCCCCCGCCTCCAGAACCAGTCTGTGTTTGCTCTGATTTGAATGAACCCTGTGCATTCCACACGTCCTTCTTCTGTCTTCCGTCTCCAGCAGGTTATGGTATCATTGGCCGAGATATCTTTTTCTCTGCTTCATTTTAGTTCTAAGGACACATTGTGGTCACCTCCCGTGAGCCTGGCTATTTCCCAAATGTAGTGTGCATTGCTTTATTTAATCCTGAACTGTCTTTTAGAATAGTTATGTAAACAGTTAAGTTCATCTAATCATTTTACTACTTTCCACTTCAGAGAGTGAATTTTTTCTGACCAGGCCCCAAATTCTAGAGAAATCTTTACTGAAGCCCTGTGACCAGACCAGAGCTTTTTCAGGCGAAGGTTTATGCAAAACATTGGCCTTCATGGAAATTTGGTTCTTGCTCACTTGGGTCTCAGTTCATGAGAATTTTCATCGACTCAAGCAGCAGGTCATAGATACAAGTACAGGTGTGGAAGCTTAGCCTGTGATCTTCCTGTCGCCTCGCAACCCTACTGTACAGATTTTTAGAAGGGAGAGTGCTCTTTGGAAGTTGCTCTGTACTTTGCACTTCTGAATCTGTTTATGAGAAAACGACAGTATTTTTCAGTGTTTGCACCGCCTCTGACTGATGCTCTGATCCTTGATGTGTTTAGTTTTTTACGTGTGCTCATCTCTACATCAAAAACAGAGGAAGCCACAGGAAATTGCTGCCTGTATTTCCAGGAAATGTAACTACCTCACCTGCTCCCCAATCCGCACAGCCCAGAAGACCCCACTGTGGGCACTGGCATCGCTGATGAAGGTGGTGATTAGGAGCTGGGGCGTGTTCTCATTCTGCTGCTCTGCCAGCAAAAGCCCCAAGAAGACAGGCTTTTCAGACTCACGTGTTAACACTAAATCTGGTTCTCTAAACACTCCTCTGACCATGTAAATGCATGCATGAAGTGAGGTATCATTCCAAACCAGAGGGCTGGTGGGCCTCACTCTTTCTGCTCAGGTGTGGCACCTCCTGCCTGGTCCACAGGGCTGGGGCTGGCGCTCTCGCTGATCACACAGAAATGAAATAATCCTGGGAGAGAGCCTACTGATGGACTCGGAGGGCGTTATGCGAAGTGAAATAAGTCAGAGAAAGACAAATACTGTATGATATCACTTATATGTGGAATCTGAAAAAGACAGCAAACTCCTGAATATAACGAAAAAGAAGCAGACTCACTGATACGGAGAACAAACTAGTGGTTACCCGTGGGGAGAGGGAAGGGGGAAGGGGCAATAGAGGGGTAGGGAATTAAGAGGTACAAACTGCTACGTATAAAATAAATTAGCTGGGCTTCCCTGGTGGCGCAGTGGTTGAGAATCTGCCTGCCAATGCAGGGGACACGGGTTCGAGCCCTGGTCTGGGAAGATCCCACATGCCGCAGAGCAACTGGGCCCGTGAGCCACAACTACTGAGCCTGCGCGTCTGGAGCCTGTGCTCCACAACAAGAGAGGCCACGATAGTGAGAGGCCGCGCACCGCGATGAAGAGTGGCCCCCGCTTGCCGCAACTAGAGAAAGCCCTAGCACAGAAACGAAGACCCAACATAGCAATCAATCAATCAATCAATCAATCTTTAAAAAAATAAATAAATAAATTAGCTACAAAGATATATTGTACAACACGGGAAATATAGCCAATATTTTATAATGACTACAAATGGAGTATAACCTTTAAAAATTGTGAATCGCTATATTGTACACCTGTAACTTATATAATGTTATACATCGACTATACGTCAATAAAAAAAACAGAAAGACCAAGAGGTTACACTGAACACCAGCCATTCTTTAAAGAATTATGATAATATATACACACTACTATATATAAAATAGATAACTAATAAGAACCTACTGTATAACACAGGGAACTCTATTCAGTACTCTGTAATGACCTGTATGGGAATAGAATCTTAAAAAGAGTGGATATATGTATATGTATAACTGATTCACTTTGCTGTACAGCAGAAACTAACACAACGTTGGAAATCAACTGTACTCCAATAAAAACTAATTTTGAAAAAAAGAATGATGATAATAATGATAATGATAATAGCTAATATTTATTGAGTGTTGACTGTGGTATGCCAGACATGTAACTTAGGACCTATGTGTGTTATTTAATTCAATCCTCACATAAATCCCTACAGGGACTTTCTATATCATCCCAACTTTCAGATGAGGCACCTGAGACTCAAGAGAGTGTTTAGTATCTCGTCCAAGATCACACAGCCAGTAAATTCAAACCCAGATGTATGTAATGCCACGCCAGCACTGTAAATAGTTGAGCAGATATTACTGGGAGTGGAGCTGGGCTGGCAGTCTGTGTGCACAGGCAGATGGGAGCAGACAGGGTCCATCCAAGCAGGCTGAAGGCTGGTACCAAGGGCAGGCTTTGCTGTAGATCTGCTGTAGTGACACTCACATGGAAGAAAGGAGGGGCCGGTGGTCCAATAAATCCTTTACCCCAGGGAATTTTTGTGTCTTCTGGGTGCCGGCCAACATCCTGAGTGCAAGCAACCGAATACAAAAGGGTGACTTCCCACTGCATCATGGTCCCAGCTTCTTAGCCTAGCTCTCTTCTCTATTTTAGCTTATAAATGTCTATTGTGATGAAAACAAGTATGGGAGATTGATGTTGCTTCAGCTTCTCCGGGAGCTGAAACAGATTTTCGTTTAAGCATGAAATCTGCCGTCTCACGGATCAAACAGAGGCTCTGGAAGAGAAACACCCATAAATATTTGGGGCTTAATGACGGCTATCTAGTTAATAATACCCCACGTTACTACAAAAAGGGAACATTTGACTCCAAAGATACACCCCGTTAAAGCTGGTAACAAAAAGTTGGAAAATGAGGCTAGGAATTAATAAAAGATTTCAGGAAGACCGTTTTTGGACTTGCTAGAGGCAGGCCGTAAGCGTGGTTTTGAACTTTCTGGCAGCTGTCATGAAGATGGAAAGACGCGTGTAGTAGACGTTGATTTTCAAAACTCAAAAGGAGAAAAGGTCTCTTAGAATTTTAGCAGAAAAAGAGTTTTGCACGTCTACACAGGTGGTGGTTAGTGTTGGTTTAAAGCTGTTCGCATGCAGCCCCATGTACACCTGTCTGCATTCTGCTTATTTTTAGGATTAAAAAAGCCCATGTGGTGTGATTTATCACATGTCTACTTCTGGATTATTTCAAGACTGATAATCTGGTTTGTGTATCATCCATGTCTTCCTTTCTCTTTCCCTCTGGGCCTGTTGTTCATCTCCTGGACATTTCTTTCCTCATTAGCATTTCTGCTAGATGATAAGCAGAGAAAATAAAAATAAACACACAACTCTAGAAATCAACTTTGCTATTTACAGAGGTGGTTTTAATGCTTTTTTAGCAAATGGGAATTTCAAGAGAGATCTTTCCCGATTGTCATAGAGCTCAGCCCGCCCCTGTGTGTGCTTAGTGAACCCCACCTGAGCTCCAGGTGGAGGGCAGGCAGGGAGAGAGACCTACAGGGGGAAGTTTGACCCCATCATACCCGAGATAAAGCCACTCTTGGTGAATTGACATTGAGCAGAAAAGGTGGAAACTTGTGTTCGTTTGCTAGGGCTGCCATAACAAAGTACCAGAGACTGCTTGGCTTAAACAATAGAAATTTCTATTTCTGTTTCTAGGCTGGAAGTCCTAGATCACGATGTCAGCAGGGTGGATTTCGTCTCAGGGCTTCTCTCTTTGGCTTGTAGATGGCCGAAGATCACATGATCTTCCCTCTGCCTGTGTCTGTGTCCTAATCTCCTCTTCTTATAAGAACACCAGTCAGATTGGAGTAGGGTTCCCCTTGGTAACCTCATTTAACCTTAAATACCTCTTTAAAGGCTCTGTCTCCAAATACAGTCACATTCTGACTTACTGGGGGTTAGGATTTCAAAAATTCAGCCCAAAACAAAACTGCTGATTAAAACAAGATGTTGCATTACCTAGATTTCAAGAATACGAATTTCTCTCTTCTCCAGTTATAAAGAATTGAAGGTCTTGCAAGGCACCCTTGTTGTAGATTTGTGCCCTTGAAAGGCTTGGATCACAGTCAGGGTTTTTGTATGTGTGTGTTTTTTCTTTTGGATCAAATATACTGTGTCTATTGAAAGTTTGAAGATCAGTGCATTTCCTCCTGTTCAGAAAATAATAATGCCAAGCTTTCACCAGAGTTCTTTTCATCTCCAAGGCTCTCTTAAATATTGACTAATTAAGTAAAAATGGAGGAAGTCTGGCTAAATAGTCTCTCTTTGAGGACCGGTCCAGTGGACTTAGAATACACAGTGATTTGCTGTATCTTTGAAAACAGAAGCAACTAGAAATCTTTTATTATTGGCTATAATAGCAAATGGCATCTCTTATTATGTTTAGCAGCTGACATATCAAATTGCATTTTAGTTGGTTGTTATACATGAAATAGTGGGATATAAGTAGGCTAAAAATGAGAATTTACAGCCCTGGGACATGGGATATCTGACATCTAGGTGTTGCCATGACAACTCATCAGGATGTTGCTTTGTAATCTTTTAGATTAGGTTCCAGCCCAGGGTCACTGGATTGGAATTGGAGGGGGGATTGGTAACTGGACGTGAATGGTGTACTTTTACTAAGTGGTATTTGAATTTGCAGTTTGGTCATCTTGCTAAGATCAAGTAGAAATGACATTGAGGGAGTATTTAAATTCTTCAGAACCGAGACAAGGTCACATTTGTCAGCAAGAATATTCGGATGGAGTGGTCTGAGACTCAGCAGCTGGAAGACAGGATTTCCTGTCCTTGGTCAGTGGATAAAAACTATGCAAGCATCCCTTAATATATGTACACCCCTGAACAGTTCTGCGTAAATGAAACACTGGGAAATTTAACCTTTTTTATAATTGTCTTATGTTATAAAACTGGAACTGAACATCTCCGAGAAAGCAATTTGGCCGCAAAGCAAAGCACGGCTGCTTTCTAGTGTCCCATATCCTCCATCTCAGCCGGAAACGGCCTGGAGGGCGTGGACTTTGGATCAGGGAAGGGAACTGGGCAGAGTGAGGAAGGAAGCGGTTGGAAAACAGGGCACCACATTCCTCACCCCTCACGTTGGCCTTGACCCTGGGTACCGCATCTCCCCTCTGACAGGGGGCCGCCCAGACATGCTCGTCACCAGGGAGGGTCAGTGCAAGGGCTCGGTGCTGAAGCCAGATCCCAGTTCTGCCACGAACAGCGTGATCTTGGACAAAACACGTTTCCACTCTGAGTTCCCCCTAGGAAATGAGGAGGTTGCGTTTCCTCTGGCTGTCAAGTTCGGCTGCTGATCATCGTGTGGGGAGGGGCAGGTCGCCACATTTCTCTTCTTTGCCGTTAAACCCACATTTCCATCATCTCTTTGCAGCAGAATTAGCCCTCCCCAGTTAGTGGACCTCTGGATAATTAAGAGAGAGCAGAAAGGTACACCCCCCACGCCAATCCTCATATATTTTAGGTTTTATTTCCGAAGCAAAGGCTGCCACGCAGTGAGGAGAAGATGAAATCCCAAAGAGAAGACAGCCAGTTCCAGTAAGTTTTTCCACTACCGCTGTTGTCAGCTTCAGCACCAGCTTAGCCAATATTTACTGAGCACTTCTATATACAGGAGACAGTGCTAAGCACTTTATATACATATGCCATTTAATCGCATGACAAATACACGTATGTGTCTGTATGTGAAAATGTAAAATTGAGCATTTGCTATGTAGCAGGTATGACGTCGAATCCTCACAATAATCCAGGGAGGGCGATCAGTTAAGCCTCACAACAGAGGTGGCGTCATCAGTTAGCTCTGTTTTTACAGTTAAGGAAACTGATCCAAAGCTAGTAACTGGCGGAGCGGGGTTTTGAATGCAAGTGGTGAGGCCTCAGAGCCCTTTCTCATAATCTCTCTGCTGTGGTTCTCTACACTCACATGACACAACCGTCACCTGGAGAGCTTTTAAAATCTATGGATCCCCGGACCCCATTCCAGACCAGTCAGAATGTGTGGGGTTGCAGCCTGCACCTGGGTATGCTGATAAGCGGCCCAGGCTGAGAACCACTGCCCCAGATGGACCACTAGGGTCCTGGGACAGAGAGGTTGTGGGCAGCCCCACATCTAACAGATGACTGGCCAAGGCCTTGCATCCAGGCTGCTACCTCTAAAGCCAGGTCCCTTGATGGCACAATGGGCAACATTCCAATTATTATTGTTGCTCTTAGGACCTGTACCTACCATCATGCCTGGTTTCCCTTTCCTAGTCTAAATCTCAAAGCCTCAGGTTCATTTAGGGCCTTTTAAAAACTGTGTAATTGGAACTTCTCTGGCGATCCAGTGGTTAGGACTCTGCGCTTCCACTGTAGGGGGCGCAGGTTCGAGGCCCGGTCGGGGAACTAAGACCCTGCAAGCTGCACGGCACGGCCAAAAAATAAATCAATAAAAATAAAAATTTGTATTAGGCCACATTATGATAATCAAAGAAGATGAACCAAAGGAGTGATTTCCCACTTAACAGTGTCAGCTAACCTGGACTGATCGCCATCACCATCTTTAATGTCAGTTGTTGTGCTCTACGTACGGGTAGAGTCTGGGACAGTGGTTCCAAAACCTTGATGCACATTGGAATCACCTGGGGATCTTTAAACACCACAGATGCCCAACTCCCACCCCAGACATTTGATCTTATTAGTGTGGAATGTCGCCTGCGCAATGGGCTTTTCAAAAGCCCTCCAAAGCGATTCTCATGAGCAGCAGTTTGAACCAGTGGTTTAAGAACTTGGTCTGTAAGTTCACAAGGGTGCTGACTATGGAATCCCTTCTGGGGCCTGAACTCACTTCTTACCTCTGACAGTGTCTCACCACCGTCCTCCTTTGCATTTTAGCCAGCATGATTAATTTGCATTTAATTCTGCTCAGTTCACTACCTGACTCCCAATTCTACCTCGCTGTCAAATGATGGTTTCTCCCCAAAGGTGATTCTTATGCTTAGGCTCTTGGAGTAATACTGGTGACATGTCTGTGGGGTATCTTTGTAAGGTTCTCTCTTATTTTCACTATGAGATGTACTTCTTTTGAAATTGTTTTACATTTTAAAACATTTTTGTGATTTTTATACACATTGCTTTTTCCTTCCAAGAGTAAAATAAACAGCTTTTCCACATAATGCTTTATAATAATAAACCACTTACAAGTCTTTTCCCAAAATAGTTGACCATCAGATTCACTCATGGGAGATGGCTGCCATGCCTGCAGTGCTTAACAGTTGATAAAATCTTACAGATAGAAATACGGTGCAAATTTTCTCCTTCGGAAGTTTGGAAAAGTCAGATTAACTTATCCACTGGCAAATATAGTGGGGTTATAAAGACGTATTAAAGCAGAAGTGTACATTTGTTGACAAGTTTGCAAATGTACTGGATTGATCTGGAAATTCATTTTGCAGTAAGTACTAGGTCTCAAACTGAGATTTTTTAAGGCAACAGAGATGTTGTTTGGTGGGTAAGAGGAGACAGGTATTGATAATTTGCAAGTGGAACAGCTTTTGGCAAAGGCTGGGAGATGGAGAATTGAGCTAGGCTGGTGGGAAAGGTATAAACTGGGTGTGGCAGGTGATGAGGAAGGACTGCTGAGGTGGGGCTGGTTGTGTGAGATTTCATAGCAAGAATACTTGGGAAGAGCTAAAAAATACATGGTATCGCGGTAGGAGTTTCTGTTTTCCTTTGTGTGGTGGTTGAAGTCCAGTTGGTCTGTAATCGCGTTGGTGTTCTGGATCGCTGAACAAAAAGGCTGGTAGTTTGGGTTGGTTATTATGCTTTTCTTGAGGGTAAAGCTTTTGAAATGAACTCTGCTTCTTTAGGTTGAAAATTCCTCATTCTGGTGTCTTGTCTACGTCTTGCTGCTGTAATCCCCGAGAATAGAAAAGGGGTTTAGGACGCCTCTCTTTTGAAATGAGCAGGGTCAGAGCAGGCAGGGGGCTATCACGGTTGTTTCTCTTTGTTCCAGACTTAGAACATGTGAGCAATGGTTCCACCCCTCACTTTGTGAGCTGTTTTCCTCCGATATTTCCTAATTTTTCCCATGACGTTCCAGCCTGTTTCTTCACCAGATTGTAAGGCCTGAAAGACCCCATTGTTCTACAGGAGTCTGAGCTGGTGCACGTTTGCTGAGCTGGCCGGCTGGGGTCTGCGTGTGGGTGGGATGTGGCTGGGGGATAATGCAGATTAGAGGATGTGCCGAGTGTATTCCTGACAGTGGCAAACACTTTCTGCTTAGCAGGCGTTTAGAAACGGGCCTTTTTCTTCATAGAAGGTGCCGTGCTTTTAAAATATTTTTCACAAACTATGTCTTTCACTGGGCTGATTGAGAGAAATGGGGACATTCCATTAAGCTAAGGAAAGTTTCTCAATGGTAAATCAAATGAATGAAGGCCTTATCCAGACTTCACTTCATCTTCAGATAAATGCAAACTTTTGTTCTTGTAACACACACACACACACACACACACCCTCCACACACACTCCTGATGGCCTGCCCAAAATTTATGTGAGCTCTTGATCCGTTTTCACCTTCTCACCCACCCTGAACATCTATTTAGAATTGCAGCCTTTCTCTTCCACCCCATTCCCGATTCCTCTGAGCTCAATTTTTTTTATTGCACCTATCACCTTATAACAAAAGTAATGTATTATGTTTCTTATTTGTGTTTATTATCTGTCTCCCCCCGTTAGACTCTAGATTCCACTAAGGTAGGGGATTTTGTCTGTTTTCTTCACGGATTATCCCAAGTCTCAGAACAGTGCCTGACATGTAGTAGGTGCTCAGTAAATACTGTTGAGTGAATTAGTGAATGAACAGCGTTAAGAAGTGAATGATGTGTCTCAGATTTGGGTCCTAGCCTTTTAAATTCTAATTTACTAGTGAATCTTAAAACATTTTCTGCGGTTTTGTTTTCCAGCTTCCCTACTTTTTAGGATAATGAAGGATGGTATCTTCTCCCAGCTGAAGTTTGGGAATGACTTGATGATCCTTAAGTAGTAGGGGCAGCAGAGTATTGCTCTTAGATTTACATTTTGACCTCAAAGGCCCTACACTAACCATCTTCAAACTCTGGTCTGCAGAAGTTCCCTGGAGATATTTAAGGGGCTGTGCAAGCATTTAATTTGCATTTTATTTTTAATATATTTAGAGCAATTTTTTATAATCATGATTTAAAAACATGCACACTTAAATGTGTTACATACCAAATTTTCACACATTGGGACCACCGACGCATTGAATTGGACATATTAACCTTGAAATTAAGTGTTTTCTGCTGTTTTGGCTTCTATATTTGAACGTGTTATAAATGAGTTGTCAATAAGGAAGTCTGTACCAGTATTTTTCAGATTCCAGCCTGATCACAAATTGAACAAGTGAATTCCTCCTGTTAGATAAATACAGCATGCTCAGTTACATGCCAGGCAGGGCTAGGGAGCCTCCGCTGGGTGTACGCTTCTTAAGTGGCCAGTTGTACAGGAAGTGAACATTCTGTTTTATGGTCCTGTATCCCCACTGTACATTTCGGATTTTCCTTGATTGATTATTAAAGAAATCAAGTAATTGTTAGGTCATCGTTAGTAATTAAAATTTGAAATTAAAAAGTCTTTTTTTTTCCTTTTTAAAAAAATTTTTATTGGAGTATAGTTGCTTTACAATGTTGTGTTAGTTTATATTGTACAGCAAATGAATCAGCTGTACGTATACATATATCCCCTCTTTTTTGGATTTCCTTCCCATTTAGGTCACCACAGAGCGTTGAGTAAAGTTCCCTGTAATATACAGTAGGTTCTCATTAGTTATCTATTTTATACATAGTATCAATCGTGTATATATGTCAATCCCAATCTCCCAGTTCATCCCACCCCACCCCTTTCCCCCTTGGTATCCATACATTTGTTCTCTACGTCTGTGTCTCTATTTCTGCTTTGTAAATAAGATCATCTATACCAGTTTCTTCAGATTCCACATATATGCATTAATATACAATATTTGTTTTTCTCTTTCTGACTTACTTCACTCTGTATGACAGTCTCTAGGTCCATCCACGTCTCTACAAATGACCCAATTTCGTTCCTTTTTATGGCTGAGTAATATTCCATTGTATATATGTACCAC
The DNA here is from genome assembly GCF_965194825.1 of Balaenoptera physalus. Classification (NCBI taxonomy): domain Eukaryota; kingdom Metazoa; phylum Chordata; class Mammalia; order Artiodactyla; family Balaenopteridae; genus Balaenoptera; species Balaenoptera physalus. The sequence continues at coordinate 67,865,093 of NC_138888.1, forward strand.
ATCTTCTTTATCCATTCCTCTGTTGATGGACATTTAGGTTGCTTCCATGTCTTGGTTATTGTAAATGGTGCTGCTGTGAACATGGGGTGCACTCATCTTTTCAAATTAGAGCTTTCTCTTGGAAATGGGATTAACAACTGCATTTTTTCAAGGTTTTGGGTTAGTTTGAGGCAGATCACGAGATTACAAAGCGAATTGCTAAAGAACTGTTATGATTTCCAATTTAAGTGTTCCTTGCTGTTCCAATCCACTCATTTCCAAAATTTGGATATGGAAATTTCCCGGAGTGAGTTCTAGTGGCAAAGGATACAGTGTTATTCACGTCAGTTTGGTTTCCCAGTTTCAAATGGTAAGCAATAAGAATAGCAGATAGCAAGAGATTCACCTGAAAACTTGTCTGAATCTGTTTGGTCTCTAAGTTTAGAGACCAGGATTCAGACAGGGAGTCATACCTGTAGTGACCTGGGAATATCAGGATTCTCTTAATACAGTGCAACCAGGTACAAACACAGCAGTAAAACATATGCTGCATCAGTTTTAAAAGTCAGTTCATAAGCCAACTACTATCTGAAAGCCCCACTCCCTGCCATCTCAAAAGTGCCACTGAATATATTATAGGAAATAGTTATGTTGTATTTTATGGAACATTTTAGAGACCTCCTTTCACAGCCTTCTATGGGGTTGGCCAAAAAGTTCGTTCGGGTTTTTCCGTTAAGATGGTAAGTGCAATATTCATGCACTTAACACTGTTGTCATTTGCTGTTCTGTCTCCCACACTCATATTTGAGCCCCTTGAAAGGAAGACTTGTGTCTCCTTCCTGTCAGTGCCTGGCATTGCCTGCCACGTGGGGAATCCTTCGTACGTGTTCATGAAACGGCATTGGATTCGACCGCAGAGGGAAGCGAGCTTGGAAGGAGCAGTGCAGCCTCGTACTAAATACACCGTCAGTAACTTTTCACACGAAGCACAAATTCTAGCATTAAAAACATGTTGGATGGTTCCATGGTTCCTTCACCTTCATCCCTCATGGACACTTATTTACAGTTTTCTGAATTCTTTCTAGAAATGTCTTTTGACTCGGACCCTTCCATGCCATCCCACTGCCGTGCCAGGTCGACTGTCCTGATTCTGAGCCTTATCTTTCTCTTCTTCCCTGGCCTGGACTATGAAAGCAGCCTCGCCAGCTTCTCCCAGACCCAGTACTCCCTCTGGTTCTCCACATTGTTGCCGCATTTGTCTCCTCATAAGACACATCCCAGCAAGTCCATTGGCCTACACTGCCTGCAGGATCGGGTGCAAACCTGAGCTGTCCAGGACAGTGTCCACGGGCCACACGTGGCTCTTGAGCTCTTAAAGTGTGGCCAATCCACATTGAGATGTGTTATAGGTATAAAACCCATGCCCTATTCTAAAAAAACTTAGTATGTGGCTGGAAACTAGAGATGATCATACTAAGTGAAGTAAGTCAGAAAGAGAAAGACAGCTACCACATGATATCACTTATGTGTGGAATCTAAAATATGACACAAACGAACTTATCTACGAAACAGGAACAGACTCACAGACATAGAGAACAGACTTGTGGTTACCTACCAAGGGAGAGGGGAGGTGGGGGAGGGATGGATTGGGAGTTTGGGATTAGCAGATGCAAACTATTACATATAGGATGGATAAACAACGAGGTTCTACTCTATATAGCACAGGGAACTATCATCAATATCCTGTGATAAACCAGAATGGAAAAGCATATAAGAAAAAAAGAATGTTTATATATAATATGTATAACCGAATCACTTTGCTGTACAGCAGAAATTAACACAACACTGTAAATCGACTATACTTCAATAAAAAACAAATTTAAAAAGATAAAAATAAAAAGACAGTATAAAAAATGTACTATATCTCATTAATAATTTTCATATTGATTACATGTCAAAATGGTAATGTTTTAGATCTGTTGGGTTAAATACATATCATTAGAATTGATTCCTCCTGTTTCTTTTTACTTTTTTAATGTGACTACTAGAAAATTTGAAGTTATGTGTGTGGTCACCTTAGGTTTCTGTTGCTCAGTGCTGGTCTAAGCTGTATCATGACATTTAAAGTTTCTTATAACTTGGCCTCAGTTCCCTTTTCAGCCTCAAATCCCAGCCCTTCCTGCTCTCCTCAGAGTTTCTCATAACCCCCAGAACTCACCAAGCCTATTTATACTTACGGGTTGTTGCTGTTGGTTTTTTGGGTTTTTTTTTTTCACATTCTGTTCCTTCATTCTGAGCTGTCCTTCCCTTTCTTTGCTGGCTGTAAAATTCCTACTCAGATTTTTAGGACCTGACTTAATTGTCCCATGCTGCTGCTGAAGTTATGCCCCCGTCTCCCCACAGCAAGCTCTTGGTTGGTACCTCCATTGTTGTGCTGGCCTTGCTGTGCTGCCATTAGGTGTCTTCTTAACCAGGCTTCTCCAGGGAAAAGGCTGCAATTTATTCCTCCAATGACCCCTGAGGGCAGTACCTGGTGTGTACTAGACATTTAATTGACATTTATTAAATTAATGTATGAATTAATTTCATCCTACTGCACAAACTGCTATTATCGCATGCATCCACCCTTGATCATCTGAACCATTAGCCATGCAAAAAATTGGATGCCGAGGCGGATAGCACTGGGCCTCTCAGCCATAACCCCAATTTCAGACTTTTGTGTTCAATAAAATGGCCTCTTTGTTCTCACTGGTTGACTTATGGCAATTTAAAATATTATACATTTGAATTTATGAAATCTATGGATATTGTATAGACTGAGAACATAAAATGACATAAACATGACCACTTTTACTCTTTTGTTTACAGGGATTTCATATAAGATTTCATTTGATTGAAGATTTCACTTCTAAACAAGTTTGAAAGCCACTGTTCTAATCCTAAATTTCATTTACATTTCCATTCCAAAGGCTTCTTTCTGGTTTTGGTGAGGTAGTTTCTATTATCACAGAAGTTTACACAGAGCAAGACTTTTCAACTCTGGCTGCCCAATAGCTACAGCTGGGAAGCTGTCAAAAATTCTGATGTCCAAGGTCCCCGCACCCCCAGGGATCCTGGTAGCATTGGGCCGGGGGCACCGGTAATTATGTAATAAATTGATTCCTGGCTTCAAAGAGCCAGGTAAACTATGAAAATGTTGAAGCTGTGAATTGATCATTTTTCTTTCTTTTTATTAGTGATATTGTAATCATGGTAATTCATCTTAAGTCTGTACTGTGATTTGGGGGTTAAAACAGCATTTGATGGAACACACCTTCTGTAGACAATTTAAGCCTTCTGAAATTGAAAGTTTTTTTTCTGTCATTCTCTAAAACCTACCTGCAGCAGAACTTTAATGTCCCTTATTCGTAGAAACAGCAAACAAAAGACCTATCTCAGATTATGAAACTAGGGCTGACAAAGACAGTGGGTGTAATACGTCCGCTCAGGCAGTGGCCTCCTGGCACACTTGTTACCCTGAATAAACAGTGCTCCCCTGACAGAGCCTCTGTAGCTCTGCCACGTTGATAAAATCTGACATTCTGCTTAATCACTTTTTAGTGATATTCTTCCTTTTGTTCTTGGTATGTGAGAAATCAGCTTTTTTTTTTTTTTAAGGTGTGGGAAAGAATTATCTTTAAGTTCCTAATTCAGTAAAATGGGCTGGTAATGCACATATAATTCTTGTAGGGACGGGAAAATTATCTAATTTCTGTTTATCAAATGTCTCTTCTTAAATTTTTAAAAAGTTATAAAGTACCTGAAATCACGTGAAGGAGAAAATCTGGGATAAATACTTTGGAGACCTTGCAAGAAAAGCATCTGAATTCCAGTAGTCTGTTTCATGTCATGACTGTATACTATTAAAATGCCAATGTAAATAAGCCTAAGTTTTGCAAATTATCAGTTTGTTGAAAAAGGCTGTGTGCTCTTATTCTTCTGAAGCGTCATCTGTTTCAGTTTGGGCTCTGGAGGGAAAGAAGAAAGAAAGAAAAATACACACTTGGGATCGAATCCTTTAGGGCAGAGAAAGGAATAGAATCCTTTCGTTGACTTGGTTATTTGCAGCCGGTATGTCATCTGGGTGAGACTGATGTAATGCGGATTGAATGTTGAGGCAAACTTAGGGACGTGTGTGTGTGTGTGTGTGTGTGTGTGTGTGTGTGTGTGTGTTTTAAAGCCCCACTCCCAGAATTTGGAGTGAGTGTGAAGGGCACCACAACAACCCCTGGATCTGTCAAGAATGTACCTATTTTTAACATCCTGGATCAAGTGTCAGCTCTCAATAGGAGATGAGGAAGGGGGTAGGGACCGCGTGCGACGGATGCGGATGGGAACCGGCCCTCTGGCGTGTTTACAATACAGCTGTGCATTCTTAATGGCTCTGCCGCTGCCGCCAGGTAAAGTTTTCTTTGCACGTGATGAATGGCAGAGAATTCTTTAGCCGAGGGAACCGAAGGAGCTGGGAGGCGGAAAGGGGAAGGGCAGAACGGAAAAGAGAGAAAAAGAAACACACGGCTCCAGAGGGAGATGGTCTGTGCTTTGCAGTTGCTTGTGTGGATAGAAACCAGATGGTGAGCTGGAACCGCACTTGCTAGGCTAGCTGGGGAGCCAAACATATGGTTAATGGTTGGGAGAAACAGCTCCCGGAGCCAGGGCTTTGCTGACTGCTTCATATTACAGATTGTTACAGTGTGTCATTACATTGCCAACCTAAGTGCTTAATACCCACTGCGGGCGGGCGGGCGCTGGGCATCTACTCACAAGAAAGATTTGAGCTCTTTGCTGGCTCTGAATGCAGAAGTGACATCATAGGGAGGCTTAAAGTGTCTGGTGTTGGGAGGTAGGGAGAAGGGTAATTTTGTAGTGGAAACAACATTTTTTTCTTCCTTTTTTTCCTTAATGAGCCAAGCCTTCACTCCACTAAACTCTAGTGTGTTTCTGAGGACCTTTTTCTATGAGTATCTCTCTCTGTCTCTCCGTCTCTGTCTCTCTCATACGTACACATACACGCGCACACACACACACACACACACACACACACACACACACACACACACACAGAGACACACAAAGTCCTCAGGCAGAATTCTATGCCCCAGGCCCTGTCCCACCCCCTCTACTTTCACTTGGACGCCCCATCCCTGCCCTCCCAAGCCCCGCATTTGAAGTTTCTGTTTGGGGAGCTCTGGGGCCACAGCAGGCCCATGTTATCTAAGGAACTGCTGAGCCCATTCATCTGCTTTTCACGGCCCGCTTCCTTTTATTTTTAGCCAAATCCGTCAGGCCTGACAGGCGGGTAATTCGAGCCAGAGAAAGGGCAGTGCTCCAGGTCCTTTCCACAAAGCAATTCTTCTCCTCCCTCCTGGGAGGGCTCCAGACTTGGCCTGCTTCAGGCAGATGGATTTGTTGAGTCATGTGAGATCATTTACACAAAAACACAGTGAGGCAGTGGAAATTGGAAAAAAAAAAAAAAAAAAAAAGGAGGGTGGGGACAGAGGAAAGAGGAGGGGAAGGCAGAGGAGTGTGAGCTGGGGGGCAGAGGAATGTGCAGGGAAGCAGCTAGACTGAGGAATGCGGAGATTCATTTGTGTATAAGGTAATGTCTCGTTTACACGGCGGGGTGGAGCCAGGCTGCAGAGGTGCCTGAGCCCACACTGCCTGTATTTAAACGAGGAAGGAGGGATGGGGGAACTTCCTTTTTTTTTTTCTTAATTTTTCAAGCAACACCCACCAAACAAAGACCACACTGTTGACAGCCTTGGGTTCCAGTAGTGGTAAACTACCAACGAGATGGTTTACAGAAAAAGGAGTTGGCTGTGTGATGTAATACAAGTTGGCTTTGTCCCGACTCCAGCGTGACTGAGGCAGCAGGGGAGGGAGGAGAGGAAAATTGCAACAGGACTCTGGGTTAATGGTTTCCAGAGATGATGTAGCAGGGCTGGAGTGGAGGAAGGAAAGTGGGATATGGTGGAGAATGACTCCGAAGTGCCCCATAGTTGCGGTAGGTAAAATAAAGTCATTACGGTGGCTTCCCTTGCTCAAGAGGCATTGAGCAATGGTTTTGAAATGCCAAGGAAGGTATCATTTTTCCCTACCAAGGTATTCATTTTCCTCTTGCTTCTGGAACATGGGGGAAAAAAAAAAAAAAAAAAGCCCAGCTCTTAACATCATGGTAAACAGTATTAACATTTAGTGAATCCGTTTTGTTTATTGTTTATACTACAAGCCTTTAAAACATTTCATTAAAAAACTGTCCCCTGCTCATTCATGAAATTCTTCTCCTCCTGCTTCTTCAGATTTGCTTACATGCATGCGCTGTGCTTGGATGGGGATTTTTCCTTCTTTTGCTGGAATAAAAGAGTTCATGAGAGAATGATGAGTGGATTATTGAAATATACATTCTTACATCAGAGATGATGAAAGTATGCTATGTAGAGAAAGGGAATATTTTGAAACAGGTACAGAAACTTAGAAATGGGAGAATTCCAAAATACGCACCATGATGATTTTCATTATGGTACCTTTCTGCAATTCTGCATTTATTTAGTGTCCTACTATGCAGCTCTTTTTTGAACCTCCCCAGAATGTAGGTCAACATCACCACGGTTCCTCATATTATGTTGGTATTTTGAAAGTTGAAATATCTTGCCGTTTTTTCCCCCAGACCTAGGTCTACTCAGGTTACATGTATGGTTTTAGTAATCGTGGAACTGAGCTCATGAATTCTTTCTGTTAGCACTGACCCCTGAATTATGACGGTAAGCACGCAGATCACACCTTTACCTGGAATAAGCAGAGCGCTCATGACGGTGCTGATCCTATGGTCTAAAATTGAAGCTGCCCCACTGTTTTCTAGGCAGCCCTAATGATCTGACTCTGCATAGTTACAAGGCAGTTTTCATTTATTTTACTCGAAGAGGGGACTGGTAAGTTTTTGTGGTGGTTAATTGTACGCATTTTGACTGCGTGATATCAACATTATCTTAATGAGATTAAGAATTGTCATTATTTTAAACCTACATGCATCCTTGAGTGTTCCTTCTACAACAGAATTTCTCAGTTTCAGCACTGTTGACATTTTAGAGCAGATAATTCTTATTGTGGGGGCCGTTTTGTGCCTGGTGGGATATATAGCAGCATCCCTGGCCTCTACCCACTAGATGCCAGTAGCACCCTCCTCCAGTCGTGACAACCAAAAATGTCTCCACGCCCTGCAGGTGTCCCCTGGTGGGTAGAATCACCGCGACTCAGGACCACCTCTCTGTTCATATTTTGGTTTGGAGGTTCACCTTCCACCTCCTAGTCTAGGTGCTCAGTTACATCTGAGATGGACTTAAAGGGTACAAAATAACATTTTTCCTCCTGCCATTTATTCTAAAGGTGGGAACCCCAAGTTAGGTAAAGTTTTCGAAGGCTCAAGCCAAGGGTATTTTAGGGAAGAAATTTTCCCACCAGACAACCTGGAGTTTTGTTACACAGGACAGCCTCTCTCTCGGGCTTCTGGCCTCAGCAGGTGGAACCCTTCAAGGCTGCGCTTTCCCAGGGCTAGTCAAGAGTAAATGGCTCCACTGACTGCGCCTGGGGGTGTTGACATACAGAGAAAGGGAACTTCTCTTCCGGGACCGAGCAGAGCCCCAGGCCACCAGTTCAGTGGCTCTCGCCAGGCTCACCGCCTTCCTCTCCAGCCCCAGAAAGAGGGGAAAAGGCAGGACCACAGTTCTTTCTTTGGAGCAAAGCAGACATCCTCCCCATCCCAGTGGCTGTGGTCTCCGAAGCTGGAACTCTCGTTAAGCAAGGAATGTGGAGCTCTCCACAGGCTAAGGCAGCCATAAATTTCCTCTGTTTGTTTTGTGAGGACTAGTGTCGACTGCTGTAATGAGATCAGAGGATCCCCCGGGGACCAGGCCTCCAGGTCAGCGGCTGGAGCCGTTTTCTGTGGCTGTTCTCTTGGCTGCTGTGGGAGGATGAGGCCCCTCTCCAGACCACGGGTGTGATGTGGGCATGTGGTTGCATGTCTCATTCCTCGTCCCCCTTGCCTCTCTCGTGCTACCAAAACGTCAGTGTGCGGTCATCCAGCTCTAGATCATTGAAAAGTTAACGTCAGGCACATTCCTTTCCTCAGAACCCAGGACAGACTTAGCTAGCTGGGTACAGAGAGTGCAGGGAGGTGACTGCTTCCTTGGGGTAATTTCCTGCGCTGCTGATGCTGGCTGAGGGCACATTTCTCAATGCCTGGCCTGACCCTTAAGCTCTTCTTCACCCAGCATCACTCTGCTACGAGGAAAAGTCAGGGTGTGAGTCACAACAATGCAGCGTACGCTACAAAGAACATATTTCTAGCTCTTGCCTGAATTACAGCCAAATGGCCACAGAGGGGACGGCTGGATATGGCAGAATTGAGTTTAGGGAACCCCCAAACTGGAATTTGTGGCAGAACAGTATCCTGAGCTGGTGCAGCCTGGCCCCCGTCCAACCCCCAGCCCCACTCCACCCACCCCCAAAATCCTTAGGTATGTTGGATGAAATAGAAAATAACAAGTGCATCGTGAGCTCTAAGGCAGGAAAGGGAGATACGCAGGTGCCAGAAGACACTGATGCCACAGATCTGGCCGTAGGTTCTAGGGGCTGTGGTGTTTACACTCCCACAGGAACTGTTGGCCCAAAGCAGCAAGATGAATTCCCTGCAGAGTCTGTGTGGGGCTCTGCGTGTGAGTGTTTGGGGCACAGGACTGGGGAGATGGGCATCCGGTGTTCTGTTGTTTGAATGGCTGCGGGCTCCCTAGTTACCCTACCTGCAAGGTGTGGGAACTTCAGTTATTTTGACGCTAAACTCATTTGAGAGCACTGAGAGCCCCAGGGCCCTGGCAGAAGCAAACTTTAGGACACAGGGTGCCCTCACAAAGAACAAGCCACGCTGCGGAGAAGCTGGTGTTGGAGAGGACAGAATGTGAGCCTCAGGGAAGCAGAGGTCAACAGTGAATCCCTGAGATTGCTTTCGACAGGGGCCCATCGTGGCAAATTGAGCTTTCTTCTGAGGATTAATGACTGTTTCTTCCCAGAGGAACAAGGCATCACACCCAGTCTGACTTGCTAAACACATGAGTTTCGCTGTAAGCACTCTGCTCCCAATAAGGCGATCGCCTCTCACTACGACCTATCTATCTTCAAGGTATTATTGAGAATATTTAAATCCCTTAATTAGAAACCTTTTATTGGAGAGATAGCTGGTCCCCTTGAGCTTCTGGAAAGAGATACCTTCATAGTGATTTCCATCATCTTCCTTTTCAGTGGGTCATTCTGAAGTCCCCCACTGACTAGGCTTTCTGTTGAGTTATTTTAGCTTCTCACCAAATCACAGGAAATGTGTTTGCCTGAATTGTTCAGCAAACCCCCCAAGGGAGAAGGAAGCTGAGATTGTTTGAAGGTCTCTGGGATTCTTTCAGCATAACATCAAAGAAACCTGGGTAAGTCAGTCATGGTTAGTAAACCTTTGTCCTAGAGGAATACAAGCCAGCCTTCTCAATCCAAAGTGGACAAATGGCCTGGGGATTTGCCTCCAACTGTGGCCAGCCACCAAGCACACTGCCGGCAGTGACATGCGCTGTTGGCAAACATGAGTTGAGGATGCTAAAATTAAGGCATGATTCTTTATTTATTAGTAGGGTGATGAAATTGCTTATGTTTAATTTTCTTCTTCTGAAGCATGCAAAGAGTGCCCAAATTGTACCCTGTTGACCTAAAAGTGATGCCACACTTCTTAAGAGAAAACTCTTCAGTACTTTATTCTTAATTTGAACCTGTTTTTTCATTTAGTCTCAAAATATTCTGGCCAAGTGAGGAGTAGATATAGATATTGCCATTAAAGCATCGGAAGAACATAAAATGAGAAGAAAAAGGCTCAGTTGGTGCCAGATTGAAGGAAGATCTTCCTAAATGTTTGTCACCAGCCATTTAGCCTGCTATAACAGAATACCATAGACTGGGAAGCTAAACAGCAGTTTATTTCTCACAGTTCTGGAGGCTGGTAAGTCCAAGATCAAGGTGCCAGCCCATTTGATTCCTAGTGAGGGCTCTCTTCCAGACAGCTGACTTCCTACTATATCCTCACATGGCGAGGAGAGGAAGAGAGAGAGAGAGAATGCATGCACACATGTGAGCTCGCTGGCATCTCTTCTTATAATGGCACTAATCCCACAATGGGGGCTCTGCCCTCATGACCTCATCCAAACCTAATTACCTCCCAGAGGCCCTGCCTCTAAATATCATCGCACTGGGAATTAGGCAACATTTGAATTTTGGGGGGACACAAACATTCAGTCCATAACAACATTATAATTAAATTTTGCATATATTGAGTGCCTACTGCATGTAAGGCAGTGGGATAAGTGCTGGTTATCTGGGCATAAAACAGACAAAATCTCTTCCCTTGAAATACTTATAATCCAGTAGGGTAATTGATTATACTGGGTATAATCCATTAGGGTAATTGATGTGGTGATGGGAAACAGGAAGAGGAGAAGAGCCTCATCTTTTTTAACATCATGCATCCAGTACTTTCTTCATGTTTTCATTTAATCCTCAAAATAATCTTAGGAGGTATAAAGAATTTCCCCAGATTTTACAGATGAAGGAATAGAGACTCAGAGAAGGTTAGTGCCAAGAGGCAGAGTTGACATACAGACTGATGTGACCCCTGATCATCCCTGGTTTGCCCACTCTTCCCACTGGGCTCCCTGTGCCCAGGGAAGCCACAGCAGTACAACCCTAGAGGGTCAGGAGACAGGCTGGGAGCCACCAGCCCTGGAGATGTAAAGGAACAAAGAATCCCCCGACCGACATGAAAGGTGTACAACAACAGGTGCAACCTCACCAACCAAATCCAACCCGTACGGGATTTCCAAAATATTAACATCAATTGCCAACGTTGAAAAAGCATGTGATTTTACGTAATCTCTCAGTATTTTTTTTTTAAATTTTAAATTTATTTATTTATTTTTGGTGGTGTTGGGTCTTCGTTTCTGTGCGAGGGCTTTCTCTAGTTGTGGCAAGCGGGGGCCACTCTTCATCGCGGTGCACGGGCCTCTCACTATCGCGGGCTCTCTTGTTGCCGAGCACAGGCTCTAGGTGTGCGGGCATCAGTAGCTGTGGCTCTTGGGCTTAGTTGCTCCGTGGCATGTGGGATCTTCCCAGACCAGGGCTCGAACCCGTGTCCCCTGCATTGGCAGGCAGATTCTCAACCACTGCGCCACCAGGGAAGCCCCTCTCTCAATATTTTTGTCTTTCTTGAATATCAGAAGCTCTGGGGCCACGTACCTTGTTCCTACCTTCTTGGAGCTCCACTTGAGTGGCAGACTCTCCAGTCCCCCTACTCCTCATTGTCTTCTCTGGCCTATTCCCTCATCTCATTCTTTCTTGACCCCTTAGGCATCTGAATTTGTGTCCTCTGGTTTAAATAGCCGCCCAGGCAAGAGAAGTAGGCTGAACCAGGCCCCCTCTTGGGAGCTCTTCTGTACTGTGCCTTTAATTAAGATACTCCTAAATCACTGAAATTGATCTTTTATAGAGTGACAGCGCTGAACTCAGATATCCTGACTTAGGATTTGACTACGTACGGGGAACCCCCAGCATACGTGCCAGAAGCGGTCATCTGAAAGCAGCTGACACTCTACCCCTTGGCACTGTACTGCTAGCACTCTACTTACTCCCCGTCTGGCTCTCAAGGCAGTTTTTTTGTGTTACCAGGAGTGTCTCTCTCCTTTATAATCCTTTCATTTCCTCTTCCTTATCACAGTTTCCTGTTAAAATATAGCTCATATGCTAGTTAGTATTTCAGAATATTAATTTTCAAATTGCCTAGCCTATCCCCTTCCTTGGGGAAGAAGACTTCTGATGATGTTCGGTGGCCAGATGCTCTCATCCTTCTGGCTAGGGTCGTATGTTTTCTGTGGCACGCCGTGAAGGCAGGGCACAGGGGAGCAGGGCAGGGTGGCCAGCGTTGTCCTGTCTCTTGGGGCAGAACCATGGTATGGCATGTTTGCTGCCTAAAGCTGGGGGGTGACAAGGGCACAGAGGTCCTGAAGAACCAGAGCCACGTGTCTGCTGTAACCCTGAGGATGGAGAAGGACCTTCAAGAAGTTCCTCAGGGAGCATTGCTCTGGTCCCTCTGCTGCTTCTTCAGGAAGAATGGAAGGAGACAGCCACTTGGGAGGTGTGTGTGCGTTCAGGGTAGGGGACAGGGGTCTGTTTGCTGCTTCACCTTTGGATCCTTTAATGCCAGCACCACACCCCTTATTGTGGAAGGGAGGGATTGGACTGTCTGTAATTAAATGGTTTTACATTTTCCAGTTTTGCACAAGGAGATTCCACTTGAAGGTTGTCAGGACTTAGCTTCAGAGACATGTGAACTACTCCAGCCCATGAAATTTACTCCCCCAGAGGTGGAGGATATTAGGGCTCTTTCTCCCATCTGTTCATGTGGTTTCCCAAGCTCCTAAGTCCTAGATTTAGAGAATTTCTTCTAGACTCTTATCATCTTGCCTGCTCTCCCTTTCTTTCTAAAACCTGTTCGTCTTTTTATTCCCTTATTCCTTCCCCACAAGCTCTTGGGTCCTCATGTTCCAGCCCTTCATTTAGGCTGCTGGATTCAGTGGTGGGAGGGAAGGGACTGGAGGCCATTCCACAGGCTGACCTCAGGGTGTGTTATATGTAAAAGCCAGAAGGAACTTGGACACTGTGAGGTATAAACGGCTGGCTCCTGTTGATGCGTTTCTCATAGACGTGCCTGAGCTACCCAGCTTTGAGTTGTATCACAAAAGGCTTCTAGAATGAGCATTCTTGGTAGGGGGTGCGGGAGTTGGAGTGGGGAGAAAAGCCCAGCTCATCATATTCCATTGATTCCTATATTGGTAGTAAGTATTAGTTGTATTTTCAAGGGCCAAGAAATAGCGCAGTACACACACACACGCACATGCACACACACACACACACCCAGCCCTTTGACATGTCTAAGCTTCTCTTTAGAGTAAGGAGAAGAGAATAAAGTTGGCTTATGCTGTTCTCACCATGTACCTCTCTACTCCATTATCAGCGATCCAGGTGACATAGGCTTTTCTCTGTGGTGGGTGGAGACTGGTGGTAAATAAATAGTGGTGAAACAGGTAGGCCCAGGCTTAACTTTACTCCAACTCCCACTTGCTGACACCCGGGCCCTGAGAGTGTATAATCCCAGAGAAGCCATAGGATGTGGCATTGTCATCAGGAGCCTGAGTCTCTGGGTCCCTTCCGCAGTGAGGACCAGCTGGCAAGGGGCACTCGGCCACATCACTGAATCTGTCTCCAGGGCTCTATTGGCTCGCCTGCCCTTTGCTTTTCTCCTTTCTTTGTAGCCTTCACCTTTCCTTTTCATTCTCTCTTTGCTCTCTTCTTCTTACACGTACCCTGTCACCACCTCCCTGCTTACCCACACTTCTTTACCCGCCTGGAAAGACGAATTGCATGTCATTAACCTTTTAGATGCCTCAGCTTGACCTTGGGCTTTGTTGAACCAACCCTGTTAGGAGCGACTGAGTGGAAGTCACGCTTTGGCCTCTGGGATGGGCTTTCTCCAGCCACCCTTGAAAGGCATCTGTGCTTTCCTTTCTCTTAGTATCAGGAGAATCCAGCTTCTTGAACCATTAAAAAAAAACACTGAAAAATAGAATAAAGAAGAAAACTCCCTTAATTCCACTATGGTAACTCTGATATCTTTTCCTCTAAGGCTTTATACTTAAGAGGCAGTCTCATTTTTTAAGCTGTGGATTTTTCTAAGCTTCTTCATAAGCTGAATTGACTATAAAACAACGAGGTTCTCTGTGTTTCAAAGGAGATCGAAAGAACTTCATGGAATAAGGCCGGTCTTCTCTATTGCTGTCCAGAAGCAAACTGACCCAATTTCTAATTCTGTCATCCATTTGCTGAGGTGTTTTGTGTTAATGGTGGTCTTTGAGTGTGTGTATGTGTGTTTTATTGGGGGAGGTTTTTTATTGGTGGTCTTTGAACGTATTTTAATTCTATAGTATCTTAAAGTGAAGTCACTTCCAGCCCAGGGTCTACTGCCTACTATAGCATGATTAAGAAGAATTCTTTTTCCTCTCTGCATCTGGTTTCCTAATTAGGAAAACTACCACTCAGATTGATCTCAGTACTAAATAAGAGTATTAATATAAAAGTGCATTGTACAGTTTTGAGTGCTGCATAGCTGTAAAGTATTCTTAACAGTATTTTTTTAAAGCTTTATGATCCTGGACATGAAAAGATTTTCCTCTTTTAGGAAAACCCTGAAGGCAATTTGCAACAATTATCAACATTGTTTTTAAGGTCCTGCATTAAGAGTCATGACATCATCCTAGGCTCTATGAGTGAGAGCAAAGAAAAAAAATCTATTCATAATATTTATTAAGAACTTTCTAGGTGACTAATATTTCCCTTGAAGAGTTTTTATTCTGACTTCGTTATAGAACCAACATACATGAAAATGAGACAAGAACACTTGGTGAGGGTGGGGAACAGGAGATGATCCAAAATTAGTTAAGTGCAAACTATATAAGCAAGTTCTGAGGGAATCGGGATGGTGGAGTGATTGGAGCTGGGTGGGATTTCCTTGGGGAAATTATGTTCAAGAATCCTTGTCTGTTTGTTATTATCTCCTTGTGCCCACCTTTCCTGTGTTGATACCACTGTGTCCATTTGAATGGAATTGTGACATCAGGCATCTCTGCCAGGCTTTTGGACAAACTTCCCAGTTAAGTGCTGGGCTATAGTTTTTAAACAGATCAAATGCATATGTCAAAAAGGAATTAACATGTATAGAATTCTACTTTTAAACCCAGAAATTCACTAGCATCTGTTTCTGGAAATTCAAAGGTAAAAGTTACATGGAGAATTTTCTTTCAGTCACTTTAAGATTGGTTAGAATTAGATGTTGAATTTTCTTGGCTTTGAAACAGTGATTACTCAGGCCTCACGTACAGATGAAGGCGTTTGGATGTAGTTTAGGCTACAGAGTCAGAATTCCAGGGTCTCTCCATGTTGTACATCATTGTGAAAATATGTCATTGCTATGACTGAATGTGGTATTTTCTTTGGAATCTGTGTGTCTCAAATAGCCAGGGAGTGATCTTCAGTTTCTTCTCCCTATCTTCTGATTTATAATAATATTGTATTCAAAGAATAGTAATGTGTGCGAAGTAGGAGTTTATCTTTTGAAAATGTATATTGCAAAATCACTTTCTTAATGGTGAAAGATGTTAATATGGAGAATACAGCCTTGGACTTCTGTGCCCTCGACTCAGTTAGCAGACATGCGTCTTGTTCTCCGACAGACCAAGGCTGGCTGCTAAGGACTAAAGGTGATGGTAGGCTAGTGGGATTCTGAGTACTTCTTCCTTTTTCTATTGAACATTTTCTATATTGTTAATATAGTTAAAAATAATATATTTTTTAAAGCACTGCAGTTCCGCTTAAACCTCAAATTCCAGTCTTTATGGAAAGGTTCAGATATATAAATCCTTCCTAGATGCAACCTGAAAAAAATAATACAGGAATAAGGTGATTATAAGGCACCTTACATGTTTTGTTCTCCTCTCAAATCCACCCAGAAACATCTTTCAAAGGAAAAGGCTACAAATCCAATTATGTGGTTGAAGATATTTTCTTTCTGTATTTTTTCTTAATATCTGACAAATTAAGAATCCTGGAAGTGAACAATGACTGTTTAATTCTAAAATGTAATTCAAATGAATCAAAAGACCTACCTAAAGAACCAATAGTGTGGATAAAAACGTGGACCCTTATTTCCTTAAGGGTCCTTTCCTTATTGAGGAGACGTTGAGTCATCTGCTTCATTAGGCCCACAGTGCAGAACTCCTGAATTCTTTTATGGTACACTTCCTCCCAAAAAGCTCTGTGAAAGGTTCTAGCTATTAAGCCCTGACAGTGGTACAATCAGGCTCCAGCAAATGCTGGTCTGTTCCTTTTTTTTTTTTTTTTTTTTGGCCATGCCATGAGGCATGCAAGGTCTTAGTTCCCTGACCAGGGATCAAACCCGCGCCCCCTGCAGTGGAAGCACGGAGACCTAACCATTGGACCGCCAGGGAAGTCCCAACTGGTCTGTTCCTTTATTCCTGTGGGCAGCACGGAAGGCATTTAGGTTTGGCATACATGCTACTCACATGCTAGATCCTTTCCCTTCCTAAGGAGGCCAAAGCCTGCACTAGAAACCCTTATATAACTGACCTCTCTGGCCTACTGGTCACTATATCCTCAGTACTCAGCACCTAGTAAGGACTCAAAAAATAGTTATCGAATGAATGAGTGTTCTTGTCCCTGTGTATCTGCAGTCACTCTGAGCATATAATATCCAGCTTTTCCTTGGACACTGGCGTGCCCAGTGTCTATGGCCTCAAGACTCTTGATTGGACTCTCTAGACCTGCACTGTCCAGTACAGTAGCCACTAACCGTTACATGTGTCTATTTACATTGAACTTTAATTAAAATTACATAAAAATTTAAAATTCAGCCCTCAGTTGCACTAGCCACATTTCAAGTGCTCAGTAGCCACATGTGGCTAGTGGCTACCATATTGGATAACACAGGCATGGAGCCTCGCTATCATGGCAGAAAGTTCCACTGGACACGGGACTGCTCTGGGCCTTCCTGAACACCGGCTGATGGATATCCTCTTTGTCTTTGCAGTGCAGCTGTCTGCTTCAGGAAGTGACGTCTACAGGAACAAGGTGAATCTTTAAGAGCTGCCTTGCATTGTGACATGTCTAATCCCTTGCTGCAGTCCCTACAGCATGAACAAGGTAAGAGGTACTTCGGGGACTCATCCTTTGTGTCTTTATGGTACCATGATTTACCCTGGGTATGTGATACCTTTCTGTGGTGTGAGGAGGTTGCATCTCCTGCCAGAAGCATTCCAGAGGTTGGCAAGCAGTGTTGACAGGCAGGGTCACAGGGACTGGTGGTGGTGTAGTCTTCCAGAGTTGTCAGCTGTGTTTATCAGAGGCCTCTGGGCAGCTGAAATATTGGTTGTTAGTGTAATTGCCTTGGCATGAATATTGGAAGATTGAGGCTCTAGAGCCAAACTACCTGGGTTTAAATATCAGCTCGTATAGATACTAGCTTTGAGGACCTTGGGAAAGTGGCTTAAGTGCTCTGTGCCTCAATTTCCCCATCTGTAAAATGTTGATGCTAATGGTACCCACCTCACAGGGTTGTTATAAGGATGAAGTGAATTAATATGTGTACCAGTGTTTAATATAATCCCTGTCTACATTATAAGCATTTGATCAATTTTTGCTGTTGTTCTTTTTGGTGTTGGGGACACTCTTGTCCCTTAGACATTGTTGCCAGAGAGTCTTGGGTGCATCTGCAACATTTCCACTTTATTCCCCGATCGATTCAGCATGCAGCAGTTGATTACCGGATGGGCACTCTGGGGATAAACGATGAATGGAACTTAGGTCTTACCTTCAGCAGGTGACAGACGATTTGGGGGCACTGTGGCTAGTGTGAGGCATGTACCAGAAGCTGTGGAAGCACAGAAGGGACACCCAACTTTGGGGCATCTGGATAGGAGAGTATAGAGGAGGTGACATCTTGAGTTGGATTCTATATGATACGTGATCATTTCTTGGACACAGAAGTAGGGCAGGGCATTCCAGGTAAAGGAAACAACCTATGTAGAGGCACAAAAGCATATGAGAAAGTCTGACGTGTGTAGAGAACAACAGAGTTTGGTATGACTGGAGCAGGATTTCTCAATCTTGACACTATTGACATTTGGACCAGGTGATCCTTTGTAGTGAGAGGCTGTCTTCTGTATTGGAAGTGTTTAGTAACATCCCTCTCCCCCAACCTCAGTTGTGACAACCAAAAATGTCCCCACACATTGGCCAGTGTCCCTTGAAGGGACAAAAATGCCCTGGTTGAGAACACCTGCACTGGGAGAAGATGCCAGATGTGAGCCCAGAGAAGGAGGGAAGGGTTGCATTCTGAGAGCCACTGAAGGACTTAAAACAGGGGAGAGACATTTCCAGAGACTGCAAGAAGAGGTAACTGCGGGTTGTGATGGAGTTGGACAGCACTTTTAGATGATTTGGTCTTAAAAATGGATTATGGAATTCCTAGGCTTTAGAAAGCCCATGTAGCTTGTTGAGATTGTTTTACTAACATCCCCTTTCCAGGGGTAATTTTTCTCATGGCCCTTTGTTTGGCCTTCTCACGGGCACGGCTGCTTTACCCCATCAGAAGAAACCAGAAAAGAGTAAGCAATTGTTTTTTGAGAGATTTTCATTTGGCTGAGCCAAGCCAAAGAAGAGGAAAACTTTGCTGACCTTTTCCCCCCTCTGGCTTCAATTCTTACCCTCTTTTAAAAATCTATCTATCTATATTTTTTTATTGAAGTATAGTTGCTGGACAATATTATATAAGTTACAGGTGTACAATATAGTAATTCACAACTTTTAAAGGTTATACTCCATTTATAGTTATTATAAAATATTGGCTATATTCCCCATCTTGTACAATATATCCTTGTAGCTTATTTTATACCTAATAGTGTGTACCTCTTACTCCCCTCCCCCTCCCCCCTTCCTTCTCCCCACTGGTAACTACTAGTTTGTTCTCTATATTTGTGAGTCTGCTTCTTTTCTTGTTATATTTATTAGTTGTATTTTTTAGATTCCACATGTAAGTGAAATCATACAGTATTTGTCTTTCTCTGACTTATTTCACTTAGCATAATGCCCTCCAACAGTCTTTGAGGAGTGAGCTTTTGGAATCCTAGATAGGCAGGTATTGTTCCCCAAAGTCATAATTAGAGGGCAAGGAGGAGAGGAGATCCATCATGGCGGTCACTGCAAATCTTGGCTTCTATCACTGACAGTTTGGTGTAGTGAAAAGCTAAGACAGCTCTTGGGAAATCTCAGATTGGCAGGCTCAGTATGCTGTTTCAGCCCTGCCCTAAGTTTCTCCGGGGTAACGCAAGACCTGATGTCATGGTTTGGCTCTTGACACACAGTTGGGAACCAGACTCCTTAGAAATTTCAAGTGTCTCAGTAGGTGTGTCTGTTGCTTGGGAGGTTATATTCTGCCCGAGTGACCCAGTGAATGCTTTATTTTATGTTATTTTAATTTAAAGTGGTGATTAAGCATGATGTGTAACCTTCATAGGTCAGCATTTTTCTTATGGTTTTCTTGGCATAAGACAAAAAAAAAAAAATAGGTCACCCTCTGGGGAGGAAACAGATCTCAGCACAAATAAAACTAGATAGTCATCTCATCAATTAGGATATGTAAGTTAGAACGTTGGAAATATTTTTGTGGGTGTGATTGATTTTCTAAGTAAAAGTGTTCCCAGAAAGCTGGAGACATTTGAATTGTACACTTTCCACTTCCTTGGACATACACGGTAATCACTCTCTTTCCTTCCCAAACCCCAGCTAGTTATGAGACACTTTAATCAGGGAGGTGTCCAGATGGGGAGGGGGCTGGAGCATCCGAGGGTCCAGTGTTGATCCTCTGATGCACCAGGGCAATTCTGACCACAGTTAGGCATTGACAGCTCTCTTTTGGGTCAATTGGAGACGATACTCTAGAAAACACGGGAATGGCCACAGGGCACCAGGAATTGGCAGTTTGTCTAACTATTTTAACGGGATAACCTGTCAGTGAACTGCTGGCAGCCAGATAGAGCCTTCATTCCTCATATTCTGGAACTTCAATCTGTGCCCGGATCTGGGAACACACCAGGAAGGGGTGCAGTTCCAGCCCTCAGACAGCCAGCACTCTGAGGGCGTTCCCAGCCACAATGCTCATTGTGAACCTGGGGCCCTTTCCGGAGGCTGGTGTACATGGGATATGTCAGGTTGATACCCAACCTGTAGGTTTATACAGAGTGGACACCCTCACGTCTATTCACCTTTTAAATATTGTAAACAGACTTTAATGGTTGTACATTCTGGGCTTTATGCTCTAGCCTTACATGTTAAAGAAATTGTGGGTGCACAGATTTCCCCAGGGCTCTCCTTCTCCCCGGCCCTATGCAGACTTGAAGACCATCCTTCCAACTTTCATACTCTCCTTGGATCTTTTTCCAAGAGCTGATTTTCCAATCTTTAATATTGATCGAAAACTTTAAAATTAGAATTTAACTTTGAATTTTGTCCAAATTCTTTACCCTTTCTATTTTCTTGGTTATTCTCTTGTTAATAGGTATAAATATTTATTATATATAATATATTATAAATTTTGTTAACAAGAAGGATTAGTGTTTTGTATGTATATGTGTTATCTATATGTTAACATGCTGTAAAGAGAGGATTTTAGTGTGTTACTTAGCAAATCATAGCCAAATGGGAGGCAAGTTAAACAGGATGGGATTTTGGGGAGGCCAATTGGGCAGAATGGTGTACATTCAGTACATGCCACTGTAGACACAAAAGCACACTTACAGGAACAACATTCTGCTCTTGAAAGCAACCTTGGAATTACAATCCTCAACTCTTTCCCTCATGGCCATCGTTCTCATGAAGGCACATCGCATGCTGTTCTCTGCCTTGAATTTGTGAGCACACTCCATCTGATTGAAAAATAATTGATTTTTCCGTTATTGCACAGAATGCTCTCCACCCTCCCCCCCCCACACACAGTGAAAGTGAATCTTCTTGAGAACTGTTTCTTCCTTGTCATGTTCCAATAAAGCCAAATCTGATTGTTACTGCTTTGGACAAGCGCCATAGCATCAAATGAAGGAGGGTAGTGTCTTTTATCTCTCTTGATGGGTGGATGCCACTGTTTTGCTTACTATATGCCCAACACAATTTTTTCGCTGAATATTTTCCAGTTTTCAACACCATATCTTACTGTGCCAGATTTGAGGCAGTTTCACCTTTACACTCAGATCAAAATCTCTACAGTCGACAGAAGAGTAACACTGAAATTTAGTTTCTGCCTTCATTTAGAGTTCTTCTTACTTTGCAACTCTTTAATATGAAGCAGGGAAGTCCAGAACTCACCACCGTTGGTTCTGTCACCTAACACCTGGCAGACACATAACTCAACACTAGGTCCTTCAACACATTTATCATGCACCCACTGCGTACCATGCACCATGCTTGCAATTCACCAGTAAACAAAACAAAGGTCTTTGCCGTCCAAAGCCTCTGTTCTGGCCAAGGCGAGGCGTTGTCTCATCCCAGAGTTTAATATTTAAACATACACCTAATGTTAAAACTTTCTCCATTTGAAACTTTTTCTATTTGAAGAGCAAGTTAACAGAGTTACTGGATGCAGGATAGGATTTGGTAGATAGTAAACATGTAAGATCTCTCTCCTCCCCTTTCTAGGACACTCTGGGTGGTTTCACCCAATGACCAGTCTATATTTAATGAGTCCCTACTGCTTTTTTTCTGAAAGCAAATGGCCAAGTTCCCCTCCTGGCAGACTTTGGAGAAATACCACACCCTTCGAAAACCAGTGACATGGAAGAAAATACAGACAAAACTTAAATGATCTTGGAATAAGGAGAGCCTTATTAATTTCTAGTGGCAGAAATGATAAAGGAAGAAAATGTATTTGTTTAAAACCTAAAGATTTCTTTCCATCAGAAGACATTCTGAACTATCCTAAAAGACAAGAGACTAGCCAGGCAATATTTATAACATATATGACAGAGAGTTAACTTAGCTGATGTATGTAAAATTCTTGAAAGTTAGTAAGATAAGAGTGATTCCTCTAATAAAAATGAGCAAAGAACAGAAAGATAAAACCAATAAAGGAAGAAATATGATCAGCAAATAACATATAAGAAAATATCCAATCTCAACAGTTATCAAAGAAAAACAAATTAAAATGACGAGATGGCATTTTCTACAATTCATGAAGATTCATAAAGGTTACTCATCAAAGGTACGAATAGGACTGGCAGGCTGTCTCATTGACAGTTAATGAAAGAACACGTTTCTCAAAGGGACTTAATGTGTATCAAAGCCTCAAATATACACACACCTTTTGATTCAGAAACTCCTATTTCTAGAACTCAGTAAGAATTGTCATAGATGTGTATAAAAATTTAGCTAAGATATTCATCCATATTGTTATAATAGTAATTTTTTAAAAATAATAACCATGGTACATCTATACAATAAAAATGACAGGGAGGGATGGAGTAATATTTGATAATATAGAAAGATGTTCTCAATAAATTGTGAAGAAGGCAAGTTACATAATAATATGTACAGTTTGATCATTATTTTGTTTTTTAAAAAAGATACATGGCTACCCACAGGAAAAAGATTGCAGATACACATCAAAGTATTAAGAGCGTTATCTTCTTTTTGCTTGTATGTTCTCAATTTTCTTTAGCAATATGCATTCTTTCATACTAAAAATAGTGTTTTGAAATAAGACATGAAATTATCTTTAAGATATGAACTTCACTGTATTTTTAAAATATACATGATAAAAAAGACTGTGAGATATTGCCCAGAATTCTGGCAGTGGTTTTCTCAGAGGACAGGTACATGGTATTCATGTTTCTTATTTAAGAAAATATTTTTCTGTGAGAAGAGACACCTGAGAGCTCTCTCCATTCCCCCACCCATCTGGAGAACACACTGAGGAAAGGCCAGATGAGGAAAGAGTGAGAAGGTGACTAGGAAGAGAGCTGTCACCAGGAACCAACCCTACTTGACCTTGGTCAGGGACTTCCAGCATCCATAACTATAGAAAATAAATGTCTGTTGTTTAACAAATTTTTCTCTATATTTTCAACTTTCTTATAGTAAGTATTTGTACTTATGATTGACAGTCAGAAAAAAGCAAGCATTTAAAAATAAATACTATTTTAGCTGTTTTGCATTTGAGGTACAACTGGGTGGAGATATTTAATGAGTGGATAAAAAAGAGACAGAGCCATTGGTCAAACAGAGATTTGAATTTGGGAGTCATTCTCTTTGACATATTGCCAGGAAAGAGCATTTTAATGTACTGATGTTTTGGAAGCAGTAGTAAGTACAGAAATGCTCTAGAAAAAGACACTGCCCTCTGATTCAGTGGCTCAGATTTTTTTAAATGGCTGTTACATCCTCTTACTCATTATATCCTCTTATTCAAGATATTGCTGATGTGCCCAAGTTTAGACCAGTGGTTTTCAAACTGTGGTTTGGGGACCCCTGGACGGCCTGTTCATGGGCCACCTGCAAGGTCAAAACTATTTTCATAATAATACTGAGACGTTTTTTGCCCTTTCCACTCTCTCTCAAGTATACAATACAGTTTAAGAGGGGCTACATGACATGCTATGACATCATCCCTCTGACGACTGTTGGAATGTGTGGTTGTGTCTTCATGTTCCAAAACTGTCTCAGCTTTAATTTTTTTTTTAATTAATTAATTTATTTATTTATTTTTGGCTGTGTTGGGTCTTCGTTTCTGTGCATGGGCTTTCTCTAGTTGCGGCGAGCGTGGGCCACTCTTCATCGCGGTGCGCGGGCCTCTCACTGTCGCGGCCTCTCTTGTTGTGGAGCACAAGCTCCAGACGCGCAGGCTCAGTAGTTGTGGCTCACGGGCCTAGTTGCTCCGTGGCATGTGGGATCCTCCCAGACCAGGGCTCGAACCCGTGTCCCCTGCATTAGCAGGCAGACTCTCAACCACTGCGCCACCAGGGAAGCCCTCAGCTTTAATTTTTAATGCGGTAAAACATTGATAGAAATAACTGACGTGAACAAAAGCTCTTTAGGGTCTGCAGTAATTTTTAAACATATTCTCAGATAGGAGTCTAGACTGTGCCTGTGTCCTGTGTTCAGCAGTCAGAGAAGCTGGGCCCTGGGCCCTGAGCAGGAGTGCCCTGGACATTGTAGCCCATCTGTGCTCACCTCCTACATCGTTAAGGAAACATCGCCCTTATTCCTTATTTTAAAAACTTTATTTTTATAGAATTTGTGTGGCTAAATGAAACATTGTTGGCACAAGGCTGGTGTAGCACCTGGGTTACATGTAAGTCAAATTCTGCTGAATGTGGGGTGTATGGAAATGAGAAAATTAGACCTCCAGTCTCTTCCTTGTGCATCTCACTGGGCAAGTCAGTGAATTTTTAGGACAAAAACGGGAATGCAGTTCCCTTCTGAGAGGTAAGGGAGGGCAAGATTAAGATAATCGTAACCTAGAGGATGGTCAGTTTGGCATGAAGTAGGGAGAAGACAAACTTAAAAGAATTAACTGAGTATGTTTATGCTCCTTTGTCTTTAAATTTATTCTATTTATTTATTTATTTTTGGCTGTGTTGGGTCTTCGTTTCTGTGCGAGGGCTTTCTCTAGTTGGCGGCGAGCGGGGGCCACTCTTCATCGTGGTGCACAGGCCTCTCACTATCATGGTCTCTCTTGTTGCGGAGCACAGGCTCCAGATGCGCAGGCTCAGTAGTTGTGGCTCACGGGCCCAGTTGCTCCGCGGCATGTGGGATCCCCCCAGACCAGGGCTCAAACCCGTGTCCCCTGCACTGGCAGGCAGATTCTCAACCACTGAGCCACCAGGGAAGCCTTCATTTGTCTTTAAAATGTGTGCATGTATAGAACTTTGTGTAAACGTATGTAAAACATACACCTGCTATTTGAGAATTGCTTCCTGAGTTAACATGGAATTCGCCCTTTATACAGTCATTTCTACTGCAGGAGCAACGTCAGTGCTTCCGTTTCATTCCTTCTGCTTTACCAGGAACGCATTTCAGTGGGTCCTCGAGTGTGGGACTTACCTCTGCATCTCACAACAGCACACAGTGGGGCAGTGGTCGGTGCCTGCCTCTCTGAGAAGGCATCTTCACGGTCTGGGGTGTAAGTTGAGAATCTGAACCCTTCTGTACAGAGAATTTGGCTTTAGAGGAATGATTCTGGGGAGCCAGGAGACCGGGGGCCCCGCTGCAGTATTCACGTGGGCATGGCAGTGCCTTGACTTGAGGGGCAGGACTCTGTAGCCTCATTTAACCAGCTCCCCATCATGTCAGAAAAGATGGAGAATCCAAACAGGTGGGAGGGAAATTAAGGCTTCTGAACAGAAAGGCTGGACTTTTGGTTTAAGACCATCACGGCCCCAGAGCAGGAGAAGGAATATGTTTGACATGACTGTAATCTAATTTCAAGTCTGAGAGGCCGAGCTGTGAATCATGATAAGCTCTTTGAAATATGGCCACAGCTACTGACCGTAAAACAGTTTTCACTTGGAAGAAAGAGGATGTTCGGTCCCACTTCATTGTTTTTAGTGGCACTTCACACACATTGTGATTGTCAGCGTGGGAATCTTGGTCATCCTTATTTCTTGAGGGTTTAAAGAGACGTGCCTAGGATTTTCTTGAATAAAACAAGTTTCGCTTTTTTTTTTTTTTTTTTTTTTTATTTTTAACTGACAAACTGCCCTACCCAGCCTTCATGTTGAGCTGTAATTAAATGCTGACTGAACTGGCATGGTCTCGTTCTGCAGCACCGTGTTGAACTAAGCCCACACCAGCCCGCAGCATCATTAGACAGGTCCTATGGACACATGATGTGGGCGGTGACCTCTTTCTTTGATGCTGGTGGTGGCTGGGTCCCCTTGTAACAAAGAGGCCAGTGGATCCTGGCCTCGTGCATCAGGCAGAGGAGTGCGCTGACATCCTTCTTAAGTCCTCAGCTGTGCCCCTTTCCTCTCAATTAGTCAGTCTTAATGGAGACAATTAAGTTACATCCTATTTAGTTAATCGGTGATTGGAAACATGACTAGTTGCTCAGTTAATCTGTGGCTTGTCCATCTTTAGAATATTAACAGTCCGCTCAATTTGCCTGATTTTGCGAACGTATCGCCTCCACCGGTGCAGTTGGTGTGTATGAGGGGAAATTCGTAACAGAGAGATTGCTTTCAATCCCAGCTTATTAATTTGAGTACCTAATGCTTTGAATTGCCTTTTTCCCCTCTCTTTTTGTGATATAGAGGCCTTATAACATGGAGCTGTTTGCTGGCATTTTTTCCTGCTTCTTGTTATCTTTTATCTCTGTAAAAATAAGCCCAGCATTATTGTTTTCTATAAGATGTTTGCCGAGAATGTTGTGCTTTTGAATGTATGTACATCCTTGGCTTTATGTTTTAAAAACCTCCTACTGTTCAATAAAATTAATGAATGTACTAGAGGAGAGATGCCTATTTAGAGTGTGTAAAACTACATAATTTGCAGAAATCCCTCAGTTAATACTCAGAAGACATGTATTTCTCGTCTCTCATAAATGACAATGTTTAGGTTTAAATGAAAACATTTAGATTTGATTAATCATAGTTTATATGTTCTTCTGGTTTATTTGGTTTTCTTTTTTTTATGGAATAATTTCGTAACGTTTTACCACCCTCAGACTTTAATAAAGTGGCATTATCTTGAGAGGCTAGTCTCAATTAGATATATATATGAGCAATCCATTAAGATAGCCAGCTCTAGCCACAGAGGTGTAAAGTGTCATCACATGTCAGTGATCAAGGAGCTCCTGTTAATTAGAACAGTAGGAAAACTGCAACAAGTTATTGGGGATAAAAACAACAATTAAAACGATGGGTGAAATTAGCAATATCTGCATCTCTTGTTATTCCTTAAATCCAACCCATAAACAATTCGTTGTGACAGCTCTAGGCTGGGATTATGGCATTTCGCATGAGGTCTGATTATAGCTAAAAATAGACACGTGTATTGAAGATCTGAAGAAGAATATTAAACAATTGAAATTTTGTGAAAGACTGATGCTGTTTCATTGTAGTAATTTCCCCAAAGGCACATTAGTAATGCTGCTAAATACAGACTTTAATAGACTTTAATAATGTGTACTTCAGAGGCCTGATACACAAAGGAATAATGTATAAAACATTCATTATGGAAAATTGCAACCTTTTTATTTAATAAGAAATCTGTTGAAACAAAACCATTGCACTGCCTATGGCATTGTGTTCCTGGGTGTTAGCAGGCTGAAGAATAATTGCCACTTTCTCTTACATTTTTTTCACCTATTCTAGTCAAGTTACAATCATATTCACTTATTTGTTCCATGAATGAAAATGGGGATTAGAAAAAGAGGACTTGCATTGGATGGCCCCTTGTTCACGTGTGGTCCAGCCTCTCACTACCTGTGTAATCTTGGGCAAGTACCTTAACGTCAAACTCCACTTCTTCATTTGCAAACTGGGGGTTGTTCTACTTACCTTACAAGGTCAAGGTAGGAGATGTGAAATGTTGGCGGGGTGGAGGCTCCGTGGAATAGGCATTCAATAAATGCTTCCTATTATGATTACTTTCTACATCTGTTTCTCTTTGTATTGCTTATTTCTGTGGGTGACTGGTGGAGGGAGGGGGGAGCAGCTAGGGGGTCGAGAGTAGGAAAAAGCAATAAAAAAGAAGCCTCCGTAAGCAGCTCTGTCGCCAAGCCTTGCATTGGATTTCAATTTGATTTTAATGTGCTGCTGCTGAGAGCCATGTTGCTGAAAAAGAGAGAAGAGTAAGAAGCAGATGCTATTGGAAGAACAGTGGGGCATTTATCTCTTTTAATGAGATAACATCATTAGAGTGACAAAGTGCAGCGAATCGATACTCGAAATGGACTGGTGCTATCTTCCCAAAGTGCACCGACGGTTACCCTTCACAGCCTTAGAATCTGCTGAATCACGAATTCTGTCTTATCTGTTATTAGAGCCACTGACTTTGATCTCACAGAATAGATCCACACCTTCGGGATCTGCCCAGGAGCAGGACAACAGACTAATTGGATAAATGAGAAAAATCCGGGGTGATTTATAAGCTGCCCTGTAATCAAGGAACCTCAGAGGAAGGCGGTTGGGCTTTTTTTCCCTTTGACTTCTTTAAATGGCTGCGCACCCTAGCCTGTTCTTCTTGCTCTCATTCTGCTTCTTGGTGTAGTGTCAGAAACACTAATCATGTCAGGCTGTGACACTGACAGCCCTGACATTCACAACAAAGAGACAAGAAGGAGAGAGAGGCCGAGAGACCTCGGAGGGGGAAGGTGCGGAAAAGCAGCGGGGGAAGGATTTTTTCTTTCACATAAAATCCATCGCTGCAACATCACCAATGTTCTGGATAGATTACATCCAAGGAAAACTAAGGAAGGAGCAAGATGAATTCTAATGGAGATAAAATTGGTCAGGGAAGATTTTTTGCGACTATTTTTCTCCCTCTTTTTTTAGATTTCAGTATGTAGCCTATATGAGAGTGACTGAGGCTATGATTTCTTCTCACCAAGAAAAAAAAGGCATTGAAAAAATTTCCCTCTTATCAATTAGGAGTTTGGGATTAACGTATGTATACACACTACCATATATAAAATAGGTAAACAGCAAGGCCTAGTGTATAGCACAGGGAAGTATACTTAATATCTTGTAATAACCTATAATGGAAAAGAATCTGGAAAAAGAACATATATATGTATATGTGTATGTGTGTGTGTGTGTGTATAACTGAATCACTTTGCTGTACACTTGAAACTAATACAACATTGTAAATTAACTATACTTCAATAAAATTTTAAAAATAAAATTAAAAACAATTTCTCTCTTCCGGTATCCCAGTTTTTCTCTTTGAAACAAAGCAAAGTTGAGCACGAATCTCAGCAGGAAGTGTGTGCTCTCTAAGATTTTTCATTTTATTGCCAGATTCCCATAGTTTAATCTGAACAATGACCGCCTCAGGAAAGGAGTCATTGGTGAGGGATGTTTTCTGACCGTGACAGAGCTGACGAGGGGACTCTTTATTCAGTGTCATCCTCTGGCCACCTTACCCTTAGCCTCCCCAGCACCTGCCCGCTGAGGAAATGATGGTGTGCCTGGTAGTTCGAAGCAGGCTGCCTGTGGCCAGATCTTCCAAACACCTTTGAGGTTTCTCTCTCCCTCGAGCACTTTCTCCATTTGGAATCCTTGTGGCGAGTGGTCTCTGGTC
Source organism: Balaenoptera physalus (assembly GCF_965194825.1). Classification (NCBI taxonomy): domain Eukaryota; kingdom Metazoa; phylum Chordata; class Mammalia; order Artiodactyla; family Balaenopteridae; genus Balaenoptera; species Balaenoptera physalus. The sequence goes on from NC_138888.1 coordinate 67,894,106, forward strand.
TCCATCTCGGATCAGTCAGGACCTGGAGACCTGCGGCTGCATCTCACATGTGTCTGGAATCCAGATGTTATGATCTAAATTGAGCTCTGAGCTCAGGCTGAATCATCCTAGCTTTTCTATAAACAGGAGAACCCAGATGCCAGCTCAGCATTTGAGGTATTTTGAATTACAACTCTGTGTCTGAACACAGATATCTGTCCTTTTACTATTTCATCATGCAAGGAAAAAAAGTAATCAAAAAATGGAAAATGGTGTATTGATTCTGTGTTAGTTATCCTACCACAAAGGAAGTACATTTTTTGGGTCTATATTTGAGGGCAGAAGGTTTTACATGGTGACATCTCCAGATTAATTAAATACAATATTAAGTGAGAACTTTGGAAAGAACTGAGACCTCATTTTGCAATATTCTTGTCTTTAGTACCCAAGTAAAATTTTACACACTTGGGCCACTTGGGAGAAATGCTTCTCTGAATTTGCAAAATAATTGTTTTAAGTGAATTATAGCATAATTTAAACTATGTATAGCAACCTTTACGTTGTGGCTTATTTAAAATTTCTTGAGGAAATTGTTTTTCTACTGGCAGAGGAGAGTACATTTGTACCCTGGGGAGGATTTGGGGGAATTACCCCCAAATATCTTCCTGTAAATTCAGATTTTCTTTGAAGTTCCTTTTTATCCTAAAAATTTACATGGATGTTACATTGTTCTCTGTGATATGTCTGTGGGTTTTTTTTTTTTAATGTAAAAGAACTTTACAAATTACTTGCCAGTTAAATTACTTCATTAAATCTTATATGAGGTAATTTAGCTATTAATAACAAATAAGCCCTCAATATTCAGTGGTTTGACACAATGAAAGTTTCCTTTCTTGCTAAATTTTGAACCAGTGTAAGTATTTCTGATAGGTGAAGTGCTTTTATTAAGCAGTTATTCAGGAATCCTGAACTCAGCCTCCTGCCATATTCTGGCCTTACCATCTGTATTAGGTTCCTAGGCCGCTGTAACAAAGTGCCGCAGCCCTGATGCCTTATATAACAGAAAAGTATAGTCTCGCAGTTCTGGAGGCTAGAAATCCAAGATCAAAGTGTCAGCAGTGTTGGTGTCTTCTGAGGCTGTGAGGGAGGGATCTGTTCCGGGGCTCTCTTCTTGGCTTGTCGATGGCCGCCTTCTCCCTGTGGCTCTTCACGGCATCTTCCTTCTATTCCTGTCTGTGTCCAAATTTCCCCTTTTTATAAAGACACCTGTCATACTGGGTTCAGGCCCACCCTCTTTCAGTGTGACCTCATCTTAACTAATCACATCTGTAATTATCCTATTTCTAAATAAGGTCATTTTCTGAGAGGCTGGGGGTTAGGATTTCAACATGTGAATTTCCCAGGGGGGAGGAGACAGTTCAACCCGTAATCCCATCTTTAAGGCTTGTGATGATTGTCTGCATCTAGCTGGTGGAAGGGGATGAGGGCATGAAGAAGGAACACTCCTTAATCCCCATAGCCCTGAAGGGAGTCCACATTTTCTCTTCATATTCCAGTGGTAAGAACTAGTTACATGGTTCTGCCTGAGTGCAAGGGACCTAGGAAATGTAGTCCCTGGATGAGTAGTGACTGTGCTAGGTGGCTCCTAGCAGGCGTGTGCACAAGAGCTCCCCATCTTTCTAGGAAAAAGTGTCACATGTATGCTGTATCTTCCACTGCTCCTGAGAGCATGCTTATCCGAGGGCACTGAAAGAGATCGTATCAAAGTTTGAGAATCCCATTCTAGCATGCTTTTCAATTAACCCTCCAAGTGTTTATATGTAAATGAGTGCCTGAGGTTGCTTACTATTTTGTTTTCTTAAGAATCTAATATATTCTGAAGGGTATTTTATTTACACTATTAATGGGCACTTTTTCCTCTTATGAAACCAGTGAAATCCAAAATAATGAGGTTTTAACTCTTCGCCAGAAATATAACTTGTGGTTAGAATGATTTCCTACAGTACTGTAACTTTTTTGTGTTACATGTTCTATTATTACTGAAAAATGATATGCATCCAAGAGGGGAAAAGGGTATTGTGAGTGCAGAGGACAATTATATAACCTGCTGTGCTTATCTCAAATGGCTAGACTTTAGTATTTAATTATAAAAGTCTTGTCTCTCCTATCAGGGTAGTCATTATTTCGAAAGTTGAACGTGGGTTTTATAAGTGACTAAGTAATTGCTTTGTATGTTCCTTTGCAATTACAGTAAGAAGTCATGAATTCTCTACATTTAGAACTGCTAAAAATTATTTAGATTTGCCTGTTGAATAGGTTTATCTAAAAAAGGACTTGGGAAGAAATTTCCACTGTGAATTTTTGGCTTCTCAAAGTAATTTGTAAGAAATTTTCCATGAAAAAGATAGTGATAGTAATTTGAAAAGGATTAAGTAGGTACAGTCTGAGAACTTGGTAGGTAGTGTGAAAACACATGAATACTGAACCATAATATTTAAGATTTTAGTCGTGAAGTCCCATGTCAAGAAACGATTCTCTTTCTGTTTTATTGTTCTGTTATTTTAAAACACGGATGTTATCTAATGATTTAAAACCCATCAGTGCTACTATAGATTTCCCTTTGGTCAAAAAACCTGACAGTGGTATTTCAGGCAAGATAGTCATTTAAACAGTAACCTTTTAATTTTTAGTAGTTTTAGTTTTAATATGTCAAAATAAACTAACACAAATATTTGAATCATTTTAAGAATGAACTAAGCCCTCATTCATTTAGATGTTATGAATTCAGATTTTGGAGTAGGGTCTAGGATGAAGTTTATCTTTTGTAGATATTTGATAAATAATTATTATTTTAACTGTTAAACCAATATTACCTGTCCAGATATAGGAGAATCCAGTATTTGAATTAGGATTTTATTGATTTCAAAACCCATGCACATTTTCGTTCTGTCACATTGCCTCATAGGAGAGTATTTGTTGGATTGAATTCAAAATATATTACATGGATTTGCTAAGCTAAGAGTAAATGCAACATCCCATGATGAATGTTTTAGTTCTTGAAAGAACAAGCCCCTTGCAAATAAACAAATTAATGTAGTGGCTGGAAATTAGTTTCATCTCATCATGAAAGCAAGTCTGTAGAACTTTTACTTGCTAACACTTTAGTAGACTACCACTTCCTAAATAAAGGAGCAGCCTCTGATGCAGAGAATTTCTTAAACATCCATTATGTGACTAACTTAGAGTTCTTTAGAACTCATGTTAGTTTCCTTAAAACTGGTTTCTAATTCATACTCTCACACTTGCCCCCCTTTATAATGTGCTCAGGTTATGCAGGCTTTATTGATTGGTTGAGACCAACACAGAAAAGGCAACCTTGAACCATAGGTGGGCCTGGCCTGAGGGCAAGATAAAGAAAACCTGTCTGTTTTCCAGTGAAAAGCTCAGCTAGAACCCTAAGATAAAAGAAAGGTATATTCCTCTAAAAACATTTCACCTTTTCACCTTTTCTAGCAACATGATAAGCCTGACTTCTGTGAAAAGGATGATTTAAGAGTTTTGAGGGGTGCTTACATCATTTTCAGTTTTATTCCATTTACTCCATTCGTGGTCTCTGCTATGTGACTGTGGCCAAGTCACATCCTCTGTTTGAAACTTGGGGTCTCCACGTAAAAGATGAAGCCATGGGAGTAGATTAGGAATTGTTAGCCTGGTGTCTTAGCTGAGATTGGCTTCAGGGGCTGTCTGTAAAATGCTAGGAATTGAGTCCAATATGTGGTGTGCATATGCATTTTTCTGGAGAGAATGGTCCATAGGTTATTACATCAGATTCTCCAAGGCTTCAGCACACAAAGAAATCAATAGGCCAGATGATCTCAGAAGTCTGTAGGGACTCTAGCTTTCTAGTTTTCTGTAAATTATGTTAAGCACAGGCTATGGTGGGCAGGGTAGATGAGAAAATTAATGCATTCTATCTCCTTTCTGCAGTGTGACCTGGAAGGGAAATTTGGAGTGTTTTTATTGTAGACAACTGCTTCTCTCTTCTCTAGGATGAGTGTTCTGTGTGCAGTAAATGTTCAGTAAATGTTTGTGGAGGATGACAAAATTCTGTTATTAGCAGAAGAGCAGAAATAGTCTATCAGTTTGAAGTGAGTCACTTTTTGGTGATCAATGAACATTTTTTTTCAGGCCTGAGCATTTCTTGTAGTTATCTGCAATGGGTGTTTAAAGAATCATTTGAAATAGCACTTAACTTATTTAGAATCGCAGACACTTGGAGAGTCAGTGCCTAAAGGATGCTCAGAGTTAAGAGATCGATCCCCAGCAGTGAGGAAGCAGAGGCCCAGAGTTGCGGTGATGTACAGCAGTGCTCCAGCTTCATTTCTCTGGCTGGGGTACCTACAGTATGGTAAGCATGTTGTCCTGACAGAGAGCCTTCTCATATGTGTCGTGGCTCAGCAGATCAGCCAGCCTGAAGCAAGAGCCCTATTGCTCAGCAGATAAGCAGAGAATCAGGAGAGCACTCTGGCACCTCCCTCTTTGGGTAGGGAGGAAAAAGAATTAAGTGGCATCCCCTGGCCAGCTGTGCAGTTTGAATCTAATGGAAGTCCGCTCTTGAATGTAACTCATGCAGTTCACTGTATTAAAACAACATACTGTTCTCCAGAAAATCCCAGTTCAATTAAAACAAACAAACAAAAACACCATTTCTTGGCTGCTTGGATATGCCTTTCAAAAAAATCAGGGATGTTTACCTACGTTATTACTTCTTTCCAAAAATTGTATTTCTGTTTTATCCTGTTGGTGGATTTTAAAAATTGGCTATTGACTCCTTAATATAGATGTCTACATGTGTGTTTTACAACCATTTACACTCTCAACTTTTGTTTAAAATCTAAGCATCTTGGCTGTTTTCCTTGGGAACTTTGTAGAAAGAGAATAATCATAGTAGGCCACAGTAATATTATTTGTCTTCAAAGTTGCTATGAACAATCACTATTAGGATTTATTCTCCAGGTCAAGCCCACAGTTCAAAGTCAAGAGCAGGCCAAATGTTCAGAGCTGGACTTTGGAAACTGATTTCATCTTATTTATTTTTTAATGCTAAAGACATACTCAGAGGGCCTCCTTTTGTTGCATTATTTTTTCATTTTTAGGACCACCAGTCCTTATTATAGCTATTTAACATGAAACTTTCATGATTATAATCACTTTTCAGAGTTGTTTGAGCTGGATTGGTAGTATGAAGTAACCATACACATTTGTCAGTAGGAACAGAAAAAGTAGTATAAAATATTATTACCTGTATTCTTTGACTTAGTTTCCTAGGATAGGTTTTTATAAATTATCGGTGTCTCTTTAGTCATGAATGAGTAGACAGTATGGCCCATGGTTTTGTACCATGTATATTTATGTATTTTTGATAGATATAAATAAGTTAGTGCCCAGGTACCAAATAATGAACACCCTCAAAATTTGAATTTCAAGGAACAGTGGCAGAAAATATCATCACTTGAAACTGAAACTTTCAGACATCAACAGAAAAATGGCTGAGATTAGCTATGTGTGAAATTCCCAGAAGGTAATCCACACTCAGACAGACCCATGGTTTGTCTACCCATTTTTTCATATCCCATCAACAAAAATCAAAATAAATGTAGATACTTAAACAAGTGAACAAACAGCATTGCTTGGGGTGGAATAATCTGATATCAGGTGCCTTTTGAGGTGATACAGTATGAAGGACACAACACCTGGAAGGTATTATTGCCAAAAATGTATAATCAAGCCTCTAGACCTCATTCCAGTTTAAAGGAAGTACAGGGGGATTGAGAAGGAAGTTAAATACCACTGCAGGAAAAGAAGGAAATCAATTTTGTGGAAAATTATAAATGATAACTGTTCTTGACTCCTCCAAAAGTCAATGTCATTTTTTTGGAAAAAAAAAAAAGGTGGAACTGGGACTTCCCCTGGTGGTCCAGTGGTTAAGACTCCACGCTTCCACTGCAGGGGCACGGGTTCGATCCCCGGTCGGGGAACTAAGATCCCTCAAGCCACTCGGTTGGGCCAAATGCATAAATAAAGGTTAAAATTTAAATTTAAAAAAAAGAAGGTGAAACTATTCTAGATTAAAAGAAACTAAAGAACCATAAAGCCAAAAACAGAAAACAAAAAAATGTAGATAATGTTAATTAAGTAATTAACATTAATGTTTAATGTTAATTAAACAACATGTTAGAAATTATAACATGTTCACATCAAAAGCAAACAGCCGGCTGCTGGTCCCTGTGTCAGCCACCAATAGGAGTTGGGGAGCTTGAAAATTGTAGAAATGTCCCTGATTATTATAGACCAATTGGCAGTTATATGTTGCCAGTATATTTCAAGTCCAAAGGCTTAAAAACACCAACCCAGGATGACGTGGGTCTCTTGCCATCACCTTCTGAACTTCACATTTTCCCAACAGTGAGACCCTTGGCTTCAGCATTGGAGATTGGCCTCTGCTGTCAGCTCAGCTGCTCAATCTGTTTGACCTCAGCCGAGGCCCTTAGCCTCTCCAGGCCACAGCATCCTTCGCTCCAACATGTACACAAAAGATACTTCAGAAGATTGTCGTGAGGGTAAAATGAGACCACTCATGTGAAAGGGCGTAGGACAGATCTTGACCCATGGTAGGCTTTCAGTGAAAGTTGCAGTTTAAAAAATAGTAATCATCTGGCAACACTATTATGCTCTTCTGGGAAATTCTGTTTCTCAGTGTAAGTCGATAAGTAAACATTCCAAGTTATCTGTCCGTCTGGCTTTTATGACTTCGGGTGGAGCCAGTCATCTCTATGTGAGATACAGACGATTTCTCTTTCCTGCAAAGCTGAGTCCTCAGTGGGCCTGGCCTCCTGGTGACCCATGAGTTGGTGGGAGTTAACCCCCCCGCCCCAGAAAAAGCCTCCTCCGCTTCACTCCTGCAAAATAGGTGTTCGTCCATGTCAGAGCTTTGTAGATTGGGTTGAAAAGTTAAGTGTTTTGTTTCTGTTTTTTTAACAGGACCAAAGAGCTAAATACATGCATGTACCGTAGCAAATGACAGAAATATGAATCCCACTCACAGTATATTTTTCAGATGCTGTTAACTGGGTTTATTTTTACTTTGACAGATACTTCCGTTTAGGGGGTGCTTTCCACAGACAGAGTCTATTGTGCAATAGAAAATTCGGTAAATTTTGCCTCTAGATTTCCTCCAGATCTCTCAGGTGACCACACCCAAGCCTCAGTATGGCCATGTTTTCAATGAGAGACTTGAGTTATTACTTTAGAAAATGATCTTAGTTTCCCTCAGGAGGTTTTTGCTGGCTGAGTGTGTCTTTTTTTTATAAGGACATCGTGCTTAATATAGGGGAAGACCAACCATGTATATGCAACAGACTTAAGTTAAAAGTGGCGTAATTGTGTCTGTCTATTACTTTTGATCTCACACTTCATTAGCTCCCTAATGTCAACACGTCCTTAATGGTTACGCGTTTGCACCCTGGGTGTCATCCGACCTGGGTTCAAATCCCAGCTCTGCCACAGAGGAGCCTTGAGACCTTGGGCAATCTCCCTAACCTCTTTCTAAACCTATCATCTCTAAAATACTGATGGCAACACCTACCTCCCCGGGCTCCTTTGAGGATTATGGTAGGTCATGCCTATATACGCTTAACGCTCATTGTCTGGTGAGCACTTGGTAAATGTTAGCCCTTGTGATGGCTGTAGGGGAGGGGCAGTGACAGGGTTCTCAAAAGTGACTTCTCTGTTTCAATTTAATAAACTCTTGGGATTTCACATTTGCCTGCCTGTCTACTTCATGATAACCTTGAAGGGAACTGATTTATTTGGGCCAAGTTTGATACACTGTATTTTAAATTTCTAGTACGGAATACCAGCTCCAAATACTGACAGTCATTTGTATCATCTTGCAGCTATTGCACTAAAAGAATAAAAAGCTACTGTTTATAGACACCAAGGTACATCTGGAGGGTGACTTCAAATGTTACAGTAACCTTGCTCATATTCAGGGGAATCACTGGGAAGCGCTTTGAGAGGGTCTAGAAGACACTGTGAATGGAAGCTGCTCTCTTGATTTCGGCTCCGGAGTTATGTGAGTGGTTTGACTTAAGGCTGTTTGGGTTTGGTTTTGTTTCTTAAGTGGAAAAACTCTTTTGTGTCTCTCTTTTATATTAATTCCAGAGGCTGAGTCAGTGGTGAGTCCAGCAGTTGAATTAATATGGAAATCATACTCTAAACTAATCCTTAGGATTACATCCATTATGTAACACTGAAGTGGGCTAGAACAGAGAAAATTATAGTACTGTTTCTCTCTTCACTTGAAATATGTTAGAGGGCCAGTCTTTATGAAAGTACATGCTGCATAAAAAAGTCATTTTTAATAGGGGTTTTAAAAGAGGAGAAAGGATGTACGTTCTTATTCTGTGTCCCTCTGCAGGCATTAGTAACACTGAGGAATTTTCCAAGCTGGCTCCCACAGTGAATAAGAACCAGGTGCATTTGCATAATCATCATAAAAATTATGTTCTATCTGTGTTGTTAACTGAGCCAAACATTGCACAGAATTAGACACAGCCTTTGCTCTCTAGGAGTTTAAATGTAAGACGGAAGATACTAATGTGTGTAGATATTAAGACAAATTTATGTTCACATTTTATAAGCATTATGGATGGTTCTATTTTGTGCTTTTACAGACTTCCTCAACCCAGGTAACCCATGCATGGGTATCATGTTATGCTGGTTCATCCGTAGGATAATGGTTTTTTTAAATTAGAGAACTTGTGTTTTTCTTGACTACAAAACTAATACGGGTTCATTTTAGAAAAATTGGAAACTAAAATATAAAGAAATCAACAAAATAACATGTAATTCCATCACCAGGAGAAAACTATCCAGTGTTATATCATAGTGACATTTTTAATGTATCTTTTGAAAAGTATCTATATATTTTACAAAATTGAGATCTATATATGCAGTTTTGCTTTGTGCTGTTTTCACTTGACATATCTTTGCATGTTTTTGTATTAAATATTTTTTAAAACTTACTTTTAGTTTTGTTATAAATATTAGGATAATTTAAAAGTTAAGAATCCAGCTTCTGGTCCTCTGAAACAGTCATTCAATGGATAAAAAGTCAAAGGATCATTCTAATTGTTCAACCAGCCCATCCAGACCTGTTTCCGAAACAGAGCTATTGTTCACCTAAAGTGGAAACTCAGCCGGCTCTGCATGTTTCCTCAGGCTGGATTGCTGTTCCATGTCTATCTTTCCTCACTGACTTATCAGCCTCCGTGCACACATGCACATTTGTTTATAGCAGCCTTCCTGATATGCAGCCACGGCGTGGGGTTTGGAAAACTGCCCAGTTACATACCATTCATACCGGCTGACGTTCAGCTTCTGGTAGCAAATTGGGTCCTCTGAACTCCTTCCATCCCTGGAGAGCTCACCATAAAGTGCCGCTGACCACAGAGCGAACACACTCACGAACTCTCTGAGTGTTTATATTCAGGCACGCCAACGAAAAGAGGCATCTTGGCCAAAGCATTGTGACAGGATTGGGGTCACTTGTAAAAATCATCAACTCTCTGTTTGCCACCCCCTTAGCCATACCATAAACAACTGCTTGTATTCATACTCCTTCACGCTTAAGATGATGTTTCTTGAAGCCCCTTGGAAGCAGGTGGAATCTGAAGGGGTTTGCAAGGAGTGACAGAGACAAGTCCCCACCTCCTGGAGGATGGATGTGCCCCCTGGAACGGGGCTCACCCCTTGTGTTAGGAAGCGTTGCCTCGTCAGCCCTGAAGCCATCCCTTTCTGAAAGCTCCCTCTTGTCCTCCTACTTTCCCCCAGGAGCCTGCTCTCCTCCATGCCTTGTCTGTTTCTTGTGGAGAATGAGAATCAGGATAGAAAACCTCGTGGGGCTACATGGTAGGGAGGGAATGCAAAGGGCAGATGAAGGGAAGTTATGCAAAGTGGAAAGATCGCGCTATGTTGGATGAGATTCAGAATCTTTCCATTAGCTCCGCGAACACTTGCCTTTTTTTTTCTCCAAAAAAGATTTGTCACTCCTTTACATCAAACAACCTTCCTTATATGCAGGACTCTAAAGAGGAAATATTCACAGTAACAGCGTACCAGGAAGGGGGAGCCTTGATAAAGAAAAGATGTTAAAGCGACATTCATTCTATTTACAAATATGTCCAGTGAGCATGTTTCAGCAGTTAATCAGAGCTTTCTTACTTGGCACTTTCTAAAATGATATCATTATCTTGCTTGCTATTTCAGCAGTTCCAGGAATACCTTGCCTGTGGATCAGGGTACTTGGTTTCCTATAAACAACTCATAAAAGCCTTTTATAATTTCAGAAAGACAGGCAGAAAAAAGAAGAAATAGCTACACAAGTTATGCAGACAACAATTAAACTGGCAAGATTTCTCTCTTAACACAGATGCTGAGAGAAGGCATCCTCTGCTACCTCTCAGGGTTAAATGTGGTTTATTTGTTTCCCCTCAAACCTTGCTGAATTTAGTCTCTTAGTAGACTGAGGCACCTTTGGAACTTCCATGGGAGACCAGGAGGTACATGCTTAATTGCTTCATGGATGATGTGAAGTCTTGGAATGAAATCTAGCCGTCACTCATTAACTAGCTTGGCTTATTAAACCTTGACAGCTAACAGAACTCAGCCAAACATTCTTGATTATAGGCAGCTCAAGAGCCCTGGGAGTTGGTCCGGTTGAATTGTTCAGCAGAGTGAGTTACTGTAGTACATCCGTTTCATCTGTTTGAACTTATCCTTCTGAAATGTCAGGATGACAGAAGACGATTTGCCAAATGCTTTTCCTGCTTTCACTGATGGCAATAGGAACAAATAAGTGACCATTTTCTTAATTGGGATACTCTTCACTATTACTGACTAGAATTATGAGTTTCTGTTCAAACTTTTTGGCTTGCTTAAATCTATTTATGGTAGACAATAAGGGATACGCATGTTATCAAGTACATTCGAATTTAAAGATCTTGCATCTCACAGCAGGGACCTACAGTCAGTCAGCATTTTCAGGCATGGACATGTAAAGAAGACCAAACTCAAAGGATGCTCTACCGCAAAATCAGTGTCAACATAAACATACATCAGGTTGATTGATTTGCTGTTTGCTCCATACCACAGATCAGATAATGTCTCTGAAAACAAATACATTCAAAGTGTTATACAACATTAACCATTCTTATTTCTGTGAATAGTCTCACCCTGAGGAGGTAAAGGTAGGTCTGAATTAGTGAAGAGCGTTCTGTATGTGAATACATACATGTGCATACACACCCTTCATGCTCTGGGTGTGATTTCACATCTAAAGCCAACATTTGGAAGGGTAGTAGCTTGCCCTGCTGTTGCTGAGTTGGGAAGAGGCAAAAATGAAGCTACACCTGTATGAGTTGTATCATGTTTCCTGGTAAAGATTTAGTTAGAGATTATTTAAAGGCAAGGAATTCTTAGCCCCGTTTGCAGAAGATGGAATGTTGATTTGCCTGCCTAATGGACCCTATTACTAATTCACCTTGTGAATTCATAAGGTCACAGTTCCATGAAACTGATATTTTGTTGAAGGCCTGTGATGTGCCAAGCACCATGCTAGCTCCCGGGACAAGGGGAGGGTGAGAAGTGGTACAGAGATAAATAAGGCATCACCATCCCAGGCGTCCCCTGGGAAGATCAGCACCTAAACCCATAATCAAAGGCAAGGTGAGAAGTGCCAGGAGATGCCTGCCCTAAGCGGTGTGGGCATGCAGAGGGCGAAGCACTTCTCCCTGGAAGAGGTAGGAAAACCTTGATGGAGAACATGGCATTTGAGCTGCATCTTAAAGAATGCGGAGGAGTCTCCCAGGCAGAGAAAAAGAGTAAGGGGATTCCAGATAGAGGGCACAGTATGTGACAAGCCTGGAGGAAGGAAGAGAATTGCTTATTTAGAGATTGCCAAGATGTTTCCACTTCTAGTTTACTTGGGGTGGGGAAGGTGTCTTTGATTCAGAGATGAACCGATCAATAAGAATTTCATTGCAGTGGTGATTAAAATTATAATGTCCACGAAACAGAGGGCTGCTATCAGCATCAACCAAAAGGCTGAGCTCTGGCGGCTACACCATCAACCGGGCTGTACTGTTCCAGCCTGGAAATGAGAGATTCGAAGGACAATTGGCGGTTTTGAAAAGAGCCCCAGAGGTCCACAAGTAATGGTCTGTAGCCCCGTCTTGAAGCTGCCCGTGGCAGTGCTGGTGATCCCCAGCCACGGTGGATCAGACTAGTCACCTTGCTGGTTACACAGGTCACAGGAGTGGTTCAGAGCCCAGGCCTCATGGCCAGAGAGACTTTGGTACAAGTTCTGGCTCTTCTGCTGTTTACTTAGTGTGGGACTTGGAGCAAGTTTCTTTCTTTTCTTTAAAAAAAAAAGTTAAACTTAAAAAATTTTTTTTTTTTAATTTTTATTTTATTATTTATTTATTTATTTATGGCTGTGTTGGGTCTTCGTTTCTGTGCGAGGGCTTTCTCCAGTTGCGGCAAGCGGGGGCCACTCTTCATCGCGGTGCGCGGGCCTCTCACTATCGCGGCCTCCCCCGTTGCGGAGCACAGGCTCCAGACGCGCAGGCTCAGCAATTGTGGCTCACGGGCCCAGTCGCTCCGCGGCACGCGGGATCTTCCCAGACCAGGGCTCGAACCCGCGTCCCCCGCATTGGCAGGCAGACTCTCAACCACTGCGCCACCAGGGAAGCCCCTAAACTTTTATATATCTATATAATGCAAGTGATTTTCTGTTAGTGCATGAGTGTGATAATAGCACACACACTTTTTAGACGACCCCTTTTTAAAAATTTTCCTTTTTGCACCAGTGAGATCACTCACTTCCTTATTCCCTCTTCACCACTTTTAACTGCCCAGGTAGTCTTCCCTATTTCTCTGTGTTAATATAATCAGTTACATAAATGCACAATCATACAAACATGCACATACACACACACACACACACACACACCAGCACACAAGTGGGAGTGAGGGGTGAGGGTTGTCATTTTGTTTTACAGAAGTAAAAACATATTATATGGAGTATGCTCAAATAATTAGTACAGCTTTAAGTTAGTAACTTCAGGGTTATAATTGCTATACACTTACAAAAGAAACATTTGAACATTTAATTATTTGCATTTATTTTACTTTGTGAATTTTGAATGAAAAATTTTGCTTTTAATTTTTTGTGTGCAGTGGTTTCTGTTATGTTGAATTTTAATAAGAAACAGTATTTTAAAATATTAAATGATGAACCTTTCATGTTGTTTTGTAAGTATGTAGCATTTATACTTATGAAATTATTAAAGTTTGAAAGCACTACATGACTTTTGGGACTCCTCATTACATTTTTTTACATCCTGCTTTTCTGAAAAAGCCATGTTGAAATCTCTTCATTCAACTGATAAAGCCCTATTTCACTCTTTTTAGTGGCTGCATATTATGCTATAGTATAATTATTATAATTTATTCCACCATTACTCTACTGATGGACATTTATCTTGGTCCTGCCGACCCCCCTTTTGGCTGCTATCAACATTGTAGTCATAAACATCTCGGTACATAACCTTGCAAAGAAGTATTGGTATTTCTATGGCATTGGTTCCCAGGAATGGGACTGCTGCAGCATTAAAGAGTAGATGTACATCTGACCCTTGAACAACGTGAGTTTGAACTGTGTGGGTCCACTTATACTCAGGTTTTTTTCAATTGTAAATACTGCAATATTACATAACCTGCGGTTGGTTAAATCCACGGATGGGGAACCACGGATCTGAAGGAACCGCACATACAGAGGACCGACTATAAGTTATGTTTGGGTTTTCAGCTGCATGAAGTGTTGGTACCCCTACCCCCCAAGTTGTTCAAGGGTCCACTGTAATTTTAATTTTAATGGATATTGCTGTGAATGGCTCTAGTAGATTAATGAGAATGCCTTCGGTTTTGGAGTATTTGAAAAGAACATTCATACGCATTATCTTTGACGTTCACAGTAACCTTTGAAGTAGGCAAATACTATTATTCCCATTTTACTGATGAAAAAATGGAGGCACAGAGAAGCTAAGTGGTTTCTCATAGTTACCCAGGTGGAAAGTACTTGACTTCAGTCTAGAACCAAGTCTCATCCTGAGGAAGCCCCATACAGTCTTTCCTTACCTACACGTTTGGACTTGATAGATCAGTTAGATGAAAAGCTTCTAAATTGATTGAATTAAGCAAAGGCCACATAACCTTTGGTTATGCCACCAGGAGAGAGCAGTAGTTGAAATACATTTATTTTCCTAAAATTCGCACCCCCAGCCTCTTTTTTTTTTTTAAGAATCAATTTTATTTATTTATTTATTTTTGGCTGCATTGGGTCTTCGTTGCTGCGTGCGGGCTTTCTCTAGTTGTGGCGAGTGGGGGCTACTCTTCGTTGCCGTGCGTGGGCTTCTCATTGCGGTGGCTTCTCTTGTTGCGGAGCACAGGCTGTAGGCACATGGGCTTCAGTAGTTGTGGCAAGCGGGCTCAGTAGTTGTGGCTCCCTGGCTCTAGAACGCAGGCTCAGTAGTTGTGGCGTATGGCCTTAGTTGTTCCGCAGCATGTGGGATCTTCCCGGACCAGGGCTCGAACCTGTGTCCCCTTCATTGGCAGGCGGATTCTTAACCACTGAACCACCACGGAAGTCCCCCCAGCCTCTTTTAAGAGCCATATTTTATTTCTTTTGACATTTATAATGTCTTAATTACAGTTAATAAACTTAATAAAGTTTGGGTTTATTTGTTTGATCATTGAAATGTTTATTGAGGTTTGATGGTTACATTTCATCAGTGATCAATTTCCTCTGATATTTAAGAAAAAAAATTAAAAACACACAATAGGGTGTATTTCAAGGGTTGTGAAAGAATGAATATTGTTTCCTTGGTTCCCTGAAAGGACTTACTTCTGTGTTACATATTCTGGGTCTGATTGACTGTTCAAATTCCAGTTTTGCAAATTTACTGACTGTGTGATTTGGGGCAGTTCATGTAGTACTCAAGTTTCCTCACCTGTAAAATGAAGGAGAAAATACCTACCGCCTAAGGCTATTTTAGGGAGTCACAAATGTAGACCATTTAGCACACCATGTAGCTCACAGCAAGGGCTCAGTACACGCATGTGCATGTGTGGTCCCCATGGAGCTAAGCTGACTCTACTGATTAGGAACATGTTACAATCTAGCAATGTCTCCCAGAAATACAAGGGGTGGGATGTATTTTTTAAATAGTTTTCATCTACACCATTGCCAAAATGCCATTCAGCTGCTCTGCATTTTGTGCCCAAAGCAAGTATTGATGCAGCTCCTTAAGTAGAAGTCAAATTATAGGAAGGCTCATGGCATTTCTAGGTACCATGTTTTTGAGTGACAAGTGTATAAACCACAGTGAATACTTTTGCCCCTGCAAGGGTCTGATTGAGAGGAACAGCAAGAAGAATTTTAGTTTCTCTTCCTCCAAGCGAACATTTTTTTTTTAGCTGTCTTTTTGGGAGATGGGAAGGAGTGGTTACTTAAAACCAGTAGTGTGTGTAAATAGGAGTGACAAGTATAGTTAGCATTGACTCGCTATAGCTAATGGACAAGCCCCCATAAACGTGGCTGGGGAGACATCTGTGAACAAACAGATTTTTTTCCCTTCAAAAATGTTAAGAATCTTTCTGTTTCTAGCAGGAACAGCTGTAGAATTCAGCTGTTTGTAACATGATGTCTGAGCGAGGGCTGATGTTTAGATGTGGTATATTAATATCCAAAATGTCACTGTAGATAATAGTAAGGTGGTGAGGTACGTGGAATGAAGCCAGGAAATTCAGTTACAGCTGACATTTCATCCTCTCCGAGGTTTGTGAAAAGGCCACAGCTAACTTTGCATTTCCCCAGGAAGAAGGGTGGGGGTTTGGTTGGTATATCACGCTGCACATTATTTAAACACAGTGTTGTTCATTTTCTCCTCTGTGGAGAGTGGTTATAGAAAGTGCGTCTTTGGCTGACTTCATGCTGGTGCACTGTTCCTCTGATCTCCAGCCCTTGGGGCAAGGGGGAGACCAGGTGCCTGCTCTGGGCTGGGAACCAAAGTGAACACTTCCCTGACCCTGCCCCAAAGTGGCTTCTGGCATCTTTTCTTCAGAAACAGTTTTTCAGTAAAAGAGGAGCTCTTTCAGGGCCAGTAACTGGAAAGAGTACCCAAAGTTTCGATCCACAAGACTTTCTTATCCGCTTTAGAAGAGTGAGCATGTGATGCGGAACCTGTGAAGTGTGGAATCCTTCCTAGTGAGGAAAGGGAGGCCCAAAGACAGCCTGGGACAGCCCTGAGTCACAGCTGACAAGTGGCGGAACCAGAGGTCCTGACACCTCCTCCGTTGCGCTCCGTAAACTTCACAGGGCACGAGTTGCGTGAGAGTTCACAGGACGTGTTTTACTTTTGAGTGCATGACATTTCACCAGCGGTGCAAGGTGCTGACCTCAGCAATGGCGTCCCAGAGACCCAAGTTCTCATCAGAATTCCACTTACGACCTGGAGGATCCTGGGGGTGTTAAACCCTAGATCTCAGTTTCCTTCTTTGTAAAAAAAAAAAAAAAAAAAAAAAAAAAAAGGGCTAATAATAGTTCATTGAGTTGTCATGAGAGTTCAATGGGATAATGGGTGAAAAGCTGGGTGCAAGGCCTGGTATACAGTAGATGCTCAATAGATGATAGCTTCTGGGGGGCTAGTGCTGTGCTACACACTGGAGATACAAAGAAAAATAAGATACCATTCCTGCACTCAATAGTGTGCAGTGCAGTTGGGAGGGCAGACAGATTTAAAAAGCAGCACGTGTTCAATGGAATGATAGCAACGAGGTC
Source organism: Balaenoptera physalus (assembly GCF_965194825.1). Taxonomy (NCBI): domain Eukaryota; kingdom Metazoa; phylum Chordata; class Mammalia; order Artiodactyla; family Balaenopteridae; genus Balaenoptera; species Balaenoptera physalus. The sequence goes on from NC_138888.1 coordinate 67,911,045, forward strand.
CATGAGGAGTGGAAAGCCTTCAGAATGGAGCTGTTTCACAGATTTTCTGAAGATTAATAATAATTTTTTAAAATTTTATTGAAGTATAGTTGATTTACAATGTTGTGTTTCATTTCTGCTGTACAGACTCAGTTATACATATATATTCTTTTTCATATTCTTTTCATATGGTTTATCACAGGATATTGAATATAGTTCCCTGTACTATACAGTTGGACCTTGTTGTTTATCCATTCTATATGTGATAGTTTGAAGATGAATAATAATTCTGAGGCAGGCAAGGATTTTTCAAGAAGAGCGAAGAGCATACGGTATGCTAATGTATGGACCCATGAGATAATATTTTAATATCGGCATGTTAAATTAACATATTACTATTACCATAGAGCTGCAGTTGGTTTACAATGCTGTGATCTGAAGTGTACACACAGAGCAGCCAGAAAGGACAGTAGAAAGGGAGCCGTATTCTAAATGGCTTGGAGGCTATTCTGTGTAGGGATGGGTCAATACGGAAAGATTTTAAAGCTGGGAAGTAACCTGGTGATGTTTACGTTCTGTAAAGATTGCTCTGGGGGCAGGTGGGGGACGAATTGGAGGAGGGGGAAGCATGCAGGCTGTTGGCAGATACTGAGGCTTTGGGTCTGGCTTGGGTGACTGGACCCTGTCAAAACTTAGATACAGAAAAATGAGTTCCTAAATGCCTGTGTTTTCCCACTTGAAATAATAGTATAGTACTTTCTTTCTTTTTTTTTTTTTGGCCGCCCCATGCTGCTGCATGCGGGATTTTAGTTCCCTAACCAGGGATCGAACCCGCACCCCCTGCAGTGGAAGCGTGGAGTCTTAACCACTGGACCTCTAGGGAAGTCCCTACTGTACTTTAAAATGCACTTTCTGACCAAGTTCACTTGGGTTCATTTACTTCTTTGAATTAGGAAGTATACCACACATATAGAAGGGAATGTATTAGCACGTTGGTACATTTTAAAGAATAAAATGGAGACATCCATATTTATAACACTTACCTCGAGAATATTATCACTACTGTTGATATCAATATGTACCTTTCTCCTATCACATTCTGCTCTCCCTAGCTACTTTCCTGGATTTGGAGTTAATCACCCTCTTGCTTTTCTTTAGTTTTATCACATATGTATGTATCCCTAAACAATGTACTATATTATTTTAACCTTTATGTAAATGGAATCATACGGGTTATTTTGTGACTTGGTCCTGCCAAAACAATATGTTCTGAGATTCGTCTATATTGATGTGTGTAGCTTCTTCAGTTCATTCATTTTCATTGCTGTATCATATTTTATTGTATTTATTATAAAACAATATTTAGCCATTTCACTGTTGAAGGGCCCTGCATTTTATCATATATATGGTAACATTATTGGCCTCCTTATTAATAAAAATAATTTATAGATTCTTTAGGTTTTTCTATTTAGATTATTATATCATCTATAAGAAATAATAGCTTTGATTTTTTTCCTTTCCGTTCTATATAATGTTAATTCCCTTTTCTTACTTTATTGAGCTGGCTAGAATCTCCAGAGTTGAACAGAAGTGATAATAAATAGCAGACTTTATCTTTTCATTAACTTTACAGGCAATGATTTAAAGTTTCACCCTTGAGTATGATGTTTGCTAGATGATGTAACATTATTTTGTGATACCCTTCACCCAACTGAGGAAGTTTCCTTCTATTCCTTGTTTACTCAGAGTTGTAATCATGAATGGTTTTTATATTTTATTGAATATTTTTTCTGCATCCTTTGAGATGATCATATGTTTTATCTTCTTTAATCTGCTAATGTGATGAATAACATTAATTGATATTGAAGTAACTTTGTATTATGGGACTAACTCAAACTTAGACATGTTATTTTTTTCTATAAATTACTGTATTTAAACTGCTAATATTTTGTTCAAGATTTTTGCATTTATATTCACAGATAAAATTGTCCTATGGTCAGTTTTTCCTTGAGGTTATGTGAATTTTGTTTTTATACATTTTGAAGATGTCGTTAGGCGTATGTCTTTCTGGTGGGTTAAATGTTTTTATTACTATGTCATGAGCCTTTTCATCTTTTTGCCTAATATTAATTTTGTATGGGTTTAATTCAGTTAAACCAGATTTCTGGATATTTGTGTGCAAATATCTTTCTCCAACTTCCTTTTTTTCAAGGACGCAAAAGGTTTTAGATTTGTCTTTTGTAAATCACATAACTAGATTTTGTCTTTCTTATTAGCTATATTAAGGTATAATTTATATACAGTAAAACTCAAACGTTTTAATTGTACAGTTTGATGAATTTTGACAAGTGCATAAGGCATGTAACCAACACCACAATAAAGATATAGATCATTTCCATCACACCAGAAAGTTCTTCATGCCCTTTTGCTGTCAGTTTCTTTCCTTCACCTCTAGCCCCAAGAAACCACTGATCTGCTTTTTTATCACTGTACTATGGTCTTCTCTAGAATGTCATATAAATGGGATCATACAGTATGTAGGCTTTATAGTGTTTGACTTCTTCCATTTAGCATAATGCTTTTGAGATTCATGTTGCAAAATGTATCAGTATTTCATTCATTTTCATCTTTAAGTATCATTCTCTTGTATGGATATACCACAATTTGTTTAACCATTTATCACTTGATGGACATTTGTATTGTTTCCAGTTTGGGGCTATTATGAATAAAGCTGCTATGAACATTCACATTCAAGTGTTTGGGTGGACATGTTTTCTGTTTTGTTTTTGTTCTTTTTTTAAAATCTTTATTGGAGTATAATTGCTTTACAATGGTGTGTTAGTTTCTGCTGTATAACAAAGTGAGTCAGCTATATGTGTACATATATCCCCGTATACTCTCCCTCTTGCATCTCCCTCCCACCTTCCCTATCCCACCCCTCTAGGTGGTCACAAAGCACCGAGCTGATCTCCCTGTACTATGCAGCTGCTTCCCACTAGCAATCTATTTTACATTTGGTAGTGTATATAGGTCCATGCCACTCTCTCACTTCATCCCAGCTTACCTTTCCCCCTCCCTCTGTCCTCAAGTCCGTTCTCTACATCTTCGTCTTTATATCTGTCCAGCCCCTACGTTCTTCAGAATGATTTACTTTTTTTTTAGATTCCATATATATGTGTTAGCATATGGTATTTGTTTTTCTCTTTATGACTTACTTCACTCTGTACGACAGACTCTAGGTCCATCCACCTCACTACAAATAACTCAATTTCGTTTCTCTTTATGGCTGAGTAATATTCCATTGTATATATGTGCCACATCTTCTTTATCCATTCATCTGTCAGTGGACACTTAGGTTGCTTCCATGTCCTGGCTATTGTAAATAGTGCTGCAATGAACATTGTGGTATATGACTCTTTTTTTTTTTTTAACATCTTTATTGGAGTATAATTGCTTTACAATGGTGTGTTAGTTTCTGCTGTATAACAAAGTGAATCAGCTATACACATACATACATCCCCATATCTTCTGCCTCTTGCAACATGACTCTTTTTGAATTCTGTTTCTCAGGGTATATGCCCGGTAGTGGGATTGCTGGGTCGTATGATAGTTCTATTTTTAGTTTTTTAAGGAACCTCCATACTGTTCTCCATAGTGGCTGTATCCATTTACATTTCCACCAACAGTGCAAGAGGGTTCCCTTTTCTCCACACCCTCTCCAGCATTTATTGTTTCTAGATTTTTTGATGATGGCCATTCTGACTGGTGTGATGTGATACCTCATTGTAGTTTTGATTTGCATTTCTCTAACGATTAATGATGTTGAGCATCCTTTCATGTGTTTGTTGGCAGTCTGTATATCTTCATTGGAGAAATGTCTATTTAGGTCTTCTGCCCATTTTTGGATTAGGTTGTTTGTTTTTTTTGATACTGAGCTGCGTGAGCTGCTTTTATATTTTGCAGATTAATCCTTTGTCAGTTGCTTGATTTGCAAATATTTTCTCCCATTCGGAGGATTGTCTTTTCATCTTGTCTATGGTTTCCTTTGCTGTGCAAAAGCTTTTAGGTTTCATTAGGTCCCATTTGTTAATTTTTGTTTTTGTTTCCCTCTCACTAGGAGGTGGGTCAAAAAGGATCTTGCTGTGATTTATGTCATAGAGTGTTCTGCCTATGTTTTCCTCTAAGAGTTTTATAGTGTCTGGCCTTACACTTAGATCTTTAATCCATTTTGAGTTTATTTTTGTATACAGTGTTAGGGAGTGTTCTAATTTCATTCTTTTACATGTAGCTGTCCAGTTTTCCCAGCATCACTTACTGAAGAGGCTGTCTTTTCTCCACTGTATATTCTTACCTCCTTTATCAAAGATAAAGTGACCATAGGTGCGTGGGTTTATCTCTGGGCTTTCTATCCTGTTCCATTGATCTATATTTCTGTTTTTGTGCCAATACCATACTGTCTTGATTACTGTAGCTTTGTAGTATAGTCTGAAGTCAGAGAGCCTGATTCCTCCAGCTCCGTTTTCCTTTCTCAAGATTGCTTTGGCTATTTGGGATCTTTTGTATTTCCATACAAACTGAAATTTTTTGTTCTAGTTCTGTGAAAAATGCCATTGGTAGTTTGATAGGGATTGCATTGAATCTGTAGATTGCTTTGGGTAGTATAGTCATTTTCACAATGTTGTTTCTTCCAATCCAAGAACATGGTATATCTCTCCATCTGTTTGTATCCTCTTTAATTTCTTTCATCAATGTCTTATAGTTTTCTGTATACAGGTCTTTTGTCTCCTTAGGTAGTTTTATTCCTAGGTATTTTATTCTTTTTGTTGCAGTGGTAAATGGGTTGTTCCTTAATTTCTCTTTCATATTTTTCATCATTAGTGTATAGGAATGCAAGGGATTTCTGTACATTAATTTTGTATCCTGCTACTTTCCCAAATTCATTGATTAGCTCTAGTAGTTTTCTGGTAGCATCTTTAGGATTCTCTATGTATAGTATCATGTCATCTGCAAACAATGACAGTTTTACTTCTTCTTTTCTGATTTGGATCCTTTTATTTCTTTTTCTTCTCTGATTGCTGTGGCTAGAACTTCCAAAACTATGTTGAATTATAGTGGTGAGAGTGGGCAACCTTGTCTTGTTCCTGATCTTACTGGAAATGGTTTCAGTTTTTCACCATTGTGAACGCTGTTGGCTGTGGGTTTCTCATATATGGCCTTTATTATGTTGAGGTAAGTTCCCACTATGCCTATTTTCTGGAGGGTTTTTATCATAAATGGGTGCTGAATTTTGTCAAAAGCTTTTTCTGCATCTATTGAGATGATCATATGGTTTTTATTCTTCAATTTGTTAATATGGTGTATCACATTCATTGATTTGCATACACTGAAGAATCCTTGCATTCCTGGGATCAACCCCACTTGATCATGGTGTATGATCCTTTTAATGTGCTGTTGGATTCTGTTTGCTAGTATTTTGTTGAGGATTTTTGCATCTGTGTTCTATGTTTATCAGTGATATTGGCCTGAAGTTTTCTTTTTCTGTAACATCTTTGTCTGGTTTTGGTATCAGGGTGATGATTGCCTCATAGAATGAGTTTGGGAGTGTTCCTCCCTCTGCTATATTTTGGAAGAGTTTGAGAAGATAGGTGTTAACTCTTCTCTAAATGTTTGATAGAGTTCGCTTGTGAAGCCATCTGGTCCTGGACTTTTGTTTGTTGGAAGATTTTTAATCACAGTTTCAATTTCAGTGCTTGTGATTGGTCTGTTTATATTTTCTATTTCTTCCTGGTTCAGTCTCAGAAGGTTGTGCTTTTCTAAGAATTTGTCCATTTCTTCCAGGTTGTCCATTTTGTTGGCATATAGTTGCTTGTAGTCATCTCTCATGATCCTTTGTATTTCTGCAGTGTCAGTAGTTACTTCTCCTTTTTCATTTCTAATTCTATTGATTTGAGTCTTTCCCCTTTTTTTCTTGATGAGTCTGACTAATGGTTTATCAATTTTGTTTATCTTCTCAAGGAACCAGCTTTTAGTTTTATTGATCTTCACTATCGTTTCCTTCATTTCTTTTTCGTCTATTTCTGATCTGATGTTTATGATTTCTTTCCTTCTGCTGACTTTGGGGTTTTTTTGTTCTTCTTTCTCTAATTGCTTTAGGCGTAAGGTTAGGTTGTTTATTTGAGATGTTTCTTGTTTCTTGAGGTAGGATTGTATTGCCATAAACTTCCCTCTTAGAACTGCTTTTGCTGCATCCCATAGGTTTTGGGACGTCGTGTTTTCATTGTCATTTTTTTCTAGGTATTTTTTTATTTCCTCTTTGATTTCTTCAGTGATCTCTGGTTATTAGTAGTGTATTGTTTAGCCTCCAGGTGTTTGTATTTTTTACAGTTTTTTTCCTGTAATTGATATCTAGTTTCATAACGTTGTGGTCAGAAAAGATACTTGATACGATTTCAATTTTCTTAAATTTACCAAGGCTTGATTTGTGACCGAAGATATGATCTATCCTGGAGAATGTTCCATGAGCACTTGAGAAGAAAGTGTATTCTGTTGTTTTTGGATGGAATGTTCTATAAATATCAATTAAGTCCATCTTGTTTAATGTATCACTTAAAGCTTGTGTTTCCTTATTTATTTTCATTTTGGATGATCTGTCCATTGGTGAAAGTGGGGTGTTAAAGTCCCCTACTCTTATTGTGTTACTGTCGATTTCCCCTTTTATGGCTGTTAGCATTTGCCTTATGTATTGAGGTGCTCCTACGTTGGGTGCATAAATATTTACAATTGTTATATCTTCTTCTTGGATCGATCCCTTGATCGTTATATAGTGTCCTTCCTTGTCTCTTGTAATAATCTTTATTTTAAAGTCTATTTTGTCTGATATGAGAATTGCTACTCCAGCTTTCTTTTGATTTCCATTTGCACGGAATATCTTTTTCCATCCCCGCACTTTCAGTCTGTATGTGTCCGTAGGTCTGAAGTGGGTCTCTTGTAGACAGCATGTATACGGGTCTTGTTTTTGTATCCATTCAGCCAGTCTATGTCTTTTGGTTGGAGCATTTAATCCATTTACATTTAAGGTAGTTATCGATATGTATGTTCCTATTACCATTTTCTTAATTGTTTTGGATTTGTTATTTTAGGTCTTTTCCTTCTCTTGTGTTTCCTGCCTAGAGTAGTTCCTTTAGCATTTCTTGTAAAGCTGGTTTGGTGGTGCTGAATTCTGTTAGCTTTTGCTTGTCTGTAAAGATTTTAATTTCTCCATTGAATCTGAATGAGATCCTTGCTGGGTAGAGTAGTGTTGGTTGTAGGTTTTTCCCTTTCATCACTGTAAATATGTCCTGCCACTCCCTTCTGGCTTGCAGAGTTTCTGCTGAAAGATCAGCTGTTAACCTTATGGGGATTCCCTTGTATGTTATTTGTTGTTTTTTCCCTTGCTGCTTTTAATATGTTTTCTTTGTATTTAACTTATGATAGTTTGAGTAATATGTGTCTTGGCATGTTTCCCCTTGGATTTATCCTGTATGGGACTCTCTGCACTTCCTGGACTTGATTGACTATTTCCTTTCCCATATTAGGGAAGTTTTCACCTATAATCTCTTCAGATATTTTCTCAGTCCCCTTCCTTTTCTCTTCTTCTTCTGGGACCCCTATAATTCGAATGTTGTTACATTTAATGTTGTCCTAGAGGTCTCTGAGACTGTCTTCAATTCTTTTCATTCTTTTTTCTTTATTCTGCTCTGCAGTAGTGATTTCCACTATTTTATCTTCCAGGTCACTTATCTGTTCTTCTGCCTCAGTTATTCTGCTATTGATTCCTTCTAGAGAATTTTTAATTTCATTTATTGTGTTGTTCATCTTTGTTTGTTTGCTCTTTAGTTCTTCTAGGTCCTTGTTAAACGTTTCTTGTATTTTCTCCATTCTATTTCCAAGATTTTGGATCATCTTTACTATAATTACTCTGAATTCTTTTTCAGGTAGACTGCCTATTTCCTCTTCATTTGTTTGGTCTGGTGGGTTTTTACCTTACTCCTTCATCTGCTAAGTATTTCTCTGTCTTCTCATTTTGCTTAACTTACTGTGTTTGGGCTTTTCTTTTCGCAGGCTGCAAGTTCATAGTTCCCGTTGTTTTTGGTGTCTGCCCCCAGTGGGTAAGGTTGGTTCAGTGGGTTGTGTAGGCTTCCTGGTGGAGGGGACTGGTGCCTGTGTTCTGGTGGATAAGGCTGGATCTTGTCTTTCTGGTGGGCAGGACCACGTCCAGTGGTGTGTTTTGGGCTGTCTGTGAACTTATTATGATTTTAGGCAGCCTCTCTGCTAATAGGTGGGGCTGTGTTCCTGTCTTGCTAGTTGTCTGGCATGGGGTGTCCAGCACTGGAGCTTGCTGGTCGTTAAGTGGAGCTAGGTCTTAACATTGAGATGGAGATCTATGGGAGAGCTCTAGCCAGTTGATATTACGAGGGCCCAGGAGGTCTCTGGTGGACCAATGTCCTGAACTCAGCCCTCCCACCTCAGAGGCTCAGGCCTGATACCCGGCTGGAGCAGCAAGAGCCCATCAGCCCCACGGCTCCAGAGAAAAGGGAGAAAAGAAAAAAAAAAAGAAAGAAAGAAAAATAATAAAATAAAGTTATTAAAATAAAAGTATAAAAAAGTAATTAAAAAAGAAAAGAAGAGAGCAACCAAACCAATAAACAAACCCACCAATGATAACAAGTGCTAAAAACTATACTTAAAAAAAAAAATGGATGGACAGAACCCTAGGACAAGTGGTAAAAGCAAACCTATACAGACAAAATCACACAAAAAAGCATACACATACACACTCACAAAAAGAGAAAAAGGAAAAAAAAATATGTATATAAAAGGAAGAGAGCAACCAAATCAATAAACAAATCTACCAACAAACAAATCTACCAATGATAGGAAGCTCTAAATACTAAACTAAGATAAACATAAAACTCGAAACAAATTAGATGCAGAAAGCAAACCCCAAGTCTATAGTTGCTCCCAAAGTCCACTGCCTCAATTTTGGGATGATTCCTTGTCTATTCAGGTATTCCAGAGATGCAGGGTACATCAAGTTGACTGTGGAGATTTAATATGCTGCTCCTGAAGCTGCTGGGAGAGATTTCCCTTTCTCGTCTTTGTTTGCACAGCTCCTGGTGTTCAGCTTTGGTTTGGCCCCGCCTCTGCTTGTAGGTCACCTGAGGGCATCTGTTCTTTGCTCAGACAGGACGAGGTTAAAGTAGCAGCAGATTAGGGGGCTCTGGCTCACTCAGGCCAGGGGGAGGGTGGGGTACGGAATGTGGAGTGAGCCTGCAGCAGCAGAGGCCAACGTGACATTGCACCAGCCTGAGGCGCGCCGTGTGTTCTCCCGGGGAAGTTGTCCCTGGATCACGGGCCCCTGTCGGTGGCAGGCTACACAGGCTCCCAGGAGGGGAAATGTGCATAGTGACCTGTGCTTGCACACAGGCTTCTTGGTGGCTGCAAGAGCAGCCTTAGCATCTCATGCCCGTCTCTGGGGTCCGCGCTGACAGCCGTGGCTTGCGCCCGTCTCTGGAGCTCGTTTAGGCGGTACTCTGAATCCCCTCTCCTCATGCACCCCGAAACAATGGTCTCTTGCCTCTTCGGCAGGTCCAGACCTTTTCCTGGACTCCGTCCCGGCTAGCTGTGGTGCACTAGCCCCCTTCAGGCTGTGTTCACGCCGCCAACCCCAGTCCTCTCCCTGGGGTCCGACCTCCAAAGCCCGAGCCTCAGCTCCCAGCCCCCGCCCGCCCCAGTGGGTGAGCAGACAAGCCTCTCGGGCTGGTGAGTGCTGGCCGGCACCGATCCTCTGTGAGGGAATCTCTCCACTTTGCCCTCTGCACCCCTGTGGCTGCGCTCTCCTCTGTGGCTCCGAAGCTTACCCCCCTGCCCACCCTCTGTCTCTGCCAGTGAAGGGGCTCCTAGTGTGTGGAAACTGTTCCTCCTTCACAGCTCCCTCCCACTGGTGCAGGTCCCGTCCCTATTCTTTTGCATCTGTTTTTTCCTTTTTCTTTTGCTCTACCGAGGTACGTGGGGATTTGCTTGCCTTTTGGGAAGTCTGAGGTCTTCTGCCAGCATTCAGTAGGTGTTCTGTAGGAGCTGTTCCACATGTAGATGTATTTTTGATGTATTTGTGGGGAGGAAGGCGATCTCCACGTCTTACTCCTCCGCCATCTTGAAGGTCCTCTCTGTTTTCTGTTTTTTAATTCAATCAGACAGTCCGTCTTTCAACCAGAAAATGTAGTGAATTTCTATTGTTTACTAGATTGCATTGATTACATTTGCATTTTTAGTCAAACAAAAAATAATAATGCATTTGTATTCATTTTGATCGTCTCATTTTTGCTTTCTATTTGTCCTACTTTTTCTGTGCTTTAGTTTTTTCGTTATAGCCTATGTCTGGGTTGAATGAGTTTTGCTTTGTTTTTGTTTTTATAGTTCCATGTTTTTTCTTCTACTAGTTTGTCAGTTGTACACATTATTCTCTTTCAGTGCTTACCCTAGAGATGTTAGCATTCTATTTAACTTAATGAAGTCTTCCCTCTTCTCCCAAACAGTTCAGGAATCTTAGAATTCTTTAATTCTGATCATTCTTTTTCAACTTAGTATGCCATTGTTGCCCAGCTTTCAGTTTTATCTTAGTTTATCTTAGTTTTTTTTAAATATAAAAAACTAAGTTAGTTAGTTTTTAACTTAGTTTATAAAAAACTAAGTTAGTTAGACGTTAGTACAGTTTGTATATAGTCAGCATTTGTTTTATATAGTCTGTGTTTATTTAAATTTAGACATATGTTTACTGTTTCCTTGGCTCACCATTCCCTTTCATCTCAGATCACTTTGCTTTTTTCTGAAGTATGTCCTTTAGAAGTTCCTTTAATAAATGTTTTTGAAAATAAACTTTCTTATTTTTTTGACTGCAAATGCCTTTATTTGCTCTTGCTTATGAAAGGTAGTTTTGCTGAGTATACAGTTCCATGTTTAATATTATTTTCTCTCCATGTTTTAAATACATGTTCCCCAGATTTCTCTTCTTCTCTCGAGAAATCAACTATCAGTCTAGTTATCACTTACTTGTAGATAATCTGCTTTTTTCCTCAGGCTCTCCTGAAGATCTTTTTTTTTTTTTTTTTTTTTTTAAAATTTATTTATTTATTTTTGGCTGTGTTGGGTCTTCGTTTCTGTGCGAGGGCTTTCTCCAGTTGCGGCGAGCGGGGGCCACTCTTCATCGCGGTGCGCGGGCCTCTCACTGTCGCGGCCTCTCTTGTTGCGGAGCACAGTCTCCAGACACGCAGGCTCAGTAGTTGTGGCTCACGGGCCTAGTTGCTCCGCGGCATGTGGGATCTTCCCAGACCAGGGCTCGAACCCGTGTCCCCTGCATTGGCAGGCAGATTCTCAACCACTGTGCCACCAGGGAAGCCCTCTCCTGAAGATCTTTTTTGATGATGGTGTTCTGCAGTTTTGCCAGGTTTTATCTGGGCGAAGATTTCTATTTAGCATCCTTGGCGATCATTTGGCTTTCTGAATTTGATGATTGATAGTTCTGGAAGATCTCAAGTATAATCACTTCTAATGCTGCCTTTCCCTTCATTCTCTGTATTTTCCTTCATACTTCAGCCTCCATAACTTTTCATCTTTCTTTCATATTTTTATCTTTTTTTCACATCTCTGTACAAGATTATGTGTAATTTCTTTATATCTAGCTACCAAATCACTAATTCCCTTTTCAGCTGTATCTGCTTTGGTATTGGACTCACCCATTGAATCTCTAATTATAATTATTTTCATTTTTAGAAGTTATTTTTGGCTCTTTATCAAATCTGCCTAGTCATTTTTCATATCTTATTCTTTTTCCAAATTTTAAGATCCTGTTTTCTTTCTTTAAACACATTAAACATATCTGTTTTATATTCTGTGTCTGATACATACAGAATCTCCATCCTCTGAGGGTTTGATTCTGCAGTTTGTTTTTTCTCTCTCTTGTCCTTGGAAGCTTACTTCTTTTTGTGCTTTGAGATTTTTGATTGTGAATTCAATTACTTGGAACAATATGTATGAAAACCCTTTGAAACTCAGATTTAAAGTTCATTATTCTAGAGAGACCTTGAATTTGTTTCTGGTGTATGTTTGGAGGCACTGCCACCCTAGGACATTTTTTACCCTAAATGTTTGTGTTTAGGGGAGGATATGTAATTTCTGATCCCAAACAGTGCAAGAGTGGGCTTGGAATTTTCTGAAGAAACTTTTTCGTTTTTTCCCTCCTCTCCCATCACTATTGCTTATCATTTCTTTCTTCTGTTCCTGGGGAGATTTTTTTTTTTAATTTACCCACCAAGGATTTGACCTTTCAAGGGTATGGGCTTCAACCCTCACACCCTGTGCATGCATTAGGCTTCTCTCCTGTCCCACAAACACCTTGGGATTAGTTTATGTCTCCAGGGTACATGCCAACTCAGGGATTACTTACCTCCCTGGTTTCTTTCTCCTTGTCATTTCCAACCTTTAACAATTGATGTTACTTTCTTGCAGTTTAGCCATGAATTTTTAAAAGTGTTTTTAATGCTCACCCCAGTATTTTTAGGTGTTCTACATGGATTTGCCATACTTTGACAATCAGAAGTCCTCTTAACTTGAAAGTTGAAATGTTTCCCAGAAGGGGAGCAATACTAAATTAGTTAGATCCTGAAATCTGTGGATTTTACTGAAATCAAAAGTTGACTTTGATTTTTATTTTCAAAAAAGTAATAGTTGGTTTGTATAAACATTAATGTTCATTTTTTAAAATTTCCCTCTGAAATGGAATTATAAAAGATTTTAAGAATCTGTCACTCATTCATTTACCTTTCAGCAAATACTTGTCGAGCTCCTACATTTTTCTGGGCTGTTTTCTGTGCTGGGGATACATCAATGATTAAAATAGACAAAAAGCATGCCCCCATTGAGCTTACATTCCAATTGGAGGAGACAGACAATTAACAAGATAAATAGGTAAAGTATATATAGTTGACCCCTGAACAACTCAGGTGTTAGGGGCTGCCCACCCCACAGTTGAAAATCTGTGTACTGCCATCTCTGCCTCGAAAACAAAGGAATTGATAAGTGGCTGACTCAAAGGCAGGAAACTGAAACAGTTTGGATAGAATCAGAGCTCAAACCCTAGTTCTTTTGATTCCACATACTGTGATCTCTAATTGAACACAAACTTTTCCCCACACTTAGTTAATTCAAAGATCTGTAAAGTGAAAATATGTACTATATTTATGGGGAAAAATCTGCGTATAAGTGGACCCACGCAGTTCAAACCCGTGTTGTTCAAAGATCAACTGTAGTATGTTACAATGTGATAAGTGCTGTAGGGAACAATTAGGCAGGTAAAGGAGGACTGGGAAATGTTATTATTCTTCTTTGTTTTTAAAAGAGTATATTAAAGAGCGTTAAGGAGGGGCCATTTCAATTAAAGTTTATGCAAGAAGTTGCTTGAAACATTCCACTACTGCAGCATTGTTCGTTCTAACTTACATTTGTAAATGTTAAGTTGAAAATGATGTATACATTTGTAGATGTTCCCATATTGGAAAAACAAGTTGTTTTTTATAATTCCTTGGGCACTTCTTGAGTAAGAAAGGAAATGATTAAAAAATATTAACCACAAGAAAACTTCAACACCAAAACTTTTTAAATCCTCAGGTTTTAAAAATAGCTTTAAACTGGAAAATGAACATTTCTACCCGTTAACCCCTACAAGGGATAAAACAAACAAAGTACTCACCAACAACTAAATACCAAAGGAGGCTAAATATCTGGTCTACTTAAACTCACTCTGGTTGGTTCTGAAAGCCCCAGTTGGTGAAGTTATAAAAGGCCATTCATTTCTTTAGTGTGAAAACTGACAAACGGGGCAGAAGTAACCAGAAGGGAACAAACAGAGCAGTGGAGACCTTTGAAGACAGCAGCAGTGGACACCAGGGTGAGAAGCAGCAGGCACTGTTTGAAAAGAGACCAAGAGCAGAGGACCATTTGCAGCTCAGTTCCCACGAGGGCATGACCATGCTCTGTTACAAGCACATCAGCTGAGAGACAGAGTCTATTGTCAAACAATTGTAGTGGCTACCCGCAGGAAGTAGGATGAATGTCTGGGTTAGTGTCCTGACACCGGTGACTTCATCCGTCCTATCTGTGCAAGTATCAAGGAAGCGTTCAGAATAGTAAGAGTTAACGCAGAACGTTATTCAGGACTGAGCTTTCTATCATTAGGGCATCATCTGAGACTTTCAATTTTTTATTTATTGAAGTATAGTTGATTTACAATGTTGTGTTAGTTCCTGGTGTACAACAAAGTGATTCAGTTATATATATATTCTTTTTCATATTCTTTTCCATTATGGTTTATCACAGGATATTGAATATAGTTCTTTGTGTGATACAGTAGGACCTGATTGTTTATTTTATGTATAGTAATGTGTATCTGCTAATCCCAAACTCCTGATTTATCCCTCCTCTGACCCTTTTCCCCTTTGGTAAACAAAAGTTTGTTTTCTATGTCTGTGAGTCTGCTTCTGTTTCATAGATGAGTTCATTTGTGTCATATTTGATATTCCACATATAAGTGATATCACATGGTATTTGTCTTTTTCTGACTTACTTCACTTAGTATGATAATCTTTGGGTCCATCCATGTTGCTGCAAATGGCATTATTTCATTCTTTTTTATGGCTGAATAATATTCCATTGTGTATATGTACCACATCTTCTTTATTCATTCATCTGTTGATGGACATTTAGTAAGACTTTAAATTTTTAGTGTTTATGCTGAGTATAAAATTGAGGACAGCAGAATATCTATCTTCTTTTAAGAACAAAAAAACTTTTCACAGCGAGAAAAGAGCCATCTATGAACCAGGAAGAAGTCCTCACCAGACATCTAATTGGGTGCGGCTTTGAACTTGGACTTATCAGCCTTGAGATCAGTGAGAAATCAATGTTTGTTGTTAAAGCTAAAGGAAAAAAAAACTTTTGAAAACATGTAAATCAGTTTAATGGTTTTTCTCATTGTAAAAAGTAACAGATGTTTATTGGGAAAAGAGTCAGAAAATCTTTTTTTTTTTTTTAAATCACCCATACCAGAGAGAAAGCAACTATTTTTTTTCTTTTTGATGTGAACCATTTTTAAAGTCTTTTTTGAATTTGTTGCGGTATTGCTTCTGTTTTATGTTTTGGTTTTTTGGCTGTGACGCATGTGGGGTCTTAGCTCCCCGATCAGGGATCAAACCCACGCCCCCTGCATTGGAAGGTGAAGTCTTAACCACTGGACCACCAGGGAAGTCCCAGAAAGCAGCTGTTAATACTGTTAAGGATCTGCAGTTCCCAAGCTGTGTGCCAAGGTGCACTGGGACAGCACAGCAAGTTCACGAGGGTGGCACAGGATATTTTCCATCATCAAGGGAAACACATCTGTCCAACACTGTGTTGAAGGTAGTTCACAGTTTCAACATTAGATTATACTACATTCCTTCTGATGACATCATACCTTTGCAAAAGTAGGTTTTCAGAGATTGCTGAGTTTTTAATGACAAAAAGTGAAAACCAGCATGGAATAGGAAATGAGGATAGTCGTATCCAATCTGATTCCAAGATTTTAAGTTTTGCTTGACCAACAGGTGCATACATTCTATTAATAAGTTATTAGGAAGTTATTTAAGAAAGAAAAAATAGTTCTTTTAATTTATGTGTGTTTTTTCCAAAGAGCTACTAAATCATTAGGGTGTAAACAGTAAGTTGTTTGGATCTAGCTACTGAACAAATAGCACTGTTAGATATCTGTTCGGGCCTGGAGGCATTGTTAAAAAATTACTGAGACTCTAAGTGCTTCCAGAATCATTTGGGAACCTCTAATATATGTCCTTGCAGACTTTTTCCTATGTATACCATACATATTTTAGAAACCTTTTTTTTTTTTCACTTAACAGTATCTAGTGGAAATCTTTGCATTTCAGTTAATATGGGTCTATATCATTATTTTCAAAATTTAATGGCATAATAGTTTTCCGTTGTTTGACTACATTATTTTATTAACCAATCCCCTGAGGTTAGAAGTTAAGCAGAACTTTCGTTTTATAATGAATGGTGTGGTCAACCCCTTTGCACATCCTCTTTGTTTACATATCCAATGATTTCCTTAGACTAGATTTCTAGAAAGGAATTTGCTGGGTCAAAGAATATGTACTTTCTTATGCTTTTGATATCCAGAGAGAGAGAGAGAGAGAGCCAAATTGCCCTTTCAACGAGATTGTGCCAGTTTCTTTCTACCAACAGTTTGTAAGAATACCTCAGTTTAAAGAAGTGAAGCACTGGAGAACTCCTAACCATTGGAACTCAGATTTGTGAATCGTTCAAAGGTGTTCCTCTTCCCCAACTGTTAAATAAACTTAGTGCTAGTGAAAAAGCTGGGTAAGTGCATTCTGGTCCAAAGCTTTTGGGAGCCTCTACAGGCTGAAGTTCCAGCTAAAGTCAGAGGTAGCTGATCGCAACATCCAAGCAGATACCCAGTTAGAGAACAGAAAAACCATTTGTCCAGAAACTTCTTTAGCTTTAGGTTTACTAACTAGTTTTTCAAAATGACACTGTACTCCCCAGAAAGTCATACTGCACTGCATAGCTTTCACCCTACCTCTGGGCGGGGGAGGGAGGCAAATGGCCAAAAGAGAAGTTGACATCAGGAATTTTTTTTTTTTGAGAGGACAGATTTCAGAATATTTTGAGGGTCAAATGGGATGCTTCCTGTTCCGTGGATCATAGCACATATATTTTTATCTACAGCCACATGTGTATCACATTTTGAACTACATTCAGTTTAGACAAATGAGCTAGTATTTTCAAATGTAAGTTACCAAGGAAAAACGTGTATTATGTATGTAGGCTCTGATCATGGAGGTACAAAAATATGTGGTACATTTTGGAAGTATTTCTCTTTTAAGTAAACCCTGGAGTCCTTCAGCTCTCTGGGAAACTGTGTTGTATAGAAAGACTCATTCCCCAAGCATCATGAATGGCTAAGATTTTTGTAATTTCACATGATGGTCATGTGTATTACTTTTTTAAAAATAAAGACATTATCCACCTTTGATCTTGATTTATAAAAGTTTTAAATAATTCAATTTGATAATTTTATAAACTCCTATTAAAATAACATTCTAGATTAAAGCTGTTTGAAAGATTAGTGCTTAGATTGCTGATTCTAAAAAGGTGAGTGGAATCTTTTAGGCATTCACACTTTACAACTTGAAGTAAAAATTAGTGGGACAAGATGTTAAGTAGGATGGTCCTACTTAAAGCAGAAATGTTGATAGAGAAAAATTAAATCTGTATTATAAATACTTATCACCTCATTGCCTTTACCTGATGCCTTCACTACATACCAACAAGAAGCTATTTTCACTCATATCAGAAGAAGTAAAAAGCAAACTGTGGTATGTTTATCAAACAGTTACAACATGGAGGACCTTTCCCTCTTTGTGTAGATGGCAAATATCTGAACTGTTGGAAGCCTCCATGTGACTCCACTGCCACAAGATATTTCCTTTTAAATCCCCACTGGAGAATTCTCCCAAAGTCTGGTGTGTATGTATGTGTCAGCTTTAGGGAAGTTGATTGTATTAAGAGAGAGGTGAGTGTCTGCATTTGTGACTGGTATGGTTAGGAAAAATAAGCTTTTCAGGAGTTTAGGAGAATTTGAAGGCTATATCAGTTATTTTTTATTTGACCAACATGGTTCTCTTTTGTTATTTTTAAAAAAACTAATTGCTGATCTGCTTCCAGAGCACTGGACGTGTGATGTCAAAGAGTGTACTGTAATTATGTAAACCTCATCTGTCATTCCCAGAGCAGGGTTCCTTCAAGATAAAAGAATGGGCAACATCAGTGAGGTGTGGATAGTTCCCTTAACCCTCCAGGTTTTAAGTACAGAATATCATGATCATTCTTTGCTTTCTTGTCCATAGGAAATGAAAATCCATGTTAAGGGACAGATCTCTGGTCTCTGAATTTTTTGAGATAACCAGGAACATTATTTCTTTCAACCCCGCACCTTTTTTTCAGATCTTTACCAGATTAATAAATTATCTGATCAATAAGAGCATTAGTAACTTAAATAAATCCAGTCCTTAACACTCATTCATTCATTCAGCAAACATTTATTGAGCTCCACCAATTCTGGGCTCCAGAGATGAGCAAGGTAGATATGGTCACTGCCCTTAAGAAGTTTGTGATTGAATCAGAAGCTTTTGAGAAAGCCAGTGGCTGAATATCAATGAAGAAGTGCTACAGAGATTCAGGAAATCTTTTGGAGTAGAGTCCCTGGCCTCAGAGAAGCTTCCCTAAGGAGCTCTTGGTTGGTCTGAATCTTAAAGGGTGAGTAGGAGTAGGAGTACTACTACTGTGAAATTCAAGTAGAGTACATTCGTCTGGCCAGATGCTCCACTTTTTCCAATGCACATTTTCAGACCTATAACTGACACCCAGATGCTAGTTGGTACCACTGCCTTGTGGTCCACTAACCACTACTGGATATTCATCTGTTACACTTAGCAATAGAAAGGTGAGATTTTAAACATTCTGGTTTTTCTTTTCTTTTTTAAGAATAATGCCAACTCATGATACTAGGGCCATGTTACCTACATGTAACTTGATCGGTTTTTGAGTCAGCCCTTGAATGACTTTTTAATCAGTTGTGTAACTATGCCTAATCATGATACTTTGTTTATTCACATATGTAAATAAGCACATGTGTACTTTATTGTTTATATTTATTTAAATGAACTCAGAAGTTAGTCATCTGTGATTTGGGGCAAATATGAGTGGTGGTATCAGTTCTCCCATTTGTCAGATTTGGTTCACAGTAGCTGTATTTACCTAGCAGATTAAATATTTAATGTTTATGCAATGCTTGTGTTTCATTAGAAATATCATGATTATGGTCATTCATACGATTTGCAAATCATTAGTACCAATCATAGATGAATACAGCCGCGGAAAAACCACATTTTCAGACAAATCATGACTCAGATGGCTTTAACTTTTTTGAATCCCAAACTTTCATTACAGGGTTTTTTGGGTCACAGCCCCTCAAAAATATCTCTTTTAATTCCTCCCTGTTAAGATCATCCCATCGTCAAAGGGCTGTGTGATAATTTGGCCGCTTCTGGTGAAAGCCTGAGAGGAGAAATCCTTCTCTAAGGACCAGTAAGTGGTTTGATTCAGGACTCCAACTTAGATGTTTGCTCCATGGGGTTCCTTTGTCTCCAGAAACACCAAGTCTGAAGAACTGTACTCCGGCTAAAAGGTGGCTTTTTTGGAATGCTGCGCAGAAGTTTCTAGCGAAGAGGTGGTGTTTGTCTTAGGTATACTGACACTATGCTTTTGAAAAGTCTGCAGTACCAAATTCCCATTTGGTTTATTTTTAGCTTGAGTCTACTCTGCTAGTAAAAATAAAGCTATTTTTGTAAGTGCTGCTTGTAGTACTTACACCCACATTTTAAAAGAATTCACAGAAAACAGTCCAGAACTGTGTGCAATGCGCAGATTGTTGCAGAATTGTGTTTTGAATAAATCTTTTTATGATGGCTGCATTTCAGCTGTACCAAAGGGTTCAGCTCACATGATTCCACCCCCACTACACACACACACACACACACACACACACACACACACACACACAAAGCGCTCATGGCCCCTTACTTAAAGTACTTAACTTACTTCATTTGTGTATTTGTCCAGTGTGTCTGTGCTGACTGTCCTTTATGCATTGTCTGCGGTCTCACGCGCACACAGACAATGAACAAATCTCTATGATGACAGGTCCCCTTAAGAGACAACGGATTGCTCTTTTAGGGAGTTGTGTGTTTCTATGGCAACTCCCTCTCTAAAACTTTGAATTTTATCCACATATATTTTGCAGATACCAAAAACAAGCTTATGTTTAATTTAGAGACGCTTTGAGTTTTGAAGAAGAGGAAACTATAGCTCATCAGCAGATGTCAAGGGCACGCACACTTTGTTTGAAAGCTTGTTGAAAAAAATTATGATTCTTTTTGTGCTTGACACTTAACCAAAGGCCAACGTTCCATTCGGCTAACCTTTTATTGTCAATTTTTCATGCTTCTTAGGGGTAACAGTCACAAAGAGATACGAAATTTGATGAAACTAACAAGGAGCCAAGTAGGCACTGTGTGTGTTTATTGGGTCTGTCCCTGCCTCTCTCCCCTTTTCCCAGTTTTGTACATTATAATGTACATTGAATTAAGTTTGCTTTCATCATCCATTTCCTTTTCTCCGTGTTGCTACAGTATCTATGGGTTCCCAGTCACCGGCTACATCTGATCTAGAGAAAATAGGTTATGTCCCTCTTTTGAGAAGAGGACCGTCTCCATGGTTCAATGCTTTGTGTTTGTTAGCAGCTGGGATTCTGGAAGAGATGTGGGCTGTTTTCCTGAGTGATAAAATACCTATATAACTACCATTTCCTAATTTTGTAGGATAATTCAGACAACGTAACTTGTGAAGTCTGTGAGGTCTGTGTATATGAGCTTTAGTTTGCTTTTAGTTGTCTTATTTTGCTTTCAGGGTGTTTTGTTTCTTTTTTTATACTCTTGTGTATTTTCACTCTTTTGCCTTTCTTTCTGAAACACAGATTCAGTTTGTTAAAATCAAATCAGCTCTGTGGCTGGTGCTGTTTTGCTTTTCTGCATGTGCTAATTGTTCTGTGGCTTGTTTTGTTTACTGTTTTTGCAGACCTGATTTGCCATTGTCCTTGCCTTTCATTCTGCTAGACCACGTAGTTGATTTCCCAATGGGGAAAAGACTGCCTTTTCACTGGGTAATTAGTTATCTCATTTCAAAAGGACCAAGCTTCTCTGAGATGACTTTGTCACACTTTAAATGTCTGCTTGGGAGGATGAGAGCCCATTTAGCCCCATGCTCATCCATGTGGTAGAAGAAACGCATGGTTAGGCACCGTGGAAATTCTGAAGTATTTGAAGGGCAGAAGATGGTTAATTAGACCATTTGTACTCAGCTATTGAGGAATTATGAGTTAGTTTATAGTGATAAGAAACCAACGTAAGAGATAATATTTTTCAGCCCCATGAGGAAGTGGTAGTGTTGTTTATTCCTAAAGCGCATTTGCATATTTTCATTTGCTGAAAGAGGACTCTCTGGCACTTTACCTTGAATAATTTTCTCATCATGTCTTGCTAAGTAAGCAAGCACACCCCCCAAAAGCACAGAGGTAAACTGAATTCTGCAGTCTCGCTGTTGTTACCTCCCTAGGATATGGAGAGAGAGTAAACGCTAGACTCTTCGCTGAAGGTGGGGCATGGAGGTAAGATTGCCCCTCAGCAGGCTCCCTCCATTCACCGTGCTTCTGGGTCTTCCCACATCCCCAGACCAACCACCCATCTCTTGCTACTACACACCATGAACCCCTCTTCAGGCCCCCTGATCCTATGCAGCCCTGTCTCAAGGCCACCGTCCTTTTCCTATCTTGGCCTCTTTAATTATTTCCTTCCGTTCTCAATGAGTTACTACCATGTGGCTTCACCTTTCAACCCAGGCTCCAGGTCAGCCCAGGCCTTGCCCCCTTACCCGCTACACCCGGCTCTTTTCCTAGGGGCCACTCTAAGCAAAGCGACCAGAAAATATTCACTTGGAAAGGACAGGGAATGGTCATTTAATATTCTCAGAGCATCTGTGCACCAGGGCATTTTAGAGCCCTGTTTTGTATCAAACTTGATGTGAACAAAAGGTCTAAGATTTTAACAGTTTTAAAAAAATGTGCGTGTTCATATTTTCTTCTCTTGCATACAACTCAGATGGTCTGGCTCCTGTGTTACCTCCTCAGCTTCATCTTGCCCCAGGCTCACCCTCGCGGTCTGTCCTCCATCTGGGGACAGTTCTGAATGTGTTATATTCCATCCTTCCACTTTGTCCCTCCACATGTTCCCTCTGTCTGAAAGGTTTCTCCATCCTTTATCCCCAAAGCTCAGCGTCCCTTCTTCAGGGAAGCTTCACCTCCCCCTTTTCTAACCTAGGTCCCCTGTTATGGTACCTAAGTACCATGGACCTTTCCAACAGAGCACTTATTACAGTTGCAGCTTTATCTTCATTTACATGGTTATTTCATTAATGTCTGTCTCTGCCATTATCTCTAAGCTCCTCCAGGGAGGCCATTCCTTGTCTCCATGACGGCACAGGAGTGGACACATAGTAGGCACTCAGTGACTACTGCTGAGTGACCATCTACACATATCTCTGGGGACCCACCCAATGGCCAGTGGCCCCTTTCTTGCTAGTATAACCCTGAGTTGGGTGAAGTGTTTACTCTCTTCCAGCTGCTTTAGGGCACCTGGCCCCCACCCCAGCCCCAGTCCCGGATCCGGGGTAGGGGGGCAAATTTGGAGTTAATCTAAGCAAATCAAAATAGACAGAAAGATGGAAAGAACCTAGGTCCTTGATGATGTTGGTGAGCTGCTAAATAAACCAGTCCTGGGACAGCTCCACCCTTTCCAGGCAACTCTGTTGTGCAAGATGATCAATCCTCTTATTTGTTTAGGTCTGTATCTGAAAATATCCTGATACAGAATGTCATGAGTGAATGAACCCATGAATAATGAACAGCTTAATCTCACGTCTTCACAAGCCCCTTTGTAATGCAGTTTTCTCTCTCTTCATTTCTGTGAGGTGTTGGGCTGCTCGAGTGAAGATGTCATCCGGTACTGAGCCCGGTGCTGAACCCCAACTAATCCTCTGTGTTTAGAAAACTGTTTCCTTCCACTAAATGCCCCATACCCTGAACTTGAACTCATGATCTTCTTCACCTTTCACCCTTTGGCTCCACACTTTGTTCATCACTCTTCAGGGCAAGCTCTTCTCTAAGGAGGTAGAGAGTCAGGTTAAGTCATACCCAGCGATTTCCTGTTTGTGAGCCTTGAAGCTCTTGAAGAGTGCGGGCAGGTTTGACAGAACCTGTAGATGTTTTCAGACGCTGAGCTGATTCATCCCCTTTGGTAGTTAATTCTCCCCAGCTACTGTACCAGCTCTTCTCTCTGGATACTGCACAGTTTTCTCTTTGCGTGGGGATGAGGCTCTCAAGATCTGCCCGTTCTGTACATGCTGTGTCTTTTCTGGGTTTGGCCAAGTTACATTTTAGCTGCCAGCCCTTGCCCTCCCCCACCCCCCGCCCCCTGACACACGCACACACTTCTCCATTGTTATGGAACGTTTCTACACAGGAGACGAATTCTGTCTGTTTCTTAGCATTTTTGTTGGTGGTGGTAAGGCACAGCTTTAAATGATCCCTGTGAGTCCGCTGCCTTTCTTGTTCACAGACCTCCGCCATAACCTAAGAAATGCCGGGTCTTAAATAAATCCCACCTGTAGTGCCTCCTTGATCTCCTAGCACTGTGGCAACGGAGACGAGACAATCATCCACTTTTGTAAAATGCGTTCCTGGTAATAACCACGAGTGGTGGACAGCTAGGTAACCGATCTTTCAGAGTATTACTTTTGGCCATGCCATGTGAAAAAAGCACTGAATTTGTACTTGCTTTCTTTTTTTTAATTGAAGTATAGTTGATTTACAGTGTTGTGTTAGTTTCAGGTGCACAGCAAAACAATTCAGTTATATATACACACACACACGCACACGCACACGCACACACACACACACACACACACACACATACATATATGGCTATTCTTTTTCAGGTTCTTTTCCATTATAGGTTATTACAAGATATGGAATATAGTTCCCTGTGCCATACAATAGGTCCTTGTTGTTTATCTATTTTGTATATTGTACTTGCTTTCTTAAACCAAGATAGGAACGATCCACTTTGGCCCACCACCCTGGGCAAGTAACAAACTCTCCAAGATTCAGAAAATAAGCCTAACCACTTCAAAAGGCTGTTATGAGAGCAGAGCAAGGTGTACGGTGAGAGCGTTTCTTATGCCTGGGGAGGTGCCGTACAAAAGTATTCATATTATAAGGCTATAAAGACAAACCCTTGTGAAATATCTTTTCACACTGCCCAGTACCTACCTCAGTTTCCCTCCCTACCCCCAGAGATGTACAGAAGCAGGTCATCATGGTGGCTTCACGTACAAGGGGGGTTAGTCACCCTGGAACCATTAGCCTTAGTCACCTGCTTTTTCTGATAGCAGAATGCCCCTGCTGACCTCTGAATTTGATTTTTTTAACCTCGGTGATTTATACTGAAAATATAAAAAGGGCAGCTGAATTGGCTCTTATGAATTGAGTTAAGTGGTACATAAGGTTCCCAATGCAGGAATATTATATAATATCTTATATTTTATAAGATAATGAAGTGAAAGGAGGATACGGTTATGAAATTCTGGTTTATAATTCCATCTGACTTTATATAATACCAGCTATTCATCTCCTTTTTTCTGGGTATTTTTTGCCACCTCCTACTTCCTACCACTGCACCTTGCTTAGCCATCATAACTCTCTTCCAATAATATCTATTGATCTATCATTGTTACTTTAATGGAATTGTGCATTAAAAAGCGAGACCAAAAGCAACACAAATTTCTCTACACACACAGAAAAAGAAAAAATATATATATCTTCGTAGTTAGTGATGAGGCAACTTCCTTGTTATCTGAGAAAAAGGCTTTATACAATATTGACAGCTCATTCACGTCTTGTTCTGATTCGGTCAGCCGGCATTTTTGCACACCTGCTGTGTGCCACTCATGGATCTAGATGTGAATAAAACAGACAAACATTCCTGCCCTCTTGGAGCTTATATTCTACTGGGGGAAAACAGAAAATAATGAGTAAACAAATAAACAAATTCTAGTATGTTTGGAGATGATAATTGCTATGGAAGAAAAAAAAAAGAAAAAAGTAGAGCAATGTAAGAGGAGTGTCAGTTTGGGGACGGGGTGAGGTTGCAGTTTTAACTTAGGTAGTCAGAGCAGACCTCCTGTGTTTTTGGTCTTTTGCTGTTGTAGTTTTTACAGAATGTTGTAATGCTTTAATGTTGCAAATGAATCGTCTGCATGAATTACATACTGCCTGAAATGAAAGCCTTTCAGCTGAAGACTAAATCTGGTTGCTAAATGCTTGAGAAAGCATGGGAAGCTGCCCTGGCCCTTGTCTGGAATTCTCAGGTTCTCTGAGTTTAGGGTCCTTTGCCAAAAACAGTATTTATATTTTATATAGTCTTCTAGTGGAGCGTATCTCTGACACCTACTGCCATGTGTTTATAGTTAAACATAACTAGCCATCTTTCCTGCAAGACCAAAAGGCTCATCCACAATGTTTCCCTTTAAAAGTTCTAAGAAGGCTCCCCTGGTTGGCTTTCCAGCCTGTAACAATGATGGATTTTGCAACCCGCTCCTGGATCAGCCATGTAGGAAAAAATAAAACAACCTAATGTTGTGGATAATTCTCGCCTTTAAACATGTGTTTTGTGTTTTGGTGGCGGTGGTTTGGGGCTGTTGTGTCTTAGGCATGGTGCTTATTATATCCATACAAGTTACAGATCGCAGACAACCCCTCCTGGAATGGCACTGTATATATGATCTCCTTGCTCAGAGCTGCTTCTCCCCACGTGACCTGCTGTGTGACCTGAAGCATAGATGAGCCTCCTTCACATTTCGGAGTTTAGTGTATGTGCACCCTCTCCCTTGTCTGGCCTCCCCTTGGCTTCATGCTGCCTTCGTTTTCTCCTGGAAGCAGCTGAGCCTTGGGAGGGGCTGGCATGTGGCTCCTCCGTCGTCTGAGTCTCTCCAGGGCAGGACCACGTCAGGATAACACTTGTTTTGCCTCCTGTCCAGTACCAACTAGGACAGTGCTCTTCCCAAGGTAAACTGGAGCTTGGGCCATCAGAGTGAATGCATTCTGAGTGTTGGCAGATGTCCTTCCATCCCTCGCCTGTTGTCCCCGGTCACTCACCAGATTCAGAGGGGGTGGTGATGCGTGGAAGCAAGGCTAGAGCACTAAGAGAGCGGGTCCTCCAGAGGGGCTGACGGCTACCCTGGCTCATGGCAACGTCTGAATCTGCCACTCATACTCGGAATTGTGCAGTGCTCTTCTGTCATCTCCTAGGACAGAGTGACCTTGAGAAGGTCGCATACTCTCTCTAAGCCTCAGTTTCCTCATCTGTGAAAGGGGAAGATTCGTTCCCAAATGACTTCAAGATTGCCTCCACTTCTCATGCTCTCAAGGACACTGTTGACTGCCCTTCTCCTGAAAGTTGGCCTTTTTGACATGCTCCACTTCTTCACTCTTTATCCTTCTCTCATTCTCCCCATGAATGCATTTTACTCATGATTCACCTGAAATACTACGTTTGCGTTGGTATCTCTGAGAAGGGAGTTGGACTATTGAGAAAAACATGTTGTAGCCCAAAGTCTCTATTTCAAAAGAGACAAGAGAATGGAATTACATGTTCTTTTTAGGCTGTACAGGCTCCATTGACCACAATCAAAATAGATCCATATCCAAGCAATAGAAAGGTAGTAAGTATGAATTTTCTCATAATGTGAATCCTAACACAAAAGCAGTTACAACACTTAAACATACATTGCATAGTCTACTCCATGAGTTTTTCAAAGTTTGTCATACGAATCTTGATGAGGAAAATGTACTCCAGTGGTTAAGAAAGCATTTTTTTCCTCTAAATCCCATACCGTAGAGGGAGTGTGTTTCATTTTCTCAATGCCTCGTGCCTGGGAATTTTGAAGTGATAGATTCATGGTCTAGTAATAAAGCTCCACAGTAAGAATATCAACATGGAGAGAGATTGGCATAAATACATTAAAGCACCTGATTTTAAAGATGAATCCTGTGTCAGATTGCTATTCACATAATTACCACAATCGAAAATTTATCTATTAGTATTTCTTTTCTAATTGTTACCAGTGTGATAAACTTTCTTCTTTATATATATGGTATAATTTAGTATATATATTTATAGTATAGTATAATTTACTTTATAATATAATTTACTTACATGTATATGTATACTACATATATATATTCTAATTTACAATAAATGAGGGTGTAGTATTGAAATAACTTTAAATAATAGGAATCAGATATTCCTACTGCTTATTTATTCAGAATATAAGTTACCCAACAAGGTCTTATATAATTTATTTTGAAGAATACGTACTTAGAAATAGGATTATTCCTATTTAATTAGAAAAGAATCTTTATCTTAGAGGTAAAATGGTCCAAAGCCACATAACATATGAGAAACTAGAACTAGAAGTCTCTTCTTTGGTATATGATTCATGTCCTTAAATTTATGTCCTTATGATTCATGTTATAAATTGATACCAGTCATCTTATGTGAAATGCTCATACTCCGGAAAATTATATTATTATAGATATACACCTCATATACCTGTCTCTCAAAGAAGAGTGGAACCAATTCCTCTGTCTTTTATATAGGGGCATACTTAATAATATATATATTGATGAGAGTCCATCTTATTTTAAAGATTTTATAACTTCTCTCATTAATCCACTCTACTGTTTAATTAGATCTGATGCCAGAACACTCTTGTCTAACTTAAATCTCTCATGCTGTAGCTTAAGTCTATTTTCTCTCACTCTCCCTAGGATATTAAAAGCAACTAATCACCATTATCCATAATAATATTCATAAAGCCCTCCATATATTTGAAATGTTAGCACTATAACTGACAGTAAGCATAACTCCCAAATATTGATAAATTTTAAAATCGAGAAGAGAGACCAGCTCGTAATAAATGTAGATGACATAGTATTATTTAATTTTGATGAATGAATAATACCGTTAACTAATGTGACTTAGACTAAATGAAAAGCATTCATCTATTAACTCATTCACTTAAATATTTTACTAGGCACCTACTTTATGATATTGTGCTATGTTCAGAAGTACCCAAGAAAAGATAAATCATAGAGTTGAGATGATTTCAAGGCAAGGGATTTTTTAAAAGTAGAGCTTACTAGGTATATTTCTCAGAAATGTGAAGCTAGAATAATCCAATCTTAAGAGGATAACTCTGTCCTATCTAATGAACCTGTGATATTTACAGCCATATCTGGAGGCATGGCTGAAAAAAAAATAGTCTAATGATTAGAGCATTTCTGTTTATTTTTACAGCCACCCACTTACTAAAATCTATAGTAGACATCAAACTTCTGCTCTCCATGGTCAGCCCCTTCATTTCAGTGTTAATGTGGAAGAGGTCCCTGTGTCTTCCTGTGCATATTTGGACACATGTGAGCATCAGTCAGTGTAGGACTACAAGAGGTTTATCACTAGAAATAAATTACAGAGTCATGCAGCATGAAAATGATGTGCCCGGGAATGCAGAACACGGGGTTACCTTCTGCCGTCTTCTTTTATCATAGACAGCAGAAGCACAAAGGAGAAAGAGATTTATTCTGAAGCCATTTGACGCTGACCAAGCAATTTATAACAGATGAAATGCTGATTTATTGCTGCAAGGAAAATAATGGGTGTTCTTGCTCAAATGCCATTAACAGCTTTATTGTTTCAAGTGCAAATTATATTCAGCAATTTGTTAGTCGCCTTTGGAGGCGAAGCTGAAGTAATTCAGTGTAGGCTTTCAGCAGAAAAAGGACAAAGTAATTAGCAAATTGTAAAAGAATTCATTCACCAAGGTCAGCTGATATTTGAATTCTATGTCTGAACTGTAAAGACATAGAAAACATTGCATTTACGAGATACAAGGTGATGCAAGTATTTGTTTCAGACAGAAAAGCCATAGGAGGGCTCTGCAGAGTGAAGAGTACAGCCTTCTGTAGGTGTTACTGTTGGTGCCTACTACATGGTGACCTTGTGCTAGTGCTAGTCATCGAAGGGAAGACAAAACTGAAAAAAAAAAAAATTGTCCCTGCCCTTGGGGATTTACTGACTGATGGCAGGAAAAAGATAATTCAGAATTAATTAAAATATATTACGGAAGAGGATCAGTATTTCAAGAAAGATACACGTGAAGTGGTTCCAAGAAGGAAAAGATGACATTCAGAAGGTGAAATCTGAGGTCAGTTTTAACAGATGCCTAAGATTTCTGTAGCCACAGTTTGGGTTATAAAGCAGTTCCAGACTGAAGGAATGCCAAAAAGTGGAAAGACCTGATGAACATTGGTAGGCTGTCTGCTACCTAAGTTGTTACAGGGTGACCATAAATTCCAGTTTGCTTAGGGTGGTCCCTGGGTCCGTCTGTTGCCTAGTGTAATGATTAATAGTGCCCTCTTTCGCTCTTAAGAGTATCCCAGTAAAATGGTAAATTATACAGTGACCGGGGTGGCCATGAAAATGTCCACTCTGCTTTCCTGCCTTAGAGGGAGCACAACTGACTAGCATCCCTAGCTGTGGCCCCTCTGGACCCACCACACTTTGGTCCCTCGACCGTGCTTCCCAGGGACTGCTCCCAGCCAGGATTGTGCAGAGTTGGAGCACTAGGCATGCCCATTCCAGCAAGACAGGGGGGTCCTCCACCGAGCAGCTTTGGCTCAAGACTCCCCACTGGCATGGTTAAACCTTTCTTGGAACCGTGCTGCACTCTAAGCCGCTTTCCATGCAGTTCCCCTCCCTTCTCCTCTCCTGCACAGGGGCCACGCTGACATCTCAGTCTGCAAGCTTTCTGTGCCCGCTCCTGCTCCCCTCTCTTGCATGTCTTATCCCATGTTAGTGTCTGCTCCTCAGCAGACCTGAACTCATGCAGCGGCCCTAGTTATTGATAAGAACTAGCTACTGCATGAGGATAAGATGAGAAAGAAAAATTGGGACCATGTTGTAGGCAACTTTGAAAAGTGCATTGACCTTATTTCAGTGGACTCTGAGGCTTAATTGTTAAGTATTTGGTGCCGTTAATGAAGAGAAAGATCGCTGAAATAAGGAGATCATTAGGAAGGTCCAGCAATTGTCCAACAAGAGCCTAAATAAGAATAGTGCCTGTGATGACAGACACTGGCGTGGCTACGAGAGACATTGCAGAGGCAAGGGCTGTGGGTTCGGAGACAGTGCAGAGAGAGGAATCGGATTACTTAATCACTCAGTGCCTCAGTTTCCTCCTCTGTGAAATGGGAACAGTACCAAGCCCTACATCACTCATAGAGTCATATTGAGAATGGAATGGGGGAATTCCCTGGTGGTCCAGTGGTTAGGACTCTGAGCTTTCACTGCCAAGGGCCCAGGTTCGATCCCGGGTCGGGGAACTAAGATCCCACAAGCCGTGCAGCATGGCCAAAAAAAAAAAAAAAAAAAAAAGAAATGATTTAATACATTCAAAAAATTTAGAACAGCGCTGGCACTTAGGAGTTCAGTAAGTGTTCCTGTGTTTGCTCATTGCGCTATAGCAGCACTGTTCAGTAGAATTTTCTGCCGTTGTGGAAATGTTTTCTGTCTGTTCTGACCAGTACAGTAGCCACTAGCCACGTGCGGCTGTTTTGAGCACGGAAATGTGACTAGTGTGACTGAGGAACTGAATTTTTAACTTCATTCAATTTAAATTTGAATAGTCACGTGTGGCGAGTGGCTACCATTTAGAAGTATCACCTAAATCTCCTAAGTACTCCTAAGTATCTCCTAAGTATCACCTAAGTATCCTAAGTATCTCCTAAGTATCACCTAAGTACTAAGTAACTAATAGTAATTGCAAAATGAGAGTTGACTCTTTTATTCACAAATGCCTGTTGTACTGCTATGACTTACTTGTACGTAAGCTGGTAGGCTTGGTTGCTGATGGCCGTAGTCAGGGATAACCACAGAGAGGGCTGTGATCCTAATCAGACCCCGGTGAGGTGATCAGAGCAGTGAGAAAGGAAGGAGGAAGAGACAGAATGTTTACAGTAACCCTGCAATGAGAAAAGCACTGTAAGCTTGAAGGAGAGCGATCGTGTCGTGGTTTCTGCACGTAGCTAACAGGTGGTTAAGACCTCCCGTTAAACGGGATCTGGACTGTCGGCTGTCCCGTTCCCAGGCCAAAAGAGACGAGGTATTGCACTGCCTGCTATTATGCTTGCCTACAAGTAATAGCCAGGATAGCGCTGTTATTATATAAGGTCACAGCTGAGGACTCCTGGTAGTTCGAGGACAGCACTAATTGGAAGTCTGAGGGTCGTATTAGAAGGAAAGGTGCACAGATTTCTTGATATTTGTAAGGGCAGGATGAAAAGACATTGGTGTGCCTCTAGATCCAGAAAAGAGACTTTTGAAATACCACTCTTTCCCTCCTCCGCGTCCCCTTGCCCTGCTTGGGGAGAGCCGGCCTTCCCAGTTCCAGGAATACATCACTGGATGGATGGGGAGTTTGTGCCGGGCTCGCTGTGGGCTGCCCCAACGTCGTTGACTCACCAGTTGAGATCTTTGATGCCATCGAAACTCCAGACGCCTCGGTTGATAAGTAACCTGTATGAATCGAGGTCTTTCTTTCTCTCAGGAGACAAAACGAAGGAGGCAAATGTGTAGCACGGTAGAAAGAGGAAGGACTTGGAGACCATCCAGAGAGCAGATCATAGCTCTGTTCCTTGCTAGATCCGTGACCAGTGCTAGTTATTTTAACCTCAGTGTCCTTATCTGTAAAATGGGAGTTCTGGTATTTTCTGAGTTACTTAGAAGATTACGTGAGTTTACATGAGCCTTTTACGCGAAGGTGCTGGAACAGTGTTCATTCCGTACCCCCTACCATATCTCTAGTCTCCTAATTTTCCTAAGTTCCCATTCGTTATTGTTCCAAAACCCAACATCACGTGGGACTCTCAACTCTGTTGAACCCCGACTCCCAAATCATACATGCTCATCATTCCCACGCACTCAGCCTTGCAGGAGCGACCTTTAGCACCCTCTCCTCCCTCTTGCTGTGACTGCTGTAACTCCTTTCCTGAGTGTTTCTGAAGTCAGAGCCTTCGTGTTCTGAACACTTTTGGCTCCTTGTCTATCAAATGAAGAGGGTGACTCGGGGAGCTGAAGGCCCCTCAGCCCCAGCATTTGATAGGTTTCTGTACACAAGACCACCAGCTGACTTTATTCCTATTTAAAAACATTTACTTGTTTTTCTCTTTATCAAAAAAATTACGTTTTTTAAAAGATATTTTCCAAAAGAAGCAAGTAAGGAAGAAATTAAAGCACTCATGATATTACCATCCCTGGAAACTCCTGTGTGCATCCTGACTGTATCTTACAGTCCTGAGTGTGTGTGTGTGTGTGTGTGTGTGTGTGTGTGTGTGAGAGTGTGTGTGTGACAAAAACCTAACCATTCCCACTTTTTGGTAACATCCTTCCTAAATATCCTAATTTCTTGAATATTTTTTTCCACGTCACTAAATATTCCTCTACAGCATAACTTCAAATGTCTGTCTAGAATGCCATGTATGAATGTATTCTGATTTATTCCTAGACATTGAGGTTGTTTCTGCTTTTTTTCCCCGCTATTATAAACAAGGCAGAACATTATAGAGAGAGCAGCAAATAGCATCCTCACGCATATAACTTTTCACATATCCTTGAAATGGAATTACCAGATCAAAACGCATGCACATTTTTAAGGGTTTTGGTACCGTACTGTCAAGTTATCCTGCTGAAAGGATGGATCTATTCTCTCCTCCCATCAGGGCTCATGAGGCTTGGACCACTTGGTTCCTCATGGAACCAGTAGTCCTACTTGGGGAAAAAAATGAGAGGAAGAGAGAAAGAAAAATAATGCTTTTCCCTGCTCAAGTCGCCTATGTTTTTAAACTCCCCTTGAATAAGGGCGTCTCCCTGGCTCACGTGGGATTCTTATTTATCACCCACTAGCTTCCTCTGCTTCCTCTAAGTTGCCACCTTTAAATCAATGCGCTGTTCCTTTGAAGCACCGACCCTCTGGGAAAAAAAGCCTTTCTTTCTTCTTCACCTCCGTCTCATCAAACTGGAGAATCTCATCGGAGTCTCTTTCTTTCATCTTATCTCATTTTGCAACAATATTTTCCCTTTTCTCTGTTATTGGCCTTTTGCTTTACTGCTTTACTTTGATGTGTAGGTTCTTTGTATTACCGTTCTGGATAATTCATGCCAGTCTAGATTGAATACTCTGTAAAAATGTTTGTGAAATATTGTTTTGTGAAAGATGTCTTACAGACTCAAAGGATGAACCGAAGAGAAAAAGCTGAGCGCTTGTGGTAACTACACAACTTGAGTCTTGTGATTCCAAGGGCTCAGGAGGAAACTGCCTGTTCTCTTCTCCAACAGGATAAGGATGAGCACAGTTTTGATTTTTTTTCTTAAAAAAAAGTCATCTTTTTCTAAAAAACAAAAAATGTCTCTCTGGGACATAGGTTGTGGCTTCAGTAGGTTGATCATACCACGTTTCATAATTTTTTAAAGCTGTGAATACATAGGTTCCTTAGAAGAAGACTGGGGGTGAGCCTTGCAGTTAGAGAACCCACCCGCCTCCTGCCCGGGATCCGGGACTCTGGGGAGCAGCTAGAGAGAGAAAAACAGCGGCTCTCTTAGTGTACTGTTTCAGCAGCGTGTGGGAAGGCTTATGGTGGAGTGATGTGACAAGCTGTGAACAGCAGATCAGAGAAAAACGTGAGATAATTTAATTGAGGAGCTTGGGAAGAGGACAGCTGAAGAGCAGAGAGCAGGGACGTGGCAGAAAAAGGGCATCCGAGGAAGGGATAAATTATGAAATAGTGTTCTGAACACAGTATGAAAAGAGTGCTTCCTCATTTCTCTGGCAGTTTGGATCAATTTCCTACCCTCACATACTTTGCAAAAAATGAAATAATTTATTTTTATTACTGCCCCATTCTTGTTATGGCAATTTTTAATATCACATATAGCAAGCCACCCATTTCTTCTAACTTCCTCATTTTTCTGGGTTTGGTATTTACTATTTCTGCCATATTCTACCCTTTCGGGAAAAATTCTTTTTTGGTCATTTTCTTTTCTTTTCTTTTCTTTTTTTTTTCAAAGTAGCGGTAGAAATGTGAGACTGAGGACAAGCTATGGTGTGTTCTCTTTGACTTATATCTTTTGGTGACTATTGAAGGTCTTTTTATTTCTTCTACTGTCATTGGCTCTGAATTCTGAAATTTGTAAATCTTCATTCCCAAACCACTTTTTTGAGCTAATTTTATACATCATTTCTTACTGTTCACTCTCCGATTCACATTATTTAACATGATCCAGTCTTTTAGTAAATCTCAACACTAATATCCTTCCTGGGTGCTTAAAAAACAACAAACAGAACTCAAAAATGGTCTACCTGGAAATATTAAGGTATTTGATTATTCAAGTTGAAAAAATTCATCTACTAATTTTTTCAGTTTTCCATTTCTTTCTGTGTTGAGACCAGTTGTCTATTTAAGTATGTCTGGCCATCTAGTTTAGAACAAGGTTTTGCACGTGTTGCCCATCAGCTTTGGATCATGGAGCAGTTAAAGCCATTTTAGACACTTCTGTCTTTATATTTTATCTAGAAAATTTTACATCCTGTCAATGACAGAATCAGTGCCTCAGTATAAAATCATCAACTTCAGTCCTTGAGGGCAGATACTGCTGGAAAACAAGGATTATCATACACACACACACACATACACACACACACACACACACACACACACACAGAGTCATGACGGGGTCAGTACACCATGACTTAGAGTTGAACACGGTGTTATTGCATCACTTCTGTGTTTCTGTGGAATCTTCTTTGGTCACACATGGTAATATGAGAATATTGCTTCCAGCATACCAGAATTTAACCCCAAATTCAGTACCCCTAAATGAATCTTTTTAAAAAATCCTTCATCTTTCAACTTTTTGGAATTCTCCTTCTGTGCACTTAAGTCTATACATAGAAGTTTTTTTCAGTTTCTTTTTTTTAATTTTTATTGGAGTATAGTTGATTTAAAATGTGTCAGTTTCTGCTGAACAGCAAAGTGAATCAGTTATGCATATACATATATCCCCTCTTTTTTAGATTCTTATCCTATATAGGTCATTGCAGAGTATTGAGAAGAGTTCCCTGTGCTATACAGTAGCTCCTTATTAGTTACCTATTTTATGTATAGTAGCGTGTATATGTCAATTCCAATCTCCCAATTTATCCCTCCCCCCCCCGCCCCTGGTAACCATAAGTTTGTTTTCTACATCTGTGACTCTATTTCTGTTTTGTAAATAAGTTCATTTGTACCATTTTTTTAGATTCCACGTATAAGCAATATCATATGCTATACATAGAATTTAATGTAAAACGTTTAAAGCAAAGTTTTAATGTCAAACTCTTATTTAAGTGTCATTTGTTCCTGATTCCATGATTGAAATTCCACAGTTGAAAATTTGTTGGAAGTCAAAGAGAAAAGGTCACAAAATGGCTCAGCCAGTCACTCAAGAACATTGTCAGTTTCTACCCATTTCTCCCCAGCTGCCTTCTACACACACCCTATCTTCTTGCTTAAGCCTAGGTGTTTTCCCTCCATATGCAAATCCATTCATGTCCTTTTGGAAGATTACATTCTTTTTTCTTGGGGTTATCATTCCTTGCAACTTGGTGGGTCCCAATTAGTCAAAGGGAGACTTAATGATGAATTCATATATTTCAATATGAATTTGATTTCAAGTCCTGGCGCATCAGTCATATTTAGGAGAATGTCACTCCCTGCACTTCTGAGAGGATATACTTGCAGAAGGAGACCCTTTAGGGACCTTCCGGGACCTTCAGGCATTTCCCATCATTCTGAGGGAGCTTGGATTGTATTTTAAGTGTCTTGCACTTAAAAAGTTTTCCGTGTGAACCAGCTTTATAAAAAGCTGACTGCGTGCTGCTTTTGTAAACCCCTTTTCTCCCCATCCCTCACATCTTCCTAAGTTTATCTCTAAATGCTTCATATCACCCAAGCACTTAAACAAGATTGCAGACATTTTCATCTAAGCTAGTAGCAGTTAATTGCCTATCTTTGTCTGCATTTCAGCACTTAATACTATTTTGACAGGGGTTGCGTGCGCTCTGTCTTTGTGGAATTTTTTTAAGTGCTCTTATGAGTAATTTGAGAAATTCCAAGTAGAGATTAGGTGAGCTGTTCTTTCCTTTGTTGTTTTTTTTAATTTTTTTAAACATTTAAAGAGGACCCACTGTGTGTCAGGCAGCATGGTCTCATCACTTCCACAAACATTATCTAACTTAATTTCTTCTTCCCTTGGATTTGCACCTTGAATCTCCACTGTAAGAGATTTAAGGTACTGATGGGGGGGCCAGTTTGCAGGAGGAAGGAAGAGAGGTCATGATTCCCGGGTGGTACATCCATTTTTGTTGGTGATTCGGTCTGCAGGGGGCATTGCTGCTTCCACCTTTATGTGTCTGGTTGGTAGAAATCCTGGTTGGTTACTGACAGAAGTGCTTTGTAATCGAGGATGATAGCGCTCTGGGCAGTTTCAACATGAGTTCGTTTCTGCTTCTTTTACAAAATCTGTGTTTGTTCACCTGCACTGTAGGTGAATGGGAGACTCAACTGGCCAAATGGAGTGTATCAGGAAGGATTACTGATTTATTTATGGTTGCGTCTCGAATATTCGTAAGAAATTGGTTTTATTGCTCTCCTCAATGGGGCTTACTCACCCAGTTAGCGTTTAAATATCTCAGGCCTGTCATTCCAGAACAACGGTGTTCCCAGAGGTGCTGTCGCTAACTCGAGGAGTTAAACCTGCCCAGGTGCAGCAGGCCTAGCTCGATGTCCCTGTCCTGGCCTGACACCGCCTTCCTCCTTTGGGGGCAGGCCCTGTTTGCTGTGCCTCACTTAACCTCAGAGGTCATGGTCTTATTTCCACTCTTCTCTTGGCACCAAACTTTCATTTTTCTCTCCTTTCTTCTTCCCTTCCTTTCTCCCTCCCTTCCTTCTTCCTTCCATTCCTCCAGTAAACATTTGTTGAGTGCCTACTGAATACCTAGCACTGTACAAAGTCCCAGGAATCCAGAGCTAAATAAATAGACCTTTCTTTGTATTGTTCACAAGTGACAAACAGGGGCAAACCATAGGTATCAGTTTTCTTAGATGAAGGGGAAAATATTATCTTTAGCTGAATCAGCTCCTTTTTCTAGGTAGGATTGCCCACAAAGTAGTTATTGGGGAGTATGGTCTAGCGTGTAGATTTTTCAGAACAACATTCGTCTATCAAATAATTTATTAAGTACTAAGTGTGCTGAGATCTGTGCCAGACACAAGAAATATAAAGCTAGGTGAGACGTGATCCCTTTCTCCAAAGACTCATGTTGTAACCGAGGAAAGAGCTCTATAGAGTGTGTGTTAATGGCATAGCGGACCACCAGGGCACGCTGGGGGTCGAGATTAGGAGCATAGAGCCAGGTGGGGACAGAGGTTTCATTCACGGCCATATTCAGAGTGCCTGAGGCAGTGCCTGAAAACCAGTAGGCTCTTTGTGTTTGTTGACCAAACAATGGGTGAGGCCTCAGTCAGGGCCTATTAAAGTGGGTGACATTTCGGCTGTTCCAGAAAAGATGAGGAAAACATTGTGTAGCAGGAGGAGCACATTCAAGAGAAAGGGTGAGCAAAGGTGGAAGATGTGGAGGTGCCTGGGGGGCTCACAGGAGCCGCAGGGTGCCCCAGAGGGTGGAGTTGGAGAGATGATTCCAGAAAGGGTGAGTCGATTTGAAAGCTTTGGCCATTTGGTCAGCAAGACAGGGAGACTTTGATGGTTTTTTGAGCAGTGAAGTTACATCAGTTCTGGGTTTAGAACCACACCCCTGGGGCCTCCTGCACTGCCCAGGATGTTCTCTTAAGTAGGAAGAAACTGGGGAGAGGAAGCCTGGCGGAGGGTTGAGGAGGGGTCCAGCCACGCAGTTGGCATAGAAAAAAGGGAAGCAAACTTGGGAGGAACTGCAGGCACGTTCCATGTCAAAGAGGGGGCAAGGGTGACTGTGGCTTTTAAAGGACCCCCATCCCCCCGCTAACTAGCTGTACAGACTCCCGCAAGTCCCTTTATCCCCTGGTGCCTCAGTGTCTGCATCTGTAAAATGGGCACAGTTGTATGTACCTGGTAGCATTGTTGTGAGAATTAACTGAGAGAATGGTGGTCTAAGCACTTAGTATGGTCCCAGCCTGCAGTCATAACCAGCATTTACTGAACTCAGACCAAGGCTTTACACGTACTTACTTAGGCCTCACAATAACCTCATGAAGTAGAAAGGGTTATCATCCTTATCCCGCAGAGGAGGAAACCGAGACACAGAGAGGGTAAGTAACTTGCCCAAGGTAGCTCACCTTGTAATGGGCAGAGGTAGGATCTGAAGCCGGCAGGCAAGCTCCAGAGGCTTCGCTGCCTCTAGATGTTATCAATCATTAGTAGCCTTTATTTAACTGTCTCAGTCCTATTCCCCAGCTCCCTGGCTGCCGAGATTTTGTGGGGAAGAGAGATGGGGTGTCCTGTGCCTTACCTTTCTAATCATCTCTCTTCGCATACCACTGACCTGTCCCTATCCTGTCCCTGACTGGTTCCCTCAGGACTCTTGTCCAGGCATGGAAACAAATCTGATAAATGAATCTGCTATAAATGTGGGTAGGGGGAGAGATGAATGAGTTACCTTTCTAGAAAACACATCTACATTTTAACTAACTTGCAACTAGCCGAGTGACCAATTTCAAGCCAATAGGGAATTGTTTTTGAGCTGAGATCACACTCTTTGGCTGACTTAGCCTGCCTCTGCTCATGTCCCAAGTGTTACTTATAAAAATATCTCTTCTGAGACTTCCCCAGAGGTCCAGTGGTTAAGACTGCATGCTTCCACTGCAGGGGGCGCCGGTTCCATCCCTGGTCGGGGAACTAAGATCCTGCATGCCTCGCAGCGTGGCCAATAAATAAACAAATAAATAAATAAATAAAATGCCTCTTCTTTGCTTCCTTTTTATTCATAACACTGTTTTTCTACTTAAGACAGTCATTGTAGTTCATTGAAGAAACATTAGAAAATAAAGAGAAGCAAACAGAAAGAAGCTTAAATCTCTCAGAATAATCTCCCTACCCAGCAGTAACCACTGAAGACTTTATAGAAATTGTCATTCTCATCTTTTACTCTCTATATGTACATGAGCTATATCTGAATATAAGGCCAGAAGGGGGTTTTGTTTGGCCAGGTATTATCCTTTATAAAAGTGGGTGTCATCTTATGTTCAAGTTCATACAAAATTTCTCAGATAATGGGCATTCTCTCTATAATTTTATTTTGAACAACAAAGTACTATTTGGGCAAAGACTTATCCTGAAATCACCTCAGTCAGTGCAAGTTTTAGGTCTTTGTAGAAGCCACCTGATAGAATTGCTCTAAAAGTAAGTGATGAAATT
Organism: Balaenoptera physalus; assembly: GCF_965194825.1. NCBI lineage: Eukaryota > Metazoa > Chordata > Mammalia > Artiodactyla > Balaenopteridae > Balaenoptera > Balaenoptera physalus. Next base: position 67,950,419 of record NC_138888.1, read on the forward strand.
CAACAGAAATTTAGCCATCCTACCTGAAAGCATGACCTCACAGCCTGGGTTGGATGCCATTAAAAACAAGTCTTTTTAAAGAGCACTTTTAAGAGCAATACAGTAAGTGGTTATGTAGTGGAGATCACCTACAGATGAAATGATAACACCAGCTTTCTTAATAGGATGCAAATGGATATTTCTCACTCAGGATCAAATTTTCAGAGACAGCATCACCTACTAAGTCAAAGATTCTGTCTCTGACAATGAGAGGTGTTGGATGATTAGAAAGGAATTCTACAATGATGGAGACATTGAAGATGAACGTAAAACATTTGGATAACGTTTTTGCATAAAATATGATTCCAAAAAAATTTACAAACCAATCTGTTATTCTGTTTGTAATACGAATATGAAGTATCATAAGAAGATCATTATTTCATCACATTCCTAAAAGTTTATAAACTCAAGTTAGCAAAACTTTTGTTTACTGTTTTTGTATTCTCATTGATAAAATGAGAGATCTTTTTTTTTTAAATATTTATTTATTTATTTTGGCTGTGCTGGGTCTTAGTTGCGGCACGCAGGGTTGTGGACTTCTTAGTTGTGGCATGCATGTGGAATCTAGTTCCCTGACTAGGGATCGAACCTGGGCCCCCTGCATTGGGAGTGCAGAGTCTTACCCACTGGACCTCCAGGGAAGTCCTGCAGATCTTTTATTTGAGGCTACCTTATATTCAGGTATATATGGTAATGTGTGTACTTGCATTTTTAAACAAAAAATAGGGTCACACTACATGTTTTGTTTCATAATTATTTTTTATGCTTTATATAATTATGACCGTTTTCCATGACTTAATTTTCTTAACCAGCTCATTTGTAATGGTTACATTAGAATAGCTGGATCAGCATTTATTCAACCAATCCCCTCTTGTTAGATATGGAACGGTTTTTTCCCACTTATTTACGGGTATAAATAATCTTGATGAATATCTGCAAGTCGCTAAGTATATCCATGGCTATTTTTCTGAAGTTAAATTTCTAGAAATAGAATTGCTGGGTCAGGGCTTGCAAATTTTTAAGGTATTTAATATAAAGTGCTGAGTTGCACCCGCCAGTAATACTTTCGTTATATCTTAGAGAATTATTCAATTATTGTCCCCTTGTGACAGTGCCTTAATTAATTCTTAGTAACTCTTTAGCAAGGTCATTTTTTTTTTTTTTGCTGTCCAAAATGTTTGTTCCGTCTCCCTCCTTCCTTCCTCACCGCTTCATGCCACTGGATTAGTATTAAATACAGGTTAGAGGATTTCATGTCTATTTCATTGTCCAAAGCTATTGATTGAAAATGTTTGCTACCCCTGGGCTCAGTGAGGTGTCTCTGCAGCACCGTGTGATATATTACTTCTTTCCTGTGAATGACATTAAATCATTAGAAAACATCACTGAGTCTTATGAGATAGAGGACCCATATGATTTTTCTTAAATTCTGTAGAATACTATTACAGTACTTTACCATAACGGTGCTCTATTTGTTTCCGTTTGCATGTGTTGCTAATCTTTATATTATACAGCCTCAGAAAATAAGGAAGCTTGCAAAGCCTTCATTATATCAGAGAGAGACTGCTAGTTGGCCACCAGGGAGTCTTCTTCTCCTTGCTCACCAATTAACTGATTCCCTTTTGTAGTTGAGCTGCTGGCCAGAAAACCACATTGCTGCTAGCTAAAAGGCATGTTCCCCAGCCTCCCTGACCATGTGGCTAGGTTATGTCCAATGAAACGTAAGAAGTGTGTGTTTGAGTTGTAGGAAGTCTTAAAGGGGATGGGCCACATCCTTATTCACCCCTTCCTCCACCTTCTTCCTTGGAACATAAGTGTGATGGCTGGAGCACCAGCACCATTTTGGACTTAGAGGAGGAGGACCACATCAAAGGACTGATGGAAAGGAAAGCTGGAAAGAGCGTGACTCCTGATGAATGAGGAACCTCCGTACGGTCCTTTCTGCCCCTGGCTTCTTTTCTATGAAAGAGAAATAAACTTCTCTGTTATTTAAACCTCTATTTGGGGGGGTCTCTGTTACCTAGAGTCTGGCTTAATCCTGTCCAAAACAATGATCTTATCAATTTAGTGGCCTTCTGTCTTCCTATTCTCTTTCCTATATTCATTTTCTTTTTCTTGTCTCATTAACTAAAAGGGATTCCTTAGCAAATGTAGAGGCCTTTCACCCATGGGGAAGTACAATGGGTATTGTTCATATGGCAAATAAGGGTGGCATCAGAACACTGCATTACACAATCGTGTTTCCTATGTTCATTTACATGTGCAATTTGAGGCTGGCTGGTTTGTTGAATGTCCCCTCCCTTCCTCCCCTTTTCCCCAAGAAAAGAAGGGAGAGAAGTCCATATGCAGAACTCACCAGAACTCTGCTCTATCAGAAAATAGGAGGGGCAGCGGCCACCTGGAGTATGAGGCAGCAGTTTGCTGAAACTGACAGCCCCGAGCTGTGAGCCTGTGTCTTCATGGGACATGTCACCGTGGCTGTGAACCAGCTGCGAGAAGCATTTGTCTACCTCTGCCCTCACCTTTCTTACTAACATTATCTGTGAGTATTTGTTAGGTTTATGCAGCTGTTTCACCCAACAGCTCAGGGCACACAGTGTTTTACACAGAACATTACTATTATAAAGCTGAATCATGAGAATCGTGGCAAGGAATAAATAAAAGAAGATAGAAAGACGAGAAAGGGTGGAGAAAAGAGAGAAGATCAGAAAAATTCCAGATTTCAGCCATGGACGTACATTAGCACAGTAAACAGACTTTTTTTAATCTGGTGACGTAGCGAGAAAGGCCTTTGATGCCTCTTTTTCAGTGAAGTCACCTTGAAAGCAAACAAGGAAACCAAGTAGGCATATCCTGTTTATGCATCTTCTTAAGTGTGTGTGCAGGGGAAGCTGACGGAGCCGATAGAGTATTCCTTCAAAAATGCAAACCCACCCCTGTTCTGGTGCGTCCTACTCAAAGTCGGCAGGATTAAATTCACCCCACCAGTCTTCCCACCCTTGCTTTCTTATTACTAGATCATGCAGTGGGTGAATTAATACAGACATTGAAGTGGGTTACGGGCACCATGTTTATGTCCTACTAAGGTGTGTGTTTCATTTCCTGATAGCACTGTTGAGGGTTATTATTTAGTGGCAAGGGGTTGGTGGAGCTGGAGGGGTGAGCCTAGAAAAGGATTCCTTAGATTAAACTCCTAGGAAGTGTCCTCTGGTGCGTTTAATGGATTCACCTCAATTATTCATATTAGCATGTAGTCTCCAAGAGATGGTAGTGATTTTTCAAGGATTTTTCAAGAGAAAGGCTTAAGTAGATCCTTTGTCTCTACCCATTATTATCCTTGTCTGTATGTCCCTGGTGATTTAAACTGACTTGCACTGCCCAGTTCATGTCTGTGTTTCTCCCACTTGTCTCTCCGATTAAATCTAGAACGAGCCTTTGGTTCTGCAAATGTGTGTCCTGGGCTTCATGGCATCTGCATATGGGCAGTTAGAGCAGAAGTCATAACATCATAGACTGTCAGGCTCAGAGAATCTCAGAAGACATCACCACCTCTTACATTTCATAGTCACCTCCCGGAGAGGTGGGATCGTTTGTCCCCATCGCACAGAGTAGATTTAAGCCTCGAGCCCCTTGTCCTTCTCACTGTCCCACCTGGCTCTGCAAGACAGTAGCCAAAGCTTATTAGAAGTCTGGGCATCAGGTTCTTCCTGGTTTAGAATTGTCTTGGCATATATCATTCTGATAGGGAAGAGCACTAGAGAATTATAGAATCCCACAGGCTTCTCCAAGATAATTCACTTTCAACTGTTCTCAGTAAAAGCCGCATAAAAACGTCCCACAAATCATAGAAAAAATGAGCTCAAGGAGTAGTGTTTAACCACAAACTGGACTAAAAATCTATTGGTCCAGAGAGAGAACTATGTAGAAGGTATTTTCAAAAGTGTGACAAGTAGTAAAAATGAGAAGAAAGAGACGAGGTGTCCCGTTTGGTTCCCATTGTCTCTCTGGGAAGGAGCCGAGAAATGGCGTGGATCCTGTTCTCCTGGGCCCACCCTCATTTTCAATTTTCTCAGAATTTGTCCCTTTGAAGTTCAAGCTAGTAGATTTATGACATCTTTAGGCAGTTGAAAGCCATCCCATTTCACTCAGACACACATGCTTTCCCTCAGTCCAGCAGGAACATCTGAATGCTCTGCTTGGGTATTTGCAGAGAGAGAGAGCTGCTTTACCTCTCTGACAGCACCTAAGTGTGGAGAACACGGCCCCTGTGTGATTTACTTCACTCGCCTGGCAGCCGAGGAGGAGTTGAATAAAATAGTAGCGTGCGTACTCCTTAGGTGATAGTGTGTTTTGGGTTTGAAACGGCATGTGGCAGCCAGACCAGCCTGGTCCTCTGTCTGTCTGTGGCACGTTGCTCTCCTCGTGGCTTCGCTCAAGCAGGCGCTGTGTGTGTGTCACGGTCCGGGGTCACAGGATGACTTGGCATACAAGAACCGCCTCATTTTCAGAAGGGGTCCAGTTACTCTGCAAGTTCCTGTTTAAAATGGGAATCTGGTCTAGGTTTCTGCATATGTGTCAGCTCTGTGCATAAGGCCAAGTCTTTCTCACACGCTAGTTTCCTTATATCCTGTTTCTTTGTAGGACACTTAAAATAACATGACTTAGTGCTCATTTTGTTGTAGGGCCTGGTGACCTCTTTCTTCTGCTTTTTGCTGCTTCTGTAGAACTAATTTAGTTACTTTTCTTTTTAATCTTCTTAATCTTTAGATTTTTATAATAGAACAGTCCTGGTAATATTAAGTGTCATTTGCAGTTACTCTGTTCATTACTATCAGCTTTGCTTAATTTTGCCAGCCGTGTCCCCTTTCCTTCCTATTTACTGTGGCCATCTTCTGTTATCACCTGTGTAGGAGGGAGGAAAAGGGGGTGGGGGGGGTCAGTGAAGGAACATTTACTTCTAGGGTGCCTTCTATGTGTAAGGCATTTTATAGATTGAACCCTTATCAAAACAAACATATGAGGTAAGAATTGCCATCCCCATTTTGCAGATGTGGCAGTAGAGGCCAAGAAGAGCTAAATGATTTGCCAAAGGCTTTTCATCTCCTACTGCAAATGATCAGGATTTGAAACCGGGTCTCTCTGACTCCAAAGCCGGGCGCTTCCCACACGGCCACATTCACATGACAGTTGCCTATTGTAACAGTCCTATTTATCTATAGTAGAACTGATCCTGAAAGTGTCCAAAAAAAAAAAAGAAAAAGAAAAAGAAAAAAAAAAAGCATAAGAAAGTAAGATCCATACCTCTGGAGGTGAAGAAACACAGCCTGAGCAATAGTGACAGCAAAATGTAGTGAGACTTACAGCCTGGGACTGTGTTTGCAGGACTGGCTGATCACAGGAAAGGAGGGCCTTCTTTACAGGTGGTGTCTGCGGAAGAGTAGCTAGTCTTAAAGGGATTCAGGAAGCTTGGGCGAAGTGATGAGAGAGGAAAGAGAAGGGGCAGAGCGCTGGAAGGCAAGCAGCAGCCAAGATGAAAAGTAGGGGTGATCAGCTGGCTGTAGCCAAGACAAGAAGCCCCAGAGGAGGGGCCCACAGGCCCAGTGGCAGTGGAATAGGTGGGAGCGCATCATGGAGACTGCATCATCACCGCCCCATCGGCCAAGAGCCCTGAGTCAGTGCATAAATGTTTGGTGAATGAGGGAATCGACAGGAGGAGGGTTAACGTAAGAGAATACGAGGCTTCTTAGTAATCTTGATCATAGCATTTCACCCTCTATTTTAAAGGTTGTTTGTGACCAGAATTCTCATCAACATCAAACATTCAGTAAAACTTGGAGGAAAATTGTAGCCTGAGGTCATGGGTGCAGAAGCTGCATCATTTTCTGAACTCCTGGTGCAGATTCTCCAGATCTGATGTGAGAGAGAGATGGGTGGGTAGAGGGGATGAGGAGGGAACAGAGCTTCACCGTGTTGATGATGAACAAGCCAGAGATACTGTTTTGGTTGGCTGTGTTGCGTTGGAGGACAATGACAGCAACGCTACAGAAAATTTTTGTACAATGAGAACACTTCTTTGAAGGAAGGCAGGGCTGCTTCCGTAGCCTTCATTCCTTAATTTCAGTCTCATTTTTGCAAAAAGGTGGCCACAGCATGCTGCCTGAGAGGTGATGGTATTACAAGGGCATCACTCCAATGGGAGAGGAGACAAATGATTCAGAAGTAAGGGTGCTGTTAAAATTATTGTACAAGTGTCAATCTCAGGACCTATTTATTCCACATTTCATACTATCTGCGCTGTGTCTGCATCTGTCATATATCCCAACAATTGACCGTTAGAAACCCAAGGTCCCAGATCTCCACATAGCCCTCCTAACTAAGTTGATAGGAAGGAATTGACCCAGCTTTTCCCTTCTCCCTCAAAGGCCTTGACCAAAGCAAATACCAGTACTCTGCACAAGGCTTCCATTCAGCCAGAGCACACAACTTTCAATTTAGACATAAACACATCTAGCAACCCCCCTGCCCCACCGCCTTTCCTTTCAGTTAAGCAGATCTGAGCTCTGTAATATAAAAAGTTTCACTTTGGAGGCCACCATTCTGGAGATGGTTGCCACTCAGATTATTCTCCTGGGCACTGCCTATCCTGCTGCATAATTATTGCTCTCCCAGTGAAACGTGACCTCGGACCCCCGACCACCTGAACTGTGAGCCCAGCTCCACCGTTCACTCCAGGTGAATTCCTGCCTCCTAGAAACCCATCCACCAGGAAGGACTCCTGCCTGTCCCTCCTTTTGTAACAAAAGAACTACCCTTGTCTCTCTCCATGCCCAGATTGATACTCTCCCCAAACAGGGCAGTGATACGCATCATCAGAAAAAAAAAAAAAATTGTATAATATGAAATGGTTCTAAGTAAAAACTGGTTAAAAAATGAAGGCACGTGTTTAAAGCGTTTAGGGAAAAATGCATTTCTGTAGAGGAATTCTTTTATTTCCTCCCATCTCTCCACCTTACATACTGAATTGTATCTTAACCCCAGAGTTGTTACTAGACTTAACATCGGCGAGGGTGTTTGGCAGTGTTGCAGATTTGCTGACAGCAGAAGTACTTAATTCTGGGTTCACTGAATTCTGTTGTGTCATCCATCCCGAGCGGGCCAGTTACGTCTCTGCTGAGTTTACTCTTGCACTGCACTTAGAGTCCCTTCCTGATTTCCCCTAAGGACATAAATAAAGACAAGTCCTTATTTATTGCAGTGGCCACATTGGTTGTGAAGGAGGAGGAGGAGAAGGACAGAGGATGGGGTAGGCAGAGATGATACAAAGAAGTAGAAAATATAGTCTTCTGGGAGCCATGAGAAATCCAGCTGAAGAGATAAGAAATTAACGGATTTGCATTTGAATAGCAACAAAAGCAATGAATATTATAAAAGAGGCCATGAGGAGGTATACTGCTTATCATCAAGTGACTGATCAGGGTTGCACATTTTCCTGGAGTGGCCAGAGCTGTCATCCTGGAGGAAACGTGCCTTAACTGGGCCTTGGTGGGTAGCCAGGTAGAAGAGGGCATTTGGGTGGGAAAAGGCATGGATGTGAGCAGGGGAGGTTAGTTCAGAGCCAAAGTGAGAAATAAGATTGGAGGGGCAGATTGGTTACCGAGTTGTTGACAGACACGAATACAAGCTGAGTTTTGAGTTGCCCCTGTAAGCCCTGGAAGGCCATTGCAGTGACCTGGTGGTGGTGTCCCTGACAGATGGGTGGGGCAGAAGCAAAGCTCAAGACCAGTCAGGAAGTTCTTAGGATGATGTAGCCATGGGTGGAGGGACCAGAGGAGGGGGAAGGACCTTGCACAAAAATGGTGACAGTAGGAGTAGAAAGATGGAGATAAACACTAGGCACATATCAAAGAGTAATCAGTGGGACTTTGGTGAATACCGGCTACAAATATTGATGAAGTCAGGACGGAACAAGAGAGAGAGAAATCAGAGAAGACCCAGGGGCTCTATGTCTGGATTCCTGAAAGAATGGTTGGTGAACATAGGCAGGTGAGATGTGTGGCCTGTATGTAATGCAGGCTTGTTCTGATCCTTCCATTAGATTTGTTAAAAAAACCGTGTAGGGGCTGTGACCAGCTTTATTGCATACTTCAAGAACAATATTCTGCCTTAGGAAGGAATAGATGGAAGACCAAGTCAGGTTGACCTCCGTAACAGTGCACATACCTGTTCACCCATTGCTTGTAGCTGGAGCTCATAGCCACGTGGAGAGGAGTGTACTTTACCCTCTTTGACTGGGTGAGGTGTCTAGGATGTAGATAACTTCCTCTCTTAACCACTGACCCCTCTATCACATCCATTCTTGCTGCTCAGTCATAGTAGCATGTTTTCATTTACTTTTTAGTAGCCAGCAGCGTGGCTAGTTGTCATCAAGCCTGGATGTGACCGTGTCCGTCATCAGCAAGGATAACATCCCTCTTGACCTCCTGGGGTGACTGTAATCCCCCCAGAAGCAGTCTCTGAAGCTCTGTTTCCATTTAATTTAGGAAAGCAGTCCCTTTCGTTGGCTGGCATTACAATAATGAGCTTCATTTTTTAGTCGCTAGTGAAGGCAGCTTGCTCTGTGTGCGTGGACTTCGCATTCTCTTTGGCGTGGCAGCTGGCCCACTGACCTCATCATTTGGATTCCCTGTTCCTGTAGCGGAACCAACACCACAAAAGTGAAATGCTGTATTTTCCACAGAGTAACCTACATGTGATTGTTTGTTTACAGTGACATAATGCCTTACATGTTAGTTCATCCCTCCCAAAATGGCCACAAATGTGGTGGTTTGAAGGGTGAGCTCATGGGTGGAAAAAGGTTGGAGACTCTCCATACTGAAGGGTTAGATGAATCACCACAGACTGTCCTTTTGGAGCTCACCTATCTATTCAGAAGTATTTGCTGAGATTTGGGCCATTAGAAGCAGAAGGTTTAGTACCCTGATGGCTGCCCCTGGGTCTCAGCAGGTTCATGTCTTTGAACTACTTTGGGAGAAGCTACTGCATTTTGGAATTGTTACAAAATGAGGAGTCGACTGCACAAAGGTGACCCTTTTTTTTGAACCCAGTCTGCAGTGTTCAAAGGCGTGAGTGTAATCACCAATAAGAAAATGACGCCTCAGGGACTTCCCTGGTGGCACAGCAGTTAAGAATCCGCCTGCCAATGCAGGGGACACGGGTTCGAGCCCTGGTCCGGGAAGATCCCACATGCCGCAGAGCAGCTAAGCCCGTGCGCCACAGCTCCTGAACCCGTATGCCACAACTACTGAAGCCCACATGCCCTAGAGCCCGAGTGCTGCAACTACTGAGCCCACACACCACAACTACTGAAGCCCGCACGCCTAGAGCCCACGCTCCGCAACAAGAGAAGCCACCGCAATGAGAATCCCGCGCACCGCAACAAAGAGTAGCCCCTGCTCGCTGCAACTAGAGAAAGCCTGCTCGCAGCAACGAAGACCCGGTGCAGCCAAAAAAAAAAAAAAAGGAAAGAAAGAAAATGACGCCTCATACTCATCTAGTTCAGCAGCTGACACGCGGGTCTCCAAGCAGCCTGTGAATGTGAAAAGGATCACCTACTCTGAATTCATCTAACATTCATGTCTGTCATCCATGTATCACAGAATCCATCTTCATGTGTTGGCTTTCAGGGTCAAACTTCATTATTACTGGTAAATGCAAGTATAGTCAGCTGATTCTACTCCCTTCTCCCCAGTGGTCATCCTGAGAACCTTCTCCTGGGTTTTCTCAGGTTGGGCTAGTTGGTATCTACGTGAAGGTCAGTCTTCTGCTGGAAGGGACAGCTCTTCCCATCAAAAGACTGTATTAACAGTAATAATAACATCTAGCAGTATGTGTGTCTGAAAACATTTTTCATGTGTATTACCTTATTCAACATTCACAAACAGCTCCATGAACCAGGAAGTATCAGATGAACTCAGCAGGTGAGAAAACAAAAGCTCAGAGATTTACCCCAGGTCATAAAGCTAGCCAGCTGCAGGGCCAGGATTCTAACCAGATCTGTCTGCATTCAAATTCCGTGTCCTTACACCTTCGCATTCACATGAGAAAAGCCTTTTGTGTCTGGGGTAGGGCCTCTGGGTGTTCCATTGTGGTGAATCAGGGTGCTGGATGGAGCTGGTTGTTCACAGTAGATGGTTTACACTGGGATGAACCCACTGGAGGCAATCGAAGGGCACTGGTTCCAGACTCAGTTGCTGTCAATTCCAGTTCTGCCATTTTTGTTAGCTGTTGTAGCCTTAAGCAGGTTACCTAACCTCTTTGAGCCTCGGTATCCACCTTGGGAAATGGGAATAACAGAAGCACACGCTCTCAAGGTTGTAGAGGCAGACCTCAGAGATATTACGGGTTCGGTTCCAGACCACTACAACAAAGGGAATAGCACAATAAAGCAAGTCACACAAATTTTTTGGTTTCCCAGTGCCTATAAGTTATGTTTACACTATAATATAGCCTATTAAGTGTGCAATAGCATTATGTCTAATAAAACCATGTATGTACTTTAATTAAAATCTACTCTGGGGGCTTCCCTGGTGGCACAGTGGTTAAGAACCTGCCTGCCAACGCAAGGGACACTGGTTCGAGCCCTGGTCCAGGAAGCTCCCATATGCCACGGAGCAACTAAGCCTGTGCGCTACAACTACTGAGCCTGCGCCCTAGAGCCCGCGAGCCATAACTACTGAAGCCCGCGTGCCTAGAGCCAGTGCTCCGAAACAACAGAAGCCACCGCAATGAGAAGCCCACGCACTGCAACAAAGAGTAGCCCCCGCTCGCCTTAACTAGAGAAAGCCCACGCGCAGCAACAAAGACCCAGCGCAGCCAAAAATTAAAAAAAAAAACACTACTCTGTTTCTGAAAAAATGCTAACCATCATCTGACAACACAGGGTTGCCACAAACCTTCAATTTGTAAAAAAGGCAATATCTGCCAAGTATAATAAAGTGAAGTGCAGTAAAACAAGGTGTGCCCATATTGAATGAGACCACATACGTAAAAGCACATAGCGCAATGCCCGGCACAGAGGAAATGCTTTGGCAGTGTTAGTGCTGGGTCAGCATCCACTTCATTGGTGGGACCAGTGCTTCTGACACATGGCTTTCATGGTCAGGTTGACCCTCCTGCTGGCTACAGATTTAAACACCTGAATACTGAGCTTGGGCTATTCAGGTAAAGCAGACCTGCTTTATACTAGATTTCCAGGCACCCTGCGATCCCTTCTGTACTCAGTGTTTTAAGACTTCTCACTGCATCTCATCCACCAGCAGGAATTCCACCAACCCAAGGTGCATTCTAAGAAACCTCCACCCCCCCACCAAGACTTAGGGGGATGACTACCTTATACCACCAGTCATTTGTATACTAATACGGACTCTCTCCTCTGCCTTCCTCCTGACACCAAACGAAAGGGGAGTTTGGTGATGACGAAGAATGAGAGGGAGGGAGAAGGATGGGCCAGGGAGGGGGTGAGGAGCGAAATCAGAAGGGCTCTCTGGGCACCTGTGGACTGTGGCTGGAGCAGTAGAGATGGGTGGGCTGCTGTGAAATAAATCCGTGGGGAGTCAGAGAATTTTCCTCATTCACAGTTTTGATTTGGGTCAGCTCCATGCAAACTTTATTTTCAATAGCTACGTAAATGTAGCCTACCTAAAGACAGCTCTTGCACTGCTCAGTTTTGATGTGAATGGCAACTTCTTATCCTGGGAAGCACAGCTACTGTTGTCTCTCGGTATCCGCCGGGGGGTTGGTTCCAGGACTGCCTCAGAGTCCCGTAGAGAAAGTGGCATAGTATTTGCATCTAACCTACGCACATCCTCCTGAGTACTTTAAATCATCTCTAGATTACTTATAATACCTAGTACAATGTCAATTCTATGTAAATGGTTGCCAGCGCATGGCAAATTCAAGTTTTGTGCTTTGTGGAAGTTTCTGGAATTTTTTTTCCAAATATATTCAATCCACGGTTGGTGGACTCTACAGATGGTGAACCCGCGGATCCGAGTGCTGACTGTAGTAGTCTTCATTTTCCAAGGCATGTGACTCCACAGAGAGGACATTCTGCCCGACCAAAAAAATCTTCCAACACAACACCTTGACCACACAGCACAGCACTGAGCCGAGCCAGGGTCTGTAAAACATCAGGGAGAGAAGGCCAAATATTTGCTATCCCACCTGTCTTCTTTTTTTACTCTAATAATCTCAAGTGGCTGGAGCTCATTGAATAACACTGCATTCTTTATGACTTTTGCATGTAAATCATCCATGAACTAACGAATGGTATCTCCCCAGCCTCCGTGAAGCCCTAGTAAGTAACGGAGTGTTGTTTTAATTGTATGGTTACCGAAGGGGAAGGGGGGTGGATAACTTAGGAATTTGGGATTAGCAGATACACACTACTATATATAAAAGAGATAAACAACAAGGACTTACTGTATAGCACAGGGAACTGTATTCAATATCTTGCAATAACCTATAATGGAAAAGAATCTGAGAAAGAAAAGATATATATGTGTGTGTATAACTGAATCACTTTGCTGTATACCTGAATCTAACACAACAGGGTAAATCAATTATTTGTGTCTTGTGAAACCTGAGTAGGTACAGGAACAGCCGTGGCCGGCTTCCCACCCTGGCACCTGAGGCTGGCCCTGAAGGGACATGCTCTTGAAGGGAAGACGACCACCATGACCAGTTGTAACTGAGGTTGGGTGAGAGGCTGGCTCACCACCCCACTTCCCCTCAAAAGCAGGGTCCACCTTCTTCTCACGCCTGAGGCCATCACCCCTAGCACCGGCCGTCCTCACCTGCAGAATGGCATTCGGCGTCTCAGACATAGTTCGTGTTTTCTCTTGGAAGCAGCTTTGGTTGTTGTATGGGCTGGAAAAGAGGGAAAGTGTGTTACTTTTTTTATCTAACAACTTATAGCTGTGTCAACACGTAAGACAGTCTGTCAAAGCTTTCTGCTTGGTGTCGCCTCTGTGAATTAATTTTGAGCGGCACTTGCGAGCAGTAAACACTTTTGCAGCGTGAACAACTCTTTGTGTGGGAGGAGTTGCCAACAGCCCGCTGTCCCCACTGTAAGCGGGGAAGGGGACAGAAGATGCCTCCTCCCTGGCCAGTCGGGGTGGCTGCGGCTTGAGGAGCAGAAATGTGATCCACGCCCATCCTGTGATTTTCCTCTCTTTTGACCAGTAGGCTGTTAGATCTTCAGACTGGAGGACAGCCTTGACGTATGCGTTGAGAATCTGCAGAATGAAGCCTGGTCTGCACGTTCTGCTCAAGGCAGTGCATGACGTCTGACCCCCCTTTTTTTTTTCATTTGGTTCTTAACAGGGAACCAGTTTTACCCTCAGTGAGGTGGATACAACTCTTCTCTTTCCTCACAAGTGAGCAGCCGGAGAGCGGTGTTCGTTTTCAGAGGCAAACTTGCTGTTTCTCCTAAACCAGGCAATCTGGCCACCTCTTACTATTTTAGAATTGGTTCTAGAATGGATGGGCCGCGTCACTTTTGCCCCTAAATTGTTCAAAAAGAGATACCACCGTTTGAGAGCAGGACATAAAGCACACAGCACATGTGCCAAACACTGAGAGATACTTCTCAGCTTCTACATTGTATTACTGTGAACTTAAATATTCTATTGAACCGTATTACACAGGTAGAACAGTCACTCACTTCACTCAGGTCAATATATATACGTACACACACACGTGCGTGTATATGTATATATATTTATATTTATGAAATGTTCATTTTTACTCTTTTGTTTCTCTTTGTTTAAAGATCTTCATTCTTTCTGCTCTTTGCATCCCCTATCCAAATATTCAAGTCTGCATCGGGCAGCCCCCAGGCCTCCCCTCCTGCCACCCTGTCTCTCTGACAGGGGTGCTGGGCTCGCTCTGACCCACATTTTTGAGGTGGGTTCCAGAGTTCCCCATCCCTTTAAAACCTGGAAGACTCTGTTGTGCATAACACTCTCATTCTAGCAGCTACTGAAATCTATTTTGGGTTGCACAGTCCCGGAGGTTTGTGTGCTTCATATGTTTATATAGGACCTGCTGTAGAAGGTCAGGCTTCGTTTTTTATCCGAAAATTCCTTTCTTCAGGCTTTAGAGTGGGACCCGCTTGCTCTCACATCCTGAACCGTGTTGACTAAGACCTCGATCAGCCCCCGTTCACATTCCTCAGATTGCAGAGTGGGGTCTGGACACTTTCTCTCCCCTCTGCTTCCCTGCGTTCCTGCCTCCCCAGAGCCCAGCCCGCTGCTCTTGCTATTCGTGGAAAATGCTCAGTAAACGAAGGTGGCTGATTTGTCTCCTTTCATTCCACAAGTGAAGCTGTGGCCAGCAGAGGGTGGTAGGGGCGAATGAGATGGGTTTTCACCCGTTTGTCATCATCAGGCTGAAAGAGATTTCTGGGGGCCCTGTGAGAAGACCCCTGCCGTTTGTTAGGGCAAGAGGGTCTACGTATAAGGCGCAGAGCCCTCGGTGGACAGCTCTGTGACAAAGCAGGCCTGAGGTCACCCAGGGAGCGTGAAGGCTGCACGTGTCCTGCAAGTGAAGCCTGGTCTGCACGTCCTGCTCACATCCAGCCGATCCACCACCTCTGACCCCCATTGTTTTTCACTCGGTGCTGAGCTGGGAACTTGCACCCAGTGATGTGGATACAACTGCTCTCTTTCTTAAAAAGTGACCATTTGGAGAGGAGTGTTCTTTTTCAAAGGCAAACACCCTGTTTCTCCTGCCTGTCCAGGGGGAGGGGGGAAGGTTTGCTCTCCGTTCCTGACTGTAAGAGAGATATTAGAAGTCTATATCATGCCAGCCTCCAAAGGGTTAACTAATGATGTTTTTAAAATGGGAATCATCATGAAATGTATGTAACATAAAAGGCAAATGCAAAATACTTAAGTGACAGGTGGCATCATTTGAAAAGGATTTGGGAGCTGATCCCAGAACTGCCATCATACACAGCTGCATTAATTTGCCTAATCACTGGATGCTATAACCAGTGTCTATAAATAAACACACAAACTAATCTTTTGATTATCCTTTTTTATGGCACGTTTTCTGCTCCCTTCCTTCTTTTTTCTCTTCTTCGTGTCTTTTCATTGTGATTCAACCGTATTTCGAAACTCTATAATTCCACAGATTCTTCTATAACTGCTATTTTAAATAACCGAAATTACTCTGGACGGTTCACAAAGGGAGTAATACAGATGGCCAGTAAATGTATGAAAAGATATTCAGCTTTTTGATAGTTTTTAGAAAAATGCAGGAAAAAATATCAATGAACTGTCATGTTTAAGTATCAGATAGGCAGAGGTTAAAATTATTATGAAAACTCCTGTGTTGCTGGTGTATACAGCCTGTGGGCTGGTGTGGTATTTGGGGGAAGGCATCTGGCATGACGTATCCAAATGAGAAGTGTGCCCATCATTTGACTTATCAAACACACTTCTAGGGATTTGCCCAAAAATAATATTGGCGAGACAGGAAGATGTATTCTCAAGGATTCTTTTATCAGTGCTGTTTGCAGTTGTACGAAAAAAAATGTGAAAATAGAACTCATCGAAAGGGGACAGATGAAATAAATTCTGGTACATAAAGGAATACCATGTATCCATTAAGAAAGATCATATAGGTCTGTATTTATTGCTGAGGACAGAGGTTAACATCTTGATGTGTGAAAAAAACAAGTTACAGAACAAGAAGTATGACTTGTATGTCATAAAACATAGTATGTTTTCAGTTATCTGAAACCAGTGCTTCTCAAATACTTATATGCAAATGCAGATTCCGATTCAGAAGGACTGGATTCTGAATTCTGGAATCTGAGTTTCTGAGCCTATTGACAGTTTCCCCACTGTCGCCAGTGCTGCTGGCCTGTGGACCACACTTGGAGTCACAAGGTTAAACTGTACAGATACATCTGTGTGCCAGTAAATGCTGGGAATAAATGCGTGGAAGATTCCACAAGGTGGTGAATCTGGGTGATTTTCACTTTCATGTTTGTGCTTCCCTGTATTGCTTAATACTTTATAATGCATCTCTATTGGCTTTACATAAACAATAGAATTGATTTTTAAAATAAGAACTAGTCTGTTGCTTCCATGTCCTGGCTGTTGTAAATAGTGCTGCAGTGAACATTGAGGTACATGTGGTACAGGTAAACCTATTTGCAGGGCAGGAATGGAGATGCAGATGTAGAGAATGGACGTGTGGACACAGTGGGAGAAGGGGAGGGTGGGATGAATTGGGAGATTAGGTTTGACATAAGAACACTACCATGTGTAAAACAGATAGCTAGTGGGAACTTGCTGTATGGCACAGGGAGCTCAGCTCAGTGCTCTGTGATGACCTAGATGGGCGGAATGGGGGGAGGGGGATGGGAGGGAGGTCCAAGAGGGAGGGGATATATGTATACATATAGCTGATTCACTTCGTTATACAGCAGAAACTAAGCCAACATTGTAAAGCAATTATACTCCAATTATAAAAAAAAAAAAACAAAACCAGCCTGTTAAAGACATTAAAAGAAGTTGACTTCAGATTTACCTCTCAAACATTTAAGGGAGGGGCAGACCATCTAGGCCAGTCATTCTTAAGAAGGCTGGATTATCAGAATCACATGGGAAACTTTTCAGAAACACAGTTTCTCAAACCTGACCCCCAGAAATTCTGATTCAACCACCCTTAAGTGGAGAAATCAACATTTTTAAAAGTTCTCCAGGTGATTCTGACACAGACCAGGTTTGGCCACTGATCCAGCCTTCAGATTCTTTTTTTTTTTTTTAATGATTTTTTTCCCTTTTAATTAATTAATTTGTTTTTATTTTTGGCTGTGTTGGGTCTTCGTTGCTGTGCGCGGGCTTTCTCTAGTGGCAGCGAGCAGGGGCTACTCTTCATTGCGGTGCGCGGGCTACTCTTCATTGCGGTGCACGGGCTTCTCATTGTGGTGGCTTCTCTTGTTGCGGAGCACGGGCTCTAGGCGCGCGGGCTCAGTAGTTGTGGCTCGCGGACTCTAGAGCGCAGGCTCAGTAGTTGTGGCGCACGGGCTTAGTTGCTCTGCAGCATGTGGGATCTTCCCGGGCCGGGGATCGAACCCGTGTCCCCCACACTGGCAGGCAGATTTGTAACCACTGTGCCACCAGGGAAGCCCCAGCCTTCAGATTCTTAAGCATCAGATTTGGGCTCAGGCATGCATTTAGAGGAGGTTTCCACCCTCTGTCCTGCTTGCTTCTCCCTTCAGAATCGTTGTGCTTTGGGCGTAGGGGGATGATATTGACACATAGACTTCTATTTCAGGAGCTGTTTCTTGAAGTTTTCCCACCAGTCTCCTGATAGGCTATCTTACTAGCCTTCTGTATTACTTTCCTAGGGCTACTGTAACAAACTGTCACAAACTGGGTGGTTTCAAACAACAGAACTGTATTCTCTCACAGTTCTGAATGCCAGAAGTCCGAAATCAAGGTGTCCCACTTTTCTCCCAAGGCCTTGGGGAGTATCCTTCCTTTCCTCATCCAGCTTCTGGGGAACCTCTGGAGACTGCAAGGGAAGTGACTGCATACCTCCAACCTTGGCCTCCATCTTCACATGGCCTTCTCCTCCGTGTCTTCTCTTGTCTCTTATAAGGACACTTGTCTTGGATTTAGGGCTCACCCAGTTAATCTGGAATGATTTCATCTCGAGACCCTCAACTTAATTCTATCTGCAAAGACCCTTTTTCCAAATAAGGTCACATTCATAGTTCCAGGAGTTAGGACATGGATGTGTCTTCTTGTGGGGGACCACAGTTCCACCCACTACGTCTTCTATGCGGATCAACAGCAGTTTTGAAATTAAGCAGAACGTTCAAGATTTACCACGTTATTTTTCTCTGAGGTTGAGTTTTTGGTTTTATTTCCCTTTTTCAGGTATAGCTATAGGAAGTTCTTCCATGAAAACAATTGAACAGTTGCCGTGGGCAGTGTCTACACTAGCGATGCAGCTGCCTATAGAGCCCAGGGTTGTGTCCGGGTGGGTCCCTTTGTTGTCCAGCAGTCCCCCAGCCATCAAAGGGCCTAGGGGAGCCAGGCACATCCACAGTCTCTCTAAGCACATCCACACTGCTTGCCTGCTCTGTGGTGGAGACGTGATCCAGCATTCATCCTGGCATGTGGAAGTTAGAGATCTGTTTACTGAGGAATAACCGTAAGTCCCGTTGGCTGTTGAACTGGACTTTGAACAGGTTCAGGGCCAGTTTTCCCCACCCCCACCCACAGGGAGAAAAATAAAAGTAAAGGCTAAAACGAGTCTTAGCTGGACATCCCATCTTACTGCTTTCAAGTGGTCGTTTCCTATAAATGTTTTTTTTGGTTGTTATCGTTCTGGTAAAGGAGGGTGGCCTGTGTTTGATACTGAGACTGAGACAAACCTGTCTTTTTTGGTGTTTCATTAACTTGATTTCTTTGTTCAGTACAAGCTACAGCTTTCTCATAGTGGATTTCTCAGTTGAGGAGGAGGTTTCTCAAAAATGCTTTGCCAGTGTCTGGTCATGCACAGCCCCTGGGCATCCCCAGCGAAGTGCTTTGAGTCACAGCCCCTTTAAGGCCCAGACAGAGATGTGCATTTTGCCCATGATGTGCTACTCCTGGACTTGTGTCATTTCCCAAAATATACAGGAGGAGAACCAGATTAGTAAAAGGAAACCTTGTTCACACATGCGAGAGTTCCGCTGCCCCAGAATCAACCTTTACACTGGAAAGGTCCAGCTTCTGTTACTGGGAGGTTCATGTTCATTGAACCCCAATTAAACCAATTTTACAAATAAGTAGGTGTCCTCACACCAGAAATAGAGATGCAGAAGGCAAAATTAAAATTACTAACTAAGTAAACAGCACGTGAGTGAATATATTTGACCTTCTTTTCTGTTTGCTCCAGGATACCTGAAATTTATATATATAATGTTTCCATTAAAAAATAATATTTTTAATTAAATAAGCAATGAATGACCATTATAAATGTCAGACAATAAAAAAAAATGAGAAAGAGCAAAAAGAAGACTCTCCATATTCCTAGAGATTCCTGGGGCTGGTTGTACAGTCATAGCCCTGTTAGCTAACCTGATTGGGACCACAAGTTTTCTAGTTAGTTGAAAAATCAGTTAAAGGGTGAATCATTTAAAAATAAAAAATAAAAAAAGATACTACATAGCCTAAGGAATGTATTTAACTTACAGCTACACATGAACAGTTATTTGCCAATCTGATGTGAGCCCAAGGCCTTTTCTTGGAGAGTGGCTCTACTGATTGGAATTCTGTGCCATCTTCCATGCATGTTACTGCAAGATTTTCATGTTCAGTCTCTTTAAAGTGGAAGAATTTTTAAAGACGCTCGTCATGCGATCTGAGTGCAAAATCAGTGTAAATTTTTACTGTTTCTCCAGTCTTCAAGTTTTCTTATTCATATCTAATTGAGTAGCAGATTTCCTTCAGCAACTTGCTTCTTTCATTTGATTTCACTAAACTTTCAGAAAAATAACTTTATTTTCACACTCATATTTCATTAGCCAACATGATACTTAAACATATATATTACATATACATAATATATCTATATGTATATATTCCATAATTACAATAACAAGTACAGTGGCATTAACAGTTTAAGCCTGAAGTTCCGAGGAGGGAGCCAAGTGCTCCAGGGTGCCAGAGGGCAGCTTTCAGCCTTCATTTGACCGCACAGTGTCAGTCAGTATATTTTATAGAGGAGATGGAGAAGTCCGATTAATCCATCCAGTCAGTTAAGGGCCATCTGTTAAGAGACTTTCTACTGGATATATTCTGACTCACTCCAAGAAACTCATAGGTAAAAACCTATTCAAAAAGCAAGTAGTCTTAAAATGGTTTGAAGAGTTCTCTGCCAAATATAGGGACCCACTTAGGAATATTAAGATCTGTACCAAGACTTAAGATATTTGAAGAAGGTTCATAGTTATGCAAATATTTGGCTTCTTCGGAAGGGCCAATAAATGTATCAGTGAAGATATTGTGAAGTAGGCAAGCTTTGTTCTGAGAACCTTGAACTTAAGAGAATTAGTTTGCCTAATGGTTTATTCTGATAAGGTAGTATTTTTTTCTTTTAATTTCAAATGTGTACACCGTAACAAGTGCTCACAGAGTTTGATCCTTACTGAGGTAGAGAAAGCAGGTGTTTCTGTTGTGTTCTGTGGACAAAGAAACAGAGCCAGAGGCTGTCTGTTCCATGAAAATGGTAATCTTCATGGACTTTCTATTGTGATGCCTGGTTTAAATTCCTTGCCATCTTTGTGGTCCTCCACATTTTTAGGGTGCTAGTAAGCCTTATTGAGTGAGCTCTCCAAGGGGCATATCTGTCTTGTCCATTGATATCAGCGATATCTGGAGTAGGTGAATGAATGAATGACACAGGTCACACAGTTAGCAAAAGGTCGAATTATGCTTACAGCAGCGTCTTCTGACTCTTCACCCTGTGTCTTTCTGTTACATCAGGATTTCCTAGTGCTGTGCTGGCTTTTCTGGGTTTTTAATGTTCCCAAGACCTGAGCAAGACCCATTTACCTAGACACAGACAGATTGTAACAAATAATATAAAGCAAGATAAGCAACTCCCAGTTTTGACCGACGTAGTGTTTCAATAACAGGCAAATTATATATGTTTTCACACACATGTCTGGGAGTTTTAAACCGTGGCTTCATGATTATCTAGAAATGTCCAAGTTAATAGTTTTCTTTTCAAAGTGAATGAGCATCATATTTTAAGAGATTGTTTTTGCCAGTAACTAAAACTACTAAACATTTGTTATTTAAAACATTTTAACCCACTAAGAATCTTCAATAAGTGTTAATGATATCTTTCTAGCAACTTTTGCAGTTACTGGGTAATATCAAATTCTGAATATTTTCAATAAATAATTGGTTTTCCAGCTGCTGGATAATGTTATATAGTTTCAGAAGGTTTTTTCTGCAGCTGTTTGTCCATTCTGTATATTCAGATTTCAGGCTTTTTTAGTTTAAATTGATAGCTCAGTAAACATATCACAAATCAAGTGATAGGTTGACCTATCATTAAGCATTTCTCTATAATGTGTACAATATTTTAAATAATGAATTTTGGACATTATATTAATGTATTTACGTTTATTTTTGGTATGTGTGAATTAATCATATGTATGCTCTTCATTAAGTCATCACATTTTAGTTGTTGATTGAAACTAACCTAATTAAGTAAGGGCAGTAAAAACTGGGCCCACAGGAGACCCTGGAAGGATCATGACTTAATCACCATCACTAGACGTAGCTACATGTACATGACAGGTAAAAATTCCAACAGTTCCTACAGCATGTAGATAAAATTTCCTAAATGTCATATGCACATAGAGGCTTATAAATATCACATAAAGCCTTACATGTAAATAATGTTTTTACATGTCACATGTTTGTACAAAGGGTAATTAATGTAAGATAAAAGAAAATAGTTAATTTAGGTAAAATGTTCTGAACATTTGCTATGTACCTGGGACTGGGCTCGAATTTTACTTTATATGTATTATCTCCTTTAATCGTCACAGAAACCCTATTTGGTAAGTACTGTTATCCCCAGTTTATAGTATTGGATTTAGAGGAGTTAAGTAACTTTTTCTGGATACCTTATAGGCAGTAAATGGCAAAGCTTGGAACCAAACCCAGGCCTCCTTAGGCCCTGGAGCCCACACTCTCAATCACTGTACTATGCTGCTACCTGTTTGGATACCTGCAAAGAAGAACAAATGATCCGTTGTTTGTTCCACTTTTATTTTAGATACTTACAGTGACCCTCTTGGCTTAACACTGTCAGCTTTTCTTAAGAGTACATATTGGTCTTTCCATGATGAATCAATGAAATGCATATCTTTTGAATTAATGAGAATGTATTAACATTAATGGGTTCATTATAGCTCTTGTGTACTGATCATTGATAATGCCTGTATTAACAGAAGTCAAATACAGATACAATGAAATTACTTATCAAAACTCTTATCAGCTGTGTGGCTCAATCCTTGAAAGGAATAAACTCCCCCACTAGGATTAGGGATGTACTTGGATGCAATAACACGGGCTCCTAGAAAGCTGTTTTAATCACTGGAGAGTAATTTTTTTCTAACTTGCAATTCAAGTACTTAAAAGAGTTATTTATTCATGGAATATCATGGCCCTTTCATCTCGTCTGTATTCTTCACGGAGCAGAAAAAACCAGTCAGTAACAAAGAAAAGTCAACTGTGTGAAGGCACTGCCCCTCTTCCCTTTAAACAATAGATGCTTCTCCTTCAGGTTTCTTGGTTAGCATTACACTCCTGGAAAATGTCTATAGAATGTCTTTGAAAATACTTGAAAAGCTATTAGCCTGAATTTTAATTGCTCTAAGGAACTTTGTCTATTAGACTTAACTATCCTTAAACATAGCCATATAATAAATGAAACTGTAAGAATCATAAAAGAAAACTATTATAGTCAATAATAAACACTGCAGAGTACTTTAAGGTATAAATGTAGATGCTTGTAAACATGGGATGGACTAGGAGAAAGTGAAGGTGAAAAAGACTTTAGAAGAAAGGGCCTAAACTTAGGTAAGATAAAGAACAATTGTTTGGCAGACCAATCACAAATAATGAAATTGAAACTGTGATTAAAAATCTTCCAACAAGCAGCCGCATAGCACAGGGAGATCAGCTCGGTGCTTTGTGACCACCTAGAGGGGTGGGATAGGGAGGGTGGGAGAGAGACGCAAGAGGGAGGAGATATGGAGATATATGTATACGTATACTGATTCACTTTGTTATATAGCAGAAACTAACACAACACTGTAAAGCAATTATACTCCAATAAAGATGTTAAAAAAAAAAATCTTCCAACAAACAGAAGTCCAGGTCCAGATGGCTTCACAGGTGAATTCTATCAAACATTTAGAGAAGAGTTAACACCCATCCTTCTCAAACAATTTCCAAAAAATTGTGGAGGAAGGAACACTCCCAAACTCATTCTACGAGGCCACCATCACACTGATACCAAAACCAGACAAAGATACTACAAAAAAAGAAAATTACAGACCAATATCACTAATGGGTATAGATGCAAGAATCCTCAACAAAATACTAGCAAACGTAATTCAACAACACATTAAAAGGATCATACACCATAATGAAGTGGGATTTATCCCAGGGATGCAAGGATTCTTCAATATATGTAAATCAATCAGTGTGATACACCATATTAACAAACTGAAGAAGAAAAACCATATGATCATCTCAATAGATGCAGAAAAAGCTTTTGACAAAATTCAACACCCATTTATGATAAAAACCCGCGAGAAGTAGGCATAGAGGGAACCTACCTCAACATAATAAAGGCCATATATGACA
Source organism: Balaenoptera physalus (assembly GCF_965194825.1). Lineage (NCBI taxonomy): Eukaryota > Metazoa > Chordata > Mammalia > Artiodactyla > Balaenopteridae > Balaenoptera > Balaenoptera physalus. Next base: position 67,973,920 of record NC_138888.1, read on the forward strand.
AACCCACAGCCAACATTGTTCTCAATGGTGAAAAACTGAAAGCATTTCCTCTAAGATCAGGAATAAGACAAGGATGTGCACTCTTGCCACTATTATTCAACATAGTTTTGGAAGTCCTAGCCATGGCAGTCAGAGAAGAAAAAGAAATAAAAGGAATATAAATTAGAAAAGAAGAAGTAAAACTGTCACTGTTTGCAGATGACATGATACTATACACAGATAATCCTAAAGATGCCACCAGAAAACTACCAAGGCTAATCAATGAATTTGGTAAAGTTGCAGGATACAAAATAAATGCACAGAAATCTCTTGCATTCCTAGACACTAACAACGAAAGGTCAGAAAGAGAAATTAAGAAAACAATCCCATTCACCATTGCAACCAAAAGAATAAAATACCTAGGAATAAACCTACCTAAGGAGGTAAAAGACCTGTACTCAGAGACGTATAAGACACTGATGAAAGAAATCAAAGATAACACAAACAGATGGAGAGATATACCATGTTCTTGCATTGGAAGAATAAATATTGTGAAAATGACTATACTACCCAAAGCAATCTACAGAGTCATTGCAATCCCTATCAAACTACCAGTGGCATTTTTTACAGAACTAGAACAAAAAATCTTAATATTTGTATGGAGACACAAAAGACCCCGAATAGCCAAAGCAATCCTGAGGGAAAAAAATGGAGCTGGAGGAATCAGACTCCTTGACTTCAGACTATACTACAAAGCTACAGTAATCAAGACAATATGGTACTGGCACAAAAACAGAAATATAGATCAATGCAACAGGATAGAAAGCCCAGAGATAAACCTGTGCACCTGTGGTCAACTAATCTATGACAAAGGAGGCAAGGATATACAATGGAGAAAAGACAATCTCTTCAATAAGTGGTGCTGGGGAAACTGGACAGCTACATGTAAAAGAATGAAATTCGAACACTCCCTAAGACCATACACAAAAATAAACTCTAAATATAAGAGCAGACGCTATAAAACTCTTAGAGGAAGACATAGGAAGAACACTCCTTGACATAAATCACATAAATCACAGCAAGACCTTTTTTGACCCACCTCCTAGAGTAATGGAAATAAAACCAAAAATAAACAAATGGGACCTAATGAAACTTAAAAGCTTTTGCACAGCAAAGGAAACTATAAACAAGATGAAAAGACAACCCTCAGAATGGGAGAAAATATTTGCAAACAAATCAATGGACAAAGGATTAACCTCCAAAATATATAAACAGCTCATGCAGCTCAATACTAAAAAAACAAACACCCCATTCCAAAAATGGGCAGAAGACCTAAATAGACATTTCTCCAAAGAAGACATACAGATGGCCAAGAGGCACATGAAAAGCTGCTCAAAATCTAATTATTAGAGAAATGCAAATCAAAACTACAATGAGGTATCACCTCACACCGGTTAGAATGGGCATCATCAGAAAATCTACAAACAACAAATGCTGGAGAGGGTGTGGAGAAAAGGGAACCCTCTTGCACTGTTGGTGGGAATGTAAATTGATAACAGCCACTATGGAGAACAGTATGGCGGTTCCTTAAAAAACTAAAAATAGAATTACCATATGACCCAACAATCCCACTACTGGTCATATACCCAGAGAAAACCACAATTCAAAAAGACACATGCACCCCAATGTTCATCGCAGCACTATTTACAACAGCCAGGTCACAGAAGCAACCTAAATGCCCGTCGACAGACGAATGGATAAAGAAGATGTAGTACATATATACAATGGAATATTACTCAGCCATAAAAAGGAACGAAACTGGGTCATTTGTAGAGACGTGGATGGACCTAGAGACTGTCATACAGAGTGAAGTAAGTCAGAAAGAGAAAAACAAATATCATATGTTAACGCATATATGTGGAATCTAGAAAAATGGTACAGATGAACCGGTTTGCAAGGCAGAAATAGAGACACAGATGTAGAGAACAAACGTATGGACACCAAGGGGGGAAAGTGGGGTGGCGGCGGGTGGTGGTGGTGGGATGAATTGGGAGATTGGGATTGACATGTATACACCAACATGTATAAAATAGATGACCAATAAGAACTTGCTGTATAAAAAGATAAATAAAATACAAAAAAAAAAAGAACAATTGTTTGGGACTTCCCTGGCGGTCCAGTGGTTGAGACTTTGCCTTCCAGTGCGGGGGGTGTGGGTTCAATCCCTGGTCGTGGAGGTAGGATCCCACATGCCTTGCGGCCAAAAAACGAAAACATAAAAAGAAGCAATATTGTACCAAATTCAATAAAGACTTTTTTAAAAAAGGTCCACATCAAAAAAAAAATCTGTAAAAAAAAAAGAACAATTGTTTATTTCTGCTTGGTATGAAAAACACAAAACAAGGGAGAAGTGTAGGTTGATTCAAAATACAAGTAAAGACTAGAACTCTAAAAGCAAGAATGTTGAAAATGAAGTGCAAGAATTAGGAAGAATCAAAGAGATTCAAGAAAATAGAAAAATCAAAGCTAACCACATACACACCCTCTAGGATTATCTCTTTTGTCTTTGGTGGGATTCACACATTAGTCCATTTGTTCATTAATTCCGTAATTATTCTTGAGCACCTCTTGCTAGGGCTCAGAGATGGACAGGAGAGCATAGTCCTTGCCCTCAAGGAACTTACAAAGGAGTGGGGGAGACATTTAAATGAGTGATCATCACGGGAATGACAAAGGCTGTTACTGCAGAAGTGCGGGATGCTGTCAGTTACAAAAGAAGCAAACCTAACCCGGACAGGGAGGGTCCAAAAAAGCTCCCAGAGGAAATGCTGTCGAATCTGACACCTGAAGGATGAGTTAGCCAGGTCACGGGGAGGGGAATGAATGACTATGTGAATCCTGAGGGGACAACACCTGGTGCTTTCAAAGAACTGAATTTCAGGACAGCTGGGACATAGAGCAGGGTAGGAACAGTGGCTAAAGATGAGGCTTAAGAAAGAGCAGCATCCTGAACAACCTTGGAAGCCATATTCGAGCTTCATTCTAAAATCAGTGGGATGCAGGGAAGTGGTATGACGAGGTTTCCATGTTGAAAGATGACTCCCTACATTGTAGAAGATGACCTGGAGAAGAAAAAGATGGGCAGCAAGGAGACCAGTTTGGGGACTGGCGAGAGGCAGTGAGAGCTTGGACTCTGTCTTTTTAACCTGCTGAAATGGAATCAAGATGGCAGATGTTCATAGAGTGATGATGTCTGAGAAGACAGAGTCTGGACTAGTTGTAACACGTTACTTCTCTTACCTTACTTGTACGTGATTATTTTGCAGTATGCAGAGGTCTTTCCTGAGGGGTATCATACCACCCATTGTTACTCACACATACTTGCATCCAGTCGGCGAATATTAATCACCTGCTGTATTCCAAGTACTGTTCTAGATGGTAGGAATACAGCATAGCACAAGAAACAAGATTCCTTTTTGTTTTTTTAACATCTTTATTAGAGTATAATTGCTTTACAGTGGCATGTTAGTTTCTGCTTTATAACAAAGTGAATCAGTTATACATATACATATGTCCCCATATCTCTTCCCTCTTGCATCTCCCTCCCTCCCACCCTTCCTATCCCACCCCTCTAGGTGGTCACAAAGCACAGAGCTGATCTCCCTGTGCTATGCGGCTGCTTCCCACTAGCTATCTATTTTACGTTTGGTAGTGTATATATGTCCATGCCACTCTCTCACTTCGTCCCAGCTTACCCTTCCCCCTCCCCATGTCCTCAAGTCCATTCTCTAGTAGGTCTGCGTCTTTATTCCCGTCTTGCCCCTAGGTTCTTCATGACAATTTTTTTTTTTTTTTTTAGATTCCATATATATGTGTTAGCACACGGTATTTGTTTTTTTTTTCTGACTTACTTCACTCTGTATGACAGACTCTAGGTCCATCCACCTCACTACAAATAACTCAGTTTCATAAGAAACAAGATTCCTGCTCTAGTGGAGATTCACATTCTGTTTCAGGAATACAAACTATAAACCAGCAATCCTATTAGTCAACAAGGTAATTTCAGAGTGATGAGTGCTAGAAAGGTAATAAAATGGAGCAATGTGATCAGGAGGAGGGCAATTATAGGGATGTGTGTATAGGAAGGTCAGGTAATGCCTGACATGGGAGAGAAGGCCCTTACCATGCTAAGGGAAGGGCCTTCCAGGCCAAGGCAGAAGAAGATGCAGAAAGCGCTGGAGCAGACAGGACATGCGTGGTGGAATGGCCCTCAGGCGGAAGTAACTGGAGAAGGGGGAAGAAGAGGAGGACGGGTATGAATGAGAAGAGAGGGCCAAGCAGGGCTTTGCAGGCCTTGGATTCTATTCTAAGAGCAGCGCAAAGTCTAAAGGAAAAGTGTGAAGCAGGAGAGTGATAGTAGGGAGAGTGGTAACAAGAATTCCATTTCAGCCATGTAATATTTGAGATGCATGTTGGATATACAGTTCAGATGCTGAGTGGGTAATTGGATATGGAAATCGGGGAGGAGGTCAGGGCAACATATAACAGATTTGGGAGCCCTCAGCCTATGGGTAATAGAAGCCATAGACCTGGGAGTGAGTGTAGTTAGAGAAGAGAAAAATTTCAAGGTTGGAGCTCTAGAACACTCTAACATTTAGAAGGGGAGCCAGCCAAGGAGCTGTGGGGGAAGGGGTCACAGGTGAGGTGAGAAGGCCAGGTGAGAAGCCAGGACAATGTGATGCCATTAAAGCCATGGGAAGAAGTCGTTTCATGGAGGAAGTGGGCCACTGAGTCAAGTGATGCTAAAATGTCATGGAAGAGGACAATAGAAAGTGAAGCATGGAATGGGGAAGGTAGAATCCTTGGGGACCTTGATAAAAGCAGTTGCTCTGAAATAACACAAAACCTACTTACAACAGGCTAAGGAGAGAATGAGAAATCTGAAAACAAGCAAGTCTAGACAACTCTTCTGAGGGTCTGCCTTCGAAACCAGGGCAGAGAAAGGGAGTGGTACCTGGAGAAGTTATGGAATCAAGAAGGGATTTTAAGATGGGAGATAGTAAACGTGCTTGGATGCCAGTGGTCCTGGAGAGAGAGACATTGATGTCACAGGAAGAGTAAGGATAAATGCAGGGACAAATTCCTTAAGTGAGAGCACGGGCATAGGATCCAGCACTCAAGAATGGTCATTGATTCCTGGTAGGAGGAGGAAGAGCCTACAGGAAGCCCAAGGATGGGACACATCACCTCTGTGTCCTCAATAAAAAGATTGACAGTAGAAAAGAGCCAAGACTGAAGACATTTCTTGGGGGACCCTGAGACAAGAAGGGTCTAGGTTCTACATTTGTTTTGGGTTTTTTTCCACTTGTCTGGATAGATGGCAGACATGCTCCACTGCCCCAGCCTTTGGTTCTCTCCCTCCAGGCTACGGGAAGGGAAGAGCCCACCTGATGACCAGGTTGTGTGTTGCACTCTGATCTCCGGTAGTCAGACTGTCTCCCGAAAGCCAGGGGCAGAGGAGGGATTGGACAAAGAGTGTTTGTGATTTCTTGGTAGTTCATGTTCAGTAAATAAACCATGGAGGTGTAGCCCCCTGTCCACTCATCTGATTGGACACTTCTTGACCTTTCCTTTTTATGCCAGTTATAAGAGAAAACAGCTCTGGAGTTGAAATGTCTCCTCTCTCCTTTCGGGATTGTAGGCATCTGCAGCTGGAGCAGGTCAGCTTAGTCAGGGCTGTATTCTATCCCAAGCAAATGCTGTCTGTCTTCCCAGGAGGATATTTTAAATATTATTATTGTCACTGATAATGAGTACCAATCATTCCCTTCATTATCTCAGGTTAGTGACACTTGACTAACTCTGTGTCATCTCAAGACATCCCCCAGGTGAGGGGGTGGTTTCAGAAAAAAAGGAAGTGAACTGTGTCTGGTTTCATTATGAAGCTGGGACCTGTATCTGTCCTCACGCCCCATGGGCAGGACACAGCGCAGAGCAGAAATCTTGAAATCTCTTTCATCATTAAACACCCTCTTGTCTTAGATAGTTCTCAGTAGGAGAAATAAATAAATATGGTAAATATTTATTCCGAGCTTCCTCTTGGAATTGACCAAGCAGAATTCAACGCGGCATACACACGGAGCCAGTTCCTAAAGGGTACTGTGTATTGAGTTAGTTTTCACCCTGACTGCCCACTGCTTTGTAAGCCTACTGCAATTTCAGGATTAAAAAAAAAAAATCTCTTGAGTGCAGAGTTCTCTTTCATATGTTCCTTTGCCACTGAGCGGATAAACAGAAGAAAGAAGAAAACAAGGAACTCAACCTGAGAGAGCTGACATTTAATAATAGAAATCAGTGTCAAGACCTACAGTTGTATCCAAAAACAGAAATCACGAATAGAGAATGTGGGAAATAAAATGCAATAGCAATATATGAAAACTCCTCGTAGGAATTAATTTCCACAAGCTCAGTCCCAGTCGGTGAGGTGAAGGAGTTGCCCAAAACATTAATGAAATTGTGATTGCATTGTAGGACTAGGAAGGGGATAGATAGTTCTGTCTGTTCCACAAGCTCAGTCCCAGTCAGTGAGGTGAAGGAGTTGCCCAAAACATTAATGAAATTGTGATTGCATTGTAGGACTAGGAAGGGGATAGATAGTTCTGTCTGCTCCTCACTGTTAAAATGATGCTGAATTTGAGATTTCATTTTTTTTTTTTCCAGTCTTTTTCTTTTTTTTTTTTTTAGGTGTTTAGTTAAATGCCTTATTGTGAATATGTATCTATTTTCTGGACTCATTTTTAATCCAGACTGCTTAGTAGTGTATTTTGTGCCCATTTTAATAAACTAGGTGACATTTATTAAATCTAAATGAGTTAGAATTTATTTATTTATTTTATTTTTGGCTGTGTTGGGTCTTCGCCTCTGTGCAAGGGCTTTCTCCAGTTGTGGCAAGTGGGGACCACTCTTCATCGCGGTGCGCGGGCCTCTCACTATCGTGGCTTCTCCCATTGCGGAGCACAGGCTCCAGACGCGCACGCTCAGCAGTTGTGGCTCACGGGCCCAGTTGCTCCGTGGCATGTGGGATCTTCCCAGACCAGGGCTCGAACCCGTGTCCCCTGCATTGGCAGGCAGACTCTCAACCACTGCGCCACCAGGGAAGCCCTGAGATTTCATTTTGATGGACATATTGGCAAATGTATCGTTGGCTATTGCATGGTATTAAATTTAAATGGTTATTTTTTTTAACTTGGAGCTTTTTTTATTTCAAAAGACAATGGTCCAAGACAGTGGTAGTGAGAAAATTTGAAACCATGTCCTAAGTGACATGTGAAGGAACTGGAAACAATTACCTGGAGAAAAAAAATGGGGTAAAAGAAGATGGAGCCATGACTGTTCCCTAACACGTGTGTAGGTGTTATCCTTGCTCTGGTGACCCTGGAGGGCAGACCAGTGGTTTTAGGTTACAGGGAGGCAGATTCGTCTGGGAGAGAACTCTCTAAATATATATGCAGTGATACTGTGCATGTAATTGCCCAAAATGGACTTGGCTTTTTAGGAGATAGTACCTTTTTTCTCATTGGAGGTGTTTAATCAGAATCAACCACTTGGTGGTCAAGCCTTTGCAGGTGAGTTGTGCCACCCAACCGTGAAAATGCCTCTCACCCTGCTATAGTATTGATGGGTGGTTATTTCATGGCGCGTGTAGGTTTGCTTTTCATTAACCATCTACTGGATTAAAATAATGAGCTCTTCAGGCCATATAATAAGAAGAGGTGACCACTTCTCCAGAGAGGTACCTGAGGATAATTTGATGGAATAAATATCTATGAAATATTCTCATGTTTCTGAAACTGGCTTCAAAATATGAAAAAGGTCTTTTTCTGGTCAGTCCTTACCTCAAGGAAGAAGGGATAAATGTATTGACTATCGACGGAGGCCAATGAGCTGCCACCCTGTTTTCTTCTCCATCTTCTGAAGATTGGGTGCTTTAGTAGGAAGCTTTGGAGAGAGCAGGAAGCCCAAAGTTGATGTAAGTTCATAAAGCGAAAATGTTGGTGCAATCTAGGGTTATAATACAGGATAAATCTTAGACTTTGAAGCTTACAGCCCCAAATTTGGAAATTTAAAATTTAAAACTGAGGTCTTTTAAAGCAGATTTTGATGACTAAAACTAGGAAACTTGCCCCATCCTTCACTTTTCTTCTCGTTCAGTTGGTAACAGTAGAATTGCCACCCCCATCAACAGATAAAAGGACTGAAAAACAGGAAGCAACATCAAATAGTTTTAAATTACTTTGGGAAACTCCTGAAAGTGGGTGTAACATGTATGGGCCTTTAAAAATGAATCATATTTATGCATTTGATGTACAGCTACTGAATTATTTCTCACAGTTCAGCCTAACATTCATTGGTATTTTTCTTTGCCTGGCTACACTTGGTCCTTCCTTGGTGTGTCTAACTGCTGTTGGGTTGGTTCCCACTGGTACCATCAAGTTGTTAAACTAGCTGCTGGTAAATGTATTATTGCAAAGTATGGAAAAAAGAAACCACAAGAGATGAAAGAATTGGGTGAATTTTTTTTTAAAAAATGAAATTTTTCTCATTTAACCCATAGCAAGACCCTGATGTGTTTGGCTGCAGAGCAGCTAGATGGGCAAAGATTTAGCTACCCACTTTGCACATAGTCTCCCCAAAACAACAGTGAAGGAAACCTTTGTTGTGTAAGCACCTTGATATTCTGAAAGCCCCTTACAGCCACCTCAGTTTCCTCACCCAGAGGGTCAGGGTCTGCAGAATCAGAGTGCATAATCCCCAAGTGCCCGTCTACAGGCTACACAGTCCTGATCTTGATGACCCCCCGGGAGGCCTGGCCCTAACCTTTGTACGGCGTGGGACAAGGGCACAATTGAAGCTCACGTGCCATATGTTTAAATATTAAAATGTTGTAAATCAAGCTAACAGACTGGTTGTATGAAATACGTTCTATCCTCTACCATGACTCAGTGACCTTTCAGAAGGCTGGCTTTGAGTTTAGAATTCACAGGCTCCTTGGAGCTCCCAGCTGGAGCATGGTGGTTCAGGGAAAGCTGGTGGACACCCTGCCCTTCTTTGCTGCCCCTTGTCCTCCCATCCCCCAACTCCTCCCGCTCTACAGGGGCCTGGATGCATGCACAGGGTCCCCCCCACCCCAGGCCATGCAGCCATGGTACAGCCGCATCTCCTTAAACAGCTGCCACTTGGCTGTTCAGTCACCATACAGGTGGAGTAGCCCACTCTAAAGAGGACAGACTGAGGTAAAAGTCCTGCAGTGACGCTGGGAGCTCACTTGGGTGGGGACCTCTGAGGCACTGACGGGGCGGAGGGGGTCATGAGTTCAAGGCAGGGTCAAGGGCAGGGGTACCTTGGCCTGGCTTTTGGGGTTGTGCTGCCCATGGGGCAGCGCTGTGGAACCTGCTGCGTCTCTGTTCCCTCCTGATGGCAGTAATTTCCCTCCACATGGAGGCAGCTCCTGCCTAGGGCCAGAGCAAGTTGGTGTACCTCTGAGAGGGACATCGTGCTTCCGGGCGTGGCAGGCACAGGCTCAGTACTGAGGTTTCAGTAAAGCGTTTTGCCTGAAGTCTTGTGTGTCCAGCTTCTCCTCTGAGCTTTGTTCCTGTTCCCCTCTGCATGCCCCTCCTCTCCACACACACCTAGATCTCTAACTCGGGACCCGGATTTGAAAACTGCTCTTGTTAACAGACTCACAGACATAGAGAACAGACTTGTGGTTGCCAGGGGGAGGGAGGAGGGGGAGGGACGGATTGGGAGTTTGGGATTAGCATATGCAAACTATTATATATAGGATGGATAAATAGCAAGGTCCTACTGTAGAGCACAGCAAACTATATTCAATATCCTGTGATAAACCAGAATGGAAAAGAATATGAAAAAGAATGGATATATATGTATAACTGAATCACTTTGCTGTACAGCAGAAATTAACACAACCTTGTAAATCAACTATACTTAAATAAAATAAATTTTTTTAAAAACTGCCCTTGTTTGGAGTCCATCACTCAGCCCTTCCTCTTGCCCTCTCCAGAATAAGTGACTTTAATAAAATTGCAAGGAATCGGAACACTTTGTGGAAGTAAAATCACAGGCCCCTTGATACCTGAAGATTGTCAATCAAAAGCCCTGCGGGGTGTGTGGTTCCCACTTTGGCCACTTTCTCAGTCACTGACCAAGCCACTTAACCTCTCCATACCTCCTTGTCCCCATCTACAACCACAGAATAATAATTAATACCTGTTTCGAACTATTTCAAATGGTTGTTTTCAGGACAAGTTTCTAAGTACATATACGAAGAGCAATCAAAATATTCCATAACACCCCCTTCGCGTAGAACTTCATTTAACTCTCCAAGAGCTTTTTTATATTACCAAGAAACATGATTCGGATTTCCCTGAGTTGACAGAAAAGCGTGAAATCTGTTTCTAACAGATGTTCTCCATGATCCCCCAAATGTAAACATGTTTGCAAGATGATTGTAAGACAACCTGTTTACACAAGGAAGTACTTAAAAAAGCAAACACATCACCCAGAGCAGTCATTGTGATCAAAGTGCCGTCAATTATTAGGGTGTAAAGGGAACTGATGACTCAATTTAACACCACCGCGGTCTCCAGATTTCAGTTTCGTAACAGAGTTTCTTTTCAGGAATATTCTTCATTTACACACAAATCCGATTTTCTTTCTAAAATGTTTCTCGATTTTTGTCAAACCGAAATAACCAGGATCCCTTCAAAAGATGATGCCCGTATCGTGCTCAGATGAGCGTCATGCGGATACACTTTGCCACGGAGAACCGGTTCACTCCCTGGGATCTTGGTGCCCAGAAAAGAAACAAGGTCTTCTGCACAGTGACTCCTGGCTCTCAGCTCCTGAACCTCCCCAATTAGTCAGACACAGCATAGAAACTCTCAGACTGCGTGATGGTAGGAAATAACTTTCTGAATCAATCAAAGTGTGATATTTTGATCCTTTCACATGCCTGGGTATTCTGGGCAAATGCATGCTTAAATCAGTGACTCATGGATCTAGATGCAAAGTAGTTCTCTGACTGCTGGCTGGCTGGAAATCAGTTTTTAAACCTGAAGCAAAATATAGTCTACTAAAGAATAAAATTATAATTTGTGTCAAGTTTAGCAGTTTTTTGTGAAAATAACCACCGCTGTCCCTCAAGGTAATGTACGTTGCGAGTCTGTCCTGAAGTGGAAAGGGGTATAGATAGATGTGTCTGTGTGAAAACCCATAAGAAGTCTCTGCTGATAGGAAGGTTCTTTTGTAAAGGTTCATTCAAAACTCCTTTAGGATGTGGCTTCCTATAGAAACGAAACTTTAAATTCTGTTACTCTGGGAATGGTGAAGCCGGACCTGGTGGCATCCTTACCTAGTGATGCCCACTTAAATAGACCCCAGAGGATAGGCTGAGGACTTGACTTGTCTTTATAACACCACTTCTGTGGGAAATAGGTTTATGTTTCACCGTGCGTCCTGGAGTCCCAGAAACATGTCTCTCCAAATCATTGTATGGCTGTCAGCAAGAGTAAGAATGCCACTAAGACTATGGCCCCAAAGCAGGAGCGTCACCCAGTGCCTACGGAGGAGGGACGAGTAGTGTGGGCTCTTGGTATCTGCAGTGCAATTTCAGTGCTGGGTTTATGTGCTGCGGTCTACCTGTGCTTTAGAATGCTTTAAAATACTTAAGACTGGCATCCACAAACACACCAAAACGCACAAACAATTATTAGAACTAACAAACAAGTTTAGGATTGTAGGATAAAAGGTTGTAGGATAAAAGATCCATGTACAAAAATCAATTTTATTTCTACACACTAGCCATGAAACACTCTGAAAATAAAATTAAGAAAACAGCTCTATTTACAACAGCATCAAAGAGAATGAAATACTCAAATTTAACAAAAGAAGTGCAAGACTTATGCACTGAAAACTACAGAACACTATAGAAAGAAATTAAGAAGACCTTAAATGAAATGGAAAGACAGCCAATGTTCATAGATCAGAAGGCTTGCTATTGTTAAGATGGGAATACCACCAAACTGATATACATACATATTCAACACAAGCCCTGTCAAAATCCCAGCTAGTTTTTTGTAAAAATTGACAGGCTAATTTTTTAAAATTTTTATTGGAGTATAATTGATTTACAATGTTGTATTAGTTTCAGGTGTACAGCAAAGTGAATCAGTTATACATATACATATATCCACTCTTCCTTTTTTTTAGATTCTTTTCCCATATAGGCCATTACCGAGTATTGAGTAGAGTTTCCTGTGCTATACAACAGGTTCTTACTAGTTATCTATTTTATATATAGTAGTGTGTATATGTCAGTCCCAGTCTCCGAATTTATCCCTCCCCCCCTCCTTATCCCCTGGTAACCATAAGTTTGTTTTCTACATCTGTGACTATACTTCTGTTTTGTTATTAAGTTCATTTGTGCCCCTTTTTTTTTTTAGATTCCACATATAAGTGATATCATATGATATTTGTCTTTCTCTGTCTGACTTACTTCACTCAGTATGACAGTCTCTAGGTCCATCCATGTTGCTACCATTGGCATTATTTTGTTCTTTTTTATGTCTGAGTAATATTGCATTGTCTATATGTACCACATCTTCTTTATCCATTCCTCTGTTGATGGACATTTAGGTTGCTTCCATGCTAGCAATCCACTCCTGGGCATATACCCGGAGAAAACCGTAATTCAAAAAGATAACATGCACCCCAATGTTCATTGCAGCACTATTTACAATAGACAGGCTAATTTTTTAAAGTGAAGTATAGTTGATTTACAGTGTTGGGCAGATTAATCCCAAGGGGCAAAGGGATGAAAGGTAGAAGGGTGCTTTTGGAGGGAAAGCAAAGAAATTAAATACAAAATAGAGGTTGTTACTTTTACGGTAAAGAAAGAAAATCAAGTTTAATTTTTTAAATTACAAGAGTGCACAAAGGGCCAAGAAGGAAAGTGACAGGGATAGAGAGGGGGCAGCAGGAGCCATGACAGCAAATCAAAGAACAGAACCCAAGACCGTCTGGGTAAGGCAAGTTCGAAAGAGACTGGGGAGAGTTCGAGTATTCCCAGAGCGGCCGGCTGGCTTGGGAGTAGCGCAGCCATGTTCACAGTAACTCTGACCAGAAGTCAGGTGGGGATGTTCCTGAAGCTAAAACAAGAAAGGTCATTCCTCATCCAGAGACTAAAAGGTCACCAGAGGAAGTCACCCTGGGATGCTCCAGGGACCAGGATCCAGTACAGAAACGCATGCGCAGAGGGAACTCTTGTTGAAGTTCATTTACAGCAGAGGATTTTAACCTGGGGTCCCCCCATGGAGTCTTAGGCTTCAAAGGGCCCTTGAACCCTTCCCGTTATGTGGAAAGGCTTTGTGTTTATTTGTGCATCTTTTTCTGAGGAGAGAGTTATTAGGTTGTTAAAGAGCCTACGATGGGAGAAAGGTTTAAAAAAATTAATTTAGATGTTTCTCTTAAAGTGCCAGGCTCATTTTCTGGCTGTGTGATAGATTGTGTTGGATGGTCTGGCGCTCCTAGTTTTTGGAATAAAAATGAATTCTTAGCGAATGATCTTAGTGCCTGCAGTGCTGTGTGATTCTGTCCTGGCATTTGATGGAACTTGTTAGGGGATTAGGTAAGACAGGATGTTGGTATATTTGAGGTCATTAAACCAAGAAGGGACAGCGGAAAAAAAAAAAAAAAGAATCTTGGTAAATACATTGTGGAGTTGAACTAAATGCTGAATAGCTAAGGGACATTCTTTGTGCTTTGTGCCAACACTTTTGAACCCTTAGAAGCAGACCCCAGTGGCAGAGACAGCTCCATCTAGATACAGTGCATTGCTAAATGCCTATCTTTCCAAGAAATACTGTTTTATTTGTCTTTTTAGGGAGGAGGCGTGGAAGGCCTTGATGTCGTGGGTTGCGTAACATTTTTGTAACCGCATACAACTAGTGTAGATCCTAGAGAAGTGACAAAAGCTGCCTTTTCACCTGGTGACCAGCATTCTCACAGTTCTGATTTCAAGACTAGGAGAATAATGAAAAATATGTCACAGGAGACCTTGTGTATGAAAGGTTTTGTTGGATGAAATGTAACCCCCCAAAAGTTTATTTTCCACTTGTCTTTTCCTTCAAACTTCTTTTTTTTGGTGCCCTTCAATGTTACTTTGAATTTACTATTCAGAAAATACTCACTTAAGAATGTATTGGAAAAGCCACTATACTACAATAAAAAAATTTTTTTAAAAGAATATATAAAAAAATAAAAAATAAAATTTTATTATCAAAAAAATGTATTGGAAGGGTAGTGATGATGGTTGCACAAGATGAGTGTTCTTAATTCCACTGAACTGTACACTTAAAGATGTTTAAAATGGTCCATTTTATGTTTTGCATATTTTACCACAATAAAAAACTGTATTGGATAATACAGAGGGAAAAACCATTTGCCTTTTGAGATGGGAATTCCAAGTATCTTTATATGTTAAATGTCAAGCCCTTTCCTGCATATGATATGAATATGTAAGTAACAGGCAAAACTTGTGTGGGATGAAAATGCTCATTCAAGTGCTGTGTGGTCCCAACTCTGCCGCTCGCTGGCTGTGCGACCTGCGACCTTGTATCCAGAGCCGATGATGAGACCTCAGTAAATGCTGCCTTCTCCTTCTTTCCTTCCTCTCCTCACACCTCGGTTTCCTAATTAGTAAAATGAAGAGGTTGGATTCGGCGATCTCCAAGGTCCCTTGCAGTTCTGCTGATCTGTGGTTTCTGAAAAAAAAAAATTTTTTTAAGGTCTGCAGAAGAGTATAAAATCCCTATGGACAAATATAGTGCCCTTGTGTACACACAGCAGCTTCCGCCGCTTCTGACTTTCACTCTCCTCCGCTCCCCATTCTTTCTCTTCCTTATCCTGCCAAGAATCTGCCCTGAGCTGGGAAGTGGGCAGAGAAGGGGGAAGGACTGAGGTGGCCCGAGTCAGAGGGCTGGGACGGGGAGCTGGGCGGTGGATGTCAGGCTGGGCTGGGGACTGAGCAAGGCTGGAGTCGGCACAGTGGGATTCAGGGCCACGGCCCAAGAGCCTCCGAAGGGTATGTGACCACAGCAGGATTAAGCCCAGTTGATTTTTATACAAGGCAGATGGTGGCAGGAATAGGAGCCTGTAAATCTAGAGAGAGAAGCTGAGTTTGTCATGTAAGGAAGCAAGGGCAGGAAGCAGAGCCTGGGGAAGGAGAGTCTTGGGGGGGAGAGGGCGGCTGTGTGGCCAGAGCCCAGTCAGGGTTCGAGCTGGGAGCAGACGGCTGTCATAAACCGTTGCCATGGGAACGACTCTATGCTGAGTCCTGTGAGTCTCCTAGTCAATCACCCGACCTGGGATTGTCTTGGGGACCCTCGATGCCTGGGAGCGGCGGGGGGGGGGGGGGGGGGGGTGTGGATTGAACACAGAGAGACCAGTTACCATGGCAGTAGCAGTGGGCCAGGTGAGAAGTGATGCTGATGGCAGCAGAGATGGAGAGGAGTTGACAGATTTGAGATATAGTTTGAAGTTAGAGTCAAAGCGCTTGCCGATGGAATAGTTGCTAGAAATGAGGGGAGAGAAGAAAATCAAAGGTTTTTGGCTGGAACAGCTGGGTCAAGGGTAGTGGCTTTTCCTGAAAGGGTGCATCACTCTTCTTAGACACCACGTGCATGTCCTGTCTTAAGGGTCCTTGGCCAGACTTGCAGCCCTCTCCCCTGAGGCAGCAGTCAGCTCTGTGTGGACCCCGCCCGCCTCACGTGGGGATGACCCAGCAGCACCTTGCCTTGCATGAGACCCGCTTGGCACCCATACCTGTGCGACCTGTAAGTCAAGGGGCACCTGCTCCTGCAGATGAGGCTGGCAGCTCCCCACACAGGGAGGAATTTACAGGTTTTGCTAGCTGATAGGTGAAGCACAGGCAGAAGCAAAGCTCTCAGATGGGATGAAAGAGGCAGAGATCCCTCAAAAGCCCAGACCAAGTGTTGAACCTGGGAAGAGTCAAGGCATTATTTATTTTTCCTTTTTTAAAAAATTTTTATTTTATATTGGAGTATAGTGGATTAACAATGTTGTGTTAGTTTCAGCTGTACAGCAAAATGCTTCAGTTATACGTATACATGTATCTATTCTTTTTCAAATTCTTCTCCCATTTAGGTTATTACTGAATATTGAGCAGAGTTTCCTGTGCTCTACAGTAGGTCCTTGTTGGTTATCTGCTTTAAATATAGTAGTGTGTACATGTCAATCCCAGACTCCCAATTTATCCCTCCCCGCCACCTTTCCCCTTTGGTAACCGTAAGTTTGTTTTCAATATCCGTAAGTCTGCTTCTGTCCTGTAAAAAGTTCATTTGTATCATTTTTTTTAGATTCCGCATATAAGTGATAGCATATGACATTTGTCTTTGACTTACTTCACTTAGGAGATTATCATAATCTCCAGGTCCATCCATGTTGCTGGAAATGGCATTATTTCATTCTTTTTAATGGCTGAGTAATATTCCACTGTATATATGTACCACACCTTCTTTATCCATTTCTTTGTCGATGGACATTTAGGTTGCTTCCATGTCTTGGCTATTGTAAACAGCTCTGCAGTGAACATTGGGGTGCATGTATCCTTTCGAACCATGGTTTTCTCTGGATACAGGCCCAGGAGTGGGATTGATGGATCATATGGTAGCTCTATTTTTAGTTTTTTAAGGAACCTCCGTACTGTTCTCCATAGTGGCTGCACCAATTTACATTCCCACCAACAGTGTATGAGGGTTCCCTTTTCTCCACACCCTCTCCAGCATTTATTGTTTGTAGACTTTTTGTTGATGGCCATTCTGACTGGTGTCAGATGGTATCTCATTGTAGCTTTGATTTGCATTTCTCTAATAATTAACAATGTTGGGCGTCTTTTCGTGTGCCTCTTGGCCATCTGTATATCTTCCTTGGAAAAATGTCTGTTTAGGTCTTCTGCCCATTTTTTGATTGGGTTGTTAGTTTTTTTGATATTGAGCTGCATGAGCTGTTTGTAAATTTTGGACATTAACCCCTTGTCAGTCACATCATTTGCAAATATTTTCTCCCATTCTGTGAGTTGTCTTTTCGTTTTGTTTGTGGTTTCCTTGATGCCCATCCGAGTTCTCAAGAAACTGCCCTTTACTAATTGACGGGCAGCCCCTACACACACGCCCATCTCCACTCCTGCAGATGAACTTAGTCACTGACTGCCTGATTTCATAGATGGTCTTTGACCTAAGGACGGAAAATATGGTACATGAGCCCTAAATGCCACATCAGAATCTGCTTTGGGTGTTTTCTGTTTGGGCATTGCCAGGGTGGTGCTGCCCTTCAAAGACTGGGACCCAGAGCGAGATACCAGATACAGTGTTTTCACTGCTGTGTCTCATGACAGAGGACAGGTATCCTATGCTTATAATTCACCTGGAGAGAATGATCTGGGTCATTTTTAAATAAGATACCTGATAGTATTTTTAAGAAACTGCAATAGAAAAAATTTTTAATTCTAATATGCTTCATGAAATATAACCATTTTAGTGCTAACAAGCTAGTCAACTTTATGCACAAATAATTAAATTGCTAAAGGACCTGCAGCTTTGTCACTTTACTTTGACATTTTACTGGTAGCACATGGAAAAGCAGTCATGTTTCCTTTGGGGAGAGGGATGTAGTCTCCCCAAAGTGTAGTGCATGGCAGTGTTGCATAGGATAGGGGTGGCCTTTAGGGTCAGATGGGCATGGATGAAGATTACATATCATCCCCTCTCATCTCCTCCAATGTGACCTTGGGCAAGGCACGTTGCCTCTCTGAGCCATGGTTCTCTCATCCACCGGGTGTGCTAATAATACCCGAAAACTCCTAGCACAGTTCCTGGCACGTGGAAGTTTTGAGTCAATGGAAAGTATTAGTATTACTATGCATAAATACAGGCCAGTATTCCATTTTTTACCTTATAAAACCTACAGAAACCCCCCAATTATTTCAGGTTGTGTATTTTCTTTTTTATTGAAGTATAGTTGATTTATAATGTTGTATTAGTTTCAAGTGTACAACAAAGTGATTCAGCGCTATTCTTTTCAGATTCTTTTCCCTTACAGGTTATTACAGAATATGGAGTATAGTTCCCTGTGCTATAGTAGGTCCTGGTTGGTTATCTATTTTCTAAATAGTAGTGGGTATATGTTAATCCCAAACTCCTAATTTATCCCTCCCTCCGTTTCCCCTTTGGTATCAGGTTGTGTATTTTCAACACTTGTTTCTTTTTAGCTTCGTTTCAGAATTGTCAATGGCAAGTTGTTCTGATTGCACCATCCTCTTAGGGAGGGGTAGGAATCTGAACGAGCTCTCCACTATATTTTGGGAACGTGAATACCTTGAGTATCAAAGAAGTGAATTTTCTAGCTGGGGTTCTCCAACTAGAGTAACTTGGTCCCAGCCTCTGAAATGTGTAAGTGGAAACTTTCAGAAATGTTTTATCTTAATTAATTTCCTCCATCCTTTCTGAAATGGCTGCTCCCCAGTTCTTTCTCTGTTGCAGCAAAAAAAAAGCACATTTCCTCACATCACCTTCCCATGCTAGTAGAACAAAACACAAAAGCCACAAGATCTATGATTCAAAGGTCTTCTGCCTCATACAACTGACTGTTGAAATTCTGTGTGAAATGTAGATTTAAAAAAAAACCCTCATCTCTGTAGTTTCCAAAAAATTAACGTCAATGGACCCTTTTCTTTTTAAAGCCCTTCTGGTCATAAAATGGTGTGTGCCTACTCAATTTAGTGCTTCTGAATATGAATAAGGACTCCAAGGCCACTCACAAGTTAGCATGTTTATTGCTAAAGCTGTCACCAAGTTTTTAGTAATATTTTTATACAGCATGAGACCAGCAGAACATTTGAGATTTGACCTTTTCCAGCAGATGGTAGTCTCGAAATGCAAGTTGTAATTTTAGAACTAAGTTTTGAACTCTTGTTTTCTGACCACTGTAATTTCTCTTTCTACTCAATCCAGAGGGAAAAAGTGATGGAATGTGTGTATGTCTGTGTATATGTACAATAGTTATTTGTTAGCCCTAAAAACCAATAGTGTGACTTTGCACAGAGGGACCAGAGTGGCATTTTAAAGCTCAAAAGTCAGATTGGCCCAATGGTGTCATCCAAGTACAACCCCATTGGGATGCTGAGAAAATCAGGTTATTTTGCTTGGTGATTCTTTCACCTCAAGTGAAATAATATAAACACAATGGAGACAATTAGCTTAAAAACACTGTTTCCCGGCGTGTGATATCCCTGTCCTCTTAAATTTTGGCAAACCTGGATTCAGGTTCAAACAAAAGCATAAAACAATTCTGAATATTTTGTCTTGCTTTCTTATTATCAGTCTAAATCCGAGTAAGGTAGGAAAAGGTGATCAGGCCAGGAGAGAATTGACAACAGGATACAGGAAGCAATACTGGAAATCGGAAAACCAATAAACCAAACCACTTTTCTGTTTCTTAGAAATAATGTTGCTGGTATTCGATTTGTGATGTAGATAAAAATACCTCCACCTGTAGTTTCCTGGGGAAAAGCAAAGGGGGCTTTGCTCATCAAATCCCATTCAAGCCACTGTGAAAATCTTAGCTAAGAGTTGAGTTGTAGGGCTAAAGAATGCAATCAGCCTTACTTATACAAGAAGTGTAAGTAAGGCTGATGATGATCTGGAAAACCTGGTCATTTCACAGCTAATTGGTATAAACGTTCCCTTGCCCACTGCTTGCAGATGGAGACCCACCTGTATTTTTTATGACTGTTGCTGTAATTAAATACCATTTACTTTTTCTTAGCTTAAGAATGCAGGTCCCACTGACTTTTTCTTTTAAGTAAATTTAAGTTTGTGCAAGAGGGAATTACTTACAGATGATTTCCCTTATCTGGGATATGTTACTTTACTTGTAAGTGAATGAATAGTAACCATTCAGATATCTCTTTTTTAAACTTTCCCCCAGTTTTCCTAACAGTAAATATGAAGAAATGAAAAAGCAGTGCTTTCATGCTTAGTGTAGCATTACCATATCTCCTCACCCACCTTTTCCTAAGCACAGTCTGGTGAACCACTTCAAGATTTTGTGAGGTCTTCGGAAATCAGTGTAGCTGAGAAAAACCATGAGAGCAGGAAGTGTCCATGGCAGTCTTATTCACCATTGTTCTGAGATACCTGAATGGTGCCCAGCACCCAGGAGGTCAGTAAATGCTTGTTGAAGAGATGATTATGTATTGTCCTCTGAGCTTCTGGGGTCCAAAATACAGCCAAGAAAACTAGTATGTGAAGCAGCCTACAGCTGCACCATTCAATAAGGTACCCACTAACCACGTGTGCCTATTTAAATGTACACTAATTTAAATTGATTAAAATTAAAAATTCAGTTCTTCAGTCTCACTAGGAACATTTTAAGTTCTCCATAGCCACATGTGGCTGATGGCTACCATTTTGGACAGCACAGATATTGAACATTTTCTGCATTACAGGAAGTTGTATTAGACAGCCTGGTAGAGTATCATTAGTAGAAGCAGAAGTTAGTGGCCCCAGTCCTTTTGAAGTGAGATTCTCACGCGACCGTGATGTGCACTCACACGACAAAAAGTAACCCTCTAAGATCTCTCCTCCAACACTGTAGGAGCTCAGTCAGGAAAGGTGGGTGGCCCGCAGAGGTGGCCATCTCTTTGAAACTGGTAGCCCGACAACAGTGGGACTGTTAGCCAGACTGACATTCCAGTGGTCTACACTTATTTGGCTACACTAGTTGTTAGAATTGTGAAATATTTGTACCAGTAACTAAAGAGCTGCTGTGTCAAGCTCTTCCGGAACCTCCTTCCTATGCCCCAGAGGCCCTGGCTATTGGCCTAGGATGCCCCCAACCTCCCCTTAATCCAGCAAAATGAGTTAGTTAATGCATGGCCCATCCGCAGGCATGGGAGGCTGCTCAAGGACCCTGCCCCAGCACTGCAGATTGGTTAAGTGCTGACCTTGACCTCCAGGAGAGACTGCTTCCTAAGAGTCGTTGTTAAAGCTGCCCCATCACTACCATGGCCAAGTCGCAGATCACAGAACCATTAGTCTCAAGAAGCCTTTTAAAAGCATCTCACCCAACTCCCTCATTTTACTGAAGAAATCAAGTCCAGAGAGTCACTCAGCTAGTTTGTGGCCATTTCAGATATAAAACTCTCCTAACTCAGTTTTTTGTTTTTTTGTTTTTTTGTTTTTTGCTCTGTCTTCCTGTTGTCAGTTTCCTTAACTGTGAAATGGGGATTTGTATCTTTATGCCTCACAAAGCTGTTAGTAAAAAGAATAATGATACCCAACATGTTATATATGTCTTAAGAGTTTGCAAGAACTCTCTTGATTGCATTCTCATTTGATCCTCACAGGAACCTGTGAAAGGTGTCGAGCTCAGAGGCAGTGAATGACCTGACCTTGATAGCAAAGCTCCTGTGGGTGGCCGCGGTCTGAGTCTCTTAGGGCTTAGGAAACTATAAACTCTCTTGTAAATGTAAGATAACATAACCACATGGCATTACTAGTTTTTAGCTTGTGGTATTTTGCAGTTCAAGATTTAGTGACATTGAAAGTGTAATTTTGTTCAAGCAGCGCTTTTTTTTTTTTTACTTTGATAATGTGCCAATTGCACAGACTTTGGTTCAGCACTAAAACAGAAGTGGGCTGCTTCAAAGTATATTTTTTAAATGAGAGAATCCAAATTTGTAATTAGCTTTAAAAATGCTAGTTTTGCAGTTTGAGTAGCTAAAGAGCTTCTGGTAATCATTTCTGTCATTAGTGGTGGTTTATTTTTTTTTTATTCCACCCCCCCTCCCCAAGTAATTAGGCCCTTTGGAAAATACAAAGTATGTTCTTTCTTTGAGGGTGAGTGGTCATTTCCTCTATCACCACCTTATTTTTCACACCCTATAGGCCTGGTGTACTGAGAAAATTAACCATATATCCAATTGTGGCAAAGAAAAATCACTTAGAAGCCATTCCACCCACTTGACACCTAATTATCAGGAGAATGCTATTTTAAGTATAAAGAGAAGCCACAGTGGAGGAAATGGTCCACTTCTTGATACATCCTTGGTCTTTTGATAGATTTGATAGAAACACCCCTTAGTTCTAGAGAAGATTGTTGAGAAGATAAATTTAACTCACTCCCAAAATAAAATTAATTTTCCGCCTCTCTTTTTCTCTCTGTGAACTGCTGCCATTTTATAGTATATACCAAACTATGCAAAACTGAGTTTCTAGATAAGGGAAAGAGTGGGGTTATTTCATTCCATATAACAAAAAAATCTCTCTTCGATTTTCTTTTATTAGTATATGAAAATTGTGGCCTTCTCTACATCAATTATCCTGTAAGGTTAAATATGTAAAGGGAAGAGAGCAAGAAAATTTATTAGAAAAAGCTATAAATGGAAAGGAACTTGGGCTTGTGAACCCTGATTTAGCATTACTAATTTGTAGTCACATTTGGGAACAATGTGTTTGTATGTTTGGTTGTTTTTATAAATTTATTTATTTATTTATTTTATTTTTGGCTGTGTTGGGTCTTCATTTCTGTGCGAGGTCTTTCTCCAGTTGCGGAGAGCGGGGGCCACCCTTCATCACGGTGCGCGGGCCTCTCGCTGTCGCGGCCTCTCGTTGCGGAGCACAGGCTCCAGACGCGCAGGCTCAGTAGTTGTTGCACACAGGCTTAGTTACTCCGCGGCATGTGGGATCCTCCCAGCCCAGGGCTCGAACCCGTGTCCCCTGCATCGGCAGGCAGACTCTCAATCACTGCGCAACCAGGGACGCTCCTTTGGTTGTTTTTAAAGTATATATTATGTATGTGTCCTCATTCTTCTCCGTGTTACATATAACAGACTCTCAACTCTCCATTGTACTCTGAGATACAGCCTCTCTCCTGTCCATATAGGACCTTCGAAGTGTTTACGATTATCTAGAATTTTCTTGGATTTTATTTATGCCATTTTCCCTGCTTTGTGAAGATACTGTTGGAGGTGCTGACAAAAAAAAAAAAAAAAAAAAGCGTAAGGGTAACATTTGTGATTTATAGCCAAACTTAGAGTCACTGAGTCTTAGGATTATCTTGGAGTCGTTCAAGACACTAGGCTTGAAGAGATCTTTGAGATTGCAAATGTTTAATTCCTCCAGACTTACTAGGGTAGAAAGAGGATTGATGAGCAAGGATGTACTTTTGAACTTCACCACCACCAGTGTCTGTACCCATGCACTCAGCGTTACATGAGATAATGCACGCAAGGCACCCGGCACCAGAGTTGACACATCGTAATAAGCACTCGGGAGGGTTAGCCGTTATTATGGGCTTGTCTGATTTGGTCTTCACATCTCTTTCTGCTCTCTGATGGCCATGCTGAGGAGCAGCCAAATGTCCAAAAAATAGGAAAACACCAAATGGAAGGGAAACACAAGGCCTCAGTCTTCCAGAAACAGAATTTATCAGCGCACAAATAAAAATGATTGTTTCTCCTCTCATGATGATGTGCGGATTACTTCCATACTCCCCCTCACCCTTTTCCAAGTGAGGACCCTACGGACAAGGGGCAACTCCTCCCTTGCCCAGATCTGACTCAGTCTGGTCTAATGAGGGCAACTTGCTGGTAAACTTAACCTTATTCCCATTTCTCTCTTATGTGGAAACAGTGATCTCTTCACTGTCTTCTGCGTAAGAAGAACGAAAATACAACCAAAGTTTGGTTGTCCCTGATTAGAACTTTGTTAAGGTGTGTGATGGGCAAGTGTATTTTTTTCTGTGTCTGCGATAAAGTGGGTAGTTAAATAAATTAAACAAACACTCATGCTGTGGCAGGAGTGTAAATTGGTACAGCTTTTCTGAAAAGTCATCAAGACCCTTAAAGCTCATTTGACCCTGTAATTCTTTTTCTAGGACTCTACCTAGGAAAATACTCAGAAATTCAAACAATCTGATATTCAGATATGTCTTTCAAAGTGTTATTTGCAAGAACAAAAAAAAAGAAAACAATATGTAATTCCAAAGATGAGAGAAATAATGAAATAAACAAAACCCTTTTCTACGGGGTGTAATATTACATAGACATTGAAAAGCATGTTTCTGAAGAATTTTTAATAACTTGGGGAATTGCTCACATTCATAAAATATTGAATTAAAAAGTAGAAACAAAACTCTGACTGTTTTTGTGTATCTGAAAAGAATACTGATCCACAATCCCTTATCCCCAATTCTGAATCCTTTTGGTTCAAAAATCACAAAGGTCTCTTGGTGACTTCTTTGGTAGAAAAATCTGATCTGAACTAATGTGAGGCTCTATTTTATCTGACTAAATAAGAATATGCATCTATTTTGCTGCAGAGATTTTTAATGGGTTTGATTATGGGGTGCTGCTCCAGATTCCAATAGGGCATCATGTAATAAATGGTAGTTTAGCATTGTAATACTCTTTAATATCCAAGCAGTTCTGAACTCTGAAGTGTATCTGGCCCAGGAGTTTCATTTAAGGGGTCGTGGACCTATACAACAAAATATCATGAATGATTTATCAGTGTCATGGTTACAGTTGATGTTTATTTTTTCTTCTTTTCCGTAAATTTTTCAGATGTTCTATAATAAGCATGGATTAATTTATCCTCAGGAAAAAATAAGTACTATTAATTTTTTTAAAAACATATTCAAGGCATCAGAGAATCATCTCATTTCAATCAGAATTCTCGAATTTATCATTTGCTTCCTGTATCTTCTTGTTAATACAACCATGTGTTTTTTTTTAATATATAAATTTATTTATTTATTTATTTATTTTTGGCAGCGTTGGGTCTTTGTTGATGCACAGGGGCTTTCTCTAGTTGTGGCGAGAGGGGGCTACTCTTCGTTGTGGTGCGCGGACTTCTCATTGTGGTGGCTTCTATTGTTGCGGAGCATGAGTTCTAGGTGCGCGGGCTTCAGTAGTTGCAGTGCGTGGGCTCAGTAGTTGCAGCACTCGGGCTCTAGGGCACGTGGGCTTCAGTAGTTGTGGCACACGGGCTCAGTAGTTGTGGCACACGGGCTCAGTAGTTGTGGCGCACGGGCTTAGTTGCTCCACGGCATGTGAGATCTTCCTGGACCAGGGCTTGAACCCGTGTCCCCCGCATTGGCAGGCAGATTCTTAACCACTGTGCCACCAGGGAAGTCCCACACGTGTGTCTTTTGAATCAAGGTGGTGTGATTTGTTGAAAGAAAACATTCATGAGCTTAAATAGAGAGAGAACTGATTGGACACTGACCTATGTCCAAGGTGCCTTGGGGTTCAGGAGAGCACCTGGTGAGGGCTGTGCTTCCCCCTGGGGTGAGCCCCAGCATTGATACCTGGATTATTTTATCGTATTCTGTTTAGATGGACCGGTCCAGAGGCACACCGTAAGTTAGAGGTCATGAAAGCAGGGGAAGGGATGGGGTATAGTGGGATAGCAGGGGAAAGGGGACGATGTTAACATGCAAGGTTTCCTCTGCTAATGGACAGTCTTCTTCCCCGATCAGGTGGACACTCGCTGACCTGTCACAAGGTTGCCCCACAGAGCTTTGGGGTCCATGTCTGAATGGATTGCCGTAGCCTTCTCTTCTCTCCCTTCGCCCAGTTCCCTGCATCCTAAGACTTGAAGCCAGCACGGGACCTGGAAAAATTACATGTAAGTTTTGACTAAGGTTTCTTTCCTCCAACCAAACAAGGCTAAGAATTTTCTGAGATGATAATAACAAGGTGTCTTGAGAATTATAATTGAGGAAGGGAACGGGGTTAGAATCTGCATATTGGCGGTTCCCTAACTCAGTGGATCTTACACATAAGCTTGCTTCAGAATCACCTGGAGGGCTTGTTAAAGTCCAGCTTGCTGGGCCTCGTGCCCAGACTACCAGATTCAGGAGACGTGGGGTTGGGGGGGGGTAGGTCTGGAAATTGGCTTTTCTAACAAGTTTCCAGCCAGTGCTGATGCAGCTGGTCCAGGGACCCCACTTTGAGAATCACTGCTTTAACTCAAGTGTGACTGAAAGGAGGCATGATAAAGGTAGAAAAGTGTATGAAACATCACTAAATTAAGATAGTGGTGCTTTACTTAATACATGGACTCATCCCTCAGAAGAGAGAATGTTAAGGTCTTCTCAGCACTGTCACCTTTGAAAGTCCAGCCAAGTGTAGATGTCATTATTCTGTGCCAGCTCGACTCCAGAGGCGCGAGTACCAGCCACTCTTTGCCCTTGGCTTTCAACAGGGTTGACTAACAGTGCTGTTAACAGGCTAAAATGACAGCTACGGTCCTTTTGCAGGTGTCCTCATCATGCTTTTAGACACACTCAAAAGAGAAAATCTTCTTCCCCCTGGACTGGGAAATATATTGTTCCCTTTCAAAGTGAATCATCCCAGTATGATCCTTCCTCTCATACACTTAAATGTGACTTGATTTACAAATCACATATGGGAAGGAAGGTGCACCTCTAATAAACAGTCCAAGCCAGCAAGTCCAGGGTTTTGTGGGGTTTTAAGTCCTTAGGACTGACGTATTTGGAAGATCAGCATGTTACTGTGTTAGCTTTGGAACAAGCCGGTCACCTCTCTGCCGAGGACAAGAACAATTTATTCCATGTTAATAGAATAAAGTAGAAGAGTTTGGCTCAACAAATGCACACTAGGGTATATGGGAGCATACATGCAAATGTACAGATGTGCCTGTGAACCTATATGCATTTTGTATATTTCTAAGCTTTCAAGGTAGGAGTTTTACACAACATGTTTTCTTTTGTTTCACTGAGTCAATGTGAGTGTAAAAGTAGTCTGAGTGATGCTGTCCAGGAAATGTTTGAGAAATTTCTGGGCATTTTGAATCTGTGGATAAGTATTGTGATTTATAACATTTTACTTCAATGTGGTAAATGTTATCATTCAAAGTAGCACTTAGGGCTTACGGTTCTTTTACTATAACTCTCTGAAGTTGAGAATAATCACTTTTAATAAAGCAACTCCCAAGCAGATATGTAATGAAGGAGCATTATCTATTGCCTAAACGTTAACGGAGCCCAAAATCCCGGAGATAGATTTAAGTGCATGTGTTTAAAATAAAAATCAGAAAATCAGACAAATAAGACCAGAAAAGCAAGAGGTGATGAAAGAGTTCTAAAAGGAATTAATCTGGAGCTGTCTTCTGGGAGCTGCCCAAAGGACTGGTAACAGGGTTGGTATTAGGGCTGACAGAGTTGTGAGCGATGTAATTACCTATTATCACTCTACCCTTACCAACTGTAACATCTCCTTCAAGCCCTAATTGGCTATTCTGTACAGCATTCTGGGAAGTTTCAGTTTATGAAGCATCTTCACCAAGAAGTAAAAGAAATGGGTTGGATCAAAGGCTCCTTAATCTCCCTCCTGCTTTCCTGCTTCGGCGTCTGTGAGTGTCCACGTTTACACTGCAGGTTTTCCTGATAGATGACCTCTGATGTCAGTCAGTTTAATAACTACGAGCCAGCACGGGTAGAAGGCTGCTGTGACACCTCAGGCAACTTGGAGCTGCAGACTCCTGCCGGCCCTGGCGCCACCTGCCTGAAGCTCTCACTGCAGCCTTGGGCGAAACACTCAGGGTACCAAGTGCCTAGCGCATCTCTATAAAAATATCATGCGTGTGGAGGCGAGGGGTATGTGGGACCCCACGGTGCTTTCCCTGCAGTTTTGCTGTCAACCTAAAACTGCACTAAAACATTAAGTTTATTAATTTAAAAAAACTGAATACCAAACAGTATGATGATTCCTCAAAAAATTTAAACACAGAACGACCATATGATCCAGCAGTTCCACTTCTGGGTATAAAAGAAGTGAAAGCAGGGTCTTGAACAGGTGTTTGTACACTCATGTTCATACAGCATTATTCACAATAGCCCAAAGGTGGAAGCAACTCAAGTTTCTATCAGCAATGAATGAATAAAGAAAATGTGGTATGTACATACAATGGAATATTATTCAGTCTTAAAAATATGAAATTCTGACACATGCTCCAACATGGATGAAACATGGAGATACCAAGTGAAATAAGCCAGACACAAAATGACAAATACTATATGATCCCACTTATATGAGGCACCTAGACTAGTCAAAGTCAAAGTCAGAAAGAATTTGGAAGGGTGGTTGCCAGGCGCTGGGAATAAAGGGGAGAGGGAAGTTAGTGTTTAATGGGTACAGAGTTTCACTTTGGGAAGATGGAAAAGCTCTGGAGATGGATGGTGGTGATAGTTACACAATAATGTGAATGTACTTAATGCAACTGACCTGTACTCTTAAAAATGATTTACGTGGTAAATGTTATGTTATGTGTATTTTACCACACACACAAAAAACCCCTGAATGCCAGAGCTTACTTTCCTTCTAAGAATACTGGGCAGAATACTAAGTAGTGCTTGACAGGGCTGCTATAGTTTGGGAGGGCGGAAGAGGCACAGATGGCTGTGTCCCTCACACCTCCATCAGCCCTGACACTACCCTGGCCCCCTTTGGGCAAATGTAAGGGACCTGCAGAATGTTAGACTTCAGTCTTAGGAATGGGTTGCCTATGGGGACAAGGACATATTTGTCAGAAACCACTAGGGAAATTTGCCATCAATGACCATGATCTCTTTCAAAATGCCATTTACACACGCAGGAAAGCTGCTTCACTGTGATGGAGGGGACGTGTACCCTCCTGTGCTCCTGTCATGGGGCTGCTGCAGTTCATGTGAATTGTGTCATCATAAATGAGTCCGTGTACCGCGCCCCAGGATGTGTGTCTAGTGGCGGCAGGTGACCGGTCTTAACAGTGGAGGCGGATGTGGAAGCAGGAACCAGGGGATGTAGACTTGCCACAGACTGAAGCCTAGTAGAAAATGGAAACTTGGAAAGAAAATTAGTAGCAAATAGTTCTCCTGCAACAGGGCTTCTAATTATAATGCCTGTTTGACATTCTCCCGATGAAGTACAGTTCATCCCCCATCACCAAATCTCTGTAATATTGGGCATTATGGTACCCATAAATCACAAAACAATTGTAGGAGTGACCTGCAGGCTTGTGAGAAATATGCAGGATTGAACCCACTAAGTCCATTTGGGCCCTACTTTGGGGGGGATTTTGCTTTTTATTCTAGGTTTCTAGAAAGCTGGCCTTGCAGAATGATCCGTGAATTCTCACGGGGCTAGTAGCCATGTTTCCCTCAGGTCTCCTTTACTTTACTACTTTACTATTTTACTTTACTCCTTTCAGGCCCTGCCCTTAGGTCTGACCAGGTATTGTAATTCCTGAAGAGCGGTGCATAAGGATCGATAGTTTCAAAGAGCTCAAAAACCTCTGTCCTAAATTATCCCGCTTCCTCCTTAAGACATCAGAATCACTTAGATATGTGAGCGGCATTCATGTGTGCGCATTATATACATATACATACATACATATTGTATACATATACGTACATACATACATGCGTATGTATGCATTTGGCTCAAGGAAAAGGTATAACCAAAAAAGAGGTGAAATAAAGTCATCAAAGTTGAAGTACAATACATCTAAATCAGTCGCTTGTTCCCACCCCCGACTTCCCAGACCTGCTTAGAAATAAACTCTCCATGCTTTTCACTTAGGTGATGGCCAACAGGGCGTAGCAACAAAGGTTTTGGAGTCAGTTGCCATAGGGAGCTGCTAAAATATCAAAAAACTGGAATTAAAGGTTTTTATAGAAAAGAAAATCCAGGTGAGCAAGGTCTAAGAGAGAAGAGAAGTAGGTGCTTATTCATCTTTGACATCACATGTAGCTACCGGCACCCTAAGCGTGAGTTGAAACGACATAGATACAGACCCTAATCAAAACAAATTCGGCCCCAGGAGTTTGGAGACCATGATTTCTGGATGGAGACCCTGACACAGATTCCCCTCAACAGTCACCCAGAGGAAAAGCCATGAGGTAGAGAAAACCAACAAAGACCGACCCTCGGGGGCTCTCCTGGTCAGCTCTCATGGCCCCAAGAATCAGATGTGCCTGGTTACAGGCACTGAATTCGTATTTAGCGATGGCTCAGCTACCTGGGACCCAAGTAACCAGAACCCTGAATTAACTAGCCTTCATACTTCCTACCCACCCCTCCCATACCCCACCCTACCGCTCACATCCCACTTCCCTTTTTCAGTGATAAAGATTCAGAAAACAAGATAGCTTTGGTTTAGTAAAGGTAGAGAATATACCCTGGAGGATATTTGTAGTTGGTGACACTGACCTGCTGAATCACTGAGAATGGTTAAATCCTTTATAATTAGGAAAAGAAACTGCTTTGGAAACGTTTTCAACAAAAAGCATTTTCTAACTGTCTGTCAATTCACCGGAAAACTGAAACAAACCAAAAACTCTTCTTGTCTTCAAATAGTCTAATCAACTGAGGTTTTATTGTACCTATTTTCGTGTCTTAATAATAATCTAAAGATGTTGACTTAGAATAGAAAAATATACAATTCATTTTTATTCTTGAGAAACCGTGCAAGTTTTGGCTTTTACCACCTTTCCAGTGCCAGAGTTTAAATCTCAGATATTCTGTTTACATTTATTCTGTTTATTATGTTTGGAAGCACTCTAAAAGTTGTGATGTTAATGATAAGATTGGTGATAAAACAATTTCAAGAACATATATATTTAGTTCTTATTGTCATTGGGGAACCATTGGCATACTTTTGAAGCCATTCTGTTTCTTTTTTAAAGAATGTACGTGATTATTTATAACATATTGTTTCACAATTATGTTCTGCTCAAGGCATCATCAAAATTAATTTTCATTCTCTGCGTATACACTCATGGTACAGATAAGGGTGATGTGACCAGCGTGGTAATATACAGGTCCAAATTTCAAAAGGTGTTATTCCCTGCGAATCTCCAAATAAACTCAGCCATGCATGTGACAGAGCTGGTCACCAAGTGATGTCAGTTGTAGTACGAATAGTTTGTCACCTTATTCTAATTAATTTCCAATCTGTTGCTCTTTCGAAATTATTTGTGTGCTCTTTTTTGGATGTGCCTCTACTAAGGAAGTGACAACTCTTTCTCTAAGCCGTAATTTAACCCAAGGGATAGCTACCCTCTTCCAAGGACACCCCCGTTAAACTGATCACTGTGAGGCCCCTGGCGGGTGGAGCTCTGGTATAGCTGGAGAGTGCCCAGACCATGGTCATGGTGAGGAAGAAAAGTATTTGCAAAGCTCTGTAGTGTAGCAGGATTCTTAAGCGTCCTTGTTATGCTTAACTAGAAGCTATAATCTATTGTTTCTAGCAGATTTTCCCTGTATTTCATGTCTGCTTTGTCACCAGCCCAGATGACTATACTAGATCCAATGTATTAAGTGTTCTTAGTGACTAGAAAGAGCAGAATCAGAGAATTGTTTCCTTTTATCAAAACAGAAGTAGCTTTATTTTCCCGATTATAAAAGTAATACATGTTTATTGTACAAAACTTATAAAATAACAGAAGAGAATAAAGAAAATAAGCTACCTTTCATCCAGCTACCCAGATACAGCCTACCTGTTAACTCCTACTTCTGTGTATTTTTCCAGACTTTTTTTCATTTTATCAACTAATTCCCAATTTACAAGCAGTACTCTGGCCTGCTGACATCCCACAAATTGGTGGAGTTCAGGAATGATGCCTTTGATATCATTTTCTAGGACAGTGATCGCCTAGTCGCTTATTTTTCTCCCTTCAAATTGCAGTCATCAACTCTTGCAAGGACAGATACCTCTGTAGACTCACCAGTGTCTTTATGGAGTGAAAATCACTATTAACTGTTTTTTTTTTTCATTTCTGTATTCTGTCAATAAAAATAATTTTTGAGTGGCCCTGCAAGATCCTAGTGGGCCTCTGGAATCCTAAAAGAAAGATTTAATGAGGACCAAGATGGTTTTAGTGTTAGATCAACTGATTGTGTTCTGGGTATTTAAAAATTCACAGTTGATACACTCTAAGACAATTTGGCAGAAGTGGGAAAGGTTGATTACCCAAATTCCCCCCATCCCCCAGCCATACTCCAAACAATGTGGACTCCAATAAAATTCCAGTTTTACGTTCAGATATAGCCCTTCTTGTGCTATGAACCAGAGAGAGTTTTCCTTCAACTCTTCATGCTTTATCCCCCTTCAGAGAAACTTCTCTTCAGATTCCTCCGGTATGGTGTTCGGGCTGTGGCGTGGGTTTCTGTGCTTCCCTTTGGAGAGAGCTCGACTTTGGATCAGGATGAATCCTGACTCTTAGCCAAAGTTAGGAAGGGCTTTGAACACTGAAAGAAAACCCAGATTAAAATTAAGGGGATTGTTAAAGGAGTCATCTGAGAAAGGTTGAAGGAATGCCACCCACAAACCTTACGTCAGGAGAATAGAAAGTGTTTAGTAAACAGCTGCTGGAAGAGATTTTGTGTTTTAAGAATGATCCATATTAGGCATTGGGTGTGGCGAGGTCTTAGCATCCTCTGTACAAGACTTAGGTTCTTTAAAAGCAGGTCCTTCTAAGTTCTTCCCTCTGCATCCCTTCTCATCCTTTGTGTCCTTGTATATAATAGGGACACAGTAGGTACTGATTGGAATTAAAATTTCTGTAGCTCTTGAGTGACAGATGAACGAATGCGCTCAGTCCAGGTATATATATCCTGCCTTCTTCAGACAGTAATCGAAAGATGCTTTGGTAAATGCCCGCAACTGTATCGAATGCCCGGATTGGGTACTGGTGTGGGAGGTGGTCTGCAGTGCTTTGATCCTCCCTTGGAGAAGGAGATGCTCGTGTGGATAGTGAGAACTCGGTTCCTTGCCTTCAGTTTTGGTTTGACCTCCTTGCTTCCCTGAGTCACGGCGTTCGCTCGTCGCGGCGGGCATGTCACAGAAACCTAAGACTGTCCCTTGGACTGTTTGTGACACTGACTCTGAATTTCCCGTGACACGAACAGCCAGCATTTGTTGTAAAACTTCAAAAACTCACTAAGAAGTTTTAGTTGGTTTGCAGTTGACATTGAGATTAACTTTCTCTAACCTAAACCAGTGAAAACTAAAACGCTCCTCACCACATAAAAGTTTTGCTTTCGCTGTGTTCAGACCCCTCCCACCCTGTCACAGCACAGTCATTTGGAGTCTAGCGTGGGGAGGTGTGGCTCTCCCTCAGTCGTGGATGACCCACTTTTTTGTAACACTTAATTACCCGTGTTTTTACAACACTAGTCAGAGATTCTGACGCTAGTGGACTCTAAGCCCCGAAAGATTTTCTCATCCATCTCATCAGCGCGACTCTTCAGAAGGAGGTGTGAGCTCTGCAGGGCGTGTAGCTACTGGCGATGACAGCATTTCCTCTAGTTTCTGGATAATGAGCAAGCACACAGGTAAAGATGCCTTTCTCAGCGTTGACTCTTTTCGTGTCTTCATTATTTGGTGGAACTGACTTTTAAATATTAATCCTTACCTGCGTGTGTTTGCTGCTGTGCTTTGCAGAGGGCTCAGAGGAACATGCATTCGGATTGGTACCCAGGGACCTTAATGACTTAACTTTTCATGAAAAGTCTAAAGAGATGATGATAAAAAAATAGACTCTGATCTCTATCCTCTCTATGCCCCCAGAAAACATCCTCTTCCTCAATTTTTTTTTTTTTTTCATTTGCTCTCAAGGTGGGTGTTTCTCAACATCAGTGGCTCCGCTTGGCAGGGAGAGCGTGTATGCATTCGTGCTTGGGGAGCTGCAGGCTTGGGGAGTAACTGGATGGAACAGACAGAGACGAAAATGCAGAGAAGGGAAGGGAGACAGCAAGGGGATGCTGTGCTTTGGTGAGCATTGGCCCACGGCACCCTGAGAGCAGATTTAGGACGAGCGCTATTGCCCTAACCTTGGCAAAATCATTCTTGACAGCCTGCTCTGTTCTAGAGACGTTGACGTTTCTGATGTCACTTTTGTTCATTAGAGGAACTTTTAAAACACCGAGCTTGTTGCAAAACGAAACGTTGTAGGTATCATCTGCCTGAATTTACAGAAATGTGTTTGGGGTGCATTTCTTTGCTAGAAGCCGGTTGACAGGCAGCTCACAACAGGGCGGTGGCGGTGCCTGGCGGATCGCGCGTGCCACTGCGCTGCCAGCTCACCACCGTGGAGTCTCTGAAAATGCCCAGAGATAAGTCATTTTCCCTGAAAGTCCTGATACGGAAAAAGGATGAAAGTACAAACACTAACTGGAAAAAATGTCACACATTTTAGCCACTTTGCATCCCTTGTTAGAACGAACCCTGGCTTGGGTTTTTTTTTGTTTTTTTTGTGTGTATGTGTGTGTGTGTTTTTTTCACATTTGTGGACTTGTACGGTAGGTGGAGCAGTGTGGGTGGCCCAGAAAAAGTAGCGGTTAGAATAAGATTTTCCATTTATTGCCCTTTATGCGTGGCTAAAAATAAGATTCATACAAATCAGAATGTGTAGTGCAAGCACAATCACTCTGTTAATTCTGATGACTGGCTTGCCCACATCTTTGCATCTGTCTGGTAAGTGGTGCATTGGGGAAATAAATGTGTCTCTGTTTCAGCAGTAGCAGCAAGGCGGCCAGGTTTGGGCGCTGTGTGTCTGCTTGCGATAGTTTATCAGCATTTTCCCCTTCTGAAGGAAGAAAGGCACAACTCATACACAAACAAGTTGTGTCGCAAGAAATAGTGACGGGATCCTTGAATCTTTTGTTGAAGAGTAATTGCCTTGTTTGAAATGCTGTTTTACAGCATCCATCTTCTCGGCTCATTGTTAGAAAGTTGTGTCTTGTCAACTCATAGGACAGCAAGGGAGGGATTTCTCAGCAGTGTTGCGGAGAGATTGGAACCCTTTTGTTGGCGTAGGGACGGGGTGGCGGGGACAGCGGCGGGCACAGGCCTGCTCTGGACACAGACGCCGGAGGGGCAGTTAACCAAGTAAAAACTCCCTTCATCTGACGGCCGAGTCTCCTGCAACCATAGTAAGTGGTAATGTGTCGGTTTGTGGCTACAAGAAACAGCAAAGAGAGGTGATGGTGGTGTTCACAGGGAAATTTGCGCCTCCGTGATCCCAGTGATGGTGCTGTCCCTTTTCTACTGGCTGAGTGGCTGTGACATTTCCAAAGAACGAGAATGTCTACAAGTGTGCTAAAGCCTTGCAGTTTGATGTCATTTGGGAAATAAGATGAGTCAAGAGAGCAGTCATTCCAGAAGCTTCTGGAAACTGATGACTGCAGATCACATTCCCCACTGGTGTCTCCAACCTCAGCAGATGGTGAGGCAGGAGTAGTTAAAGTGAGGCAAGAGCTTTGGGAGAAAGAGGACCCAGCCTCAGATCTTGGCTTAGCTACCTGTTGACCTTGACCTCGTTATTGAACCTCTCCCAGGCCTGGATGTCTTTCATTAAAAACTGGAACAGGGGTAGTGCCTACCTCATAGGCTGCTGGTGGGGAGTCAGTAAGATCACGTACGTGAAGCCCAAAGCCAGCCTTCAGTAAAAGGTTGATGGTGATGCTTATTCGTGCTGCTGCATCCTACGAATGTGATGGACAATTTCAGGGCATTTGTGGGGTTCCCCGCTCTGCTCGGAGTACAAATTTTGGAATTAAATGGACACAAGATCAGCCTCTTGTTCATCGTTTCTCAATCAGAAGGCTACAGGTCATTTCCCAAGTAGTTTGGCTCTTCATGGGCTGCTGATACTCTCCAGGGGCTCAGTTTTTTATTTTGCCATTAAATTAGCACCCTGGAAGCCTCTCTTTCCTCTTAAGGTGAGCCCTGTGTTGAACATAATCAGTTATTTTTACCTTCTCACTGTTTTTTATTTAAACGTGGATATTTCAGTTCTGACATCTGTGCATGTTAACTGTAATACCTGCTGATGTACATCATGAAAGAGAGAGCGCTAATGTTATAATCAAGGAAGGTTTTAAATACTTCAGGGGGGAATGGGCAAAACTTGAGGAGCAATTAGCTTCCATGGTGGTCTAATTCCCTGTAGACAATATCACATCTGTTATCACATCTGATCAATCCTATAGATAACCAGATGCTGACAAGAAGAAAACAATTACTGTTTCTTCTCCTTTTTATTATTTTGTGCAAATTATTTTGTTTAATGTAATGTATACCTGCCCTTCTAGGAGTCCTTTTCTGCCCACCAAAGTTTTCCATTAAATAAATACATTGTATATTTCGTAATAAGGTCACCACTGTAGGTATCACTTAACTTTTTTTGGTTAACCTTTAGTATTAGATGCTAAGGAGTTTACGTCAGACTCTTCAGCCTCCTCCGTGACCTTCCTGGGATGCAGTTCCTTCATTTATCAAATTAATAAAGAAATTATGACTGTACCCTGACTTGGCCTCACTTGGGACCTGGCCAGAAGTGATAAATGAGACCAATAAGCTAAAGAATTAAAACATGGTGCAGGTATAAAGCAGTGATGGCTTGCTTTTATCAATTGATGTCTTTTGGTAGTTTTAAATTTTTTCTCTCCAAATTTTTCTTTTCATGGTCTGTCCTGCCACCCCAATCACAGATACAATCTCTGATTTGTAATGTAATGTATATGTTAACATCATCATTGGATTTTCTGGATCTTTCATGTTAGGACCCATCAGTCTGGTGGGGTGCAGATATTTCTCAGGTTAACTACACCAGTAAAACCTTTCTTTCATTGGAATGGGACCCAGGTTCTTTCAGTGCATCCAGACACTGCTGGTTTTTCCTTTTTCCTGTTGAAAGAAATGGAAGAATGCTTTTCAGGCAAAGCAAATCATTCTAGGTGACTAACAAGTTCCTAGCATTGCAGATACAGCCTCAATCCCCTCCATGAACACACCTACTCCCTATTATCTTTGCCTGTCTTATTGCACTTTGCCACAGACAGAAGTTTCTGTAAAAATCATAGACAAAAGAAGGTGATAAATTTGGCTCTGGCTGTGATTTCCTACCACACCTTCCTAAGGAATGACACAGATTCTGAAATTCATCTCGTTGATATACCGCCTGCTTCTTCCTGCATAACAGCAAGTTTTAACCTATCCTTCATGTGCAGTTTGAGGGTACTGGCCGGCTAGGCTCATTATTCCTTTGGTTGAATAACGTAAAGCATTTGCAATGGAGATTTACTCTAATGATGTATTTTAAGTGCATGTCCTCATTGCCGGTTTAATGCATTCAGTCATGGAATGCTTTAGAGTTTATTGCTAATGGATGAATCCTCGGGAAAATTGACATTTTCAATAAGATTGACATCTGGAGTGAGAAATAGAAATCTAATGAGAGCATTTCAGCCGAGGTTTGTAATTAGGGCTGAATGGAGTAAATTTGTCCACGCACACCCCAGAAGGGTACCGTGGAAGGTGGAATTACACACTCTGCTATGAATGAGGCGTGAAGGCCAATGGATCAGTGTCAGGCCACGACACTGTGCAGTATAAATGATACTGTCACCAAGTGCTGCACCAGGGTATCAAGGGAATTCCACTCCAGTAAATTACATTACTTAGACAGACCTGAAGGCATTGTGTCGGAATGAGAGGAGGGAAGAGAAGGCTGTCAGCACCAAGCGGAAGATATTACATCACAGCTGGCTGCAGGGGTGGACGTCACCTGTTTCCATTATACCTGGCGGTTTTATATTCTCCTTTGTTAATTAGTTTTCAGAGGTTACAAATGTGTACATGTGAGAGCACCTCATGTCTCCTGGGGTATAAGTTTCAACTGACCACAAGGGAATAAATATAAGTTGATTTGTATAAACTGGTTAGTGCTGGATTCCCTTTCTTGTCATTTGTAGCTGGTGATACTAGATGTTCATTTCTAACCTAGCCCTTGTCTTATTTTCTTTTGGTGGCGATCCTACATACATTATGAGGATGTAATCATCCTTCTCTCTGTAACATCGTTTCTTTTCCAACACCCTGCCTTCATAAGAACATACTTTCTTTAATCCTGTCCTATCATTTTTTTCCCTCTCATCACCTTCCATCCCGAAGGGCAACAAGTTGACCAGCGCCTAACATTTCATTTCGTGAAAGAATTCCAAGTTAAGAACAGTTGATTCCTAGAGTGCCGTTTGTGGAGAAAAACTATTTTTTCGCTTCTTCTATTTTCTTTTATCCCCCCGCAGTGAAGTGAGGCCACCTTTTGGGGGGAAATATTAGGAGAAGAAAATAAGAGCATCAATTGGACCCCCGCCTTCTTGGCCACTGGAGGTGTTCTGGGCACTTTGTCCACTTTGACCTCCAATGCCAGTTCTTGAAAAAGCCATACCAACTGCTCCAGGATTAGTCACAGCCACTTCTTAACCAGAAAGCCGATGTCCTCTCTGAATGGATAGAGAGTTGAAACTGCATCATTTGGACTTTCTTAAATACGTGTTACATTTTGTCCTTAGTGAAACAAACCTGATAAGCATCTCTGATGCTTCTGTTAACAAGGAGAATACATGGTATTCTGCAGAATGTCTCTATAAGGCTTCCAAACTGCAGATTTTGAGCAACCTTTCTGAAACAGGGGACACAGATAGCAGTGACAATAATACCTTGGATTTGACTTTTATTCTTTCCAAAATAATACTTGATCCATATCAGGGTATTGTAATTTAGTCTTTATTTTGTAGCCATAGTTACAATCTTATTTTATTCATCCAAACATAAAACTTAGTAAAACCAAGATACTTGGAAAACTAATGTTGAGGGTGGATAGGAGAAACCTTGGTTCACAATGGTTGATATTGTGAAGATGGTTGATATTTCTGTATTATGTTAGGTACCATCACCTTAATGACATTTTTAAAAATGCTGTTAGTTGATGATTCTAAAGTGATAACTAAGTGTAGGAGGCATGATGCAAAATGTCTTAGTATCACGTGCCATCCTCAGCATACAAGGACTGTGCTTATAGTCATTGCCTTATTTACTAAAGCGACACAAAAAGTCTGGGACCCTTAGGTTGTATGTGAAATGAGAGTCTCTCCCTAAATAAACTTACTAGAAGTTTTTGCCTTTGTATTATGTTATTTTGATGGTAGTATGTACCTTATATCTTATATTTTCATTTCATCCATGACATTGATTGGGAGATCCCATGGGTTTTGCCATTGGTCCTAATAATACACATGCGACATATTTCTTTGTCCCGGCTTCTTGACGCAGCATGCTATCAAACTACATCTTTTGAGTTTTTCTGAGTTGAATCCTGATGGAAGGTGTTTGACAGCATCTAAAATGGAGCTGGGTTAGATGCTCCTCCAGTCTGTAGAGGTTCCTTTGTTCCTGCCTACCTACCCATGTTTGACTACATTCTCTTTTTTTTTTTTTTTTTAACATTAAAATTGGAAAGGGAGAAAGGGGGAGCTCCTTAGGAGAAATAGGTCTATGGAGAATTGTGAGTATTCATTCAGTAGCTATTCTTAGTTCTGAGAAATATAATGAACTTGAGCTTTGAGTCCTGCTGAATCTCCCATTAATGATCCCGCCATCACCACCACCTCTCCTCTTGATTATGCTTTCCCCAAAGACTACTGGTATTTTTCCTCTAATATTCTGAATGGAGTATCTTCCAAGGAAAACACATCTTGGAAGGAATTGAGTCCTGTTGCCCAGCAGGGCAAGCCTCTAAATTTACTGGATGATTCCTAATTGTCCTATGAAATGCTTCTATGTTGCATTACCTTGAAGTCTGCGGTGTAGAAGAAACTTTTCCATAGGTCTTGATTTACTTGTCAGAAGTCAGCCCATTAATGTTAACACTTCACTTACATGATCATTATGGTGTTTCCAACTGAAAACAGCTGCCACACGCTCCGTGTTCCCGAGTTCCCAGTGCTGCAGAAAAAGGGACTTTTGTTCTGACTTGATGAGGGAAAAATGCAAACAACAACATCAGCCCTACCACCAGAGATCCTATAAAGACACGTTCAAATGAACAATAAAGCCGTTTGTTCACAGATGACATAAGGATATAAGAATTTAAACAATAAGACCTCTTGTGAAATGTGGCAAAATATGCACCACAAACGTTGTGAAGTTCTCTGTCTCAGGGAAGCCAGTTTTTACACGGGCTTCAAAAAACCCATTAACGTATAAAGCACCTTTTAAAAAAGAAAAGAAAATCACTTGTCTCACTATAACATTAAAGCAATTTCTGTTCTAAAGAAAGCTAAAATGCATTCATTTAGATAAAGTACATGCACTATAATTTATAAAAAATACAGTCCTCTATTAGGGAATACAGTGCCTCTTCCCTCCTCTGCCTGAAATGGGAAATCCATCATCTGGTCAAGACCCTTCTTCCTTTGAATGATATTTATTTCTTCAAATGAAAAAAAAATTCTTTAAATCACTTAGATTCAAGATGAAATTTTAAGGCTTGACAGTACTTCTCTAAATCCTCTGACATTGGTGGAACACTGATAATCCTGCTTTAAAGGAAATTTTTAATTAAATTTACTTTTATTTAAAGCCTATCCCTTTTTTGCCTTGCACCTGTAAGGAAGGCTTGGTATATTTGTAAACCCCAACAAGGCAATGGCAGGAAAATGCAGAGATTTCCTTGTCAGCTTGGATCAGGTCTCTGATGAAGCCCCCAGATTATTTGTTTTGAAGATTCTGATGCTTAAAATGTGACCCTCCTACTTCGATAAAGCAAAAAAAAAAAAAAAAAAAAATGTTACCTTCCAGGAAAAGTAGGGGGGAGAAAAAAACACAATTTAACTGGCCAGAGGTGCTTGTTGAGCTGACTTAGTATTAAACTCTAAAGATTTTCAAGTATTTGCAGATGGATATATATACAGCGTCCTTTCAGAATCCTCTTAATTGAAGAAATGTTTCGTCTCTATCTCTGTTGACAGAAAAGATTGCCTACTGATAATTGCTTTGCTTAAGTGTCTGATAATATGCCAGGAATGAGAGCATTCTGTGTTAGGTCATCTTTAATTATGCATGTGCCACCTGTCAGCTCTAAATCAGTACCAGCTTAAATCCTCGTGGAGTCAGTTTGGGGAGGGTTGGAGGCAGGCTGGGATGATCTCTTTTAGAAACAACAAAAATACAGAGTAGTAAACATGGCTTATAACCTGCAGCTTTTTTAAGGAGCCTCGTCTTCATTGTTCTTGGGCAGGAATAAACTCTTGGTACAACTGAAAGACGTTTGAAATCTCGCCCAAGCTACCTCAGGTGGCGATAAATTGCTGCGAGAGAGGATGGTAGTCCCATCTGTTGCATTTCCTTTTCGCTCCCTCTCGTCACTGTAAATGAGCCAGGGAAAAGCTCAGAAACATTTTTTATAAGCTGTGTGAGGACAGGAAATATGTTAATGATGTTAGATTTCCTACATTCCAGGGTTGTTTTTTTTTTTCTGTAGTTTGGTTGGCTTTTTTAGAAGGACAAATGTGGGTTGGAAATAATGCTTGTTACCCTCTGTCAGCTTTTGGTAGTTTTATTCTCACTTTTCAGGGTTGTTTGGGACTTTCTGGTGGGATGTTTAGTGTTCTTTACTGAAGGTTCTGTTCTCTCTTCTATCCTTTGATAGCATGGATTTGTGAAAGGTGTTTCTCTTTGTTCCCCTGTCAGAGGTTACAGGGAAGCCTTGAGATATTGTGCGCTTTTTACAGGGGAGGAGGTTGGATTGACCAAGGGGCTGAAGGCAGAGAAGCGATATGCAGAAGGAAATAGCAGGTGTGTGAGTGATCACTTGGTGGGTTTCTCAGTCTCCCCAGCAAAGGTGAGGCTCCTAGCCTGACTGCTCTCCAAACTGAGAAAATTGCCTCTGTAAGAGCTTGTGGATAATAACCTTAGAAACAAGAATTTGGAGATCCTGAAATGCCTTATTCCAAACACTACTGGCTAGAGACACTGAAGAGAAAACCAGGTCAGCTGAAAAAGGGGTGAAGACCTCTACCTCTGTGATGTTCTGTCTAGCAACATGGTCCAGCTCATGGCTCTGAAGGACCCTTGGCTGCCTTTTGATACTGGAGGAACCAAATTTTTGACAGTACATTTGATGAGGTACATAGAACAGGGATCGGGATTGAAGAGGCCATCAGAGAGTATGTCTTAAAAGCAGCGGTTGAAGGAACTAAGGAAGGTGAGCCTGGAGAAGATAAAAAGAAGGAGACAACGCAATAGCTGTATTTCGATGCATGAAAGACTTGGTTATTCCAGAAAAAGCAGAACCAAAAGGTACAAGAGAAAGCAATTTGCACTCAGAACAAGAATTTTCTTGCAGCTAGCGCTAGCCCACAGTAGAACCAGTGGTCCCATTTGGAACAATGAACCCCCTTCCACCCCCCATCACTAGAATGAGAATCGTTATCTTTTCGGGCCATGTTTGGGAGCTGTTATAGACAAGACTGCAGCAGTGCGTGGCAGCACAAGCCAGATAACCCTAACGTTACTTTGAAGGATCAGAGTCCCCATTCCATGCAGTCACAGGATGACCGTGGGGCATTAGCCCCAATCTCTCTGCCGTTCCTGGTTGGTCTGATACTCGGCCTTCATCTGCCCACAAGTTACAGGTTGAAAGTGGGGATGGGGTCGGGGGAAGGGAGCCAGCTACTTCCCCCAGGAGTCCATGCAGTGAAACAGAAGGAGCCCTGGATCGCATCCCAGTTCCCACGCCTCCTGGCCTCTTGCTAGCTGTGTGACTGTGTGAGTGGCGCCCTCAAAGCTTGGAAGCCTCCATTTCTTGCCGTGCAACATGGAAATAATAGTGTTCACTTCACGGAGTTGCCGTGAGGCTTAAGCAATGTGCTGTCCATAGGTGGGTGCTTGCCCAGAGCCCCTGCTCCACCACTGATGACCTCTGAGCTCAGGGTTGTCACCGGTACAGGGGACAGAACTGCCTTCCTTGCAGGGTAGTTGTGAGCTGGACGACTGAATAAAATGTCACGTACAAAAATAAAATGCTGCATATAAAAGTCCCCAGCACAGTGCCTGCTACAGAGCAGGTGCTGGTATTGTCAGCTTAATTTCACCCTCTGGACCTGGGGAGACTGGGAGAAGGTGTCCTCTCTCACGCATCTCTGCTGGTCAGGTCCTTGGCAGGTGCTCTCTGACCTTCCCCAGAGACCTGGCCTGATACTCACCGGTCTCCTGTCACCTTGCCATCTCACCATCGAGCCACCTTCTCTGCTGCTTCTTTTTTCTTCCTCCTCTATTTCCTTCTCTCCTAATCCTCTTATCTTCTTTTTCTCCAGCTAACTTCGCTCTGTGCATTCTGGGTAGGATTATTTTGATGAGCACAAACTCTAAAGTACTATTTTCAGTAATTTTTTGTTACTGAAAACAAGAGGTGTTAGGTAGCTTTGCAGGGGACGGGGGGAGGCCTTTCTCATTTTCTTCTGAATTTGCTTAAATTTATTTTTTTTAATGTTATCATTTTCCCATTCTCCCCTCCCTTGGGCTTATAGTCGTTAACTTGCCAGACACACAGCAGCTGAGTGTCTCTGTGACATGGCTGGAGTTGGGAAAGTGTCCTTCACGGGGAACCTCACCCATATATTAACTCAGACAGAGCAAACTGCTGAATAAAGAGCCCCGGCGTGCCACCTTGATCTTCTTGGTCCCATCCTTTCCCATGGAAAGGGGGTTGCTGAAACAGAAAAAGCGACAGGCAGGGGTCGGGGGTGAGGGGGTAGTTTCAGCCATTTTACTGAGTCAGAAATTGGAACCCTGCCATCCAGATTCAGGCGTCTCATCCATCCATCCATCCATCCATCCATCCCTCCACCCACTAAATGTTCAGGAAACAGGTCCTTATCTAAGACCCAGCATAAGGTCCTGGGCAAACATGAGGCGAGTGCTAGGATCCCTGCCCTCAACCTTCCTCCCATCTCCTCTGCTATTTGAGAAGTTGGAGCAGCGGCTCGTTTCATCTGTATTTCTGTATTCCTGCAGTCCTCACAGGTCTAGTTCAGTAAATGCAGGAGTGACGGTAAAAGCTGTGCGATGGAGGGAGGGAAAGAATGAAGGAAGGAAAATCATCAAAGGAAGAAAGGAAGTTTCTTTGTATTATGTGTAGTGCCAGGCATGTAAATTGGTGCACACTCTAAGTGCAGTTT
The DNA here is from genome assembly GCF_965194825.1 of Balaenoptera physalus. Classification (NCBI taxonomy): domain Eukaryota; kingdom Metazoa; phylum Chordata; class Mammalia; order Artiodactyla; family Balaenopteridae; genus Balaenoptera; species Balaenoptera physalus. The sequence goes on from NC_138888.1 coordinate 68,018,087, forward strand.
AATGATTGCCACGAGAATCCCGGGAAGCATCGCTGCATATGGAAATTTGAATAAAATTTCCAGGGAAGTGGTGCTAATTATCCTCGGCTACATAGAAGTCAAAATGGAAGCCATGCATTCTCCGAGTACATCCCCTAGAACACGCATTTCTCCTGATTTTTCTCCCACTAAGCGATGTAGCTTTTTATTTAGCAGAAGACTGCAACTTTACCCCTCCAGTCATTTCTGGTTTTTCGATCAGAAAACTGAATTCTTTCCCTTCCAAGGAAAGTAAAGAACAATCTGTTTCTCCCCCACCGCACCCAGCCACCTTTTACCTGTAGTGTTTCTTTGGGGCCATTGACCTGGTGGGAAGAGCGTGGTTCTTAGTTCTGGGATCAGCCTGTGACTCAGCAGCTGCCAAAGGACGTGCCGATTTCCCCGCATCTCAGCGCCGCCGTGGAAGGGGCGGAAGGAGCCTGCCTGTGTGCACCCCTGGCTTGTCCCGCGACAGTCCCGCGAAAAGAGATTTATACAAAAGCACCTTGAAAATGCAGGTGTTAAATATGTAAAGAATTTTATTGCAAAACAGATGTCAGCTTGATTTTTCACAGGACATTTATGTCTTTCTAAAATCTTAGCATAGCACCTGAGGTCATTTGCTGTCTGCGATTTTGTCAACTGCCAAATTCCATTTCAGAGAAACTTGCAGTGCCCTAAAAGAGAAGTCATTTTCTTCCTTTTTTCCAGAAAATTCTCTGGACCTTTGTGTTATTCGCAAATATGCACGTGATATTTTTTTCATAAGCCAATGCAAAGATACTGGAGCTTTAACCTTCCACTCCCCTGGTTTTCCACACCACTTGGTTTCTGTTTTCAGTGCCCACCATGCTGTGCAGCGTTGTGTAAAAGCTCAGTCTCCACCCTCAGAGTTCACTGTCAGGCAGAGGATGCATGACATACACAAATAGCTGTGACATAGGTAGCAGGTAACAGGTGCCAATCTATCTGATAGGTAGAGTCGGGAGTAAGGGCATCTCTGGGAGAGGTAAACTAGCCTTCTAAGCAGAATAAAGAGAAAAAGAAAAAGCAAGACACATTCGAATGTCCTTAGTATTGTCTTACCATATAATATCTTATGTTTGTCTTATCCCTCTTATTATACATCACGGGATCCTGAGGACAGGATCTACTATATTTGGTGACGCCTGCTGTGAGCTTACAAATAGTAGGTCTTAGGGAATGGTCACTTGAGCAAATATTTTCTGTATCATCTCATACAAAATTTCAAGCTCAAAATCAATACCCCCATTTTAAAAAAACCTCAGTAACTGAATTCTGTACATGTATATGGCATTTTGGGCCTTTCCAGAATAAGTATTTTTTAACTACTGGGGAAAAAAACAAACAAATGCTGACTTCAGGAGGAATTCTAGAACATAGTCAGAATAAGGAAAGTGGTTTTGTTTACACTTGAAGTATAAACCAAGTGCAGAGAGATTTCCAGAAACTCCCTGCAACAGGAAAAGTGGCTGCTAGAGGACCTGTTTCCAGGTATAATCGGGTTTCCCTTTTGTCAGGTTTAATTAGATAACAGAAGCTCCTTTTACCCAGCAATCTATACAGTATGGTGATTTAGCCACTAACATTATACTTATTGCTAGATGTCCCCACTCTTTACTAAAATTCATAAGCTCTGTTAGTGCAGAAATATTTGTCACATCCTTTGATGTATCTCCAGGGCCTATAACTATCCTTGGCATGTAGTAGGTGCTTAATAAGTATTGGCCAAATGAATGAATGAATGTGTCAAGTCCTATGGTAGACTCTGGGGCTAGAATGATGAGTAAGGTATAGTCTTCGCCCCAGGAACCCCATCATCTAACAAGGAAGACAAACATATGAAGACAAGGATTGTTGTAGAGTGTGGAAAAGTAGTGACAAAGCTAGGCAAAAAATTATTCTCTGTGATTTGTGTTATTGTTGTTGTTATTACCTTGAAACAAGAAGTATCAAAGAACAGTCAGTCTTTATCACTTGTTCTGTCCGTTTGTTTTACTAACCTTCGTCCTAAATTGTAAAGCTTCCTGGGTGATAGAGGGTCATGATAAGCTCCAAATGCAATCCATGGTAAAGGTTGCATACAGAATCAAAGTGAACATCAGACTACCAAGGTCAAATCCAGTGGCCTCGTAAGAACAGACATTGCTGGTTTGCAATTGTTTTTTCCAGAATCCTTGCCAGTCCAGTTTCCCTTTGCAATCCCTCTTCCTCTCTCTTCCCTCTTACAGGTTGGTGTTCCATAGCTACCTGAAGAATTTCACCTACCACCTAAGTACTGAGAACTTGACTCTAGCTTATCTGCAGGCCCAACTTCTCTCCAGTGCTTTATAGCAAACTGCCTACTAGATTTCATATGCCCTCTGTCCAGACTGGAACTCATTATTTCACCCTCCCATTCCCTCTGACGAGAATAATCCCTTCACTTGCACCCATCAGACAAGCCCACGAGTCATGCTTCCCCTTCACGCTCTCCATCCAGGGAGTCTCCAGATGCATTAACACAACTTGCAACCTCTCTGATCCAGGCATCTCTTCAGTCCTCACCCACTGACCATCCTCTCTGCAGCCTTTCCCCCCTCCTCTCCTCTGTTGTACACAAGGAAGTGATCTTTCTAAAACACAACTGTGAACCCACGCATTCAAAACCCTTCGACGCAGCCTGTAACCTCTTATAACCTCCTGCATGTCTGGCCCCTGGAAATTTCTCTAGTTTCATCTCCTGCCATTCCATCTTTATTTCTAAATTCCCAGGCTTTTACCACATTGCCTGGGTTCAGTGTGTGTTTACTGAATGAACCAATAAACCCAGAGCTGAGCACTTACATAGGAAACCTAACAAGTAAAAGCAGAGGCAGGAATCTGTGTGATGTGTCCAAGAGAGGAGACCAGTAGCTCAGAGCTGGGGAGTAGGAGATATAGCTGGACACACACACACACACAAGCCACTCTTGGCCTTTGGCCACACTAAACCATTTGTGGTTTCTCTATTACCCTGTGGTTTCACAGCTCCACAGCCTTGCCGTTCTCTTGGACCCTCTCCCCGTCACCCACCTGGCACACCTGGCAGGCCACCTTCTCTGTGAAGTGGCCTCTAACCTAACCTCCCTCCAGATAGTCTTTCAAGCCTGAAAGTGCAGTGGTTTAACCACCACCCTTATACTTACTCTGGTTTTGGTAGGTCCCTTCATTCCTTAGGCTCACTCTTCTCACTGACTCCTGGGCTAGTCTGTTTTCTCACTCCTGGGTTACTAAGTTGTCCTAACTCTGCCTGGAATCCACCCTACCCTCTGCCACCAAACTAATCTTCATAAATATAGCCCTTTGCTCCAATAACATTTGGTTTAAACACTCAGGCCTGACTTTCCGGGTCCTTCACGCTGCCTTCTCACCCGTCCTCCCAGATCCAGAATCATGTGCCCAGCTGTGTCTCTACCTCCCCTGAGGTCTAAATCCCTTTAGTTGTGAGGTTTGGTTTTTTTCACAGACATGCCCTTCCTTCTCTCCACTCCGGGTTGATTGCTTTGTTCAGTAAGTGTGCATCGAGCCTGGCTGTGAGCTGAGCACTGTGCTGGGCTCTGGGAACACAGAAAATAGAAAATAAAGCATCCTCTGCCCTCCAGGGGCTCTCAGTCTATGGAAGTATATAGTCACAAAAGCCAACAGCATAAACATTTAAGGAAGGAGAGACAGAATTGTTTGGGTAGCTGTCACATTCTACCCATCCATTAAGATCTATCCAAGTCGATTTTTTGTCCAAATTAATATTTCTCTTTTATACACCTTTATTTTGACATTTAATCACATATGGACTCATATTGTTATATAAGCGTCTCCTGCACATGTGTCCTACTTCCACAGGTGGATTTTAAGTGTCTTGAAACAAGGCCTATGTTGTCTATGTTTTATACCAGCTTTATCAGTTTGAACTTGCTGTGTAACAAAATACCCCAAACATAGTGGCTTAACAAACATTATTTCTCACAATTTTGTCAGTTGGCTGGGCAGTTCTTCTGGTTTGGACTGGCTTGATAGGGGCTAAATGACCCAGGATAGCAGTAGGCAAACTGCAGCCCACAGGCCTGCCACCTGTTTATTAAAATAAGGTTTTATAGGAACACAGCCCTGCTCATGTTGTCTGTAGCTGCTTTCACGCTACAACAGAAGAGTTGAGTAGTTGTGACAGAGATCATATGACCCACAGCTTTCAATATTTACTCTTTGGTCCTTTGAGAAAAAGTTTGCTGAGCCCTGCTCTAAGATAGCCTCACTTTATTTGTATGTCCAGCAGTTGGCGGGCTGGTTGGTCCAGGGAGGCCTCACCTGGGATGACTCAGCTCTATTCTCTGTGGTCTCTCGTTTTCCAGGAGGCTATCCTGGAATCCTTTATATGGTGGTGTCAGGATTCCAAAAAGTGGCAAGAGAGGGCAAGCCCCAATATGCAAGCGTTTTTCAAGTCTCTGGTAGCATCACATTTTTCTGTTGTCCCTTTGGTAAAAGTAAGTCCCAAGGCCACACCCAGAGTCTACTGGGGGGACTACCCAGGAGCCTGTCTTCAAGAAGGGAAAGACTTGATTGATTGCCAGTTTGGAAAGCAATCCACCCAACAGCCCATCCTCTCCCAACCACCATTCCCCTCGCCTCCGCCCCCAGTGCTCAGCACTGAGCATATGGTGGGTCCTCAATACGTGCTTGCAGAATTGAATTAAAAGCACAAATTGACTTTTTGGTGGAAGAGAGTAGGACAAATAGTTATTGTGTAACCCTCCCAATGGCCCTGGGATTTAGTGATGAACAAAACATACAGTTCCTGTCCTCAGGGAGCAGGTAGCCAAATTCAGTTCTGTGTGTCCTTCCTGTCTAGCTGTGAAGTGGACTTCACTCTTAAGATTCCTGCTAAGGATCTTTGGTATTTAACTGTGACTCTTCCATGCATTTGTTGTCTCCTTTCTGCCCCCTCTACCTCCCCATTATCTGGACTTCTCCAGCCTACACACGGCTTGCTTTAGGATGCCCTGCTTCTAGCCTCTTCCTCCCCCTTCTCTCTGAGCATCAGATCCTCCTAAGGCCTCATTTTCATGAGTCTACTCCTTGCTCAAAAGCCTTATCTATCCACCAACTAGAGCTCAGACTCTTTAATATCCTTAGCAAGCACCTCAACACAGTCCCAAACTCCTCCTTGTCCAGATTCCTTGCCCTTCTGTGAATACACACTGTGTATCTGTATGTCCATTCCCAAATGTGCCTTTTGAGATGCTACCCATCTGCCAAGGCCAGGCCTAGGTGTCATCTCCTCCATGCTGTCTTCCTGATTGCTCCTATTGAAAGTTATTTCCTCTTCTGCACTCACAGGGTGCCAAGTTTGGAATGTAACTCAAATGGCATATGTCACATAATGTTTGGCATTTGATCCTGCCTCATCCATCTCATGCATTGCATCCTCATTGAGATTAGGGATCAGGTCTTATGGATTTTCATTTCTTTCTGAGTGCCTTGCACAAGGGAGACTTTTAGTGAAAGCTTGTTTTATGAATAAGTGAGTAACTGACATTTTACCATTTCCAAACACTTTATCTGCCGTATTTCTAAGAGGCCATTGATTTAAATATAATATTTTGTGTACCACCAAGAAAGAAAAAACATACTAGGGAAACGTAAATCAAAACCACAATGAGATATCACCTTACACCTGTCAGAATGGCTATCATCAAAAAGACAAATAACAAGTGTTGGCAAAGATATGGAGAAAAGGGAACCCTGTGCACTGCTAGTGGGAATGTAAATTGATGCAGTCATTGTGGAAAACACTATGGAGATTCCTCAAAGAATTAAAAATAAAACTACCATACAATCCAGCAATTCTACTTCTGGGTATTTACCTGAAGGAAACAAAACACTAATTCAAAAAAATATATGCATCCCTACCTTCACTGCAGCATTAGTCACAATAGTCAAGGTGTGGAAGCAACAATGTTCATCAATAGATGAATGGATAAAGAAGATACACACACACACACACACACACACACACACACACTCTGAATATTACTCGACCATAAAAAAGAATCAAATAGTGCCATTTGTGACAACATCGATGGACCTAGGGAGTATTATACTAAAGGAAATAAGTCAGAGAAAGACAAGTCCATATGATCTCACTTATATGTGGAACGTAAAACACCAAAGAAGCAAAGCAAAACAGAGACGGACTTACAGATACAAAGAGCAAATAGGTGGTTTGGGGGGGGGCGGTGGTGTAGGCAAAAGAGGCGAAGGGGATTAAGAGATACAAACTTCCAACTATAAAATAAATAAGTCATGAGGATGTAATATATAGCATAAGGAATATAGTCAGTAATACTGTAATAATGCTGTATAGTGACAGACTTGTGGTGATCATTTAATAATGTCTTTGATTGTTGGATCACTATGTTGTACACCTGAAACTAACATAATATTGTGTGTCAACTATACTTCAATTTTTAAAAAAGGAAGAAAGAAAGACCAAAGTATAATAAGCTATCAATTTTAAGGTATATCCTAATTTTTGAAATATCAATATTATTATGTGGGAAAATGTACATCCTAGAATCAGTAAAATACATAATAGTAAATCCAGTTCAGATAGATACAAGTATCCAATTAGATATTTATAAAACACCTAAATGTGTTGGGCATTAGAATCTCACACAGCCATGTAAGAAAGGTAGGGTGTGTAGTATTATTCCCATTTTACAGAGGAAAAAGTTAAAGTTCAAAGAGACTGCAATACATATTCAGAGTAAAACAAATACTGTAAATAAGGGAGCCAAGTCTTATGGCTGAGATATAGCTACCTTCCTAAAATCACCTGTGGATATCAAAACCCTTAAGTCAGCTCTAGGTCTCATTATCAACATGTGCCATTTTCTTTCTTTTCAAATTATATGCACGTCAGTTGGCCTTTCAGTTTATTTTTCCCAGCTATATTGTTTTGTCATTGTTACCCCAGGAACATCCTGTTACTTGACATAACATAATGTAATGGTATGTGATATTTCATGCTGCTTAGCAAAAATTAGAATGATTGTTGGATGCTTAGATTTTCTTCAGTAGTAATTAGCAGGCAGAATCTCTCTCGCACCCACCCATGGGAGTTCCTCAACCATCCATTAGCCTCAAACTAGTAGAAGGCTTTCCAAACCCAACACTTCACTTAATTAATTACTTCATCTGACTACCTCCTTTTGGATTTTAGAAGCACTCTCCCGAATTTACATCTAAGAGACAAAACATTTTTTATTAGTAAGTTTAAATATTTGCGGCACTTTAGAAGGAGTTGGTATGTGCAGATTTTGACTTATGTAGACGTCAAACTGATTTACTGAATAGGGACGTTAAAAACTCTTCCCTACGTATGTCTGGTTGTATTTTCATTTTATTCAGATTGCTAAGCGAAATAAGGAAAACGCAAGAGGAAGCGTCTCCCCAGATCAGCAGGAACTGGAGAGTGTTCAGGTCTTGGCAGAGTCAATTCAGCCTTTCATCCGTCCAAGGGAGATGTGTTGAAATCCCCGCACTGTTCTCAGGATTACTCAGACTTTGAGTAGCTTGTCGATTTCTTGTCACTGCATTTTTTAAAAAAAGCAGTTGGAGAGAGGGAAAGAAGTCCAGAAGGCTAGCCAAATGATAAAAAATAAGATCTGTGCAAGAAAATTAAGAGGAAGAGGTTGTTTAGCTTGGAGAAGAAATAGTGAAGTTAATTTCTACCTTCAAATACATAAGGTGTTTTGTTTTGTTTTGTTTTGGTGAAGAAAATCACAGTTTAGCTGTACCTTATGACCACTAAGCACAAAATAAGAGGAAATGGACTTCAATTTGTGTTGGACACATTACATGGTGACAAAGTTCTAAAAGTGGTTCCCAAGGAATACCACAGTGAAGGAGGTGTCTATTCTAAGACCTTTAGGATTCACTTGCCTAAGTGGATAGGAGACCAAATTAGAAAATCTCTTAAAACCCCTTCAGCACTGTGATTGAGTTAATCTCCTATTTTCATAACTGCCCCAAACAACTTTTGGGTGATGACTATCAGATATGTCCTATAGCTTCTATCACTGGCGCATGGGTAAATTTGAACATAGGATGCAGCACACCCTCATGAGAAGTTCAGATTACACAGTCCCCAAGTCCTTATATAATATATATGAGGACTAGACTTTCTGTCCTGTAGGTCATGTGTGTGACTCATGTTCCATGTCACACACATGTTCCATGTCACATCTTAAAAGACGTTTGGGCACTTGGCCTTTTCAAGAATGTTGCTCCTGAAAATATTGCCTTTCTTTTATGTATGATTAGTTTCTCCCTTTGTGCTCAGTCTTTCCCCTGGACGTATACAATCTTTAATATTGCCCAATGGGAGGAAAAAACATTTCTTATGCCACACCCTCTTCTAGCTTCTACCTGACTTTACTGCTCTCTTTCACACAAAATGTCTTGAACTTTTTGTCTATAGGTGTGATTTCTACTCCCTCATCTGACTCTACTACTCCAGCAAAACTGTTCCTATCAATGACCTCCTAGTTGCCTCATCTTCTTCAACCTCTCAACAGCATCCAACACAGTCAACCATTCCCTTCTTTCTAAAATCCACTATTCTCTGGGCCTGCATGACAGCACCTTTTCCTGGATTTTATTCCTTCCCAGTCACTACTGCTGTCTTCTCCTCTGCTCCATACCTGAATTGGTGTGTCTTGGGACACAGTCCTAAGCCTCATCTTTTCTCTCTGCACTTTCACTGATATCTCATCTGATCCCCAAACTTCATGGTACTAAATCCCCAATTTATATCTCCAGCCCTGATCTCTCCCCTGAATATCAGGCTCATATATCCAATGATGTACTTGACATATCCACTTGGATGTTTGATAATCATTTCAAACTTATATATCCAAAACAGAATTTAGGCTTCCAGTTTTTTCACGTATTAAGATCTTATGAATTCTCAAACAAAGATTGTCAAAAAAGGAAACAAACCACCACAAGTGAAAATCACAAACAACAAATAATACTTGGATTACCCCTTCCCCACCAAGGACTTTGGATGTTTAAATTATCAGATTAAAGAAACAAAAGGACCACCTCTATATATTTTAATTAATTATTTATTTATTTACTTGGCTGCGTCAGGTCTTAGTTGCGGCACGCGGGATCTTCATTGCGGCGTGTGGGATCTTTTGTTGCAGCACGTGGGCTTCTCTCTAGTTGTGGCACACGGGCTCCAGAGCACATGGGCTCAGTAGTTACATCACGCAGGCTTAGTTGCCCTGCAGCATGTGTGATCCTAGTTCCCCGACTGGGGATTGAACCTGCATCCCTTGCATTGGAAGGCAGATTCTTAACCACTGGACCACCAGTGAAGTTCCTATTCAAAAATTTTTAAGTTAAAGATAGAATACAAAAATTAGCAAGCAGCAATGGGCTATAGAAATCACCAAGCAGTTCTTAAAAAGAAACAAAGAGAACTTTTACAAATGAAAACAGTAATTCACTAACAAAAACATAAGTGGACATGCTCATTTGTAATCGATGAATTCATGAACTGGAAAATAGAACTAAAGTAGTTTCATACAATAGAGCACAAATAGATGAGGAGATGGAAATATAAGGCTAATAGTATGGAGGGCAGAATAAGAAAGACTAACATAAGACAATTCAGAGTCACAAAAGGAAAGAATATGCAGGATGGAGATGAGACAGTGGAGAATTTATGGCTGAGAATTTTCCAATTAAGGTGAGACATATGGATCCACAGATATAGGAAGCAGTGTATACTAGGCAGACAGGTAAAAAGGCATACATAACTTTTACAATGTAGTAAGACTGAGGATCAGTGAAGACAAAGTTTTACTCTTAAAAGGAGAAAACACAGATCACACCCACCAAAGAACAATACTTATACCGACAGCAGACTTCTCAACAGCAATAATTGAAGCTCAGAGACAGTGAAATAATATTTTCAAGGTTCTGAGAGAAAATAACTTTCAACCTAAAATTGTGTACTCAGCAAAAGTAACTTTCAGAAATGAGAGTTGAAATACTGTTTTCATAAGAGGAAAACCTACAAGAGTTTAACAGTAGCAGACGTATATTGAAGGAATTTCAAAGATATACCTCAGAAAGAAGGACAGGGATAGCAAAAGAAAAGTCTGAGATACAAGAAGAAATGATAAGCAAAGAAATTGGTTAACATGTAGGTAAACCTAAACAAACATTGTTGGTTTGAAATAATAATGTCTAATATAGGGGAAAAGATAAACTAAAATACTGGGTAAAACTCCACATATACAAGAAAGAGCTATCAGAGTTAGCATTATATGGTCCTTTTATTGTTTTGAAGGAGATGATGACATTAATTTTAGACTTCAAGGGTAACTATTAAAAGAATAGAAATGGTATATAGCTTCCAAGGCAGTTTTTTTTAAAAGTCAAGCAAGGAGAAAGACAAAAATGAAGCATAGAAAAAGTAGGACAAATAGAAAGCAAAAGTATATCAGCTATCACAGTGTATGTAAACTTTCTGGCTAAAAGACAGATATAGTAAAATTAAGATTCTTTAAAATAACAATAATTCAGCCCTACAGTGTTAGAAAATACACACCTAACATGGAAGGACAAAATAAATGGATGAAAAAATATATTCCAGCAAATACTACTCAAAAGGAAGCTAGGGTAGCTTTATTGATACCAGTCAAAATAGACTTTAAAAAGAAATAGACTTTAAGACAACATTATTTGCACAGGGAACTATATTCAGTATCTTGTAATGACATATAATGAAAAAGAATATATATGTGTAACTGAATCACTTTGCTCTATACCAGGAACTAACACAACATGGTAAATCAACTACACTTCAATTTTTCAAAAGTGAAAGAAAGAAAGAAAAGACAACATTATTAAGGATAGAGAGTTTTAATTCATTGGAAAAGGTATAACATTTCTAAAGTAGCCTCAGAATATAAAAAACAAAAATTGATAAAACTGTAGAGAAATTTCTCATGTTTCTCTAAGTTATTGTTCGGTGAAGCAGACAACAAATAATGAGTAAAGGTATAAAATTTAGGCAGCACAATTAAATAGCTTGACTCATGGACATAAGGACTTTGGACTTTGTACCAAACAATTAGAATACATGTATTCTTCACAAGGAAGAGTTATAAAAATTGACCTCATACTAAGCCACAAAACAAGTCTCACCAAATTTCCAAGAATCACTATAATAATGACCATATTCTCTGATCATAATACAATTAAATTAGAAGTCAGTAACTAAAAGACACCCCCTCACAAAATCCCCCCCTATATTTGGAAATTTAAAAACATTTCTAAATAACTCATTGCTCAAAGATATCATAATGGAAATTTTTGAATACTTAGAATTGAATGATAATGAAAATATTACATATCAAAACTTGTGGGATGCAGTGAGACTTGTACTTAGAAGAAAATTTATAGCCTCAAGTGCTTTTAGCAGAAAAGAAAAAGTAAAAATTAATAAGCTAACTTTGAGAAGGTAGAAAAAAGATAGAGAAAACAAGGGAGGATGAATAAAGACGGGAACAAAAGTTAATTAAATTGAAAATAAAAATACCACATAAGGGATCAACAGAGCTGAAGTTGTTTCTTTGAATGAGGTTCATAATACAGAGTTTTATAAAAACGCAGATAGTAAGTATTTTTGACTTTGTTGGCAATACAGTCTCTGTCACTCAACTCTGCCATTGTAGTGTGAAAGCAGTTACAGATATGTAAATGAGTACTGTGGTTCTGTTTCAATGAAATTTTATTTGCAAAAACTGGTGGCACAAAAAAAAAAAAAAAAAATGGTGGCACAGTTTTGGCCTGCGGATCATAATTTACCAACCACTGGACTAATGTAATGGTATGACAAAGTTTACTATTAAAAATAATGACAAAGTTTGGCAAAGTGGCTGGATATAAGATCAATATACAAAAATTAGTTGCATTTTTATACACTAGTAACACAGAAAAGTAACTTTTAAAAAGTTATACAATAACAACAAAATTTTTAAGTACCTAAGAATAAATCTAACGAAATTTGTGCAATACTTAAATAAATTTAAACTTTATTGTCTAATCTGCCTTATTCTGAGACCAATGATTTTCAAGTTTTTGGTCTCAGGACCCCTTTACATTTCTTTTTTTAAAATTTTTATTGGAGCATAGTTGATTTACAATGTTGTGTTACTTTCTGCTGTATGGCAAAGTGAATCAGTTATACATATACATATATCAGCTCTTTTTTTAGATTATTTTCCCATATAGGTCATTACAGAGTATTGAGTAGAGTTTCCTGTGCTATACAGTCCCCTTTATACTCTTAAAAATTGCAAAAACCCCAAAGAGCTTTTGTTTATTTGGGTTTTATCCATATATACTTACCTTATTAAAAATTAAGACTGAACATTTAAAGTATTTCTTAGCTAATTTAAAAATAAAAATAATAAGCCCACTTACATGTTAACATAAATAACATATCTTTACGAAAAAACTAAATCTTTCAAGACAAAAACAATAGTGAGAAGAATGGCATTGCTTTATATTTTTCCAAATCTCTTAAATGTCTGGCATAATAGAAGACACTTCTATAAGATAGTTTGATTCTAATATATGTTTCAATATTCAATCTGTTGTTATATGATGTTTTGGTTAAATTAGATGAAGAAAATTACACCTCACACAGACGCATAGTTGTGAAAGGACGGAGTATTTTAATAGTCTTTTCAAACAATTGTGGATACTTTTCTTTGATACTGCATCAAAAGTTGACAAATGGTAACTTCCTAAAGGTTAGTTGCCATGCAGAATCTAAAACCATATCAATGAACTTTTCATACTCCGTTACATTAAAATGCATTGGTCTGCTTTGCGTATTGAATGGATCTATTACCAAAGCATGATTTTTTAAGTCCATGATTGGTTATTTGGAAAATATTGATTTACTGAATTGTACAGATCTTCAGAATGGTGACACGTTTCATTTTACAATGTCCAAAAAGTTCACATGTTAAAATTACCACCAATCGCATCAGAAAAGTTTTTAAGTTTGGGGAAGCTGTCACGCTCATAGTAGTAGATACACATTTTCAAAAAATCTGCTTTGTAGAAGCTTGAATTTTATCATTGGCAACAAATTCTGCCAGTTGTTTTCCTTGAAGTAACAGCTTACCTTTTTCATTTTCAAGAAAATATCAGCCACATACCTAAATCTGAATAACCATAGTTTATCAGGCATTCTTTCCAGTAAAAATGTTGTTCCACGAAAGTTGTCATTCAACTTGCAACTCAGACAATCCCACAGATATTCTTCCTTGAGACAACAATTGTACCTCAGTGTGCAACAAAAGTTCTTTATGCATATTTGTCACACAGAATGTTACAATGACGTGTACTCAAATGTTGAGATTTAATGTAAATTTAATGCAAATAATAATTCTTACTGCTTGATCAAGTACATTCTTAAGTGAAACTAGCATTTTGTTTTACTGTGCATGCCTGGTGGTGAAGAACTAATACAGTCAGGGCCACTGGCTGTGTCATGCTGAGGCACCAGCAGTTTTACCCACTGTTACATTTGCACCATCAATGCAAATGTCAACGTGTGAAAAAAACAAATAGCATCTTAGTATTATGAAAACAGTAGTGACTTCATTGACTTTCTGAAACGGTCTCAGGATCCCCAGGGGTTCCCGCAGACCACCGTGGAATCAGTTGCCATAGACCTTCATGTGGCTCTCTCCTTCATATCACTCAGACCTCAGTTTAAATGTCATGACCTCAGAGAGCCCTGTTCTACATAGCCCCCAGTGGCTCCCTAACATATCACCCTATTTTGCTTTTATCATGGCACTTATCACTATTTGATAGTGTACTGTTTATTTATTTATGTGTTTAGTATCTGTCTCCCCTGACTGGAATATAAGACCTGAGAATGTAGGGACCTTGTCTGTCATGTTCAATATAATAACGGTGTCTCTAAAACCTAAAATAGTATTTGGCACGGACAGAGTCAATAGATGTTTGAGGAGTGATTGAATGCCATTGAGATGGGACCCAGAGAGTTGGGATTCTCATCATTTCTCACTCAGATGGCCTCATAGCTGTAAATAGCTCTTTTGCGCTCACTCTGGATTCTGTGGATAATAACAGAAGGAACTTCTGAGTTCTGCAGTTTTACATGTATTAACTCAGTCCTCACGAGAACCCTGAAGGCTAGGTATTATTTACCACTTTTTACAGAAAAAGCATTTGAAGGTCAACAAGAACTGTTTTAAATATAAAGATCTGATAAGTATTAGAGCCAAAAATTGAACTTGTATCCTTCAGCTTCCTCCCAGGTGAAACAGTAGCTCAATGGGATGCCCATTAAGACATACTCATAAGAATCGCTCAGAGGGCCAAGGTTTCAAGAACTGGCTGCCAATGATGAGGCAGTAGTCATTCAGAAAGTGTGTTTGTTAGAGGGAATTTTTTAAATAATTAAAATTGAAACTCTGAAGTTATAACAAGTGAGCAGCAAATTTTCAAAATTAACTTCTTTGCACATTTTAGAAACGTTTACCTCAACCTTTAATTCCCAAGAAACCATTGTTTCTTCAGTCTTTGACCCCCAAGTTCATGATCTTTCATAGGAACTGTAGCAATGGCAGATGAGCACGGAGGTCTCGTGTTACGTTCATACCAAAGATCTTTCCTTTGCCCTGCTTCCTGGCTGGAGCACATGTACAATAACATGTGATAACATGCATGTCAGCATGAGGACTTAAGCCTGAACCTAATCTCAGCTATTATATCTTTACTTCCTAGATTATGCCACAGAGAAGCTATGACTGAATATTTAGGGGCCACACAGAAGTCAGCAATGAACATGGAATATGAGTCAAGCCTCCTATTGTCTAGAGAGATGCTCTGTTTGCTTCAGGTTTTATGTGTAGTCTTTAATACCAAGGAGAGACTTACCAAGAATCTTTCAAGGGAGCTCCTAGACTAGCCCATTAGACACCAAGAGATATGGAACCTTTGACAATCAATTCCCTAAGATTGTGTTTGCTAGCCCAGAGAGCTATAACTTTTAAAAAATAAAGTGGAGTGCCAACATTCTCTCCAAGTTCTGCTTTTTAAAGGCTGCTTGTGAGAACTCAGGGCCGCTCACCTGCAGGGGTTAGTGGTGTGAATATAGTAGGCACTGGCAGGCAGGGCCTTTCTTTTCCACCCATGTGAAAGTCCACAATTATCTATTAACTTAATTCACCCTCAATTAGAATATAAATACTCCTAGGAACGTCAGGAGAGGTTATAAGTCAGGTACAACTTTCTGAAAACTAATATGAGCTCTAAACACACAAAGGTGCTCAGCTTTACCAAGGAAACTGGAGGTGAGAAGAATAGAAGGGAAGGGAGAAATGATTTGTGAAAGTGGGGTGCAAAGTAAGAGATTCTGTCCAGCAGAAGAGCACTGATATCCAGAAGACAGAAGGAGGGAAGGGGGACTTCTCTGGAAGAGACTTTGCTCGCTTCAGGCATTCCTAGGGTAGACCATAGATGTGCCAGTATAGTTCTAGCTGACGCTAGATTCTCACCAGCAGTGGGAGAGGAACCTGTCTGTCTATACTGCAGGCCCTTCCCACTACCCCAGCCCCAGTAACTTCCTCAAAGCACCCAAAGAGTAAAGATTTGTAAAAACAACAAGACCAGTTTGTCAAGGCCTGGGCTTGGCCTCATGCTAATGACTTGCTTGGTCTTGAGGTCACCTTTCCCTGCATTCTTGTAATTATCGTGTAAAAACCAATCACCTTGTCACGTGTAAAGCACAATAGGTGAAATATTTGCAAAGTGTACAAAGGGATGTTCTAATATGTTGTTTTCTTGAGTTTTTTAACCCAAATCCCTAGAGGGATGACTCACTCTTCTTGTGTACGTCCTCAGGAGCAACACAATGTCAGTAGTTTGTGATATAAGATTAACGTAGGTCAGGAAGCCTCTTTCAGACACGTGTCTCCCACTCCCAGTGCATGCCTGCCATGGAGAGTCACTACTCTAGTGTGTTTAACATAAATTTCTCCTTTCCATGCTGTCTACTTATCTTGGGACTGTTTTTGATCCATTATAGGGTTCTTATTAACCTTTTTTTTTTTTTTGGTCTTCAGTATCTATTGAGTTCCTGGCAGGGTTTAAGGAGTCTCTAGCTTCTGAAGTAGAAGCACCAAGCCATAAAAATGTAGGGCTGCTGGATGGACCTAGGGATTATCATACTAAATGAAGTAAGTCAGACAGAGAAAGACAGATATTACATGATATCACTTATATGTGGGATCTAAAAAATAATACAGATGAATCTATTTACAAAACAGAAACAGACTCACAGACATAGAAAACAAACTTATGCTTACCAAAAGGGAAAGAGAGGGGGGAGAGGGATAAATTAGGAGTATGGGATTAACAGATACACAGCACTATGTATAAAATAGATAAACAACAAGAATCTACTGTATAGCACGGGGAACAATGTTCAGTATCTTGTAATAACCTATACTGGAAAATAATGTTTTATAGATATATATATAAAAACATTTCCTGGATTCATGAATGACTGAATCTTCCCATCTTTCCAAAGTTCCACATAACTTGGCTCTTCTTTGAGTCTGTTTCAAGGCACCCAGAAATCAACACAGTGATTTATGTAGTTTGAGCAGCTAAGAGTAGAGCATATATATATAACTGGATCACTTTGCTGTGATTCACCTGAAACTAACATAATATTGTATCAATAAATCAACTATACTCCAATTGTTTAAATGTAAAAAATAATTCTAAAAATTAAAAAAAAAATTTAAATGTAGGGCTGCCCCCAGGCTGGCAGAATATAGGTGATGGCACAGACCATCTTTGCTTGGAGGTGCTAATGGTCAGGGTCATATTTTCATGTTAATATTAAAAGGCTCAGTTACCTGATACCCACATTCTCTTGACTGCCATTAAAAATCATGCCTAAGCTCACTTGTAGTCCTAATTGGGAAGATTCTAGTATTTCTGATCAGTCCATTTCTGAATGTCCATAAAGTAGATCTTTTTCACAAGGGCATCTCTCTAGGTCAGTGGAGAAAATATTTGAAAGAGCCTATTGAATCTACTCTCCAGCAGCCTCCTCTACAGTACCTTCTCTATTGATATCATTCATTGCGCCACCCAGAAAAGTCTGGTGTTTTTTTACTTTGCTCCTTAGAAATTTGAAAATAGCTACTATGTCTTCTTATTGGAAGGAGGTACACCAGATTCATCTTTGTATACCTAGCATCAGGCTTAAGAAAGAAAACATAGTTAGGGATCTACAAATATTAGTTGACTCTTCCTTGCAAATTTTAGTTGATCTTCCTCTCCCCATTCTCTTAAATAACTCCTACTTTGTCATTTAGAATTCAGTTCTGGCATTGTCATCGCTGGGAAGGGTCCCATCTGTGCTTGATGGCATGCTGAAGTACCCCTGCAGCAGCCTTTTGGCATGGTATCTATCTGCCTGGTCATCCACTATATTATACGTTCAGAGGCTTATTTGTGCTGTGACCCAGCACCTAGCTGAGTGGCTGGCATTGGTTAAACTCACTAAACATTTCCTGGATGCATGAATGACTGAATCTTCCCATCTTTCCAAAGTTCAAAGTAACTTGGCTCTTCTTTGAGTCTATTTCAAGGCACCCAGAAGTCAACACAGTAATTTATGTAGTTTGATCAGCTAAGAGTAGAGGAGACTGGCTCTCACCAGCAGATAACAGTAATTCTAGAACAAAGCTTTATCTCTTTGGGACCTAGATAGGACACTTGAGAAAGCACAAGATAATGAGATTTTATTTTGGGTCTTTATTTCCTATTTTGAGGATTACACAGAGATAGGAAGAATATTTGTGATCACAGCGGGGCAGGGGAGCAGATATAAACAAGGTGTTGATGATTTTTAAGTTCAGAAAGCCTGGAACAGGATGGGATGAATGGAGATCAGGAAAGTCAAAAGAAGCTGCAGACTTTAAATGCCAGTTTTTAATGCCTCATGATTAAAAAGCAAAATAGCAAGAGATAGACGAAACTCTGCCTACTTAAAAAGAAATATTAGAAAGTATGCAAAAGAAATTTTCACAGTGGATATCTCTTATATCACCACCCTTTTTCGTAGTGTTAAATATGATTATACTCCTCTGAGCCTGAGAAGCTATTGGTTTGGGGTAATATATTTGAAGTAACCGAAAGAGTTTGGTGGACCCACTGACCTGCTTTTGACTTCTGAGAAATACAGCTTCACTATCTCAAATTCTACAAAACTTATCCTGGGTTTATGGTAAAGATTACTGTATCTTAGTCGTGGAAGGTTGCCTGCCTGTTTCTTCAGTAGAGACATGTTGCGCATAAAGGGTGTCTACAGATGTTGGATTTGTGATCTTTTCTCCCCTTTCTAATTTGAAATACATTTTGTACATCTGTTAATCTCTTTTCTTTCCGGAAGGACTCACTCTTATTGATTCCAGCCTGTACCTCATGCTATGACAGGGCGCTCACCCACAGAGGTGCTTAGTTCCCAAGCAGCCTGTAGAAGGTTGACACACCTTACCCACCTGCTGAGCAATGGTAACTTGTTCCAGAGGGTTCTATGATCCACTTTGTCCCCAAGTAATTTGGGATACAGGCTGTATTTCCTTGAGAGTGCAAGGAAAAAAATCCGAATTGGCCACCTAGACAGGGAGGAAATTTCACCTGGGCACTCTCATCCCTCTGTGTATTATTTCTTTGTCCAATTTCTGTAGAGTCAGATTAGATGACCCTATTAACAGGTGCCTTCCTGCACACAAACTTACTTATTCATTCATTCAACCCATATGAGCTTACTCCCTGGGTGATCTCACCCAGTACTGCGGCTTTTAAATACCATCTCCACCCTAACGCCTCTCAAATTTATCTCTCTAAAATCAACCCTGCCCTGAATCTCAACCTCTGTGTTCAGCTGCTTATATAATATCTCCATAGGGCTGTCTAATAGTGCTGTCCATACTTAGCACATCCAAAAGCAACCCTTGTTCTCCACTCACCTGCCACACCTGATCCTGCCCTGAGGTTTCCCATTTCAGTAAATGACACCCCCCATTCATCTGGTCACTTAAGCTGAAATCCTTGAAAGCATCCTTAACTCATTCTCTCACATCCCACATCAATCCACTAGCAAGTCCCATCATCTCTACCTTCCAAATATATGCCAGGTCCAGCCACTTGTCACCGCTTCTCCTGCTCTCTCTCTAGACTAATCCATCATCCTTGCTCACCTAGGCTGCTGCAAGAGCCCCCCAGCATGCTTCCAGTCTGACGGCACAACAACCCACTTCCCACAGAGAAGCCCAAGGCATCTTTTAAAAATAAAAATCAGATTCTCTCACTTGCCTGCTTTGGCTTCCCATAGCACTTAGAATAAAACCCAGACTCCCGCCCTGAATGCACACCTTTCACTGCCCTGACTACCTCGGCAGCCTTCTGGCCACATCTTCCAGGCTCTGGGTAGCTGTTTACTCTGTCAGGCAGGCTCTTCTCCCAGATACCTGCATAGTTTCTCACTTCATTTAGAATCTGCATCAGTGAGACCTTCCGTGACCACACTGTCTAAAGCAGGACCTCTGTTCTCAACCTTCGGTTCTCTTGCCTTGCCTTATTTATTTCTCTTTAGCACATTTGATCAGGAATCTATTTATCTGTCTGTATATTGCCATCTCCCCCAATAGAACGTAAGCTCCTTGACAGTACGACTTTGCTGGGTTCCTGGCTGTCTCCTCAGGCACCTAGAACAACACATGACATCATGTACTGTATGTGGGGGGCCGATATACGGTCAGTATTGATTGAGCGAGTGAAAACATGTACTGAGTAGCCAACTCTGTTTCAGGCATTATGCTACGGGAAAGAAAAAAAAAGTATGGTTTCTGCCCTTGAGGGACTTGCTCTGCGTGGCAGACAGACACATGAGCGATTCTGTGTTAGTGATACGACTGGGGAGCTGGGGAAGCTTGAGCAAGAATCTCTCAACTGTGCCTGCAGGAGTCGGGAAGTAACCGGAGGAACTGACATTTGAGATTATTCTTGAAGGATGGGCAGGTGTTTGCCAGAGAAGAGTGGGAAGGGCACGTGATGTGTGGATACTGCACATACAACAGCGTAGAGCTACGATAGGACAAAGATCTTGAATATGACCAACTGATGGGAGAGTGGTATGAGATGAGTTTGGATCATGAGCTTCCAGGGAGCAATAATATATTTCAATCCCAGCCCCCAATTTATCATATTAATAGAATTTATAAAAGCTCATTTGATCATCTTCATAGATGCTGCAAAGATATTGATGTAATTCAACATCCATTTTTCATTTAAAAAACACTTTATAGGGACTTCTCTGGTGGCGCAGTGGTTAAGAATCCACCTGCCAATGCAGGGGACACGGGTTCGAGCCCTGGTCTGGGAAGATCCCACATGCTGCGGAGCAACTAAGCCCGTGCGCCACAACTACTGAGCCCACGCTCCACAACTACTGAAGCCCGCGCACCTAGAGCCTGTGCTCCGCAACAAGAGAAACCACCTCAATGAGAAGCACACGCGCCACAATGAAGAGTAGCCCCCCTTGCCGCTGCTAGGGAAAGCCCGCGCGCAGCAACAAAGACCCAATGCAGCCAAAAATAAATAAAATTAAAAAAAAATACTTTATAAAATAAGAAATGGTGGTATCTCCTTAACGTGATGAAATATATGTATCACACCAAAAATTGAGCATCGTGCTTGAGAAGGAAACACTAGAAGCCATGTCATGTCAGAAAGAATGAAGACAAGGGTGCTTAACATTATACATTGTCCTGAATGTACTAGCCAATGCAGTACTAGAGAAAGAAATTAAAAACATAGAAAGTCAAAAGGAAGAGGTGGAACTATATTTGTAATTTGCAGGTGATATGCCTGTATACTTGGATTGTATGCTTGTTTCTATGAATCAACTAGAAAATTGTTACAAACAATAACAGAACTCAGTAAAGGTGGCTGAGTACCAATTTATTATGTAAAAATGACATTCTTCATATGCAAGATCAACAGCTAGTTAGAAGATATAATGGTAGAAAAAAAGAAAAATCCAAATATAAATGTAAATATACACATAAATACATTATGCACATAAACACAGGTATTGAGCTTCACAAAGAATCTGTAAGATATAAATCTTTATTCATATAAATAAGTGAAACTTTTTTAATTCCCCCAAGATGCAGAGGAGTAAAAGAAAAGATGTAAATAAGTGGAAAGGCAATCCGTGTTCTTGTATAGAAAATCTAAACATCACAGATTTAACACAATCCAAGTGAAAATAACAACAGGACTGTTTGTAACCAAACAAGCTGATGCTGAAGTTCATGTGGGAAAAAAATGATTTTAATTAGGAATAGTCTAGAATAAAAAAAAAGAAAACAATGAGAGAAAATTGCTTTTTAGATATTAAAATATATTACAAATATATTTATATATTTGAGTTGGAGCATTAATTAGATAGGTCCCTGATGGAGTATGGAGTCCAGGAATAATCTCAAATACATCTGAAAATTTAGTTTACATTAAAGAAGCCATCTCAGATCAGTGCAGTTAAACTGTACTGTCCAATAAATGGTGCTGGGATGACAATAATAGCTGTCTGGAAAAAATGAAGTTTATTGATAGCTAATATTTTATACCAAGATGAATTCTAAATGAATCAAAGACTTACATTAAGAAAAAAACCTAGAGGACTTCCCTGGTGGCGCGGTGGTTAAGAATCCACCTGCCAATGTGGGGGACATGGGTTTGATCCCTGGTCTGAGAAGATCCCACATGCCACGGAGCAACTAAGCCCATGCACCACAACTACTGAGCCTGCGCTCTAGAGCCTGCGAGCCACAACTACTGAGCCTGCGTGACTGAAGCCCACACACCTAGAGCCTGTGCTCCGCAACAAGAGAAGCCACCACAGTGAGAAGCCTGCACACCACAACAAAGAGTAGCCCCTGCAAGCCACAACTAGAGAAAGCCCGCACACAGCAACGAAGACCCAATGCAGCCAAAAATAAATAAATAAATAAATTTATTTTTTTTAAAAAACCCTAAAAATACTAAAAGAATTTAGGGGGAAATTGTTTATATTCACAAGTGGAAAAAGCCTTTCGATGTATGATATAAAAACTAAAAGCCATAAAAGGAAAACCATAAAATTAATCCATTTACATTAAAATGAAAAATTTCTGAGGGGCAAACACCACTGTATACAAAGGCGAATGACAAGTGACAAACTAGGAAAAATATTTTGCAACTCATACAAGAGAAAGGGCAGATTTCTCTAATATGTAAAGAGCCTCTACAAGACAGTAAGAAAAAAAGACCATCAATGCAATAGGAAAAAAATAGGTTATTAACAGAGAATTTATGGAAGCGGGCATATAAGTAGCTGCTTATAAACATATTAAATATATCCAGCTTTGTATATAAAAAATGAATGCAAATTAAAACTATAATGAGATACTATTTTTACCTACCAAACAGGCAGATTTTTTTTTTTTTACAGTTTGATAACACAATCTATTAGCAAGACTATGGAGAAAGAGGTACTCTTGCACATTGCTGGCAGCAGTTTAAATTGGTACAATCTAAATGGAGAACAATTTGGCAATACCAAAACTACAAAAGCTGGGACTTCTCTGATGGTCCAGTGGTAAAGAATCCACCTTGCAATGCAGGGGACACGGGTTCGATCCCTGGTCAGGGAACTAAGATCCCACATGCCACAGGGCATCTAAGCCTGCCAGCCACAACTACTGAACTCACGCTCTTCAACTAGCGCTCACGTGCCGCAAACTATAGAGCCCACGCACCTTGGAGCCCTCACACCACAACTAGAGAAGAGAAAAACCCACATGCTACAACTAGAGAGAAGTCCTCACGCCTCAACGAAGAGCCCACGCGCCTCAATGAAAGATCCCACATGCCTCAACAACAACAAAAATAAGATCCCGCCTGCTGCAACTAAGACCCCACGCAGCCAAAAATAAATTAAATAAATAAATGAATAATAAGTAAATCTTAAAAAAAAAAAAAAACTACAAAAGCTTATATCCTTTTAATGCTTATATTCCCATCAGCCATAGGGAAAATATATGAATGTGCAAAATTACAAGGTTACACATTGCAGGCTTGTTAATAATAACACAAGACTGACAACAAGCTAAATGACTATGAATAGAGAATTGGTTATATACATTATACTATATTCTTATAGTTGAATTCTATGTAACCAAAAAGCGAGGATGAGGAAGCTTTTATGTGTTGTTATGGGATGAAGACCAAGATATATTTTTAAGTGAAAGAGCAAGGTACCTAATAGTGGTATAATACGTTAGGTTTTGTGTAAAAAAGGAGAAAGAGGGTATCTATAAATATATATATATCTTTGCTTAAATAGGCATAAAATTCTTCTAGAAGGATCTACAGTTAACATGAGTTGCCGCTAAGAAATGTGTGATTGGGAAGCAGGGAGGGGAGATTTTGAAAACTTGCCCTGTATACCATTTGTACCTTTTGAAATTTGAACCAACCGAAACAAACCAAAAATAATTTAATGCTATTTTTAAAATCGTCTTCAGAAGAAACCAGTGTTACATACAACATGGATGAATCCCACAAACATAAGAAGCAAAAGAAGCCAGACACACACACCCCCAAAAAAGTAGTATATTTTCCCAAATATTTAAAGTTAAAAAGGAGACAAAACTAATCTATGGTGGAGGAAGTTAAAATGGCGGTCATCTTGGTGGAGATAGTGAATGGGACAAGGCATGAAGGAGACTTCTGGGTGTGGTCATGTTCTTGATCTGGGTGGTGTTTACACGGGTCTGTTCACTTGAAAAAAATTCATTGGCGTGTCCTCTTATGGTTGATACACTTCTCTGCATGTGAATTATGCTTCCGTTTTTTAAAAATTACCGAAAAGAAAAAAAAAAAATCTTTGGGATTGTATTAGTTTCCGAAGACTGCTGTAACAAAATACCACAAACTGGTTAGCTTAAAACAACAGAAATTTATTGTCGCACAGTTCCGGTTGCTACAAGTTCAAAATCAAGGTGTCTGCAGGGCCACGTTCCCTCTGAAACCTGTAGAGAAGGATCCACCCTTGCCTCTTCCTAGTTTCTGTTGGTGGCCAGCAATCCTTGACATTCCTTGTCTTCTGGAAGCACCACTGTAATCTCTGCGCCTCCATCTTCACGTGGTGTTCTCTTCTGCCTTCCCATGGAGTTCCTTTTATAAAAACACCAATCATAGTAACTTACGGGCCCACCCTACCCCAGTGTGACCTCATCTTAACTATTTACATCTACAATGACCCTATTTTCAAGTAAGGTCACATTTTCAGATATTGGAGGTTAGGGCATCAACTTTTTTTTTTTTTGAGGGGACACAATCTGTAACAAAAGTTAATGAAGAATTTTTAAAGAGCATTGGAGTTTCTATAAAATATTATAATCCCATTTTAGTGACTGATTTGTGAAGTGTGCCATTGTTGAGCTCTTGCAGAACGAAGTGACCGAATGCTTTGTCTGCTAAGGGTGTCTCTCCTTGGCAATCATTCAGCTGCTGAAGGGAAAAAAGAAAAAAGGCCTAATCCACTCACTACCCACAGTTAGGTGAAAAGAAAATAAACAAGGAGGTTTGGGGCTCCTTTGGCAGCCTCCTTCCTGGTTTTACAGTTCTATAAAACGAGGGGCTGTATCCTTATAGGTTAGGGCTTGGCACACGGTGACCATCCATCTTCATCACAGAGCAGGAACATCGGTCTGGAGATGGGTGATTGATTGATTGATTGATTGATTGATTGATTGATTGATTTAACATCTTTATTGGAGTATAATTGCTTTACAATGGTGTGTTAGTTTCTGCTGTATAACAAAGTGAATCAGCTATATGCATACGTATATCCCCGTATCTCCTCCCTCTTGCATCTCCTTCCCACCCTTCCTATCCCACCCCTCTAGGTGGTCACAGAGCACAGAGCTGATGGAGATGGGCATTTTAAAAAAGACTCCTCATTTTTCAGATTTACTCCAAGGATCCTACAGAGCCCTTGTTTTTCGCTGGGCATGGGTATGGGTTTTACTTTTCTGTTGAAGAGTCAGCAAGTTTCCAAATGAGTAACAGACCCAGGGTGTGGTGTGTGGCTTCCCTTTTGGCTGTAAGTCCAAATCGCCCTTCAGATATAATTAATCCCACAGTTCTCACCACCATTGAAGTTATTTTCCAGATTTAACGGAATGATTATTTTGTTGTTACTGGCTTTCAGTGTGTGTGGCTTGTTGTAAATGCTCAAGAAGTGTTTGTTGACCGAAAGAAGGAAAACAGAACAACATTTAGCCACTTAACTGTCAAAGGAGGCCTTTAATAGTTTTCAAAATTCAACTATTCTAGGACAGGCAAAATTAGTCTATGTTAGAAAAACATTAGAGCCGTGGTTGCCTTTGGCAGACGTGGTGGGGGATTAACTGGGATGTGGAATCTTTCTGGGGTGATGATTATGTTCTGGAGCTTGATAAGGTTCAGATTACACAGTTATCTACATTTATCAAAACTCAGTGAGTGTGAAATGATTTGTACATTTCGTTGTATGTAAATTATACCTCAGAAGAGAAAAACTGTAAACAAATCTTGAACTCCAGCAAATGATATGCCTGTTAAAGTATTTAGGGGAATGTGTGCCGATGTGTGCAATTTACTTCGATATGCACTCAGATGGATTGATAGACGGATAGAGGAATGGGTATAGCTGGGTAGATTTGTAATGCAATGAGCATAATAAAATGTTGACTGTCACATCTAGATGTGGGTATATAGGTGTTCAGTGTAAAATTCTTTATACTCTTAACAGTCTTCCTCTACCCACCCCCAATCTTATACTTCTCACCCTTGTGGAAATTAACTGTAAAGAAAAGGGCTGAGTTTTGGAACAAAAAAAAATTGTCTCCGTGTTCTTCCCCATGACCCTCCTCCTCCTAAATTTTCTTTAATACAATACAGTAGAAACCTGGGAGTCAGAAACACATGGGTTCTCCTGTGTCTGTTCCTGAATGGTTCTGTGGTCTGGAGTAAATCACTTTGATTTACTCAAGACTTACTAGATTTCCACAGTTGTAAAAGGAGCAAATTCAATCAAAGGATCTACAAGTCCCTTCTAGCACTAGAATGAAACTGCTTTTTTTTTTTTTTTTTTTTTTACCGTGTCTCCTTGTAGCATCTTTTGGGGGGGTCGGCTGTAATGAAATCTTGAAGCCAGACCCTGGCATACTCTAGAAGGAGGAACTCCCTTTCCCAACAAGACACACAAAAGACTCTGCTAGGAGCTCATTTAAATGATGCTTAAGATTTTAGTCCCAGCAAATTTTCCATCTATCCCTCCGTATGAGCCAGACTTGAAATTAGTCGAATATTTAAGGCATTCAGGAGAGGAAAGCCACAATGTCTTACGGTACATCTCTTCCAAAAATATCAGTGAAAGCAGAGAAGAAAGTGATTTTTCTATGTGTAGATCTGTATGTTTTGTTTACTTGGGCTTCTCCCCAGGGGAAAATTTCATTTAAATATTGTGTATGGGAAGAGACTATCAATTACTAGCCAGGTATTTTCCTCAAGGACTGAAAGCAGAACAGAGTTAAGTATTCCTAGTGGGATGTGTCTATTTTCATTCTCAGGGTATAATAGAACTACAAGGCAAGAGCAGTTTGGTGTGTCACGATATATAAACAACCCAGAGAGGATACTTCGATAAACTTTGTATGTCTTCATGTGCTACTTACTCAACTGTATGACCAAAGACAGAGACTCAGCTTTCATTATGTGGGGTTCCTTGGCAGGTCTAACTACCTGAGGGGTAATTATACAGACATTTTTTTTCATAGTCATGCCAGATGTAAATTATATACCAAATGTAGTTGTCTCCATGTTGTATCTTTTCTGTAGCTTATGTTTCTGTGTTTGCATATTTTGGCACATATACCTATGTATTTTCTCTCTTCAATTAACTATAAACCGAATGAGTAGTGGGACTACTTAAATAATGAAAGAGGCTAATTATCAAGGACTTGACTTTACTAGTGTACTCAGGTTGGAAATGTTTTGGTGAGGAGAGCATAGGCAAGCCATCTGATTTGGTCCATTATTATACTTTCAATTACCTTTGGTGCTCGAAGAGAGACATTAATATAGCTGAGGATGACAGAGCGAATTACCACAGCTCTCTAACCTTTTAAATTGCTAACACTGTTATAATCTGTAATTATAGAAATCAGTGTGAGGATTGTGGCACTGCATAATTGTCTTTCCTGATACTTTATTGCTGAATGAATTATTAATCACAATCAGTCTTGTATAGTATTTGCAGCAACTTTGAAGAATAATGTATAATTAAATTTCATTATTCCTATTTTTGTGCTAATGTTTTATGATGTTGTAATTGATAATTAAGTGGCCAAAAATTCACCCAATACTTGGGAGTTTCAGGTGGCTGGAAAATGTTCAGTGTGCCGAGTTCATTAACTAAGTAATGATCGTTCTGTAAAGACCACAGAGTCTAGTCCAATCTGTACGAAAAATCTTTTGAAATTGTTATATTAACCATTAAGCGTTTCATGTTTCCTTAAAATAAAGCAATAACTGTGAGCACATACAAATAAATAAGAAATCTTAATAGATTTCAAATCTGGTCAATTTTGAGTAATCAGATGTTGATTATGAATATCAGGCTAATACTCTAGATTCAGTTGGTGTGCTTTTCTATGTATCAATTTCCATTCTGATTAAACAACCAGCAGACTTCGTATAACCACAATTTCAAAAAGAATAGCGCTGGAGCCTAAAAAGCCATTTCCCTCTGTCTTTGAAGAGTATAACCCACATCTTTATAGATAAAGTCTGGTCTAATCTTTTCCAGTTGTCCAAACTACTAAATGGTTTTCCTCCGCACAGACACAGAGAATTTAAAATCTGAAAGGATTATGAACTTTTCCTTGACTGGCGTTCTAAGTGAGAATTCCCGGTGTGAGTCTCTTTTGGTATCCTTTGCAACCTAGGTAACCAGCCAAAGCTCAGAATCCAAGAATGTCTTTCACTCAGCCTGAGTTCTATTGAAAAGAAACATCTTTGGGCATTTTATGTGAACTTCTGCTGTGCCATTTTATTTGATTTTTTTAAAAAGAAGGTGATGCTTTTTCCTGGTTTTCAAGTGTCTCCTTTAGAAACATGCAAGTTTTTTTTTTAAATGGGTGGACATCTTTTTCCTTTTCAAAGAATTTTGAAGGCATTGTGGTAGGGAACTTTACAGTGTGTATGCTATTTTTTTTTGTAAGGAATTAATCCCAATCTTTTTTTTTTTTTTGGTTATTTATTTATTTATTTATTTATTTATTTATTTATTTATTTTCACACACACACTCTGTATTTTATTTTTACAAGAGATAAATAGACTGACACCAAGCATTGTACATGGATGACCACAACAAAAGCAACAATGATTGCAATTACCAAACATGAAACACACTCATACTATGTCATAATACTGACATTCAGTCCAGTAATCCTCTACTGTAACAGCTCCTTTACTTTGCAGTGAAAATTGATTTGTATATTCTTTGCCTCTGAGTCCTTGTTGGATTTTTTTTTTTTTAAATTCAAACAGAAAGTCACAAAAATTATACTCATCCTCATCAGTTCACTCAGTCCCACGTAATTAATTTTTTTTTTCATCTTGATCTTTTGTTAGCACTTTTGTGAGTTCAACAGTTTTTCCTTAGAGTTCTGAAAATGCTTATTCATTCAGTTCAGCAGTACAGTCAGTTACCAGAAACCTGTACTTGTCAGAGTCTTTTCCATGAATTTCTTGAAGATGAAACCCTTTTATAGGAACATATTTGCAAAAGCATCAGAGTACACCCAGAACTGTCTGTAAATGACAAAAGACTTAAAAATGACCACGGTTAAAGATTTGATGAAAGTTCATAATAATGCAGTTGACAAGAAAATTAGTTATTTCTGAGATATACATTTTAAGGTAATAACTAGGATTATGACTTATAACATTATACGAGAACATACAAGATTTTTAGAAATTTCATGTAATGTCTGAAACATTTATATTAACATATTTCCATACAAATAACCCAATGAAAGTTTAGTATTAGTTGTTTTGTTTGTTTGTTTTTTTATACTGTAAGTTCTTATTAGTCATCAATTTTATACACATCAGTGTATACATGTCAATCCCAATCGCCCAATTCAGCTCACCACCACCCCCACCCCACCGCAGTTTTCCCCCCTTGGTGTCCGTATGTCTGTTCTCTACATCTGTCTCTCAACTTCTGCCCTGCAAACTGGCTCATCTGTACCATTTTTCTAGGTTCCACATACATGCGTTAATATACGATATTTGTTTTTCTCTTTCTGACTTACTTCACTCTGTATGACAGTCTCTAGATCCATCCACGTCTCAACAAATGACTCAGTTTCGTTCCTTTTTTCCTTTTTATGGCTGAGTAATATTCCATTGTATATATGTACCACAACTTCTTTATCCATTCGTCTGTTGATGGGCATTTAGGTTGCTTCCATGACCTGGCTATTGTAAATAGTGCTGCAATGAACATTTGGGTGCATGTGTCTTTTTGAATTATGGTTTTCTCTGGGTATATGCCCAGTAGTGGTAATTCTATTTTTAGTTTTTTAAGGAACCTCCATACTGTTCTCCATAGTGACTGTATCAGTTTACATTCCCACCAACAGTGCAAGAGGGTTCCCTTTTCTCCACACCCTCTCTAGCATTTGTTGTTTGTAGATTTTCTGATGATGCCCATTCTAACTGGTGTGAGGTGATACCTCATTGTAGTTTTGATTTGCATTTCTCTAATAATTAGTGATGTTGAGCATCTTTTCATGTGCTTCTTGGCCATCTGTATGTCTTCTTTGGAGAAATGTCTATTTAGGTCTTCTGCCCATTTTTGGATTGGGGTGTTTGTTTCTTTAATATTGAGCTGAATGAGCTGTTTATATGTTTTGGAGGTTAATCCTTTGCGCGTTGATTCGTTTGCAAATATTTTCTCCCATTCTGAGGGTTGTCTTTTCGTCTTGTTTATGGTTTCCTTTGCTGTGCAAAAGCTTTGAAGTTTCATTAGGTCCCATTTGTTTATTTTTGTTTTTATTTCCATTACTCTAGGAGGTGGGTCAAAAAAGATCTTGCTGTGATTTATGTCAAAGAGTGTTCTTCCTATGTTTTCCTCTAAGAGTTTTATAATGTCCAGTCTTACATTTAGGTCTCTAATCCATTTTGAGTTTATTTATGTGTATGGTGTTAGGGAGTATTCTAATTTCATTCTTTTACATGTAGCTGTCCAGTTTTCCCAGCACCACTTATTGAAGAGACCGTCTTTTCTCCATTGTATATCTTTGCCTCCTTTGTCATAGATTAGTTGACCATAGGTGCGTGGGTTTATCTCTGCACTTTCTATCCTGTTCCATTGATCTATGTTTCTGTTTTTGTGCCAGTACCATATTGTCTTGATTACTGTAGCTTTGTAGTATAGTCTGAAGTCAGGGAGTCTGATTCCTCCAGCTCCGTTTTTTTCCCTCAAGACTGCTTTGGCTATTCAGGGTCTTTTGTGTCTCTATACAGATTTTAAGATGATTTGTTCTAGCTCCATAAAAAATGCCATTGGTAATTTGATAGGGATTGCATTGAATCTGTAGATTGCTTTGGGTAGTATAGTCATTTTCACAATGTTGATTCTTCCAATCCAAGAACATGGTATATCTCTCCATCTGTTGGTATCATCTTTAATTTCTTTCACCAGTGTCTTATAGTTTTCTGCATACAGGTCTTTTGTCTCCCTAGGTAGGTATATTCCTAGGTATTTTATTCTTTTTGCTGCAATGGTAAATGGGAGTGTTTCCATAATTTCTCTTTCAGATTTTTCATCATTAGTGTATAGGAATGCAAGAGATTTCTGTGCATTAATTTGGTATCCTGCAACTTTACCATATTCATTAATTAGCTCTAGCAGTTTTCTGGTGGCAGTTTTAGGATTCTCTATGTATAGTATCATGTCATCTGCAAACAGTGACAGTTTTACTTCTTCTTTTCCAATTTGTATTCCTTTTATTTCTTTTTCTTCTCTGATTGCCGTGGCTAGGACTTCCAGAACTATGTTGAATAATAGTGGTGAGAGTGGACATCCTTGTCTCGTTCCTGATCTTAGAGGAAATGCTTTCAGTTTTTCACCGTTGAGAATGATGTTTGCTGTGGGTTTGTCATATATGGCCTTTATTATGTTGAGGTAGGTTCCCTCTATGCCCACTTTCTGGAGAGTTTTTATCATAAATGGGTGTTGAATTTTGTCAAAGGCTTTTTCTGCATCTATTGAGATGATCATATGGTTTTTATTCTTCTATTTGTTAATATGGTGTATCACATTGATTGATTTGCATATATTGAAGAATCCTTGCATCCCTGGGATAAATCCCACTTGATCGTGGTGTATGATCCTTTTAATATGTTGTTGGATTCTGTTTGCTAGTATTTTGTTGAGGATTTTTGCATCTATATTCATCAGTGATATTGGTCTGTAATTTTCTTTTTTGGTAGTGTCTTTGTCTGGTTTTGGTATCAGGGTGCTGGTGGCCTCATAGAATGAGTTTGGGAGTGTTCCTTCCTCTGCAATTTTTTGGAAGAGTTTGAGAAGGATAGGTGTTAGCTCTTCTCTAAATGTTTCATAGAATTCACCAGTGAAGCCATCTGGTCCTGGACTTTTGTTTGTTGGAAGATTTTTAATCACAGTTTCAATTTCATTACTTGTGATTGGTCTGTTCATATTTTCTGTTTCTTCCTGGTTCAGTCTTGGAAGGTTATACCTTTCTAAGAATTTGTCCATTTCTTCCAGGTTGTCCATTTTATTGGCATAAAGTTGCTTGTAGTAGTCTCTTAGGATGCTTTGTATTTCTGTGGTGTCTGTTGTAACTTCTCCTTTTTCATTTCTGATTTTATTGATTTGAGTCCTCTCCCTCTTTTTCTTGATGAGTCTGGCTAATGGCTTATCAATTTTGTTTATCTTCTCAAAGAACCAGCTTTTAGTTTTATTGATCTTTGCTATTGTTTTCTTTGTTTCTATTTCATTTATTTCCACTCTGATCTTTATGATTTCTTTCCTTCTGCTAACTTTGTGTTTTGTTTGTTCTTCTTTCTCTAGTTTCTTTAGGTATAAGGTTAGATTGTTTACTTGAGATTTTTCTTGTTTCTTTAGGTAGGCTTGTATAGCTATAAACTTCCCTCTTAGAACTGCTTTTGCTGCATCCCATAGGTTTTGGGTCGTCGTGTTTTCATTGTCATTTGTCTCTAGGTATTTTTTGATTTCCTCTTTGATTTCTTCAGTGATCTCTTGGCTATTTAGTAACGTATTGTTTAGCCTCCATGTGTTTGTGTTTTTTACGTTTTTTCCCCTGTAATTCATTTCTAATCTCATAGCGTTGTGGTCAGAAAAGATGCTTGATATGATTTCAATTTTCTTAAATTTACTGAGGCTTGATTTGTGACCCAAGATGTGATCTATCCTGGAGAATGTTCCGTGCGCACTTGAGAAGAACGTGTGATCTGCTGTTTTTGGATGGAATGTCCTATAAATATCAATTAAATCTATCTGGTCTATTGTGTCATTTAAAGCTTCTGTTTCCATATTTATTTTCATTTTGGATGATCTGTCCATTGGTGTAACTGAGGTGTTAAAGTCCCCCACTATTATTGTGTTACTGTCAATTTCCTCTTTTATAGCTGTTAGCAGTTGCCTTATGTATTGAGGTGCTCCTATGTTGGGTGCATATATATTTATAATTGTTATATCTTCTTCTTGGATTGATCCCTTGATCATTATGTAGTGTCCTTCCTTGTCTCTTGTAACATTCTTTATTTTAAAGTCTATTTTATCTGATATGAGTATAGCTACTCCAGCTTTCTTTTGATTTCCATTTGCATGGAATATCTTTTTCCATCCCCTCACTTTCAGTCTGTATGTGTCCCTAGGTCTAAAGTGGGTCTCTTATAGACAGCATATATATGGGTCTTGTTTTTGTATCCATTCAGCAAGCCTGTGTCTTTTGGTTGGAGCATTTAATCCATTCACGTTTAAGGTAATTATCGATATGTATGTTCCTATGACCATTTTCTTAATTGTTTTGGGTTTGTTTTTGTAGGTCCTTTTCTTCTCTTGTGTTTCCCACTTAGAGAAGTTCCTTTAGCATTTGTTGTAGAGCTGGTTTGGTGGTGCTGAATTCTGTTAGCTTTTGCTTGTCTGTAAAGCTTTTGATTTCTCCATCAAATCTAAACGAGATCCTTGCCGGGTAGAGTAATCTTGGTTGTAGGTTCTTCCCTTTCATCACTTTAAGTATATCATGCCACTGCCTTCTGGCTTGTAGAGTTTCTGCTGAGAAATCAGCTGTTAACCTTATGGGAGTTCCGTTGTATGTTATTTGTCGTTTTTACCTTGCTGCTTTCAATAATTTTTCTTTGTCTTTAATTTTTGCCACTTTGATTACTATATGTCTTGGCGTGTTTCTCCTTGGGTTTATCCTGTATGGGACTCTCTGCGCTTCCTGGACTTGGGTGGCTATTTCCTTTCCCATGTTAGGGAAGTTTTCGACTATAATCTCTTCAAATATTTTCTCTGGTCCTTTCTCTCTCTCTTCTCCTTCTAGGACCCCTATAATGCGAATGTTGTTGCGTTTAATGTTGTCCCAGAGGTCTCTTAGGCTGTCTTCATTTCTTTTCATTCTTTTTTCTTTAGTCTGTTCCGCAGCAGTGAATTCCACCATTCTGTCTTCCAGGTCACTTATCCGTTCTTCTGCCTCAGTTATTCTGCTATTGATTCCTTCTAGTGTAGTTTTCATTTCAGTTATTGTATTGTTCATCTCTGTTTGTTTGTTCTTTAATTCTTCTAGGTCTTTGTTAATCATTTCTTGCATCTTCTCAATCTTTGCCTCCATTCTTATTCCGAGGTCCTGGATCATCTTCACTATCATTATTCTGAATTCTTTTTCTGGAAGGTTGCCTATCTCCACTTCATTTAGTTGTTTTTCTGGGGTTTTTTCTTGTTCCTTCATCTGGTATATAGCCCTCTGCCTTTTCATCTTGTCTATCTTTCTGTAAATGTGGTTTTTGGTCCACAGGCTGCAGGATTGTAGTTTTTCTTGCTTCTGTTGTCTGCCGTCTGGTGGTTGAGGCTATCTAAAAGGCTTGATGGGAGGCTCTGGTGGTGGGTAGAGCTGACTGTTGCTGTGGTGGTCAGAGCTCCGTAAAACTTTAATCCACTTGACTATTGATAGGTGGGGCTGGGTTCCCTCCCTGTTGGTTGTTTTGCCTGAGGCGACCCAACACTGGAGCCTACCTGGTCTCTTTGGTGGGGCTAATGGCAGACTCTGGGAGGGCTCACGCCAAGGAGTACTTCCCAGAACCTCCGTTGCCAGTGTCCTTGTCCCCACGGTGAAACAGAGCCAGCCCCTGCCTCTGCAGGAGACCCTCCAACACTAGCAGGTAGGTCTGGTTCAGTCTCCCCCAGGGTCACTGCTCCTTCCCCCGGGTCCCGATGCACACACTATTCCATGTGTGCCCTCCAAGAGTGGGGTCTCTGTTTCCCCCAGTCCTGTCGAAGTCCTGCAATCAATTCCCACTAGGCTTCAAAGTCTGATTCTCTATGAATTCCTCCTCCCGTTGCCGGACCCCCAGGTTGGGAAGCCTGACGTGGGGCTCAGAACCTTCACTCCAGTGGGTGGACTTCTGTGGTATAAGTGTTCGCCAGTCTGTGTGTCACCCACCCAACAGTTATGGGATTTGATTTTACTCTGATTGCGCCCCTCCTACCGTCTCACTGTGGCTTCTCCTCTGTCCTTGGACGTGGGGTGTCCTCCTTGGTGAAGTCCAGTGTCTTCGTGTCAATGATTGTCCAGCAGCCAGTTGTGATTCTGGTGCTCTCGCAAGAGGGAGTGAGAGCACGTCCTTCTACTCCGCCATCTTGGTTAATCCCAATCTTTTTTTAAAATTTATTTATTTATTTATTTATCTTTGGCTGCATTGGGTCTTCATTGCTGCATGCAGGCTTTTCTCTAGTTGTGGCGAATGGGGGCTACTCTTCGTTGCGGTGTGCGGACTTCTCATTGCAGTGGCTTCTCTTGTTGCGGATCATGGGCTCTAGGCGCGTGGGCTTTGGTAGTTGTGGCGCATGGGCTTAGTTGCTCGTGGCATGTGGCATCTTCCCGGACCAGGGCTCGAACACGTGTCCCCTGCATTGGCAGGCGGATTCTTAACCACTGCGCCACCAGGGAAGTCCGACAATGCGTATGCTATTTTTTAATCAATTCTTTTCTAAACTGATCAGAAAAGTATCCACCAGGGATTGTTCCTGGAGATTGCTGGGCAAATACATTTCCACCTTCCCAGAAAGATCATGAATGGTTTATTATCAACCTCGGCTGTGTTGACTCCAGTGTCTTACAATTAATTCCATATTATAAATTATTAAAGAAGAGTTTGTCATCAGACTGCTATGAGTGGTACTAAGGCGCATTCCTGTAGCATCTGGGAGAAAGTTGCTCAGTGGCCTTTGTCTGATGTTGGAGTGAACATCAGAAACCTTCCTCTCATGGTCTTCTCTCAGTTCTGGGCCCCCCAGAGCCGTGTATGATCCCAGAGCAGCTGATGCCCAGGCAATGGCCTTAGCTCAGTCACACTCTGAAAACATAGTCCTGGGGATGCAGTTGAGGGTCCTGTGTGCCCATCATCTCTTGAGGGTTTGGAGGCCCACGTGCTGCTGAAAGGGAGCGCATAATTGGTGTTCTGTTTGGCAGTTTAAGATTAAAGGCTATGAACTTAGGGAGAAAGAATCAGAGCCATCGTGCTTTTACCGGGATAGGAGAGCTAAATTATACTCTGTGGGGACCCATGTTGTACAGAACAAAAAGACAAAGAATGTGTTTCACTGTTAGTGAATAGTTGGGCCCAGAAAGTTTGGAAATAAAACACACTTCAGACCCTTCTGCTGAGAAACTCTACAAATGTTAGCGTTTCCTTTACTGTGTCAGCCTCGCCTTTTCCTATAGCTTCTGTACCTTCCCATTCTCTTGGTGTGTATCTTGGAGGTTATAGCGTTAGTTTCCTCTAACATTCTCATTGCTCAGAAGGGACAGGGTTTCCTGTGGATAAATAGATCCGCAAGGTGGCCTGGTGGCCCAGAGAAGACAAGCAGCTCCAGAGAGCATAGGAGGATCTGAGAAGAAGCAAGTTTGAAGGTGGCCTTGCCAGAAACAAAAGCAACACCAAGTGGGGAAGGAGGATGGAGACTCAGGCAGGAGGTGTGGGGGGCTGGCTTTAAGTAGGGTGGCCAAGAAGGCCTTCCTGAGAAGGTGCCATCTGAGCAAAGACTTGAAGGACATCAGGAAGTGAGGCAACACATTCAAATCTCAAAACAGTCTCCTAGGAGGCAGATTTTATCCTCCTTTTACATACAAGGAGACCAAGAACTTAAGTGAGCTGCCCATGCCCTCCAGCTCTAGGAAGTAGCAGGTGGACCTCCCTGGTTTGTAGGGCTGCCTTGGATCAGCTTCCTGGGGGGTAAAATGCAGATACCCAGCCTTACTCCAGTTACCCTAAATCCATACAATGAAAGGACTGTTGTAATTCCAGGCGATAGGGTGGCAGCTGGGCAAGTCTGAGTTATGTTGGCAGGACTGAAAGTAGGAGATGCCAATGTGAAAAAAGGACAAGCGAGATACACACTACAGTATATATGATAGATAAACAACAAGGACCTACTGTATAGCACAGGGAACTATATTCAGTATCTTGTAATAACCTAAGGTGGAAAAGAGTCAGGAAAAGAATAGGTATATATATATATATATATACACACATATATATATATACATATATATGTATATGTATAACTGAACCACTTTGCTGTACATCTGAAACATTGTAAATCAATTATACTTCAATTTTTAA
Source organism: Balaenoptera physalus (assembly GCF_965194825.1). NCBI lineage: Eukaryota > Metazoa > Chordata > Mammalia > Artiodactyla > Balaenopteridae > Balaenoptera > Balaenoptera physalus. The sequence continues at coordinate 68,055,291 of NC_138888.1, forward strand.
AAATAATTTTTTTTAAAAAAGGCCAAGCCGTCATCAGTCTGGGAATGAAAAGTGAATGGAAACCGTTGGCTTGTTGGCAGAGAAGAGCTAATTTTATTGATCACGTAGTGCATATTGAATGAGTGAATTAATGAACAAACAAACATGTGAAATGTTTTAATCCTTACGACTCTATAGGGTAGGTGCTCTTTATCTTACCCTTTTTGTACAAATCAGAAGACTGAGGCACAGAAAAGTTGTGTCTTGCTGAAGGTTTGGCCAGAAATGAGTGGCAGAGTCAGGATTCCAAGCCAGGCAGCCTGGCTGTAGAGGCCGTGTCCTCAGTCATTACACGGTCCTGCCTCTATTAACCCTGCTGATGCAGTACTTAGTGCCTGCTTACTACACTCTGGCAATTGTTCCAGGCGCTTTGCATGTTTGTGCTTTAGGTTACTTATTCCTCATGACAACTGGATTGCAGATGAGGGATCCTCACAGAGAGCTTGAGGTCAGTATGCAGATGCCGGCAAGCTGGCTTCAGAGCCTGGCTTGTCACCGCTATACCCGCTGTCTCTCAAGATGAAGGAAGGTTCTGATTTGTATGAAACATGCAAAAGATAGCAGAGAGAGAAAACAGGGAAAGCCTGTCATAGAAGGCGGACTATTCAAGGCACATCCTTCTAGCAAATATAAAGGGATAGAATCTTCCAGAAACATTGTTAGATGAGAATCAGGACAAGCCCCCCATCCGCCAGGCTCTTTCTCTTGGCATGAAAGAGAAATATATCAGGGTTAAGTGCCCATCAGAGCAGACATTCTTGGTATAATCGTGTGTAGAATTAGACAGAGGTGAGGATAGTTCCTGATGCAAACAGAGTACTTTATACTTCTCAGACAGCTCTCAGATCTACTGCCTGATTTGACCTTCTTGGTCATCATGCAGTGTTAGAGAGGGAAGCCTGCAGTGGTGTCGTGGTTGAAGTTACCAGAAGGCACCAGATCCCACACATTGTCCCATCATTTTCTCACAGGCCGTGGATGGAGATCAAGCAAATTGGGCTTTCCCCAGGTTTAAGCTGGAGAATCTGGCAAACAAAGACATACCTCACTCTTCATGCAGTTCAGGTTTGCCTCAATATAAGAAACTCTCAATCTGAACAGAATTACACATTTTATATAGTATACAAAGAAATTAATTTTCTTTTCATAATCATAGCTTCCATTTGTGGGGTGTTTACTGTAAAACAAAGACCATCCTAAATACTTTATTGCTTCATCTCATTTAGTCTTCACATAGCCATTTTGCAGATGGAAAAACAAAGGATTACAGAGTCTAATTAATGTACCCAGCTAGGAGGTGGGAGAGCAGGGACTCAAATGGAGGGCCCTCTGTCTAGGGATGGAAGGAGAAATGGGAAGCAAGTACATTGTAGAATCAAGAAAGTACTGAAACAGAGAAAGACAAATACTGTCTGCTATCACTTATATGTGGAATCTACAAAATACCACAACCTAGTGACTATAACAAAAAAGAAGCAGACTCACAGATATAGAGAACATACTAGTGGTTAACAGTGGGGAGAGGGAAGGGGCAATATAAGGGTAAGTACAAACTATTAGGTATAAAATAAGCTACAAGGATATATTATACAACACAGGAAATATAGCCAATATTTTATAATACTATGAATGGAGTATAACCTTTAAAAATTATGAAGCACTGTATTGTACACCTGTAATTTATATAATATCATACATCAACTATGCTTTAATTAAAAAAAAAAGAACTTGGGACTTCCCTGGCAATCCAGTGGTTAAGACTCCGCACTCCCAATGCAGGGGGCACGGGTTCGATCCCTGGTCATCCCGCATGCTGCACAGCACAGCCAAAAATAAAAATAATAATAAATAATAATAATAAAATTTAAACAAAAATTTAAAAAAGAACTTACCCAGAACCCAAAACAAAAAAGAAAGAAAGAAAAGAAAGTACTGAGAGGTCTCTTCCTGCCTGGTACTTCTGGGTGCTTTTGGGTGATTCCCTGGTACCACCTGGTCATACCCCTTCCTGACCATTTGGAAAGAGGGTATTTTCTCCTCCACGGTAGTGCATATTTGACTTTTTACAATCAGTGAGTTAGAAAATAATCTCTTCTTAATATACTTTGCTTTATCTGAAGCATATCCTTCTCATCACCCTGAGAAGATGCCAAGGACAGAACAGGGACTTGGAAGGCTCCAAGCACATCCTTTTTCCCCCATCTCTCTTCATTGACCTCCTGCCTTTTCCCCATCCTCCCAGGAGAGCACTTCACCTGTGTGTTAATATTCCAGCTCCATTTGATCTCCTCCTTGGTGACAGATGGTCCAAGTGCTTTTGTTACCTGATGTGGGATTTAACAGACTGCCAAGCAATGCTCTTAGCTTCACGGTTTTAATCATTTTGAAATGGAAAAACAGGAGTGAGGGTGCCCAGGCTTCAGTGGAAAATCCACAGATCTTTCCCAGAGCATTTCCCGAAGTGACCCTTGAGCCAGATGACTCCTCTGCCTTGACGCCCTGATTGGACGCTGCCTACGTGGGCGCTGAGTTTTGTTTTAGTTACCAGCTGAACCATCTTGCAATCTAAACTTCATCCATCCCAGCTTGCAACCCTGCAGAGAAGATAATATTTCAGAACAGAATCATGTGGTCCAAAAGACCCCAGTGCATGAAAGAAGCAAGTTTCCTTTTATTCAGAACCTTTTCTGTGAAAGCTGTATGTCTGCCAAGCCACAGAAACTCACTTCTGTTTTCTTTCCCACCTGTAAGCAGCACGCCCTCCAAGGAGGTGGAACAGCCATTGCTAGAGATCACAGGGATGAGCAGCCACATAACTGTAGATATTCTTTATGTACAGGCAGACCTTTCTGTCAAAAGTGTGTCTGGAGGTGACCCCCTGCCCCCGCTCCGCGAGAAGGAGTTAGGTTTGATAATCCAATCTCTAGCTAGCATCATACTTCCTGATCAGATGAATCTACCTTTGGCAAGTTACACATATTAGCACCTGCAAGCAGTAACTAGCCCAGAAAACGATGGCTTTGCTAATATGGTTTCTTCACGTTGACACTGAAGCCCAGCATTGTCACTGGTGAGTAAACTCCTGAAATTAACGACACAGTATCTTTTGAAACGAATTCAAGGAGCAATGTTTTTAAATTATAACACTTAAATATTCTCTTTCTTTTTGTTCCCTCTCTCTCTCCTCCCTTTCCTCCTTCCCTCTCTTTCTCTCTCCCCCTTCTTTCCCCCACCCCCTTAATCAGATTTGAAGTCCACTAATTACTGTGTTCAGTTTTTGACAGTCTTAGGTTTGACAGTAATGCTAAAGTTGGAATCAGACAGACTTGCAGGCTCGCTCGCCTTTTTTCTGCATTTGACTATCGGTTGTCTTTTCTTAGTCTTTGATTCTCTGCTGTGAGTTTTGACTTGGTTCTTCACTAAGACAGAATAATTTCTGTCAGGGTCTGGGAACTCCCCTCCCACCTGATGGAGAAGTTTTGGGGAGGGGATGCACGCCCCATGTTGAACTGCGCGCTGGGTACAAATCTGCAGTGCCTCCTATTAAAACGTAAAATGATCCGTTGAGTCATCTTCCCTCTGGTTTGACTCAGATGCTTTATGGTGCACTTTGCATGTCATTTCTCTGTAACGATTTCCCCATGGAGAAGGGTGTCTGATAGAATCCAGGCAGACTGAAGATTGCTCTGAGTCAAATGGATCTTTTATTCTTTTAGTATTAACCCTTAACTCTCAGTTTCCCGTTCTTGCATTTTCCCTGAAGGAACCTTAATGAAGTAAATAGGTTCCACCACCCTCATTTAGCCTCCTAATCACTGTTCGTAATTTCTTCTCACATGAGCAGCATGAAGCTCTAGGGTCATATTTCTCTGGCTGAAAGGGAACAAACACCAGGAGAGAACATTTCACACAGATGCCCTGATAAAGAAAAATGGAGAAAAGGAATGACTTCTCTCTGTCCTCTCACTCCTAATGTGCAAGAAGCAAATGCTAATAGGAAGCAGAGATTGGTGTATGAGAAATGAGTATAAACAGAGAACACAGATACAAAGAAGCAGTACCGGAGACCAACTAGAAGTGACAAGACAGAAAACTTGCCAAGGGTAGGAAAGGAACTACCCCAGCAGAATAAATGGGGGCTTCGGCTACACCCTTAGCTGGGGGGTTACCGCAAAAGAACCAAGACAAGCAGGGGAGATGATGGCACAGCTGCATATCCAAATCTACCCATCCCTAATTCCACACTTCCTCCCTGCCCACCTTCCTCCCTCCCCCACACGCCCTCCCCACCATCATCCAACCTCCACTGACAATAATCGTGTATCTTGGATAGCCTGATGTGGAGTCCCTTTCCCCCACTGATTTCAAAGCATGTAATTCTTTCATCTGCTTTTTGAGATGACAGTGTATGTACCATGTGATTGTTAAATCCAAGCCATAGCATCCCTGGGGCCCCTGAACAGTGTTGGATCACCTGACATCACTGGGTGGAGACTCGGACAGGGTGGAGACTCGGACAGGAGGGGGTGATGGACACCCTGCTTGATTCCAGAGCCACATATCCAAGATGGCTCCTGAGAACCCGTCCTGCACACCAGAGCCCTCTTTGGGTGGAGCAGGGTGGGAAAAGAACAAGGTGTTGAACTCTTGTTCAGTCCCAATGGACACTGTGTTCCACTGATATGAGCAAATTGGCCCTTGATTCATCCTTCCTTTGGGTTGACTTGTTTTTAAGGGGAAAAAGTTCAGATTGTTTTTGGGCAAGTCTTCCTCTCTTCTTCATCTTTAGCAAAAGTTATGTGATGGCATTTCTCCCTTCCAGCCAGCTGTGTTATTTTGAGCATCTCTGACTTCCAAAAAAAAAAAAAAAGCCTTCTCAAGACTGTGATTAGAAAAGCCCATGTTTCAAGTTTTTCCTAAAGTTTCTGTACTTTCACAGAACCATCGAAATTAGAACTAGAAATACCTTTCTGGTCACCTAGTCCATTTCCTCATTTTATAGATAAGGAAGTGGAAGTGCATTGAAGTGATTTGGTTTTCGCAGGAGAGAAGATGATGAAACATGAGGTCTCTGAAAAGAGTTTTGTTCAGAAACAGAGGCCTGGGCCCAGATGTCTCACCACCTCCCGAGGGGCCTCGTCCCTATACTCTGCCCATTCTTGCAGATTCTTATTTAAAAGGTCCAACTAGATTTGATTATCTTTAAGGACCCTTCAGACCTTAAATTGTAGGTTGTAAGATGTGAGTGTGTATTTTCCTTTAAAACCCGAAGTCCACGCCAGGACCTTTGTAATTAAGTCATTGAACTGGAGCCAGGTAACTTGAGTTGTAAATCCTCTCCTAAAATCTTCAATTTGGAGTGAGATGGGATTTTTTACTGAGAAAATACAATGCAGAAAAAGAAAAGTGCATAAGCAAATGTATAATTCAATGAAAAGCAAACACACATCTTCCTATCACCGATGTCAAGAGATAGACCTTAGTGACAGCACCCCTGAGACCTCCCCAGTGCCACTTACCAATAACTCCCTCCTCACAGCCAGAACCTCTACTCTGAGTCTTTTCTTTATAGTTTCACCACCTATGTATGTATCTATAGATACTGAGGTTTTGCCCATTTTTGAACTTGATGTACATGGAATCCGATTGTGCTGCAATTTTGTGCCTTGCTTCTCTGGCTTAGCACTCGACGTTGGTTTTAGGTTTGTGAGATTCGTCCCTGTTGCGTGTGGTTCTAATTTGCTTTGTATTCTTCCATTAATGAATATATGAATATACCTCAGCGTATTTATTAATCGTGCTACCGGCCGACATTGCGTTGTTTCCAGCTGGGAGTTGAACAAGCTGCTGTGAACACTCTTGTCCAGAGTTCTGCTACAGATATGCAGGAGCATCGCTTGTGTGAAACCTCGGAATGGAATTGATGGGTGATAATCTTCACCTTCATTAGATAATGCTGAACTGTTTCCCAAAGAATTTGAACCAACCATCAGTGTATGAGAGTCCCTAATGCTTTACATCTCCACAAACACTTGATATTGTTTAACTTTCCATTTCTTTCCAATTCGGTGGATAAGTAGTAAATCTTTTTTTTTTAATTTATTTTTGGCTGTGTTGGGTCTTCGTTGCTGCATGCAAACTTTCTCTGGTTGCGGTGAGCAGGGGCTACTCTTCGTTGCGGTGCACGGGCTTCTCATTGAGGTGGCTTCTCTTGTTGTGGAGCACGGGCTCTAGGCACGCAGTCTTCAGTGGTTGCAGCATGTGGGCTCAGTAGTTGTGGCTCACAGGCTCTAGAGCGCAGGCTCAGTAGTTGTGGCGCACGGGCTTAGTTGCTCCGCGGCATGTGGGATCTTCCTTGACCAGGGCTCGAACCCGTGTCCCCTGCATTGGCAGGCAGATTCTTAACCACTGCGACACCAGGGAAGTCCAATAAATCTTTAATTCTTTATTACCTTTAGATTATTACATATCACCTGTTACCAACTTTCTAATATTTCTTGTAGCTCAGCCTCTGTATCATACTCTGCCTCTCCAAACAGTTTACTTTTAAATATGGAAATGCTAGTCGTTGTCACTAATATTTTATCACTGGATATTTTGGAAGTTTGGATTCTTTTTTATTTGGGTCTGTTTATAAGTCAAACAACAACATCAACATTAAAAATTACCCAAAAAACTGGGGCCTATTATGACGGTTCCTAATTTTTTTTTCAACTGTGCAGTAAAAACCACTGTCACAAACTGTATCGGTAAATTGAACTTCCTCCTGAAAGGTCAAGGAAAATGGAAGTTTATATTGAAGTACAAGAACCACTCAGAGCTATTAAGGATTTGATGATACAATTGTAAGTGCTTCCTCCTAACAACAGCCTTAAATTTCAGTTCCCTAGCCACTAACTAGTACACACACAGATGGAGTGTTTGAGTGAATAAAGAACATGGAACGTTTTAGTGCCCCATGTCAGGCCGTCACTTTAGCTACCTAAAGGCATTAGAGGCATTAAGTGACAGGCACTGCAGTTTTCCATTAGAAAATACCAAAATTGGATTGCTTTCCACTTTAAGTAAGAAGTTTGAGTCCTGATGCGATTGAAAAGTGTTTCCAAGCCAAAAGTAATAACTTCGTAATTTTAATGGCGCTGTGCACGCTAAAATTTCTATAGTCTTTTTTTTAAAAATTTATTTACTTATTTATTTATTTTTTGCTGCATTGGGTCTTTGTTGCTGCATGCGCGGGCTTTCTCTAGTTGCGGCGAGCGGGGGCTCCTCTTCGTTGCGGTGCCTGGACTTGTCATTGCGGTGGCTTCTCTTGTTGCGGAGCACGGGCTCTAGGTGCGCAGGCTCCAGTAGTTGTGGCACGCGGGCTCAGTAGTTGTGGCTTGCGGGCTCTAGAGTGCATGCTCAGTAGTGGTGGCGCACGGGCTTAGTTGCTCCGCGGCATGTGGGATCTTCCCCGACCAGGGCTCGAACCCGTGTCCCCTGCATTGGCAGGCGGATTCTTAACCACTGTGCCACCGGGGAAGTCCCCAAATTTCTATAGTCTTGATAACTTTCTTTCATAAAAACTAACCCTTATGGTTTCATAGTAAATAATTATTTTTAAAAAAGAGCATGCTTGATAAGAGCAGAAATATACTCAGCAATTACTAAATAATTTAGTGTTTGAGTCACAGAAGTGTTTAGTTAATGCACTGTTTCTAGGAGAAGTGTGGTTGGAATTTCAAGGGAAATGGTTTATAATTTGGTCTTTTTCATTACCTCCAAGGCGTATTCATTTCTTCTCTTCTGAAACATTCTAGACATGACAGGTTGTCTGGAAAACTTAACATTCTACTTTTTTGTGAATTGCAGCTTTTCAGATTTCCCAGTGTAGATTTTTTTTTTCTTTTTTTTTGGCTTTTTGATTTATACTTTTGCCTTCAGAACTAAGTGTTAGACATTTTAATTTCTGAATATGACCCAATAATGAACAAAGAGTGAATGAGTGAGTTAATAAGTGAGTCTGTATTCATTAATACTACTTCTTTGACTGATAAGAGCTGTGGTCTGTGCAGCTTTTTGAGGGGATGAGCATACTATGATAAAATGATAGTAATTAACTTTTACTGCCAAACCATATGATAAGATGATTGGGGTATATGTGTGTGTACATGTGCAGCTGGGGTTTTTTTGGCCTACAAAAAGAAGAATGAGATCCAGCCAAAACCCAAATCAGAACCTTTGGAAAGCTTCCTTACAATCTGATTTCAGCTAATGTCTGCACACTTTAACACATTGTCTAATGCTTAGCGTAAAGACTGGCTGTCAGACTCCTCCATGCTATTCTGGGCTGTTACTCACTACAAGGTATTTCATTCTTAGATCCCATGGGTCCTGCTACAGATTTCAGGATTTGCTGCATTGGGAAGGGGGCGAATGTTTTTTGGTATTAGTAAAGCCAATGAAAAAAGGAAAACTTAATAGGACATAATGCAATGATAGGAGAACCAGAATTCAGGTTGGCATTGGTTAGTCAAAAACAGACAAATTAGAGTTCCTAGAAGAGCACTAATGATAACTGGAGCATGGGAAGGGCTGACTGATTTCTTAAAGAAGAAGAAAAACAGTATGTTCCATTATGCTTGAAGAGGGGCCAACAGGGAGGGGTGTGATAAGCTCCAGTAAGAATGTAAAAGCCAAGAGGCACAGAGTGGGGTTGGCATGGCACAGGAAGGATTATCCAGGAATAATGTAACAAAATCAAGAAAATCCTCAGACAGATTAAAGTCTAACAACAGCTTCATGAGATTGATAGATTATTCTTTCCTTTTTGTTATATTCACTAGTTTGTTGTATTGTTTTAGATTCCACATGTAAGTGATATCATACAGTATTTGTCTTTCTCTGACTTATTTTCACTTAGCCTAATACCTTGCAAGTCCATCCATGGTACTGCAAATAACAAAATTTCATTCTTTATAGAGCTGAGTAATATTCCATTGTGTCTGTGTGTGTGTGTGTGTGTGTGTGTGTGTGTGTACACACCGCATCTTCTTTATCCATTCATCTGTTGATGGACATTTAGGTTGCTTCCATGTCTTGGCTATTGTAAACAGTGCTGCTATGAACATTGAATTGCCTGTATCTTTTCAAATTAGAGTTTCCTCCAGGAAATGGAATTACTGGATCATACGGTAAGTCTATTTTTAGTTTTTAAGGAACCTCCATACTGTTCGCCGTAGTGGCTGCACCAATTTACGTTCCCACCAACAGTGTAGGAGGGTTCCCTTTTCTCTACACCCTCTCCAACGTATATTATTTGTAGACTTTTTGATGATGGCCATTCCGACCAGTGTGAGTTGATACCTCATTGTAGTTTTATTTTGCATTTCTCTAATGATTAGTGATGTTGAGCATCTTTTCATGTGCCTGATGGCTATCAGTATGTCTTCTTTGGAGAAATGTCTATTTAGATCTTCTGCCCACTTCATAATTGGGTTGTTTGTTTTTCTGATATCGAGCTGTATGAGCTGTTTATATATTTTAGATATTAACCCTTTATCAGTCACATCACTTGGAAATATTTTCTCCCATTCTGTAGGTTGTCTTTTCGTTTTTGTCGATGGTATCCTTTGCTGTGCAAAAGCTTTTAAGTCTAATTAGTCCCATTTGTTTATTTTTGCTTTTATTTCCTTTGCTTTAGGAGACAGATCCAAAAAAACGATTGCTACGGTTTATGTCAGAGAGTGTTCTGCCTATGTTTTCTTCCAGGAGTTTTATGGTTTCTCGTCTTACATTTAGATCCCTAATCCATTTTGAGTTTATTTTTATATATGATGTGAGAAAATGTTCTAATTTCATTCTTTTACATGTAACTGTCCAGTTTTCCCAGAACCACTTATTGAAGAGATTGTCTTTTCTCTATTGTATATTCTTGCCTCCTTTGTCAAAGATTAATTGACCATAAGTGTGTGGGTTTGTTTCTGGGCTTTCTATTCTGTTCCATTGATCTATGTGTCTGTTTTTGTGCCAGCATCATACTGTTTTGATTACTGTAGCTTTGTAGTATAGAAGCTAGGGAGCCTGATTCCTCCAGCTCCGTTTTTCGTCTCAAGATTGCTTTGGCCATTCAGGGTCTCTTGTGTTTCCATACAAGTTTTAAATTTATTTGTTCTAGTTCTGTGAAAAATGCCCTTTGTATTTTGATAGGGATTGCATTGAATCTGTAGATTGCCTTGGGTAGTATTGTCACTTTAACAGTATTAATTCTTCCAATCCTAGAACACAGTATATGTTTCTAGCTGTTTGTGCCATCTTCAATTTCTTTCATCAGTGTCTTATAGTTTTCCCAGTATAGGTCTTTTACCTCCTTAGGTAGGTTTATTCCTAGGTATTTTATTCTTTTGATGCAATGGTAAATGGGATTGTTTCCTTAATTTCTCTTTCTGATATTTCATTATTAGTGTATAGAAATGCAACAGATTTCTGTATGTTGTAACTTTACCATATTCATTGATGAGCCCTAATAGTTTTCTGATGGCGTCTTTAGGATTTTCTATGTATAGTATCATGCCATCTGCAAACAGTGACAGTTTTACTTTTTCCTTTCCAATTTGGATTCCTTTTATTTCTTTTTCTTCTCTGATTGCTGTGACTAGGACTTCCAAAACTATGTTGAATAATAAAAGTGGTGAGAGTGGGCATCCTTGTCTTGTTCCTGATCTCAGAAGAAATGCTTTTAGCTTTTTACTGTTGAGTAGGATGTAAGCTTTGGGTTCGTCATATATGGCCTTTATTATGTAGGCATGTTCCCTCTATGCCCACTTTCTGGAGAGTTTTTATCATAAATGGATACTGAGGGAATGATACATTTTAGATTATACCATTTGATGAACAGATCTAATATGTTTCAAATGTCTTCTAAAACTCTCTGGAAGGTTTAGCCCAAAAAACAGGTGTCCATGTTCATGTGACTATCATAGCATGCTTCATCAACTCAGGATGCATATATTGCCACATGTCCTTTATTTTCCCAAACCTGCCCCATTAGCAGGATATGGAATCTTTCCTTGAGCCTCCCAGCTGTCCTAGAGCCAGAAAGAGACCATCTTACTTGTGAACTGGAATCTGAGAATCCACCCACTGCCTTGGCTTCACCACTATTAATGCCTGGACTGTTGTCCAGTGCTGCTATATAGCAGTCAGCCCCCACTCGGACCTCAGTGGAACTCCACACTGGTTTCCCAGGTGACATATTCTTTTACTTTATACTCCCTTGCTCAGCCATGGTTCCCAGAACAAACCTCTGGGCTAAGATATCCAGGACTGAAGGAGCTAATAGCATCAGTTCCACGTATTGTGCCAAAATGTCCTCCTAGGTTTGGATTCCCCATTTCCTACAGATAACTTCACTTCAAGGGACTTGTGCCCCTCTATTTACTTAGGGACACCATGGTCTATCCTGACAGATCTTCCTAATTTGAAACCTGTGGGATCAGGGGTTGGGGTCCTGGTTCTTTCTCTTCCAGAAGGCTTTGGTTTCTTCCTGTATATTGTCCACCCCATTCCCTGTAACCAGCTCTACAGAGGCAGTTTTTAAGCCATAAAAAACAATGAAAAGAGGGTACATAAATGGTCTTTATAAGGTCAAAGAAAGCTAGCTTCTGTCAACTAAAATGACAGTACCCCATTCTCTGTGATCAAGTCGGTATTTCTTTTATAGACTTAGACTCATAGAATTGTAGATCTGTTAAGAACTTTGCTAGTCTTCTAGTCCAAGCTTCTCATTTTACCAACATGGAAGCAGGTCCAGAGAAAGTTAGGCAATTTATCCAAAATCCACAAAGCCAGTCAGTGCCAGAGCTGGACTGAAAGCCCTAGAGCCCTGGTTCATTCCTCTTTCCACTGCACCTCATTTCATTTCTCTTTTGATTTTCTTTCATTTCATGTTTCACTAAAGAATTTATGGCTTTGTATCCATTATAGCAAGCTCCTCTCGTCTTGATGTAGGTACATTAATATGAATTACTCATAAATGGATTGGAAAAATGAGATGTCTCTTATAAATCTCCTGCTTTTTATGATTTTTTTTTTTTTTACATCCTGGAACCTTAATTGTCCCACCCAGTTTTGAGTGCTGTCAGCTATATGCAAGCTATTGTGATTCAAAAACAAAACAAAACTAGTTTTCACAGACTGAGAAAATTAAATGTGTTAGGAGAAAGAGTAATAATTTGAGAACTAAGAATGGAGAAAATAAATCAGACAGGAGACCCTGTATGGGAGATAAGAAAATCCTGAAAACATTCCATGGAAAAGAAACCAGAATAGAAAAAGATTTGTCTTCTTACTAGATAGTAAAGAACTTAACAACAATTAACTAGTCATAGATAGTAGTCATGTAAACTCAATCTTACCCCATGGCTTATGGTCATTATAACTGAATTGTGTCATTTATAACTCTATTCTTATTGCATTAAGAATGATTCCAGTTAATAAGGCTCACAGATATTTTATCTTTTATTAGAATACCAAAGAACTGAAAATTCTTCTTGGCAGATACATTTTTGTAATTAGGTATTAAAAACCATCATTTATGGTAGAGCAAAATTTATACTATATGGTTAGCAATGTGATAAATTATTGTTTGTAAAGTGTATACAGTAACTATAATATAAAGAATAAATCCAAGATTTTTGCTTCCAGCCAAGATGGAGTAACAGGTACTAGATTTATCCTCTCACTTGAAACAACTATAAAAATAGATAAAATATGTGAAACAGTGGTTTTCAAGACTTTGGACGCCAAGCAACAAAAGACATTGATCCTCAAGAGAAGGAAAGGAAGCTGAGCCCAGCTTACTGTTTTGAGAATGTTTACAGGCCATGGCACAGGAAGGAGGAACCAAAGAGGGCCTGGCTGACTCTTGAGTTGTGGAGACAGAGCTAATAGTCTGGAGAGCCTATGGTGGCTGGAGTTCAGAATGCAGGGTAGCAGAGAAGGGAGAGCTGAACAGAGAGAAAACTCCAGACATCTGAAGAAGATTTCCCTTCAGTGTCTTGCAGAGTACTCATTAGCACAAGTGTGTTAGGAGACTACAAAAAAAATGGGGGAAGAACTATCCAAAACGATTAGAAGGAGCAGTACTCAGAGCTCACAGAGGGCCAGGAATAACACCTGTTCCTACCAGCCAGACTAGAAAACCCATAATTCAAGGGCGTTGGGTAAAATACTTAGAAGTAGTGGGTAATAAGGAGCCCTAGATTAGGGGCTTCCCTGGTGGCGCAGTGGTTGAGAGTCTGCCTGCCAATGCAGGGGACACGGGTTTGAGCCCTCGTCTGGGAAGATCCCACATGCCGCGGAGCAACTGGGCCCGTGAGCTACAACTACTGAGCCTGCGCGTCTGGAGCCTGTGCTCCGCAACAAGAGAGGCCGCGATAGTGAGAGGCCCGCGCACCGCGATGAAGAGTGGCCCCCGCTTGCCACAACTAGAGAAAGCCCTTGCACAGAAACGAAGACCCAACACAGCCCTAAATAAATAAATAAATAAAATTAAAATAAGGAGCCCTAGATTAAATGCTGCTGTTCCCACTTAAAAGATCTCAAAGGTGAAACCTGAAGGATTGAACTGTTTCTATATAACTCAACTGAGTCCTAGTATAAAAGCATCCAACAAGGTAAAATTCACAATATCTGGCATCCAATCAAAAATTTCCAGGCATGCACAGAAGCAGGAATGAAGAGAAATAGCAATCCATTGAAACTGAACCAGAACTGATACAGATGTTAGAATTAACAGACAGAAATAGTTATTATAACTGTATTCCAAATGTTCAAGAAGTTATAGGAATGATTGAATATCTTAAGTAGAGTCATGAAAGATACAAAAGAGACCCAAATTGAACTTTTAGAGGTGAGAGCCACAATTTGTGTGTTGAAAATTAACTGTGAGAGGAATTAATGTCAGATTACATATTGCATAAGAAAAGATTAGTGAACTTAAAGTCCTAGCAATAGAAACTGTCCAAAATGAAACACAGAGAGAAAAAAAAAAAAAGAGACTAGCAAAAATAGAAAATGTACAGAGCATTTGTGAGCTGTGCGACAATTTCGGGTGGTCTAATATATATGTAACTGAGCTCCCCAAAAGAGAAGAGGAGGGGAGACAGGAAAAACATTTGGCAAAAAATATTTGAAGAAATAATGGCTAAAATATTTCCAAATTTGATGAAAACTATAAAACCACCCATCTAAGAAGCTCAAGAATCATGAAAAAACTATACCAACCCACATCATAATCAAATTGCTCAAAACAAGTGATAAAGATAAAATCTGAAAAGTAGCTAGAGCGGGGAAGATGTATTATGTAGAGAGAAACAAAGGTAAGGATGAGGCAGATTTTTCATTGGAAACCATGCACATGAAAAGACAGTGCAATGACAGACATCTTTCAAAGTGCTGAAAGGAAAAGAAACAAAACAAAACTGTCAATGTAGAATCTATAGCCCACAAAAATAACTTCAAAAATGAAGTCAACAGACTTCTTAAGAGAAACAAACACTGAAAGAATTCATTACCAGTTGTTATGGACTGAATGTTTATGTCTGTCCAAAAGTCGTATGAAGCCCTAACCCCTAATGTGATGGTATTTGAAGGAGGGGCCTTTGGGAGGCAGTTAGAATTTTAAAAACTGAATTTGTTTTAAAAACTGAATTTGTAGTTACAGCTCCAGCCCAGAAGACTTCATAGGTAAATTCTACCAAATATTTAAGGAAAAAAACCAGTTGTACCCAAACTCTTCTAGAAAATTGAAAAGGAAGAAATCCTTCCAAACTCATTTTGTGAGACCAGCATTACCCTAATACTAAAACCAGGTTTAAAATATATAAGAAAAGAAAACTACAGACTAATCTCCCTCATGAGCATAGATGTAAAAATTCTTAACAAAATGCTAGCAAACTGAGTCCAGCAATGTATAACAGGGCAAATGTATCATGAGCAAGTGGAGTTTATCCTAGAAATACAAGGTTGGTTTAACATTCAAAAATCAATCAATGTTATTTACATTATTAACATACTAAAAAAGAAAAACTATGTGACTATCTCAATAGATGCAGAAAAAGCACTTGGCAAAATTCAGCATCCATTCCTGATTTGAAAAACAAATTAAAAAACCTCCCAGAAAAATAGGAATACAAAGAAACTTCCTCAACTAGATAGGGGCTTCTATGAAACACCAATAGTTACCATCATAAATAACAGTGAAAAGCTCAATATGTTCCCCATAACTCTGGGAACAAGGGGAGAATGTTTGCTCTTACCATTTATACTCAGCATTGTACTGGAGGTTCTAGACAATGCAGTAAGGCAAGAAAAAGACATTGAAATCATGCAGATTGGAAAAGAAGTAAAATTTCTTCATTTACAGACAGTATTATCTTCTATATAGAAAGTCTGTGGAATCTACCTCCCACCCCACCCCCCCAAAAAAAAGGCTATGGGAACGAATAAGCAAGTTAGGCAAAGTTGCAGGATACAAGATCAATACAAAAATCAGTTATATTTCTATATGCTAGCAATGAAAAATCAGAAATTTAAGTTAAAAACAAAACCATTTATAATTGCATTAAAAATATTTATATCTAGTTATAAATCTGACAAAAGATGTGACCTTGGTTTGTACAAAGATTTTTTTAGATATGACACCAAAAGCATGATCCATTAAAGAAAAAATTGCTCAACTGGACTTCATCACATGAACACTTTCTGCTTTTTGAAAAACACTGCTAAGAGAATAAAATGACAAGCTACAGACTTGGAGAAAACATTTGCAAATCACATATCTGATAAAGGACTTTTATTAAGTATATTAAGGAACTTTCAAAACTCAATAGTAAGGAAAAAAACCAGTATAAAACGGGCAAAGAATCTACCTCTCCAGAGAAGATAAATAGATGGCAAATAAGCACATGAAAGATTCTCAATATCTTCAGTCACTAGAGAAAAGCAAGTTGAAAACACAAAGAGATTCCACAGTGTACCTATTAGAATGGCCAAAATTAGAAAGATTGACCATACCACGTGGTGACAAGGATGGGCAGGAACTGGACTCTCATACACTGCCATTGAAAATGTGAAATGGCACAACTGCTTTAGAAAACAGGGCCATTTCTTTAAAAGTTAGACTTACACATACCAAATGATCCATCCATTCTATATCTAGGTGTTTACACAAGACAAGTGAAAGCATTTGTTCATACAGAGATTTATACACTAATCCATAGCAGCTTTATTTGTAATAACCAAAAACTGGGAAATACCCAAATATCCATCAATAGATGAATGGAGAGGTGCAAGGGAGAGATTGTTAAGGGACATAAAAGAGACTTTTGGTGGTGAAGGATATGTTCATCGTCTTGATTGTGATGATGGTTTCACTGTTGGCATATATATGCCAAAACATATCAAGTTGCACAGTGTTAAGTATATGCAGTTTATTGTATGTTAAAACTCTTTTAAAAAATAAATAATAATAAAGCAAAAAGAAAGTAAGACTCACTGTTGGAATTCATACTTGTGTAAATATTACTGGAAAACTGTTGTGTAAGTTAATTAGATTTTTTTTTTTAAATATCAATACATCAGTGGACACTTTTTAAAGCAAAGAACCCTTTCGTAAAAGTAATCTTCACTGTTGAATACATCTGTTTTTTTGACTCCTGATGCAATATATTGTGTTTCCTTAAAGAGGATGTACATCCAGTCTGCTGGGATAACAGCAGCACACTTCCACTTCTTTTTAAGAGCCTTTCATGACAACAGTAGCATCATGGTGGCCATGCTTTGTCTTGAAGTGGCGGAGGGCAATTGCGCTAGATAGCTGGCTACATCCACTCCTTCATACACATTCCGTTTAGTTCCCCTGTTAAATTACGTATTGTGATTAGATATTTACTCTGCTTGGCATCTTAGCCAAATTTCAGCCTAGGAACTTACACGTGCTTCATCCAGGCAGCACTGCCAATACTTCAGAATGAGTCATTTCCTCTTAACACAAAGCTCAGTTAATACTTTGCACTGGGACTCTGTATGTGTGAAAGTTCCCTTTCAGTCCACTAACAAAATTAAAACTACCAAGTTTTAAAGTAGGTATGCGTTTTGAATGTTTTGGGTGTTCCATTAAAAGACCTGGCTTTGTTTCCGCGTGGTAAAAGGACTCAGTAAGAGGAAAGGAGAGAAGTCAGCCACAGAACACAACCTTCCAGATGTTTTCTGAGCTCACAGTGCTAACTGCGCGTAAGATGCTGACGGGCAGTTCTGCGTCTTTCGCCCTGGCTCAGGGCGGTGACGCCCAGGCGCTCAGCATCCTTTCTCACCGTGTCTCTCTGACTCAGGGAGCCGTGATGACCCAGGCTTGCTTGCTTTCTTTCAGGGTGTGAACGGCATGTCTGTGGATGAGAAGCCTGACTCCCCCATGTATGTGTATGAGTCCACAGTCCACTGCACCAACATCCTCCTGGGCCTCAATGACCAGCGCAAAAAGGATATTCTCTGTGACGTGACTCTGATCGTGGAGAGGAAGGAGTTCCGGGCCCACCGAGCTGTGCTGGCCGCATGCAGTGAATACTTCTGGCAGGCGCTGGTTGGACAGACGAGAAATGACTTGGTGGTCAGCTTGCCTGAGGAGGTACAGTAGTTTGGTTTGTTCGTGCAGTTGCTAATGGAGGTTTGTTGACTTGGAGACAGTTGGCTGAGGAGGACCTGGAAGGTAGGACCTGTGCCACATCCCTGCTCGGGGGCTGATGATCAAGTCACCCACGCGTTAGGTTTGCGGCAGAGCCAGTTTCTATTGGATGCATTTCACGTCTCAGAGGCATGAATCTGAACCTCACCTGTGCCTCACAGCCCCACCTAGTTTCTAGTTCACTGACTCTTCGGGTTTTGAGTAGTTTGCCCAAAGTTTAGTACAGTCCTACATGTGGGATCTCAATCACTGGGACTGTTGCTATGATTTTTCTCTTTCAAATGGTTGAAGCAACACTTGATTTCCGTTGAGAGTAAAAGAATGAAAGTATTCACAGCACCTTCCTTGCCCAGGGGGAGGAGTAAAAGCAGGCAGTCATTTTCACAGTTAATATAGTAAGATTCTAAGAAGTGTAAACTTGCTTTTCTCACCATCGTTGAAAATACCCTACTCAGGTTTCTTAATTACTTCAGGGAGTCCAGTCACTTCTGTACTTTGGGGACACTAGTAGCTGGACTTGTTCTGTCCAGAGATGACATACAGTTGGATGGTTTGAGCTGCCAGAACTCAAAGGATGGGCTTCATGCCGACAAACCATTAAATTAGCCACCCCTTTGAACTGTCTATACAGTTACTCTTTTTCTATTATCCTGATTCCCCTTCATTTTTGTGGGACTAAGGGTAACACTGAGCAGCCTTAGGCTTTGTGTTCAAGGCCAGAATCATTCCCTGTGCCCCAGCACGGTCTACAACACCAGGGCTGCCACTGACAGTTGTGCAGGCTGTGCACTGCACAACTCTCAAGGGTACAACTCATGTTCGTAGTCTATGTGAAGAGAGACCCAGAGTTGTGCCGTGATCCACAGAGCAGCTCTTCACAGCACCCCTAGGAGAAACCAAAGACCCGGTCACCCTGAGGGAGGTGCTAATGGGCACAAGTAGCATTAAGTCTCAGGGGTCCCAGATCCAGTGTCTCCAGAGGCCTGGCAAATCATATAAATGAGTAAAGCAGGTTGTGTATGAGAAGTAGGACGTGGTGGGGCAAGCAGCTGCTCCACAGAAAGACATTCAAGTTCAACATAAAAAACAAATAGACATACACACTACTGTATATAAAATAAACAACAAGGAAGCTAGGGTAGCTTTATTGATACCAGTCAAAATAGACTTTTAAGACAACATTATTTGCACAGGGAACTAGATTCAATATCTTGTATTGAACCTATAATGGAAAAAAATCTGAAAAAGAATATATATATATCAATATATATTCATAAATATAACTGAATCACTTTGCTGTTCACCTGCAACATTGTAAATCAACTATTCTTCAATTTTAAAAAATCCATCTATACCCCCCAAAAAAAAACAAAGACAAAAATAGACAGGGGGTCAGAGGGGTCACTAGGTCCAGTCCCCTGTTAAGAAATGTCTGCTGTTACCCCTGCAGAGCAGGAAAGTGGCAAAGTGAGGGCTACATAGGCAGTTTCACATGAATATTCTTTGTTATGTACCCAGGTGAAGGGCTCCATTACTACTCCTCACACCACTGTCAAGTAGATAACTAGAAAGATCCTAATACTAGAAACAAAAGGACAAACCAGTTGAAGATAATGTAATTGGGGCTGGAGGAGGGAGGGATGCTTATGTACCAAGTGATGTGGGAAGGCCAAGAAATGGCAGCTGTGGTGTGACTGTTGATCCTGAGCTGCATTAATGGGCAAATACTTAACCCGTCATTAGGTGAGAGGATAAATATAAAAGACTACGTTTAAACTGGTTGGCGTTCGTCAAATATAAGACTCTTTCTTCTTCTCTTGAGGGGCAGCAAGCGCGCCTTTGAATTTACTTTAACTCTAGAATTCTCTGAAAATATCTGACAAACTTCCAATTATCCAGAATGGTTTTAGGGAGGGGGTGGAGTTTACAGTTAATTTATTATCTGTATCTGTTTGAGAGTCACCTCATATATGTTTTTTACTAATTTACAAAAAAAAGAGATTACGTTAAAATATATTTACAAATGAAAACCATAATTTATGTAATTTAGTCTCTCTTGCATGACTGCGGTCCCCATCTGGAGACTCCCTGGACCTTGTGCCGTAAACGCTGGCCTGCCCCCAGTTAGCTCTGTGATCCTGATCTAGTCACTTAACCTCTCTGAGCCACAGTTCTTACCTGTAAAAACCCCTAAAATGCTGAAGTCCTTAAATTATTTATCATAATACAATACCAAGGCAGTAAAACCTAACCTAAAAATTTCTTTTTAGATCAAATCCCTGATAATCACTTATTTCCTTGGCACTGGGCACTCTTTGAAGTTAAGAGTGTGTAGATGCCACACAAAAATCTGCTATTTGACCTTTTGATTGTTAGTGTTCCAGTTAAGTGAGAATTTGCTAAGTGTTGATTTTCTTTCTAGTTGTGTAAAATGATTTCTTTTCCTACATCATCTGCATTTCCAAATAATTAAAACATTCTGGTTCTTCATATACCTGAAACCTTCAGATATAACTAGACACTTTTTTTTTTTTTTCCTGTGAAACGTGAATTCGTATTGTCAGTAACCCAGCTCCAGTCATCCTGCTGATGGGCATGCAGGCCAACCCCCATGTGGCATTTTCCTTTGTGGGTCTGTAACTGTTTCTGAGGCCTCCTTCCAGGAGCCTCTGCCTCTGTTCAGAGGCCCCTCCTGGGGCCCCAGGCGCTGGGCATTGTTTTCTCTCCTTGCTGTGTGCACACTGAAAGGTCCTTGCAGGCTCTCAGATGCTGTCCCACTTAGCTCAGTGAATGACTTCATAGAATTTGAATTAAGTGGTGAATAAACAAACATCCCAAACACTACCTTGGAAAGTAGCTGCTTGGAACTCACTGGCATTTGGTTCATATGATGTAAGAAAAAGCATTTGATTAGCTCCTTGGAAATCTTTAAACTTCATCATAATCCATCACGAATTCAAATCACCTTCTGGCCCGGTCCCAGCCTTGCTCACTCTTGGCTCGCCTCTGCGCTCCCTGCCCGGCCAACTGCTGAGCTTCACAGGGGCCGGCATGGCTGAGTCTGAAAGCTCCGTCTCTGGGTTATGTTTCTTTTTTTAATATTTATTTATTAATTTGGCTGTGCTGGGTCTTAGTTGCGCGTGTGGGATCTTCGTTGCGGCACACGGGCTCCTCCGTTGCAGCATGCGAACTCTTAGTTGCGGCATGCATGTGGGATCTAGTTCCCTGACTAGGGATCGAACCCGGGCCCCCTGCCTTGGGAGCACGGAGCTTTAGCCACTGGACCATCAGGAAAGTCCCTGAAAGCTCTGTCTTTGGACTAGGAAACTTCCGGATACAAACCGCTGCCCTTTTTGCTCCCCTGCTCTGTCAGTTTAGGCCAAAGCCGGCCCCAGCCTGCACCCACTGTCCACTCGTGCAGTTCTAGCCCCACGCCCTGACTCCCGGTGGGCAACGCCGTTACCCACAGAGTAGAGCCGACCAGAGTCCCGGTGTAGCCTCTCAGCTGAAAACGGGAGAGGCAAAAATAGAGGCCTCCTCCTGGAAGTCAAGGAGTCATGGAATTGTCTTGCTTTTTTTTTTCTTTTCCTAAACTGGCATGACAGATTGTCCCTAGGATTTCTGTGACTTGAGCGTTGGTTCCTCATGGAAAAGCACATCTAGGAATGTATGTCAGCAAATAGCAGGAGATAAGGCATTGTCCTTAGTACTTCTGTTCACTGATGAAACAGGTCATTTGGTTTGTAATAGCAAGTGTATTTCGTGTTAAGAGATGAAGAGAAAGTGGGTCGTGTACCAAGCGTGGCAAGGCCCTTCCTGCTCTGCTCCTTCGGATTCAAGCTGCCTCAATGAGCACCTCCTCGGCTGTGGTCATAAAGACCGCTTAGGCTGGATGCCGGCCATTGCTGGAAGTGGCATCACAAGCATGATGTTAAGGTTATGGTGTGTCAAGTACAGAGGGCAGGAAAGGGGTGCAGCTTTGCCCATCAACCCCTTTCTGATGAGCTGGTCGACTCTCACCCAGAATGCTAGGGAAGAGTGGCTGAAAGGAGGTTATTGCCAAGGTCTATTATCAGAAAGTCAAAAGGTACAAGTGTTGGCCAGGATGTGGAGAAAAGGGAACCCTTGTGCACTGTGGTAGGAATGTAGAGCCACTGCGGAAAACAATATGGAGGTTCCTCAAAAAATTAAAAATTGAGCTACCATACGATCCAGCAATCCCACTTCTGAGTCTATATCCAAAGGAAATAAAATCACTATCTCAAAGAGATACCTGCACTCCCATGTTCATTGCAGCATTATTCACAATTGCCAAGACATGGAAACAACCTAAGTGTCCGTCAGCAGATGAATGGATAAAGAAGACGTGGTCTGTATATAAACACACACATACATACACACAAGTGAATATTATTCAGCCTTTAAAAAAAGAAGGAAATCCTGCTATTTGCAGCAACACGGATAAACCTGGAGGAAATTATGCTAAGTCAAATAAACCAGACAGAGAAAGACAAATATTGCACATTCTCACTTATTTGTGGCATCTAAGGAAAAAAAGTCAAACTCATAGTAACAGAATAGAATGGTGGTTACCAGAATCTGGAGGGTAGGGCAAAAGGAGAGATATTGATCAAAGGGTACAAACTTTCCATTATAAGATGAATAAGTTCTGGAGACCTAATGTACAGCATGGTGAGTGTAGTTAATAATAACGTTAATAATAACGTATTATGGGGACTTCCCTGGTGGGAATCTGCCAGGGTTAAGAATCCGCCTGCCAATGCAGGGGACACGGGTTCGAGCCGTGGTCCGGGAAGATCCCACATGCCGTGGAGCAACTAAGCCCGTGCGCCACAACTACTGAGCCTACGCTCTAGAGCCTGAGAGCCGCAACTACTGAGCCCATGCGCCATAACTACTGAGCCTGCGCTCTAGAGCCCGCAAGCCACAGCTACTGAGCCCACGCTCCACAACTACTGAAGCCCGCGCGCCTAGAGCCCGTGCTCTGCAACAAGAGAAGCCACCGCAATGAGAAGCCCGCTCACCGCAACGAAGAGCAGCCCCCGCTTGCCGCAACTAGAGAAAGCCCCGCGCAGCAACGAAGACGCAACGCAGCCAAAAATAAATAAATTTATATTTAAAAAAATAATAATAATGTAATATGTACTCGAAATTCGCTAAGAGAGTAGATCTCAAGAGTTCTCACCACACACACAAAGGATAACTATGGGATGTGACGGATATGCTATTTTGTTTATAATGGTAATAATTTCACAGGGTACACATATGTCAAAACATTGCATTGTATACCTTAAATACATACAATTTTTATTTGTCATAAATAAATAAACAAACAAGAGGGAGAGCTTATTGCCAAGCCTCCGGCACCTTTCTTTGGGCTTGTTTTCCGGGTCCCCTCACTCTGTAGAGAAGGGGAAGGGTTCACGCAGGGAATGGCTGTAGGATAGAGGTATGGCCCCTTAGGCGGAACTTATGCTTTCAGAGGTAAAAATATATTTCAGACTTCTGCTCACTCACTATCTCTATCTTTTGCTTCCCCTCTATCTTTCTCTTTCTCTCTCTCTTCCAACATTTTGTGACAAATCTTGTTTTTGTAGTGCTAAACAAAAGGGAAAACTGACCCAGAGGGACTCTGGAAACACAGCATTTGTTGTGAAGTCTCCACCACAGGGTATAGTAAAGAATGTTCCTGCCGTAGTACTGAGGAGCACAGAGGCCAGCAAGGAAATTATGGAATCTTTTTGTCTGAAAGTTTTTAGAGGCTATGAAAGCTGTTAATGTCTCTGGAATGGCTTAGGCCCAGTTTTTTAAAGAAGCAATAAGACAGTCATGACTGTCTTTGGACAGTCCTTTCAGGATGTCATACTACAGAAAGTACTCAACGCTACAGCACAGGATGCCCAGAGCTTTCTGAGCCTGAGTGTGACTCTAGGGGGAGGGAAGGTTTGGCGGGAAGCAGGGGGTGAGGTCTCTGGGAAGTGGCATGACCAGGATAAGAAGTGCAAAGCACTCCCCCACCCCAAAGCACAGAGCCAACCCTTTAGCACCCCCCCATTTATCACCTAGACAAAACTCAGAAGAACAGGTCAATTTTAGGAACTGAGGAGCATCAGCCATGAGAGGCTGGGAAGACCATAATCGGGACCTTGGCACTAACTGCATATGGGGCCTTGAGCAAGCCGGTCGATCTCTTTGAGCTTCTGTTGCTTCGTTCGTTCACTTATTCATTCATTCCGCAAATATTTATCAAAGGCTGTACCAGGACGCGCTGTTCTAGGTGCTGGGTGAACCTAGTGAACAAAACAGACCTTACATTCCAGTGGGGGAGAAGGAGAGACAGAAAATAAATAAATATAACATGGACTTTGTTAGATGCCATTGAGGAAAATAAAACAGGGAAGGGGGTTAAGGAACGTCAGGGTTCAGGTATGGCAGTTTTAACTAGGGTGGTCAAGAAAGACCTGTTTTGGGGTTGACTTTTGTAGAAAGACCTGAAGGAGGTGAGAGAGACAACCATGTTGACATGTGGGGGTAGAGTGATCTAAGTGGAAGGAATAGCAGGGAAAAGGCCCTGGGGATGGAGTGGACCTGGCCTGTTTGACACACGGTAGCAACATGAGCAAAAGGTCGATAGGAGGCAGCACGTCAGAGAAGTGTCAGGGCAAGGCTGTGCACCTTTTGGATACATTACCTTTCCTTGGAATGAGCTAGGAGGCCATTGGAGGTTTTCCCAGGAGAAGATAATTTTGACTGCTGTGTGAAAATAGATTGAAAGAGGGCAGGGGCAGAAGCAGGGAAAACAGTTAAGATGCTGAGGCAACAAACCAGGCATGATCTGATGGCCTGGACCAGGGTGATAGCAGTGCAGCGGCGATCAGTGTCAGATTCTGGTAATATTTTTTTTTAAGTTTGCAAACTTCTGTTTGTTTGGCTGTGCGGCTTGCGGGATCTTAATTCCCCGACCAGGGATCAAACCCGGGCCCCCTGCAGTGGAAGTGTCGGGTCCTAACCACTGGACCACCAGGGAATTCCCTCTGGTAATATTTTGAAGGTAGAACTTATGGGATTATCTTATAGATTGGATGTAGGATGGAAGAGAAAGAGAAGAGTTAAGGATAACTCCAAGGTTTAGGGCCTAAGCTGTTGGAAGGATGGAGTTGCTGTTAGCTGGGATTGGTGAAGAGTGAGGGAAATAGGTTTCAGGTGGTGGGAGTGGGGCAGGATTAGGAGTTCTATTTTGTACATGTTAAGTTTGAGAAGCGTGTTAGCATCGAAGTAGAGATGTCTACTACACAGTAGGATGTACATGGCTGAAATTCATGGGAGAAATCTAGCCTGGAGATAGAAGTTTTAATACCAGAGTACTGGGGATATTGAAAGCTCCAAGACCAGATACAAATACCAAGTGAATAAGTGTGAACAGAAAAAACAAAAAGAGAGAGAGGTCTTAGGATTGATCCTTGGGTCTTTTCAGAACTAAGGGGTCAGGGAGAAAAAGATGAGGCAGCAGGGTAAACCAAGAAAGAGTAACTATTGAAGTCGAAGGAAAAGCAAAAAAGAGTTTAGTGTGTTGGAAGCCAGGTAAAGAAAGGTGGAGAGAGTAATCAACAATGTCAAATGATGGTGATAGGAAGCTAAGGTGAAGGCTGAAAACTGACCATCCAGCAATTTGGAAACCATTCGTGATTTCATTGAGCACTTTGGGAAAGCAATAGGAGCAAAAACCAATTGGGCTGTGTTCTAGAGAGAAGGGAGAGGGAAGGATTTGAAGAAGCTCATGTAGGCTACATTTTTGAGGCCTTTTGAGTTAAAGGGAGCAAAGAGGTGAGCCAGTAACTGGAGGGAAATAGAGTCAAAAGAGGTTTCCTTTGGGCTTCTTTTCTAAGTAGGAAGAAATTCCAGCACACTTGCCCTCGATGTTAAAGATGATCAATATTCACTCATATCCAATTTTCCTCTCTTTCCTGCACACACAGGAAGACCACATTTACAATCAGGTTTGCTGGGTAACTATATCTAACCAATAAAACATTGAGTGAGAGTCATGTGTCACTTCTAGCCCGAGGCAGTTAAAAGTAAGTGTGAGTTCTTGGTGTTCTTTCACATCCATTGAACTGGTGTCAGAGAACTCCTAGGTGCTGGAACCAAAACCCAGATTCTTTTTTTTTTTTTAGAGATTTATGTTTTATTTTATTTTACATCTTACTTTCCAAAAATAAATTTTAAAACAACCAATCAGTTTAAAAAAAACTTAAACACTAATCCAGCTGAAACACAATTAATTCCATTTTTGCCTGTTTCCTTCCAATATTCTCTTTATGTATACACATTTTAAATGGCTGCAGTCATAGAATTGCAAGATTATATATTGCATTTTATTAGTTAACATCAGAATATCATATAATCTTCCCGTGTCAACTCATATTCCATTCCATGCATAATCTTTGCAATTGCAGTTTTAATAATCAGACTATTCAACTGCATAATCATACCATAATTTACCTTATTCTCTTTGTCGAACATTTATTTTTTAAACATAGCTAGTGAACATATTTTAGCATTTAGGGTTATTTAGTGTTTTTAGCTTCTGTTTTATCATTTATTTAAGAAATAATGGGGGAAATAGTTTAAGATCATTGAGTTCAAGTGTGAATATCATTACTGCTCTTATATACTTCTGTATTAATAGCAAAAGGGTTTGTAGAAACTTACAGTGCCTACATGAGTAAAAAAGGAGTCAGTTTATCATACAACCCAGATTCTTGAGTCACTGTTGGAAGAGAGCCATCTGACTCGCATCAGACTATGACATGAATGAGGACTTAACCTTCATGTTAGGCCATTAAGACTTGGTGTTTATTTGTTTGCACAGCAAAGCCCATCCTGACTCATACTTGAGCGGATGGGAAAGTTCCAAAAGAGACAGAAAACTTGCTGATATGGCAGACAGAAGGCCAGTCGCTAAAAGAGTACTCTTGAGGACTTGAGAGAGGACAGGATCTCCTGAGCAAGTGGGCCAACTCAGCTCAACAATGCTCATCCTTCTGGACATTGATGGAGTTGAACTGGATGATCTCTGGAGACCTAGCCTGTGCTGCAGGTTGATGGTCTTGGAACTTTTCTAGGTTCCTGCTGGAGGGAGAGAAAAAAAATCCTGCAGGTCAGAACGAGAGGAGAGACGTTTGGATTGAGAGGTAGGGAAAGACCAGGGAGATGGGAGGCAGATTGGTCTGGAAAGGAGAGAATCATCTGACTTCAGAAGAGGCATGAGCTCACTTGTCTTATCTTTGTTTGTAAATCCTCCCTGACTTTTCGCATATGGTCTTAGAGTTCATCGGAGATGACAGTTCAAGAGCTGTAGAACCACTGGGCTATTTGATAACCTAGAACATAGACAGATTGTAGAAAATGCAGATCATTGCTATGTAACGATTTCAGAAGGATCTTGAAAAAAATTATTATTATTTAATGATCTCAATTTCCACATGAGTATGCAGGGAATAACAATACAGGGCACCAGTTTGCCTTTCAGGGCAGCTCTTCAGATTAATGAAATGTGATAAGTTAAACTTCTTGGAAGGATGGTGCCATATAAACAGTAGGTGTTATTATTCCCATAAAAGGAAAGCACAGCCTTCTCTGATGAAGTGGCTCTTACCTCAGACTCTTCATTAAAAGCTGTGGTGCAAGTTTCCAAGTTGCATTGGTGAGACTTGGTAGCAGATGAAAAAAAAAAAAAGCAAAAAAATAAGAAGTCAAAGTATCCCAGGTAACTACTTGCCGGCAAGTAAGAAGTTTTCAAGTCCTAGAATCGTGCTGATAAGTCTGAACTGCCTAAAGGCAGAACTTATTTATAGTAACACAAAGGTGACTTCCAGCCCTGAAATCTGGGCCTCCGCCTCAGATGGGGGTGCAATAAAGCAAAGCCGTGAAAAGGGGAGCTAATACTATTGTGATTCCATTTCTGAAGGCTGCTCAGTGGTGCTGCTACAGAGGGAGGGAAATCTGGTGTGAAAATAGCCACAGCAATAGCTGATTTTAAAACTGAAATATATAAGCTATTTCCAAACCTCTTAGATTTCTAAATCCTGAGGCCATTAAGTCCTATTTAAAGAGCTTTATGCAGAGGTGCATTCCTCTTTTGGAATAGTAGAAGGAGTTGAGTGGACAAAAACTAAGACCTTTCGAAGAATTATTTTTAAGTGACCTGATTTCAAAGACAGTTTTAAGGCTTTCTTTCACTTTACCTGTTTCACCCTGTATAATGTAGGATGACCACAGTAATCAAAAATTTTAAATGGATTCATAACAAAGCCTTTGACAGTAAAGTTGTTTGCATTAAATTTTATAAAAGTAGGTACCAGTGTATCTATTCATTTCAAGACTCTTCTCTATATATGAATTAAATGTCCCTTACGTTTCTTGCTTTGCTCTGTTATGGAATCACTTAGCTATTTCAATTGAAATCAGTAATAGATTTAGAGACAGAGTTCAGAGCTGTAAAGTTCCTCACTTGATCAGGAATCATACATATTATTTTTGTCATATTTAATCATAGAACCCAGGCCTTTAACAGGGTACTTAATTAAACTTTTAATTCATGATAAGTTAAATAGCACTTGGGAGGGTTTTTAAAAAATTATTTCCATGTCCCATCCAGATTACCAAAAAAATTAAAAATAAAAAAAAATAAAGGTATGATGGACATAATGGCTGTCAGCCAAGGGTATTGTAGGTCATGCCAACATGAGCTGGCAGCAAGCCATTGTCCAATTAGCATGACTTTATCGATGCAGAGTAATCACTCTTGAGTTCATGGTTGAGTCACTCGTGATGGAGTGGTACTTCCCTTGAGCCAGTGCTTCTTAGAATAGGTTTCTTGTTCACTGTTATTACCTGCCCTACTTTGCCAATAAAAGAGCAAGACCATTTAGGCTGAAAGCCGAACAGAAGAGAAACATTGATTATAGATCTCATTTCTCTTTGCTTCCTGAAAACTGAGATTGCAATTACACAGTGAAAGCAAGGGGTGTTTTTTTAAATGAGTTACAGGAAAATACAGTTTCCGTACCAAAATACTCAAGAGTTGGAATCCAAGAGTCAGTTTTGATTCTGTCTTTTCTTTGGCAGCTCTTAACACTGAGCACAAATGGGAGGATATCAGTAGAGTTACCTAATCATCCTAATGGATTCACATTCCATTCAAAAACTTGGAATGTCCCCAGACTGCTTCAGGTTTCAGCTCTATTGTTGGGGTGTCCGTGACATTTCTGGTGGGTGTGCAGTTCTACACAAGCAGACAGCTTTTGAAAGGGACCCTTCTTCTGGTGAGAACACCTGGAATCTTGGTTGAACAAGCTGTAAACCAGGAAATTGATTCAGGAATTCCTTAATAAAAGGGATCATATCCAGGCGTTGGGGTGGTGTGTGGTTGTCGGTAGGAAAGGCTGTTCTTAGAAGCACAAAGAAAGTAAAATAGCTGTTGGCACTCATCAGTTAATAACTTCCTGTTTATTTTCTTGTTTGTTTGGTTTCTTAACCAGATCACAGGCTGGACAAAGGGTTGGGTTGGTTTTGCTTTCAGGAGTGGGGCAATTAAACAGCCGCACTTGGTTTCCTGATATTTCAGAAGTGTTCTTTTTCCCATTAACTTGGTGCATATAGTAAGATGTTTGTTTCACTTTGCCCTAGACCCCTCAAATATGTTGACAGTCTCTCTCACTGACAGTGGCACCTCTTCCAAGCTCGCTGGTGATGCAGTGAGCTGTACTGTCTGAGCTGGACTTCTGTGTGCAGCCTGGCAAAGGCTGTGTGTGAAAAAGTGAGTGCATTCAGCACCCTGGGTGGGATGGAGCCAGGCCTCCAATGTGAGCACATTTTTGGACTGATTGGCAGCAGAAATACTGGCAGCTGTTCCCAAGCAAGCCAAAAAGTTGGCCCGGGGATGGAAAAAAAAATGCTGGGATTTAGCCAATGAAAGATTCCTGCGTTTAGAAGAAAATCAAAGGAAGGATACAGAAGGTCACAATGACAGACCTCCAGCTGGTTGAAGTCACAACTATTTCATTTTGTCTTCTGCTGTATAAAGGATAGTATTACTTGTCATTGCCACTCAATTTTTCCCAATTCTTTATTTCTAAGTCTTCATTTTTGTTCTCTTGATTTCTTTATTTTTTTTAATTCTCTACATACAAAATCAAATGACAGATTATTCTTCCTAAAAGTAGTGTACGGGTGATGTTATTTGCAGAGGCGGTATCTGTAACCAGAATTGAATAGAACGGGGCAGGTCTCAGAGTGCAGTAGCCACAAGCGTGTGTTCCAAGCCATGTTGAGTGATACGGGTTGGAGTGGAGTTATGTGTGAAGATCACCTCAAAGATCTGTCCAGAGAGACCCTCTGACACCTCACAACTTATCTATTATTCTTGTCTTATTAGTTACTAAAAGAGAAGGGTGGGAAAAACAGGAAAGTTCCTAAAAGGCCAGGAAAATGTCTGCTGAAAGATAGGATGCTCAAGGGTGTTGCCATGTAAAGATGAGCACTCTTGTACCACGGGAGACGTTTTCCTATTTGATGTCATTCTTCCTTCCAGTGAACACCTTAGACTATGTGCGAATATTCTTTCTGCCAAGTAGAGCTGTTGTAGCCCAGGAATTAAATTGTACCCTACAAATAGGAAGGTGGAAAGATTAAAAATGTGGACCACCAAAATTTGGGGGTAAGAAATATGCAGGATTCTAAGAGAAGATGTTTGAAGCACACCTTTTGTAACTCTGGGGATTTTGGGGGGGGTGACTTAAATCCATCAGATTTGCAAGATATTCACGGAAATGCGATGACCTTTCAAAGTTCTGTTTAACGAAGTTTCTCCATGCCTCCTGTTTGAGGCTGTTACAGTAGATGTCAACCAGATATTCTTACTTGCTAACAGAAGAAATAGTATCCTGGCTACGTGGGGGGGATTTCAGCTCTATTAAAGGAGAATTTGATAACAGTGCAAGATGCTAGACACTGCGGTAGGGTAGAAACAAACACAGAATTACCTTCAGAGGAGGGATGTGTGTGTGTGTTTAAAGGACAAAGGGGTCAAGAGACTTCCTTGGCGGTCCAGTGGTTAAGACTTCGCCTTCCAATGCAGGGGGTGCGGGGTCGATCCCTGGTCGGGGAGCTAAGATCCCACATGCCTCGCAGCCAAAATAAACAAGCAGAAGCAATATTGTAAAACAGAAGCAATATTGTAACAAATTCAGTAAAGACTTTAAAAATGGTCCACATCAAAAAAATCTTAAAAAAAAAAAAGGACAAAGGGGTCAAAGGACAAGATGGCTTAAGTACAGCACTTCATAGAAGCAGAGGAATGGAACACATGACCCTTTTCTAGATCATTTCTTTTGGGGGGTTAACTTAGAAATTTAAGACAGAACCATCTCCTCCAAGGAGCTTACAATATAGTTGAAGAATCAGGACAAACCATAGAAATCAAAGGTGTAAACAATTCAAGAGCATTTGCTGTAGATGCCATGTTATGTGTTAGCCATTGTTTGTGCCACAGAGGTTCTGATCTGGGGGAGGACAGGATTTTCCTTCCATCTCCTAAAACCACCTGAAACTAACACTCACCGGATTGATCAGACTTTCTTAGGGAACAAGTGGGGAGAGAGCCTCCAGGAAAAGACACTGGCACGACAAAGGCCCCAAAAGAAGCAGTCACAGGGCCTTGAGGAGCCAGCTCTGATTAGCACAAAGAGTAGATTTGGGGAAATAATTCAAAATATGGTCAGATTACATGGAGCCTTCCTAGGAAAAAATAAGGTTTAGACCAAAGAATTTAATCTTGATGGAGTAAGCAATAGGAATTCACGGAAACGTTGTGAGCCAAAAAGTGACAGGATGAAAAAGCATTTAAGGACTAACTGTCTAGCGATGGAATGTTGGACGGATGGGACAACAAACTACTCCAGACAGAGGGCACAGCCATGAAGCTCACCCTGCTCCCAGCATGAGCTGCTGGAGGTTATGTGCCTGGTGAAGAGCTGGGAGATGCCAAAGACTGAGTGTGGGACTCACCAGTGGGAAAAGAGGCCATCCAGCCTTGATATATATCTATAGTGCTTTATAAGTTCCCAAGGCACCGCGAGTGCAAAGCTGAAGATACAGATGTGAGGAACACGGGCCCATAGGTGGTGACTGAGACCACCAGGAATTGCCGATCCCTTTCAGAAAAGAGAAGAGAAGAAAGGTCGGGGGCTGACATTGAGCTCCTATACTTAAACTCCCATTGCTGGTTCCTCTAAGAATGAAGTCTACTCTGGATGGCTGGTTTTAAGGTGACTTTCATTTATTTGGGAAATATTTAAGCCCCAACAATTTATCAGACTGAGGATACATATAGAGGTGCTCCCTAAATTACCTTTTAAAGAGTATGCCTTCCAGGTGATATTGTGAGCATCATGCCTTACTTGGCACAGATGGATACAAGGACCTTCAAGGAGATACTAAATTTCTGGAGGACAAAGCCTCTAAAAATACCTCAAGGGTATTTGTAATCCAGTGCCACATACTTTAAAGTGCCAGGAACAGATTCAGGCAAAGGTGATCACTTACGGTTAAAACCATTATGATGAATGTTTGCTGGACTAATTTACTATAGTAGCTAAGCAACACACACAGACACAAAGTAACAACACACACACTGTCTACCCACAAACCCAGGCAGGGGTCAGCCTGAGCATCACTCCTGGTGAGTCACCTAGGTGTTAGATATCTTCTGATGATATTCATGAAATAGACACTCTCCCCAGTGATGTGTTCCGTGTGTAACTTGACCTCATAAAGCCTTTAGATATAACTTCCAGTTAGAGGAAAACCAATGATTACAAAAACAAGCCTAACAACACCATGAGGGAGCAACGGGGCAAATCCAGAAGGTGGGTTGTTCTGCAGGACAAGTGGCCTGATTTCTTCAATAAGTGTCATAAAAATGGGACTATGCTAAATTAAACAAGAGTTAAGGGGTTTAAAAACTAGATGCACTACGTGATCCTGGAGTGGTTACTCGTTTGGATAAACCAGTTATAAAGGACTTTGGGGGGGGTTGGAAAAATCCAAATGTGGTCTGGGTATTAGGAGAAATTTTCCTGAAATGGAAAGGTGGTAATAATTGGAAAAGGCAGACTGAGAAACAGTAGGTCCTGTATGATCTCGGTTTGGTTAAAAAATACAAATTGGAGTGTGTGTGTGTGTGTATGTAAAGGAGCCAAAGGACCTGTGCTAAAGTGTTAAGAGTGGTGACCTGTGAATGGTGGGAATGTGATGTGTTTTGTTTTGCTTGTCTGCATTTTCCAATTTCCTACCGTGTACATTATTACATTTCTGTAATAATAAAAAGGTTATTTGAACAGTTCAGTGGATAGAAGGGAAGGAGGGAGTGAAGATTGGGAGGATTGTGGAGCATAATACTGGAAAAAGTACAACTCCGCAGTATGGCATTATATGTGATTTCAAGACTTCTGTGGCCCCATCGATTTTCTTCCTAGAAGCACCAGTGCTGCACCAGTGCTCCCTGGTCCCTTCCTTCCAGCTCCGGGCCCTCCATTCTCCTAACTAAGAGACTAGAGTCCTTAACTAGGACCAAACAAACTTGCACTCACAGTCTCATTGGTTAAATGAAAATCAACCCAAAAAGCAATAAAGAGAATAGATTTCTTCTAGTTCCTTCTTATTAAAAGTGTGAGAACTTTTTTCATATTTAAATTTACCTTGATCATTGAAACCTACAGATGCTC
Source organism: Balaenoptera physalus (assembly GCF_965194825.1). Taxonomy (NCBI): domain Eukaryota; kingdom Metazoa; phylum Chordata; class Mammalia; order Artiodactyla; family Balaenopteridae; genus Balaenoptera; species Balaenoptera physalus. The sequence goes on from NC_138888.1 coordinate 68,088,861, forward strand.
TTCCTTCCTATATGTTCTCTAGAGTTGCATCTCTGGAAATTACTAATGTTATTTTCAGTGAAAATAGCTCAGATGTTTTCCAAGACTCTGACCCTCTGCATCCCCAGATAGAGAAGGAAATTCTCACCATCTAGTCAAATCTTGTACAACTATGAAGGAAGTAGCAGATGTGGGGAGTGTCACTCCTTTCGTGTTACCCTGGTCTACAAGTACTGAAATTGAAGACAAGGAGAGTCCTTTCATGAATATTTTCAAACCTATGTAAATATCTACAAATGCGTGCTTTGGAAGTTACTCAGTCAGCTTACTTCAGGCTTAGGTTATATACTGAGTATCTCCAGATAGTTGCTTTTTCAAGGATGTGTCAGAATGTTCAATAGGAAGGACATGTTTTTATATTAATCAGTTGGATGATGACATTTTCAAAAACCAAGAGTAAAAGACGCCGCTTCCATCCTCAACTGGGCTTTGTTAAAAAAGGACAACCATAAAGTCGTCCCTGGATCCTGGAAAGCCTGGACCACTGGGGGACCTGCAGTAATGAGGTGGTTTCCCTCCATCCTGCCCAAAGTCTGGAAGAAGACAACTGACACGTGTGTGATTAAGATTTCAGAAGAGTGAGTCAAACTAGAAAGTGATGCTCCAGTGGACCTGCACCTGTAAGTCTCACACTGGTGTTTAAAACAACTTAATGCAGACTGCTTCCTACTCTGTGGTCAACAGAATGCTGCTTCTTCCTTCCTCATCAGGAGCCTCCAGAAATATCTTTTTTTTTAAGTTTCTTTATAAGTGATTTTTCTCTTAAATCAATCTTTAGCTTGTTTTCATGGGAAATCTGTAGTATTTAACTCTTCTAATACCCATGTATTAGTCTGCTCAGGCTGCCATAACAGAATACCACAAAATGGGTGGAATAAGCAACAGAAATTTATTTTCTCACACTTCTAGAGGCTAAAAGTCCAAGACCAAGGTGTCTGCAGGTTTGGTTTCTCCTAAGGCCCCTCTCCCTGGTTTGCAGATGGCCTCCTTCTCGTTGTGTCTTCACATGGCCTTTCCTCTGTGCACAGAGAAAGAGAGAGAACACTGGTGTCTCTTCCTCTTCTTATAAGGACACCAGTTCTGTCAGCTCAAGGCCTCACCCTTATGACCACATTTAACCTTAATTACCTCCCTAAAGGCCCTGTCTCCAAATATGGGGAGATGGGGATGAGGATTTCAACATACGAATTTGGGGAGACCAAATAATGGTCCATAATGACCCACTAAAAAATAATGGGTTTATACAAATAACTAAACAACATAGGTGCAAGATTATCCACATATGTACAGCTACACAACCGCTTACTATGTAACCATATGGAAGAAAAAAGATCTCCATGAACTGATATGGAGTAATTTCCAAGATATGCTTTAGAAGGCAAAAACAAGATGCAGAAGAGTACATACACTAGGTATGCTATGCTTCCTTTTGTTTAAGAAACAAGAGAAAATATGAGTATGTATTTGTAATTCATATGTATAATTTATAAGTATACACGCACATTTGCATATTTTATTAAAAGAAACACAGAAAAGACAAAAAATTATGAAAAGGTGACCTATGGGAAGTGGGTGAAAACAGAATGAAAGGATTTGAGATGGGAGTGACTTTCTATCATTTTAGTTGGTATTGACTTTTGAACCATTTAAATGTTTTACATAGTCAAGAAATTAAAATTTAATCAAAAAAGATGAGAAGCAGCAAGCCCTAAAATTTAAAACAAATAGAAAAAAATGAACTCACTGTATATTAAATTGGTTAATTAACCACACAGAATAAAAGAATAAATTAGATTAACTTTTGAACATGGTTCTATGGCTAGACATCCTCTGTGGGATATTCTTCAATACAGCTGGCCTGAACTTTTCAAAAGTGTCACTGCCATGAAAGACAAAATGATGGGGTACTCTCCTAGGTCAAAGGAAATTAAGTGGGACCAAATGCAGTAAGTGATACTGATTGGCTCCCAGATTAAAAAAAAAAAATCTATGAAGGACATCCTTGGAGCAATTTAGAGACTCAATATAGACTGTATATTAGTTTACAACATTGTGCCAACTTGAGTTTTCTTGGGTAGGAAATTGTTATTTTGGTTATATAGAATGTTCTTCTTCTCAAGATATATATGCTGAAGTATTTAGGAATGAAATGTCATGATTTACTTTCAAGTGGTTTTGGGAAGAAATGTATATGTGGAGGGGGTGGGGGTGTGTTTATCTATAGATAGATAAAGATATAGAGAAGACAGCACACTTTTTTTTGCTTAAAACACTAGAAGGTATTTATTGTGACAGCTTCAGGCACAGTTTGATCAAGGGGAGCATACAAATTTAGCAAAATTTAACGGTTGGTGAATTGAGATTAAAGGTATATGGATGTACATTTCTTTCATCTTTTCTGTAGGTTGGAATTTTCAAGATAAAAAAATTGGGAAAAAAATAATAGATATGGATTGATTTTGTCATTAAGGTGCTCCATTCACAAGAAGCATTTACTAAGTACCTACTGTGTGCCAAGCCCTGTTCTAAGTGCTGGGGATGTAGCCGTGAACAAAGACAAAGAAAGTTGGAGCTCTCATGGGCCTATATTTTAGTGCAAAAGACAAATAAGAAAACAGATAACTTTAGATTGTGATGAGTGCTAAAAGTATTAAAACGAGGTGATGTGATACAGTCATCAAGGGAGAAGCAACATTAGATAGAGTGGCCAGGGAAGGGTTCTCCAAGGAGGAGGCTTTGGGGCTGAGACCTGAATGACCAGAAGGAGCCATTCATTCATTGACCAGATTTGCAATGAGCACCAACTGTGTGTGCTCTTCTAGGTACCAGAGGTAGCGGGGAACAAAATGGGTACACCCTCTGCCTTCCCAGAGCTTACATTCCCATTAGGGGCAACATACAGTAGACAAGGATATGTAAGCTGGTGATCAGTGTTACAGGGGAAAATAAAATAGGGAGGGGAGTAGTTAGGACAGGAGTTGAAATTTTGTTTTGTTTCATTTTGGCATTGTAGGTTTTTTTTAATTTTTTTGAAGTATACTTGATTTACAGTGCTTCAGGTATACAGGAAAGTGATTCAGTTATACGTGTGTGTATGTGTATACATATACACATTCTTTTACAGATTCTTTTCCATTATAGGTTATTACAAGATATTGAATATAGTTCCCTGTGCTATACAATAGGTTCTTGTTGTTTATCTATTTTATATATAGTAGTATGTGTCTGTTAATCTCAAATTCCCAGTTTAACCCTCCCAACCCCTTTCCCCTTTGGTAACCATAAGTTTGTTTTCTATGTCTGTGAGTCTATTTCTGTTTTGTAAATAAGTTCATTTATATCATTTTTTAGATTCCACCTATAAGTGATATCATATGATGTTTGTCTTTCTCTGACTTACTTCACTTAGTATGATAATCTCTAGGTCCACCCATGTTGCTACAAATGGCGTTATTTCATTCTTTTGAATGGCTGAGTAATATTCCATTCATCTTCTTTATCTATCTTCTTTGTCCATTCATCCGTCGATGGACATTTCAGTTGCGAGTTGAAATTTTAGACAGGACAGTTCGGAAAGGGCTCATGGAGCGGACAACATACAGAGACCGGGTCTAGAGCTGGGGTGTTGGGAGGAGACAGATAGTGAAGGGCCTGATGGGCCATATTAATGATGTTGGCTTTTACTCAGTGAAAAGGGATCTTCTGGATGGTTCTGGATAGAGCAGTGACATCATGCAACCTATCTTTCTACAGGATGGCTCTGGATGCTGGGCTGAGAATAGGCTACAAAGGGAGGAGGGCAGGAGTGGGGATACCAGCTAAGCATCTCCTGCAATAATTCAAGCAAGAGGTAGTTTGTAGGAGGGTGGTGGCAGGGAAGAAATGCAAAGGCTTGGAACCTGACTCTATTTTGAATGCAGAACTGCCAGGACTTCCCACTAGCTGATTGGAAGTAGGATATGAGAAAAAGAAAAGAATCCAAGATGACTGAGGTTTTGGCCCTAAAAACTGGAAGGATGGGAGTTGCCCTGAACTGAGGTGGGAAAGAAAAACTGCCCAAGGAGCAGGTTTGAGAAAGGACGCGAGGGATGGGGTGGGTGGGTGGCAGGATCCGGGGGCAGTCAGCAGCCAGGCAGAGGGAAAGCAAAAGCTTGAAGATGTACTGAGAGTTTCACCGCAGGCTTGTTCGAGGGTAGTTAGGAATGCCTTGGGATAAATCTTTTCGTAGAATTTTTTTCATTTACAAATTAACCTTTTGGTAATTTGAGCTCCATCCACTCAGATGAAAAAGTTAACTCCCAGTTTGCACTGTCAACTGCCTCTAGGAGTCTGGCTCCCACGTGGAGATGCTCTAGGAGGTCTCCCTTGTCCTGGGCGCTGGGTGGAAGTTTTGGTGAGAAAGGGGGATTTGTGCTGAAGATGTGGCTCTATTCACAGTGACATGTGAGGTGGCGTTGGTGGGAGTGACCCTGCAAGGTTCAGCCGGAGTGTCATAGTGGTTCCCAGACATTTTTTGCCAATGATCCCTTTGACATGCGACTGAATTTCACAGGCTGCCTTTCAGTTTTGAACCCAAATTTCCCTTCCTTCTGTGCCCCTCGCCTGCGTCCGCGAGGGATGCACATTCTGAGCATATTTCGTTCCTCAAGAGCAGGCTTTGGCAGCTCAGAGACTATTCATTCACATTCCATTGCCTCTTCTGTGCTCCCTCCAAGATTGCAACAGAGGCTGCGCTTAAAATAATGAGGCTTTATTTATGCAGATTCTTCCTCCCCCAGAAAGATGCTGAGAGCTTTTCATGGGAATTCTTGAAGAATTGCTGAGGTTCCGTGGACTTCAGAAAGTGTGCTTGAAATGGGGACTCTGACAGTTAGGGCCCCCGGTAAGGCTTATTGATGGAGAGAACGGACCTTGAACCCACTCTGCCGCGAGGAGCCTCTCTCTGCAGCTGTAACACACCCTGCCAACTGCAGTCCAGCCCAGGACAACACTCCGGGGACCTCCCTTTCTAGCCAACACCAGAAAAAGGAGCGGGGTGGACTTGCCCTCTCCCTCTCCTTCTTTATACCTTCTCTTCTTACCTCCCTGTGTTTATTTAAAAGCCATATCAGTCACAAAAAGCCAAATACTGTATGATTCCACTTAAATGGGGTATCTAAAGTAGTCAAATTCATAGAAATGGAAATAGAATGATGGGTACCAGGGGCTGGGTGCTAGGCGGTAAAAAGGAGTGGTTTAATGGTTACAGAATTTCAGATTTTTTTTAATGTTTCTTTTATTTATTTATTTATTTATTTGGCTGCGCCGGGTCTTAGTTGCAGCATGCAGTACCTAGTTCCCTGACCAGGAATCGAACTCGGGCCCCCTGCATTGGGAGCACAGAGTCTTAACCACTGGACCACCAGGGAAGTCCTAGAATTTCAGATTTCTAAGATGAAAAAGTTCTGGATCTCGGTTTCACAGCAATGTGAATATACTTAACACTGCTGAACTATACCCTTAGAAATGGTTGAGATGGTGGATTTTATGTTACATGTTTTTTACTACAACTTTTTAAAAGCCACATTAACAGCATTACTTCCGTGAAAGGAAGGATATACAAGTTCTAAAAAGTGGAATGCTTTCAGACAGAGAGAACAAGCAGAGGCCACGGGGTAAGGTTTTTATGTTATAACTGTAGGTGTTTCATCCATCTCCCCATGATTTTTCTGGATACACATATGTATTGTGTATGTGTTTGTGTGTAAGCACTCCAGCATTTTGTACACTTGTATGGGTCTTCCAGACGTGGTTATTATCATCATTACAGCATAAGAAAAAGGCTTCAGAATCACCCCCAGGTCACCCAGAGCAGCCACTGGTTAGTCCTCTGCTAGGTTCAATATCAAAGTAGTTAGTTGTCTAGTTCAGCTCCACTTGGGGGCAAATTTCTATTCTAGTTTATATTGTTATTACTTTTGGTCCAGAAGTTCCTGAAATTCAGTTTCCTTTGTGCTTCCTACGCACGTGAGCCCCTTTTCTAACCGGTTGTTGAATTGGATAATTCCTTGGGTCCTATGGCGTCTGGCCTCCACTGGCTGCTCAGTCTGTATTAGAAGGTCATTTCTGAGTCTTAAGATTCACTTCAATCCTTTTTTGGAAATAAAATACATGACATTATTTGTAATTGTAACTTGCTTTGAAGTTACAAATGTTTCAGAAGAAGAATTCTGAAAGAGCATGATTGTCTTACCATCCAAGGAATTCTTCCTTGCTCCCTCTTGTAGAACTGGAGAGGCGGCCTCTGCACCAACATGGCCATCTATGATCAGAGGCCAGTGTCAAGGGAAGGTCCCTCCAATGCCAACTTGACAACATGAGACCCAGTTCAATTGTTCACCTCGACGTTGTGTCTAGAATTTGAGTTAGAATCACTAATTAGATGATCACAGACCTGGGAGAACCATCCAAGAAATTCCAACCCAGAGTCAGGTCCTAACCATGAGAACAGGAAACAGATGTCTAAACAGGAGCTAGAATGGTGACCTCCAGGAATCTATGTGGTATCATCATTGCAGGAACATCTCCTTTGCCTTGGCCTCAGGTTGCTGGTACAGAACTATGTTCTCTCCTAAGTTGTGACCATTCTTGATAAATTAGAGGTATTTCTTGAATATCAGCCATGAGAAAATCACAGTACATGTTGCCATGTTTTCGAGGTATCCTTCACCTCATGTCACTTATTTCATTGCCTTTTGTCTTCCTCCTCTTCTACTTATAGTCATTTCTTCTCGTTTCTTTTCTACTCATGTTGAGATTACCTGGTTCAGTCCTAAAACCTGTCCAAGAGATTATTAAGGAGGAAAGGCTTTGGGCTATTTTCTCCTGCCATTTTAGAGTGTGCAGAATGGCAGGGTGTGTACAACTTTCATGATATTTTTTAATGGCTGTTGCTGTGTCAAGCCCAGGAAAAATACGAGATGGGGCATGCTGCCGTCCATTCAAACAAAACTGTGGTTCCATGTGACAGACTACACTTGCTCTCCTGACAGGTCTAAATAGAAAGGGCTTACTTGTTCAGCAGGGGAAATCATGCCTGGAAATAACGCCTGTGTAAATGTCTTGAAACTCAGACTGCTGAGTTTGCATTTGTTTAATTTCTAGGTTCTGCAACTACACAGATGAATTTTTGTTGAGTAGATACGACGGCCTTTGAAAATGTACATACTTAGGAAATCACTGACTTCTTTATTTTTTTAATACTGCCTTTCATTACATTCTATCAAGGCTGCCTGTGTTCTCTGCAAATTGTTCGTGATCTCAGCAGACTGGTTGGACTAGGTCAGAATTCCAAACTAAAGTAGCTTGAAGCATGTGTCGTTCACAGGCTTATAGGAGACTTGGGGAAGTTTAAGAAAGCTCTGTTTGTTTTGCCAACTCACGAGTCCATATATTTTGCCAGCAGTATCCAGAGTAAATGAAAGTACTATGCACCTTGTCTTTCTTCCTTGTCGATTTTTGTGTAAAGTGTTTAAGGAATACTAAGAACCATAACTCCTCTCAATTATTGTGGTAGAAAGTGAGGCATATAAAGGATTGAAAGTTAAAAGATAAGGCATGTTAGAAGTCATGTGGTCCAATCTCCCATCAAATTTGGAATCCTTTTGTGATAATGACACAGGTAGCTCTCCAGCCTCTGCTGGAACCCCTCCAGCAGTGGGGAGCTCACCACCACCTAAGAGCCCCTTTCATTTTGTACAACTGTGATTACTAAAAAATTCTTCATTTTTCATCGAAATCTACCTCCCTGAAATTTTCATCTGTGGTCCTGTTTATGCCCTCTGGAATGGAAGAGAGCAAAGCTCATCTCATCTTTCCATGATAGCCCATTAACTCTCCGAAGACAACACGTGCGTGGGCCCCATATGTCTCCCTTTCTCTGGGTTGAACATCCCTGGTTCCATTGCCACCTGGGACATGGGTTCAGTGTTCATCATCATGCTTTTTGCCTGGCCTGTTCTTAACATACAGCACCACGACTAAATACAAGAGTCTCAGTGTGATCTAAACAGTAAAGAATCTATAGAGAAGCTATAACCCCATCTCTGCATTATACGTCTCTTGATATAGCCCAGGTTGTGTTAAGTTTCCTGGCAACTGTGTCACAGTCCTGACACACCTCATTAAGCCAGAACTCTCCCATCCTGTTTTTACAAAGTTGACCTTTTTTTTTTAAGTATAGTTGATTTACAATTTTGTGCAAAGTTGACTTTTTAAATTCCAGTACAGGAATTGACACCTCTTTGTTAAATTGCATCCTTACACATTTACACCATAATATCAGCCCATGGCCATCATTTAGGGTCTTGATTCTGTCTCCTAGAGTATCTTACCAGCTTGCCGCCCAAATCTTTTCCAAGTCAGAGATAGAAGTTAAGCATGACAGAGTAAGCAGAAAGCTGGGTCTTATCACCAGACAATTTTCCTCAGGTTGCAGCTGACAGTAATCCATCGCCCAGCCACTGATTGCTTAATTTTACTATCTTCTAGACCCTATTTTTTCATATGACTTAAAGAGTGAGCTAAGAGATGTCAGCTGCCTTGCTGAAATCCTGGGATGCTATTTCTACTGCATTCTCTGAGCAGTGATCCCATCAAAACCAGAAATGAAGTTTTGTTGGCATGACTTGGTCCTAATGAAGCTTGAATCATCTGCCACTTTCCTGTCTACATTCTGAGTGGGTTATGGTTTGTTTGCCAGACCCAGAAAGATCAAGTATACAATTCATGTGGAATTCCAAGACTTAGTTTTACTCCCTAAGAACAACAAAACTTTCAGAGGGTGGGTGGGAAGATTTAAAAGTGTCTCATGGAAAAAACAAGTGCCTCATGCACATCTGGATTGAGTGACAGGGAAAATGTCAGGAAAAAAAAATCCTCCCTTATGTGTATACGTTATAAAAATGAAAAGAAAACAAAAACGTAAGTCACTGTAATTCTTGAGGAAATGGCTGATAAAATTGGGATATGATTTAAAAACAGAAATGGAGGCTGGATATTATTTAAAAAACAAACAAAACAAAAACTTTGAGTCGCTGAAGCCCATGGTGTTACACATCTCTATTAGAGAGAAAACGAGATGAACAGAAATATGGTAGAAGGCAACCCCATCAGGCAAGGCTAGGAGTCAATGGGAGGGGTTCCTTAGGAGAAAGATGCCTAAGCCGGTTCCTTGACCATGGAATGGGCTTGTAAATCCCACAGAATGAAATGCAGATTAAAAACACACACCAAAGTGGAGAAAAGGGAACCCTCCTACACTGTTGGTGGGAATACAAATTGGTGCAGCCACTATGGAGAACAGTATGGAGGTTCCTTAAAACACTAAAAATAGAGTTGCCATATGATCCAGCAATCCCACTCCTGGGCATATATCCTGACAAAACTATAATTCAAAAAGATAAATGCACCCCAATGCTCGTAGCAGCTCTATTCACAATAGCCAAGACATGGAAACAACTTAAATGTCCATCGACAGATGAATGGAGAAAGAAGATGTGGTACATGTATACAATGGAATATTACTCAGCCATTAAAAAGAATGAAATAATGCCATTTGCAGTAACATGGATGCACCTAGAGATTATCACACTAAGGGTAGTAAGTCAGAGAAAGACAAATACCACATGATATCACTTATATGTGGAATCTAAAATATGACACAAATGAACTTATCTACGAAATAGAAACAGACTCACAGACATAGAAAACAGACTTGTGGTTGCCAAGAGGGATGAATTGGGAGTTTGCCAGATGCAAACTATTAGGTATAGAATGGATAAACAGGGCGTACAGTATAGCACAGGGAACTATATTCAATATCCTGTGATAAACCATAATGGAAAAGAATATGAAAAAGAATGTATATATATGGATAACTGAATCACTTTGCTGTACAGCAGAAATTGATGCAACATTATAAATCAACTATACTTCAATAAAATAAATTAAAAAAAAATAAAATTAAAAAGACATACACACCAAAAAGAACCATCATCACAAAGCTCCCCCAATGCACAGCCCAGGCACTGGGAGCCCACCCGCACCATGCAGGAGGCTGAATTCAGTTCACCTCCAACATCAGTCTCGCTGTCTTTCCATTTTCCTGTTTGAGTCTTCCTCAGATACCAGGTTTGTGAGAAAGGTCTTACAAGTCCTGCTGTAAGAGAACTGGGGCATGCAAGCAGCAGCCCAGGACCCTCAATCTTCCAACCCCTGCCCTGTTTTGCTAGAGCTGTGCTTCAGTTCCTCACGCCCCTCCTTTCCAGCATCAGAAATGACTGAATCCTGAAAAACGCTGCTGCGGAGTTATTTTTGGCTCCCTTCCCTCCAGCCCCGGAGTCTGCCGCTCATCGACAACCATTAACAGCTGTTAGAAGGGGCTTTCAAATCCCTGGCTTCTTGCTGAAGTGCTTTAACACCAGTTTTCTATGAGCTCAGCCACACTGGAGAGGTGAAAGAAACATGCCAGAAGAGTTACATAAAATGCCCTTCGTTTGGGGAGTCTGGTTTTTCTCCCTTTTGTGCAGGAAAACTAAGCCTCTGACAGAAGCTGTGAAGGCACCGCCCAGCTGAGTCCCTGTGCAGGCTGATGAATCCAGATGATCTCATGTGACGGCCCCAGCGGCGGCCCTGGGTCATTCTCAGGGCCACGATCAAGTCTGTGCATCCTTGGTATGAGAATTTCAGCATCCTGCCCTCACTGAGCTGCAGCCACTCCACTGCAGCATCTGGAGTTCTGGACTAGACACAGAGGAGGTGGCCTGTCACCACGGAAGCTGGAAGCTGCCTCCAGGGCCCCCTGAGGCCACCCGAAAACCCAAACCCAGGAGCCCATGGCTGCCAGTGAGGCTCCCACGTGGCTCCTTCCCTACAAAGGACTGAGAACTACAGTAGATGTTTGGAAAGTTCTGTGCTCCTTGTCGATGTTGATCCATTAATTCACACTAGTTCCAGAAAGGATACAGATGATGTTGCAGATCAGGGATTAATGCTTCATGGCTACCTATACTTTGCCACTTCTTACCCCTTCACTTTTTAGGGCAGTCACCCCCGACCACAGAGGAGTGACACATCCTCTCCCCCTGTTCCAGACTGGAAAATACGAGAGACCATGTCCAGATGTCTCCCACCTCAGCACTTAGCCAGAATAATTATTCAGCCTCCTAATCCCAGTATTTCCCATCATATGAATATTTGTAGCACAACTTGGAAGTGAAATGATTTTAAGTGATATATGAAGAACTTGATTTCAGAATCACTGTGTTTATCTTAATATGTATTCAAAAAAGTGTAACTCACATGTTAAACCTGAGATTTCACAGATAGTGTTGCTTAGGAGGAGTTTCTAAGCTAAATTTAATTTGTAAACAAAGTGAGTTGCATCAGAGAAAATATTAAAAATTGTGACATTAGGTCATAAGTGTCTGTAGTTTGGGAGACACTCCATAATTCAGTAATTTTTCTGTCCACTAGTCCTGTCTGTTTTGTGCCATCCCTCCCCAAAGAAATCCACAATGGCAGCTTATTGAGAACACAGGTCATGCCTATTTTCATATGTTTTGTAATAAAGCATAAGGAAATATAAGGCTTTTTGCATTAAGTATATTTTTTAAAATTATTTATTTATTTGTTTATTTATTTATTTGGCTGTGCCGGGTCTTATTTGCGGCACATGGGATCTTTGTTGCGTCGTGAGGGATCTTTCGTTGCGGCATGTGGGATCTAGTTCCCCGACCAGGGATCGAACCTGGGCCCCCTACATTGGGAGCACAGAATCTTAGCCACTGGACCACCAAGGAAGTCCCACATTAAGTACATTTAGATGAAAATACTTTTTATGTGTGTTTCTTGGTTATCTGATTTGTTTTTTTTCTTCCAAAATAGTCTAGCTCTCCTGCTTGGGTCCCTAAGTGTCTATACCACCTCCTCACCTGCTTCTATACACTTCCTCATGGTGAGGGTAGAGAATGATGCTCTCCTTGATGACTGCCCTGTGCTGAGAATTTCTTCAGGGCTCGCTAAGATGATTTACACTTACCCTACCTCAGTTCTTTGGAACCCACCTCTGCCTCTCTCCCTCCTTCTCTTCTCATGCTTCAACTCAGTGAAGTTCTAAAGAAGATCTATTTGTTTGGCTATTGTGGACATCCTCATAACTTAAATATAACTACCCAAGAATGGATACAGAGGGTGGTGGATTTGATATCAATAACCTCATTTTTTATTGCCAAAGTGTACGATAGGGAGAAGACATGGCAAGAGATGAGGCAGGACAGGTCTTTGGAGCCCAATTATAAAGAGCCTTGAATGCCATGATTGAGGGGCTTGGGTTTTATTCTACAGGAAGCAGGTTGACAAAATGATTGTCATTAGGAAGATGAATCAGGCAGCAGTACAACGGAAGGATTCAGGGAGAAAGAGACAATGGCCAGGTTGTTGCAGTGGCCTAAGCAAGAAGTAATGAGGCCGTGAAATTAGGCATGTTTGTTGGAAAAGAAAGAGATAGATGACTTTTAAAGAGCAAAGGGAGGGGCTTCTCTGGTGGCACAATGGTTAAGAATCTGCCTGCCAATGCAGGGGACACGGGTTCAAGCCCTGGTCCAGGAAGATCCCACCTCATGGAGCAACTAAGCCCGTGTGCCACAACTACTGAGCCTGCTCTCTAGAGCCTGTGAGCACAACTACTGAGCCCTCATGCCACAACTAGTGAAACCTGCGCACCTAGAGCCCGTGCTCCGCAACAAGAGAAGCCACCGCAATGAGAAGCCCACACACCGCAATGAAGAGTAGTCCCCGCTCGCCGCAACTAGAGAAAGCCTGCGCGCAGCAACGAAGACCCAATGCAGCCAATAAATAAATAAATAAATTTATAAAGACCAAAGGGAAACAGAAAAGACCTAAAATTTTATCATAGTTTTCAGTGATACATTCGGCAACTTACTTGTTTATTATCTGTTTCTTTCTCTAGATCAGTGTTGTCCAATAGCATTTTCTATGATGATGGAAATGTTCTTCTGCACTGACCAGTATGGTAACCACTAGTTGCATGTGACTATAAAGCACTTGAAACATAGCTAGAGGAACTAAGGAACTGAATTTTTAATTTTAATTAATTTTAACGTAAAGAGTCACACATGGCTTAGCGACCACCATTTGGACAGTGCAGGACAAGAGTACAAGTTCCAAGCATCATGCCTGCCTTGTTTGTCATTATGTCCCTGGAGCCTAGCACAGTGTCTGGCACATAGTAGGCACTCAATAAATATTTGATGAATGAATGAAAAGAAACCCTATAAAACAAAAGTAAGGATTATGTCCTATTCAAACCAGTAGTCTTTTTTTTTTTTTACAACGCTTATATTTCTTTTTTTTTTTTTTTTTTTGACTGTGTTGGGTCTTCGTTTCTGTGCGAGGGCTGTCTCTAGTTGTGGCGAGTGGGGGCCACTCTTCATCGCGGTGCGCGGGCCTCTCACTGTCGCGGCCTCTGTTGTTGCGGAGCACACGCTCCAGACGTGCAGGCTCAGTAGCTGTGGCGCACGGGTTTAGTTGCTCCGCGGCATGTGGGATCCTCCCAGACCAGGGCTCGAACCCGTGTCCCCTGCACCGGCAGGCAGATTCTCAACCACTGCGCCACCAGGGAAGCCCAGTAGTCTTCTTTATGGGGAATTTTGGCTCCCACTTAAAGAAGAAGGAGGAAGATGGAGATTTCCCATAGACATTGAGGAGATTTCCCAAAGGTTTAAACTGAAGCTCCCAACATGAGCAGGTGGAGCTAAATCATAGGTGAATGTCAGACAGTGGTGGGAACATCCAAGGTCAGGGTCTATTCTGTGGTCCCTGCCGTCTTGGTCTTCATTTCTGGCTCTTACAGTGCACAACACCCAAGCGTTTTCCTGAAATATGTAAGGGTAGTAATCAAAATGGAAGAACAAATTTTAGGAGGAATGTGAAAAAGAAAATGTGTTAGAGCTGCTTTGTTAGAATGGCTGTAGAGATGGGGGAGATCACACATGATCCGGAGTGAGGCGCTCAGGACTCGATCCCCACGACTGTGGGCAGGTTGCTTAAACTCTCCGCACCACAGTTTTATAGAAAATGAGAATAAGAATCATCACACTTCACTTCCCAAGCTGTTGGGAGGAAGAAGTGACATAAAAATATATAATGACAATATAATCCATAAATTTCCATTCAGATGTTTATTATAATTCACACACACTGGACTCATAGCTGAATGTACGTCTGAAAGGCACAGTTACATTAAAATACGATCCTGATACGTGCCTTTCAGAAAAAGAGAAATAAGAAGTCATCAAATTCTAGACGCCTGTATTCAAAAAAGGAACTGAACAATCCAAAAACAAAAAAAAAGACTTTTATCTCTCTTAATATTACTATTTAAAAAAACTCCAGGCAAGTTGATACCACAACTTCCTTCTAGTAGCTTGTGATTCAGTAGTGCTTGTTGCCAGGAAGTTCCTGATCCAGTGGCTACCTCCCCCTCCCCACTTGCCCAGGACCACCTCGCATTTCCCTCTGTAGCCCTTCATACCCTTCCCTCATCTTCCCTGCTCTGTACTTTTATCCCCTGCCTTTGGCCCCCTGTCCTAGCAATGAATTTAGGCTCTTTTCTCCATGAACTGATCTCCCCAAACTCACAACTTCGGCAGCACCTGTAGCCTTCTATTAAGAAATATCTCCAGCCACTTGAGTCCTACAGAACAACCGCTTTCCCTCCTGCTCTGCCTCCATCTGCCTTTCTTCACTCTCCGTGATTATAGCAAAAGTTGTTATCATTCCACTTGTACTCACCAACCACAGACATGGAGCTCTGTCTAACCCTGTCAAATCACATCACATTGAGGTGGACCAAATCACATGCTTCCTGTAGGTAACAGCTACTTACGGGAAAGACTCAAGATTTGGCCCGTGTGTCAGATTCTCAGTGCTGTGCCTCAGATGCAATATTTTTAAAAGAATTCCTGTTGAAAATGGTTATTACACTGCCACTAGAATCATTTTCTCATAGTACGTCATCCCATTTCTTCAAAGACTTTCTTAAATATGACCTCTCTCTGATCTCTTTGTCATTTTATTTCTCAGTTTAATATACTTATATTAAATAAGAATAAGGGGCCATAACAATAAACAATTTAAATAAAATGCTCATCAGTTCAGGGAACCTGAACATCAGTTTCCAGTTTTCACCATCATGTTCCCCAATATTCTTCCTCATTGAGAACATGTTCTCTTTCTAATTGTATTTAAAGACAGAAATCACTATAAATCTTACTGGCTTTCATCATATATAAGCTTGAATAATTATTTTCTGTCTTGCATTTGGGTTGTATCTTTTTTCTTCCCAAAATATTGCCATCTCATTGAGCCTAATCAGAATTTATACCATTTGTCATCTTTAAACTTTAATTCTAATTCAGGCATCTCCTTAGGCTTAACACATAAAGAATAAGGCCCCTCTAACCCCCGTCATTGGTAAAAATACTGAAAATCAGTGGGCCTACAGCCAGTCCATAGTATACCTGATTGTATTAACAAAAGGGTAAAATTGTAGATATGCTAAAATTATACAAAAGATACACAGAATGAAAATAATATATTTAAAAATCCTATGATATAAAGAAATAAAAGTTATACAGACTTTACAAAAAAAGAGAAAGCAGCAGAAGGTTCAACACCTTGCAGCGGAGGCCAGTGGGGTTCTGCAGATGCGCTGTTAGGTGATTTACCTACCTAAGGTCTGGATTCTCAGCAGGTGTCCTCAGGGCTGAAAGGCATTAAAGAAAACCCACACCTGGCACTTCTGCTCCCTCTGGAGGGTGGCCACTCAGGCGTGGTACCTGATAGTAAGGGTTAGCCCCAGTGGTCTAGCTCTGTTCCCAGATAAACAGTCTAACCTGGATTCTAATCATAGTCATAAATCAACCTAGTATAAGGGTACTTGTAAAGCATTTTTCTGTACAGTACTGCATACAGCCGAACTTAGTCCCATCTTCATACGGAAAGCCAGGTGTGTTTTTCACTTTTCATTTTACCAAGGCTGATACGAGGCAGGAGTCCTCCCTTGAAACGGATTTTTTTTTTTCCTAATACGCAAGTTACATAACTGTGAGAAGAATCTTCAGTTCACATTTGCACTACTTGAAACATTTCCATTGTTTCATGCATTGGTCCATGCAAATGCGGGTTACATTTTTTAAAATTCTCAATCATTACCTTTTTATTTACTTATTTATTTATTTTTATTTTTTTGGCCACGCCGCGCGGTATGCGGGATCTTAGTTCCTCAACCAGGGATTGAACCCGTGCCCCCTGCAGTGGAAGCACGGAGTCCTAACCACTGGACCGCCAGGGAATTCCCCACGTGACATTTTTGGTGGCCCAGTGGCTAGGGAACAAAGGCTAGGATAGGCAGTTTAGATAAATTGCATTCCAGAAGTTTGTTGAGAAATTAGTTGTCTGAACTGCTGAGAGTGTCTTTTATCCTGGAAACAGGTTATGAATAGTGGCTACTTTCTTAATTCAGCTCCCAAATCTCCTATCTGTATCGCCTTTCATTGTTTGAAATTTATTCAGGGAACAGATATTTATCATCATGCAAAGAGAGAAGGAAATTAATTCTGTAGTCTAGGAATAAGCGAAGGGCTATGACATTACAAAGGAGGAATAGATAATTCTAATGAGAGAAAAAGAGAAGTTCTCGTGGAGGAGAGGAGGTGAGAGTGGGATTTCAATAGGTGGGGAAAGGCCCTCTCGAGTTTAGTGTCCCTCCATTATATGCTTGTCACAACTTTCTATATCTCTGTCATTGCAGCTTGTACACTGCATTGTAACTGAAGTATTGCTTGTCCGTCTCCTCATTTGGACAGTAAGATCCGTATGCAAGATTTCTGAGTGGTGGTAGTGGTGATGTTAATTTTGATCTGCACATCCACCATCTGGGACAATGCCAACGTGGTAGCCATTTGGTTAACGTCCGTCAAATAAATGAAGGGTCTCCTTTAGGAAAGTTCTAGAGGTGGGAAAATGTGTAGTGTATGTTAGGTGAGAATGAGAGGAAAGACTGGAACAGAATCATTGAGAGCCAAAGGCCTGAATGCCAGCAAAGACGATCTCATTGGATTCTAGTTCTGATGCATTTTTTTTTTAAGCCACACCTAACTTCTATTCATACTGTTATTTTTTTTAATGGGACAGTTCTTTGGAGTTCCAGCTAAGGGACCCAGTGCCAAGGATGCAGGAGCTTCCTCTGGGGAGGGATGGAGATCTTAGCACAGCAGTCACTTACCCCTGTGGATGGGTATAAACGAACCAGTGGACCTACCCACACCGGCCACGCTGGGAGTTCACAATTGGAAAACGAAGGGCAGTTGCTTCGCTGAGCCTTCCTGAGGTCTTGCCTGCCATTCACTTTTAAGTCCAGCTTATTCATAAAGTGAGGGCTGTTTATAAGTCAGGGACAGCATGTGTTTTATAAAAATGCTTTCAGTATCAGATTCTCTCTCTCTCTACCACTCGCACAAACATACGTGAAAATTTCGGCTTTTCTTTGCATTAGCAATTTATGTCTCTCCCTCCTCCCTTTTAAAGTTAGAAGTTACTGTTTTTATGTTTATTTCGTATTTTTTAAGGCTAACCCAACCCAGGCAGTAAATTTAGGCTGGAGCAGCAGTCACCCCGGCTGCTGGCAAACAGCCTGGAATCAGGGCCTGGGCAGCCTCCTCTGGCTAACTGCAGAGTTCACCCTCTAGGCTTCGGTTTCATCACTATAATTATGAACGAGAAGTCTAGCGTTAATTACAATGCATGAATGGGAGATATTCCTGGACTTATTTGCATTAATTACTTGCTGGTAGTTCCTCTGCTGAGGTCTCCATCCTTGTTTTTACAGAGCTTTTGGCAGTGTTTCTGCAGTTGGTGTGTGAATTTTTATGATCTGTTGCATGTTATTCATGCAATTTCCTGCTCTGTAATGGTATCAGTTTTCCAGACACAGAGGAATACAGACTAAAACCCAGGAGCCTGCATTAGCATAAAATGTCCCAGTTCTGTCAGTTTGATTAATTTGTCTCTTTGTCTCCACTCTATATGATAAGTGCTATTAATGGTTGCAGCACTTCATATGTCAAAGTCTTTCTTCCTAATGACTTCAAAATGCGGTTTATTTCCCCTTTTTGTATTATTTTTCTCATTTAGCATTCCACTCAAGTATAGATTTATGCCATGCTCTTTCATTATCTTACTGGTTGCAGCACTGGAGTGATTACATATGGTGTAGAGTATGCGTAAAGATGTGATCCCAGGGGCAGCAGCTGCTGATGCAAGCTGAAAATAGATCCAGCGTACGCTCAGCACTTTTCCCAGAGGCCTTTTATTTATTAGTAGCAGTCTCGGTACAGGACAGCTTGGATCCTCATTTAGCAAGATGACTTTTTGCCTTTCCCAACACTGCAGTGACTTTGCTCTATTTACTGACACTGCTGTGTAATTTTTTTTTCACTGCCTTGTATCTCAGCAATGACTGAACCTAACATAAATTGTAATATAATCTCGGTATATAATGAACTCAAGAAATGACAGGCTCCATTTGAAGTAATGGAGCTTGACAGATCTAAGGTTTAAATTAAATAATCCTATTTGTAAGACAGCATTTGTACATGGTACACTGCTTTAAAATGAATTTCTATTCTTCTCTAGTGCTTCCTACACCGTTTTTAGTATTCTCCTTTTCAAAAGGACTTTTTTCCAGAAAGAAATGCATTGCCAAGCCAACAGCTCTTTCATAAGGAAAGAATAAAATGAAGTTTTTTTTTACCCATTTCAATCACTGAACTGGAACCAGCATCATTAATGATTAGAGATGGGTAGTTATTAATCCAAGCTGGCAAATCCAAATAGCTTAGACTTTCCATCAGCACAGAACATCTGTGATAGAAATATAATAGCAGAATTTAGGATTAAGATAATAGCTAACCTTCTGCGCATGTTTTAGGTTCAAGTAGGTATTTTTCAGTAAATCTGAAGAGTCCTAATAATGAATATATGTATGGATTTTCTGAATACACCCAAGAAGAACTATTTTGTAATGTCATTCTTCTCATTGAAAGATGTACGTTAGACAGGATGAGGAGGAAGTTCATTGTACATACTAACAGATAGCATTAAGCTAGGCATTCCTTGCTGCATGATACATTTTTCCAAATTGCAAAAATAAAAAATAACATTTAATAGTTTATAGGCAGATGACAATTTGAGAGTATTACTTATTGGCAGGACCTAGTCATCTGATGAGGAAGCCTTAGGAAAAATGAATTTATAGATAGAGAGCGGACCTCCTCCTGATGAAATAGGAAATGTAGGAGGCAAATTAGTATATTTGCTTTTTGCTATTTTGTGTGTGATTTTACCTGCTGCAGGACCAAGCAGCCATTAGAGAAGGCAATTCCCTCTTTTAATTTGTCATTACCCTGAAATAATCCCGTGGGTTCTTCTGTTAGGTAACAGAGATTTTATTAATTCCATGATCAAATGAAAGTTACATGGGGTAAACACATGATTTCCTGCTGGGTTGGGTTAAAAATTAAAACAATGATTCATGATAAAGAAGTACAGCGCAATAGATTCATTTTAGTGGATACATGACCCATAATGTTGTTGAAAGAGCAGTAATTCAAACCATTCCTTGGAATGGGTTTCCTTATCCCTTGGAAATAAGCAAACCAAGGGGCATTTCAGCTGAGTAAGAGAAGCCTCCTTTATCCTGCTCACATGCACAATTGCAGGAGAAAGCGTAAGACCACAACATTCCATCAGCTGTGATGTCTGTTGTTTCGTCTGTTCTTTCAAGTTCCTTTGGGAGCTTAGACTGCTAATAGACTGCGTTGCTGTAACTAGGGCAGCCGTCCGCACCCTGCCTTAAAGATGCCCTCTGTCGGAAAAGGTGGAAGGCGAGCAGGAGCTTGCCTGCGGCTACGGTGCCTGCTTTTTTTACTTTTTATTTTGTCTTCCTTTCTTTCCCTCCCATCCTGCTTCCCGCTCTCATACAAAGAGCACCCAAGCTTGTTCTCCAGGCTCATCCCTAATTCCCTCCATCGTGACACAGTAATGTTACAGCTGATTTCATTCTCTGTCTAGTGGCCTCAGAACAGGGGGTGATCTTGCTTGCTATGGGAAGAGTGATACTCAGACATGACAGAATGAATTAAGGATGGGGTTTAAGTATTAACTCTTTAATTTCCTAGCTCTTGTGGTTCTAAATTAGATTCAGTGTTGTTAAAACTGGGAGAGCGTGAGCATTTATATGTATGTGTGTCTGTCGCCAAAACCAACAATTCAGTTGTTGGATCAATTGAATTGACCTTGTTTTTCTCGTGAAACACATCGACTGTATTATGAAACAAGCAGTCCAAATGAAGAGAAACATTTCGCATATCTTGTCAAATATTTCATGGGGACCTCTGAAGGCTGATATTTTCCTTCTGCCACCAGATCTGAAATGAGAACAAAAGCACTTCATTTTTGATAAGTGGGACGTTGTTTTTTTCTGAACCTTTTTACTTCCAAGATGTCTTCTGAGAGTTTTCTCAGTTTGGGCTAAGCTTCCCAATAAATGATGGAGAGTCTGAAGGAGGCTCTGGGAGCCAATGATAATAGCAAGTGGTTTGTAAACCGAAGACTAAAGGAAGAAATGCGTTACCAAATAGGGGCCAAGGAGAGAAAGAAGAAGGAAAAAACCAACTTTATTGAGCACCTGTTGTGTGCCTAGGGAATATGACGATAACTTGAGCAAAATAACAAAGATTTTAGTATCAGAGGAACAAAAGAAGAAGTTCAATGAACTTACAGGGTTGGCTTTCTTTTAATGGAACACTATGTTTTGTAGAAGTGTTTGAATAGAAGAAAGAAAAGGGGGAGAGACAGAGAAGAAATAAATGAAGTTGTTCAAGTCTCTTTAAAGAGGTAATAATAAGACGGAAGAATTTCAGCCACTAGGACAGAACTAAATCAGCCAATTTTAATACCAAGGTAGCTGCTAGCCAAGTAGAAATGTAATATTCATTTTCATTCCTGTATTCCATTAGCAGAATTTCTGCCTCTTCAGATCCTTTTGAAAATAGAGACGTCTGCGTCTGAAGCTTTGCCTGGTCGAGGGTCTGCCTCACCCAGAAAACGTCCTCAGGAGGCCAAACTCAATGGGATTTTTTTCAGTGGATAACACACGCCAATTTTGAGTCTGATTTAAAACTCGCTGTATAAATTCCTCCTGGCCTGCTACAGCTGTAAGTGTCCTCTATTTTTTATTGCCCACTCTTTCCGTAGAGCATACATCCACTCCACTTTCCACACTTCACATTTCAAGTGGAGGAGAGCTATTTGAAGGCCTACTCTCAAAAATGACTTGTTGAACCTTGTAGAACCTGCTTTAAAAGCTGCCACGAGGGCTTCCCTGGTGGCGCAGTGGTTGAGAATCTGCCTGCTAATGCAGGGGACACGGGTTCGAGCCCTGGTCTGGGAAGATCCCACATGCCGCGGAGCAACTAGGCCCGTGAGCCACAACTACTGAGTCTGCGCGTCTGGAGCTTGTGCTCCGCAACAAGAGAGGCCGCGATAGTGAGAGGCCCGCGCACCGTGATGAAGAGTGGCCCCCGCTTGCCACAACTAGAGAAAGCCCTCGCACAGAAACGAAGACCCAACACAGCCAAAAATAATAAATAAATAAATAAATAAATTAAATTAAAAAAAACAAAAAACAAAACACTATATTCTGATTAATTTGTCTGGAGTAGGACCTAGGCATAGATATTTAAAAAAAAAAAAAAAAAAAAGCTGCCACGAGTATAGATGTGTATGTGCTTATGTTGGGTTTTTTTTTTAGCTTTTAACTCTAGATTTTTTAATTGAAGTATACTTGATTTACAATATTGTGTTAGTTTCTGGTGTCCAGCACAGTGATTCAGATATATATATATATATATATATTCTTTTTCAGATTCTTTTCCTTCATAGGTTATTATAAAATATTGAGTATAGTTCCCTGTGCTATACAGTAGGTCCTTGTTAGTTATCTATTTTATATATAGTCGTGTGTATCTGTTAATCCCAAACTCCTAATTTATCCCTCCCCACCCTTTTCCCCTTTGGTAACCATAAGTTTGTTTTCTATGTTTGTGAGTCTCTTTCTGTTTTGGAAATAAGTTCATTTGTATCTTTTTTTTTTAAGATTCCACTATATGTGCTTACTTTTTGAAAATGATCTTTTTTTTTTTTTTTTAATAAATTTATTTATTTATTTTTGGCTGTGTTGGGTCTTCGTTTCTGTGCAAGGGCTTTCTCTAGTCGTGGCAAGCGGGGGCCACTCTTCATCGCTGTGCGCGGGCCTCTCACTGTCACGGCCTCTCTTGTTGCGGAGCACAGGCTCCAGACGCGCAGGCTCAGTAGTTGTGGCTCACGGGCCCAGTTGCTCCGCGGCATGTGGGATCTTCCCAGACCAGGGCTTGAACCTGCGTCCCCTGCATTGGCAGGCAGATTCTCAACCACTGCGCCACCAGGGAAGCCCGAAAATGATCTTTGACCCAAGAAAATTATAGCATTTGTATTTATGGGCATGCAGTTATGCAGTGAGCTTTTTAAAGGTACTGTTTTAAACAAGCTAGAGCCCATATCCCTCTAGTTTTGGTTATGTCCTGTTCTTCTGAAAGGATACACGTGCTTCATTAAGCTAAGATTTATTAGCAAGGCCAGCAGGTGATAATGGGACAGTAATTTTTACATATCAATTTTGACTTGGTGCCCTTACTTCTC
Organism: Balaenoptera physalus; assembly: GCF_965194825.1. Classification (NCBI taxonomy): domain Eukaryota; kingdom Metazoa; phylum Chordata; class Mammalia; order Artiodactyla; family Balaenopteridae; genus Balaenoptera; species Balaenoptera physalus. The sequence goes on from NC_138888.1 coordinate 68,111,760, forward strand.
AGCAAGGAGAAATATTAAAAGGTCTTGCTAGTGCAGCATGATGCATGGGAAGTGAGAAAGTCAAGGGGGTGCTTTTCTTCCATGCTATACTGGGAATCATAAAACCTTGGTCTTAAAAGTCATCTGACCCAGCACTAAGGAAAAGGGCTATATTTTCTCTTTGGTACATCCCTTGGGTCTAGTCTAGTGATGATGATGATTAAAAATAACCTTTATTGAGCATTCACTATATGCCAGGCACCGCCCTATGCACTTTACCTGTTTAACCCATTGTCGCTATAGGATTGCTACTGTTATTACTCCCATAGGCCAGATTAGGAAACTGAGGCAAGAGAGATCAATTAACTTGCCCAAAGGTCAGCTCCTAAATTAAGGAGCCAGAATATGAGCCTGGGCAACCTGACTCCAGAGCCCATGTTCTTAACCCTTGGCCTCAGTGATGACAATAGGAATGCTCATTAAGGATGCAAGTGCTGGGTTTTTAACAGGTGGAAAATAAGGCCTGGGGTCACAAACGTGTCAGGTGTAGGAGTGGAGACAGCAAGTCTCTCCAGCCTTTTTCAAGGTTTCCCTGTGCCACACAGAAGTCCCTGTGAACCCAGCACTAGAAATGTGCCTTTACACAAGAAATAATGAAAAGGATGCTGAAAAAATCTAAATGTAAAATGAAAGCAAAGAGAAAATACCTGAGATCTGAAATTTTCGTGCTTTTTCTTCACTTTACCCATTGATGACTCCTCAATTCACGCCACTTGATCACATAAAGACCTGAATATCTAGGTCACCTTGGCTTACCCAAGGACTTGCCTTTGTCTGCAGCCTCAATTTTGAAGCACTGAAAGCATAAGACACATCTGAGGACTTCCCTGGTGGCGCAGTGGTTAAGAATCCGCCTGCCAATGCAGGGGACATGGGTTCAAGCCCTGGTCTGGGAAGATCCCACATGCCACGGAGCAACTAAGCCCGTGCGCCACAACTACTGAGCCTGCTCCCTAGAGCCTGCGAGCCACAACTACTGAGCCTGCGCACCTAGAGCCCATGCTCCGCAACAAGAGAAGCCACCACAATGAGGAGTAACCCCCGCTCGCCCCAACTAGAGAAAGCCCGCGCGCAGCAACAAAGACCCATCAGAGCCAAAAATAAATAAATAAATAAATAAATAAATAAATATTTTTTAAAAAAAGACACATCTGAAAATCGAGCTCTGTAGATTTTATAATAACCCAGTGTGGGGAATTCCCTGGCGGTCCAGTGGTTAGGATTTGGTGCTTTCACTGCCATGGTCCAGGGTTCAATCCCTGGTTGGGGAGCTAAGACATCCCGCAAGACACGCGATGTGGCCAAAAAAAAAAAAACAGTGTGGTAGGTAGAGTAATGGTCTCTCAAAGATGTCTACATCTTTTTGTTGTTGTTGTTGTTTGTTGGTTTTTTGGGGGGGGTTTGGGGTTTTTTTGAATTTTATTTTATTTTTTTATACAGCAGGTTCTTATTCGTTATCCATTTTATACATATTAGTGTATACATGTCAATCCCAATCTCCCAGTTCATCCCACCACCACCCCACCCTCCCGCCACTTTCCCCCCTTGGTGTCCATACGTTTGTTCTCTACAAAAGATGTCTACATCTTAATCCCCAAAACCTGTGAATGTGTTACCTTACATGGCAAAAGGGACTTTGCACATGGGATTAAGTTAAGGATCTTGAGATGGGGAGATGATCCTGGATTATCCAGTTGGGTTCAGTGTAATCACAAGAGTTCTTACAAGAGGGAGGCAGGAGGGTCAGAGTCAGAAGGTCCACTTTGCAGTTTGAAGTCCACTCAAGTGATGATGGAAGAAACTGTATGGACCGTGGCCACGGAGCTGGTCAGCTGCTCCCCAGTTAACACCAGACTCAGTGGACAGGAGGAAGGTTGCCTTTCTCCATCTGTGACCGTTGCTATTTTCAACAAGGCATCTCATGTTATGCTAGTTCGTCTCTCTTCCATTCATCTTTATTTAAATTTTTTAAAAAATGAACTCCTCACATTCTGTAAGAACTTTCAGCTCTCTCTTATTGCCAGACCAGAATGATTTATTGGGCAAGTTGACTGTTTTTAAAAGTCCTACATCATGCAGTAGCTAAAATAACTGGCATCAATGGTTGTCTTCCCTTAAAGAAAGCGCTAGGCTACAGAATGCTGAGCCACATCCCCCTCAATAATTTATGACTCTGAATCCTAAAGTACCTTGGTTGCTCCTGTGAACCTTAATTCCTGCTGAAACCGTCACACAGGGAAATATGAGGCATGTCCCAAATGGCTTCCAACTGGAACCTTACTGTCACTGACGTGGTGTCCAGGTTATGGCTTTGGTTAGTGAGTTAGAAGCACTGTGACCCTCTTTTAATCATTCTCAGTCTTGAATTGGGTCCTCACACACCGCCCGCTCTCCCTCCTTATGGTGTCTCTAGTCTGTTCACATCTCTCTTCCACACCCCACGTGCCCCCATCCCACCATCGTCACGCCCACCACAGCTGTACTTCTGCCATCCCTCGCTGTGGGCCGGGTTCTCTCCTGTGTCTTTGCACATTCCTTTTCTTCCACGGGATCCACCAGTTCCCTCCCAATACCTCGCTGATCCTCACCCAGGCTTCAGCCTGTGTGCCACTTCCTCAGAGCCAGACCCCCTTCTGCCAGCACCTGTACCCCACCCATTCCAGCTCTTATCAGCTGCTGACTTGTCTCTGTCTCATCAGCCTAGAACCTCTCAGACCAGGCACCCTTTCTTCCTTATTCATTGTTTGATCCCCCCAGCACCTGAGACTCTATGGAACTATGGGAGGTGGTCAGTATTCATTTGGTAAAGGAATAAGGGGGTCTGTGCCCTACATTACCAAGGTGGTCATCAGAAGCTTCCCATATCATGAACCCCTGTGGGGAGAACGGCCTTGTCACACTGCCTCGTCTTGTGACACAATCCTCAGCTCACACACCTATTCCAGCTAAGACTGTGGTGGAACTGGGACCCACTGGTCTCCACGTGAGGCTGCACGCTGGCCAGATTGACGCAGGTGCTCCCGTATCACTGAGTGGCGAAGGTGAACTAAAACGACCGGGGAGGTGCCAGCTGTAAAGTGTTATTAACACTATACAAGTAAAAGTGCACCAAATCACTTAGACTGTTTACTCCACTCTTCCTCTTAAAGCTGAAGGAAATTCAGCATGCAGGAGGAAAAGCCTAATCAGAATGAATCCTCCTGTGCACAGACTTAGTGATGGGCTAGCAACTACAGATTGAGGAGTTTCATAAAGTCATGTTACCATCCAGGATGAACGAAGAACAAATTAAATGGCCTTTTAGGTTTCTTTCATTATGATCAGCTAAGAATGTTTTCTGTGTGATGAGCAAATGACAGATTCCAAATTCCCTTTTCCCGCCCAAAAAGTACACCCTTCAGATGCCACGTATATTTTTTGAGGCAATTGCCTTCTCCTTGCCTCGTTCTCTTTCTCTGACTTGCCCTGCGACCCAAATCTGTACATCTCTTGTGTCCTTGTGCTCCCTCTCCTGGTCTTTTCTGTTTTTCAGCAAGACCACGTTCCTAAACAGTGCTTCCCCTGACACCACCGCCCCGACCCGAAGGTGGGCGCCTGGCGGGGAGAAAGGAGCCAGCCCGTGCTGCAGGGCTTGTTGTAAGATCCATGGGGGATTAGAAACAGCTTCGCTTCTTCTCTGTTTGCAGTCCAGCTTGACAAAGCGAAAAAGGGCCATACTGGCATGGAAAGGAAACGTGGCTGGCGTCCTTTTTGAGAAATGAAATGCTCTCCAGGAAAAAAAAAAAATTTATAATAAAAAGCACTTGATAGTACATTTTTGAAAATATGCTTCCCTAGAGATACACAGATGCATGTAGATGTACCCTATCAGTCAACAGTGCTAATTACCTAATTATCTGGTCAGGTGCAATAAAAGCCCCTTTGACATTCTTTTCCTTCCATATGCCAGATAAAGTGTTCTGGTGTCCGCTCTGTGACTGTGGTGAGGCGCAAACTGGATTCTCTTCCCACCAAGAGTAAGGATGTAGAACGGTCTTTGGAGCTGGCTGGGGGCAGTGCTTTGCTTCAGGGGCACAGCTGGGAACAAGGCAGCGCAAGACCCCATCCCAGAGCTGGCAGGACAGCACGCCCTCAAGGGGGACACTGGACTTCACGTGGCCTCCGTGGCTCTCAGTGTCCCCTGGAACTACCTGTGAACTTGACCCCGCCCAGCTTTTTTCTTATTGCAGTTGCTTCTTAGACATTTCACCATTTTACTTTGTTACCTTATATTCTTTTTTTTCCTGTTTAACTTCCTGAAATATCTTCCCTGCTATGTCATTTTTCCTGCTTTAGTATAAAAGTGGATTTTGATTTTGCTTTTTCTCAAGCTGATCGAGAAGTGCCCCCATGCCGCAGTTGTAAAATCCTATGAGTCTCACTTAGCATGCTAAGGAAGAAACAGTTTTGCTCGTCCACTTAACTCTCCCAGCCTTCACTTTCAAACCAGCTTCCAGCTCCTGCAGCTTCTACAGCGATGGTATACGGGTGCCCTTCTGAAACCCCAACTGTTGTGCTCTATGGCTTTCTAAGCACCATTAGCTTCTCCCAACAGATCGTTTCTGTTTCTACCTTGGCGTCCCTTTTACGAGGTCCAGTTGAAGTTTCATTCAGATGGATCAGAGGACACTGGTTTCTCTCAAACAGACAAGGGTGTTAAATCCTAGATTCTTTCCTAGACAGCCATGAGGCTGTTGTTTTTTTTTTTTTTTTAAATATTTATTTATTTATTTTATTTATGGCTGTGTTGGATCTTCGTTTCTGTGCGAGGGCTTTCTCTAGTTGCGGCAAGCGGGGGCCACTCTTCATCGCGGTGCGCGGGCCTCTCACCATCGCGGCCTCTGTTGTTGCGGAGCACAGGCTCCAGACGCGCAGGCTCAGCAGCTGTGGCTCACGGGCCTAGTTGCTCCACGGCATGTGGGATCTTCCCAGACCGGGGCTCGAACCTGTGTCCCCTGCATTAGCAGACAGATTCTCAACCACTGCGCCACCAGGGAAGCCCCCATGAGGCTGTTTTTGACATTGGCCAAGGTCAGGGTCACAGTATTTGGAGGGTATGGGTTGTGTGCTCTCCTGTCCTCCGCCTGCTCGCATTCAAGCTTAGTGCTATCAGACAGCCCATACCCACGCCTCTTCTCGCACTTTCTGTTGTACCAGGAGTCTCAACAACGTATCGTTTAACATTTAATTATTCTCTGCAACTCTGGGATAGTTGTATTCTCTGCAGTACATCCTGAGTTCCTCCAGGGTAAGACTATTTTTTGCTTCTTTCAAATTCACCTCAGCACCCAACACAGCAAATGCTTGAGTAAATATTTTTGGATTGATTATTGACTCACATCTTGTTTATGCGAGATACCTAGGATGTACACAGAAATCCTCATGGCCCCAGCACTGCTCTGTGATCTAATGATTTCCTATCATTTAACCTTTTGTGAATACTGTATCATCTAATTGACATGAAAATGTGACCTTTTGTTAATTCTTTTGAAAGGTGTAATGCTAATGCCTTCTGAGAAGAAGTAACAAACTCTTCTTGACAATGCAGATATTTGCGAGATTTTGTTAGATACATGCAGGTGGCACATGAAAAGTAGACCTCCAGGAATTTCTCATCAAGACAGGCACAGCACATTAGCAGCAACATAGATGGACCTGGAGATTATCATACTAAGTGGAGAAAGTCAGAAAGAGAAAGACAAATACCATATGATATCACTTATATATGGAATCTAAAATATGACACAAATGACCTTATCTACAAAACAGAAACAGACTCACAGACATAAAGAACAGACTTGTGGTTGCCAAGAGGGAGGAAGTGGGGGTGAGGAAGGACTGGGAGTCTAGGATTAGCAGATGCAAACTATTATATGTAGAATGGATAAACAACAAGGTCCTACTCTATAGCACAGGGAACAATATTCAATATCTCATGATAAACCATAATGGAAAAGAATATGAAAAAGAATATATGTATGTATAACTGCATCACTTTTCTGTACAGCAGAAATTAACACAACATTGTAAATAAAATAAATTTTTTTTAAAAAGGCACCACATTCAGATAACAATGCAGAACAGCACTCATGTGATTGAATGCCAGGTCTGGGGGTCTATAGGCAGTAGCTATTGTCCAGGTGGGTGGGTGGGAGGTGTCCAGTTTAATTGCCACCTCCTTTGCAAGGGTTTCCCCTGGCCTTGCATTCCATACTGATGGACACCCCCTCCCCTGTCCTCCACAGATGTCACAGGTACAGTTGGAATCAGTAAAGCAAAGTGAAGAATGCATCCAGGCAGTGAGCACAGCTTGAGTGAACTCTAGAAGGCCAGAGAAAGGCTGGCGGTCTGGCTCAGGAGGATAACTGGAGATGAGACTGAAAGGGGAGTCAGTTGGGGGGCAATCTGGAAGATCAGATGGAAGAGAATTAAGTTTGCTCTCTAGGGACTTCACTGGTGGTCCAGTGGTTAAAACTCCATGCTTCCAATGCAGGGGGTGCAGATTCGATCCCTGGCTGGGGAACTAAGATACCACATGCCACGCGGCCAAAAAAAAAAAAAAATAGTTTGCTTTCTAAAGCAGGGCGTTGCTGCTGGAAACACAGTCCATGTCGGGAACATTTACCCAAAGACTCTCCAGCCTCCCTGGGATTGAGGATCCAGAAAGGTCATCAAGGTGGAGGAGAGAGCAAAGATGGTATCAACAGAGAGGAGAGAGGTCATGAGCGGAGAAGTGGTATTAGTTTTCCCTTTTGCTTTGAGTATCAGTATTTTTACCACAATGATGACTCTACCTAGAGATTCCTAAGCCCTGGGCTCCTATGCTTGTTAAAGAAATGACGGTGCTAGTGGTTAAGAATCTGCCTGCCAACGCAGGGGACACGGGTTCGAGCCCTGGTCCGGAAGACCCCACATGCCGCAGAGCAACTAATCCCGTGCGCCACAACTACTGAGCCTGCGCTCTAGAGCCCGCGAGCCACAGCTACTGAAGCCCGTGCGCCTAGAGCCCGTGCTCCGCAACAAGAGAAGCCACCGGCATGAGAAGCCCGCGCACCGCAACAAAGAGTAGCCCCCGCTCGTCGCAACTAGAGAAAGCCCGCGCGCGGCAACGAAAACCCAACACAGCCAAAAATAAATTAAATAAATAAATTTAAAAAAAAAAAAAAAAAGAAATGACAGTGCTGTCCAGACACCTGCTAGCTTGGGTGAGGTTTTCAAAGCTCCGCTGCTCTGGAAGGCTGCTGGTAATCTTCTGTGGAGGGTCCTCCCTGCCAGGAGCCAGGTATTTCCTACTCTAATAGTGCGAGGAAACTGGAGGGCTTGTTTTGCATTATGGTTTTTTAGGTTTCTGATTTCCAACTTCGATGACTAAAATTCCATCAAAATACTGGAACACCCCCCAAGTATTGTTGGTGCCTTAACTCGCATCCTTAAAGGTATATTCAGAAATACTTTGATTCACCCAGAACAAAACACCTTGTTTTGTTCTTGAGAGTTGGTGTTTGTCCAAAATCAAAAGTTTGTTTTCAGGATGCTTGGTTATCTTTATTTATAGCAGAAAAGGTGTTTCCCTAGTTAGGAGCTGTAAGTAAAGAGATCTTTCGTAACAGTTCCAAGCCACATTCAAAATAGGTGGCCCAGAACAGCCTCCAAGGTGCATTTTGGATGCACCTGTGACTTATTACCTTTTCTCACCATCCCCTGAGTTAGGATAAAAAGTGTGTTTCGGCCCCACAGAAACTGGATACAGCCACCCAGACACTGGTGGAAATTCTGTCTCACCTGCCATCAGCAGTGCTACCAGAGATGATACCACTGTCCAAAACAGGCCCCTGCCTTCATGCCCCAGAAGTCTCAAGTCCCGGCACACTGCCCTTCTCAGCAAAGCTTGCTCCCTGTCCCCGTTGATGTCATTTGCAAGTCTGGCGCCCTAGTGTCCCAGGGAAGGCTGTGGAAGGCTGCAGGGCCAGAGCCCAGCAGATCCAGGTAAAAACGGCAGCCCTGGCCACGCTGATGGATGGAATCGGCTTCCTCTTCATTCCCTCCCTTGACGACGGGAATCACACATAGAAAAGATGAGAAATAGGGGGAAAGGAGAGGAAGTGGCTGAGTGACAAACTTGACTTCATGCTCCCATCCAGGAGCGTGGGTATTGTGTCCTAACGATTCCTGCAGCCCTGATTTCTACAGAGCTGTGTGTTCCGTCTGCTGTCCTACGGCTCCAGGGCAGCCGTTGTCCAGCTCACATAGGGAAGCTTTGTGTTGATGGCCGCTGTTTCAGTCCTTACAGAGCACAGATGGCGCCTGCATTGCATCAGCATTGACTCTTCCCCACTGGCAGAGCCCACTGTGGAAACAGGAGAGGGGAGTGGAAATCAGAAGTATACAGTCCCTTTGGCAAAACGTCTGGTTTCCATATATGCATTTACCCCGGCTTACTGTACAGCCTTGGATAACCCAGTCAGCATGCCTTGACTTCTGTTTTAGGGTGGTTAGTAAAGGACTGAGATGAAGGAAACTAAAGACGGTAGAAATACTTTTATTGCTGTTGGATACCATGCCCATAAGGCAAAATCTGTAGCTTTATTCCTTCTGTGAGCCACAGTAACACCCACTTCCACTGCAAATGGAAAAGCTCTGCTTGAAAAGATGATACACATCTTTTTAGAATTTTTAGTGTCTGTGTCTCAAAAGCCTTTCAAATGTATTATCTGAATTTCTTCAGCATGTCCCTATTTATTTATTCCTGTTTTGCAAATGAAAGGGGAAGTGGCAGCAGAGTTGCCCAAGTTGTCAAGGTCAGATTACTTTCCCCACTAAAGACCAGTGATCCTCCCTTGGTGGCATAGAGTCCTCATGGCGATTGGGGTATTAGTGGAATGTAAACCCACTTGCTGGACTTCCCTGGTGGCGCAGTGGTTAAGAATCCGCCTGCCAATGCAGGGGACACGGGTTCGAGCCCTGGTCCGGAAGACCCCACACGCCATGGAGCAACTAAGCCCGTGCGCCACAACTACTGAGCCTGCGCTCTAGAGCCTGCAAGCCACAACTACTGAAGCCCACGTGCCTAGAGCCCGTGCTCCGCAACAAGAGAAGCCACCGCAGTGAGAAGCCACCGCACCTCAAGAAGAGTAGCCCCCGCTCGCCGCAACTAGAGAAAGCCCGCGCGCAGCAACGAAGACCCAATGCAGCCAAAAATAAATTTTAAAAAAATAAATAAATAATAAAAAATAAACCCACTTGCTTCCAGAGGTCAAGAAGAAAATAACATTTTCCATAAGAGATGTGTGATCTGTCAGTTCTTCAGTTTTCATTTCAGATGGAAAATATGACTTTAGTTCTTGAAGGAAAAAAAGATTCCCTAACCAGGTATGACAGATGTCTTCAAATATGTGATGGATTGTCATGTGAAAGAAGGACTCAAATCCTCTGCTTGCCCCGGCAGGCATTACTAGGGTTAGCTCAATTCAGTCCAACCAATAGTTTTTGAGAACCCACAGCGCATAAGGTTCATGCTTTAAACTGAAAGGGGGGAGGGGGAGGGAAACGAATATCCTGCTAAACTCACGACACCAATTATCACAGAAGCAAGCAGGTTTGACATTGATGTGAAAGTGAGAAGTATTTGGTGAATCACTGGATAAACCAAGGAGAAGGGGAAGACAGAAGCAGTACTTACAGTTTCCAATGTCTATCTATCAGTGGGTGGAACAGGAGTAATTAACAAATTGAACTGGAGATTATTGCCAGGGTGATAAATAGAATTTCTTAGGTAACCCACGTAACCTGGCGAGCAAAAGGGCATCACATCGAGATATGGCTGAGAAGGAATTCCATATTCAAATTAAAAATGTCACCAACTGGGAAGAAAAGCAGAGCAGCACCATATATCCAGAAGCTCCGTAAGCAAGTCAAGAAACATGAGGGCAGGAGCCTTCAAAAGAGTCCTGGGAAGAGATTAGAAAAGAGAGAAACAAAACTGATAGTGTAGTAGGAGTTCTTTATGGGTTATACAGTCAGAGCAATTACCAGCTCCATGTTCCAATTCCCATTTACAAGATTAGGGCAAAGGAGAGGCATGATACAGAACTTCAACTATATAAATAACTATCAGAATTCTCTTCAACTAATAGAATACCTGAGTGATCATTGATGTGCCTTACTGGCAGTTTCACCTTCAAAAGGGTAGAGAGTTCGAGACTAGAATTGCTATTCTGGTCCTAATACTGACTAACTAAAAGGAACTGACAAGAGTATACGTGAGAGAAACCTTAGAAGAGACCATATCATTTTAGAGAACATGATCATCAAAGAGGAGATTTTGCACAGTCCAAAATATTTCAACACCTTTTTATTGTGATTTTAAAAAGCACAACATGAATTTACCATCTTAACCATTTTTAAGTGTCCTATACTAATGTCCATCAAACATTCATCTTACTTTAAAAATAGTCACATTGTTATGAAACAGATGTCCAGAACTCATAACCCTGCAAATCTGAAACTCTATACCCATTAAAGAACCACCTCCCTTTCCCTCTGACCCCAGCCCTTGGTAACCACCATTCTACTTTCTGTATCTATGAATTTGACTACTTTAGGTACCTCATGTAAGTGGAATCATGCAGTATTTGTCTTTTTGTGACTGGCTTGCTTCACTTAGTATAATGACCTCAAGGTTTATCCATATTGTAGCATGTGACAGGATTTCCTTCTTTTTTAAGGCTGCACAGTATTCCATTGTATATATATATATACCACATTTTGTTTAGCCATTCATCCATTAATGGACATGTGGGTTGCTTCCATTTCTTGGCTACTGTAAACAGTGCTGCTATGAACGTGGGTGTGTACAATACCTCCTGCTTTTGATTCTTTTGGATACATACCCAGAAGTGGGATTGCTGGATTAAATGGTAGTTCTATTTTTAATTTTTTGAGGAATGTTCGTACTCTTCTTCCATAGCAATTGCACCATTTTACAATCCCACCAACTCCGCACAAGACTTCCAGATTTCTCCACATCTTTGCCAATACTTATTTTCTCCTTTTTTGATAGCAGCCATCCCAGTGGGTATGAGGTGACATCTTATTGTGGTTTTGATTTGTATTTCTCTGATGATTAGTGATGTTGAGCATCTTTCATAAGCTTGTTGGCAATTTATATATCGCCTTTGGAAAAATACCTATTCAAGTCTTTTGCCTTTTTTAAAAATCAGATTATTTGATTATTTTGTAGTTGTTGAGTTATAGGAGTTCTTTATATATTCTGGATATTAACCCCTTATTAAATATAGGATTCACAAATATTTTCTCCCATTCCATAAGTTGCATTTTCACTCTATTGTGTCCTTTGATGCACAAAAGTTTTTAAACTTGATGTAGTCCCATTTGTCTATATTTGCTTTTGTTGCCTGTGCTTTTGGTGTCATATCCAGGAAATCATTGCCAAATCCAGTGTTATGAAGCTTTTCCCCTATGTTTTCTTTTAGGAGTTTTCTAGTTTGGGGTTCATGACCTTTTGAGAGATTTTTTTAAATAAGAGAAATGTAGAAATTACACATATGCAGGGAAAGATGACTCAGGAGATCTATGAATGCCCAAAACAAAGTTCAGATGAGGACCTTTTTTGTTTCAACAAAGGAGAGTAATTGTGCCAGCAGTTCTCTGTTTAGCTCAATTTTCTTTTTTTTTTTTAATGGTAGAAAAACATGAACAACTATGAAAAGGTATATGGACCCACAAAAACAGTATCAAGAAAACCCAAGCCCAAAATGAATGGAGACCTTTCAAAGAGGGACAGATAAGGAAAACAAATATATTGTTCTCTGTGGAGCAAGAAGACGAGGAAACCCAGCAGCTGCTCCTTGGGGCTGAGCATTTAGTATTGAGGATGACAGAGAGCCCTGAGTTACCTCTATATTGTATGTCATGGAGAATGTTCATTAGATGGAAAACTGAGAAAAACTTGGAGAAAGAAATGGAAACCCCAGGTAGAAGAAAACGCCTAAGCCCCCAGTCTGGAGGAAGTAAAGCTCCCAAAGTACAGAAAAAAAATAGACATAATGATGGTACAACTTGTTAAGGTCAAAATCTTTGAGAAACTGTGGAGCCCAGCAAAGCATCAGAAGTCTGGAGATGAAGAAATGGCATTATAGTTTTCAAAAAAAAAAAGAAAGTGGATCTTAAAAAGTTCGCCTAGAGGGACTTCCCTGGCGGTCCAGTGGTTAAGACTCCACACTTCCACTGCAGGGGGCGCGGGTTCGATCCCTGTTAGGGGAACTAAGATCCCGCATGCCGCGTGGCACAGCCAAAAAAATGAAAAGGAGAACAGTTTATATAATAAAAAAACAGTTTCTGAATATCTAGACAAGTGTACACTCTTGGGTCAAGAAATCAATTTTGCAAGATTAAAATGGGCATGTGGCTTATCAGTAGCACGTGCTAGAAGCAAAAAGCTCAGAGATGGTAATTGGTAGCACCATAAGTAACAAGTGGCAATGAAATAAATCATTGTATTCATAGAAAATAGGCTCTAGGCGGAGGGAGGGGACAGTTCTGTCCTCTGTTCCAGTGACTGGAGCATTTACTCAGTTCAGGTATCTGCTGGGGATGTAGTCAAACTCAAGATGTTTCAGAGGGAGGCTATGAGGAGGGGAGAGGGGCTCGTAACTGGTTAGGTTTCAGGGATGGGAATTTTGGCTTAATAGGAAGAAGCATTAGAAGGCTCTGATGAGGAACTGAACTTCTCAAGACTAGAAGCTTTAAAAAATGGTTTGTGTTTTCTGGTTGAACATCAAATGGTTGCTGGTTGGTTTGAAAGGACTAGAGGGGTCTAGGAGGTAAAACCAAACCTTGACTCAAGAAAATTCTTGTCTATGAAGATCATTGGTTTCCTGAAAGAGGGGAGAGGGTCATTCAGATGGAAAATAGGTAATTTTTAAAATCTTTTTAAAAATAATTTTCTGTTGGAGGTGGTTTTTCAAATGAAACTGTAAACCTAGATGCAGGTTTTACTACTTCGTTACCAGTGAGTGGGATGCTTTTCACTTTCATTTTACACTGAAAAACGTAAAAAGTTACTACTATCTTATACCTATTTTAAGATCTACACTTATACTGAAATTGAATTTTTAAAAATTACTCCATGAGCTTCATTATATAATCTTTCAGAAGAGAGACTTTCTGTTTTCATTGTATGCTTTTAGAGTAAATATGAATACAGTACCTTATATTTGAATCACATATGACTTCTGCCCATCGCTTACCTGGAAATATAACCACCTGTAGCTGAATGAGAAAATAATTAAGGCCACACATGAAGGAGTGAGATGAGGGGTAAAACCACCTGGGTGAAATGAAGGTTCCACAGGGCCAAGGTGTTGCCGGTTCCCAGGAAAGACGATAATGAATGATGCTTGCTTCCTCTTCCCTGTTCTCATCAACCTGAGACAACCAAATGCCTCAGGGGCAGTTTCGGCTGTTACGTAGCCTCATGATAATTCTGAGCCAGCTGACACAGGCAGGGGCCACGTGACTTGCCCCCTAAACATCAGCTTTATCAGGCTGCCTTTCTCATTTGGAACAAAGCTTTGGTCCCTCCTGGCTCCCCGCCAGAAAGGCGTTTCTGCTTTGATTCCTTCCAGATTCCAAGAAATGAAGCTGAGCTTAGCCTGCTGATTTATCAAATTCCTATGCGATAGAAGAGCTCCCTAGATTTACGAGGTTTTACCAGGCAGGAAAGGGACTTAGCACTTAGCTTCATTCTTTGGGAGAAATCTAGCCACTGCATCTGAATAATGTAAATAGCGATAGAAGCAAATGTGAGATTCATCCTTCTCCCTACCCGGGAAGTACCACATTCAGTTGGCCAGACTTCTTTGGATAGAGCTGTATAAAAGCGAATGTTTTAGAGAGTGCAATAAAACTCGAAATACGAAACATCATTCCTTTTCTGGTTTACTTCAGAGAGACAGCAACTGGTATGAAAGGAGCAGGAGAGTTGAACTCTGCAGTCAGAAGGCTTGAGTGAAGCCCTGGCTGACCAGACATGTGACTTTGGGAAAATCCCTTCACCTTTCTGAGCTTTCTGGGCTTCACCTCATTTGGCTTCCTTGTCTGTAAAATGGATGAGGATTGAGTCAGGGAAACAGAAACCATGACAGGTGTTGCAAATAGAGGGGGTGTAAGACAGCGAATTGGTTACACAGGTGCTGGAAAACTGAAAGAACAGGAAGTGGAAGGAGAGTTAACCCAGTGATTAATGATGGCAGGAAGCAGCTCTCACTCCCGGGGCTGGAGGGATAAAAGGGACCTCTGAGCATGCAGGAGGGGCTGCACCTGGGGAGAAGACCACCACTTCCAGACACCCCACCAGGGAAGGACAGAGAAAGAGAACAAGAAACGGGAACCACAGCTTCTTTCCTCCTACCTCTGATCTCCCACCAGTGCCCCCTACTGGCAGAATAAGTCACCTGGCAAAGGAGCCTGGGAAACAAAGTTGAAAAGCTCCCAGCCTCAGGGGCTTCCCTGGTGGTCCAGTGGGTAAGACTCTGAGCTCCCAGTGCAGGGGACCTGGGTTCGATCCCTGGTCAGGGAACTAGATCCTGCGTGCATGCCACAACTAAGAAGTCTGCATGCTACAACTAAAAGATCCTGCATGCATGCTACAACTAAAAGATCCTGCATGCCACGATGGAGATCCCACATGCTGCAACTGAAGGCCTGGCGTAGCCAAAATAAATAAATATTAAATATTTTTTTTAAATTAATAAATAAAAAAATAAAAACTCCCAGCTTCAGCATTAGAAACGGGAACATAAGGAGAGTGGGTATGACATATGACATATAGGAGAGTTGCTGAGAAAGTAAATCCTAGGGGTTCTTATCCCAAGGAGAATTTTTTTCTTTTTATTGTATCTATATGAGAAGATGGATGTTAGCTGAACCTGTTGTGATAATCATACGTAAATCAAACCATCATGCTGTACACCTTAAACTTATACAGGGATGTATGTCAATTATTTCTCAATACAAGTGGGGAAAAAACAAAAGAAGAGTGGGGCATGAGGCTGAGAGACAAAACTGTCCTGTTATGTTTGTGTTAAACTAGTGCTACTTTAGTTCATAGATAGGTAGAGAAGGATATATAGATAGATTTGGTTCTGATCTAAACAGTTTTTGAATAATTTTTTGTTAAAGATTTTTTAGTTAAGAAAGTTTGTATTAGTTCATGATTTAGGAAAACTACCAGATGTATGTTTCTGCAAACCCTTGTGACGGAAGAAATCATAGCGGCAACCTGGATTATTACAGGATCCTTCCTCAAGAGTTCCTGGATCTGTGAACTGACTCAAGTGTGGGATGATGACTCTATCACAGAGACTCAAGCAGGGCTTTGTCCACTTCACCTACATGATTTTCTTTTTTTCTTTCACCAATCAAAAAGTACCTTCGTGGGCTGACTATGTATTTCAGTCCAAGATACTCATGATCCCGCCAGCCACCGCTGACCTACACTGCTGATGCCAGTAGCTGTGCCAGCTAGCCTTTGGAGTTTCACTCAATTGGAGTTCACTGGCTGTACCCTAGGATGCCGTCACCCCACTGAGATCAGGGAGCAGAGCCCATTTCAACCTGCAGGGCATAGGTAGCAAGTGTGTGTTGACAGGGCCAGATTCAAGGGCTTATGACCTATGCAATTGCCTAGGGTCCCCTGCTCAGAAGGACCCTGTCATCATCTTCAAGTTCTGAATCTCCGAACAAGAGGACCACCTTTCCACTTTGCACTGGATCCTGCAAATCATGTAGCCAGTCCTGGTGCCGGGAGGACAGTTGTGATTAGAGGCCCAGGAAAGGCCTCACTGAGAAAGTAGCATTTGAGAAGAGCCTGAAGGAGATGAGGGAGTGAGCCAGGCCTTTCTTTGACTTATTCTGATGAACTTCAACTCAGCCTTCAACACTTGGGGCAAAGGTCACCACTTCTAGGAAGGCTACGCTGACGCCCTTAGGAGTTACTACCCTCAGCTTGGTCCCGCCTTAGCACCCTGCAAATACCTGTTACATACTTAGATTACATTGTAGACATTTGTGTTGAACATCTGTCTCTCTGGTCACCCTCTTAGTTCCTTGGAGAAGGAGACTATATATTATTCATTTTTGTAATAACAGCAATAATAATAGCTGTTACTCAATGCTAGAAGCTATTCCATAGGTTTTACTACAAGGCAGGCACTGTTGGTCTTATAGTTGGAGAAACAAGCACAGAAAGATTCAGTAAGAAGCCCAAGTTACCCAGCTGGTACATCATAGAGCTGGAATTTGAATCCAAGAAAGCTGGTGCCCTCAGATGTCACACAGTGCACGGTCAGTGCCCAGAACATGGTTGGTGAATGAATGAGTAAACAAAAAATAGTAATGACTGAATGATCACATAGAGAATCTCAGGGACAGATTTACAAAAAGGAGAGGAACTTTGTATTTTGGCTGCAAACCCAAATTCAAGCCTGCACAGGAGAGAAAAGACACTTAATTTCATGCTTTTAAGCCACATTCATTAACACAAATTTTTTTAAAACCCACTATATGAAATTATATATTTGTACATATAATCAACTTGCTTTAGTTTTTGTATTGTTACTTTAGGAATGGAAACAGGTTGTTTGGTCTGGCTCTATCGTTAACTAAAACTAGTACCAAAATAACCAGAAGCTTTGTTGAAATAGTGATGTTAATTTAACAAATACATCCTGAATGTAGTATGCTTATAGAGCATGCTGCTTTGGGGAGAAACAAGTGATAATATGGATATTAATTATAGAAAATTAAGATTGGAAGCGATGCCTCATCGCTAAGTCAGTCTTCAGCCTGCAGAATGGGATGCAGTGCACTGTGGAGGTGGAAGGGAGGAGTGAGTTGTCACTGGGGCTGTTTTCTTTATTTGACAAGTGCCTTGCTGTGCAAATACAACCCAAGTCAGTGTTTTCAAAAGCCCATCGGCATAGCTTTGTTAACCTCCTCTTGCCTGCTCCAGCAGCGTAGGAGAGATCCAGCTCCATTAGGACATGATGTTGCTAAAAGTAAAAGATTCCGTGTTTTGTGAGGCTGTGGTTATGGGACCTTGAGCAGCGTGCCACGCCTCTCCTGGGACGCAGTCCCCAGATCTCCTGACCCATCAGATCAGGCTCGGGTAGATGGCCTCAGTGCTGCAGCCATGAATATACACTTCCAGAAGCAGCAGAGAAGACCTTCATCACATGGCTTGAGTAGAAAATGCTGTTCCAAGTCTTATAAAAATTCCCAAACCCTATTTTCAATTTATGCCTGAAGCCCAGATGCCTGATCCCTGTAATAATCCAGAGTGACAAAACTGTTAGAAGTTTCCTTTCACAAGCTCTGTCCAGCAGTACACGGACCACGTCCTGAGGGAATGAGCTCCCCAGCTCTGCAAACAGCACCCAAGCATGCCCTCTGCCAGCTGCGTTTTCATCACGTCATCTTCCTTTCTTCCACAGCAGAGAGATGATACGTCAGAACCCAAGGGAACAAAGGGTGGAGGGTCATAGTTTCAGTGGGTCAGATTTTCAACCCATGAGTGGCGTGTGGGCTCACACCACAGTGCACGAGTCTGGTAGTCTGACCTTGTTTCTTTCAGGCCCGAAACCCAAAGGTCAGAGCCACTCGCCTTGGGTGTGCCAACTGCTGGATGAGGTCACCGCCTCCTTGGGAGCAGCCAGAGAGCAAGGCGGGATTACTTCCTGACCTCTCACGGGTCTTAGTCCCCCAGGGCACCCTCCATTCTTCCCAGTACGTGAGCCAGTCTCATCTGTAGCACAATGTATATTGCACATTATGGAACCATAATGTGATGGAAAAAATACTCTTCAGAATGATCCAACCAAAAGATTCCATTCAAAATGCAAGACTGTTATCCCAGGTGCCCCTAATACTGTATTTTGCATTTGTTTATCATTCCTTTAGGCCATTCCTGACCGGTGATTTTTAGCCTAGATATGTCTGCTTCCCTGAGAGTAGTGGAACACAGCTCCATTAATACCAGTGAGCTGGGATTGGCTTGCTGTTTCTCATCACTTCATTCCACTGTAACTTGATGATCATTACCTTTTTTTTTTTTAATTAATTTATTTATTTATGGCTGTGTTGGGTCTTTGTTTCTGTGCGAGGGCTTTCTCTAGTTGAGGCAAGCGGGGGCCACTCTTCATCACGGTGCACGGGCCTCTCACTATCGCAGCCTCTCTTGTTGCGGAGCACAGGCTCCAGACGCGCAGGCTCAGTAATTGTGGCTCACGGGCCCAGTTGCTCCGCGGCATGTGGGATCTTCCCAGACCAGGGCTCGAACCTGTGTACCTTGCACTGGCAGGCAGATTCTCAACCACTGCGCCACCAGGGAAGCCCGATCATTACCTTTTTAAATAACATTGTTACGGGTCATTAGTTTTGTGGGTGATTCTCCACCTCCTACCCCCTCTTATTTTTCCTATTATCAGAGCCTTACTTGTTACAAACAGAAAGTAAATAACAATGCAGGCTTGTGGCCCCAGTTTCATAAACATGCAGGTTCACGTGGGTACCTGGATATTTGCTTTCTGAGTACGTGAGCGTAAATGATTCCTCAAAATGGAAAGACAGTGCAAGCTACTCAAGATGGAGGCTAAACCAATATTTAGAAAGCCACTGCCTATTTTAACACTGGCCTGCATGTGTGGTGGGCACCCACTTTCTGTTTTGTGTATTTGGAACTATCGCAACTGGGCTGAAATGCACCAGAGATGGGTTCCTGGAAGGGACAGCAGTGGCAGTTCAGAAGGTACCCATTGTATCAAAGCAACCCTTGACCCCGATCGGACCCAGTCGGGGGCCATTCAGTACACTCCAGGTGTCCTGCTTACAAGTCCCTGCTTCAAGGGATCCCACAGACCTCAGCAGTCTCCTCTTCTCCTGAACTGGTCAGGATTTCTTTGTTGACAACTAATCATGTCGTCTTGTGACATGTCATCTTGCCTTTCCATTGTTGATTTACGTGGTTCCTGAAAATTAACTTATTGTTCTTATCTCCTCTTCAAAGCTAAATTGTAGGTTTCTTGAGCACAGGGCTGAGTCTTGTACTTAACCATTTTCCATAGCACTTAGGTTGGAATTCCAGCTCTCTACTTACTAGCTCTAGGACCTTGGACGCACTCCTTCACCTCCTTGCTTCTCAGTTTACTTGTCTACAAAATAGCGGCAATCACGCCTGCCTTCCAGTGCGTTAGGAGAACCAGCTAGCGCGGTGCTGGGCACTAGCAGGAGCTTGGTGAATAGTAACTGACTCTCTAGACAAAGCCCTGCGCGCAGAAGCTGAGCAAAATTTAGCAGAATTAAATACGACAGAGCATGGTTTAAACTCGCAGGAGGGAAGAGCTAATTATGGACTCTCGAAATTTCATGGTGAGGACACCGTTTTCTCTGACCTGGGATTGAATGACATTTTACAACCCTGTTTCTATTCATGACTCGTTCATGACCATGTGACGATCATTTCAAGCTCATCGTGTCTCCTGAGCCCCCAAAGGATCAATGAACTGATTTGGGATGTGGAGACTGTGCTTATTGGCATCCTTGGACCCACTCATACATTTAAGTATTAGCTTGGCCCTGAGTGGAGAAGCTTTCTGCAGCTCCTTGCTGCCATGAGGCAAGTGGTGATACCCAGGACTGATCTAGTGCTCCTCAAGAGTGTCCCTTAGCTTCTTCAGGAATTTTCTTTAAAAGCAGCCATAGCAGGGGATAGTGGTACAGCTTACTGAGACCGCATCAAAATAAAAAAGAAATGGGGATGAGAGTATGAGGAGGACTGTATAAAAAAAACATAAATAGCATCAAGATGAGTTTCCCCGATTTCCCGTATAACGAGTGCATCTGCCAAAACTCAAGATGTGTATTATCCACTCTGCAATTGGTAGATTGCCTAGGAGCGGAGCGGAAGATGCTTCCTGATGGAGGGGTCAACTCTGCCTTGATTCTGCTATTTTCTCTTTGTGGTGGAGCCGTGTTACGATGAAGAAATGGGTCCAGTGACATTCTCATCAACCTTCTTTGGTTACTTATCAATATGCACTTCCTTACCTTACACTCCTTTTTATAGGTTCCTGGGAGAAAAGTACATAAAACAGACATTTGCTGAATCTATTGCCATGTCAGCTTAGTAGAACAAAAGTGTAGGTCAGGTGAACTCCCTTTCAATATAGGTGCTAGGGGACGTGACAAATAAGCACCCCTGCCTGCAATTGATTAATTGGTGTAGTTTGTTGGTTTACACAGTGCCTTGCTCCAAAAGTAATTTGAGACAGCACTCACCAAGCAGAGTGTGTTGTCACCTTCTGGACACTATAGTTGTATGTTAGGGGCACAGTTAGACTTCAGACATATTCAGTAATATACAAGCTTTTATCAGATGTTTAGAGACCCTCCTTAGGTGCAGGGTTACAAAGAGAAATGAAACAATCCCTGATCTGAAGAAGCTTTGCTGTCTACTGGTAGAAACTGACACAATTAAGTACAATAAAAGGGAGATGGCAATGATTGCCCTTGTAGAACTATAATGTGGGTCTTGCAGTCATGGGTTTTTGTTGTGGTTTTTTTTTTTTTTAAAACCAAACATCTCAGGACTCATTATCTGATGGAGAAATTTTTTTGAATTTTATTTAAAGTACTTCAAAAATATTAACAATTAAAATTCCATTCAGCTGTGTATCTAAGAAATTTCCCTTACTAGGCATTCCCTTAGAATGCAGTCAGTGATATAAAATCAGCACTGCCCTTGGGGAAGGCAGGGTGTTTCCTTTCTTCGGCTATGGGGGCTGAGAGGATGGTGTCATTCGCTCTCTAAGAAGTCTGCAGAGGGCTCCCAGAAGAGTTGATGTCTGTGTTGAATCTTGAACAGCAGATATAGGTCCTCACAAGAGTTTGGGCTCTGTGTGCTGTTCTGAATTCAATCCATGTGGCAGTCAGCTCCAAAGCCTGCGGGTTCATCTTGCTCTGCACTTATTCCCCTAGCAGATATTCTTTAGTCACTGCTACTGTAGCTTCCAGCAAGGACCCCGTGACCTCTGCTTTCATTTGTTTTTGCACATGATTCATGGACCTGCCTCCCCTCCCTTCCTTATAGGGTCAGCAGTGCTTGCAAGAACCTAGAGGATGCGTGGGTATGTGTATAGGGTAAGGAAGCCTGCCCTGAACGCCAGCAAGTTTAATCCATTTTCATTCGAAAGAACAACTGGCCTTAGGCAACATATTTCTAATGGTCTAAGTCATTCAGCGTGTGTGTGCGTGCAGGCATGCGCATGTACACAAGCTGTGCATAAATAGCATGTTTCCAGTCTGCGGAAAATGTGTAATGGACTAGCAGCACATGACAGTAGGCTCAGCCCCTGAAGATTTACCAGGAAAGAAGACAGCTGCGTGGCAAAGCTGCTGCTTATAATTAGGGAAGGAATTGCCCATGTCCTGTGCCATTCAACAACTTCAGCCATTTAAATGACAGCCGGCTTGTTTAGCTCTGTAACCACCCTCCACCCTTTTTAGGGGCCAGGAGTTCATTTCTTTTTTGAGAACGCTGCTTTGGACTGTCATCTCTAGTATCATTGTAAGATGGGGTATGACGTGATGACTGGAAAATCTCAACTAGAAACCATGATGAATGAGCAAAAAACAGGAGTTGCTTTCAACGTCTCTTTTTAACTTTGTGAGGGAAAAACTATTTTCAAAACCCCGTGGACTTTCCGGTTTCTAACAGGGCCATATTGCTAGTTCTGCAGTTGACCAGAAAACTATAATGCTTTCTTTGGCTCGAGTGAGCTGTAAGAAGTATCACAGCACTCCTGACGTACAGTGGCTCTCAACAGGACGGATGGGGAGGGAAATTAATAGGCTTCCCATTGTTACCGTGCATTTTTGCCAGGATATTTCATTAGTGTAAACACTGAACCCACTGTCATCTTGTTTAGCCACTTGACCCTGATGATTTTCAGTTCTGTGTGTCGTGATGAGTAGGGCATGCACGAGACAGGCCCTAATTACTGGAAGCAGAATCACTGCTGACCCAGGACGAGATTAATTGCTCCTTTGCAGTCTTTATCCTGGGACATTAGCGCTGTCTGGTTATCTTGCTTCAGCTGAGGGATTCGGGACAATAGCAGTGCTGATGGTAACGGTCGGCAATTCCCCTGTTTGTTTTGCAGGTCACGGCCAGGGGGTTTGGGCCGCTGTTGCAGTTCGCCTACACCGCCAAGCTGTTACTCAGCAGAGAAAACATCCGCGAGGTCATCCGCTGTGCCGAGTTCCTGCGCATGCACAACC
Organism: Balaenoptera physalus; assembly: GCF_965194825.1. NCBI lineage: Eukaryota > Metazoa > Chordata > Mammalia > Artiodactyla > Balaenopteridae > Balaenoptera > Balaenoptera physalus. Next base: position 68,134,194 of record NC_138888.1, read on the forward strand.
TGGAGGACTCCTGCTTCAGCTTCCTGCAGACCCAGCTCCTGAACAGCGAGGATGGCCTGTTTGTGTGCCGAAAGGACGGTGCGTGCCAGCGCCCGCACGAGGACCGTGAGAACAGCGCCGGAGAGGAAGAGGAGGAAGAGGAGGAGACGATGGATTCGGAGACGGCCAAGATGGCTTGCCCCAGGGACCAGATGCTTCCAGACCCCATCAGCTTTGAGGCCACTGCCATCCCAGTACCGGAGAAGGAAGAAGTTTTGCTGCCGGAGTCCGACGTGCCCGCGGACACCAAGGAGAGCGCGGCAAAGGACGCGTTAACGCAGTACCCCAGATACAAGAAATACCAGCTTGCATGTACCAAGAATGTCTATAACGCATCATCACACAGTACCTCAGGTTTTGCAAGCACATTCAGTGAAGATAACTCTGGCAGCAGCCTCAAGCCGGGGCTTGCCATGGGGCAGATCAAAAGCGAGCCGCCCAGCGAAGAGAACGAAGAAGAGAGCATCACGCTCTGCCTGTCTGGAGATGAGCCTGACGTCAAAGACAGAGCCGGGGACGTGGAAATGGACCGGAAACAGCCCCGTCCCGCCCCCGCGCCCGCCCCCGCCCCCCCTGCCGGGGCCGCCTGCCTGGAGAGGTCCAGGGGCGCGTCCTCCCCCTCCTGCTTGAGGTCTCTGTTTAGCCTAACAAAAAGTGTGGAGTTGTCCGGCCTGCCCGGTACCTCTCAGCAGCACTTTGCCAGGAGTTCCGCGTGCCCTTTTGACAAGGGGATCACTCAGGGTGACCTTAAAAGTGACTACGCCCCTTTCCCGGGCAATTACGGACAGCCCCACATGGGCCAGAAGGACGCGTCCAGCTTCACAGTGGGGTCGCCCCTCAAGGGGCCTGGGTTGGAGGCGCTCTGTAAACAGGAAGGAGAGCTGGACCGGAGAAGTGTGATCTTCTCCTCCAGCGCTTGTGACCAAGCGAGCACCGCGGTGCACTCGTATTCTGGGGTAAGCGGTTTGGACAAAGATCTCTCTGAGCCGGTGCCAAAGGGCCTGTGGGTGGGGACTGGCCAGTCCGTCCCCAGCTCACAGGCCTACCCTCACGGTGGGCTGATGGCTGAACACTTGCCCGGAAGGATGCGGCCCAACACCAGCTGCCCGGTGCCAATCAAAGTCTGCCCTCGCTCGCCCCCGTTGGAGACCAGGACTAGAACTTCGAGCTCGTGCTCGTCCTACTCGTACGCCGAGGACGGGAGCGGGGGCTCGCCCTGCAGCCTTCCTCTCTGCGAGTTCTCCTCCTCACCCTGTTCCCAGGGAGCCAGATTCCTTGCCACAGAACATCAGGAACCAGGCCTGATGGGAGATGGAATGTACAACCAAGTCCGACCCCAGATTAAATGTGAGCAGTCTTACGGCACCAACTCCAGCGATGAGTCCGGATCGTTCTCGGAAGCAGACAGTGAGTCGTGTCCTGTGCAGGACAGGGGCCAGGAGGTAGGGAACCCACAACTAAATTCAAGCATGTGATCCACCCTCAGTCCTTTATCTGGACTCTCCCTGCCCCCCCCCCACCACTGCCAGATGGTTCTTGTTTGTCAAGATTAAAGGTTACAGTACAGGGACTGTCCCCCTCATCCGTAGAGGCAGGAGGCTTCAAGGCGATTCCAAATTAACCACTTTGTCCTAGAAAGCACTTGAAATTTGATCGAGATTTCAGTACTCAACAAGCAGAGGCAAAGTGCCTAGTGAAAACAGTTAAGTCAATGCCTGAAAGTGTGCGCAGGTACTTCCGATCCCCGCCCCCCTCTCCTTCTCCTCTGTCTGTTTTGAAAGGATGCCATACCCCTCACCCTCATCCTTGCCCCTCGCCTCTTCAGTGTGAAGGAAAATATAGAATCGCTTTCAAAACTGACTGTTTGAAACTAGAGAGATCCACACTGAACAGGTGCTTTCCCAGCACCTTTAAGTTTCCTTGTCGGATGGGACTCTGGAGCCATCCCTTGTCCATTCATTTCGATGCAGGTGATGGACAGCTCACCATCCGTCCCAGTCCCAGTGTCACTGAAGAAGCACCCTTGTCAGTCACATATAACTGTATAATGTGTCATTTCCCAAGCTCCCCACAAATGGTGAGAGTCATTTTAAGGAACAGTGGGGCTGTGTAGCAGTCCACCCTGAAAACAAAGTACTTTCTAGATAAAAATTCCCAAAGGCGCCATCTGCGTCTTCCCAATGCTGGGAGAGGAGGCAGGAGCAACGCCAGCCACATCGTGAGCAAGAGTCACGTGGCCAAGGAGAGAAGGAATAGACGCCCTCAGATGCTCCCCCTTCCCCTGTAACATGAGGGGCCCCCGGAGAGATCTGAGGGTGTTTGTGTCATGATCTGGCACAGTCTTGCTGATCGACAAGCAACCAACCTGAGGCTGCCACCTGTGTCTCAGACCTGCCTCTGGAGCAGGACAGAGCGAGCCCGGTGAGAAGTCCCTCCCAAGAGCTGCTTCTCCGAAAAACACAGGAGGAAATGAAGCGTGGTCCTCATTATGCCAGTGCCCTCCGCCCGCGTCTGCGCTCCCTGGTTATTAGCCTCTAGCGAAGCAGGGATGTTAACCCAGCCAGACAGCAGAAATGCCACACAGGGTGAGGTGGCTTTTCACAGAGCCACGTGTGGTTCATTCAGCCTCTGCGAGGTTGGCGAGAAGCACATGAAGATTTTAGATTGGGCATGTTTTGAAAATAGATTCCAAAACTTCCTGTGCCAACTACAGAAGTGCCCTGTGGTCACTTCCTCGTTTTCTAGCTAGCCCGGTCCCCGCTCTCCTGTTACTGCCTGGCAAAGATGGAGAAAGAAACATACTGAAAGGATTTAATTTAGCTACAAGTCATTAAAAAGGAAATTTGAATGGGAAACTATTGCTATTTGAATACACTGTATCCCCTCAGGTTTGGGATGGAGGGTTGGGCTCAGTGCCCCAAGCCAGACTCAACATCTGTGTCGTCACGTCTGTGTCCCTGACCTGAGAGGACTGAGGTTTCGTGAGGACAGTGAAAGGCTGTGCGTTCTCTTTCCTCACTCATTTCTTTCCGTCTGATCACAACGTTTAGGAGGTTTTCTTTTTTCCCTGAAATTATTCATAGGCACCCCTGATGCAGAAGCCCAGTTGCTGGGTCCATCCGCATAATGATTTCCCTTGCCAAGGATGTCTCGAGAAAAGGACAAATGCCTTTGAGTCTTTGTTTTCTTTATATCTCTCCCTTAAGAGGAGCCTCACCATTAACTAAAGGGAGTGTGCGTTTATGACATTTGCATATGTTTAAGGACCTGTCAGTTTCAGATAAATCTCCTTTTGTCTCTCTAATGTCCCCAAAGAGAACTTAAAGTCACTTCTTGGAACTAAATGCTGCCAACAAGAGCACATGTGTCTTTCCTGTGTTCGGGCCTTATCACTTGTCTACCTTAGACCTTTTCAGTTTTAAATGAATCGATGAAAAGAAAAAATCGGGGCTTCCTTGGCGGTCCAGTGGTTAGGGCTCTGCGCATCCACTGCAGGGGGCGCAGGTTCGATCCCTGGTTGGGGTGGGTGGGGAGGGAAAAAGAAGAACAGGAAGAACCATTCAACCTATAAAATAGTCATGAACAGGACTAGTCTCCCCTCAAAAAATACCGCTGTTTTCAAAAATATTTTTATTTTCACTTTAAAAAAATAGATCTGTTTTTTGCATTTCTAAACAGTCTTGAAAGAAGAGACATTTTCCAAATTTCTGTCATTTCGGGAATCACATTTAGCCCCTCTCGGTAGTACATTCTGGGTAGGATTGTTATAGTGAAGCTAAGGTTTTTTCCCAATTTGACCTTTTAGTTTTCCTAAAGTAGAGATTAGGTTTTGCAAGAACTGTCTCAGGGACTTAGCATGACTGCTCCTCTTTGAGTTAGTACTTTGCTTTGGGGAGTTTCTTTGACCCCAGTGGAAGTGTGGTCTCCAGTAATAACACTGAAGGCAAACTCTTCACAAAGTGAATCATAACTGATCCAGAAGCCAACATCTCCTGGGCTGATTCTTCCCCGATCTGCTCTTGTGTAAGGTTCCAGGTGACTTCTCTTCCAAGTGAACCCCAAAGAGATGCCAGAGCCAGAAACCAAAAAAAGAGTTTCCAGTGGACTTTCTTGGCGGTCCAGTGGTTAAGATTCTGCGCTTCCACTGCAGGGGGCTCGGGTTCGATCCCTGGTCAGGGAACTAAGATCCCGCATGCCGTGTGGCATGGCCAAAAAATAAATAAAATTCAAAAAAGAAGAGTTTCCACCTCCAGCTAGCCACCTGTTCAGTACTTCAGACTGACAGGTCCTGGCTTCCTCCCAATCTCTCTTTCTCTGTAAAGAGCCAAAATGTTAGATCAAAAGAAAAGTGTTAACCTACCTTATATTCTGATTTCTAGTTACACCCTCTTAACTCTCCTATCTTGCCAGCATTGACTTCTCATCCTAACTCTTCCGCAGCTTTGAGGAAAGTTTAAATAAGCACAATATTGTCCTTTATCAACAATCAGCTTTTTTAAGTTCCTCTTTTTAAATAATCAATCACAGCATACCCAGCCCCTAACATACCAAATTTAGCAGGCTTCCTCTGTGCCTACAACAGTATATAAACACACATTCGCATCTCTAGGGGTTTGGGTTTTATTTTAATACCATTTGCCATGTAATTACTAAGCAACTTGCTTTTTCCACATAGCTGTCTACTGTGTACATGCCTCTAGGTCAATCGTGTAGGGTTGACACATGCTTCTTTAATATCCGTGGTTCCCATAAATCACAATTGACTCAGCGATCACCTATCAACAGACATTCCGGCTTCCACTTTTTTCCCTCTTACAAACATTGGTGCAATAAACATTCTTGTGAACATGTTTAGCGGTGGTGCTTTTATTTTTGTGGGTTAGAGCCCCCATAAATGGGTTAAAGGTTATACTCATTTGTTAAATACTAACTACCTACTTTCCCAAAAGGTTGTAGCAATTCACATATCCTTCAGCAACTTATGAGTGTCCATTGCCCCCTGTTCTTGCCAGTAGTAGTGGTCACCAGTCCTTTTGTTTTTTGCCAATCTGATGGGCAAAACATGATGACTTCTAGTGCAGTTGATAACTTTCTTGTGTGTATTCGCCATTTTGTATTTCCTTTCCTGGACTTCCCATTTGTCCACTTTTTGGGTATGTTGTTTGACTTTAGTCGATTTACAGGATCATTAATGCTTAATATAGGAATATTAATCCTTTCTTTTTTTTTTTTTTTTTTTTTTTTTATATATCCCTATATCCCCTCCCTCTTGCGTCTCCCTCCCACCCTCCCTATCCCACTCCTATTAATCCTTTCTTATATTAATCCTATATCTTCTCCTTGTCTACTTTTTATAGTGTCTTTTTCCATTTAAAAAAAATTTAAGTTTTATGTAATCAAATTATCAATCTTTTTCTTTATGACTTCTGGGTTTGCTATTTTACTTAAAAAGTCAACTTGGGAATTTTTATTTATTTATTTATTTTTGGCTGCACAGCACGGCATGTGGGATCTTAGTTGCCCAACCAGGGATCAAACCCGTGCCCTCTGCAGTGGAAGCATGGAGTCCTAACCACTAGACCGCCAGGGAAGTCCCCAACTTGGGAATTTTTTTCTTCCAATGATGAAAAAATGGACAGGTCATATTAAGTGAAAAAGGTAACATAAACAGTATGTATAACAAGGTCCCAGTTTACTTCATAAAGAAACATATTATAAATAATAAAAGCAGTATAGAGAATAAGATAAAATGGGAGGCAAAGTTGGCAAGAGGAATACAGGGAAAGGTTAATTTCTATGTATTTCTGTAATGTTTGAATTCTGTATATCTCACACAGATTCTTTTCTTAATTGAGATATAATTCATATACCATAAAATTCACTCTGTTAAAATGAACAGTTCAGTGGTTTTCAATGATTCACAAAGTTGTATGACCATCACCAATGTCTAATCCCAGAATATTTTCATAACCCCCCAAAAAAACATAATATCCAGCAGCAATCAATTCTCATTGCCCTCTTCCCTTACCCCATGAAATTACTAAACTATCTTCTGTCTCTATAGATTGCCTAGTCTAGATATTTCATTTCAAAGGAATCTTACAATATGTGGCCATTTGTGTCTGGCTTCTTTCATTTAGCATGTTTTCAAGGTTCCTCCTTGCCACTGATGTACCCACCAGGTACATTATCATGTATCAGCTCTTCACTCCTTTTTATTGCTGAATAATATTCCACTGTGTAGATATACCAATTTTGTTGATCCATTCATCAGTTGAGGGACATTTAGGTTATTTCCACTTTGGGGCCATTATCAGTTATCTGCTATGAGCATTTGTGTACAAGTTTCTTGTAGACATGTGTTTTCAGTTCTCTTCGTTATATACCAAGGAGTGGAATTGCTAAATCATATGATAACTCTATGTTTAGCATTCTGAGGAACTACTAGACTGTTTTCCAAGGTAACTGAACCATTTTACATTCCTACCAGCAATGTATGAGGGATCCAATTTCTCTGCATCCTCATCAACATTTGTTACTGTCCATCTTTTTTATTATAGCCATTCTCGTGGTGTAAAGTGATATCTCATTGTGGTTTGCAGGTTCATTTTTAAATTTTAAAAATTATAGAAGAGTCACGAGCATTTGCCAAGTAGTAAGCATCTTAGTGACATAGTTTTGTACCACAAGCATTAGCTGTAGATTTTAATAAAGAAGCACTAGGAAGACAGTTTATTTGCATAGTCAAAAGCATTGATTAGTTGGACTTGCTTTATCTATTTTATTTTTTTGGCTGTGTTGGGTCTTTGTTGCTGCGCGTGGGCTTTCTCTAGTTGTGGTGAGCGGGGGCTACTCTTTTGTTGCAGTGCACGGGCTCAGTAGTTGCGGCTCGCGGGCTCAGTAGTTGTGGCATGCGGGCTCTAGAGCGCAGGCTCAGTAGTTGTGATGCATGGGCTTAGTTGCTCCGCAGCACGTGGGATCTTCCCAGGCCAGGGCTTGAACCCGTGTTCCCTGCATTGGCAGGTGGATTCTTAACCACTGTGCCACCAGGGAAGTCCTGGACTTGCTTTATTAACATGCTTCATGTCAAGAGGGATGAAAGTGTATGAGGGTGATGTGTGTACATGTATGTTGGTGTATGTGTTGGGGCAGGGAGAAATAATGTCCAGAGCAAACACAGAAATGTTACAGAAGAGCCGTGTCTGACTCTATAAGTCTTCCACCCAAATGTTGGCTTCCAGACATATGTTGGATGTAAAATGTTTACAGTCGTTTTTGTGGTTTGTTGAATCAGGCATCTTTTTACAAGTAATTGTAGTTGGTCTGCTTAATATTTAGAAAGAAAACCTTGCTGGGCAGCATAGAAGTCAGCCATATTTCTAATTAAAACAATGTTTTCACGTTGTCTAGAAAGACTCTTAGCATCTGCAACTGCAGAGCATATCGTATGACAGAAAGAAGAATCTATGTGACAAAGAAACATAGGGCTGATAAACAAATACTAATACTCCACAACGACTACTAGTACTACTACTAATAATAATTGGAATTCCCTGGTGGCGCAGTGGATAAGACTCTGCACTCCCAATGCAGGGGGCCTGGGTTCAATCCCTGCTCAGGGAACTAGATCCCACTTGCATGCCACAACTAAGAGTTCGCATGCCACAACTAAGGAGCCAGTGCAACCAAATAAATAAATACTAAAAATAAATAAATAAAAAGAATTCTCGCTTAAAAAATAATAATAATACTTCATAGTCATAAGGCAATTCAAACTTTTCAAAGCACTTTCTCCATCTATTATCCAGTTTTATTCTTCATAGCAGTCCTCTCAGCTAAGTAGGGCAGATATTATCTCCCTCTGACTCCCAGATCCTCAAAGAACTTCAGGACAGAGAAGGAAAGACTTGCCTGAGATCACATAGCTAGGTAATTGCAGCATCACAACTAAATTCCAGGTGTCCTGTGTTTGGTTCAGAAACTGGATCATAAGAACAGAGGTTAGACGGACAGTTGTGCAGGAAGTGTGTCTTTGGCAGGGGAGGTTTTGTCACTGGCATCTGCCCGGCACAGAGCTGGCTGTCGCCATTCCAACAGCACTAGAATTGTCAGCCCAATGGGCATCTTGCTTTGTCCCCCAGACAACTCACAGGGATCTGAGGGGCTTGTAAGAGCATAAATGTTAAAGGCTTTGGAGAGGTGACTGCACCATCAGGTCCTCAGGGTACTGCTAAGGGGTCCAACTCCTGCAGCTTCTACTCAACATCTAATAGTGAAACCAAGAAAGGAGATAGGAAAGAAGATTGACCAACAAGCTTCCGCTGGGATTGCTAGAGGAAAGAGGTGCTTTTTTTCGCCTTTTTCTACAACGCCTGCATCTCTGTCCTGCTTCTCCGACAGCCCCCATCCGGCACACCGAAGACACCAGGCGAGTGAGATGTGTGTTGAGAGGCATGGTGAGGTGAGGTAGCCATTGCACTGTCTGATTACAACCCTGTAAAAAGTATACAGAGGAAGCAAAGATCACGGGGAAGTCCACCAGAGCAGAGGAGTCATTGTTTGGGTGTGGACACTTTATTCTCCTCTTCTGTCTCATAATTGAATTTTCTGCCAGAAGTTATACTTCTCGTACAATTTTTAGATGGTATTTTTGTTTAACTGGGAGAGAGGGGATGTGGTTTTGGCGGCAGAAACAGGGTAGTTGTTGGCAGGAGAGAGAAAGGGAGCAGCTGCTTTCTGTCTGGTGAGAAAGAAGCACCAGCGCCTGGGGTCCAGCCAGCAGCAACCCCTGGTCAGGCCCCCGAGGAGGAATATTTAGGTTTCTTTCACTGTCCAGATGTCGCAGCATCTTCCCACCTTTTGTCAGCCCCTAGGGCCAGAGACCCCTCGGCAGTGCAGGGACCACTCATTGCAGGGAGCTCCCAGGAGGTCTGAGCCCCTCCTCTGGTCACTACCGAGCCGGCCAGGACGGGTACCGGGTGAGAACAGCGTCTGCCCTGTTCCTCCTGCTGTGCTCCGGAGAGAGGAGAGTGAGTACCGTGCTGGGGCCAGGATGACAGCAACAGAGCAGATTAGACAAGCAGCTGAGGCTGCCCAACTCTCGGAGTGAGTCTCCACTGAGAACCCAAGCGGCGGCAAGCACCTGTCTAGAGAGGCGTCGGCGCCCCGGACCCCTCGGGCCCTTGCCCTTCTAAGCAGCCTGGCCAGCCTTCCGTGCCTCTGCGCTGAGCCTCACTCACGTGTGATCGCCGAATGGTGGTGGTGGTGGTGATCGGCTGGACTCTCCATCTTGTCACCTCACTGTTTACAAGAGTCCGTGGAATGAAAACTAAGCTACCTCCGAGAAGTAAAATCCTGGAGGAATCATTGGGTTCTAAGAATTTGCCAGAAGAAAGGCAGGAGGGCCTCAGCCTTCTCAAGGTCCAAGGCCAAGTCACATAAGCTGACTTTTGAGCCCATCTGGGGACTATGTGGGTGCCTACCAGCCTGGGAAAGGAATGTTCTCCCAGCTCCATAGTGGGTCTGCGTCTGCCCTTCATCCCGGGGGAAGATGCCCTTCAGCTTGGAACTTACTACCCTGAAATCAACAAATAGGTGTGGCGAAGTTTCCACTGTGCCTTTCCAAGAACAGTCAGGGGCTTCCCTTTGGTAGCTGGGGTAAGTCCTCCCTAGCTAGAAGGGTAGCAGCACCTTTTCGAAAGAAACAAGAGTAGCTGGGGTTTGGGCTTTTTTTTTTTTTTTTTTTTCATGTGGAAGAAAGTCTATAGCTGATGATTTTCCTTTGACCTCTTTGCAAAGCAGCTTGAGTTGCAACAGCTCTGCTGAAATGTTATATGGCCTTTTGCTTCAAGGACTTTGAAACCAGCATTGTTGATTTTTCCTCTTTCCTGTCAACGTCGGTCCTGTTTCCGTAGTGTTTTATGTTTGCTGTCTGGAGGATTTTAAATACAGTAGCTCTTGGTATAGAAGGCCTTTTGACTTTCCCTGTGGCCTGAGCTATAGGTATATATTCTGTCTGCAAATAAGTAAACACACTGTAGAGCAGAAGCAGAATTGCTTTGTTGTCAGCAGAGGGGGAGACGCCACGAAGCCCGAAGTGCTGTAACCCCTGCTGTGCAAACAAGCCTCCTGCCTGGTGTGGAAACATCCCTGTACCCAACAGACAGACCTCTGTGTTATTTAGGTACCGTCCAGGATCTGAGTGTCTGTTTGTTATCCAAAGGGTATAAAAGGGAAATCAAACATTCTTTCATATCATTATAAGCCCTGTGCAAACACAGCCCGTGGACAAAGCCCTTTCCTGGGTCCATAAACAAGGAGCTGTTTGTCCTGACTGCCCGTCATTAGCAGCCAAAGCAGGGCTGAGCCGAGCATGTGTCATGTGCACTGTTGCGATTCTGCTCTCTTGGGCCAGAATTTGACAGGTGTCATGGGACAGAGTTCGCCCTGTGGAAGTTCAATCAGAGCACCCACTGGGAGCCTTCAGCAAATGCCACGTCTAACAGGCTCAGAGCTATGAAGTAACCTGACTAAGCCGTTGCACCCAGCCGCAGGAAGGCAGATCTTTAGTAGGATTGCCTTTGTGCCTGGGGATTAGTGGGCCACAAATGCCAGGATCCAGACTCATGTCTGCCTGTATCTGATGCAACCAAAGCAAAAGCCTGAGCTTAGGATAAAATATCTCCCTCTCACTCCCCTGAACAACCCAGACGTAACGCTGCAGCTTCTGAATATTAACGAGGGCCTGGTTTCTTCACCCCAAAATATTTTGATCAATTAAGCCCAGACCTGCCAGTCTGATTCTCTGGTTACTGAAGTTCACTCGAGTCCACTTGTTCCGTCTTCTAGAGCTGTGCTGTCCAGTAGAGGAGGCATACGTCACACGTGGCTACTGAGCCCTGGAAACGAGGCTCATCTGAATTGTAATGAACCCCCAAGTGTAAAATACACCTCGAATTTTGAAAATTTAGTACCCCCCAAAAGGTGAAATATCTCAATAATTTTTAATGTTAATTACATGTTGAAACTATTTTAGCTCCATTGGGTTCAATTAAATATATTATTAAAATTAATTTCACCTGTTTCTTTTCACTTCCTTTAACGTGGCTACTAGAAGATGTAAAAATCACACACCCAGCTCACGTTGTTTGCATTGGACAGCGCTGGCCTGGCTCCTGAAGGAAGTTTAGGTTTATAGTGCCATCTGCTGGTCCACCTAAAGCAGACGCTAGTGTAAGCGGTAGTTCAGCCGTCTGAGCAGGGAAACACTGTCTCTTGGCCAAGCAACATGCAATCTTCCTCTTCCAGAAGCTTCTGAGCAGGACCAGAACTGACCCCTCAAGTCTCTGCCTTGTCAGGAGTCTTTTTTTTAACTTTTTATTTTATACTGGAGTATAGTTGATTAACAATGTTGTGTTAGTTTCAGATATACAACAAAGTGATTCAGTTATACATATACATGTATCTATTCTTTTTCAAATTCTTTTCTCAATTAGGTTGTTACAGAATATTGAGCAGAGTTCCCTGTGCTATACAGTAGGTCCTTGTTGGTTATCCATTTTAAATATAGCGGTATGTAGGGACTTCCCTGGTGGTCCAGTGAGTAAGACTTTGCGCTCCCAGTGCAGAGGGCCTGGGTTCGATCCCTGGTCAGGGAACTAGATCCCACATGCATGCCGCAACTAAGAGACCTGGCGCAGCCAAAGTAAATAAAATTCTTTAAAAAATAATAATAAATATATAAATATAGCAGAGTGTATATGTCAATCCCAAATTCCCTAACTATCCCTCCCCTCCACCCTTCCCCACTGGTAACCATAAATTCAGTGTCTAAGTCCTCGTCAGTAGTCTTGAAGAGGGCGATGGCAGACTGCTGGAAGGTGCAGGCCTGTGTTCTCTACCTTGTGGGTGCTAAGGAAGCCCACAAGAATAGCAGTTCTTTTCCTAAGAAAGATTTCAAACCGCCACAGGGTTGTAAAGAAGCATGTAACAGAATATAAGGAGGACATAGATCCATCTCTTAAAAGACTAGTGTCCTCTCTTTGGATGATGCTTACCTGCCTTGATTTGTCAAGAGTTTGAAAGTAGGACTCTTTCTGATAATAGTATCTGCATCGGTTATCTGTTGCTGCATAACAGATCACCCCAAAACTTTGTGGCTTCAAACAATGATAATCATTTAACATCTCTCACTGTTTCTGTGGGTCTGGAATTCAGGATTGGCCCATCTGAGCACTCCTGGCTCAGAATATCTCATGGGGTTGAAGTCAGATGTTGTCTGGGGCCAATCCCTGAAGGTTTGCCTGGGCCCAGAGGATCCACGTCCAAGGTGGCTCATTCATGTGACTGGTGAGGTGATGCTGGTTGTTGGCTGGAGGCCTCAGTTCTTCTCCACGTGGGGCTCTCCACAGGGCTGCTTGAGTGTCCTTGAGGCTCAGCAGCTGGTGTCCTCCAGAGAGCACAATCTAAGAGGCCTAAGGGGAGGCTGCACAGCTTTTATGATGTAGCCTCAGAAGTTACACGCCATTACTCCCGCTGCATTGTATTGGTCAAGAGGCAGGAACACGCATCCCACCTCTTGACTGAGGAAGGTCAACATCACGTTGTAAAAGAAAACGTGAGAAGGGTTGGCCATTGTATTTTCCAAAAATGCAAAGTCCCTAATGGGTGTATAGCACTGTGCAACTAAAAAGCATGCCCCAGTTCTGCAGATGAGGAAATTGAGGCTCAGAGAAGTAAAGTAACCAGCCTGCAGTCTCACGTCTGGCAGGAAGGACTAAAGCCCAGTTCTAACTCCTAGATCATACTGGTGTAGCCTCTCCAGGTTCTTTCCCTGTGTCTCCCTTATGCTGTTGTAACTACAAATTACACTGACTGTTTCATCTTTCCAGCATCTTCAAGGTGTGCAGTGCTCTCTTCATTCAAGTGTTTTAGATGATTCTTCAGTTGATGTCTGTCTATAAACTGTCATTTTACTGAGTTGAGGCTCAATGGGAGTATGTTTCAACTAACTATAGAGCCCTTCTTACAAAAGTGCTGTAGCAATGACAGTGTATACATTTTCCAATATTTTCCATGCTGTTTGCTTCAAAGATCTCAGGAATAATAACCACATTATAATGTGTGTACTCACATTCTGTTTGATTATCTGAATATTACATCTTATTTATTTTTGAAACAGGAAAGAATAATCACTGCCTGCTTCAGTAGTTTTCAGAGTAGTTGGTCATTGTAAAAAGGAGGTTTTTCCAATTTTTGATGTTCCACCTGCCAGAATGAAAACAAAACTCCAGCTGCCATAATCATGTTCTGTTATTCTTGGTTCCAGGTCAAACTTCCCTTTCCTGTAGATCAAATCACAGATCTTCCAAGGAATGATTTCCAGATGATGATTAAGATGCACAAGCTAACCTCAGAGCAGTTAGAGTTCATTCACGACGTCCGCCGGCGCAGCAAGAACCGCATCGCGGCCCAGCGCTGCCGCAAGAGGAAGCTGGACTGTATTCAGAACTTAGAATGTGAAATCCGCAAACTGGTGAGTTGGCCCGCCCTTTGCTGTCAGCAACCTGGAGTGACCGGGGCTGATGCAAAGTTACGGTAGCGAAGGCCAGAGAGGTAGAGAGAAGGGCCACCGTTCAGGGAAGTTCGAGTTGATTTTTAACGAGTTCTCAACAAAAATAATACCTTTACATCTGTAATGTGTGTGTGTCTGTGCAGGTGTGTGATTGTGTGTCAGTATTTTATATCTTTCAGCCATTCGTATATTTTTTTAAATTTATTGACATATAGTTGATTTACAGTGTTGTGTTAATTTCTTCTGTACAGCAAAGCGACTCAGTTATACATATATTCTTTTTCATATTATTTTCCATTATAGTTTGTTACAGCATATTGAATATAGTTCCCTGTGCTCTACAGTAGGACCTTGTTGTTTATCCATTCTATATATAATAGTTTGCCTCTGCTAATCCCAAACTCCCATTCCTTCCCTCCCCTAGAGGTGCTTCTTTTTTATTTTCCATTCAACATGTGCTGAGAGCTAACATTTATTGCATGCATACGTGGACCAGATATTATTCTAATCTCTTTCTGTAGGTGATCACATGTAATCCTCACATCAACCCTATGATTTAGGTTCTACTTTATCTCCATTTACAAAGGAGGAAACCAGAGTGCAGAGAGGTTAGGTAACTCCCCACTATGGGGCAGAGCTTGAATGCAAACCCAGCTGCCTGATTCCAAATCTTGTTATTTGCACTGCTTTCTCCCACCTCCCATGGAGGAGTGGAGGTTAGAGGCAGGACACCAGCCTACCACCAGGGGTCGCTCAGCCACGTGATCTCCTGAAGCCCTTCACAGCCCCAGTGTCCTGAATTCTGCCTCAAAGTGGCTGTCACCTCCTCCCTGTGCCTGAGAGTATTTTGCCTCGGGGAATAATCTCCCATCTCCCAAGCCTCCCCCTCACTCAGAGCTCTGCACTCCCTTCTCCTTGATAAGCAACCTTAAGCTACAGGAAGTAAATCCAGGTGGCCTCTGGCTCCTGATTGTACCCTTGAAGGCAATCAACGCACCTTCACTCAGCTCAGCCTTTCTGCCGGCCAAATCCTGGAAACTCATCCCAGGTGCCCTGTCTGTGTCAGGCTGAAGAAGAGGGAGGCCACGGACTGTGGTCATGATCTAAGTTTGGGTCCTCAGGCTATACGTGGCAGTCCTTTGCCTCCTGGTAAGCCATTGTCCTAACGAGAACCTAAGAGCAAAATAAGACATTTGAGAAGCCTGAGTAAATGTTACCTGTTATCAAGATAGTCCTGGACCTTGGGGTCTTTTTTTTTTTTTTCTCTTAATTTAATTAACACCAGCCAAGCAGGGAAAATAGTGCCCATGTTCAGTGGCTGCCATCACCTACAAAATAAAGGCCAAGCTCCTTAGCAAGATGCACTGTGCTCTCCATGATTCAGTCTACCCTCCAGCATCACCTTCCTCTCCCTTCTTGGAACTGGACCCCCAATAAAATCAAACGGGATGCTCTTCCCCTCAGCCCCATCTCCTGCTGTTTCTACCTCTGTGCTCATGCCTCTGCTATTTCTCCTCTACCTCGGACAGTCCTCGACTGTTTTTTTCTCTGACTACATCCTTTGTTCCTTAAGAGTCAGGTTACTGTCACCTCTCCAATAAGCCCCTTTCCTGAGTCCCTGGTGAGGCGGAGCACCTGTCCTCAGAGCCCTGATCTGACCTCTGGCTTCATACTTACCACATTAGTCTTGCATTATCCGTGTGTGTGTCTGTCTCCTCAGCCCTGGCCCTAGACTGTAGGTTCCTCACAACAAGACAGTCTTGAGAAGCCTCTCAGGAAAGGTCTGTTGCCCTAAAATGTATTAGAAATTGTGACTGAGTCATGAGATTACAAATTCCTTCTTTCCTTCAAATTTTTCTTTAATGTTGTTTTAACAACAACAAAAATGTTTAATTTAAGCCAACATAAGGAAGCAAGATATTGCTGCTGATGAGTGTGGGTCTTTGGAAAGCCTGCTGGGCTTAGGTTGGGACCCAGGCAAGGCTGAGCCTGCTGGGTATAAGGTTTCAGGGCCTTAAGCACACGTCTATAGTAATTCGGCCCTGCACTCTTTTTCAGGTACGAGAATAACTCTAATCACCCGTATTTGAGAAACGCCTGACTTTTTGTAATTAGCACTCTTCTCTGTAATTTTGTAATACTGAGCAAATAGGAAAGTCTAAGCCATGCCCCTGGCAGATACCTAAAGCTGTTTGCTAATATTGTTCGGTTGAGAAACCAAGAAGGCATCTCCTAGTTCTCCCCCTGCTTTTTTGGAAACCCCTTGAGTAATGTGCTGCCATTTCCCTGCTGAATGAGAGTGTCGATGTACACCTGTGACTTAGAGCATCCTGTTTTTTTTTTTAATTAATTAATTAATTAATTATTTAATTTATGGCTGTGTTGGGTCTTCGTTTCTGTGCGAGTGCTTTCTCCAGTTGTGGCAAGTGGGGGCCACTCTTCATCGCGGTGCGCGGGCCTCTCATTATCGCGGCCTCTCATGTTGCAGAGCACAGACTCCAGATGCGCAGGCTCAGTAATTGTGGCTCACGGGCCTAGTTGCTCTGCGGCATGTGGGATCTTCCCAGACCAGGGCTCGAACCCGTGTCCCCTGCATTGGCAGGCAGATTTTTCAACCACTGCGCCACCAGGGAAGCCCAAGCATCCTGTTCTTAACCGAGGCCTTGATTTCTACTGCCTTTCCTGCAGAGAGCCAAAACCCTGTCACGTGCAGCATTTCATCTTCTTCCCCCTAGAAAGTGACCCAGGACCTTTCGTAGATCAGTGGACGTGGAGGGGTGGGTGGCTTGGCCAGGATGATGCGGCAGAATGGAGACCGCGATCCCTCCTGGGGCTGGTGTTGCCTCCCATTTTGCAGACTTGCAGGTCCAGGTAAGGAGGTCCAAGCTGCACAGCCACAAGTGTAAGATTTCTTCTCTTGGCGAGCCCTCCGGATGTGTTTTACTCCACACCCACCCCCGCTCTGGGGAGTGGCGCCCGCTCCTGGTGGGCGGGGGCAGGCTGGTCCCGCCCCACGAGGCCCAGATCCCGCCCACTCACTCCCGCCCCGCACCCACGCGGTCTCCAGCACGCCACTCACTCTGCTTTTGCAAACTTGCGAAATGTATTCCTCTCGAGTTGCACTTGTACATCTGTTTATTTTTCATTTTTAAAACATGTTTTCTTGATAAATTTATAAATATTTTAGCAGGTGCCCTTTCCCCGTGTAAATCTCTGTCTCCGACACATGCCCACACTGCCTGCCAGATTGCATTCGTCTTTCGGCACGTGCACCTCCCATGTAGGAGACCCACTGGTACGTTTGCTTCTCTGTCTCTCTCACTCTCTCCCCCCCCCGCCCGCCCCGCTCTTTTTCCCATCCTCTTGCATCCTCTCCTCATCTCTCTCCCCCCCCGCCCCGCCCGCCCCGCTCTTTTTCCCATCCTCTTGCATCCTCTCCTCGTCTCTCTCTCTCTCCCCCCCCCGCCCGCCCCGCTCTTTTTCCCATCCTCTTGCATCCTCTCCTCATCTCTCTCTCCCCCCCCCGCCCGCCCCGCTCTTTTCCCATCCTCTTGCATCCTCTCCTCATCTCTCTCCCCCCCCCCCGCCCGCCCCGCTCTTTTTCCCATCCTCTTGCATCCTCTCCTCATCTCTCTCCCCCCCCCGCCCGCCCCGCTCTTTTTCCCATCCTCTTGCATCCTCTCCTCATCTCTCTCCCCCCCCGCCCGCCCCGCTCTTTTCCCCATCCTCTTGCATCCTCTCCTCATCTCTCTCCCCCCCCCCGCCCGCCCCGCTCTTTTTCCCATCCTCTTGCATCCTCTCCTCATCTCTCTCCCCCCCCCGCCCGCCCCGCTCTTTTTCCCATCCTCTTGCATCCTCTCCTCATCTCTCTCCCCCCCCGCCCCGCTCTTTTCCCCATCCTCTTGCACCCTCTCCTCGTCTCTCTCTCCGCCCCCCCCGCCCGCCCCGCTCTTTTCCCATCCTCTTGCATCCTCTCCTCATCTCTCTCCCCCCCGCCCGCCCCGCTCTTTTTCCCATCCTCTTGCATCCTCTCCTCATCTCTCTCCCCCACCCCCGCCCGCCCCGCTCTTTTCCCATCCTCTTGCATCCTCTCCTCATCTCTCTCCCCCCCCCGCCCGCCCCGCTCTTTTCCCATCCTCTTGCATCCTCTCCTCATCTCTCTCCCCCCCCGCCCGCCCCGCTCTTTTTCCCATCCTCTTGCATCCTCTCCTCATCTCTCTCCCCCACCCCCGCCCGCCCCGCTCTTTTCCCATCCTCTTGCATCCTCTCCTCATCTCTCTCCCCCCCCCGCCCGCCCCGCTCTTTTCCCATCCTCTTGCATCCTCTCCTCATCTCTCTCCCCCCCCCCGCCCCGCTCTTTTCCCCATCCTCTTGCACCCTCTCCTCGTCTCTCTCTCCCCCCCCCCGCCCGCCCCGCTCTTTTTCCCATCCTCTTGCATCCTCTCCTCATCTCTCTCTCTCTCCCCCCCCCGCCCGCCCCGCTCTTTTTCCCATCCTCTTGCATCCTCTCCTCATCTCTCTCTCTCCCCCCCCCCGCCCGCCCCGCTCTTTTCCCCATCCTCTTGCACCCTCTCCTCGTCTCTCCTGCGCACCCTTGCAGAGGGTGAGGACTCGCTTCACATGTCCCGTTTCCCATCCATTTCACTGCGTGCGCCTCACGGAGCCTCCTCATCTTCTCTCCTCACACAGCTAGTTATGGGAAGACCTTCATCAGTCTCCCCTGTGGTGGCTAAATTCATCTCTCTGATGGGGTGATGAATTTTAGTAACACAAGAGCTTATGTGGGGTTTTCTCTAAGGAGACTATCTCAGAACCCTGGGCTGGTACTCTAGGGCTCAGCCTCCTCACCTCTGTCCCTGCTTCCTGTGTCCAGAGAGAATTGGTCTTGGGACTCACTGCACAGTCCCCAGCCATCTGTGCCGTTGTGTTCAGTCCATCAGTCTCAGAGGCCAGAGAGCCTACTGATATAGGATTTTTAAAAACATAACTTTATTTATTTATTTTTATCTTTGGCTGCGTTGGGTCTTCGTTGCTGTGTGCGGGCTTTCTCTAGTTGTGGCGAGCAGGAGCTACTCTTCGTTGTGGTGCTCAGGCGTCTCATTGCGGTGGCTTCTCTTGTTGCGG